>NC_143059.1:30117500-31367500 GCF_052426305.1 Pelodiscus sinensis | reverse complement strand
GGGTGGTGTGTGGGCGGGGCCATGCCTGGTCATTTAGGAAGGCAGAGCCTTCCCCTGCCTTACATACAGATGTCTAGGCTGTATACCTCTTCTAGTAAGTAATATAATAGAAAGATTAACTCTAGTTCTTCTTACAGAAGTATGCTAGATTATTTTGTTTCCCATCCTTCACTAGTGAACAACTTTGTAGCCCAAAGTACTGAATGAAAATAAGAACACTTGTCTATCAAACCCAGTGTAATGATTATTACCTGAAGGTGGACAACAGCTGTGCATCACCTTCTTTCATTTGATAAAAGGGCAAACTTTATGAATTTTCTCTCTATAAAACTTTTATACAGAGTAAGAAGGATTTTTGTGGGATTTGAGTGCTTGGGGCAGCTATGCTCGTAGGGGCTGGCAAGTCCCTATAGCTGAGCCCTCCCAGAGCTGACTTATCAATGTTTTAAAGAGTGACTTGGCTAATAAATATGTTGAAACCAATAAATACACTTACAATATGGAACAAAACTGTTCACTTAAGCCCCCTATTGAGTAAAGAGGTTTGAACTAAGCTTATTACAGAGCACAAAAATTCTGCATTGGAAGAGGTCACCGCTGGTGTGCTTTTAAAGCCATTTGTAGCAAGATTCCTTGTCCCTGATTGTCCTCTGACCTGTCTCACATCAATGGGGCCTCCACTCACTTTAGTGGAACTACTCCCCAGGTTTCCTGGGATCAGCAAGAGGAGAATTAAGCCCCCTGCCTCAAACGTTTCTATTTAATGTGTCTGGGAATGTGAGTGCCTTGTGAACATCCCAGTCTTGTGTATTGACTGAGCTTGCAGGAGGAGTTGGAGATTAAAGATGGGCTTGGAAGCTCCCTATTGTGTTCAGTTGCTAGCAGGGGCAGTTTCAAACCCACGGGTTCAGGGAATTTGATCTTGCTGCCTCTAAATTCATCAAGGATGCTGAGAGCAAGGGCTACTTCCTGGGTAAGTACAATTCAGTCTGGTAGCATTTCCAGGTAATATAATGATTCCTGCACTAGGAATTGACATGGGATGTTGAGAGGAAAAAGCTGCTTCTGACTAAGCCTCTCTTCTGTAACAGTCTCTGCCTTCCTTAGCCATCAAGTACAAGCCAGTAAGACTAAGGTTGCTAAATAACTGAGGTGCTTTTATAATTGTTACCCTAACTCTATAACACAATCTCCTTCTCTTCTCTCAGACCACCTTGCTCTAGTGCTTCCTCTAGGGAAGGTAGCAGCAGCTAGTAGGAGGTAGCTTTTTTAAAAAAGCTAACTTCTGTTGCAATCTGGTGCAGACCAGAAACAAGATAATTAGTACCCTTGTGGATCCCAGGGATAAATCCACTGGACCCTGAGAACCAAGCAGGGTTGTTTACTTCACATGCATCATTAACAAAGGTTCATGCAGGGGAACTGCTGCCCACCTGTGCATCTTTATTGCCTTCTAATTATACCTTTAATGACACCTGTCTAACTCCACTGCTGTCAGTGGGTGCACCTGGGTGTAACTGACTAACCCTGGAATTGGAATTTAGCAAACAATCTTACAGAACTAATTCAGTTAAAAGATATGAGCTGAATTCTATTTTTGACTGCACAACAATTAACAGGCATATCTAATAGTATACACTTATTTGGGTTATTAGACTCAGCCTTTGTGCATGGGTGATTTACTATTTGCCTACTTCGAGGACTCAAAGTGAAATCATGGGCTGGGAGGGGAGGGAGTTACCTTAAACATCAATTTAATCAAAGCTGGGACCACAAAATGACATAACTGTAATCATATGGTTCTCATGTGGCATCATTAGTTTCCTTATGTATTTCTATGAGTTGTAATGGATGTATTCATTTTAAACATATCCTTAACTCTGAATTTATAATGGCTACCATGGAAATAATTAAAACATCTGTAACACTTGTTGCCCTTAAGCTATGTTAAGGGCGAACATATCAGTAACTTTTGTTTGGTAAAAAGTCAGTATTATTGTCTTGTATAAAAGTTGTATTGGTAGGAATACTTAATCAGTGTTACTCCACTGGATATGTATTTCCAGATAAAATACCTGTATTAACATATTAAAGATTTGTATTGATGTAATTCAATGAAAGTTGGTAAATATATTCAGTAAATAGAATTTCCTCTTACCTGTGACATTATGGATGCTGATATGGAAGGAAAACTTAATCTTTTGGTCAAACAGAAGATTTGTCATGTTGACACCTACAGCAAGTGTGGTTTTTTTCTTTTTCTTTTGCAGGAAACAAGCAAACTATGAACAGCCTTTTACCCCTCTTTCAAAATGAATAGCCCCATGTTGAGGATTAGGATCTATAGCTATATTACTCACCACTTTATTTTTTCAGAATATTGGAGTCTGTATTAGTCTGCTAAATTAACTTCTCTATTACAGCAGGTGTTTAATGCAAGCTCACTGCATTAAACATTACCTGTGTTATTCTGGACTACTATTTAAAATGAAGACTGTTCAGTTAGGGTACGTCTACACTGCTACACTATTTCAAAATAACTAGTGCTATTCTGAAATAAATGAGTCTTGTTTTTTTCCCTGGAAGAAGATATGCAAATCATGCTTGCATTTGCATATCTTCTGATTCTTTTTGTGGAAGAGGTTTTGCCACTATTTGGCCCTGTGTAGACAGGGCCAAATGTCAGGGGAAAAAAAACCTTTCACAAGACCCCTTATTCCTTGTAAACTGAGGTTTATGGGCCAAATAGCAGCAAAACCTCTTCCGCAAAAAGAATCGGAAGAAGATATGCAAATGTGAGTGCAATTTACATATCTTCGGGGGGGGGGAAGGGGAACAGCAGTGTAGCTGTAGCCTCAGAGAAACTGCTGTTGAGCTAATGCCCTGAGGTAAGGGTGAGGACACTGCTTCCAGGAAGGGAAGCCTTGAGGGGTGGGGGGACTAAACTAAAGAAGGATACTACAAAATGGACCTCCGGTAGATGTGTACCCTGGAAAAGGCTTTGTTTGATTGCATAGGGGTGTGTGTCACTCAGCTGGAGGGCTGAGTTGCCAAAGAGACTTCTAACTGGAAAGAGTGCATGCATGCACATTCAGCCAGATGGGTGTCCAGGGGAGGTGAGTACCACCCTGTTACAAGGACATGAAACAGATCCATTCCTTTTTACCATCTATGTCTTTCATATCTGTGCATCTTTTTGAAAACCCATGAAACTGCATTTGTTGTATTAGGGCAAGAAAATATTTACTTGCTAATGGAAAAACAGGTACTTCTCTCAGGAATGACACCCACAGAGTTATTAGACCTCTCAAGTAGCAGGGATGTTGTTTCTTAACTGATTCAGTGTATTAAGTAACATGTCAGTTTGCCAGCCATGGTACTGCAGGGAGCCAATTTTGCCCTATGGGCAAACAAAAGAAGAGCATGGCTTACTCAGGAAATAATATATTATCTATACTTTTTTTTATGCTGTTCAGCTGATTCTCTGAACTCAAGAAACAAGCAGAGAAATATATATTCCTGTTTTTGGTTCTTGTTTATATGAACAGTATGGATGCTGTGCAGAAACAGAAATTGCATCCCTAATAGGACCTATAGCAAAATACTATGAGTTGTTGCAGCATAGGGCTCATTTAGGGTTGCCAGATGGTCTCCCAAAAAATATCGAACAGACAGGCTAAAAATTTGTCGAGCAAAAAAAAAAAACCACCCACACTGAACCTACATCCTGTGCAGCTACTACCATAAGCCACTAGGCTGGGAACAAAGGGGGAAGCAGTAGAGCCTGCTCTGCAAAGCAGCTGCCTGCTACCCAAAGCAGAGAGAGGCAGACCCTGGGGCAACACAATGGTGGGGTGGGAAGGGGGGGCAACCATGAGTAGGAAGGTGACTCCCCCCTAGCCAGGTCTTTGGGTGTCCCAGTGGGAAGAAGCAGAAATTCCACCCCAATTAGTTTTGGCTGAGAGCCCATGGAAGGCGCCTATACGCAACTACAAGGCACCTGCAGGCTTCTTTCCTGGTCTATGATGTCACAATGCACTTGACCAGCACTCAGGAGCAGGGGCAGGGCTTCTCCTCCTCCTCCTCAAGGTGCCACTTCTCCTCAGATGCAATCAGCTGAGGGCTCCCTACACCGATTGCACCCTGCCTCCCAACCACTCCCCCAACCCCTGCCAGGCTTTTGCATGCTATCATAGGCTCCCACTGCCCTTCTTCCCAGCCATTCCCTTTGCCCCCACCAGGCTTCCATCCAGTGCCCAGCTGGAAAAACAGAAAATACCGGACATTACACATGTCCAGTATTTTCTGAATTTTTTACTGGACAGAGGGTGCAAAAACTGGACTGTCCGGTAGAAAACCAGACACCTGGCAACCCTAGTCTCATTAAATAAATAGAGAGACAGTTCAAGAGCAATCACATAGAAAGGCAGGAAGGTCAGGTTTTTTTTTAAAGCTTCATTAGTGCCAGGAGAACTAGACTAGTTGTCAAGGCTGTTCCCCACGCTGGCACTCAAAGTACAGAAGGTAGGGGCCTGCAAGAGACCTTACCAACAAGCAGAGGGACCCTTTCTTGAACCCGGGAAGAAGCTTCTTCCAGAGAGATACCCCAAGCTCTTCTAAACGCAAGAGAGCTTGAATAAAAAGAGAAAAAAAAACCCTGCAATCTCTGATAGCTCGCTCCCTGTCTCAGGCATGCATCACAGACTACCTTCCAGGACACAAGAATCAAATTATCACCTTAAAAAGGGTGGTTTAATTAACAAAACAAAGATACTTAGTTGATAGGTGTTTTAGAGCAACTGGGTGGTGGCGGTGGCGGGGAATACATCAAAGCACAGAAAATTGTCTCCCTGGGCTTCAGCTTAAAGTACAGTGTATGGGATGGGGGCACATTGATTTAGTACAGAAGTTTAACCAAACATCAGAACAAAGAAAATAACATGATAGCATTTAAATAGACATTTCCCTATCTATTCATGATCCATGCTTCAAGGTTAAGTCCATTTCTATGCACAGTATTCTTTGTAGGCATAGTAGTTCTGCCTGGCTAAATTCATCTTCTTCCCCCAACACCTGGCTGAAAACTCACACACAGAAAAACAAGCAGGTATATCTTCCATTTCAAATCTAAATACTTAATTCATTGGCTCTCCTGGTTCCCTGCCAACACCCCCTGGCTACCTGAGTTTAACCCATTAGTCATCGAATGCTGGGCTGTTCATCACACTAGTATTTAATAATGGGAAATGATACTGCCCTTCTATCCTGTTTAAAAATATTAAATTAAAATAATTGTAATAAGCATAATAGTCTCTCATTTACTAGCGTATTGATGAAAATTCACTGTTATACCTATATTTTTGTCAATGTGCTATAGAATCTTGACCTGGAAATGGATAACTATCATAGAAGCCTAGGGTTTTGCAGATGACTAGGAGAAAATTGAAGCTTTTGGCCTCTGGGGCTAGGTCTAGACTACACTCTTTTATCAGAAAAAACAACGCATATTGCGCTCCACAATTTGTGTAGCTTTTTCCAATTGCATTTCCGGAAGAGGCTTTTCTGGCATTTGGACCCATCTAGTTGGGGCCAAATGGCAGAAAAGCCTCCTCTTTCAGCAGAGCACTTATTCCTCGTAGAACGAAGTATACAGGGCTCCCCAAAAGAGTGCATTTGCTCTTCTACAAAAAAAAGCAAAAGAGCAAACGCGTTCCCTGGACGTGGCAGAGTTTTTACCAGTCTAGATGTACCCTGGAAGTCTGGATTTGGGGAATAAGCACATTAGTTTGATATTTTAATAAGCAGCAGAAAAGTTAACTCACACAAATTTACATAATTAAGAGTTCAGCATTAATATATCATTGGAAAGAAAAAGCAAGCTCACACTTCTGAATGCAATTTTTTTTGGATGTTTGCAGACTTTGGCAGACATCAATGAGTCTATTTACATTCATACTGCTTTTGCAACTAAAAACTTTTTTAAAAATAAAATTTGGACCCAAGACTCTAATTCTGCAGAAGTGATGGATTCCATAACATACCTTGGCCACAGAATCATGAAACACACAAAGCCCTATTCTTCTGTTAACAAGGAGCAGAATAGTAAGGTTCATTGTACTCTTCCTTCCCCAGTTTGTGTTACACACGCGCAGAGTCAACAGAAAGTAATTAACTGATCATTTCAATATGGCCGTTCTTTATCTGTCCTTGCCAGGTTGCATCACATGCTAATGAAATCTAATGGGCCAAATTCTCCACTTGCATAATTCAATATGTCTAGCCTAGTTATTTGGGAAGGAGGGTGGCCAGCTATAATTCTGTCCACATCTCATGCTTTGGGTTTTGAAAACTAGATTGGACAGTTCTATGAGATGAGCCTGAACTGGCAAGGAGATGGGCTGAATAATAAAATCATTTTTTTTTAAACACAGAAGATTGTGGCTGTATACAACCAATACTATCTCAGGCCCTGCTACATCTCTGTGCTCAGGCAGAGCCCAGGGAATGGAGACTTTGGTCCTCTCTATCCTGGTGCTGCCAAAGGCCAATTCAGCTTCCTAGTGCTTGTTAAGGCAGTCCTGAGAACTGCCTTAAATTGAGTTCTGGATGTCATGGCTTTTATGGGAATCATAGCAGCCACACAAGCCAGTATGTAGAAACAGCTTGGCCAGGCCTCCTTCCTCCCCCAGCATTTTTAATAGAAAATTCAGTTTCTGTACCACTGAAATCTTACGTGGGAAATATTCGATTGTGCAGATTTTTTTTTTTTTTTGTCATGAGGTAGATTAAAATTAAACACTGAATCCTGGGATGGACTGAGTCAAACATTCTGGTTTGACAAATTGGAAAAATAATGTTTAATTTCAGTTCAGTTAGATATTGAACTACATTCGCCTACTTGCCATGGTGCCATAAGGGAGCTATAGTTTGGCTACCCCAGCCGCTCCCCAATAGGCCAGCCTACCTGACTGATGCACTGAGGTTCCAACTCCCAAGATGCACTGAGGTTCCCCTCTAGTTGAATTGACATGGTATATCATGGAAGTCACTCTTTATCATAGGAAATATAGTCTGACCAGTGAGACTAGTATAGTGAAGCAGGAATGTTGGCCCAGACAGGACTCTTCCCTACCCTTTTGAAAAGAGTCCCCCATCGTTACTATATATTAAAGAAATTTTTTCCTGCAGGATGACAGAAGTAACATTAAGCGTCACTCTGAGTCCTGCAGGAAAAGTTTTTGTCCTGCCGCCCCTCCGCCCTCAGACACCTTCCCACTCCCACCTCCCCGGCTGCCGGGAAGGAGGCCTGTCCAGGGTGAGTGGCCCTGGGCTAGCAAGTGGCTGTTCTGGAACCAGTCCAAAGTGGCGCAGGGCCTGCTGCCCCCATTCTCCTTCCTGCTTGCTCCCACTGGAGGTGGCCCGCAGCCTGGGCATCTGCTTCCAGGCGTGGTCACCAAGGAGTCTCAGGGTTTCTTCCTCTCTCCCCTCCGATGCAGGAAACCGCCACTGGTGCACTACTCTTGGAGGATGGGGGCGGAGGGGCAGGGTTCAAGGATGGAGCACTGGCAGACAGAGCCTGATCACTTCTGGGCCAAGCAGCAGGAGGCAGCTGGGTCCTGGAGCAACAGGAGCAACAGGGCCACAAGCACAGCAAGGAACCACTGCCCCTGCCACCCCCTGGCTCAGCCGTGGCCCTTCTCCGGAAATTGGCCACTGCTGGCTCTGTGAGCCGGACCCCTGACAAACCACTGCGGGGGTCCACCCCGGCGCCCTGAGCTACCGCACAGTGGCTGACTGAAGTTCCAGCAGTCACCACGTGGCGGGCAGCTGCCGGTGTTCTAAAAACAGCTGCTCCAGGGCGCCGGCGGGGGGGACCCGCATGGTAGGGGTGGGGAGGAAGAGAAGACTGGACTGGGAGGTGGGGGGCGGAAGGGGCCCGGGCTGACATTGCTGCAGCCCAGCCCTCCCCGGTGGTCGGGGGGAGAGCCAGGGTTGCCTACTCGCTGGGACAGGGGGGTTGGCGAGTAGGATATGCAGCCGCCTAGTGAATTTTAAGAGGATATAAAGTTTCTGTGGGCTGTATTCTGACCTGCAGCACTGAGACTTAGCTTCTTGCTGTCAAGATTGGAAAGGAGCTTGGCACCCTTCAGGCGGAGCATCTCGGAATAATCAGAAACATCAGGGTATGAATTCAAGTTGAGTGAGGAGCCCCATTTTGTAACTAAAGCCGTCCTGCGCACCCAGTGCACTCTAATGTGTGCGGTCCAACCCCAACTGCCTACCGACGTTCCTGCAGGAATCATCTCCAGCCCAATGAAAGCAGAATGGAAACTACCTCCGAGGACCTGAAACATGGTGGCTAGATGCAGGAGCCGCTGCCTGTACTTCACAGGCATACCACCCGGAGGTGAAAGTAAGGCGGTGCACTCCGCTGCACTGCTCCAGCAAGGAGGAGCCAGCTGGCAGGGGCACTCAGCTGCAAGAGGTGGCTTGGCATGCTCCCAGCCGGGCTTTCGGGGCTGCAGGCAATTAAGCAGCAGGCAATTAAGTTAAAGAGGCTGGCTGGGGGCCTGCCCCTCCCTGACACGGCTCCAGGACTGCACCAGCCCTGAGTATCCTCCCCTCCCCTCCCCAGCTCAGAGCACCATTTAGGAAAGGCAGGCAGTGCAGGGGCTGAAGCCTCCTGCTAGCTGAGATTCATGGTGGGATGCTGTTTGCTGTTCCCCTTCTCACTGCTAATAGGGAGTGAGAGGAAGGCATATAGCATGCCTGCATTCCTCTAGCTCTTGGCTGGGGAGGGAGGGGGCAGAGAAGTGGGTGGCTCTGGCTCACCCTGTGAGCTTTTCTCTCACTCCCTAACAGAGATGAAGGTCAACAGCAAGCAGCGTCCTGGTACAAATCTTGGGAAGTGGTTTCAGCCCCAATGCCATCCCTAAATAGCGCCCTTGTCCCCACTCTCTCTTTACACATCTCCCCTCCACCCCCAACCCCTACCCTGAGTCCCTCCTCACATCTAGAGCCCTGTAGATCGGTGGATGCAGCTATCTGCAACTCACTTGGACGCTTACTTGGATGCAGATACCAATTTTATATCCATGCAGGGCTCTATTCACCCCCCAACCTTGACTCCTGTACCCTTCCACACACCCTAATCCTTTGCCCTGAGCCTCTCCACATCCCCAACTTTGATTCCTGCACCCCCTGAAGAGCGTTCCCTCTAAGATTTTTCATCCATGGAGTGAGTTTTGTCTTGTGCACCGGTACTGAGGTCCCGTGCGGTTGTCTGGATGTGTGCCACTGTGCAGGGGAGGCTCCTCGCGAGAAGGACATTCCCGCTGCTCCCCGAGAGTCTCTCCCAGGGCAGAGATTTCAGTCTGGACCCCTCTTGCTGGGATCTCTGCTCCCAGGCAGGGCCCCCTGTGGGGAGAAAGTGAGTGCTCGCTGGGTAGCCTGTGTATAGGGCAGGGGCTTGCCCTAGGCTGCTCCCCTCAGGGCTGGCTGTGAGTCCCCGCCTGGGGCAAAGGGGAGCTGCTGATAGCTCCCATGGTTTGCAGGGAGTCGGGTGCTGGGGCAGCAACATGGGAGGAGCTGGCAGGGGGCTGAGGGGGCAGGGCCCTCTGAGAGCCGGAGAGCAGTGAGGAAGGGAAGGGGAGAATGCAAGGGGGCCCAGTCCAAGGAGCTGCCACATTGCAACCCTGGCTCCAGCTCCGGCAGCCACCCACCAGGCCTGTCCCAGGAGCAGCCGAGCAGCCTCACAGCCCTGGCCAAAGCTCCAGCCCTGGTGAGAGGCAGGTTGCATTGTGGCTGGCTGCTGGAGCCAGGACAGCAGTGCAGCAGCTTCTCAGACCAGAGCCCCTTGCATCCCTGTCCATCCCCCACACTGCCCTCTGGCTCTCAGAGCCCCCAGCTGACTCCTCCCTCTGGCTCCCCACATGTTGCTACCTCACCACAGCCCCAAACTCCCTGAAAGCCACGGGGGCTGGCAGCAGCTTCCCTCTGCCTCAGGCAGGGACTTGCAGCCAGTCCTACAGGGAGCAGCCTGAGGCAGCCCCTGCCCTGCACACAGGCTGCCCCAGGAGTAGCGCTACCATGGGGGGCAGGTTTTACCTTCTCCCCACAGAGGGGTGCTGCCTGGGAGCAGGGCTAGGGGTCCTAGCAAAGGGAGACTAGCTGTCTCTGTGCTGGAAGAGTCTCTTGGAGGACATTCCCACTGCTCCCCCTTACTTTACATTTATCAACATTAAATTTCATTTGCTGTTTTGTTGCCCAATCACTTAATTTGCTGAGATCTTTTTGAAGCACTTCACAGTCTGCTTTGGTCTTATCTTGAGCAGTTTGGTATCATTTGCAAATTTTTGCCATCTTTACCTCTTTCTTTAGATCATTTATAAATAAGTTGAATAGGATGGGTCCCAGGATAGACCCTTGGGGGACCCCGCTAGTTACCTTTCTCCACTCGGGAAACTTACCATTTATTTTTACCCTTTGTTTCCTGTCTTTTAACCAGTTATCAATGACTAAACAGACCCAACTCCCTCAGTCTCTCCTTGTAGGTAATATGCTCCAGCCCCCTAATCATTTTGGTTGCCCTCCGCTGGACCCTCTCCAATGCGTCCACATTCTTTTTGCAGTGGGGGGCCCAGAACTGGACACAATACTCCAGATGTGGCCTCACCAGAGCCGAATAAAGAGGAATAATGACATCTCTGGATCTGCTGGCAATGCTCCTCTTAATGCACCCTAATATGCCATTAGCCTTCTTGGCTACAAGGGCAAACTGTTGACTCATATCCAGCTTCTCATCCACTGTACCCCCCAGGTCCTTTTTTACAGAACTATTATTTAGCTGGTTGGTCCCCAGCCTGTAACAATGCTTGGGACTCTTCCGTCCCAAGTGCAGGACTCTGCACTTGTCCTTGTTGAACCTCACCAGATTTCTTGTGTCCTAATCCTCCAATTTGTCTAAGTCACTCTGGACCCTATCTCTGACCTTAAGCATATCTACCTCTCCTCCTAGATTAGCGTCATCTGCAAACTTGCTGAGGGTGCAATCCATCCCCTCATCCAGGTCATTAATAAAGATATTGAGCAAAACCGGTCCTAGAACCAAACCTTGGGGAACTCCACTAGAAACTGACCGCCATCCTGACATCGAGCCGTTGATCACTACCTGCTGGGCCCGACCTTCTAGCCATCTTTCTATCCATCTTACTGTCCGTTTATCCAATCCACATTCCCTTAACTTGCTGGGAAGAATATTGTGGGAGACCATATCAAAAGCCTTGCTAAAGTCAAGGTATATCACATTCGCTGACTTCCCCATATCCACAGAGCCAGTTACCTTATCATAGAAGCTAATCAGATTGGTCAGGCACGACTTGCCCTTTGTGAATCCATGCTGACTATTCTTAATCACCTTCCTCTCTTCCAAGTGCCTCAAAATGGATTCCTTAAGGATCCCTTCCATGATTTTTCCAGGAACCGAGGTAAGACTGAACAGCCTATAGTTCCCTGGATTGTCCTTCTTCCCTTTTTTGAAGATGGGCACTACATTTGCCTTTTTCCAGTCATCCAGTATCTCTCTCGATCTCCACGACTTTTCAAAGATAATGGCCAAAGGCTCCTCAATGACATTTGCCAACTCCCTCATTACCCTCGGATACATTAAGTCCAGACCCATGGATTTGTGTACATTTAGCTTTTCTAAATAGTTCCTAACCTGTTCTTTGCCCACCAAGGGCTGTCCGTCTTCATCCCATCTTGCATCACTTAGCGCATTAGTCCGGGAGCCCACCTTGTCCGTGAATACAGAGGCAAAGAAAGCATTGAGTACTTCAGCTTTCCCCACATCATCTGTCACTAGGTTACCTCCTTTATCCAGTAGGGGCCACACACCCTCTCTGATCACCTTCTTCTTGTTAACATGCCTGTAGAAACCTTTCTTGTTATCCTTCACATCCTTAGCCAGTCTCAATTCCATTTGCGCTTTCGCCTTCCTGATAACCCCCCGGCATTCTCGAGCTATACATTTATACCCCTCTCTGGTCATTTGACCAAGTTTCCACTTTTTGTAAGCTTCCTTTTTGTGCTTAAGTTCACCAAGGATTTCCCCTGTAAGCCAATCCAGTCTCCTACCATGTTTGCCTCTCTTGCTAAATATCGGTATGGTTTCTTTCTCTGCCTTCAATAAGGCTTCTTTAAAATACTGCCAGCTGTCCTGGACTCCTTTCCCCTGCATGTTAGCATCCCAGGGGATTCTGCCCATCAGGTCTCTGAGGGAGTCAAAATCTGCTTTTCTGAAGTCCAGGGTGTGTATTTTACTACTCTCTTTTCTTCCTTTGGTCAGGATTCTGAAATCTACCATCTCATGATCACTGCTTCCCAGGTTGTCACCCACCTCTACTTCTCCTATTTAGTTCCCCTGTTTGGGTGTGTCTAGACTACATGCCTCCTTCGACGGAGGCATGTAGATTAGCCAGATCGGAAGAGGGAAATGAAGCCGCGATTAAAATAATCGCGGCTTCATTTAAATTTAAATGGCTGCCCCGATCTGCCGATCAGCTGTTTGTCGGCAGATCGGGGGAGTCTGGACGCGATGCCCCGACAAAGAAGCCTTTCTTCATCGACACAGGTAAACCTGGTTTCACGAGGCTTACCTGTGTCGATGAAGAAAGGCTTCTTTGTCGGGGCATCGCGTCCAGACTCCCCCGATCTGCCGACAAACAGCTGATCGGCAGATCGGGGCAGCCATTTAAATTTAAATGAAGCCGCGATTATTTTAATCGCGGCTTCATTTCCCTCTTCCGATCTGGCTAATCTACATGCCTCCGTCGAAGGAGGCATGTAGTCTAGACACACCCTTTGTGAGCAGAAGGTCAAGCTGCGCACGGCCCCTGGTCGGATACTTCAGCACTTGTACCAAGAAGTTATCCCCAACTTTCTCCAAAAACTTCCTGAATTGTCTGTGTACTGCCATATTGGTTTCCCAACAGATGTCAGGGTGATTAAAATCCCCCACGAGAACCAGGGCCTGTGATCTGGAAGCTTCTCTCAGTTGTCTGAAGAAAGCCTCATCCACCTGATTCGGTGGCCTGTAGCAGACACCAACCACAACATCACTGCTGTTGCTGCACTACTAAACTTAACCGATAGACTCTCAACAGGTTTTTCTCCCTCTATATACTGGGGTTCAGAGCAATCATACTGTTCTCTTACGTATAGTGCAACTCCTCCTCTTTTTCTCCCCTGCCTGTTCTTCCTGAACAGTCTATACCCTTCCATGACAGCGCTCCAGTAATGCGAGTCATCCCACCAAGTCTCTATTATCCCAATTAAATCATATTTCTTGGACTGGATCAGGGCCTCCAGTTCTTCCTGTTTGTTGCCCAGGCTTCTCGCATTAGTGTACAAACACCTCAGATAACCAGTTGATCGCCCTATCTTCTCCATTCGAATCAGGGGTCCTCCTTTCTTGCTTGTTCCGCTTTGCATGTCTTCCCAGTATCTGACTTTCCCACTCCCCTCAGGGTTTTGGTCACCGTCCCCCAACGAACCTAGTTCTATTTAATTTAAGTTGGGCCTCTATTACGGTGTATTTGAAAAGTTTCCATGCAGCTTGCAGAGATTTAACTTTTGTCACTGTACCTTTTAATTTCTGTTTAACTAACTGCCTCATTTTTGTGTCGTTCCCCTTTCTGAAATTAAATTCGACAGTGTTGGGCTGCTGAGGTGTTTTTCCCACCTCAGGGATGTTAAATTTTATTACATTATGGTCACTATTTCCACTATTTACTTGTTAGCAAAGTGCCAGCCATACTCAGGCATCCACCAACCTGACTCCTGTACCCCCCATATACTCTCTCTGCCCTGAGCCCTTCCTCACGCTCTTCAACTTTGACTCCCACAACTCCCTCATACTCCAAGCCCCTGCCCTAACTCCTGCACTCCACCCCACACTTAAATTTCTTACAGGTACAGTCATATTACAACCCCTTCAAATCCCTTCCCCAAGCTCTCCACCCCAGGATGTATGTGCAAAATGATAGTGCCTATTAGAAATTTAAGTTCCTTTAAGCTCGGATTCCAACTCGTAACATTCTGAAGATAGAATATACCATGCAGATGCATTATGCATTCAGTAGTCTCTACTGTTTCCAAGTGACAGTATAAGAACTAATAAACAAACCAACTTGAACAGGTACCATCAGAGATGAGAGGAATTGATTTTGGTTTAACATCTCATTTGAATAGTGGCTTTCTCTTTCCATTTCACTGTTAGGGCTTAATTTGTATTCATCAACCAAAACACGTTCAGTTTAAAAATATCTATTTTCACTCTCTCTTTATGACATTTTAAATCTCCTTGAGGGCTAGTTTTGTTTCTCTCTGCCATGATGCAGTGAGAGTGCACAGCTGCAGTGTTTACTGAATTTTCTATTCGTTTTTCTCTGGCTCTTTAAAAAGCTCTTCTTTAAATTACCTATTGAATGCTGCAGATGAACCATGGAGAACTTTGAGAAATGTTCAATTTATAAACTATTTTAAACATATACACAATCTTTTATTTCCTTCCCCTTGTTATGTATCACTGGGACACATGCATAAAAAGAGGATTTTATCCTCACGCATTTGTTCCTCTGAAAGCCTCCAACCACTCAGCTCTAACCTGGAGAATGAAAATATTAAGAGTAAATAATTTAGTGTTCCATTCTCCCAAGCAAGAGTAGAGGAAACTGAGTTTCCTATGTTCTCCTCTGTCAGAGAAGGGAACAGGGAGGCACATGTTCAGATCTTAGTCTCTGAAAACCCACTGGAGGTCAGATTGATCTACACAGTGATCTTGTGACTCTGCTCTAGCTCTGTGGGTCCCAGCCTCTGTGACTGGAAGCACCCTGTATTCAGACCACTACTCTTATAATATTTGGGAAAACTATGCCTTGTGCAGTATTTCAAAACTAGTAACATACGATCAGTTTTCTTGTGTACTGTATGTGCAATGTGTATTAAGAGTTTTGAACATAAACTGAAATTATTATTCCAATGTGATTACCAGACAAGTCTGGGGAGGAAGTAAATCTGTTTCTCAGAGACAAAGGACCAGTTAACGCCTTTAGCCAGGTTTTGTCAAAGCTGATTAGCTATCATCAGTCAAGTGGCCATTCTTTGGCAATGAAGAAGGCAGGAACAGACTGATCTGCATTTTAGCAAGAGACCTAACTTATTTCACCCCTCAGGACCATACACAGGAATTTCTGTGGAGAGGGGGGCTGCTTTTTTTGTAAATTGGGATTGTCCCCAGTCTCGCTCCTGGGGGAAGGGAAATCAGCCCCAGCTTTCTCCAGGCCAGCCAGAGCACGCTCACTTGGGGGACCATGACGGGTACATTTGCACCCTTCATACCCCCCACGTATGGGCCTGGGGGGGGGGGTTCCCCCCACCCTAATCACACAAACACTAGTACAACTCAAAGAGGCAAATAGTGGAGCTGGGTTCTGCCTAAGTAACGCTGCAGTTGGCTCTGAACATGTTGGCTGAAGCACATGTTTTTGTGTCATTGCTGAGCTCCCAGGCAGCTTGGCAGAGACCTGGGGCACTCATTACACAGGTGGGAGTCGCTCGTCAAATGCCACACTATCAACAGGCAAAGCCCCTTTTCTGGAAGCATGTCAGGTTTAACTGGCTTCCACTTCTCACCTTGGTTGGGGGAACCCAGGATCGCTGGCTGCCCGTAAGTCTCGGCCTGGTGCCTTGGGGAGAAAGCAGCCCACACAGTGGCCAGAAATGAGCTTCTGCCAGGCTAGGGGCTGTTACAAGCTCAGCTTTTAGTTCAGGCCAGTTTCTAAGGCAGCGCTGAGCTAGCTCAAGCTTTGGGATGCAGGGTAGGACCACTGTTCTCATCTTGGAGCTGGGACAGCTGAGCCACTGGGGCTATGGAACCTGCCCAAGGCCACTGAAGAAGTCAGGGGCAGAGCTGGAAAGAGACTTTGGGAAGCCAAACATTTCTGTTATAGGATCATAGAGCTGGAAGAGACCTCAAAAGGTCATTGAGTCCAGCCCCCTGCCCAAAGCAGGACCAATCCCAACCAATTTGTTCTGACCATCAGACACCATTTCCTTGCCAGAGGTAGGTCTAGGAGCCAGGAGTCCTGCTCCCAGCCTCATTTGCTCTAGCTAAACTCCACTCTTGTGGCAGGGCTAGGAATAGGGCCTGGTCATCCTAGCACCACCTACTCCTTGCTCTAACCAAAGAAATCCCTAAAGGGGAGGTAGTGCAGGACGTGGTTCCATCCTGTTTCAACATTACCCATGGAGAGCTGCAGCCCCAGAAGGCCCAGGTACAAAATGAGCATTAATATCCCTATTGGAGGCAGCCCCTCTACCCCAAGGGAGAGATGGACACTTCAGGGACATAAATGCTGTTGTCGAGCTCCTGAGAATTAGACATAAAGACATGGTGCTGAAATTAGCAGCGGTTGGCCGGACTGCGTTGTGTAGGGCAGAGTTGGCTAACGTCACCTGTGTTGGTGAAGCAAGGCCATGGCCTTTCATTACATTTCCCTTGCTGGGGACTGAGCAGGACCCTAGCCCTAATTTCCTCTGCCAGGCAGCGTGTGTCTAGTGGTTAGAGTAGGAGTTGGGGCTCCTGGGCCCACTCCTAACTCAGGCACTGTCTCGTTGCCATGGTCTTTAGCAGAACTCTGTTTGCCCAGTTGGCAGATGTCAGCACTCCCATTGGGAGCATTTGAAACATCAGGCTGTTAGACTCTGTGTCTCAGTTTCCCCCACTTTACAGCGGCGGTAGCGACAGCTCTCCCCCTTCTCCATTGCTTTGCAATCCTTAGGTTGGCACAATTGCTCCTTCCCCTGGAAAAGGACAGGTACCTCAAATCCCCACAGGTAATGAACACCTGGGGTGCCCTTTTGACAAGGCAGTGCCCATGTGCATGGATTACCCCCACAAGGCACAGAAAGGGAATGCCCACTGGTGCCACCCTGCTGGTTTGGGCACGCTAACACAAGCAGGGGCTGCCAGTGTTTGTTCACACACATGGGGCATCCAGAGCTCAGAGGTAGGGAGCCCTACCCAAAGCTCCATCCGCCCTGCTGTGGGCTCCCCATGGGCTAGGCATGGGCAGCTGAAAGCCCCCAGTGCGGACAGGCCCAGCAGAGCCGACAGTGGGCAAATTGCATTGTATTGTGACTTTGCTTTCATGGGCTGGGGTCTGTGCTAATCCTGCTTCAGGGGAGAATCCAAGGCTGTGACCCCACCCACTGCTACCTGGGTCTGGTCCTGTCTCTTTAAATATGCAAAGCAGCTCATCACCCAGAACAATGCAATGCCATTAAACCCCTGACAAGAGGTGTCAATGGGTGAATGACAAGGAGGTAGGAAAACGAGCTACCTGAGCCTGGGGGTGAGGAGGGCATGCCCCTGCCTGACTCTCCTATGGGGTCAGCAACAGGGGGAGTGCAGAGCGGGAGGGCACATGTTGGTGCACTTGAGCAGGGATGGGGTGTGTGATGGTTCCTGTCCATTGCTCCCAGGGGCTGGGTATGAATCCAGTTGCTGTCATTTGGGGTACATACATGGCAATAAAAAACCCAGAGCTGGCCGGGGGAAGGCTTGGGCTGAGTGAGTGTGTTTGGGGGCAGAGCTGGGCCTCGCTCCTGGGGGAGTGGGGAGAATCAGTCCCGACCTTTGCCTGGCCGAAGCATGATCTCGCTGGTGCATTATTCCGAATGCCAGCTGTTTCGAAAGTGAAAGTGCACACCGGGACGCGTTAATTCGAACCAAACCCCTTGGTTCGAACTAATGTTACTCCTCATAAGCGCACTTTCACTTTTGAAACAGCTGGCATCGGGGTAACGCGCCGGCAAGATCATGTTAATGAAGCACTAGTGGAAGTCAGAGTGTGGCTGGCACTCTACTGACAAGCTTCTGGGGTCAGAGTATTTGGACCCAGAGCTGTAGCTATACTGGGGCACTCAGGGTGTGACCTCCATACTTACTGTAAGGCTGTTCATGAGTAGGCCTGATTTGGCAGGTACAACAGCAAAGCATAGCAAGGCACCATGGTTGCGGGGCAGGCTGTGATGCAGTCCTTCACTGGTCTGGACTGCACTTAGAAAAGGGACTGCTGCAGGGTTAAGAAAAAAGGGGAAGGGCACTACAACGGTGAAACTTCCCATTCCCTCCAACAGCTATATATCTGCTGTTTAAATACAGTGCCAGAAGTAAACACAACCTTGCCTTTGCTGGGGAAACTTACTAACTTTTTGTTGATGCCAAAAATGTCTTGCCCATTGCAGGTCACTGGTCTGAAGCTCCAATACACTAGCCCAAGGGTGTCCAAACTTTTTTCAAAGAGGGCCAGATTTGATGAAGTGAACATGCGTGAGGGCCGACCATTTTGCCTGACATTCTTTGAACCATTAAAATTAAATGCAAATTAACTATTTTATGCAAAGTTTATTGCAAACGGCATACTTTTCATTTCGTCACATGGGTGACAAATCTAAACAGGTGTTAAATCACTCTGCCTTTCATATCTGAAGGCCAGATGAAAAAAAAATCCAGGAAGCTGAAATATATGTCAGGAACATTGTAAAGTACATTACATATTATTGGTAATAAAGGTTGTCTGACAACTTTTAAGTTCAAAAAATATGAACAGGAACATAACACCAAGTATACATGTTGTGTCCAAATATATTTATAACTGATTTAGACCAACTGACATTAACTGAGATTTTACAATGTATTCATCTCAATACATATGGATTCGTTGGGGGCCATAAAAGATAGATATTGCCAAATTACCTGTGGGGCCATATTAAACCAGAACACGGGCCGCAATTGGCCCGTGGGCCGGACTTTGGACATGCCTGCACTATGCCTTATTGGGAGGCCTTGTTTAGCACGATTGTCCCTCGTGCAGGTTTCCTTTTTGTGCAGACAAACCTGGGTGATAGCCTGGGCCTGGTTAATGATCTTTCAGTTGACTGAGTGCAAAAGAGAATTTGTGATAGGAAAAGCAGCAGGTCACTAATGGAAGTAGGGATATCAAGCAATGACAGTGTAAACTCCCACAAAGCTAGTAGATAAATTCTCAGCCACAACCAGCGACAGAGATTATAATAGAGACTGTGGGCGGCTTAAGCACTGTTGTTATCCAAGAGCATTTTCTATGCTGGAAATCATGAAGTATGCTTTAAATGAATTCTATGTAAGATCTCTTCTTGAAAGAGCAGCATTCATTAAGTAATGTTTTTGCCGGCATACTAAAAGTGAACATCACTATTGGAAAGTGTGAATTCATTAGTGAGTACATCATTTTGGAACTGATCTTGCACTTTCAATTAAGAAAAAAACTCCCATAGAAACTTTAGAATAGAAGTGAAGACCTCTTTTGAGGTCCTTTTGACCTGGAAACCTGCGAAAGTTTGTATTGTTGTGGTCTGCATTAGCTTTCCAATCCCAATAGGGGACTTGTTAGAGCCCATACTCATGTACAAGTCCTTGAACAGATGGGCCTTTTTTAACTCAGTATAGGTTAACAAAGTCACTGCTTGAGCTGATAAAGTTCATTTTTGGAGTTGCCAAGGCTAATTATTCTGGGGTACCTCAATGTCTATGTGGTTGAGGACTCCTTTGGGCTAGATCTCATTGCCAAAGGTGCCATTTATGGGAGTTGAGTAGCTTCCCCTAAGTTTGAAATCCACCCCCTGGATTTCATATTTGCACTTGGCTTAAAGTGCATGCCCTAGCTCTAGAGGCAGCTCTGAAAGCAGCACAAACTTTGTTGCAGTTAAGCCTTGCCTTTGGGGAAGGGAGTTTATTTATAAACAGAGGGAAACAGGGTGATTAAGATAACATAAGGCTTGTCATTCAAGTAATTGAAAGATCATTAGATCATCATGAAAACATTGTGAGGGTGGGGGGCAATACTCCACTTAAGACAGGGGAAAAGAATAGAAATCACTAATGGTGTGCTGCAGGGGACCCACTTTTGGGCCACTGCCGTTAAACTTCTCATAAATGTTCTTGGAAAAAAGGGTAAACTGTGAGGTGGCAACATTTGCAGATACAAAATTATTCAAAATAGTTAAATCCAAAGTTGATGGCAAAAGTTACAAAGGGATGTCACAAAACTGGGGGATTAGCAACACAAAGGCAGATGGAATTCTGTGTTGACAAATGCAAAGAAATGCGCATGAAAAAATATAATCCCACCTATACATACAAAAGTGATGAGGTCTAACATAGCTGTTGCCACTCAAGAATGAAAGCTTAGAATCATTGTGGATAAGTCCCTGAAAACATTGCCACTGCACAGTGAGCAGGTCTAAAAAGCTAACAGGAATATTGAGAATCATTAGGGGTATGTCTAGACTGCATCCCTCTGTCAGCAAAGGGATGCAGATTAGGCAGGTCGACATTGCAAATGAGGCAGGGATTTAAATATCCTCCTTGCAGGAGGCACAAGGGATCTGTTGAAAAAGGCTTTCTTTCTCGACAGATTCCCCTCTAGACTGCCGCTTTTTGCCGACAAAGTGCTGAGTTGGTAAAACGCGGTGGCCATTTTTATGCAAATTAGGTGTGAGATATTTAAATCCCTGCCTCATCTGCAATGTCAGCCTGCTGACAGAGGGATGCAGTCTAGACATACCCTAGGAAAGGAATAGATAAGACAGAAAACATAATATTGCCTCTATATAAAGTCATGATATGCCCACATCTTGAATACTGCATGCTGATCTGGTCATGCCATCTTAAAGAAAAAAAGACATGCTGGAGCTGGAAAAGGTACAGAAAGGGCAACAGAAAGAGGTAAGGAACAGCTTCCGTATGAGGAGAGATTATCAAATCTGGGACTTTTCAGTTTGGAAAAGAAATGACTAAATGTGGGGGGATATGTTAGAGGTGTAGAAAATCATGAATGGTGTGGAAAATAGAATAGGAAATGTTATTTACTCCTTTACCAACATAATGTAAGAAGCTCACCCAATGAAATGTATAGGTGGCAGATTTAAAAAAAAAATACATTATTTCTTTACAGTCAACCTGTGGAACTCTTTGCCAGGGTATGGTGGGAAGGGCAAAACTATACAACAGGGTTCTAATAAGAGCAAAATAAATTTCAGGAGGACAGGTCCATCAATGGTGGTCCCTAGCCTCTGTTTGCCAGTAGCTGTGAATGGGCAACAGAGGATGGATCATTTGATTATTGCTTCTTTCGAGTACCTGGCATTGGCCACTGTTGGAAGACAGGATACTGGGCTAGATGGACCATTGGTCAGACCCAATATGGCCACCCTGATATTCTTATATGGAACGGAAACGTATCTGCCCCCTGCTGAAACCCACTAGACCCCCAATACCTTTTCAGAGCTAAGATAGAGCCCAGGAATCCCGACAGTCTCTCTTTCTCTCTTCCCCCACAGAGTTAGTAGCAAAGTAAGTATATTAAAATGTTAAGGAATTAAATATGGTGCTTTTGACAGCTAATTGATAAGTTATGTGCCAAAAAAACCCTGGAGGTTTTTAGTGCCTTAGTAGCCATTGGTAAGAGGTGATGTGTGGGGAAGGTAGATGGGTTGGTCTCCCCGCTCCCAATTTGCTGCTTGTCTTGTACTGAGCATGCTCAGTAACACTGCTGAAGCCACAGTCCTCTGTCTGCCCCTATGCTCTCATTTCCCTCCCTCTCCCCTCCATCATGCCTTGCATAGGTTGCCCCTATCCCATCAAAATCTGAAAGGGCACCCCTGCTCATAGCCACAGTATGAGATAGAAATGCTGTCTGATTCAGACTGACTATTCAGAGCTGGCTACAACTGGATTTTGTTCTTAGTAGAGGATTTGGAGGCAAGAGTAGAAATTATTTCTTTGTTATGGTACTTCCTTTGTTTAGGGGTGAAAGACACATTGGTTCCCAAAGACTAATGAAAACCATTGGGTTTAAGAGGTGTGAGGAAGAAAAATAGCTGGCTCTAGATGTAACCCTCACCTAGTCGCTGTGACACTCTGGACTTCTAGTGGCAGTTGTGCCACATATAGAGGAGAATGAGCCTGCTGTAGTAAGTTGAGGGTCAGTAACATGGAGTCAGTCGGCCTAAACAGAGGCCTGTAACATGAAAAAAGCAACAGGCCTGCAATCTAGTGAGCAAGACTTTGGTTCAGTAATACAGGAGCCAAGAAAGAGGCCCTATTGATAATTGTGTAAGTTAGGCACCAAGTACCGACTGTAAGCCAAAAGGGAGTAACGGATCATCTTAAGGAATGTCCTGGTACAAAAACTCCCTAAAAACTAATGCACATACCGACCTAGGTTCAGGACCGGGTTGAAATTGACAGCATGAAGGATAGTAAGTAAGCCCCCCATCCGTAAGGTGAGGGGTGGTATCTAGGCAACAGAGGGTAGTAATCCGGTACGTAAAGAAGTAATGTAAGTTGTTTGTACCTGTCTATAAAAGGACACCACAGAGGGTGCTCTCCGGCCAACCTTATGGGGGGCGCACTAGGTGCCTGAACAACAGGTGTCATTGCCTAAACTTACAGAATGCACAGTAGCTTAACTCTGACTGACTGCTGTTAATATCTGTTATGTGGCAATAGGCCTGCCTGGTGTTGGTACCTTGTCAACGCGGGCCATAGTACCCAGTGGTGTAACATTGTACTGATCTCTGTTACCAACTGATAGAGCTTCACATCTGACAATAAACCTGCTTGATTGATTTCAAACCTTGCCTGCATCTGTCATTTCCGGGGCCTCTAAGAGATCTCCTGTGTTGACCCAAGTGCACGGGGTCTAACACTCTAGATAAAGGAAGTACCGATTGTTACACACGCAGCCAAAAGTTTATCATCACTGACCGAGCAAAGGTCCTGTCAGGAGCGCACCAGGACAACCCTGACCAGACGACACTGACAGTTCAGGCCACCGAAGGTACCGAGGTACAAGACACCGAGGTACCACTTTGGCTAACATACGTGAGTCTTTTAGCATAGGTAGTAGAGGATTAGACATGCTGGAACTAGGGTTGTATGGGGAACAGCAACACCTCCCAGGTTTGAAGTGGCTTCCATCACACAGGATTTACAGTTCAGTTCAATATCAGAGGGGTAGCCATGTTAGTCTGAATCTACAAAAACAACGAGAAGTCCTGTGACAACTTATAGCAGTGGTCCCCAACCATTTGGCGCTGCCGGGCGCTCGGGGGCGGGGCCATTCACCTGCCGGGCACCATGGGGCACGGCCACTCGCACGCCCGGGGGTGGGCCGCACATGCGCCACAAGCCCGGGAGCGGGGTCCCCCATGAGCTGCGTGCCTGGGGCCAGCAACCCCATGCGCCGCGCGGCCAGCAACCCCATGCGCCGCGCGGCCAGGGGCGGGGCCGCCCATTTGCCGCACGCCCGGGGCCAGCGCTCCCCATGCGTTACGCAGCCAGGGGCAGGGCCGCTCATTCGCTGCAAGCCTGGGGCCAGCACTTCCCATTCGCCACATGCCTGGGCCAGCACCCCCCATAGCTGTGCGTCCGAGGCCGGGGCGGCCAATTCACCGCATGTCCGGGGCCAGGGTGGCCAATTTACTGTGTGCCCGGGGCTGACGCCCCCCCAGAACTGCACGCCCAGGGCCGGCGCTCCCCATGCGGAGTACATTCGGGGCCGGCGCCGCGCATAGGCAGCACACCAGGAACAGCACCGCGCATGCGCCATGCGCCCAGGGCAGGGCCGGCCCCGAGCACTTGGCGGGCGCACACAAATGCCCTGACGGGTGCCATGGCGCCTGCGGGCGCCGTGTTGGGGACCACTGCCTTATAGACTAACAGATTTATTGGAGCATAAGCTTTCATGGGTAAAGACCCACTTTGTCAGATGTGACATGCATCTGACGAAGTGGGGCTTTGCCCACGAAAGCTTATGTTCCAATAAATTTGTTAGTCTGTAAGGTGCCACAGGACTTCTCGTTGTTTAGTTTGGTTCAATGGCTCTCAATACCCCCACTACATGAATTGTTTCAGCACCAATGTAGAGACTCATCTGTTAAGATTCAGAAGTCCCAGGTCTGATACCTGTTGCTGATGAACCCAGCGAGGGGTGTGATGTCTCTCTGAAGTGGGCTACACAAACAACTCTTTCTGTGGCTTGGTGAGATAGTCCAATGATCTGTTGCCCTCAACAATTGATACAACAATGCCTACTTGTTCTATGTATCATGTTCTCCCTCACAGGTCACCATGTCCTTTTATTGTCAGATGAGTCAGTAGGGAAGCTGCCTACATCACCAAGGACAAAAGTCTTGCTCCAAATCAGATTCAAGGCAGCATGAAGAGTTTCAGAAAACATTTGCCATGGTTTTGCAGGAGGCAAAGAAATGTTTTTTGCCTTCCTCATGGCATTTCAAATCCCAATCACCCAAACTGTTCTGCTTAACAACCTGCTCAATCCAAACTGTTTACATCCAGTGACAGAGTCGTGTGTTTTCTTTCTGTGAGGAATTATCAAATTCTTTGAGAGAGGATCACTTGGATTCTGGCAGCATTGTTTGGCATGATGGCAACAGGATCAGTTCACATGGAAACAAATGCAGAGTCTTCTCTGTTAGAGTTTGTCTGTGAAACATGCTACAGCTTTGACTGTGGCTCACTACTATTTGTTTTGTATCTCGTTTCAGAGGGCACAGGAAGGATCCAGAAGAAATAGTGGTTGATATCAGTTTTACAATGAGCCTCTATTTATTATAATCAAAAGGGGAGCCAGGAGTTTCACATGGGTCTGGAAGTGCAGCTGGCCCCACATGAGTCTGCTGACTCCCAGCCCATGAACCCATGTAGGCTGGGAGCCGGCAGCTCTCTCCTCCCCATCCTGCTGTCATTTCCAGCCCTTCATGAGGTTACCTATGTTCACAAAAAGGCGTTCTTCCTCGTAGAATGAGGATTACCTACGCCTTAAAAACCCTTCTGTTCTTTCGATTTTTTTTGTGCAAAAACATGCTTGAGGTGTGGACGCTCTGCAAATTTTTTCAGAAAAATGACCGTTTTTCCGAAAAAAACTCTGTAGTGTAGACATAGCTTATGGGAGGAGCTTACCTTTTACTATAGCAGACATTACCCTT
Organism: Pelodiscus sinensis; assembly: GCF_052426305.1. Classification (NCBI taxonomy): domain Eukaryota; kingdom Metazoa; phylum Chordata; order Testudines; family Trionychidae; genus Pelodiscus; species Pelodiscus sinensis. Next base: position 31,342,384 of record NC_143059.1, on the reverse strand, counting down.
AGAGGCCACACACTTCATCCTCTGTAATGATTTCAGCTGGGTGGACTAGCTTACTGAAAATCCCAGGTTGGAAGCTGATTCTAAAATTCTGTTGTAGCATCAAGTAGCCTGCCCACATTTACCATAGTCAGCATAATGCTTGCATACTTGCCAAACTCTACCACTTCACCTCTTCTGTTGAGTTACCTATCCCATTTTGTACATTACTATATTTTTGGTCAATGTGATAGCGTGTTTAAAAACTAACACAAACCCATGAGGGCGAGAAAATATTTTGCTCATCACCAGATGGTGAGGATTTTTTCTCAGAACTGCAGCTGCTAACCGTCCCTGCAATTCAGACCGATAACAGTACTAATCTGAATTACAGTATCTCTAATTCATGTAGCAAAAGAAAAGCTGTATTTATGGTCACATGCTTTCTTATTGGCTGGAATTTATGACACCTGCATAGCCCAAGTGGCTCTGGAGTTGTTCCTTACAAAGGGGAAATAAAGAATTAAAGTACCATATTAATATCAGACCAGGGGTAGCGGCAGCTTACAGAGCAGTTATGGATAGGAATATTTTATTAAACCAGCCATCTCTTACATTAGCCTAGTTGGATCCCACTGTGTGGGGATCCTCCTATAGCATTAAGCTGGCATAATGGCTCCCGTGCAACCCTGTCCCTGTATCTCTGAGGCCAGTGTAAGGTTTTGGCAGGGATATGATTATATCAGAATGATTCCTGGCCACTGTAATGGCTCTTTGGCAACAGTGGCAGTCAATGCAGACAGAATCTGACTACTTTAAGACTCTCTATTTAAAAACCTTTTCAAAGAAAGGTCTTTGAAGTGACACAGCAATAATTGTGCAGTCCCACTGCAACTCCAGCTTAGACAGCCGGAGTTCTGACTGTCTTACAGATGAAAAAATATTGCTAATTGTTCCTTCTTCTCTTTGTTTTCACCTCTTGTGGGCATGTAAAGCTTCCCAGTCTTTGTACTCCTAAGGCTACTGCCAAATACTACAGTGTTGCTATCAGAATGGTATAGCAGGAAAAGCCCTGGATTTCAATTGGGAAATGATTCTCTTTTTAAGCATCACCCAGGGTTATAAAACCATTCTTAATTATGAAGATTAAGCACAGCAGCTTACCTGCTCTTCATCCTGCCTCTCGATATCCTATTTCCTTTCCCTTTTTTTAAGCTGCTCTCTCTTTGCTGTAGCAAAGTCACCTGGTGCTGTGTCTAGTTGTTTATCAGTGATATTGCAATGAAGAGTGGAAGTCATTTTAACCCTCAGGCCCAGTCTGAATACTACAATTATTAGCAGTCAAGGGGAAATCACAAACAAATAAAAAATAAAATTCTGATCCTAAATGAACACCATATTTTTTCTTTGTTGAATTTTGAACATAGGATATATAATAAATGGATATTGTCAACTGCTTTCCACAGTGTGACATTATGAGTAGAGATATAAAGATATTTCCATTCTCACCCATATTTTCAGTGATTTGTATCTAAAAAATTCAGACTGCACTACCATTCAAGTTCCAATTCTCATATTTATTCTTAGCTCTGATAGGTCATTTGTTTTGACATTTGAAGAAAATCCATTCAGTAAAGATACTGAAGAGTGAGGGTGGGCAGATTTGATTTTCACATTTTTAGAAAAATGTTCCAACTGCCTTTTGTGCTCTACCTCAAAAATGGTTTTGTTTCAGATGTTTAACTACAGCTCTTGCATAGTACTTCAGGGGGAATCGGGAGACCTATATTTTGCAAAGTTTGAAATAAAGCTGGTTCAGAAAACAAGTTCAAATCGATACTAGTGTGCAACACATTCTTTCCCTTACTGATTTAAACTGCACAATGTATTGAAAGAAACCACCATACTGCAGTTTGGAATGAATTATTCATAATGTAAATCATTCAATGTGTGACCATAGTTCTAGGGTTTTAAAAAACCTGAATCCAAAATTAGAGTTGGTAAAATGCATTTTGGGGAGGGCTGGGAATGAATCTTGTAACAGAGGTTCACAGTGATTATTTTTGGATTTCTCCTTACTAGTACACTTTGAAGTCATACTGATAACCTTGCTTTCTCTTCCTGATTGAGGACCTGCCCTCAGACCGGCTGACAGGGAGAGCAAAGAGGGCAATTGCCTCAGGGCCCAGTGAATCAAAGGGGTCCAGGGCTCCTGACTGCTGCTGCCACTACCGTAGTTGCATGGTGGCCAGAGCCCTGGGTCCTTTACATCTCTGGCAGAACATTGTGTGGGGTGCTGCAGAGCCCCAGGCATGTGCTCCGGATGGCGCTGATGGGCGGGAGGTGCAGTCTGAGCAATACTGAGGGCAGGCTGCCCTTTCAGCCCCACTTGTACTGGGAGCATGGAGCTGGCCACCATCCCTTGCCTAGGGACTCGGAGAGTGTGTCAGCTCTCCTGCTTGCTCTGACACCTGGGGTTGGAGGAGAACAAATAGCTGCTGTTGGGATTCAGAAGAGAATTTCCTTCTGTTCTGAGGCCTCTTTTTTCTGACATAGACATCTTTCAATGGATCTAACGAGGGGCTGTTGAAGAGAATGAGAGAAAAGATGGTCTAGTGGTTAAGTGACTCCAAGCCAGAACCTGCCTCCGGCAGCCTCTTGCATCCCAGCCCCTCCCACTTCTGCTCCCACTTCCTAACTCCCAGCCACAGGTCACCACCCCCTCCTGCCCTACATCATCACCCAAATCCTCTGCACACACATGCCGCCCCAGGTCACAATTTCCTTCCAGACCCTGCACCGCCTGCCACATCCCTCCCCCTCGTCAAAATTCACTCCTGCACCCCTAGTCCCTCCCAGACTCTGCACCCTAATCCCCCGCCCCAGGTCACAACCCCCTTCACTCCAATCCCCTATTCCAGCTCCCTTCTGCACCCAACCTCAGTCCCGAGCACCTCACCCCCTCTATAGAGAAGTGCACCTTTGACCACTTTCCAAAATCTTGGAGTGGTCCCCAAGCAAAAATTATTACCCACCCCTCAGCTAGAGTCTGATTCCTACAATCAATTTTCAGCTCTGCCACTGACTTCTTCTCTGACCTTCACTTTATTTCTCCATGCTTTTAAGTTTTCTCATTAATTGCAAATAACAATTCTGCGATATCGAAAAAAGTAGGAGGCTAAATTTTATTAATATGCCTAAAACAAACAGGTATTCAGCAGTAAGGTGCTACAGAAATGTCAGATATTGTTTATGTGTTTTGGGGGAAAAGGAAAGGAACTGTGTAACTTTCACAGCCAATTAGACTCAGAGGTTCCTTTGTTTTTCCACTGTGTAAGGCTGGGAAAAGGGCAGGGATTTTTTCACCTTCTATTACATATTAGTTGTAAGCTCAGTGTAAATTCTATTAATCACTTCAGGAAGATGACCACAATAGCTCTGAGGGAGACAATGTTGCCTTGCAGAATTACTGACTCTACCTCTTTATGAATTAATTTCTTGAGTTTTGCCATTCATAATCTTTTGTAACTATCTGACAAACCTTCTATTCTCCTAATTCATGTAGAACACATTCACCATGTGCCTCAGGGTAGGATTAATCTTAAAGTTATTACCAGTCAAAAGTAGGAAGTTTTCCTGTATAGCTTGTACTTGTTTTTCTGCCCCTGTATTCTATAGATTGTTTGAACTATAGGTTCAGACTAGGGATGTAACAGTATATTCGAGTAACTGATTAACCAACAAGCAAAAGCTAATAGGTTAATACTATAGACTACATGCCATTTCCCTCTCTCCCTCTCCCTGCCAATATATTTTTTAGCAGGCTGGCCAGCAGCCTGGCTCAGTCCAGGCTTGTGATGGGCCCAGGACCTACCCCTGCTGCGGCTCTGCATTTAAAGTGTATTAAGAGCCGGGCTGGCAGGCAGCCCAACTCAGTTCTGGCTTGTGCCAGGTCCGAGAGCTCAGGCCCGTCCTAGACAGGGTCTGCTGCCACCCTGTGCTGCTGCCTCTTTCTCAGAAGTAGCAGCACAGGGCGACAGGCAGCCGGTTTGTGAGGGGAGCTGGTTTTTAAACTGGATCCCCTTGCGGACCAGCTCCCACCCGGCACCCCATGCTGCTGCCTCTGATACAGTGGCTGCCGGCCCCGCCCCCAGAATAGTTGACTGACTGATAAAATTTCATGAGGTTACTCGACTATTCAATTAACCGATATTTAACATCCCTGGTCCAGACCCTCCGATGGTCACTGTTACATATATTCATATGTACTTTAAGAACTAGTTTGCCAAAGCAATTATGGAAAGTGTTAGAGAAAGCTACAGATTGTGCCAAAGGTCAGAAAAACCTCTTCTTTCGGAAAAGCATTTATTCCTCATAAAATGAGGAAGACGGGGCTTCCGAAAGAGCACATTTGCTCTTCCGAAAAAAAATTCGGAAAAGCAAACACGTTCCTTGGATGCGGCAGAGTTTTTCTGGGATACCGGAGATATAAACAGACCCCATCAAAACTCCATACTGTAGACATAGCCTGAGAAAGCTGCTAATGGGCTGCTCTGGTTTGTTTACTTACCAGCTCTGCAACCATGGGGCCTCGTAGCTCCCACTAGCTCCGGTTTGCTGTTTGCAGCCAAGGGGAGCTGCGGAAAGCAGCAAACAGCAAACCAGGGCCAATGGGAGCCATGAGACTCCATGGCTGCAGAGCTGGTAAGTAAACAGACTGGAGCGGCCTGTTAGCAGCTTTCTCAGAGTGGGTCTGCAGAAACACAGTTGCAAGTACAGCAGTGGTCTCCAACCTTTCAAAGCACAAGATCACTTTTTGAATTTGTCAGTCCAGGATCTAACTCAGACCCAAATACCATTGTTCCACTTCCTTCCCTACCTCTTCTCCGAGGCCCTGCCTCTGCCCCACCCCTCCAAGGTCCCATGCTGTTCACTTTGTAGAGATGGGGTACAGGGATCAGTGGAAGGGGACATCCTAACATCTCAGCATCCCTGTCCTCCATCTCTCCCACCACGGACAGCCAGCAGAAAGCTCCCAGTAGGCAGCACCAAGGCAGAGGGTAGGAGCAGCATGGCCGGGGAAGGGGGGGACAGCTGAAGTGCAGGCACTTGTTAACCTCACAACCAAACCAGTCAGGATCACCTCCCAGATCACCCCTCCAGATCTACTAATTGGTGACCTGTATGGCATTTAATTAGCAAGTGCTAAGTGTGAAAAAGTAGCTTGTTAGCAGGAAAGCTGATCAGCACAAGACTACAAAGGCTTTTTGCAGAGCCATAATGAGCTGTATTGTATTATCATATGTAAATCACCACTTTAAAGAAATGTAGCCGTGTTAGTCTGGTGTAGCTGAAGCAAAATAGTCCTGTATTTTGCTTCACCACTTTAAAGGCCTCCTTGTGCTATTTTTTTTTAAACACAGGAAGGTACATTTGCACCTCACCTACTGCTGTATTTTCTACAGTGAGGAACTGGGGGAGTACTGAAAAACACAGTGCCCCCATGCTCTCAGAACACACTGATTTAGTCTGGTCAAAGCAGTTCCTGGCGCTTCTTTTTAGAAGAAAAAAAAATCCCTTCACCTTCCTATTAGACCAGGGATGGGGAACCTACAGATCCAGCCTGTGAGGCTAGGGGCTCCCCTCTCCTGCAGCAGGGTGAGCCAGCACTGGTGCTCCAGCCCTGTGACATGTCTCCAAGCCTCTGCACCCACCTGTGTGGCTGGAGCGCCAGCGCCAGCTGCCCACTGTGAGAGAAAACTAGCAGGGAGCAGGCGCCAAAGCCTCTGTGTGGCCAACTCTGCCCGGCAGGAGGAGGAAGCAGCTCCACGTGTTGCCATTCCCTCTCCCCCACCACAGCTGGGCAAGCAGCTATGCAGGGAAGCTCTTGTCTGCAGCTCCAGCCCCATCAATCCCATTGACTGGGAACTGCAGGCAATGGAGGGGGCATGGGGTGGTGCCTGCAAACGCAGCGCAGTGCAGAGACATCATTGTCCCCTCCCCAAGAACTGTGCCAGTTAAGTGACCCAATCCCCTGCTCCCCCTCCCCACATCCTCCATCCCAGACCTCCCGCTCTTCCTGCACCATACTTTCTATATCAGTGGTCTCCAACCTTTTTACACCCAAGATCACTTTTTAAATGACAGACCAAGCCAAGATCTACCACCCTGCCCCTTCCTTGAAGCCCCGCCCTCTCTATTCTCTCCCTCTCCATCACTTGCTATTCCCAATCCTTATACTGCTGCTTTAAAAAAAAATTCTTCTGTAGGAAGAGGTTTTTCTAACATTTGGCCTGTCTAGACTGGACCAAATGTCAGAAAAAAAAACCCCTTCTTTTGGAAGCCACCTTATTCCTTGTGGAAAGAGGAATATAGGGGTGACCAAAAGAGCCTGTTTGCTCTTCCACTAAAAAAGCGGAAGAACAAACGCAACCCTGGATGCAGAAGAGTTTTTCTGGGATATCTCCAGAATCCTGAAAAACTCCTGCAGTCTAGCTGGACTCTTGCTGTGTTGAGACAGGATGTGTAGTCTTTGGGGTGGGAATGAGGGATTGGGTTTGGGAAGGGGTGAGAGGTGCAAGCTCTGGGAGGAAATCTGGATGCAGGAGGAGGTGGAGAAGGGGACACTGGCTCAGGGAGGGGGCTCCAGGCTGGGCAGTGTTGGGATACTAAGCAAGGGTATCATGGGGTATAACAGCTGGAGCTAGACACAGCCTCCCCGGGCTGAGCGCAGGGCAGCCGGGCTGGAGGGAAGAGAAGTGGCTGCCCAGCCAGCGGACCATGGCACTCAGCCAGGGTGCACCAAACTCCATGTGGGCAGGCACAGAGGAGAAGCCGCCGATCAGCTGGAGCGCGGGGCAGCCTCTTTCAGCTGAAAGCCACAGTCAGCTTGTCTGGGGTGTTTCAGCCCTCCCGACCTCCCAGCTCCCACCATTCCTCGCAGCTACTCACCTGTGTTGTTGCTCGGTGAGTAGCTGCTCCTCAAATGAGGAAATCTAATGTAAATGTACTGCGCAGGCACGCAGTTCGGAGAGGGCTCAAGAGCTACTCTTAGAGCCCCTGAGATCTACCGGTAGCTCGCGATCTACTGGTTGGTGACCACGGTTCTATACAGACCCTACACCACACTCTCCAGCAGGCCCCTCCTGCACACCAAACCCCTCATTTCTGGCCCTACCTCAGAACCTGGGTGAGGAGATCTCACAATCCATTAGCCTGAGGCCTCCAGAAAAGTTAATTCGGTCCTGGGGGGGGGGAGCCCTGAGCCTTGGTGCAAGGGGAAACCTGGTGTCCCAAGTTGAATGCGTGAGGGGAGTGTGTCTTTTTTTGGTCCCCCACCCTGCTTCTCAGTTGGCAGCCATGTCAGTGAGGGCTGGAAGTGACTTTTCTGTGGTCATTGGGCCCCAACCCCAAAAAGGGTCCCCACCCTTCTATTAGACCTTTAAAATATCTGCTCTCTCCCATCCATCCTCTATGGCTGTGTCTAGATTACATCCCTCTTTCAACAGAGGAATGTAAATTAGGCACTTTGACATTGCAAATGAAGCTGGGATTTGAATTTCCCGCACTTCATTTGCATAATCATGTAATGGTTCTCTTTCGAAAAATCGCCATTTCAAAAGTAAAACCGTGGTCTAGACATGGTCCTTTTGAAAGGGGAAGGCTTTTTTGAAAAATCCTGTCAACCTTTTTAAACTTTGAGGTTTACAGGGTCTTTCGAAAAAGCCTTCCCTTTTCAAAAGAACCACACCTAGACCGCGGTTTTACTTTCGAAATGGTGCTTTTTTGAAAGAATGCCATTACATGATTATGCAAATGAAGCACGGGAAATTCAAATCCCGGCTTCATTTGCAATGTCGAAGCGCCTAATTTACATTCCTCTGTTGAAAGCGGGATGTAATCTAGACACAGCTTATATGGGGAACTTGGGTGCTGTCCAAGTAGGGCAGCTCATAATGTCAGATTCTTTGCTGCCTGCTTTGGACCCACTATCTTCCTTTAAACCTGTGCAGAGCAATGTGTCACCAGATCAGACTTTTCCATCTGTTTCACATTTTACACTGGGGTGGAAAACATAATGCTCAGGGACTAAATGTGGTCCCCGGCTTGCTGGAATCCAGCTCCCAGGGCTCCTCCTCCCCCCAGCACTGGGGAGCCCCTACTGGCACTCCAGCCCCTGCAGCCTCCCGCCCAACTGATTTTTCTGTGGGTGTCACGTGTCCACCCCAACTCACCCCTCCCGAGACCGTGTGGGAGCAAGTCCTCACGTTAACGGCACGGAGGTCCCGGTCCCTACCTTTGCTCTGAGCTTGTAAAGTTAAGGGGTTAGGTATCGGCCCATGCAGGTGAGCTTACGATAGGCCAACCTACCGCCCTGCAAGCCGTGTATCTCCCTGGGGGTTGGGTAATAGTCACCAGCCGTACGGGGGAGGTCTTGACCTTCGTTGCGGGGTTACCCGCCACAGCCTTACACAGGGGGTTCACTCGGGGGGAGGGGTTCCACGGATGAGTTACTCACCACCCCTCCTGAGGGGGGTATTATGGACGCCGTCAGAGTGGGTGCCCTCGCATGCGACCACTCCCGCGGGCTCTCACCCACTCCACCATCGGCCCCGTCCCTCGTTGGACAAAGGGGCATGCCGTGCACGTTCTGGGGCTTGGGCTACCTGTCCGCCCCCACAGGCGGCTGTTCTCTCAGCCTCCTCGTTCCTGGCAGTCCCTGCGCCTGGACTCTGATCTACCGACTCCTCCGGCCGGTCCTCGGGGCCTCTGGCCGCATACGCCACTGTCCCGGCACCTCCGGCTTCTCTTCCCCGAGTCTCAGGTCCTCCAGGTGCTTTGGTCCGACCTCCCGGCATCTCTCCTTGCTCTCGCCCTCTGCCCTCTCTCTCCGCTGCTGCCACCCCGCCCCTGGTGTCTCCGGCTGCTTCTGCCTCACCCCTGGCGTTCTCCGCCGCTTCCTCCTTCCTCCCCGCCAGCTGATCCCGCGTTTCTTTTAAATGCAGGGCACGGATCCTGGCGCATGCGCAGCACCGCCGGGGGGAGGGGGGGATCCGGCTGCCTCTCTCCCGGCACCTAAGGTCTTGGGGCCGTTTGGGCGGGTGCGCAGGGACGGGTTCACCCCATCACAATGGGTCAGTAGCCTCTGACCCAATAAAGGTTCCCCAACCCTGTTTTACATCCTTTTTGCACCAGAGGAAAAGTCAAATCCAAAGATTCTTTTATTTGTTCCTCACAATACACCACACACAGACTCTGATCCTACCTGCTCGCTGTACATAACTCTCATGTGATACAGCAGGACATTAATTTTCACTGTGCCCTACAGTAACAAGCTGGTGAAATTAATAGATGGCTTGGGTCTTTATAACAAGGATAGGATATAAACCCTGGTAATATTTCTGTGTAAATACTATTCATTTCCATATGAATTACACTGTAATTCAAAGTAAACACAATCGATCTTATAAATGTTGTTGTTTTTTAAACTGCTTCCTATTGATTTGGGCAGACTGTGGAGGGGTGGGGAGACAAGCCACCAAACTGTCTGAGTCTTTTATTATGCACAATGGAGATCAGCAGTCATAAATCAGCCTATGTGGGGATTTCAGTCCAGCTCTACCTTCCTGGGAGACAGGAGACCACACAAATACTTCCCCCCATACACACAAACATACACTAAAACTGCACTCCTGTTACTTGTCAGTGAGTTTAGGAACTGGGTTTACCATGTACCCTTATACTTCAATGTCCTATAAGGTTGATATGTCACGGGTGTTGGCTTCAGTACAAACACCCTGATGATGTTAACATTCTCGCTTTTTTTTCCCCATGGTTCACCTGCTGAGAGTATTGCTTTCTCCTGTAAACCACAAGGTTTTGGACCATTCTAACTTCCAAGGAAACTCCAATAATAGGTTAAGAATTTGTTATTTTTAGTAACAGTCATGGTTATGTCATGGGCAACAAACACAAATTCACAGAAGCCCACAACTTCTACTAACTATAACAGGGGGAGGGAGGGTGTAGAGGGAAGACAAATTGACCACAAGGGGATCCAACAGCAGCCATGCCCACACCCCAGGGCTGAAGCAAAAAATGTCACAAAAATCTTTGAAGTCACGGAATCCATGACAAAATTTTATTCTTACAAATAATCTAGTAGGATTTTGAATGAATGGCTCAGTGTGGGGGCATTTCATAGGCAGTCAGTCAGGGTATGTCTAGACTACATGGCTCTGTCGACGGAGCCATGTAGATTAGTTTACTAGACATAGCAAAATGAAGCGGAGATTTAAATAATCGCTGCTTCATTTACATCAAAATGGCTGCCGCACTGTGCCGATCAGCTGTTTGGCGTTCCACGGTCGACAAGGGAAGCCCTTGTCAACTGCCCTGGTAAACCTCATTCCATGCAGCTCAACATACTAAGTGTACCCCAATTTTCCACTGTTTCGTAATAGAACAACAGTACAGCAAATGCAGTGGAAGATCACAGTCACTGAGTAGTTTACTTTGATAATCATCAGTAAACACACGCAGTTCTTGGTTATCATGATGGCAATTTCAAGTCTAAATACAGACTTTGTAGCCCTTCCATGAAAATACTGAACCATCTACCACCATCTTCCTAGAATGTGTATTAACACAGTAGGATACAAGAAGTCCTGAAAGAAGAAACAAATTAGAAAGACATTTTCCGCTGAGCAATCTAATGCTCTAGCATTTTTTAAAAGATGGACATTTGACCTGCTGCTTTCAATTACTACAGTCAACACTTTATCAATATGCTTACACACACAAATTCCCTCATGTGGGGAGCATTACTTCCCTCCCTCCCCACTGTCTTTGTTTCTTTAACTGGCTGTTGAAAAAAGTGTATAATACCAAGGAGATAGGATGGACTAGGTTTGATCTTTTAACAGATACTTGCTGAATCCAGCTCCACTGCACTGTTATTAATTTTCAAAGCAGAACATCAAAGTCACAGATAAGCCTTGAAAGTCAGAGCTCGGGTGTAAATTTTGAAGATTCTCCACTTGAAGCAGCTTTGCTGTGTGGTACCACTACATTCCTGTTTTGTACTGTTCCTCCAAAACAGAGAATGTCAGGAGAGGCTTTGGTAACTAAAAGTCTAATGTGTCAGACTTTTACAGGCAACTATGGTACACACCTGACACTTCTAATCAAATAAGGACCCTAAAGGACAGCTTTGAAAATAAGGTTCTTTTATCAGTTGATCCCAGATATATACCTAAAAATGCTGACTGCTGCTGATATTCACTTCCTGGTGAAGTGTCTTCTGCGATATGTCAGACTTAAAGCTTTAAAAATTCATTCTGAAGAATTGCCTGTCCATCTGCATGTAATTTGATGGCTGTCATTTTTGCTTAGTTTGTAATGATTCCAAATGCTTCTCTTTGTAACATGTAATATTTGTTTTACCAGATCTGGTTAGGGCAGTGAAGAAATGTGGGCTCCCCTCCTGCGCCTTTTTATGAAAGATTTTTCAGGTCTAATGATTGAATTTGTCTATGTTAACCCATGAAAATATTCAGTTTTCAGAGAGGCACGCTGAAGAGACTAAAATATCACTGTAGCGTCTTCAGAGGTTTCTTAACATAGTGTTAACATACATCCTGGAGGAAATGGCAGCAGAAGTGTGCCGTAGCTCTTTATAGCAGACTGTAGGGGGCCAGACCCCTGAAACAATTGGAGGATGGGGGGGTCCCTAAAGTCAGGATCGATGTCCCTTTTCAAAAGGCGTGTGTGGTCCCCAAAGAACAATTACCTCCTTTTACAATAAATACCAGCCTGCGGGCCTGGTCCCAAAGTCCTGTTTCCTCTTTTAGGGTAAATACAGCCAAGAGGCCTGGCCAAAAGTCCTGTCCCCTCTTTCAGGGGGAATATGGCCCTGCAGGCCTAGTCAAAGGTATTGTGGTCTCTGGCCTGGAGGCCCACACCCCAGGTGAGTCTCCCCTGGCTGTCAGGGAGACGAGTGTCACAGAGCAGGGAGGTCAGGGGAGCTGGGCCCTTCTGCTCCACCGGGTCCCAGCCCAGGGCCCTGTTTGCAGTGGATGCTTCCACTGCCTGCTCAGCGGGGCATCCCGCCAAAATGCACTGAGCTCCCAGAGGGACAAACCTGCGCCCTGGACCACTTGCTGCCATCCCTGATGTCGCCCCCTTCTCGGGGCATTGCTCAATGGGTCCAATTCACGAAGAAGGCCTCCCTGGTCGGGGCTGTCGCTGGGGCTGTGGCGGCTGCTGCCAGGGTGGCTGCTCTTGAGGCTGTAGTAGCAGCAGCGGCTGCTGTCTGGGCTGCAGCTCCTGTGGTTGCTGCTGTGGTGGTGGTGGCAGGGACTGCTCAGGAACTCCAGCCTGAGCTCCTTCCCTGCGGGTGGTCCACCCAGACTGAGCTGTTACACAGGCTTTTATACAGCCCCAGCTGTTGGAGCATGCCCAGTCTGGGAAAAAGGGAGGGACTTCCTCTGCCCATAGAGTCTTAGCCCCCCTCTTCAGTGCAGGGCACATCCACCACATCACACAGACCATACGCCATATATAACCTAGGGCAAGGGGGTGAAGCAAAGCTAGTCCACACCTCATGGCCAGCTCGTACCAGAACTATTTGTGTTAATGAGGCAGCTTCATCAACCGTCAATGCTCTTCTGGAGGGAGGGGAAAGGAAGATCTCTGGGTAGCTTGAAAGCCTGTCTCTCTCACCAACACAAGCTGACTTAGGTTTGCAGGAATTAAACTGTGGGGCTAACTGATTACTGTGTGGATTTCCTGGCTCGGGCTGCAGCCCAGGTTCTAGGACACTGCAAGATGGGAGGATCCCAGAGCTTAAGCTTGTGCCTAGAAGTCAACTCAGCAATCAGACAGTCCTACAACCCAGTCAGTCAGCTGGCACATGCCAGTCACGAGTGGCTAGCTGTTGTGTAACCATATCCTAAAACAGTGGTCTCCAACCTTTTTACACCCAAGATCACTTTTTAAATGACAGACCAAGCCAAGATCTACCACCCTGCCCCTTCCTTGAAGCCCCGCCCTCTCTATTCTCCTCCTCTCCATCACTTGCTATCCTCAATCCTTATACTGCTGCTTTTTTAAAAAGGTTTTTCCAACATTTGGAAGAGGTTTTTCAACATGTGGAAGTGGTGCTCAGCCAGGGTGCACCACGCTCCACGTGGGCTGGTGCAGAGAAGAAGCTGCCTGGCCAGCTGGCTGTGGCCTTCAGCCGGGAGAAGGCTGAACCGGGCTCCAGCTGATTGGGCGGCTTCCTCTCTGCACCTGCCCACATGGAGCTTGGTGCACCTTGGCTGAGCGCCATGGCCAGCTGGCCAGGAAGCCACTTCTCTTCGCTCCCGCCCGGCTGCCCTGCGCTCAGCCCAGGAAGCTTGCTCCAGCACAGCTGGAGCTAGACGCAGCCTCCCTGGGCTGAACGCAGGGCAGCTGGGCTGGAGGAAAGAGAAGTGGCTGCCTGGCCAGCTGGCCATGGCGCTCAGCCAGGGTGCACCAAGCTCCACATCGGCAGGCGCAGAGGAGAAGCCGCCGATCAGCTGGAGCACGGGGCAGCCTCTTTCAGCTGAAAGCCACAGTCAGCTGGCTGGGGTGTTTCAGCCCTCCCAACCTCCCAGCTCCCACCATTCCTCGCAGCTACTCACCTGTGTTGTTGCTCGCTGAGTAGCTGCTCCTCAAATGAGGAAATCCAATGTAAATGTACTGCGCAGGTGCGCAGTTCGGAGAGGGCTCAAGAGCTACTCTTAGAGCCCCTGAGATCTACCGGTAGATTGCGATCTACTGGTTGGTGACCATGGTCCTAAAAGGAAGTCCAGCTAAGCTGCCTCTGAAAACAAACCCTAAAGAGGCATCACAGCACAGTACATGCTGTTAGATTCCGCCTTTTATTATTTTCTGCACTGAATCCATTTCATTGGGTTAATCTTCTAGGCAAATAACCTGCCCGAATCAGTCAGTTCACTGTACCCTCCAAAAAATAAAGGCTTTTCCAGAGTGGCAGAACAGCAATTCAGTAGGTGAATGCAGTGACAGTTAGCTACAAAGTCAAGTGATGAACACTTTCCTATTTGTAATGACACTGAAACAAATGCTTGGTTAAAGGAGCCTCTATTTTTGCAGAGCAGAGGAAACAGACCACTGATGTGATCAGTGAGGCAATTTATTCTATTCCCAGATGGCTCAGAGGATAATATAAAGACTTCTTGACAGGCAATTAAATAATAACCTCCCTATCTGAGAAGTTTCTTCCTAATGCTAGGCTATCACAGTTGATTTGCATCCTGCAGCATAAGGACTAGGGGTCAAATTAAGCAAACTTTCACTTCTCTCATGGACCACTTAGATTCCGCAAATTTAATAAATTACTATTTAATAAAAAAGTAAGTTTCTAATCCTTATGGCTGACAAGATGTTCCGAATTGATTCTGTGCTCCAGCTGATGACTGATACAACTGCTCTACACGATGTAGCTCTGCTGTTGCTATACATAAACGATACATTCAGTGTCAGCTATAAGAGAGAGACAGTGTGAAACACTGTACCAGCATTATAGTAAATAACAAATCTAAACCTAGAAGGTTCTGCTTTTCTAAGGGAACTTGAATTCCTGACCTGTTTATGTAAAAGGCATTTATCACTGTCTGCACGCAGGCAGCACTTATTTACTCGTGACATTTTCATCTAAAAATCGGACTACTTGGCACCATGGATAATGTGCTTGATGCTGGTCTCTTGATTACTGTACTACTGGAAAAGGAGTTGTCAAATTGGAACTATAAAGCTGTTTGTAACACGTCAGAAAAAGTGTTGAATGAAACACCCCATTTACTTCTTTGTAACACAATGTCTTGAACATCAGACAAAAGCAAAGTGGCTAGGCCTCAAAGATCTTCTTTACAAGACGCTATCCCACACAGTTGGGGATTCAGTCCAAGTAACATCCACCTATAAAAAGGTAATTGATTTACTAGCTTTTTATCATATAACCAATCATATAACCAATGGTGCCATTTATGGGGGCCTAGAGGGGGCAGCCCCCTAAACTTTTAACCCCCGGATTTCATATTTGAGGTCTGCTTAAAGCCCAGGCCCTAGCTCCAGAGGCAGTTCTTAAATGCAACAGAGTCTGAGCTGCTTCCAGCCTTGCCCTTGGGGCAGGGAGCTTGCTGATAAACAGAGGGAGATAGGGTGATTAAGATAACAAAAAGCTTTGTCATTAAAGGGATTGAAGGATTACTAAAGATCATCATGAAAACATTACTGGGTATTCAGAGGTGTAATGAGGGTGTTATGCGCCTGGGAGCAAAAGCAAAATTTGTGCCCACGCCCTGCCCAGCGGGGCCTTAAACCTGGTGCAAGGCTGAGCCTGACCCCAGGAGGAGAGGAGAGGGAGCTTGTACTGCATCTTCCCCCACCCCCTACAGTTTGGGGCCAGGCCCCCGCATGCACTTACCAGCCGGCAGAGATGGAGGAACTGCCCCCCCCCCCAAGCCTTCCTTCGCTACGCCACTGTGGGTACTCCACTCAAAGATGGGGGTGGGGAATGTAGGACTCAATAGTGCTGTGCTGCAGAGCTCGGCTTTTGGACTATTGCTGTTACAAAATTACTCAAAATAATTAAGTCCAAATCTGATGACAAAGGGCTCTCACAAAACTCGGTGATGGAACACAAGGGCAGATGGAATTCAGTGTTGAGAAATCCAAAGTACAGGCAGTCCCAGGGTTACGTACAAGATAGGGACTGTAGGTTTGTTCTTAAGTTGAATTTGTATGTAAGTCGGAACTGGTACATATTGTAGGGGAAACTCTAGCCAAACATTTCTCCAGAGCTCAGTTTTATTCTCCCACACCTCACTTCCCTCAGTCCTTTATTCTCAAGCTGAGGTGTCTGCTGAGAAAAGCCGCTCCGCGTCTCCCTGGTCTGCTGGGGGGGGCGCTAGCTTCGCGTCTCCCTGGTCTGCTGGGGGGAAGCAGCTAGTGCGGGGTTGCCTCACCCCATTTGTAAGTAGGGATCCGATGTAAGTCGGATCCATGTAACCCGGGGACTGCCTGTAATGCACATGGAAAAATATAATCCCCACTATACATACAAAAGTGATGGGGTCTAAAATAGGTGTTACCACTCAAGAAAGAGTTCTTTGGAATCATTGTGCATAGTTCCCTGAAAACATCTGCTCACTGTGCAGTGCCTATATAAAAAGCTAACAGAATATTGGGACTTATTAGGACAGGAATAGATAGTAAGACAGAAAATATCATATTGCCTCTGTATAAAGTCATGGTATGCCCACTTCTTGAATAGTGCATACAGATCTGCTCATCCATCTAAAAAAGATATGAGGAGAAATTAACAAGACTGGGACTTGTCATCTTGGAAAATAAATGACTAAAGGGTGGGAAGATATATTAGAGGTAGGGATTTCAATATGTACCTGTGTACATGGTAAACCGATGAGCCTAGGCCCCTCCCTCCTACCTTTGTATCAGAGGCGGGAGTGGGAGCCAGTACATGGATAGCTGGCTTTTATGTCAGCTCCCCACGAGCACCAGCTCCCCTAGAGCCACCTTTCCCCCTCTCACACTAATGCCCCTCTCACTCCAGCCCTTCTGCCTCTCTTGCTCACTCCCTGCCTCCTCCCTTCCCCCATTTTCAGTGGGCTGAGGCAGAGGGTTGGTATGTGGGAGGGGGTGAGGTCTCCAGCTGGGGGTGTGGGTTCTAGGGTGGGGCCAGAAATGGGTTCAGAGGGAGAAGGCTCTGAACTGGGATAGGAAGTTGATGTGCAGAAGATGAGGGCTTTGCCTGTTTGTGCAGGCTCTGGGGTAGGGCTGGGCATGAGGGGCCTTGGGTGCAGGATAGGACTCTGGGCTGGGGCCAAGGTGTTTGGATCATGGGAGCAGACTTAGGGATGGGGTATAGGCTGTAGTTGGGCGGTGTGGGCTCATTTGGTAGGACCAGGGAGGGGTTTGGGGTACAGAAAGGAGCAGGAGGTTGGGATGCAGGCTCCACAAGGGAGTTTGGGTGTAGAAGAGGGCTGAGGGCTGGGGCACAAGGTTGGGTTGAAGTATCTGGGAGGGTGTTTGGGTATGTGAGAGCATTCTGACCTGAGGCACCAGGTTAGAGGAGTGGGGGTCTGGGAGGGACTTTGGGTACAGGATGGGGTTCTGACTTGAAGCAGGGAGCTGGGGTGCAGAGTCTGGGAGGGAAGCTAGAGTGCAGAAGGGGATTCTGACCTAGAGCAGGAGGTTTGGGGTACAGGCTCCAGCTGGGCAGCACTTACCTCAGGCAGCTCCCAGTCAGCAGTGCAGTGAGGCTAAGACAGGCTCCCTGCCTGCCCTGGCTCCATGCTGCTCCCAGAAGCGAATGGCATGGCTGGCTCCTAGGCAGAGGAGCAGTCATGTGGATGTGCATGGAGCATACTGCCTGGCCACGCAGTTTCCATTGGCTGTGTTTCCCAGCCAATGGGATTTGTGGAGGTGGTGCTTGGGGTAGGAGGCAACACAAGATGCTTCCCTGGCCACCCTTGCACCTAGGGGCTGCAGGAAGTCAGGAAATGCTGTCCGCTTCTGGGAGCTATGCAGAGCCAGGGCAGGCAGGGAACCTGTCTTAGGTCCGCTGATCAGAAATTTCACAGCTAGTCAGCGGTGCCGAGAAAAGTCCCTTATTGACTGGGTGTTCCAGTTGAAAACTGGTTACCTGGCAACCCTATAACACTTTTTCATCATATAAGAAAAAGGGCCTTCACCGTTCTAGAGCTAATACACTGTTCTAGGGCTAATGAACTGTTTGAAGAGCTGGGGTTCTCTTCTCAGTATCCTCTTCAGGTTCTATACTTTTGACCTATTGACTTTCACACCTGTCCTGGTTTTCTCTTTTGTTGTTCTTCATACTTATTTATTTGAGTCCTGTGCTGAAGGAGGCATCACTAGCTGCAAAGAGGCTGTCACGGTTGCAACATGCTTTATGAAAATTAGCATAACTCAATGATACTTTATGCAAAATACATCATGTGACATGTTATTTTAAATGTTGTAATCTGCTGAATCTGCATAATCTATTTGTGTGTATGTATCTGTCTTGTATGTGAAGTTAAAATATTAAGTGGAAATCTGTTTAATTAGTCCAGACATTCTAATAAAAGCCATTAGTGATACATTAAGAATGTACTTGCTGGGTGATCAAGTCAAATACCTGTGGATGGTTTTGTTTTTGCTGTATGCCCAAACTGTGGTTGGTCCTACAAAGACATGTGACCATGCCACATGATGCTGGAACCCATTTTGCATCTGGTACTTTTTCACTTAAGGTGAGAAGTTTTGAACCGAGCACAAAGAATTCCAGCCTTGTGCAAAAGAGGTATAAAAGGGAGAAACCAAACAATAGGGTAGAGGTCAGATGGCAGGAGACTCCCACTTACTACCTAAGTGTTGGGAAAACATCTAAGACTGAATGGGGAAAAGACTGGGCCCAAGTTAGGAGGATGCCTAGCTTGTGAAAGATGAGTAGAACAACTCTTAGGGTAAGTATTTGCATGTGACATGTTTCTCTTAGTGTATTGGGAGTAGCTGGCATGTTTTGTTTATTTCGGCTTAGTAAATTAATTTCCTCTGTTTTCACTTGCAATCACTTAAAATCCTACTTTTTATACTTAATAAAAACATTTTTGTTTATTATCAAGCCCAGTGTGAATTATCATTCCCTGGGGGACACGGGATGTGAAAGCAACCATTGTGCATATCTCTCTTTCACTGATAAAGGGGGAAGGGCCCATTATAAGCTTACTCTGTATACAAGTTTTATACAGAGTAAGACAAATTTATTTCAGGCTTTGGTCCTCTTTGAGGGCTGTGTTTCTAGGTGCTGTCAACAGCCTTATAGTTGAGCCCTCCCAGAGCTGAGCTAGTTGAGTGTCTGTGCTGCACTGCAAGGGCTGTTACCCTAACTCTTTGCCTTGGCTGGGAAAGACCAGAGCTTCTGGCATAGCAGAAGAGGGCGGTGCACCATAAGAGGCAGCTTGGTAGGCTCAATGGCATGACCAGCACACGTAGGGTACATCTATACAGCTCCGTTACCTGGAAATAAGCTATGCAATTTGATTCCAACAAATCCCTTAACCATCATGGAATGAGGGTTACAGAGACACTGGAATAGAAGGCCAGTTATTTTTAAATATATTTCGAAATAATGGGCACATTTAAAGACGCGGACTTGCTATTTCGGGATACTTCCAGTAGCCTGAAATAGCTCTGCTGTCTAGACGTAGCCCAAGCGACAATCCCAAAGGGCCTCCTGTAACCCAACCCATCACACAGGTCACTTCCCAGAACTGCATAGGACTGCCTTCTTGCAACCATCCAGCTTGATTTTGTCCCACCACATATGATTGTGATCCTATTCTTTCTCTTCCCATTGCTTAAGTGTGACATTCGTTGTATGACAAGCAAAAATATTAAAATGTAACTGAATTTTGTCATTGAGCAGATGGTTCTGGAAGAAGAGAAGATCAATAAGAAGTGGATTATGCAGGCGACACTGAAGTTGGTCCAGGAGAAGAGAGTATTGAAGATTAGAAGGGATGTCTCTGAGAGGGCGGAACAGCAATATAGAGTGAAATACAATGAGGTGAGGAAAGCGGCCAGAATGGGTAAGGCAAAATGGTTAGAGGAGCAATGTGAAGATGTAGAGAGGTATTTACGGTGAGTGTAAGATCAAGGAGGTATATAAGATGATTAGGAATACTAATAGGAAGTGGCAGACGAAACAGATGGTGATCAAAGATGAGACTGATAAGGTGCTCATGAACAAGAAGAAGGTTGTTTAGCAATGGACGAGATATTGTATCGATCTGTACAAAGCACAATTGGACCCGAGTGTCTCAGAAAGACTGATAGAAGAATTGAAAGAGATATCACCGCCGAGTATTGACAGCAAGATTGATATTCTGAAGGAGGAAGTAGAAAGAGCAGTGAAACAATTAAACAACAACAAGAGCCCTGGAAATGATAAGATCACGGGAGAGATGATCAAATACAGCGGAAAAAGTATGATTCAGGAAAAACATCGACTATGTAATATAGCGTGGAAAGAAGGGAAGACACCTAAGGAATGGACAAGATCTGTGTAAGTGACAATACATAAGAAAGGAAGCGTGTTGAAGTGCAAGAACTACAAAACGATTGCCTTAACGAGTCATCTAGGGAAGGTGCTGATGATGATACTGATGGAGAGATTGAGATCGCAGATAGAAGAACATCTAGTGGATGAGCAAGCAAGATTCAGGAAAGATAGAAGTAACACACAGCAGATATTGGCATTAAGATTAATAGCGGAGAAAGCTTAATGAAAGAACAAGAACATCTACAATTGCTTGGTCGATTTTCAGAAGGCATTTGACAGGATAGGTCAGAAAGTGAGCTGGGTGGTGTTGGAGTCATACGGAGTGGATAGTAGACTGATACAATTGTTGAAGGATATCAATGATAATGTGGTGAGAACGTGTGGAGAGTTGGGAAGTTGGTTTAGAACAAGTAGAGGTACGAGTCAAGGAGATCCAATATCGCTGAGTATCTTCATTGCACACCTAGAGAGAACGATGGACAAGATCAAGGAAGAGGTAGAAAGGATGAGAATTAACAACTTGAGGTTCGTGGATGATATAGTTATCATCAAGGAAGATGAAGAGAAGCTAGCAAGAACGGTGCAGGTGCTAAATGAGGAAGGGAAGTGGTATGAACTGATTATGAATATTGATAAAACGAAGACAATGGTATTTGGAGATAAAGAAATAGGAAGGAAGATCAGTGTAGATGGGATCAAACCAGAGAACGTAGAGAACTTCACATATTTGAGGAGCAACATGACATATGATCTAGACTGTAAGAAGGAAATAGCGACTAGAATAGCAAAAGCAAGAGCAAGTTTGAAGGCGATGGATAAGATCTGGAAAAGTAAAGTGATTAACTTAGGAATAAAGCTGAGTGTCTTGAAAACGTGTATTTAGCAGCTTGTTGTATGGATGTGAGACATGGGTGACAATGAAAGATTCAAAGAGAAGGGTCTTGGTGTTCAAGAGGAGTTGTTATAGAAAGATCCTGAGAATAGGATGGATGCAGAAGATTACCAACGAGGAATTATATAGAAAGATATGGACGAAAGAGAACCTACTGCAGAAGGTTATACAACAGAAGTTACAGAACCTACTGCAGAATGAACAACGAGCGAAAAGTTAAGACCCTGGTATTCGGCATAATGGATGGTCTGAATAGGAGAGGCAGACCCCATAGAGAATAGGTAGATGATATAGTAGATTGGTGCAGAGCTAGTCTACAGAAACTAAGCCACTCCGCACTGGACAGGGAAAGATGGAAGGAAATAGAGAAGGAGGCATCAGTCACTAACGGGCATTGAGCCCATGGCTGTTGATGATGACGATGATGTGCCTCTGCCTCAAAACAAAGTTAGACCGATCACAATTCTTTCGGTGTCCTTTGGTCGGGGCAGATTTACAATGAAACATACCGTGCCCTGGCACGGGGCCCCCCTAATGACACGGGGCTCCAGGGCTGGGCAATCCAGCACCGGGTCTGGCACCTTCCCCAGATGAAGGAGGTGGCTGCACTGCTGGGGCCAGTCCCTCTGCAGAGTGGGGGGGGGGGGGGCAGGTGGGCAAGGAGATTCACCTACAGGCTGCAGCCTCAGGAGAGCTGGCAAGAAGGCAGTGAACAGAGCCAACATGGGCTAGAAGGCTTCAGAGGAGCATGGGACAGGCGCACAGCCAGCCAGAGAAAAGCAGCACTTTGAAGTGGGAAAACACTGCTTCTCTCCAGCCACTGGCTGTGTGACTACCCAGTGCTCCTCTGAAGCCTTCCAGCCCGTGTTCATGCTGCTGGCCACCACCTGGTGAGCAGTGGCTGCCCACAGGGTGGGGACTCAGGAGGGTGGCCAACTGCAGCTGCCCGCAGCAGGAGTGGAGGGTTGCCGGGGGAGGGGGCACAAAGCCCACAAGCTGTACAGCCAGCTGGAAAAAGCCACAATTTGAAGCTGGAAGGCGCTGCTTCTCTCCAGCAGCTGGCTGTGTGGCTGTGCTGCCCCTTCCTCCTGAGTCCTCCAGCCCTTGTAATGTTGTGCTGCTGTTGGCTGACACCTGGTGAGTGGCTGCTACCCACAAGCGAGGGGAGAGTGGCTGGGGGATGGAGGGCCCAAGGCGGTGTTCAGGTGGCTGATGGAACTGTACCCCCTGTGGCGGGGTAGCCCCGCCTCCTTCGGAAACCGCCGTGGGGCCGCGGCAGCGGGGGAAAGGGGGCACCCCGAGCGCGGCGAGTACGGCCGCCCGCATCCCCCGAGCGGGGGCGGGGGCGCACCGGCCGGGTAACGAGCCGGGGCAGGCGGACGGCATAGACCAGGGGCGGGGGGAGGAGGGAACGAGGGTGACGTCACCGGCGCACCGGCCCGGAAAACGGCCGGAGGATGACGGGGGCGGTGACGTCATCTGCCTGCGACCGGCGGGCAGTTTAAAAAGCCGCCACAGACCAGCGAGAGGGGGGAACACTGGGGAGGCGGACCCACCTGGGCAGCGAGCTGGGGGACTCAGGTACTGGAGACCCTGGGCGGAGGCCCGGGTGGAAGGCCTTGGGGGGCGAGGCGATTTAGGACGGGGGAAGAAGTGGCCCAGGGCGGGGACGTGGACCCCGAGAGCGGGGGAGTTTAGGGTTCTCGACCCCCCCCCCCGTTAGGTGAGGATTTTATCCTGACCTTAGGGCCCTGGGTCGGGGTCCAGAGCGAGGGCGGGCCCGGACCCCCTTCCCCAACCGGCTGAGCTGGCCGGATCTGAGTACGCGCCGCCGACAGCGGATAAAAGGATTGAGGGGGGAGCGGACGTAAGCCTCCCCCGGGGGCAAAACCCCCACACCCCCACTCACATTCAGGTGGAGCACAGGTGGATCTCTGCCCACTTCTCAGAGCCAGTCACCCCAGGGCCACTAGGGTGCCTGAAGCTGTCCTCTATGGCCATGGAGAACTTCATATCTCCTGTCAGTCTTCTTCTCCAGCTCCACCATGGCGGCTCTGCTCCTGTGCTGGCCCCCAGCTCTGCCCCTTCCATCCAAGGCCCTGCCCTTCTGGGGGCCCAGACCTGCCCCCTTCACAACTTGTCCAGGGGCCTGGCTATTCTGTCAGAAGCCCCAAGTGAACCCTTATTTCCTGTGCCTGTGGCCCACACCCAGGTCTGGACCTGCACCTAGGAGAGACGGCGCTGACTTTCAGCACCCCACTATTAAAAATGTTCCAGTGCCACTGGTGTTAAATTTAATTGGGGAATGGGTGGTCCAGTACACAGCCCACCCAGACCCACCAATAGCTACACCCCTGCTCTTTCAGACATTTTTAATCTACCTAAAAATCAAGGTAATTTTTCAGCAATATTGAAGTGATGCTGAGAGTCAAAAACACACACACACAAAGTCAAGGCAAAAAAGACAAAGCGAAGCAAAAAGACAGTTTGTCATCTTATTTTAAAAATCTTGAAGTATCAAATAAAGGATATTCATCAAAAAAGTATAGGCAAGGAAACATCTCAATTATCTGATCACTTGCCGAGTTGTGGGGATACCATGACGACTGCAAAAGTTGAACAAGTGGACTCTGAAGGGGCAATGGAACTACAAAATACTGGTAATTTTGTTGAAGCAAGGGAAGAAACATACCCTGAAGACATTGCATTATGGCCAAAATCTATTTCATTGGATAGGACAGAATATTTCTTAGTAACTAAACCGAAAAACATGGGTAACATGGAAACTTTGAGAAAAGAGTATGAGGTTGGAGGATGAAAGCAATTTAGAGGTCTTCATGAGTCCCATTTTCTAAGGATGAAGAAAAATGAGACCACAGAAATGAAAAAGTGGTTGATTTTTTTCAGAAACCACGAAGGCAGTCTACTATTATGTTTGCAAATTATTCCCCGGCCAAAGTAAAGGAAAACAAACATTTGTCGATGGGAACTCCAATTGAAGAAATGTTGCAAGAGATATTGCTGATTATGAAACTTCCAAAGCTAATTTTAATGCTATGTGTAAGTTTGTTCAAAGATGTAAATTATTTGGAAGAATTGATTCTGCATTATCAACTCACTTTGAGAAAGACTGTTCTTATTGGAGGAAAGTGCTGAGACATGTTGTTGCCATGGTGAAACTGCTGTCTTCTTTGGGACTACCTCTAAGAGGACATGATGAGTCATCAGTGTCAACTGAAAAAGGTAAATTTTTAAACCCGCCTTGAATATCTTAGTGAATTTGACAATTTTCTCAATGAACATTTGAAAAATTATCAGTATTGTGGCTCAGAGAAAACCAACTTTTTGACTCACCAAACCTACAGTGAATTCATTACTATAATGGCAGAGCAGCTCAGAAACCAGTTCATTGATGAAGTAATAATGCCAAGTACTATTCCATAATAGTCAATCCAAAATCAGATGTGAGTCATGTAGACCAATTAACATTTAATGTAAGATATGTGACTGGCAATAGTGAAGTTTTAGAGTGATTTCTCTGTCTTGTCCCACTAAAATCCCATACTTCTGAATGTCTAGAGATAGTGGTTTTAGAAATCATTGCAAATTTGGGCTTGGACATCAAAATGTGTCATGGGCAGAGCTTTGATAATGCCACGAATATGGCAGGAAAATATTCAGGTCTACAGGTAAGACTGAACAATTCAAATCCCTCTGCTTTATTCATACCATGTTTCAGCCATTCCTTAAATTTAATCTGCAATGCTGCAGCTGCATCTTGTGAGGGAGCTACACTTTTTTTGATTTCATTCAAAACACATTTTTTTCCCAGTTTCCACACATTGATGAAATATGCTGCAATCACGCTTGGAGCAGGCAAATGGAAAACCTTTGACAGTCAAAAGAATTTGTGACACCAGGTGGTCTGCTGGTGCAGATACTGTTTTAGCTTTCAAAATGAGCTATAATGTTATAAAGAGAACCTTATTAGGCATAGCTACATCAAATTCTGGAAAAGCATGTGCAAAAACTGAAGCAAAATCCTTAGCATAAAAGTTTGAAAATTATGATATTGCTGTTTTTACTATTTTGTGGAACCGTTTACTTCAAAGAATTAATGGTGTCAGCAAATCATTGCAAAAAGTTGATATAAATGTATTGAATACTGCATAGTTGTTAGCCTCAGTTACAAGTTTTGTCATGAAAGTTCAAAATAACTATAGGTCCATGGAAGCAGAACAGAAAATATAGGTTCCTATGATATATCTGATGAGAAACATAAAAAACCTAGGAAGCTATTTTTCGATGAAACTAGAGACAATGAAATCAATTTAAAGGGGAAAGTGAAGATCAACATTGAAACCATCAGTTATTTGTGACACAATAATAGTACAATTGCAGAGTAGAGGTGAAACTCTTGAAAAAACTAGTGATTTATTTTGCATGTTTTTTTGACACATATGGATGAAGGTGCTAAAAGCCACTACTGTAAGAAATTAAGTGAATTCTACTGAGAGGAGATAAACACAAATCTTTTTGAAGATGAAGTGAAACATTTCATTCATTTTATCAAAAATAATGAGGTCTGTGCTTCAAGACCATTAGTTGATTTGTATAGACTTGTACATAATGGTTTGCAAGCAACTTTTCCAAAGGTAGAAATCATTCTGCAAGTATTTTTAACAATACCTGTCACAAATGCTTCTGGTGAATGTTCTTTTTCTGTATTGAAATGAGTTAAAATTACTTGTGAAATACGATGAGTCAGGAACACTTGACAAGTTCAGCAATATTGACAATTGAAAGTGCCTCTATTACGAAGGATTACTTATGATGGCATAAGTGATGATTTTGTAAAGAAAAAGTGTAGAAAGAAAGCTATCTGAATAAATTTTTTTTTTCAAATTGAATAAGTTTCTTCAGAGGAAGTAAACTTTTACTTTTCCATTCATGCATCATCTGTTCACTTGATTTTTACACATTTTTCATGTTGGCTTAATGCAAATACAAGCTTTCATCTAGACCAGAAGTTCTCAAACTGTGCTCCAAGAACTCCATTCAGGTGGACTGAGGAAAGGTTATTTTGTTTTTTCATAAAGTGCTCTTATCCAAAGCACTTTACAATAGTTAGCTCATGGTACAAACAATATTTGGAAAGATTATTAAGTGGTCCACCGAGACCATATGGAAAAAAAATGTTAGAATACAAAAACCATCAAGGTACCTCACTTTATTTTCATTTACTTATTACTTATAACATAGGAGGAGGATAAAGAAAAAATAATGAAAAATAAAGGGGCAGGAAGTGTGAAAGTTTTTTTTCTTGGCGAGGTCTCCAGAGGGGCCCCAAAAATGAAGCTGAGCACAGGATCCCACTAACTCTAAATCCACCATTGCCTTTGGTGTCCATTAGCAAGAAATGGAACATGGAGGTGTCGATTGTCAATTTAATGATCCGCTTGAAGGCCAGTTTGAAATGTTTTCTCTTCCCTGGATGAGGGAAGAGCAGGATCAATGTTTGTCTTTAAAAGGATCACTGTTTGGACTGGAGAACTCTAGAAACAAGCTGCAGGATGTGGAGTGGGTGACTCAGTTGGGTGGTTTCTTTCTCTCCAAGTCATTACTAACCCATCTGTCATCATGGTCCAGTGTGGACTTTTTTTGAACTAAGCAGACTTAACCTCTGCAAGCATCACTGGATAACAAGCAATTTTTTCTTACTAACACTAAAGAATGTTCCCAATTTCATTTTAACTTAGAATACAGTGAGGTCAGAAAAAGAAGGGACCTGACACTATGAAATGAAAAGAAGCAAAATGTTTTATCTAAGAAGGATTCCTTGAGTTGCTGAGATTTCTTTCAGATTAAAGCAATGCCAAGACCCGAGAGAAAGAAAGGTCTGTCAAACCACGAAGCTTCAGCTTGATGCACTTCTGCAAATAACTGTAGTGTCTCGCCATGCATTACAGATGGCAGCTGCACTCAGTTCATTGAATAAAAAGCAAAGTTTCACATCTCTCCCCTTTCTGCATTTGTATGGAACAGCTAATCACAAAAGACCCTTCCATGTGTTTGAAAAACAAATACCAGAACAACAAAACTAGGAATGAAAAGCTAAGAGTTTGTGTCCTTTGATCTATGTTTTACATGGTCTGTGGTGCTCTCAGCCCTACTCCTTTGCAGCAGCAGAAGAAGAAACTGAAATATATGTACAGTGCAGGATGCAACACTAGTTAAATTTAAGTGGAAATACAAACAGGTCCATATTCTATCCTGAGAAAAATGGTAGACTCACTCCTTCATTGAACCTATAAAGATTTCACCCAACTGCAGAATACTTCATCTCATCCAGATAATATAACTGCAGGTTAACACTGGAAACTTTTGCTGGTACAGGTTGTACCTCCTCAGGACTTGACTGGTCCCAAAACAGGGAATTTGCTCCACTCCAGCAGCAGCAGAAGGGCTGACATTGACTAGGCAGAGACTGAGAGGGTTGGGAGTAAGAGACAGGGTGGCTGCGGAGCCCTACAGCTGGGGATAAGGAGCACAGCCCGGGGGGAATGCACCAAATCCCAATACCACCAGACTGCGCTCCTGGCTCCTGGCCCCTGGCCGCAGTGCTCCGCAGCCAACCTGCCTCTTCTTCCAAGCATCGTCCTGCTGTTTACATACCAGAAAAGCCCTACCACAGATTAAGTTAAACTGGCATGAAAGTGCGTTGGCAGGTACACTTTTTTTGCTCAGATCTGATCTACACTTTAAAGTTTTGCCATCACAGCTAAGTCAGTTAAGAGTATGAAAATAACATACATCCAGCCAACATAGCTAAGGCAGCAAAAGCACTTATGTCAAAAGTCCTTGTGCTGCTACAGTTTATATTGTGCAGGGAACTTCTTTTCTGGTATACGCTGCATCTCCACTAAGATGGTTTGCCAGTATAGCTATAAAGCAAACTTTCTACTATGGATTAATCTTAAATCTGAAATGTAAATGACATTTGGACAGGCATTCCCCCCACTCCACTCCTAGCCTCAGCTTAGTTCCTGGGCTTCAGCAGTGCTGAGGCTGGGGCAGAATGCCCTCCCCATGGAACTGAAGAGGTTGGGGCCACGCACTGTAGCTATTAACTGTGATACATTCATACCCTAAGGCTCTGAACAATATGTGGTTCCCATTTTGCTAGGCACTCTGCAAAACACAGGAATATGTAAGTCCCTGCCTTGAAGAGTTTATAATCTAGTTTGAAACAAGGTGCAAAAACACGAGTGTAACAAGCAACAGGGGAAAGAAGGTAGCTGGGAGGGTGGAGAAGGGTGTTATGATTGCAGGACTAGCTGCATCTCTGTCCCCTCTTCTAGCATCTCTGAGCGCTCCTCTTCTGATGTTGGGTCTCATGCGTACCCTTCCCTTTTCTGGGTGTAATCTCACATTTCTACAAGTATTAGGCTGGTCCCCAGCCTATGTTACCTATCAAACACATCAACCATGATTAATCTGCATCAGCTCCAGTAGCTGTTTCTATATATCACTATCCTTTCTCAAGCTCTTCCTTTGTCAATTCTTTCTCCTCTGCCATTAAGGAGACCGTCCCTTCATTTATCGCCTTATCTCTCTTCTGCACTGCAGACATGAGATCCCTAAGCTTGGAGATAAGATGTCTTCCACATTACTTTCACTTTGTATAGGATCCCTGTACCAAAGCGTACTAGGTGTTGAACTAGGAAGGTGATGGGTAGATGGCAGAAGCACAGGGTTGGTTAGTAATGGCATGTGCCTTTATGAAAGTCACCGGTGGACTCAGGATGTGGGGAGAGTGGGTAGATATGATTGGCAGGGGCAGCAGGGCACAGATTCATAATTGCACATGCACTTCTGAAGACACTCTGTATTTTGGAGGATGTGACCCCTGAGGCATGTTGCTGAAAGGTCTTGTTCAAAAAAATCAATGGGCAGGACAGCAAGATATGCAGTTCTGCTGTTCACCATAATGGTGCCCCAAGATCAGTCTGTAGGAATAGGACTTCCTTGTTTGTACACACGCCCCCAACAAGGCTACACTGCCTGCTGTGGTTGGAAAACTGGAAGACCATTGTATTTCAAAGAGTTAGTGAATCTTCCCAGTTCTCATGTCTGCAAACTAGAAAACAGGCTTTGGCCTGCTGTTAGCAAGGAAAATTCCCAGCTAGCTAGCTTGTTAAGAGAGATAGGCTGTGCCTAGTGTGGGGGTGAGCTTGCCGCATAGTTTAGATAAGCTTCAGGGTGGACATGCCTGCCCATGGAAATCTCCTCCTCACAAAGGCAGGTGTTTGTTTTGGTTTCTTCTTTAGCACAGACTTAGCTGCTGCTTCTAGGATTCTGTGTACAGGCTATATATCACTGAATGTTGCCAACGCCCTTTGGACTTCCCAAAGGACCTGGAACTGTACAGAGATGCCTCTCGGACATGGCCCAGGAGTCCATCCTTTGCTGAGCCAGAGTCCCCGGCAAGCCAATGGGATGTTGAAAGCTTTCTTTTGCCTCTTCTTTCTTATATCACCTATAATATCTAATAAACCTTGCATTTATTCACATTAAGCAATTTGTGTCTTCTTGGTTACCCTCCGAACCTGAGAGCAGAGTCTGGCTGGCTCAACCTCTGAAGTAAGACACCTCCTTCCACCATTTGTGCCAAATGTAGCACTATCTTTACCTTAATGTTTTTATGACATCTGTAGATCAGCACAAAGAGCACCGAAAAATGAATAGATTTCTGCAGGGATTTTTATGAACTCAAGAAGATAACAATTTTGAGGCCAGGTCAACATTCAAAAGTTAGATGAATGTTTCTATAGGATATGAAAAATCCACACGACTGAGCGACTTAGTTAAGTCTCACTAATGCCCAGCATGGACAGGTCAACGGAATAGTTCTTCCATTGCTCTGTGCCGATGGGAGAATCCCTCACAATGTTGTAGTGACCATCTATATTGAAACAGCTGTGCTGCTGTTGTGTTTTCAAGTGTAGATAAAGCTTGAGACTCATAAGCATGGCCATACTGGGTCAGACCAAAGGTCCATCTAGCTCAGCATCCTGTCTTCTGACAGTGGTCAATGCCAGATGCCCCAGAGGGAGTGAACAGAACAGATGATCATCAAGGGATCCCCCTCGTCATCCATTTCCAGCCCCTAACAAATAGTGGGTAGGGACACCATTCTGGCTAATGAGTATTGATGGACCTAAGCTCTATGAATTTATCTTGTTCTTTTTTGAACCCTGTTAAATTTCTGGTCTTCACAACATCCTCTGGCAAGGAGTTCCACAGGCTGACTGTGCACTATGTGAAGAAAAGCTTCCTCTTCTTTGTTTTAAACCTACGCCCTACTAATTTCATTTGGTGACCCGCTAATTCTTGTTATGGTAATAAGTAAATAACTTTTCCTTATTCACTTTCTCTATATCTGTCATGATTTTATAGACCTCTGTCATATCCCCAACCCTTAGTCTACTCGTTTCTAAGATGAAAAGTCCCAGTCTTTTTAATCTCTTTTCATATGGCACCCGTTCCAAACCCCTAATCATTTTTCTTCTCCTTTTCAGAACCTTTTCCAATGCCAATATATATTTTTTGAGATGAGGCGACCACATCTGTATGCAGTATTCAAGATGTGAGCGGGCCATTGATCTATAGTAAGATATTCTCTGTCTTATCCTCTATCCCTTTTAAAATTATTCCTAACATTCTCTTTGCTTTTTTGACTGCTGCTGCACATTGACTGGATGTTTTCAGAGAACTAGCCACAATGACTCCAAGATCTGTCTCTTGAGTAGTTGTAGCTAAATTAGTGCCCATCATTTTGTTTGTATAGTTTGGATTATTTTGTTCCAATGTGCATTACTTTGCATTTACCTACATTACAATTAATTTGTCACTTTGTTGCCCAATCACCCAGTTTTGTGAGATTCTTTTGAAGCTCTTCACAGTCTGCTTTGTTTTTAACTATCTTGAGCAGTTTAATATCATCTGCAATTTTGCCACCTCACTGTGTACCCCTTTCTCCAGATCATTTATAAATAGGTTAAATAGGATTGGTCCCAGGACAGACCCTTGAGGGACATCACTAATTACTTCTC
Organism: Pelodiscus sinensis; assembly: GCF_052426305.1. Taxonomy (NCBI): domain Eukaryota; kingdom Metazoa; phylum Chordata; order Testudines; family Trionychidae; genus Pelodiscus; species Pelodiscus sinensis. The sequence goes on along the minus strand of NC_143059.1, from coordinate 31,311,264 downwards.
TCCATTCTGAGAACAGACAATTTGTTCCTACCCTTTGCTTTGCAAATAGCCATGAACGCTATATAATCACAAAGCATTTTGAAATGTCTGACTTTGGGAAATACATTTCCTAAATGCTATGGTAGCTAACAGCTCAGGGCACGGGTCGGCAATCTTTCTGAAGTGACATGCCAACATTTAATCCTCCTGCCCTGGGCCCTACCGTTCTGGAAGAGGAGGAGGGCTCTCTCCACTGTGTGCCCTGCTTGGTCTTCTGCCCTGGGCTCTGCTGTGCGGAGGAGAGGAGCAGTGCACACGCACTTCCCCAGAAGCTGGATCCGGTGTGGAGCCTCAGGGCTTCTCTTTCCCCCTCTCCTACCTGCAGCTGGTTCCAGTTTTGCTGGGGCCATGATACTGGAATGTCAGCACAGGATGGGGTCAGGGTGGCTTGGAGGAGAGGGGGTCAGAGAAATGTACAAGGTGGGGGCAGGTGGGTGACACTGGGGTATCCCCCTTTGCTGGGGGCAGGGTTCTGGGGTCCAGTCCATGGTTCCCTCGTCTTCCTGCCAGAGACCCAAGTGCTCAGAGGCCAATGCACCCCCTCCCCCCCCCGATTTCCTCTCCCTTTCAGCTGCCCTCACCAACACCCAGCCCTGGAGCCGCAGCCCAGGCAGCACTCACCCTCTAGTGCAGTGGTTCTCAAACTTTTTGACCCATGGACCACTGGCTTAATGTAAACCTTTCCACAGACCACAGACGCTAATGGAAACTCACCGTTAATTACATTACGCCCAAGCTATTTTGTTAGTGCTGCAGCTAGGGAGAGCGGTTTAATGTTAGTTTATCAAACTTCATTTTAAATAAAGTAAAATATTAATTTATGTCCAACACAAAAGTTTCCCATGTTTTCTTTATTTATGGAAGGGGTCAGGAAGCTTTTTTGGGGTCAGGGGTACTGACCCACAGAAAAATCAGTTGGGGACCACACAAGTGAGAAACAAAAAACTCCTTCAAAAACTCCCAACCCTCTCTGATGAGCCTCTGGTTTAGCTTCATCCTTGGGCAGCCCCTCAGCAGCAGCTGTTGCTGGCAGTGGCAGCCTCTGTAATAAGCAACCTGGAGATGGTGGAGGTGGCTGGACCAGGGGCCCCGCATGCCAGAGGCAGTCCCGTGGGGGAGGAAAGGGGCCACATGGCATATGGTGGTGGGGCTGGGGATGGTGGAGACTCACCACCGGCGGCACGCACTGCACTGGAACTTGGGGAATGCTGCAGTGTGAGCCGTAGTTGGCTCAGGAGCGCCTCCAGGTGCCCAGCTGCTGTGCACGCAGCCTAACCTGCTGCCAGGGAAGGGGGAGGGCGCTGGCTGTTCGTACACCACAAGAGCCCAGGAGAGGATGCATTGAGCTGCATGGAGAGGAAATTGGGGGGGAGCTCCCATCGCAGGCTGCGTGCGCCACTCAAAATTGGCTCACGTTGCCAACCCTTGGCACAGGGTGTTGCTCAAATATGAAGCAAAATGTTTTATTGCCTTGTCTCTCTCTGTACCTGCTGTTTCAGTAAATAGCTACATTACAGTGTGTTAGATTTTTAATCCCTATGGTGTTGCCAATTGCAGTGAGGATGGGATAGAGAGAGTGAGGAGCATTGGTCATTCAGGCTGGGGGGGGAGGGAGAAAAGACAAAGAGGGAATGCTAAGTTGTACAGAAAAATGGATTGTAGGGGTGCTAGTTTGGCTGATGCCTGTGGGACTCGATATTTCAGAGAAATAAAATCTGTGCAGATTAAATGATCTGTAGTGGGCACCATTATGAGCATGCAGCAGGATAGACCCGGGGAAATAAGAGCCAAGAAGGGTCAGAGAGGCTCCAAGCTCATATCTGCTCAAGACAGTAGTCCTAGTGTCCCCAGAACAAAAGCTGTTTCTACCCCTCTGTGCAGTTGTACTTGCAAAAACTTTACTCAAATCATATACAATTCTTTTAAAAAAATCATACTTATATTATTTCTTGTAGTATTGCAGCAGAGTAAGTACATTTAAGAAAGTTCACAAATATTTAGCTTGTAATTTCTCATATGAGACGTGTGAAAAAATAATTGAAGGAATTCATAACGCTGCATCATTATTATACTTTGAATCTGAACTAATCAAGCAACAAGGAAAAAATTTTGCAATGATCTTTTTCATTCCTATAATTGGGAGGCGTAGGAGGAAGGAGTTATACTTCTGCCTTCCTTTTTTTATAAGCATTTTCTGGCATTGTTTCCCACCACCTTTCAAAACATGCTTCTCTTTAACTTTGAGTAACAGGGCAAGCTTTTAATTGGCTTACTGTCTGGTGAGCAGCCTAAATACTCAAACTGGGCCAATTATCAGTGCCTTACAGGTTACAATTGATCCTTCCTTCCAAGAGAGGTTTTGTCTAGTGTGATCAAATGAAAAGTGCATTATCTGTCACCTGATCTCGCTTGTCCTGTGCTACCATACCAGAGTAATCAGGAAAATAATTTTATTCGGTCAAAGTTAAAATTCAATTAAAATAAACAATGTATGGAGCATAGAACTGTAACTTTCATTATCTCTCTTAGCTGGCCCTGCATGGAGCACATTCATTAACTAAAACTTGCTGATTAATTTTGTTACAGATAGAATCAGTGAAATGACAGATTCCTCGTATCCCTCGCATTTAATATAAGGAACTTTAGGATCCCAACTTACAAGGTTTTAAAGGCAGAAAAAGCCTATTGTCTGAAAACAAGTGAACTGGCTCCCTGGCCAGTGTGCATGTTCCTCTCATAACTTATCATGGGATACTAGCGCATTCCAGAAAGAAGGAAAAGCTTTAAGAAACTGTGCATCATGGAATTAGGTGCACTGCTGAGAGGTCAGTAAATTGAGTTGCTCCCTATTCCTCTTCCCAGAGACTCACATCCTTATTAGACCCACAGGGTCCCCCTGATTTTAAGACCACTGGGTACTGTTCTTCCAGTAGAGATGTTAGGACAACTGGAGCTTTTCGATGTTTCTCCTTAACTGGATGCAGAGATTGTAATTGGAGAACAGAGGAACTTTCTCTCCAAAGCCTCTTAGCTGCTGCTTTCCATTTAGCACAATTGAGTACAAAAAGCCTTGGAGTCCAGGCCACTGCACATGTGTGAAAATGAAATTTGGCATGTGTAGAGGGCACAGATTCATTTAGCAACACATGACAAAGGTAATTTACTCCAGCAGAAGATCCTTGAGGTTATAGCTCTTTGATAGGTAAAGAGTGTAACATAGGATCTCTCCTGAGGGCTACAAATGTCTTAGATAAATTACAAAAGCAATCTAATTAATATGACCTGATGAAGAGCTCTCCATCAGCTTGAAACGTGTCTCTCTGTCACCAGCAGAAGATGGTCCAACAGACCTCATGCACCTTGTCCACCAGACTAATTAATTTCTTTATTTCTCTGTCAGAGCTCCATATTTATTACTATATGAATTTAATGTGCTGTGCTGAACAGAAGAGGCAGTATATAATAGAATCTTCTCTTACATAATGTCTTTTAATGCAGAGCATCACCTGATGCCTTCCAGAGAGAGTCCAGTCATTCTTTGGAGAGCTGACGGAGCTATCAGTCTCCCCATTTTATTCTCCCTCAAAGACCTCAAGTTACCGCAACTTTCACGCCATCAGGGGGAACTGGCAGTGGCTTGCTCCAGAACAGAAAGCCACACCTTGTCCAAAGGGGCAGCAAGGGAGAATATCCTATCTCCCCATTCCAGGGCTGAGAGAAAACAGAGGACTCAGAAGGCCGTGGCAAAAGCAAAAGAGAGGAAAGACATTAAGATGAAGGTTTTTTCAAAGCTGCCCAAGGGATATCAATACCAATTAGGAATTGGCTGTCCAAATCCCTTAAGTGGCTTTGAAAAATCTAAACCTAAAAACCTCTGTGGAGCTACTGGTGGAAGGAGATGAGAAATGCAGCTGAAACAAAGAAAGATTTAGCAAAAAAGGAAAAGGTTGTTAAGTGAAAGAGAGAAATGTTCTAGGCTGAATTATGTGCATACAAGAGTTATGCGAGGATAGACATGAAATGATATTTCCCAGCAGGATAGCCAGTTTCAGTAAAAAATTTACTTTGCCATTTAATGACACTGGAAATCAGACTGTCAAAGCTGTTAGAATGTAATGTACATTCCATAATGTTGATTTATTTTAATTTAACAGCTTGTTCAGCCACCTTTACAAAAATAGGATTTTTCTTAAGCAACTTGGAAGTCTGTAGTTTCCATTGCATTCTATACCCGTCCTTTCTCTGTGCCTGGAGAAGGGGTCCTACTAGCACCATTTTTTTCCTGTTGTGGTATGGGGTAATGCCATTGGGAAAACGCTGAAAACTTTCTAAACTACTACAAAGAAGACAAAAATGAAAAGTCATACTTCGGCTTACTAAGGACTCAATACTGAAAGACTTTTGACTGAGAGGGGCTGCTGCACATAATAAATATAAAACAAAATAGTATTAAACTGACAACTATAAGTTATGGCATTCCATTCAGTTGAACTGTCTATCTTTAAAGGGAATAGCTGTGAGTTGCAGCAATACATCTGTCATTTATCACAAAGTCCTTTGCCTATAAATCAGATCTTTGTTGTTAAGCAACAGGAGCAGATGAAAGCTTACACATAGAGTCAGTGACCTCAACTCGCTCAAATATAATAAGCTGCTCCATTTCTAATTTCAACAGATGCATGTGCTTTTACTGTGTCCATATTTGGCCCATAATGCTCCATATTTGGCATGAAAACTGGTTGCTATGGAGATGTTTATGATGAAACGAAATGAGATCTGTGACTTGACAGACATAAACTGCTGGAATAGGTAGCACATAATTAGTTAAGAAACAAAACTGTGTTCTGATTCAAATTCCCTGAATAGAAAACATGAGGAAAACTACTGCAAAACAAAATGCTGTCCAGGATATGTTAGCTGGTCTATTGTTATCAAACATAAACGTACTTCATTCTCATATACACTCCTATTAGGGCATGTTACCTGAAATCTCATTCTCTTCAAGGTTGATGGTTTCAAGAGCCTTCAAGGCAGTCAACTGCTCGGGGAAGTGTCGGAATTTGTTCCTGGACAGGTTGATGACCTTCAGATGTAACAGGGTTCTCATCTCTTCTGGCAGACGATGCAGATAATTCCCTTCCAGGTTGAGTTCTGCAGTTTGGGTGTGAACAGGGCCGGGGAAAAACAAAGTAACATCATGAAAACTTAAAGAAAACCGACCACAACCCCAAAACCCACCATTGCTTCTGCTTCTGCAAAGTCTTAATGACAAGGAAGAAGAAAGACGTGATTTTTTTATGACAAACAATCAAATTTATTCTGTATTACCCTGTTACATATGTGGCCTTATCAATGGTAATTCTACATTCTTTGGGCTAAATTGTGGCTTTTAGCTAACCACAGCTTTACATTATGAGAAGTACAGGGCTGCACTACCCCAAGGTAAGCAACAAGGGAGGATTATGGCTCAAATAGACAGATTGTATCACTGAGCTCCCTTAAAGTCACCACTATATTTCTCTCACGTTCTTTTGGAAGAACAGGTTCTAGAGAGGAGCAGCTCTTCTGCTTGGGGGATGACGGGGCTATACAAAGGAGATTTCTCTTACTCCTGACTTGACCACTTTGTGTCCATGTAGGTGTTGGCCACAGTCTACCCTGTCAGCAATTGCAACCAGACTTCTCATTAAGGGGCCAGTTCTGTCATCCTCTCACCACAATGGCCAATATCTTCTTTCAGGGACAGTGCCACAGATATCAATGGGGTTACTCATGGAGTAAGACATTATTTACTGTGAATAAAGGGAACCGAATCAATCCCTAACAGATTGCTTAACTAAAAATCCTTCTTCTATAACTTCAGGGCTGCGTCTAGACTGGTAAGATTTTCCGCAAAAGCAGCTGCTTTTACGGAAACACTTGCCAGCTGTCTACACTGGCCGCTTGAATTTGCGCAAGAACACTGATGATCTGATGTAAGATTGTCAGTGTTCTTGCACAAATACTATACTGCTCCCTCTCAGAGAAAAAGCCCTCTTGCACAAATGCTTTTGCGCAAGAGGGCCAGTGTAGACAGCTAAAAACTGTTTTGTGCAAAAAAGCCCCGATGGCAAAAATGGCAATCGGGGCTTTCTTGCGCAAAACTGCATCTAGATTGGCACGGACGCTTTTCCGTAAAAAGTGTTTTTGCGCAAAAGCGTCCGTGTCAATCTAGACGCTCTTTTCCGCAAATGCTTTTAATGGAAAAACTTTTCCGTTAAAAGCATTTGCGGAAAATCATGCCAGTCTAGACGTAGCCCATAAGAATTTCACCATGTAACAGCATACCTTCCCATGCAGTCAGAGGAGACTAATGCTCTGAAACATCTGATGGATTCACTGATAACAATTCCCAGAAAAAATAATGTTATTCAGCTGCAGTTAAAGATGAGAGAATGTACCAGTAGTTTAAGGATAAAATGCCTCACCAGAACTTTGGGTAATTGTTAGAAACAACAATTAGAGTCCCAGAAAATCCAAATTAATGGATACATTTATTAGATATTTGTACATTTGACAGCATGAAAATACTCTGCACCTCATCTTCCTTGCCAACCAGAGCAATGTGATAAAAGATTATTTTAAAAATTTCAGAAACAGTTTGACATTGATGGTATCTTCCTTAAGAGGAATTAGAAGTGGGGTAGGAAGCACTTTCCATTATAAGACCTGTTTTCAGTTACTTATACCTCACTGAACTTTAAGTGCTCAGGTTAAAATTTTCCATGCTGAATGTCTGCCTGTGATGGTTTATACACCTCACACTGGACAACAATGGGTAAAGGAGCACCTAAGAGCCTGGGTGGCCCTGCTCTGCCACATCTGCAAAGCCTGAGCTATCTGGAAGTGGAGATTAAAAGGGAAAGCAGAACTATTGAAGGCAGGCAGTGGACGGGAACAGACCCTCTGCTCTGAGCTCTGGGGAAATATAGTCCAGGAGCTCTCATTGCCTGCAATACAGACCTGACAAAGCCTGCACAGGAGGGACCAGGGATTGTGAAGGTCAGAAACTTTATTTGTGAGTCTACCCTGTGGGGAAAAGGGGAGACTTATGTTGGAAGAGATCCTGGGAGGCAGCTGCTTAGCACCCCAAGGTGCAGCACTTAGCTGCCTACCATTGGGCTCTGGATCACAATCTAGTGGACTCGGGCTCCCCTACCAACTCCAAGGTTGTGACAACAAAGGTGGAGAATCCAGCTAGGGAAGACCCTGACAATTCAAGGGCCTGAGCTCAGATGAAAGCCTCAAAGTCCTCTAGGTGCTGAAAACATGTTATGTGGTTGGACTTTTGGGATATCCCAAAATGGAGGGATTGGAACATGTGTCCCACACAGTAGGGTTGAGCTACAAAAGGAGGAACAGACCCCACAAGACAAAGCTGTAACTGAAAAGGGAGATGTCAGAAGGGGGCCAACAGGCAGCACTGGTGGAGAAGTTCCCATTTACAACTGGTGAAGAACACGGGCAGGTTTGTCCCACCCCTGATTAATGGAAGGAGAGAAAAACCAAAAAACTTTTCCTCAGCGTCAAAGGTAACAAAACATGAACAGGGAGACATTGTTAAAGTAGGTAACTGATAACCTGCAGCAACAGGTTACAGAAGCAACACCTGTTGTTGCTGAAGATGATCACTCAGCAGCAGCAATAAGCAATACAACGACCGCAGCAGCCCACTTAAAAGCTGGTAGCACAAGAACAGCAGCAGCCTCTTATTCAGCAAGTGCTGGTGCTCATATAGCCAGAAGAGGGTGGCAGATCCTCCCACAGGAGCACCTACTCCAATCCTAACCACCACAATGTTGGTAAAGCTTACAAAGACGGGGCCATAAGACGATCCTGAGTCACTTTTTTGGTTATGTTTGAACAAGTGGCAAGGTGCTGCCTGAACACTGGGTTAATTCTACTAGCCTCATGCTTACTGGGACCGTCCCAGCTTGTCTGAAGGGGACTAGACTTAGCAGATGTGCAAGACTATGCTCACATTCAAAGTCACCATTTGGGATTATCTGGACATCACAGCTGAAATGTATCCCAGTTGTTCCCATTGAGAGAAATATTCACCAGGGGACTAGCACCAGGTGGTCTCCCAGAAACTCATGTAACACTGCTGCTTTTCACTCCAACCTGAGACATGGCTGGGACGGGAGGAGATGAGCTGGGGTTGAAGACTAACCTGAGACTTTGGCCAAAGCTATACATTTAAGAGACGAAGAGCTGCAAACAGACCCACTTCTGAGACACTGAGGAGTAGTAGGATTAGGGGACCACCCCTCTCCCCCTGCTCCCCACGCTCCAGTGATGAAACAATCACCACCACAACTGATGAAAGCTTCTTTCCCCATATAGGCAACAAGGTCTCTTCTGCGTGACTGCCCCTTTATGAACTGTGACTATGAACAAGCCTAGACAGCTGACGTCAGAGCCTGAAAATGGGGGCCCATCTAAAATATTGGTCCCAGTAAAGGCCACGGAGGGAGGGAAGAGGGGGGAAGAAACCTGGGCTAGCTGACATGGGGTTCAGCTAGACTTTGATAACAGAGCAGCTGATGAGCAAGGAAGGCTCGCCTGGACAAACAGGCTTTCTCCAGGGTGTACATGGAGATTTATGAACCTACCCACCAGACAAGTCTGATATTTGGTAGGGAAACATATTGGGAACCTCTTTGTAGGACTAGTTTCTACCCTGGGCTTGCCAATAATCCTGAACAGGGACTGGAAGTTTCAAAAGAGTAAAAATCACCTGCTTGTGGGGGGCTTCCCTACTCCTGGAGGTCCAAGAACTCATGGGGCCAAAGGAAGTGGTGGGACTGGGTGAAACAGATGTCAGGAAAGGGACCTCTCACCAAGGGAGAGGCCTTATTCCGTCCCCAAAGACTAATGAGAACCCATACCCATTATTGCCTCCCATACCTAATCAGAGAAGCAGATTTCACAGGGGAACATAGAGATGACCAGTCACTAAAGCAAACTTACAATCAAATGACAACAGCCAATGGTGTAGTGGACACGCACCTGCTAAAGTAATGGCCCCTCTTTGAACTTGAGAGGGGGGACAGTTATATTGCCTGGTGAGGGACCATTTAACTAGATAAAAATTCAGCTCTGTGTACCAAAAAGGCATAAAAAGAGAAGCATTACTACTCACTCATTTAATCCCATGCAAGGGCACTTGGGGCTAGATAATGTCCTTGGAACAGGTAATGAATAGGTTCTACTGGCCAGGAGTGCACACAAAGATCAAAGACTACAGCACGACATACCCTGAATGTAGAGTAGGACCCAAGAGCAGTAATCCCTGTAAGCTGTGCACTTGTACAGCCACTCAGGAGAGATACAAATTCCATCCACCTGATTAGCAGAGAGCCCACAGCTATGTTTTTTGTTTCTACTGGTGGGGCACATTTTCATGTGCCTCAGTGCACATAAACATTTATTCTACACATTGAGGGAAGATGTTGGGATCCTCTTTGACAACCTGCTTTCTACAGTGGAGGTACCTTTTGAAAGAATAGGGATGGACCTAGTGGGGCCACTGGAAAAAATCCTGATTGGGTACCAGCAGGTCCTGAAACGTATAACCCAATATCCCCAAGCCATCCCCATCCTCTCTGCAAATGAGGCAACCATCGTGGACAAACTTATGAAGCTGTTCATCTGACCAGGATACCAAAAGAAATCCTAAGCAATGAGGAAATTTACATTGTGCTTGATGAAAGAGCTATGTGCTCTGTTAAAGATTAAGACTCTAAGAACATCTGTTTTCCCTTCCTCCCCTAGATGGACAGATTATCTGAATGGTTCGATTGGATGCTGAAAGAGATGAGGAAATTTGTATTATCAGATCCTTGTTGGGGGACCAGTTGCTCCCACCACTACTATTTGCTACCAGAGGTTCTGCAGGCAGAACTCTCCTCATTCACATGTTTTATAGGAGTCAGGGTCAGGGGATCTGAGAGCCCCTCCAAGAAGCATGGGAGGAAGAAAGACCAAAGACAGCAAACGTGGTGCAATACATACTACAGTTAAAAGAAAGGCTTAAGAGGACCTTGCAAAATAAAACTTATTGAAAGCCCAATAAAAATCAAGACAAGTCCTAAAAACAAAGGAACAGGTTTACAAGATCGGAGACCAGTGACTAGACACTTGTTTTTGGTGCCATGTTCAGATTCAAAATTACTGGCCCAGTGGCAGATGCCATTTGAGGTGGTAAGAAAAGTGGGATTGACTGATTCCAAAATCTGACTGTCTGGGAAGAAAGAGGAAATGTAAGTATACTTTTTCTTCATTAAATTACTACTTTTGAGACATTAATGGATATGGATGGAAAAAAGCAATCAATGCCTAATCTATAGTTATTAGGGCAAAGCTAGAGGACTCTAAGAATTGTTTTCCATCTCTAAAAATGTCATTTCTAGAGCAAAACCGTGGCTTTTTAATATGTAACTCAGAGAGAGACCTGGATTTCCATTTAATATTCTCACTAATGAGAAACCCTTTGAAATCTCAAAAGGCTAATGTATTGGGAAGAGCTGTTCTCTCTTTCTCTGATGTGAAACGTCAGGAATTCATTATTAGACTATTTTAGAAATAGTGTAAAACTAACTAAAAGTGAAAAGACTTGTCCTGAAGCACATTACACTTGAAATTCTGACTGTTGATGTCAAAGGGAGTTGACTTCAGTTATAACAGGATTTCACCCTATATGTTCAGTGGCCTTGTAAAGCAGTTTGGTTATACCCAGCACACCTGAGCTGGTCAAAGAGTAGGGTTGGAGGAAAAAGGATTCACAATGCAACAATTTCCTCCTTTCCAAATGCTTTAGTTCATTCATAAGTCATTGGAAAAGGGGAGAAATAAAAGCTCACTTCAGTTAGAAATTTCTCATGGAGTCACTCTTGCGGAAGAAATGGAATCCTTCAGGCTGCCTTAGCACCTTTAATAGGAGTAGAGAGAATCGAACAGGGTGATACTGGATTGTAGCACAGCAATAATGAAAACGGAGGTTATTTTTCTGAAGGTTCTCTGAGATGTGTGGTCCCTATTCCACATGAAGGTATATGTACTCACCATGGAGATTTTTAGTAAGCAATGTCTGTTGGGAGGAGTTCTCCTCATGTTCGGAACTGAGGGAATCAGGGGCAGTTTGGACCCACAGGGAGGGGAGGGGAGAGACATTGGACAGGTAATACAATACAGACAGGGACCACATATCTTGATGAACTTCTTGTCACAATTAAGTAACTTCCATTTCTTGTCTTCCACATGTGGGAGATTAGCAAGCAGTACTCAAACAGAAGGTGGGTGCAAGGATGCAGGAATAATGGGTGAGTATAGTATAGCTGTCTCCACAGCTGTGTCTTTAGTAGAAAACTAAACCAAAGTGTAATGCCTTGTGAAGGTGCATAAGGAGCTCCAGGTAGCACTGCAGGGAGGAAAGCATTGCAGGTCAAACAGACTGTTCTAATTTCCAGTATATGTACAGTAAAACTCTGGTGGTCCGGCATCCAGTGGTCCGGTACGCCTGATGGTCCGGCACCAACTGCATCCCGGAAGTGCTCCGGCAGCTGCTTCAAGTTGTTAATCAATTACACTAACTGCAGCTGGATCTGCAGGCGACAGGCTTGCAATTTATCTTTGCTCTATCTATTGCCTATGGGGGGTGGGAGGAGAAGGAGAGAGGGAAGAGAAGGGGACCGAGGTCGGTGGCAGGGGTAGGGGCGGGGGCGTGGGCACCAAACTCTCCATCATGTTGCAAGGTGGTGGAGAGGGGGCAAGAGGCAGGCAGCTGCTTCAGGAATTTCTAGTCAATTACACTGCCCCGGGCTGGATCCACAGCCGACAGCTCTCAGTCTACCTTTCCTCTCTACTGCCTGGGGTAGGGGGTCAGAAGGTGGGAGGGGGGGTGCTGAACCCTCCCTCTTGCTGCAGGGAGGCAAAGCCTGCAAGCCGCAGAACCAGAGAGGGAGGGAGAGGCAGGCAGCTATTTCAAGAAGTTCTAATCAATTACACTGCCCCAGCAACAGGCTCGCAATCTACCTTTCCTCTCTACTGCCTAAGGGGGAAGGGGGCGGTGGGAACGGGTAGATCCGTAGGTGACAGGCTGCTGCTGAAACTCACAAGAGATCATCTCCCCTCCCTGTCCCTGCTGCTTTTATCAGTAGACCAGATAGTCCAGGATCAAAAGATCAAGTGAGTGAGCTTGCGCAAAAAAACAGAGGCAGCAGTTGAACCCAGTGAACCAGGAAGGGACTGAGTCAGTCTGCCATTAGCATTGTGACCCACTGGAGAGTGCTGTTTTGACTTTTGATTATTTTTGCCCATCAGTGTGTACAGACTGATGGAGTCAAAAGTGAATGAAGGTGCTAGTAGTAGTGGTAAGAAAACTTTAAAAAGGAAGCATATAACACTGACATTGAACCAGAAATTAGAAATTATAAAGATGCTAGAAAGAGGCATAAATCGGAACGTTATCATGAGTGAATTTAACATTGGATCTTCGACAATCTATGACATAAAGAAACAGAAGGATAAACTGCGAGCATTTGTTGCTGAAAGTGAAACACCTACTAAACGTACTGAGCTACGGCAAACTCTGAAAATGCCTAAGATGGCACAGTTGAATGTAGCTTTGTTTAAGTGGATTAGTGCAAAGCGTTCTGAAGGTAAGCCCTTTACTGGGCCAGTGCTCATAGAAAAAGCAAAACAGTTTCACAGTCAAATGAACATTATAGCGAATCATGTGTGTTTTCAGAAGGTTGGTTGCGTAATTTTAAGGATCGGCATGGGATCTGTAAATTAGATATCAGTGGTGAGCAAAAGTCTGCCAATCATGTAGCCGCTGAAGAGTATAGTGCTATGAGCAGTTGGTGGAGGAACACAGGTTGTCGCCTTGTCTAATGTACAATGCTGATGAAACTGGGCTCTTACGGCGTTTTTTGCCAAACTCGACTCTAGTTGGCGGTGGTGAAAAGGCTGCTCATGGCTTCAAAATGAACAAAGACCGCATTACAGTTCTGGTATGCGCAAATGCGTCTGGCACGCATAAACTTAAGCTTCTTGTCATAGGGAAGTACAAAAAACCAAGGGCATTTAAAACTCTTACGAGTTTGCCAGTGAATTTGGAGGCACAGGGGAATGCTTGGATGACGTCAGAAATCTTTAAGGACTGGTTTTTTAATCATTTTGTGCTCGCAGTTAAGGAGAATTTTAGAAAGGAGGGTCTACTGGAGGATAGTAAAGCTGTTCTTTTGCTCGATAACTGTAGAGCACATCCGCCCCCTTCAGAGCTTGTAAGTGGAAATATCTTCGCTACATATTTGCCACCAAATATGACGTCTTTGATCCAACCGATGGATCAAGGTGTGATACAGAACTTTAAGTGTTTCTACAGGGGGACTTTTGTCCAAAAGTTGATAAACTCAGACTGCAGTGTTTCTGAATTTCAATCTTATTTCAACCTTAAGGATGCTGTGTATGCGGCTGCATTGGCTTGGAAAGACGTAAAGAAGGCTACTGTACGAAAATGTTGGAGGAAACTTTGGCCTAGCATCATGTTTTGTGATGATTCTTCTGATGAAGAGGAATTTTGTGGATTTAATGTTAGGCCTAAGCACATTAATAACATACAAGAAATAATTGAAAATGTCTCTGAGAAGAATGCTGTTGCAAAGCTCTCAGAAAATGACATTGAACAATGGCTTGCCAAGGACAAAGATGAACCAGTTGTAGAAATTCTGAGTGATGCTGCGATCATTGAAAGTGTTTTGAATCCACAAAAACCTCAAGAAGAAGAAGAAGAGGAAGTGATGGAGAGAGCAAAATATACCTGGCGAGAGGCAACTGAATTTATTTCCAAATCATAGAATTTGCAGAGTCTTGCAGCCAATATAATGCAGCTGAAGTGATGAACCTTCATCTTATTCTGAATAACTTTTATGCCAAGAAGTCACAGTCCTCTAAGCAAGCTGATCTCAGGGATATGTTTGCAAGGGCACAGAAGATAGTTCAGCCTTTTTCTTCACCACTACCACCAGCACCTACAGTTCTTGACATTCCCATAGAAGCAGAGGAGGATATTGAAGAGGGGGATGATAACAGGGATGATGAAGCACTGGTTTCATCAGATGATGAGTAATTGTGCAGCATGGCAAATAAATAAAATTACAGATTTAAGTTTCAGGGGTTTGTTAAAGTTTGCGTTTTTTTAGTGTTTAAATGAATAATTAACAGACTGTATATAGATATCAGCAGTGTATACTGCATATCGGCTGAAGAGTATATACACCTTTATCAGCTGGAGACTTGCAGTCAATACAGTATAATGCAGCTGAAGTGATGAACCTTTATATTAATCTGAATAACTTTTACGCCAAGAAGTCACAGTCCTCTAAGCAAGCTGATCTGAGGGATATGTTTGCAAGGGCGCAGAAGATAGTTCAGCCTTTTTCTTCACCGCCTCCATCAGAGCCTACTGTTGTTGACACTCCCATAGAAGCAAAGGAGGATATTGAAGAGGGGGATGATAACAGGGATGATGAAGCACTGGTTTCATTGGATGATGAGTAATTGTGCAGCATGGCAAAATAAAGTTACAGATTTAAGTTTCAGGGGTTTGTTAAAGTTTGCATTTTTTAGTGTTTAAGTGAATAATTAAGGGTATGTCTACACTACAAAGTTAATTCAAACTAACAGCCGTTAGTTCAAATTAACTTTCATAAGTGCTACACATACAAACCGCTAGTTCGAACTTAATTCGAACTAGCGGAGCGCTTAATTCGAACTAGGTAAACCTCATTCTACGAAGAGTAACGCCTAGTTCGAATTCAGTAGTTCGAATTAAGGGCTGTGTAGCCACTTATTTGAACTAGTGGGAGGCTAGCCCTCCCCAGCTTGCCCTGGTGGCCACTCTGAGCACAACCAGGGAAATGTGGCTGCCCCTCTCCCGGACCTGGAGCCCTTAAAGGGCCACGGTCTGGCTACGGTGCCCATGCCAGGTGCAAGCCTGCCAGCACCCAGCCAGCAGACCCTGCACCTGGCACGGCACGAGCCAGCCACCCGCTGCCACCCAGCCCTCCGCCTCTTCCCAGGACCAGGCTGGCAGCTCCCAGGAGCCTGCCCGGGGTCGCAAGAGGCGGGCGCCTGCCTGGTCTAGTGCGGACATCGTGGACCTCATCCAGGTTTGGGGGGAGGCATCCAACGTCCACGATCTCCGCACTAGGCACAGGAAAGTGGCCGTCTAGGGCAGGATAGTTGCCAGACTGGCCACCCAGGAGCAGGTTTGCATGAATATCAAGGTGGTCCAGTGAGACCCCTGACCCTGAGCCCTGAGCTTAGAACGTAAGAACATAAGAATGGCCATACTGGGTCAGACCAAAGGTCCATCTAGCCCAGTAGCCTGTCTGCCGACAGCGGCCCACACTAGGTACCCTGGAGGGGATGGACCAAAGACAATGACCAAGCCATTTGTCTCGTGCCATCCATCTCCAGCCTTCCACAAACAGAGGCCAGGGACACCGTTCCTACCCCCTGGCTAATAGCACTCCATGGACCTAATCTCCATGACTTGATCTAACTTCTCTTTAAACTCTGTTCTAGTTCTAGCCTTCACAGCCTCCTGCGGCAAGGAGTTCCACAGGTTGACTATTTGCTTTGTGAAGAAGAACTGTCTGTTATTAGTTTGAAGCCTGCTACCCATTCATTTCATTTGGTGTCCCCTAGTCCTTCTATTATAGGAACTAATGAAGAACTTTTCTTTATGCAGCCTCTCCACACCACTCATGCTTTTATAGACCTCTATCATATCCCCCCTCAGTCTCCTCTTTTCTAAGCTGAAAAGTCCCAGTCTCTTTAGCCTCTCTTCATATGGGACCTGTTCCAAACCCCTGATCATTTTAGTTGCCCTCCCCTGTCCCACCTCCTTTTCCCAGTCTCCCCTAGTTTTGTTAAATAAAGAGAGTTTCTATTTTTGACCACACGTGTCCTTTATTTTGTACATCAGGAAGGGGGGCTAGGGACGGGTAAGTGGAAGGATGTGAGGGAGGAATGGAGTACGAGCCCCCGATGAGGAGGACTGGGGTGGCTCTGCGGGCTCCTCGGGGTGGAAATTCTCCTGCAGCCTCCCGATTGACCCCCCCAGATGGCAGCCTGCGGCAAGTGCAGCCGGTCTGATGGCCGAGTGCTGTGATGTGCCGAGTGTGGGCACTCAGGGCACTCCAAGCCAGGACTGCTTTGCTGTCCCTCATCGAGGTAGACAAGCAAGCGGGGAACCCTGAGAACTGTCTGTCCTGGGTGGGAGTCGGGTCCCTTTAAGCACAGCCCTCGGCTAGCCTGAGACAGCAGCTCCACGCTCTAAGTCCTAACCTGATGCCCTGCCGGCACTGGTTCCGGCCAGCCTTAACTTTGGTTGAGGGTCCACTCAATGTGGACATGCTAGTTCGAATTAGCAAAATGCTAATTCGAACTTGTTTTTAGGTCTAGATGCGCTAATTCGAATTAGCTTAGGTCGAATTAACTAATTCGAATTAAGTTAGTTCGAATTAGTGCTGTAGTGTAGACATACCCTCACAGACTGTATATATCAGCAGTGTATATATCTGTTGAAGTGTATATACACCTGTATCAGTTTTCAGTTTCAGCAGCAGCCTGTCACCTGCAGATCCACCCATTCCCCGCCGACCCCCGACCCTCCCCCCCAGGCAGCAGAGGAAAGAGAAATTGCAAGCCTGTTGGCTGTGGATCCAGCCCGGGGCAGTGTAATTGACTAGAACCTCTTGAAATAGCTGCCTGCCTCTCGCCCCCCTCTCTGGCTCTGCCGCTTGCAGGCTTTTCCTTCCTGCAACAGGAGGGAGGTTTTGGCACTCCCCCACCCCACCGACTACTACCCTCCCCCGTCTCCCACCTCTCCCTCCTACGGGCAGTAGAGTTCAACTGCTGCCTCTGTTTTTTTGCGCAAGCTCACTCACTTGATCTTTTGATCCTGGACTATCCGATCTACTGGTAAAAGCAGCAGGGACAGGGAGGGGAGATGATCTCTTGTGAGTTTCAGCAGCAGTGAGTTTCAGCAGTTCCATGAGGTGTACCGGTAGTTCGGAATAGGAACCTAGTCCGAACTACCTAGTTCGAGCCCCGTGTAGCCGCGCTACACGGGGTTCGAACAAGCAGGGATTTAAAAATGGCGGCTTCCCGCTTATGCAAATGAAGCCCGGGAAATTCAAATCCCGGGCTTCATTTGCAAGTGCGGTATGCCTACATTACCCCCCTAGTTCGAACTAGCGGGGTAGTGTAGACATACCCTGTGGGGTTGGATTGGGGGGGAGGGAGGGTGATGACTATATTCCTTTAAATTGCATAGATGTTGCTTAGGGAGGAGCATGGCTTTTGGAATTGTTTTTAAGCAAGGCTTTTTTGGTGTTGGGTAAAGTTTTCAACCTCTGCAACTAAGCAAGAAACCATTTAAGATTTTGCAGCAGAGGTCTTGATAGCTCTTTTACTCCCTTTTTTAGGAAGATATTTGCCTCTCAATACACCTTTCCATTTCAGTGACACTGGTTTGATTCTGGAGATTGCTGAAGGCAATCCATATGGAGAAAGATGGATGCAGCCATCGATCACTATATCTTGTGTTGAAAAAATCCATGTTTTCTTAGTTATGTCATCATCTGTGCAGTACAGACAACTGGTTAATCAAGTCCTTCAAGTTACACACTCTTGGGGATATAGAGAATTACAAAACTGTAGTCTCACAGAGAAAAGACAGTGATGCAGCATCCATAATATAATAAAAAACCTTTTTATGCATAACCCATCTTCCTAGTCAAAGGATAATAGCAGCATCTTATGTGCCTACCAGTCATGGGTGATTATAGTTTTGGATCAGAGTAGACTGGTTTATAGGCAGACATAACTTTGCTTCAATCAGTTATTATTCAGTTTACCTGTTCAGTCCCTGCTTAGGCTTTGTAGCCTACGTCCCACCTGAAAGGTCTCTGTACTGTCCCACTGTGAAAGTTTCAGAGGGGTAGTCGTGCTAGTCCCGTGGTCACCAACCTGTCAATTGCAATCGACTGGTCGATCCTGGGGGCTCGACAAGTTAATCGCAAGGCTTTCAGCACCCCCTGCCTCCATCCCCAAGATAAACCCCATGCTGACACTACTTCCAGTGACAACGGAGGTAGCGCGGGCTTCCTGAGGGGTAGTGGGATGTTCTGCAGATACACGCCAGGTCCCAGAAGTGTGCAGGCTGTTCTTCCCCCCTCCCCAAACAACTAGTGTGGTACCTAAAATGCCGGTCTGTTGTGAGCTGGGGACTTTCTTCTCCTGCTGCCTTTCTGTGCATGCGGGAGGTAGGGAGGGAGTGGGAGTCTGGGACTGCACCATCTCCAACTGCTCAGGCAGCGCATGGTTGCTGTGGGGAGTGGAAGAGCAAAGTGTGTGCTGCCTGAGCAGTTGGAGCTGGCACGGTCCAGGACTCCCACTCCACTCTTTCTCCCCCACGCAGGAAGGCAGCAGAGGAAGAAAGTCCCCGGTGTGCAACAGACCAGCGTTTCAGACCTCACCGCTGTTTGGGGGACAGAGGAGCAACCCGCACGTTTCTTGGGCCTTGACGCACAGCTGCAGGATCTCCAGGTACCAGTTCCTGTCCCCACCCCTTGCACAGACCCCAACAAGTACCCTGTCTCCTGCCCCAGCACCCACCAGCACCTGTCCCCTGCCCGGCACCCACTGGCACCCTGCCTCCTGCCCCAGCACCCACAGGCACTCTGTCCCCTGTCTTGGCACCCTGCCCCAGAACCCACTGGCATTTTCTCCCCTGCCACAGCACCCTGTCCCCTGCCCCCACCAGCATAGCTGGGGCCACATTAATGAGGCTGAGGGGTTTGGAGGGGTTGTGTTTTTGTATCTAATGTGTATAGCCCCAACTGGCTTTTCTGTGGGTCAATGACCCCTGACTCAAAACAGGTTCCCCACCCCTCTCATAAATAAAGACAATGCTGAAACCTTTTGTGTTTGACATAATATTTTATTTAAAAATGAAGCCTGGCCAATAAGCCCTCATCTGGCTCCGCATCATAACACTCATGTACCTCCCACCCTGCCCCCAGATCTGAGCCTATCATACACTGGAACCCCCTGTCCTGAACCTCTCACTTCCCCAAACTCCTGTACCTCCACATCCTCAATCTTCTACCACAACACTCCTGCACCATCCACACACTGGAAATCTGTGTCCTGAACCCATCATACTCCCAACCTCCCTATCCTGAGCCTCTCAGAAATTCCTGCACCCTCACATCCACAAGCCTATGGCTTGTTCACAATTCTCCACCTGAGCCAAACACTCCCCAGCCTGGAGCCCTCTCCCTAAGCCAGCATCCCCTCCTCCACATCCTCCTGCATCCACATTCTCTCCCAGAACTTGCACCTCTCACCCTTTCCCATACTCAAATCCCTCATTCCCACCCCAGAGTCTGCACCTGCTGTCTCAACCCAGTGAGGGTATGGCTAGACTACAGGAGTTTTTCCGACAAACACGCTCTTTTGGCAGCCCCTGTATTCCTCATTCCATGAGGCATAAGGGTGCTTCCAAAAGAAGGGGGTTTTCTGACATTTGGCCCAGTCTAGATGGGCCAAATGTCAGAAAAATCTCTTCCAGCAGAAGGATCGAAAAAAAGCCACAATGTAGCTGTATCCTGAGAGTGTATAAGGGCCAGGGATAGCAAGTGATGGAGAGAAGGGGAACAGAGAGGGCGGGGCCTCAAGGAAGGGGTGGGGTTTTGGGGAAGGGA
Organism: Pelodiscus sinensis; assembly: GCF_052426305.1. NCBI lineage: Eukaryota > Metazoa > Chordata > Testudines > Trionychidae > Pelodiscus > Pelodiscus sinensis. Next base: position 31,291,402 of record NC_143059.1, on the reverse strand, counting down.
TGGGGTAGATCATGGCTTGTCCTGACATTTAAAAAGTGATCTTGGGTGTAAAAAGGTTGGAGACCTCTGTGTTAGTCTGTAACTTTAAAAACAACAGGTAGTCCTGTAGCACCCCAGAAACTAACAAAATATATAGTATCATGAGCTTTTGTGGGTAAAACCCACTTGACCAAGTGGAAATAACAGAAATCAAGATATAAACCACAAAAGTAGTACCTGTCAAGTGTAGGACCCATGTTAATGAGGCTAATTAAGTGGGCTGGATTTGTCCTATACACAACTTTTGATGTGAAAATGCAGAAGTTAAAGGAAAGGAAAATTGGCTTTGTAATACACCAACCAATTAATGTCTCTATTCAATCCCAAAATACAGTGTCAAATTTGTAGCAGATTAGCAATTCTGCAGTCTCTGTAATTGGGTGGTGAAATTCCTTTGTAGAAGAATGCCTACTTTTAAATCCATAATTGAGTGTCCGGAAAGGTTAAAATGTTCTCCTACAGGTTCATGTGTGTTACCATTTCTGATGTCTGATTTGTGTCCATTTATTCTTAGTCGTAGAGACTGTTCAGTTTGGCCAATAGACATGGCAGAGGGGCATTACTGGCACTTGATGGCATATATCACATTAAAGGATGTGCAGTTGTATGAGCCCCTGATGCTGTGGCTTATGAGGTTAGGTCCTGTGATGGTGTCACTTGTATAGATGTGTGGCTAGTGTTGGCAACAGGTTTTGTTGAAGGGGTAGGTTCTTGGGTGAGTGTTTCTGAGGTGTGATGTGTGGTTGCTGGAAAGGACTTGCTCCAGGTTGGGGACTGTCTGTAGGTGAGGATTAGCCTGTCTCCCAAGACTATGAGAGTGAGGGATCTTTTACCAAGGTCTCTCTTAAAAGTGGTAGATCTTGCATTTGAAATGCAAGTCTTTTGTTCCAAGCCTCTTTCTTTACTGAGGCTGCTTTACTGTTGCTTTTCCCAGAGCATTTGCTCTAACTGTTGAGGATTTACTGTTAAATCATCTTTATAGACAAGCAGTGCACACTCCAGAAAATGACACTCTTGGCTATGACAGACATGGAGAGTAATTACTGATCATTTCACATTGAGCATTTATATCCAATGTCATTCCAGTGGCCCATTTGACATATTTGTTTCTGTCCTTGCTCTTGTATGCCAAAGGGATAGATGCATGGGAGTACTTCTGAGTTAATTTCTTATGAACAGGGGGAAATAACTGAGATCCATTCAGGAATAATTGCACTATGCTTTCTGTACATGTGTCTGACTCAAACTAGTGTTAGAAATGCCTCTCTTTCATGAGAAACAAATTCACTCTTGAATACTGATGGGGATTTTAATGCAGAAAACTAATTATATCTACCATAGGGAGGAAGTGGATACATACATGTACACACATACTATGTGAGCACTGGGATGCATGGCACCTGAGATTGTTAGCACCAAAGAAATATGTATGTGCATTGTGGTAACCAGTGCATCCTGTATTTGTATTACTGCATTGATAAACAGTGGCTTCTAATCTTTGACTCTAAGGTAGGGCTATATCAGGGTTGCGCAAAATATGGCCCAGGGGCTGGATCCGGCCCATGACCCTCAGGCACACAGCTGCCATGGGTTTAAAACACAGGCTGGTGGCTCTCTGCTCTGGAGGGAGGGGGATGCTTCATGTGATCTCCCCACCCTCAGTCCAATCCTCAGCTCCTATTAGCCAGAAACAACCAGCCAACAGGAATTGACCCCAGCCACTCTCTCAGCTCCTATTGGCTGGAAACAACCAGCCAATAGGAGCTGAGAGATTGGCCTTGGGGGATGAGGGCAGCATGACCTTTTCCCCTCTCCTGAGCTGAGAGCCACATGGAAGGAACAGCCTGCAGCAGGTAGGGAGCCCAGCCTGCCTTGGGGGTGCTGCAGGGCTACTGGCTTACATAAGCACCTTCAGCCATACCCTGCTTCTGGCACCCCTGCCCCTCCCAATCCCAACTCCCTCCCCTAGGTCACCATCCAAACCCTCTGTATCCTCTGTCCCAGGTCACAATTCCCTCCCAGACTCTGTATCCCTTCCTACATCCCTACCCCAAGCCAGAATCCTCTCCTGCACCCAAACTCCCTCCCAGACCCTGCACCCCAATCCCCTGATCCAGGTCACAACCCCCTCCTTCACCCAAACTCTCTCTCATACCTCGCACCGTCTCCTGCACCCCAGTCCCTTACCCCGTGTGCCCTTCTGTACCCATCCTAGATCCCACATCTCCTCCACAGCAAAGTGCAGCCCGTGAACACTTTCCAGACTCTTGGAGTGGCCCCCCCCCACACCAAAAATTATTGCCTACCCCTGGGCTAGATTGTGCCCTACTACTCTAAGGATGAGGAGGACAAATGGCTTTCCCTTCCTGTACTCCTGCACACTATTGCAGTCCATTGACAGTTTGATGCACATGGGCTATGACCATTAATGAGTTTTGATCCAAACACAGGGTGGTCTGACACCTATTTTCAGAATCCTGTGTCAGACAAGAGAGCCACCCCTGCCACTCTCCCTCAGCCAACTCCTTAGCTGCAAAAAATACATTGACAAAGCAACTTTTCTTTCCTTTGGTCATGCTGAGGTTAATTTGTATGCCTCAGGACACTCAGAGCTTACATGCTGGTGTTTATACCACCTACAACTGCGAGAATGATGGGAGGCAGGTTGATATTTAATGCACTGTATTGATTTTCTGTCTTTTACAGTGACAAGTCTCACAAACAATAATTTTTAAAAAAACAAGCAGCAACAATTCCTTATTCTATTACTTTTTAGCCTGAATCTTGTGTCATTCTGCCACTTTCAGGTAAACAAGAGACATCAAAGTTTGCTTCTGCTCATTTCCCCCAGTTGAAAAACTACTGCTGTTTTGTCTCATGCATTAAAAAATCTGTCTTTGAATTAGTTCCTAATAGTGCTTGCTTTGAAATAAGCTCAAGAGGTTATTAGTTAACTATCAAAAACTTTCAATTTAGAAGTGGAGACAAGCCTATTGAGCAAAGCATGGGTCAGAGATGGACAATCATTTTTGCAGGGAGGGGCACTCCATGAATTATGGGAAGTTGACAGGTGCTGGGCCTCTGGAAGGGGCAGGGCCTCATGTGAAAGTGGTGGAGCTTGGGCTAGAGAGAGACACTGTGAGTGTGTGTGAGACAGAGCTGGCTGCTGGAGAAATCTTAGGAAGAGTGCACTGCCTCTTTAAGAAGCACCCATCTTGGTCACCATTCATACTTCATACTGGAGCAGTACTCCTGTGTCCCCCTCTCCCTGACCCCTGATCTGGGGTATAGGGATATGGGACCCAATCAGCACTCCCTTCCCATCATGTGTCTCCCTCCTGTCCAGCACAACTAGAAGAAGGGTCTTGGGAGCAGCTCAGCTGCAGGATGGAGAAAGATGGTGATGGGGCAGCTGAACACACGTGGCTGCTGCTGCTGTTGCTGCCTATAAGTAAGTATTCTGCTCATCAGCTGAGCAGGCTGGATAATAGGGTTTCCAGATGGTTTCAACAAAAATACCGGACACACTTGCCATTACATCACAATCTACATTACATCTTATTTAGAAAATACCGGACATTTATATTTTCTCAGTTATATTTTCTCAATTTGTTTCCCGAACAGAAAGCTCAAATACTGGACTGTCCAGTTCAAAACTGGACACTTGGCAACCCTAGATAGAAATGTTGGGCAGACCAAATCCACCTGCAGGCTGTATTTTGCCCACCTCTGGCATTGGTACATGTGGATTCATGCAAAAACAAATGAACAATCACAACAGATTAATGAAGTTTGATAAGAACCATACTCAACAAACTCCTTAAATTATTGTTGTGTAAAAGTACCTGGGCTATCTAGTGATTCATTTTGCTTTGAAAGTTTGCAAGGGACTGTCTTCTGCCATGTCTTACCAGTTCGACTCTGCATTATCAAGATGCAGGCCCTTCTCAGCAACTCAAAGAAAGAACTAGATAGCATAGCAATGGCCTCAGATAGGGATTTTCATCTCCTTACTCCCATCACACTGCTCTCTCTCCTCCTCCACTACGGGACCAGCCTATCCCTTCCTCTCCACAGTACAAAAATAAAAACCCAACAAAAGTATACTCCCAAATCTTCACAAATTCTCACATGACTCCACCGATATACAGTGGCAAGGGACTGTCTCTACTGTACAGCAAATAGGAGGTGGCAAGACTACAGCTAAAATGGACATTGTTGTTTAAGCTAGTCACATTTATGTTCAGATTGCTTACATCTAGGACCCTACCAAATTCACAGACATGGACCCTGAAATCTTTTTGTGTGCTTTTACCCTATATAAAAAAGATTTTGTGGGGCTTACCAACATTTCTCATATTGGGGGTCCAGACCCAAAAGGAGTTGCAAGGGGGTTGCAGGGCTGGGTTTTTTTTTGGGGGGGGGGGGGAAGAAGGTTATGATATTACCACCTTTTGCACTGCCTTCAGAGCTAGGCGGCCAGAGAATGGTGGCTGCTAATTAAGGGCCCGGCTCTGCAAGCAGCAGTATAGCTGTAGAGGTGGTAATACCATATTATGCCATGCTTACTTCTGTGCTGCTGCTGCAGCTCTGCTTTCAGAGATGGGCTCCAGGCCAGCTGCTATCGCTATCCAGCTACTCAGTTGTGAGTGTAACACTGCAAGCAGCTGCAGCAGAGAAATAAGGGTAGCAGTACCCCAACCCCTCTACAGTAATCTTGTGACCCACCCCCTCACGACTCCTTTTTGGGTCAACACTCCTCCATTTACAACACCATGATATTTAAGATTTAATATCTGAAATAAGATTTTAAAATGGTAAATTTCATTATGACTATGAAATGGATGATGAATTTGGTAGGCCCTACTTATAGCCTCTGGAACGGGTTTAAAACATGCAGGCTGGACTTTGCCTCAGACTTAGCAGCTGTGCAGCTTTTAAGGAGCTCTCAGTAAATCACCAGTCCACACCCTTCTTACTACATCAACTGCTGTCTCAAAAAAATTTGAAGATTCCATGAAAAATGAATTCTGCTCACACATAGCTCACACATTTCTTTATCACTAGCTGGTTCTTTTCCACTGCTGGTCAGAATTCACCGTTTATGTCATTATAATCAGTTCCATAGCAACAACAAAGATGACCCAAAAAAGAGGATTACATTTTTAGGTGCAGAAACACCAGCAACAGCAGAACTCTTCAGAGATCAAAATCTTGTTTCCATGAAAATTTCTGCAAATATATAAGGAGAACACACAATATGCTATGTACACAGAACTCTTCCTAAATAAATAATAGTAAAAGATTTTCATCTTGCAGCAGCAAGTCTTTAAAGTGTAGTTTTACTCAAAAGAGTGATCTTAGTGTTTTGTACATAGAATCTTCTCTTGCAATAAATTCCGTCATTCAGGGAATTTATAAACCAATAATAACAAGTGTTGTAATTACAAGAAAAATCTGGCATTTGTAAAAAAAGTTAAGCAGTTTCCTTTCTGCTTTGTAGGTCATCATCAGTGATAAAAATGTATGAAGACTCAGTTGACAATTGGGATGATGAGTGCCCAAACCAAAATCCAATACATCTTTACTTTTCTGTTGCTGTACTGACTCTGGAGGGCTGCACCAGTGCCACTGACTGAGGGCATGTCAACACTGGGGAGTTATTTTGAAATAACAAGGCAAGCATCCACACTACCACGCTTGTTATTTCAAAATGATGGACATGTTATTTTGAAATAACTCCTGCTTGTGAACAGGAATAAGCTTTTTTTTTCAAAATGGGGAGTTATTTCAAATTATCCTATTTTGAAATAAGCTGGTAGTGTACACATAGCCTCAGAGAGGTGCAGAGCTTCTGCTTCTCCTAGGCATCAGGGGAACTTGCAGGGTCAGGGTCAGGGTCAGCTTATGATCACTTCTCAGGAAGAGATGGGAGAATCCAAGGTCTCCATGGTAGCGTCCTCTGAAATGCCTCCAGTTCCATGTGCAGGGCCAGATAGACAAGCAGACCTGCAGTTTGCCTCTAGAGATGAGATGGTGTAGGAAGGAAGTATTTACATTTATTAAGAGCTGGGGAAACTTTAGGAAAGGGGGAGCCTATATAGGAAGATTCCACCTAAACCAAAACGGAACCAGACTGCTGGCACTAAAAATTAAAAAGGTTGTAGAACATTTTTTAAAGTAAAGGCTGAGGGACAGCTGTAAGGGTGAAAGAGAATGTGGTTTGGACAGAGACATTCCGGCTTAGGGGGATGATCTGTTAATGGAAGTTCTCTATGTTCTACTAAGGATGAATGGTGATAAAATACAGGTAGGACCTAATGAGAAACAGCCAAATGAAAAAGAATCCCATTCAATCACATCATGTAATGACAGACAGCTAAAAAGTGATCATTTTAAAAAATGTTCATATACAAACACTAGAAATCTAAATAAGATGGGTGAACTTGAGTGCCTCATATTGAATAAGGATATTGATATAATAGACATCACAGAAACTTGGGGGAATGAAGATTATCAATGGGACACAGTAACACCAGTGTACAAAATATATTGGAAGGACAGAACAGGTCATACCAATGAGGGAGTGGCACTATAAGTGAAAGAAAGGTTAGAATCACAGGAAGTAAAAAGTCTTAAATAAACCAGACTTTAGCAAGGGATCCCTGTGGATAGTAATTCCATGCTCTAACAATTAGAATATAGCAGTAGGGATATATTAGTGGCCACCTGACCAGGGTGGTGATCATGACTGTGAAATGCTAAGGAAGGTTAGAGAATCTATAAAAAAAACTCAGTGGGGGATTTCAACTATCCTCATTCTGATATTTTACTCCATATTCCTGATGAAACTATATTGAGGATATGGATGAAATAATCAAGATGTATTTTATACGCAATGGCTCATAAGATATCATTGGAAAGGTTGTGATTTACTGAATGTGATTACCCACTTTGTATGCCTGTATTATTTCTATATCTGAAGCTAGAAGGATTGACCAAGTTTCTGTATTTCAAGTAGACACTTTGAGTATCCCCCACAACTAGCCCTTCAGGTACAACAATGAAAAAGCCAGACAAGGCCTGTGGCCCATTAGCCAAGAGAATGAACTGTGAAAGAACCTAGTTTTCCTGTGGATGCTCCAGTCAGCTTGCAAGTAATGGCTGCCCAGAGACATAGATCCTATCACCTGCTATCACCTTCTTGGACTTCTAGTAATTGTCCACTAAAAGGAGGGGGAGATCAAGACTGGGAAACAAAAGATTCCTGCCTTATGTAAATCGTATGTAAGACTAGGCAGTAAGTTGATCAGGGTTCACTCTTGACTAAATCCCCACCCAGGATGACTTCTGGAAACACTTAGGCTATGTCTAGACTGCAAGCCTCTTTCGAAAGAGGCTCTTTCGAAAGATACTTTCGAAAGAGCCTCTTTCGAAAGAGAGCATCTAGACTGCACGTTGAACTTTCGAAAAAGCGGCTTGCTTTTTCGAAAGAAAGCATCCAGTGAGTCTGGATGCTCTCTTTCGAAGAAGCCCTGTTTACATGGAAGAAGGCGTTCTTCCTCGTGAAATGAGGTTTACCGCCATCGAAAGAAAAGCCGCGTTCTTTCGATTTAATTTCGAAAGAACGCGGCTTGAGTCTGGACGCAGGGGAAGTTTTTTCGGAAAAAGGCTACTTTTCCCGAAAAAACCCCTGAGTCTGGACACAGCCTTAAGGAACAAGGACAAAGGAAAAGGGAGATGTGTACTGAACCGAGGCTGGAAAAGGGATGTGGTCTGTGAATGAGATAACTGAAGATTTAAGCTGCAAACAGGGTAGCTCACCTTCAAGAATTTCTGCAACCTTCCTAAATCAACATTTGGGTGAGAAAAAACTACTTGCAAGCAGTTTCTTTAAGATTTTAAGCTTGGTAAGTGTTTTGTTTCATTTGCTTAGTACTCTCCTTTGTTCTGTTTGCTATCCCTTATCACTTAAAATTCTCCTTTTGTCGTTGCTTATTTCTTGCTTATAATATAATTCAGTTTGTCTAATTCATATTGGGGGTGGGGCAAAGTTGTGCATCTCTCTCCTCCAACATTGAGGGAGGCGGCAAATTTCATAATATACCTTTGGGTCTGCACTCCTGAGCAGCCCCTTCAATTGTATCTTCCCTGAGCTGATCTCAGAATGTGTGTCGTTCTGCAGTTGGATGTGACCCTGCCTGTGTGTGCTCTAGAGGAGGCTTAACAGCCAAGACAGGATAAAAGGGTTCCCAGGCTGGCAGAACTGGTGGACTCAGTGGTATCCCAGGAAATTAATTGGCATCTTAGAGGGAGCAACCTGTCACACCCACATTGACTGAGTACATGTCGCTTCAGGAGGGACTGCAAACAAAGTTTCTTGACACCATGAAAAAAAGGAGAATATGAATGACACACTGGAGTATGCTTAATGCAAAATGCCTCATGTAAGGTACTATTGCAGAGCTTGTAATCTACTCAATAGAATTACCCATCTGTGTTCATGTATCATTACTGTATTTGAAGTTAGAAATATGGAGTATAAATTCTATATTATTAAAGTACTTCAGTACCAGACAAACTGGTTGAAACTGTAGTGAAGAACAAAGTTGTCAGACACACGGATTAACATAATTTGGTTGGGGAAGACTCAACATGGTTTTTGTAGAGAGAAATCATGCCTCACCAATCTAACAACATTTACTGAGGAGGTCAAAAAAATGCATCACAGACCATGACATATTGTCTTGTGTGCTTTTACCCTATACTACGCAGATTTTAAGGAGGAGACCAGTGTTTCCTCAAATTGGGGATCCTCACCCAAAAGGGAGTTGCAGCGGGGTTGCAAGGTTACTTTAGGGCAGTGGTTCCCAACCACTGGTCTGTGGAATGGCGCATTGCTGGCTGCTAGGCTGCAGTGGCTTTCAGAGCGGAAGCCAGCTGTTCACAGCAGCTTAGCTCCAGCAGCTGTGATGGCTGATTTTGTCCAGTGGCAGCGCTGGGGGGCTGAGGCAGCAGGCAGAGCACGATGCTCCTCCTCCCTCTTTTCCCCCACCCAGGTAAGATGATGGCCCAGCTGGAGCTTCGCTCCTCCCCCCCCCCCCTCTACTCATCGGGACATGAGACACACTTGGGGAGGGAGGGGGCAGGAAGGAGGAGGGAGTGCACCTTGCACCAGCCACCACCAACTGCTCTCCCTGGCCACGTGGCTGATTTTGCTCAGTGACAGCACTGGGGCTGAGGAGGTGCAGCAGGAGGCACATCCCTCTCTTCCCCACTAGTCCCCAGGTAAGACTGTGTCCTGGCCATGGCTCCACGCTCCCCCCTCCACCTCTACTCATGGGGTCATGAGACGCGCTTGGGAAGGGAGAAGGTGTGAAGGAGAAAACATGCAGGGGGAGAACTGTGATCACGCACACATGTGAAATGCAGCCAGAGCCAGGCATGAGGACATAGCTACTCTCCGGGGCCAGCCAGAGGAAAGCAGGAAGCCCTCCGGAGCGGTGATGGGGAACAGGCTTTCCGGGAGAGCAGGTAGAGAACTAGATGTGCACTGGCCCATGGTGCAGTAATAAAGTAGCAGGAGCCGGTGACACAGCGCATTCCTTGCACAGCACCATGCCAGGGGAACTGAAAACACCAACTGACTGAGTCGTTCAAGGCTGCAGCCCTGCTCTCGGGAGCTTTAAATCTTTGTCTAAGTAGGACACTGGAGCTCCCAGCTGAGTCGGTGCAGAAAGGTGGGGTACTAGCCAGTGAGATGGATCAGCTCAGCAGGGGGAGCCCCTTGCTGGGTTACAATAAGCTCAGTGAAGCATCCACTGGCCTGCCACACAAGCAGCTTATAACCAAACAAGCAGCTTGCTTATTCCTTCCCTCCACCCCCTGTGCGGAAAGCAGGAGGCACAGTGGGAATGGGACTTCTGCCTGATGCCAATTCTAGTGACATTTGTCCATGGAGACAAAGGAAACCAAGAGGGCTCCTGCTGCTGCTGCCTTAAGACCAGTGTTGTTTACTCAGGTTTGTACAGGGGGCTAAAGGGTAGGTGAGGCTTGCCCCTGCCAACACCACAGCTACAGCTCACATTCCTCCCCCCAGGACTCAGACCTGTTCAATGCCCTGTCCCAAGCAGATCACACTCGCAAGGGAGGCCCTCATAGCATGCCCTGAAGGCCGAGACACAGGCCACCGTGGAAGGGGAATCTCAACTTGGATCACTAATAAGGTGCCTTGCACATTTTTGTCTTCATTGTTGGGGGGTTTTTTGGTACAAGGTGGCTGTCTGAAAGAATTCCAAATGACATTTGAATATGCTTTTATCTAAGAAAAGTCCAAATAATAAACAAAAACATCTGCAAATATTTCCAAAATTTCTCAAAGGCCAAAAAAAAAAAAAAGTTTGTGAATGGGTTTGCCAGTCCATGGTACAAAAAGTGTTGGGAACCACTGTTTTAGGGGATCGCAGTTTTGCTTCTGCACTGCCTTCAGAGCTGGGGAGCTGGAGAGTGGCAGGTGTTGGCTAGGTTCTCAGCTTTGAAGGTAGCATTCTGTCAGTAGCAACATAGAAGTAAGGTATGGTATGGTATGGTATGGTATGGTATGGTATGGTATGGTATGGTATGGTATGGTATGGACATGCTGGCTTCTGCGCTTCTGCTTTCAGAGCTGGGTGACGACAGAATGGAGATTGCTGACTGTGGGGGCAGGACTGAATGGAAGCAGTATTGCAGGGACACATGAGGACAAGAGGAAGTGGAGGTGAAAGGACACATGGGGATAGGTGAGGAGGGGTGGCTGAGTAGAAGTGCAGGGCTGCCTGCGTAGGAGGAGGCAAGTGTTAGAGTGGGGAAGCGGGGCACTGAGGGAAGAAAGATGCAGGGACACATGGGGACAGGGAAAGATGTACTTAATTGAATGGGAGAGGCTAGGGGGCAGCCAGACTTTGCATGAGGAAGGCTTCCCAACTCTCTAACAATCCCTCTCCAAAAAAGGCTGTTCTAGACTCCCCCCGTCTACATCCAACAATCCTCCAGGTTCAGTCTCAGGCACTTCCCAGCTCCCCTGTTATCTCTGGCTCTCCTAAGCCTTTGCACTACTTCTTAGGAAAGCAGGAAATATGTTTCTGTAGTGTAGCTGAAATGAACTATTACGCAAAGCTGTGAATTAACATGCCTAGTAAGGAAGCTAATTGTCAAACAAAATCCTGAATCTTTTATTGCCTGTATTATTAGAGACATGCTTGTTGACAAGCATTTTAAAATAAATTATCAAAATAATTGAAATTGGTTTGGTTATATGGTGTTATTGTGACAAAATATGAAGGGTTTTGCCCAGTTTTAAAATATTGTGTGCAGAATATAATTTCTGGCACAGAATACTCTCAGGAGCAGCAATTGCATTGATGCATAATGTAAAATTCAGAAGGAATGTAGTCCCCATACCACAGAAATGCTAAGCTTTGTCTTTAACTGTGAGGCTATGTTTAGACTACGTTCTATTTTCGAAAGACGATATACAATTCTGTGGGAATTTGCATCTCTTCTTCCAATCTACTTTTAAAAGAGAATCTTTCGAAAGTGAAAATAGTCTAGATGCTGTTTTTTTGGGGGGAAAAAAAACCCTGTTCAAAAAAACCGCTCTTCCTTAAAAAATTAGGATTACGTGGTTTTTTTCAAAAAAGGGGTCACTACTGTCACTTTTGAAAGATCCTCTTTTGAAAGTGAGATCGGAAAAAAAAATGTAGTTTAGACATACCCTCAGGGAATACATGTCCTGGGAATTTAAGTGTGATTAAAAAGCCCTCAACCTCATATTCAATATGACAGCACAAGCTACAATGTAGCTGAATAAAAGCAAGAGAGAAAGCACATTTCATAAACCCAGTTACCTAGCATCAGACCCTGGTTACTCACTGAGTGTGAGGCGTTAACACATGACCCTACATTTCAATGAGCCTGATACTAATTAGCTTCCCCCAAAAGGTTTGATTGGGGAATGTAATTAGCTGATCAGGGTGAGAGGATTAATTAGCTCATCACCTAAGAGCTGATACAAATAGCACAATATAGAAGTACAAGGGGGAGGAATGGACTAGCATTAGAAAAATCTTTTAGGAAAGGGAGTCTGTACTTGGGCACGGGGGAAAGGGCTGGGCATCGAAGGGACTTTTGAAATAATATTCCTGCACAAACTGTACAGGTGGAAGAACTATAAACAAACAGCATGATGTGGCTGTCCAACCAGTGGAGAATAAGCAAGTTACTGTGGTGAAAAAAGGCAGGAGCAGAACATTCCCTGGCATAGAGTTCTGAAAGCTGGATTTATAATTTGAGACCAGGTACAGAGAGCTACTTGCAATTGGTAAACAGAAAATAGATACTTGCAAAGGGCCTCTCGTATGGGAATGTATGAAATGCCACAGAATACATCTTAATGTAGGGAGCAGGGGAGGTTTAGATTGGACATTAGGAAAAAATTCCTAACTGTCAGGGTGGTCAAATATTGGAATAAATTGCCAAGGGAGGTGGTGGAATCTCCCTCTCTGGAGATATTTAAGAACAGGTTAGATAGACATCTGTCAGGGATGGTGTAGACGGAGCTTGGTCCTGCCTTGAGGGCGGGGGGCTGGACTCGATGACCTCTCGAGGTCCCTTCCAGTCTTATTATTCTATGAATCTATGATTCTATGATTAAATCATCCGAGTCAGATGACTCTTCTCCCCATTCTTTTAGCCTGAGATGTGATGTTTATTTACTATCAAAAGCTGATTTCCAATAATTAGAAGTTGTCCTGAGATCGCACCACTAGAATATGGAGCCCCTATATAAATCTGTGATTATGTGACAGGAAAAAGTCTGCCCATATTAACTCAAACTGCTTTATAGCAGCAGTGGACAAGCTAGGCTAGTGAGTGGGCTGCATGAGTGGTGCTCTTTCATCTCTGGGTACGTCTACACTGCAGAGATTTTAAGGCCACTCTGCAATCACGTTCTTTCGAAAAAAAATCAAAAGAACAGAGGGGTTTTCCCGACATTAGTAAACCTCTTTCTACGAGGAAGAAGCCTTTTTCCAAAAGAGCTCTTTCGGAAAAAGGCGCGTGTGGACAGGGAAGAGGCAGTTCTTTTGAATGAAGGGGAAAGAGGAAAAAGCACAGGTGCTCTGATGGCCACTCCATCCATAGTAATCACGGCTTAAATGCAAGATAGAGTCCATTCAGTCTGGACACTCTCTTTCAAAAAAGCAAATCGCTTTTTCGATGCGCTTTGGTGGTGTGGACACTCTCTTTCGGAAGAAGTTTTTTCGGAAGATCTCTTCTGAAAAAGCTTCTTCTGAAAGAAGCCTGCAGTCTAGACATAGCCTCAGTGGGCCACAAGATTGTCACAGCCAAGACAGTCTCCTGGGATAGGCTGAATGCGCTTAAATACCTAGTATTTGTGGGGAGTGCCAATTGAATTATAGCAGCAATTTGACTGGATGCAGAGGGAGCACCCAGTCGATGTGTTGTGCAATCAGTATGCACTTCACGTCATGTTCTCTCCCTTTATGTGCATGTCACTTGAGTAACACTGGTTGGAAAAAAAACTATACGCATGGAAACCAGTGGAATTTGTCAGTATGGACAATGATAAAGAAAATGTCTTGTGGGCCACACCTAGAACCCAGATGGGATGTTTATGGCCCTCAGGCTGCAGGTTGCCCATCACTGCTTTATGGGTTTGATTCCTGTTTTGTTCGATATTAGAAACTGTTGTTTTGATGAATTTGTGTCTATATTTAGACACCTGTAAACTATTTACCGAGAGATTATGGAATTCTATTCATTCTACTGAAACAGGTACATATTTCATAGAGGAGGACTATGCAGTGGTATAAATAATCTTGGCTATTAGACTAATAGGGCAGCTTTACCTTCATTCACTTTGTGACAGTAGCTTAGTGCAAAGGAGACTTCAGGACAAACAATGCAAAACCAGCAGGGAGAGTGAAGTTGTACTATCAAGGGGCATCTTGCCCATCCCCTTGTGAGGGCAGCAAGGGGCCCTCTGTGGCCCCTCAAATTCTCCTCTAAGGTGGCGTGGCCAAACAGCCAGAGTCCAGTTCTCTTCCCTTTTCTCCCGGGGTCGTGTGTCCTCTCAGCCCACATCTACAGTAATAGCCTCCCCTCTTTCAGGGCAATAAGGCCTAGTAGCCACACAGTCTATATACAGCACAGCCAAGCAACCAGAGTCTATATAAGGCCCTCTGTGGTCAGCATACTACCCCCTAGTAGCTAGCGACAGAACAAAAGGCAAAGCTCCCCATGTGGTGTAGATGAGGAGGGTGTAGGATGATTTGGACCCTCCCTTTCCACCAGTTCCCAGCCTAGGGCCCTGTCAGCAATGGAGCAGTCCACTGCTAGCTCGGTGAAGAATCTCATCACAACACAGTAAGCTCCCAGGAAACAATTCCCCGCTCTGGGCTGCTTCCTACTAATGTCTGGTGGATAATCCTCTCCGTCCCTTTGCTCCAGTCTGGGTCTTCTCCTGCAATCCCTCTCAGCCTGGCCACTGTGGCTTGGCCCATCAGTGCTTACTCAGCTGGAGCTGCAGCAGTCAGCCCTGACTGAGCAGCTCCACAGGCCTTTGGAGCGAGTCTCCAGCTGGAGCATGACCAGCAGGGCTGTGGTGGTGGGGGTCTCTTCAGTCAGGCGATCCAGGTTAAGCCCTTGTTCCCAGTGCAGGGTTGATACACCCTGTCACATGTACATCCTATACATCAATAGGCTTCCATGGAAAATACAGATGCTATTTTCATTTGTATGCAGTAAACATGCATTTGTTTAATTCGTTATTAATGCAAGTTCCACTTTTGCAAATGACTATCTTGCCTATGTCTTGCTGGTTTATTTATAATTTTCTGCTGTGAATCTTTTCATTCATCTTCAATAATGAAACAAGTTATTTTGCAAACAGCTTTAATCAGTATTCTATGTCTGTAAAAGTGGGCTTAGTCCTATACGCTAAACATACATCATGTGCACCAGTAACTATTCTGAAGTATAAACAGAGTAACAAAAACAAGCAAATATGTATGACTTTCTTTTTATTTGCTGCTAGGGGAAAAAGTTTCCAACGCTCATGCATGCAGTGCACATACACCTGATTGTCTACTCTGTTTCTTCTTCGAGTGCTTGTTCACATCAATTCCAATCAGGTGTATGCATGCTGCATGCATGAGCGCTGGAAACTTTTCCCCCTAGCAGCTCCCCTAGGGTCAGCTGTGGAGACCCCTTAGAGCGGCCCCGCTATATTAGTACACATATGCCACCGCCAACCCTATCCCTCCGTCAGTTCCTTCTTACCGTCCACGATGGTAAGAACTTCCTAGTTGTGTTGCCTAGGCAAGCACGATAGTTGATCATCTCATTTTTATTTCTGTGTTTTTCTTGAGCCAGTTCAGAAGAGGTGGGTAGCTGTCCATAGACAGTTAGCCCCTTAGGGCTCCAGTGCATGCCTACTGCCCCAGGGTTTAAGTCATGCGCCATGTGCCTATGCGCAACAGCGATTCGCATGACACATCTCCACTGCTCAGGTCAGGGGTTCTCAAACGTGTGATACTGTGACCCTCCTCTCAGTTGCTCGCGACCCCACTCTAAGTTGTTCCTGACCCCTTGGGGGGGTGTAGTCTAGACACACTCTAAGTGATTGGGCGACAAAATGGCAAAAGAAATTTAATGTTGATAAATATAAAGTAATGCACATTGGAAAAAATAATCCCAACTATACATACAATATGATGGAGACTAATTTAGCTATAACCACTCGAGAGAGATCTTGGAGTCATTGTAGATAATTCTCTAAAAAAAACCCACTCAGAATATTAGGAATCATTAAAAGAGGGAGAGAGAATAAGACAGAGAACATCTTATTGCCATTATGTAAAACCATGGTATGCCCACATCTTGAATACTGCATACAAATGTGGTTGCCTCATCTCAAAAAAGATACACTGGCAGTGGAAAAGTTTCAGAAAAGGGCAACAAAAATTATTGAGGGTTTGGAATGGGTCCCATATGAAGACAGATTAAAAGGACTGGGACTTTTCATCTTAGAAAATAGGAACTAAAAGGAGATGAGATAGAGGTCTATAAAATCATAACTGGTGTGGAAAATGTGAATAAGGAAAAGTTATGTACTTGTTCCCATAACATAAGAATTAGGGCTCACTATATGCAATTAATAGGTAGCAGGTTTAAAACAAAAAAAAGGAAGTTTTTCTTTCAAGCAGAGAATTGTCAGCCTGTGGAACTCCTTGCCAGAGAATGTTGTGAAGACCACGATTTTAACAGGGTTCAAGAAAGAACTAGATAAAATCATGGAGGTTAGGTCCATCAATGGCTATTAGCCAGGATGAGTAGGAATGGTGTCCCTAACCTCTGTATGTCAGAGGCTGGGAATGGGTGACAGGAGATAGATTACTTGATGATTCCCTGTTCTAGTCACTACCTCTGGGGCATCTGGCATTGGCCACTGTCAGCACACAGGATCTTGGGTTAGATGGACCTTTGGTCTGACCCAGTGTGGCCGTTCTTATGTTTTTCTTCTGTAACCCATCAGGGTTCTATATGTGGCCCATGAGACATTTTGTTTGCCATGCTGTGATGGATAGGAGGAATGCTAGTCAGCACCTGGTGACTAAGGGGTTAAACTGAGGTAGGTAGCAAGGGTGTTAGAAGGGGGCCAGAAGAACCAATGGGATACAGTGCTGAAATCTGAATTGGATACAGATCTCGTCTGCTCTTCCTTTGTGTCATCTAAGTTTAGAGATGGAGGGAGCAGATATAGTAGTCAGAATTACCATGCCTGTAAGAAATATTGGACATGGGAATGAACTGGGCCTTGAAGTACAGATCAGCATGGATGGTGAGTAGAGGGAAAATGTGTATTCAGTCGCTATCAAGGTATTTTTCTTTATTTTGGTTGTTTGGTTAAACTTCTCTTTGTGAATCTGTGCCTTCCCTCCCCCACTCACCATTTAAGTTACAGCCTGAAGAACTATGATTCTTTGTGGTTTTGATTTGTTTTTCTCTTAGTTGCTCTGTAACACTAGCAACCAAGTATGCTTTATCGAGTATATCTTTTGGTTTTGTTAATAAGATCACCTTTTTTAAGGCAATGATTTGATTCTTGTGTCCTAGAAGGTAACGGGAGGTCTGTATGTGTCTGCCTTGCCTTGGAAGTCAGCTATCAGAGATACAGTATGTTTTTCTGGGCTTTTTGCTTCTTTTTTCAAGCTCTCATGGGGCAAAAGAGCTTAGGGTACCCCTGGGGAAGGAATTTAAGTGTTCCTTCCTGTTTTTTCAGGGTTAAATCACTTGATGGAGGCAGTTACCCCGCACGGTCAGTAAATCTGTTACTCTGGAGAGTTTCTGTAAGCACAGCCTATAGAGGCAAGGTACCTTGCTGGCTCCTTTCTTCTGCACTCAGAGTACCAGAGTGGGGCACAGCCTTGACACATGCCCTCATGCAGGGTTGACAGATTCCTCTGGTTTCCGTTCATGTAGGTTTTTTCCCCCTACCAGTATTACTAAAGTGACACGCATATAAAGCGAGGTATATTCTGATTGCACACTACACTGACTAGGGATGTAAGAAAGAGCTTATCTGTTAGCACTATCAACTAGTTGCATCCTCCCCCGCTGACACTCTTCGATATTAAGGGACAGAGGAGCTGGTGTGTGAAGACGCTGGCTCAGTCTCTGCTCCCTCGGGTCTCTAAAGTTTGATTAGAGACCTGCAGGAGCAGGGACTGAGCCAGCATCTTTGCGTGCTGACTCCTCTGTCCCTTGCAATGTGGAGCGGCAGTGGGGGAAGTTAGGCTGGGACCATTGCGAGCCAAACTGAGTGCTGGAACTGCCTACCCTTATCGACTAATCAAGTAGTCAATAAAAGATCTATCAACTAATCAATTAGAAAAGTAACCACATTTTAACATCCTTAACATGGACTGTGAGAGATATGTGCTCCCTCTGTGATGTTTCAATTGGCACACCCTGCAAATTGAAGGTATACGAGCGCAGTTAGAAAAATTACCCTATCCCAAGAGACCATTTTGCGGCCCACTGAGACAAAGGAGAGCCACTCATGCAGCTCACTCCCTAGCCTCATTTGCCCATTGCTGGTGTAATGGCTACTAACACTAGCTATGAGAGCCTGTCTACTTCAAGTGGAACAGCACCTGCTTTTCAATCTGAAGTCAGTGGTTCAACCTTCCTGCAGCAATGGAGTCTTTTCAGCTGTCAGTTTTCAACCATTACTGCAGTCACTGTCTCCCATCATTCCCAAAAATGGCAAGAAAAAAATCAGATGGCTGGACAATACATTGTTACTTTTCTATACTAACTTTTCCAGTTACCTTTAGTCTCACGGGGTTAGCAATGTTCCCTGCAGAAAAATGAGAGGCAGTGAGAGACCAGCTTTGTGTTATAAATAATAAATAAATGTAGCTATTACAGCATGATGTTGAGTGCCTCCATGTTTTGCAGAACCAACTGAAATGCCACAAGGGCTCGATTCCCTGTTGCACGGAGCTTTTGTCTGATATCAGAGCTGTCAGGGATAGGCAGAGCCCTCTATCCTTGACATTTACAACAAAAATTATTTTGCTCTGGTCTGTGAGGGTTGAAAGCTGAGTTGAAGTAGATAGCTATGGTTCAGCAAGGGATGGGGCTTCCGCTGGATAAGAAATCCCTTGACTTGGCTGGATTTCAAATGGTTGAAAGCACGACCAAAATTTCAGCTTTGGTTGTTATTCTTATATAGATATTTTGTTAAAGACAGTTTGGTAGTGCAGGCTGAGGCCTGTTCTCTTTGGATCCTTAACTCCCCAAAAAGTCTCTCGCCACCTCGCAGGATCAGGCTTTGTGTGCTCTCAACCATTCCATGGACCTCACCAGCTAACCAGTCAGAGTGGAAGGAGTTACTCCGAGAGAAGGAGAAGCACACATCCCTCCAATTGTATGGCTCCCTGTTTGGTCCCCAGTGGAGATGAGGGCAATCCTGAAGTCCACTCTAACTTGCACCTGGGCTACAAGGACACCTCTAGGTCTTGCAGTAATTGGGGCATATATAACATTACTCCCAAGAATGCTTTCTGCACTGGAAACTCCTGCAGTGGCTATTCCAAGCCCTCTGCATAGTATCTAAGTGGTGGGAGGCTGTTTCACACTCGTTAGCAGCTGACGATTTTCTATTGTGGTATACACCAATAGGGAAGGAGCTCTGTCTAGACATTACAGGTCTGAGAAGTGCTCAAAACTTAGTCACCGTGTTGGAAACTTGAAAGGGGACCTTTCCCTACTTTGATATCTCCTTTGTGAGCCCTTTGAAAACAGCAAAGGAAATAAGTGTTTACAACAATTTTCACAGTTTTTAAGGACAAACTGTGTTTTGCAGTGATAAAAACTCAATTTAAGTCTATTTATGTTTTATGGGGCTTTACAACCCTAAGTTCCCACCGCCTGGCAACTGCGTTTACAGGGAAGAATCATAAGGGAGTCTATTAGAAGAGGAACAGAGGCAAGAACAGCAGGAAGAATTGAAAAAAGTAACTGAGACAGGAGGCTGTGATTTTAAAGTGGCAATGGAAGAATAGCCTGAAAGAAAGCTCTCAGTGGGAAAAGCTCTGTGGGAGGTTGTATACACAGGAGTTGCCTTCTGCACTCAGGAGACACGTCATATTTCAATATTAAATAATGCAAAATTCTATCTCGAATCCAAGAAATCATTGGGAAAATGCAAGAGATTATCTTAATCTTACATGTTTTGAGACCCCTGATGATCTGAAAGGATACCAGATACTTCTAATGCAGTGTTTCCCAATTGGTGCTCCGGGGAACCCTGGGGTTCCGCGAAGCAAAACTAGGGGTTCTGCGAGGAGCCGGCACTCCCCCGCCCCCTCTGAGAGAGAGAGAGAGAGCTGGCTAGCCAGCAGAGGCATGGGCGGCGAGTTGTATGGGCTCGTGTTGCCCATGCTCCACCAATATTTGGAGCTGGAGCAGCCCCCCCCGCCGTGCATCATCCCACCCCGGCCCAGAGCATCTCTCCCCCAGCCCCGTCCCTGGCCCATCCCTGCCGTGCGCAACCTTCACTGTGCTCCCGCTTGCCAGCTGCTGCTGCCCTGCACGGTGTGCTCAAACCGGTGGGCGGGGAGATGCCTGGGCATGACGTAACATCACAGCCCAGGATTTTAAAACTGCTGGGCGCTGCGTTGCGCCGCACAGCTGAGTTGTGGGTTCAGAGTCCGGGGACGGAGTGCAGACTCCAGCCCCGCAAAGTGGAAGGCAGAAGGTAGGGGAAGGGGAAGGGCTGGGAGAGGAAGGGGCTTGTGCAGAGGGGGAGGGAAGAGAGAGGAAGGCACCAAAGGGACAGGGTAGAGGAGAGACAAATGCCAGGGGGCCAAGTGCAGACAATGAGGAAAAAGGCAGGAGGGGAGGTGTCAGTGGGAGGGGGACAGGGTGATGCTGGGAGGGGAGAGGGTAAGGGCATTAGGGGCTGGAGGGGGAGGTGCTGGGAGAAGGCTTGAAAGAAGGGGTGGGCATGAGGAAGGCCGGGATGGAGCAAGTCATGTGTGAGGGCACAGAGGGGCATGAGGGAAATGGGGGCAGAGGGTGGTGAGGGGGTGGGCATCAAGGAAAAAGAGGGCAAAGGAGGTAGGGGCAGTGAGGGAAGGGGGAGGCACCAGGAGGGTGCAGGAGTAAGAGAAGATGCAAGTGCCAGGGGATTCTGGGGGTGAAGCAGAAGAGCAGAAACCTGCAGGGGAGGGACCAGCACCAGAGGAGAGATGCAGGGCAGGTTGGTACAGGGAAATGTTAGAAGAGGGGATGAGGAGGGATAGCTTACTTGATCAGAGGGGAGGAGAGAAAGGCTGGTGGAGGGGAGCAGGTCTCAGGAAGGCTGAGGGCAGTGAGAAGGGCAGGAGTCAGGACAGCAGAGGAGAGTGAGGAGTTGGGAGGCAGCAGGCACCAGGGGAGCTGATGGAACAAGGGGAGGAGACATGGCAGCAGAGAGAAAAGGTAAAGTTTTAAAAATATGTATTAATAACTTGGGTGCCACAGTGGCACATCTAAACAAGCCACATGAACTCAGTACTTGCAAGCTGTGCTTTTGTACAAGGGCATCTATGGCAGTGTGGATGCTTTCTTGCCCAAGAAAGTGTCGATGGCCATTTTAGCCAGAGGGCTTTCTTGCGCAAGAAATTCACGTTGCCTGTCCACACTGGCCTCTTGCACAAGAACAGTTGCGCAAAAGGGCTTATTCCAGAGTGGGAGCATCATAGTTCTTGTGCAAGAAGCCCTGATTTCATACATGAGAATGTCAGTTTACTTGCACAAGAACACACGGCCAGTGTAGACAGGAAGCAAGTTTTTGCGCAAGAGCAGCCGCTTTGGCGCAAGATCCTGCCAGTGTAGACACAGCCAAGGGCAGGGTGGGAGGGAGGCAGGCGCAGGGAATCAGCGCTGGCTCAGCATGTCTGCATGGTTTGGGGGAAGGTGCAGGGAAATTGAACTCAGCTGGGTTGCAGAGTGGGGAGGTCCGGGGAGCTGGGCTGGGCTGGGCTGGGCTGGGCTGCGGGGTGGGAGTGTGTGTGTGGGGAGCTCAGTTTGGCTGCAGGAGGAGGAAGGTGTTGAGTACCAGGGCTAGACTCAAGGGGAGGGAAGAGCAGGGAATCAGCTCTTGGCTCAGCAGTTTTGTGGGGCTTGGGAGAAGTGCAGGGAAACGGGTCTCAGCTGTGCTGTGTGGGAGGCATGCAGGGAACCAGTGCAGGGCTCAGCTGGGCTGAGGTGGATGGGGAAGGGTATATGGAACAGATGGGCAGCTCAGCTGGGCTGTGAGGGGCTGCAGGGAACTGGTGCTGCACTCCCTTGGATTGTGGGGGATGGTTTTGGGGGAGGTGCAGGGAACCAGCAGGGGTGGGCAGCTTAGTTGGGTTGCAGGGGATAGAAGTGCAAAGAAGCCTAGTGGGGGGAGGGGGGGAACCAGGAGCCCTGAAATGACCTCCCCTGGTCCAAAAATCCCTCATCTGGGACCAGTCAGGTCCAGAGGGTGTCAGATCAGGGAGGTTCAACTCCTACCCAAGTCCCCTCCCTGTCCTGGCCCCAGCACCCTGCCTCACACCCCAGGACTCAGCACCACCCTGGCCCTGGCTCCAGCACCCTGCCAGTCACCCTAGTGCCCAGCAGGACCATGTCCTTGACCCCAGCACCCTGCCACCTGAGCCAGCATCCTTCCACCCAGCAGCACCCTCTCCCCAGCCCCCACTTTCACTCTGTCCCCTGCCCCCACCAGCACATTTGGGACCACATTAGTGAGGCTTGGGGGTTTTTGGAGGGTTTTTTTGCATCTCACTTGTGTGGCCCCAACTGACTCAAAACAGGTTCCCCACCCCTCTCATAAATAAAGACAATGTTAAAACCTTTTGAGTTTGACATAATATTTTATTTAAAAATGAAGCCTGGCCAACAAGCCCCCAGTTGGGTTCAAACCCCCATCTCACTGCAGCATCATAACACTCCTGCACCACCTGGCCCCAAATCTGAGCCTATCATACACTGGAACCCCCTGTCCTGAGCCTCTTACATCCCCAAACTCCTGCATCCCACATCCTCAGTCTTCTGCCACCACACTCCTACACCATCCACACATGGCAAATCTGTGTCCTGAGCCCGTCATACTCACAATCTTCTTGCCCTGAGTCCCTCACATATCCAGCCCAAACTCCTGCTCCCTCACATCCACAAGCCCTGGCTTGCTCAGCATCCCAGCCTTTCACCTGAGCCCAACACTCCCGAGCCTGGAGCCCCCTCCCCGAGCCAACATCCCCTTCTCCTGCTTCCAAATTCCCTCCCAGAGCTTGTACTTCTCACCCCTTCCCACCTCCCAAATTCCTCGTTCCCACCCCACACCTCCTGTCTCAACCTAGTGAGAGTGTATAAGGGCTGGGGATAGCCAGTGATGGAGAGGAGGGGAACAGAGCGGATGAGGCCTCAAGGAAGGAGGGGGGAGGGGTCTCAGGGAAGGAATGTGATTTTCATGCATTGGTGGAAATTTTCCCTCTCACCCCCCCCCCCTTTTTTTGGTTGACAAACCTAGGGGTTCCTTGAAATTCTGAAAAGCTGAAAAGGGTTCCTCAGCCAAATAAAATTGGGAAACACTGTTCACTTCACTAGCATATAGTGCCTGTATTATATGGTCACTTAACTGTTAGTTAGCTCTGCATGCTACCTTTGAATTTCAATAAGGATGATAAGTGTTTCATTAATGTTCATTTCTGCTGTTGGTGATCATTCCCATGCTGAGATTTGACTGTGCACAGACTTAGGAAATAAATCAAGTAATTGCCAAACTTAAAGTTTGGAAGAAAAGAGAACTGGAGAAAACCCTAAAGTTAATGACATTTGTGGCAATATCTGGCTTCCTTTTCTGCACTTTAAATATCCTGATATTGGTTTTTATGAGGTACCTACTGGCAGGAAACAACACTAAATAATTTTCATAGTAATTCATTTGGGGAATGTAAGTTATCAGATCCATACAAATAAGTACTAACTAATAAGGGGATTATAAGGGTATGTCTACACTACCCCCCTAGTTCAAACTAGGGGGGGTAATGTAGTCATACGGAGTTGCAAATGAAGCCCGGGATTTGAATTTCCCGGGCTTCATTTGCATAAAGCCGGCCGGCGCCATTTTTAAATGCTGGCTAGTTCGGACCCCTAAATGCCGGCTAGTTTAGGAAGCCTAATCCGAACTAGCTAGTCCGTGCCGCGTGTAGCCGCGTGGCACGGGGTCCGACCTAGCCGGCATTTAAAAATGGCACCGGCCGGCTTTATGCAAATGAAGCCCGGGAAATTCAAATCCCGGGCTTCATTTGCAACTCCGTATGACTACATTACCCCCCCTAGTTCGAACTAGGGGGGTAGTGTAGACATACCCTAAGAGATTTAGAGGGCTTTAAATTATTGCTTGGGTCCTCAGTGATGTTATGTTAGGGTCCCATGCAATCCTAAGGAATATATATATATGTTTAAAAAAATGTGTCTAGTCTAAACATTGCAATCCTTTGAAGTCTGTACATTTGTTTCTTTCCCTCTGTTTGACACTGACACACACTCCCAAGGATGTAATATAGAACAAAATTTCCTTCAATTTCCATTTAGGCCTACACAGACTGAGTGTACCTTCTTTTATATTTCTACATTTCATTATGTACATCTGTGACGGCGCGTTGGGGGTCCCCCGTCTCCTGCACCCCGAAATGGCACAAACAGACTGCACCAGCCGGTGGAATAGAGGAAGTTTATTGCCTCTCCAGGATACAGTACAGCACAGATGTAATCTGGTCACAGAGCTGGGCTAGGATGCCTCAGGCCCCCTTGAGATGGGGGAGACTGGGCCCCTAAACTCCAGCCCCTTTCCCTAGGCTGTCTCCTCCATGCTTCCAGCCAGCAACTAACTAACTCTCTTCCAGCCCTGCCCCCCAGCCAGGGCAGCATTCCACCTTCCTTTGTTCCTCTCCATGGGGGGTGTCTGGCCATACTGGCTTGCATAGTGACTCATCCTGTTTTGCTGGGTCGTGGTACCCACGGCAGCCAGTGGGGGTTACCCCAGAGCCAGCAGCATAGAAACCAGCCAGGTACCCCCACTACGTCACAACATCTATTTTATGACTTTCGGATTTATACTTTCTCTGAAAATGAAATGGGGCAATATTATTGCAGTGGGGATTTGAGTATGTTACAGGATTTCAGCTATAAATATACAACAATAAAATATCTGAAGAAAACATGATCAGGAAGGTTTGCCTGCATTTTTTTGGTCCAGCCATCTGTATGGATCATTTTGCAGAAGTAGTGACTCTCAGGAATTCTTTAGTATGCTATACAGGCAGTCCCCGAGTTACGTGGATCCGACTTACGTCGGATCTGCACTTACGAATGGGGCTTTCTCTCCCCGGAGCTCGCAGGCAGCGGGACCGCCCAGAGCGCAGCAGTCCTGCCACCTCGACCTCCGGGGCGAGAAAAGCTGCTCCCGGTGTCCCTGGTCTGCTGGAGACGGTCCCCAGCAGACCAGAGGCACCGGGAGCAAAGCGGCAGCGGAGTCCCGCGCCTCTGAGGCTTTGCCAGAGCAAAGCCTCAGAGGCGCGGCACCACGCTGCTGCTGCCGCTTTGCTCCGGGTGTCTCTGGTCTGCTGGGGACCGTCTCCAGCAGACCAGGGACACCTGGAGCAAAGCCGGGGAAGCGGAGGGGTCCCGCACCGCTGCGGCTTTGCTCCCCATGTCCCTGGTCTGCTATGGGGGGGGGCGCAGCTAGTGCCCCCCCCCCAGCAGACCAGGGAAATGTGGAGCAAAGCCCCGGGCCTGTGGTAGAGCAGGTGGGGCGCTGCCGGTTGGTCCCGCAGCACCGCTCCTTGGCGCTACTGGACCAACCGGGCAGCACCCCAGCTGCTCTGCCCCAGGCGTCCCCAAGTCAGCCGCTGCTGAAACTGACCAGTGGCTGACTACAGGAAGCCCCTGTCCGGGGCTTCCTGGAATCAGCCGCTGATCAGTTTCAGCAGCAGCTGACTTGGGGATGCCTGGGATTCTTAAGTTGAATCTGTATGTAAGTCAGAACTGGCGTCCAGATTCAGCCGCTGTTGAAACTGATCAGTTTCAGCAGCGGCTGAATCTGGACGCCAGTTCCGACTTACATACAGATTCAACTTAAGAACAAACCTACAGTCCCTATCTTGTATGTAACCCGGGGACTGCCTGTATTATCAATCAAATATTCAATACATTTTCCCTAAGCAGTTGTTTGTGATGAATTCTAAACAATCCCAGAAAATGCATTTAATAGCAGTTTGCTTGGAAAGTGATGTTCCCTTCCTGATCTTGCCCAGGAATCCTTATGTAGTATTTCATTCTGAAATGCATCCTCTGATGATGTTGTTTGACTGCAGAGAATTTGTGATTTATGGACTTGGGTAGCTAGCCTGTGCTGTTGTGGCCACACAGTGTGCTAAATACAGCAATCTAGAGCCAACCCACATGCATCCATCTATCCATGATGCAAATCACACTAGTAGCTGCTGTGAATACATATATTTAATGTTACAATTTGTATATAGAAATGAAGAGGTGATACTGTGCCAACCCCTTTTCTCCAAGTCCAGCTCTGCTTCTAAAACAATTCCAGTGTGACTTTACTACTCATCACTTAATTATTTCTGTAAGCAGGGTCTGAATCAATGCTTCCATTACAGCTAGCTGGAATGGGAAAGAAATCCTGGGTGTGTTTATGTAAATACAGTTTGCCCCTTTTCCTTTAGAGGTGTTAGATATTTGGTAGCTACAAAGGTGTTTTGCTCATTGTAATCAACTTGGCTGGTGTAGGGTCACAAATTGTGTTAACACTAATTGCAATGTCTGTAGTTATTGTGGGAATACAACAGAAGAATGTCGGTGTTTAACTTGGCACAAAGAAGAGAAACACTGTCAGGCTACGGCTATACCATGACTTTTTCCTCAAGAGGCAATGCAAATGAAGCGCGGATTAGCATTTTCTCACGCTTCATTTGCAAACTCTCTTTCGTTCCGTTTTTGCGCTAGGAGGTTTTGTGCAAAAACAGACAGTGTGGCTGTCGCCGTTTTACTCAAAAACCCCTTTTTCCACAAGGTCCTTATGCCTGTCCCGGAGAGGCATAAGGATCTTATGGAAAAAGGGGTTTTTGCGCAAAATGGTGATGGCCACACTACCTGTTTTTGCACAAAACCCCCTAGCACAAAAATGGAATGAAAGAGAGTATGCAAATGAAGCATGAGAAAATGCTAATCCGTGCTTCATTTGCATTGCCTGTTGCAGAAAAAGTCACGGTGTAGCTGTAGCCTCGGTGTAAATAAACTTGAATGGACAGAGGCTACAGCTCCAAAACCCTGTGAACTTAAGCTGAGTCAGCAGGCTACATACCCTCTCCCCTCCAGTTGTGAGCTATAAGACTGGTTCAGGCTGTTTCTCCTCACTGTTTCAATGACAGAGCTAAATTTATTCCAGTGGATGATGGAATTTCTTGTGGCTGGATGGTCTTTGGGCCAAAAGCTGAATCTACCACAAGCCAGCAGAAGCATCAAGTGGGTGGCAGAGAGATGTGACAAGTAACCAGCAGAGGAACAGCAGCACGATGATCAGCCAGCAAAGTGGCAATGGAGAGGCGTAATGAGTGGCTAACAGGTTGGCAGCAGCAAGTTGAGACGAATGACCAGCAAGGCAGCACCAGAGAGCAGTGAACAGGCAGATGGCAAGTGAACTGCAGAGTGAATAATCTGCCTCTTAACCTTTCCCCCCACCCCACTCAGGATGGGAAGTGAACTCTGCAGATACACCTCTGAACTCTGGGTCTGCTCTTCCCAAGGCCAGCAACTGTGAGTGGGGTGCAGAGAAGGGTTGGGCATGTGAAGGGGATGTTTACATTAAAAATGGGCGTACTGGGTCAGACCAAAAGTCCATCTAGCTCAGTATCCTGTCTCCTGACAGTGGCCAATACCAGATGCCCCAGAGGGAGAGAACACAACGGCTGTGTCTACACTGGGCCACTTATTCCGGAAAATCAGCCACTTTTCCAGAATAAGCTGCGAGCTGTCTACACTGGCCCTTGAATTTCCGGAAAAGCAACGACGCTCTACTGTACAAAATCAGCTGCTATTCCGGAAAAACTATTCTGCTCCCGCTTGGGCATAAGTCCTTATTCCGGAACACTGTTCCGGAAAAGAGCCAGTGTAGACAGCCCAGTAGTCTTTTCCAGAAAAAAGCCCCAATCGCAAAAATGGCGATCGGGGCTCTTTTCCAGAAAAGCGTGTCTACATTGGCCACAGACGCTTTTACGGAAAAAGGGCTTTTCCGGAAAAGCAGCCTGCCAATGTAGACGCTCCTTTTCCGGAAAAACTGAAAACGGAATAGTATTCCATTTTAAGCAGTTCCGGAAATTCATGCCAGTGTAGACACAGCCTACAGGTATTCCTCACGTGATCCCTTCCCTGTCACTCATTTCCAGACAAACAGAGGCTAGGAATACCCTTCCTACACATCCTGGCTAATAGCCATTGAAAGACCTAACCTCCATGAATCTATCTAGATCTTTTTTGAACCCTGTTAAAGTCCTAGTCTTCACCACATCCTGTGGCAAAGAGTTCCAGAGGTTAACTGTGTGCTGAGTGAAGAAAAACTTCCTTTGGTTTGTTTTAAACCTACTGCCTATTAATTTCATTTAGTGACCCCCCCTCCCCTAGTTCTTATATTGTGTAAATAAGTAAATCATTTTTCCTTATTCACTTTTTCCACACCAGTCATGATTTTATAGACCTCTGCCATATGGGATCCATTCCAAACCCCTAATCATTTTTGTTACCCTTTTCTGAACCTTTTCCAATGCCAAAATATATTTTTGAGATGAGGCGACCACATCTGCACGCGGTATTCAAGATGTGGGTGTACCACAGTTTTATATAGAGCACTTATATACACTGCAGGACTTAAGAACTGAGCAGAAAAGGACATTGCCCTACTTACTTGAGGTGGGACTGTTACTCATGGTTTGGGTTATGAATTCTTGTTTGTAATATTTCCCCAAATTAATGGATGTTACTTCCCTTCCCTTTTATTAAACGTTTCTTTTTCTACACTCATACTCTGTGCTTGCACGTGGGGAAGCATTGCCTCTCAGAGGCGCCAGGAGTGTTGTGCGAATTTCCCAAGTTATGGGGTGGGGGCTTGAGCCAGTTCTGTGTTGGATGGATGGGAGGAACCCTTAGCTATTGATCCCAGCCCTAGTTGCTGGTGCTACCAGGCAAAAGAGTTAAATTTCCAAATGAAAAATGTTCTCACGCCTTGCAAAAACCAAAAAAGTCATCTCCTTCCATGCTATTACAGAGAAATAGAAAGCAGAACAACCTGATTTCGTTTGGGCCAGGTTCTGATACCTTGGTATTCCTGGAAAAAGGTATTGCTGAAGCTGAGTTTCTCCTTCCCTAGGGCTCATTAGGGATGTTAAGTATTGGTTAATTAACTAATTGAGTAGTCGATGAAATTTCTGGCTGGTTCTTACTACATTTAAAGTGCAGAGTTGCAGCAGGGTTAGTTCCTGGGGCGGTGCAAGCTGGGACTGAACTGTCCCAGCTGGCTTTGCCCCTGGGTCTGCTGCAGCTTTACCTCCCCTGCCCACCCTGCACTGTGGAGACAGTGCTAGGGGGAACCAGCTTTTAAACCAGTTCCCCCAGCACCAGCTCTTGCTCTCCCCCTCCCCCACTTGCTGGCTCTGATACAGAGGCAGTGGGGCAGGGGGAGAAAGCAACTTGTTGAGTAGTCATTGGTCTAGTTGCTTACATCCCTAGGACTCATCAAACAGACCATCCTCTTTTATACAATGGGGCTACGTCTACACTGCAGGCGCGTTCTTGCGCAAGTAAATTTACAGTAAAGCATAGGAAAACAGGGCTTCTTCCAGAAGAGCTATTCCTCTCCCCAAGAGGAATAAGCCCTCTTGCGCAAGAGCTCTTCCACAAGAAGGCAGCATAGACAGGCAATATGAATTTCTTGCGCAAGAAACCCCTATGGCTAAAATGTCCATCAGAGTTTTCTTGCGCAAGAGAGCGTCCATACTGCCATGGATGCTCTTGCGCAAAAGCACATCTCTTGTGCAAAAGCACACAGCAGCGTGGACGTGCTCTTATAGAAGACCTTTTGCACAAGAACTCTTCCACAAAACAGTTCTTGTGCAAGAAGCCTGCAGTGTAGACATAGCCTGGCTGTGCAATGATTTCTTAACTAACAGTTTAGAACTAGTGCTTCAGAAGTCCTTTAGTCTCCCTTATCTAGGCAAGGAGAAACTTACTGTGTCACAGTAGGATTAGGGGAGATGGGTTATTGTCAAAAGGGAAATACTCAGTACTCTTAATTTTGTATGATTGTTGTAGTTATTTTACAGTCTGTCAAAAACAAAAGGCATATAGTTAACTTGTTCTAACAAAGCCCCCTCCCCAGTGTGCTTGTGTGTGATCAATACAAACAGTAGGACAAGTGGGCCATTGTACTGTATATCAGAATCCCTCTTAAATCATGCTCTCTTCCACTTCAGATATGCCTTTTAATTCCCTGACAGTCTCTCTGCATTAGGGCTTTGGCAACTGCTGTTTTTAGTAATTTCTTGGTCTCTCCTCTACTGGCTTGCATTACTTGACCCCAGTGTTCTCTGTAAGCTGAATGTTTGGGTGTCACCCCAGAGAGATTCAGGTGCCATCCAGGTGATTAGCAGAGCGCCCACAGTTGCTAGCATATGTTTCTATTGGTGGTGCATGTACATGCCTTGGTGCACATAAAATTTATTCTTCACATGGGATGGAAAAAAATAGAGGGAACACTGTTTACCACTGTAAAACATCTAAGGTGATACATA
Source organism: Pelodiscus sinensis (assembly GCF_052426305.1). Taxonomy (NCBI): domain Eukaryota; kingdom Metazoa; phylum Chordata; order Testudines; family Trionychidae; genus Pelodiscus; species Pelodiscus sinensis. The sequence goes on along the minus strand of NC_143059.1, from coordinate 31,260,899 downwards.
CAAGCAGAGAAATAATACTCCAGGACCCCTTGAATGTAATAAGAAACAAAAACACAAAATAAAATGTAATTGTTGCTTTGCAGGTATTGCTACAAAATATCTTCAAGCACGTAATGCTCCAATATTTTAAATCTTACCTATATTTTATTTTTGATAGTCTGTGATATGGGGCGGATGCCCCATAAAGTGGGGAAGAATTTCTACCAGACAAAGGCTTGCCCATGCTAAAACCATGGCAACTAACAAAGAATGGCTACTACAAAGCTGTTTCACTAAAAAGGATTTCAGTTATCAATATTCCTCTAAAATCCGAGAGAGTTCCCTTTTCCCCATGTCCTGTTTTACATGTTAAATTTTTAAAATAAAAAAACCCCGCAGTTTTATCTCATATCATTAAAAGCTGTATGTTTAGCAAAATAACATGGAGAAGATGACAGTTTACAATTCTAAAAAGTCAGGAAAGGAAGAGGATGCAGAGAGTAGATTTGTGGCTGGTTTTGCTTTACTTGGTTTAATAGTATTGAGCTTTATAAAGTTGCGGGGTGGGGACACACACATTCTTATCTGTAATAAAAAGTGCCATTTATTGTTTTAAATAAGATAGTCTCTCTGTGTTTTGGGTAGCATGTGTAAATTTAAAGCTTTCTTTAAAGATTACAAGTAACAGGTATTTCCTTTAGGTAAAACTTTAAATACCAACTAGCAATATTTTTTAAAGGATGGTGAATTTTTTACACAAACTTATGTTATGTACAGTGTTCGTCTTTTCATTGATTTAGCTGAAAGGTTCTTGCTATCCTTGGCTGTGCTACTGCCTCTCTCACTTTGTGTCTTCTTTAATAACTTTATTTTCTCTAAAATACATATTCTGTTACCAATATTTAATGCTTTTCTGTAAAAAATGCGTAAAATGTATTTTCTCCAAAATGCCCATTAACATATTTCTATTGTAACACTTTATTTCTCTGCTTACTAAACTTTATTTAAAAGGGCCCTAACATGTAAAAAGACTATATTCTTCAGAAGAATCTTTTTCCTTCTAACCTAAAGCTCTTTAAATGGTTCTAAATGTGAGGAAAAATACACACATGAGCAGTTCTAACATTTACCATGAAAAAATAAAAAAATTCAAAATGGCCACCATTTCAGAAATATACACAGCCAAAAATGATGCGAGGGCAGAACATGAAGCAAAAAGGGGGGTATGGAAATCTGTCAGAATTAGGTGTAGAGCCCTTTACTACTTAAGTTTAATACCAAGAAGTAAAACATTTAGAACTACAGAGGTGACTTGTGCTTGTTTCCTTTGCAATATGAAATGACAATTTTCCCAGCTCTTCCTCCTTTAAGGAATGCTATTGAGCTATTTAAGATCAAAACTACACTCATCTTAAAACAGTCACACTGTGGCAAGGAACAGCCTCTAATTTCTAAATGTCCATTAATATAAATATCTCTTCACCGTAACTTGATTTTAGGGTTACCAGATGATTTCAAAAAAATACGAGACACACTTGATCTCAGATAGGAGTGGGGACTGGCCAGGAGGGGAGTGGGGCTGGCCGGCAGGATGTCAGGGGGAGCAGGGCTGGCCAAGGGAGAATGGAGGGGGTGGGGGAGGGGAGTCTAGCCCTGGCCCCACCCCCATCCCCCTCCTCTCTACTGTGTAGTTGCGTACTGCCTGGCTGGTACACACAATCACGCACTGTCAGCGTGTCTACCAGCCAGGCAATACGCAACTACGTACCGATACTCATGATGATAATAAAATGTACTTAATTAGAAAATAGCAGACATTTATATGTCCGGTATTTTCTCAATTTGTTTCCCAGACAGAAAGCTGAAATACCAGACTGTCCGGTTCAAAACTGGACACCTGGCAAACCCTTTGGCCCTGGCCTGGAGTGCCCTCCTATATTCCAACCCCTTTCATCCCCAGCTGCACCCCTAGGCAGAGCCCCCACCTCCCCACACTCCAAGACTCTGCTCAGAACTCCCTCCCAGGGCTCATACCCCTTGCCCCCTCCTGCACCCCAGCCTCTTGCACCAGCCCTGATCCCCCTCATACATTCAATCTCTCTCCTGGAGCCTGCATCCCACACCTCTCCCATACCCGACCTCCTGCCCCAATTCAGAACCCCCTCTCACATTCAGAACGCCTTGTCCCCAGCCTGGAGCACCCTCCTGTACCCCAAAACCTCTTATCCTCAGCCTCACCACAGAGTCCATCCCCCCAGCTGGAGACCTCACTGCCTCTCACACTCCACACTCTGAACCCCTAATTTCTGGCCCCTCCCTGGAGTCCACCCCCCCAAACAGTCCTCACCAGTGAAAATGAGCAAGTGAGGGAGGGGGAATGGCATGAGTGGGAAGTTGGATCTCAGGGAAGGGAAGTACAGGAGTGGAGCCTTGGGGCGCAGGGCAGGACAAGGATATTGGGTTTGATGCAGTTAGAAAACTGACAACCCTAATCTGACAGCATGACCCTCTGTGCATAGGACGGCACTTTGGTAGTAACTTTTCCATTGGCCATACCCATGAACTGGTAATGTTTGACAAACTGCGTCTGCTTGCTTTCCTATCAAGGCTTAGGGACAAGCCATAGCCATATTGTTCCCCTACACCCATGGTGTCCAACATGCTAGCCACTAGCCACATGTGGCTATTTAGCCAGCTGAGTGTGGCTAGTTCGCTATAGCAGTAGCTGTAGAGAATCGGCAAGTATAGTGCTTTGGCCGCGTGACAGAGCGTCCCAAGGACGAAACCAAGCAAGAGTCCTGAGCCAACAATAACATCTGCCTGAGTCAATGACCTTCGAGAATGCTGTGTTTTGGACTGGGAAAAAGCAGTTTGTAAAAAAGCAGTTTGTGGACTTTTGGGAAGTTTGAGAGGGTATAAAGATAGTTGTAATCTTGCAATAAAATGATTTCGTGCTTGCACCGGCCAGAGTCCGTGCCTTCATACGCCACAAGTAGCCACTAAATGGCTACTGCTTCAGAACTGGTTGGACATCATGGCCCTACACAAAGCTACACACACGTTGCTCCAATAAAAGCTAATGAACAGAACAGCTACTGTTTTGTTACACTAATAAATAAAAATACTTTGCCCTTCTATGTATCTGAAGTCTAGAATTCTTTGTACTTTATCTGAAAATTGCCAGGTATTTTTACAAGTATTAATTTAGCCTCTCAACAATCTTACAAAGTAGGTGTTCCTACAAAATAGTTACATTACAGACGGTTGAGAGAACACTTTCAAAACAAGAAGAAACTTAACCAAATCAACTTTTGAGTTATTGCCGAATTGTTAGCTGGTAAACTGGTAAGCCACCCTTAATGGGTGAGGCTTACCAGTTATGATTAACCAGTGGGGGATGGAGCAGACTCACACTGCGAGCAGCCTGGCTGGAGCAGCCCCCATACATGGTGGGGGGGGGGGGGGGTCTTGCCACCCCAGTCAGGCTGGAGTGGCCTTCCCACTCGCCTTGTTTAATTGGTTAACCAGTTAAACATACCGTTTAACCAATTAAATGTGATTTTACATCCCTAATTGTTAGTCATACTCTCCTATCATGTAAAAATGCAGTTCTTCTACTTGTTTACTTGTATGACAAATCTATGTTGTTACTGCTTTTAAATCCTGTTTGCCATGGAAAAGCCACACAATTGCAGGTAACAAAGAACGAGATGCATTATATTCTTTCTTGTTAGTAGGTAGTAAGAACTAAATTGCCATAACTCTCTGCCCAAATTCCATGATCTTTTGTATCTGAACCAAAAGTGTTCCAGATCTATTATTCTAAGCACTCTGAACTTAGTTTGAACTTTAGTGTGTTGCCAATGAGGGTTTGTGTATAGTCCTTTACTCTGTCCCATAGGGAATGTGTCCAGATGTGCAGAAAGTGACCATTTGTAATAAATGAAGGATTCTTGTTATTGTAGCTGTCTTCTGTGATTGATGAGGGAGAGCTGTTATTGAAGCTGTCTATTTTAATTGACAAGACAATAATCTATTGAGAGATAATTTAGCTAAATCTGGAGTTGTTGCCAGAAGTGGTTTCTGCAATAATAGCTTGGTTACATATGTCTTCATTTTATTCATCATATAAGCTAAGACACCATGAAAGGAATCCCACAGGTAATAAAGTTAGCGGAATGGTATTGCTTTGTCTCAAGCATAATATTGAAGGAGGTGAAATTTTGAAAGTTGGTTGAAAGTGAATCAACTGGCAAGACCTCTTTCCCAGATTGGCCTGGTAATGTATGACTTTTTTGTATTCAGTATTGTGATGATTAAGCTTTGACTAATAACCTTTGATTTATAAATATGGATTAAGCCTTCTCATTTTACTTCTTCACAATCAAACCTAACCTTTATACTGTGTTTTGCTTAATTAAGCTCCACATGTGCTTAATGGCACAAGTATAGCGCAGATGCCAATAGGGCACAATTTGATGACAATGAGTTGCACTTGCAGAATCTTTATTAGTGGCAATGCGGCATGGAAGAAAGAATCCAGCTTCACTCGCAGGGCACACACTCAGATTACAGGCCTGACACTTGGTCAACAAAACCTTTGCAATTGCTGATCAAATGTGCGCACTTAACAAATCATTCAGGGGCAATAATCATGATTTTTACACAATCATTTTTCAGAGCAAAAGTTTGGAACCATCCTTCTGTCCCCTTGACTGAGCTACATGTCTCCAAATGTAGGCACTACACATTACATCAACTAATTAATATCTGTGCAATGCAGTCTGGAAAGCCACTAGAAAGTAGAGAGCTGAAACTATTCTTCCTCAGCTGTTATCATTCAACAGAAACAGTAGAAAAGTCTAGACCATCTCTCTTTCCAGAGGAGATTGGTGGGCACCTGCAAAATTTGTGCCAAATTTTCCTGTGAACTCCTGTTCCTAATTAATAGATTCTCAGCTGTGGCCTGGTGCTGGATCTGTACTGATAGCTTACAATGTAACACAGCTAGTTTTTTAGGGAGGAATCTACTAAGCTACTAGGTATCTAAGCCCAGATGGAGGCATATTTTGGGCATGTCTAAACTTACCAGGAGATTGGTGCTGTGGTGATTAATTCCCATGGATCAATTTATCAAGTCTAGTAAAGACTATCTCTTGTCAACCCTGGTACTCCACTAGAACAAGAAGTGTCAGAGAAGTTGACAGGAGAGTTTCCTGCAGTGAAAACCCCATGGCAACTTGACCCAAGGTATGTTGACTCCAGCTATGGTATTCATGTAGCTAGAGTTGTGTATCCCAGGGTGTGTCTAGACTACAGAGTTTTGTCGACAAAAGTGGACTTTTGTCGACAAAACTATACCTGCGTCTACACTACCGCTGAGTTCTATCGACATAACGACGACAGAACTCAGCAGTTTTGTCGACGCTGGTAAACCTCATTTTACGAGGCATAACGCCTTCTGTCGACAGAGTTCTGTCGACACAAGGTGTTATTGCATGTAGGGTTGTGTCTAGACTACAGGGTTTTGTCGACAAAGCAGCTTGCTTTGTTGACAGAACTGAATGTAGTCTAGACGCTCTTTGTCGACAGAAGCTTTGTCGACAGTATCTGTCAACAAAACTTCTGTCGACAAAACCCTGTAGTCTAGACGTACCCCCAGGTCAACATTGTCCCGTAATGTAGACCTGCCAAAAGTCAGTCACTTAAGTTCCCCACTGTGAGCCATAAAACTCCTGCTGAATGCTGTAGGCATCTAAACTCACTCAGATATTTTCAAAGTAAATAGTCCATAGGTATCTAAGTTTGTGCCTCTGGCTGGACAGAATTATCTGTCCAGGATTGTTTACACTGGCAGAAATACAGCGTGGGCATTTATAGTGCTGCTTACAGAGCACTGCAGGGAAAGTGCTACTGGAACATATCTACATTAGCAGCTCTTGCAACAGCACAGAGAGCAGTGGGCAGCTATCCCACTGTGCAACTGGCTGCAGAGCGCTTTGGAAAGGCTTTGCAATGCTGCATGGGGCAGACAGCGTCACATGATGCAGGTTTCCCAATCCCACTTCTCCGTGGTCATTGACAGCCATTTCTCCTATCACACTCACTGCCGCTTTTCAACTGAAAAGTGGGAGTTACATGAGGAATCTGTATGGGAAGGGGGGGGAGTGTGTGTTCTGAGGGGTGTCAGCATGCAGTTTTGTAACCTGAGACAGTATCAGAAAATAACCTGTCCTGAGACAGGGCATCAGTCCCCAACCCTTCACACACAACCCACACACACCCCTCCTTCTGCGTTGTTCAACAGCAGGAATGTTTGACTGAATGGTTTGCTCTGCGTCCCAAAGCACAGCATGCACGCTGTCAGAAACAGAGCTTTGAAAGGCGCGATGCACATGCCTACAGGGCAGCCAACTGAGCTTTTTCACTTTGAAGCCTGTTTTTGAAGGGCTTTTTGATTGATGGTGGGGTGGAAATTATTGATATCCCTGTAGAATTCTTCCAGGGCCTTCTTCCCGGAGGTCCAGCTGATGAAGATGTCATCAATGTAGCATAAGGAGTGGCACTCGGGAGTGAGAGCAGAGGTAGCATTGTTTTTAGTCAGCCATAACAATGTTTGCGTACTGTGGGGCCATGCGGGTACACAAAGCAGTGCTGCTAACTTGAATTGCATCGCAGAGACTGGGAATGGCTCTCTCATTACAATAAGTAATTTTCTGTATTCTCACCTTCTTATTACTGTTGGAAGTGGGCCACATCCACACTGATTGAATTAGCACTGATGTAATCCTACCATCTCTGATGTACGGATAAATTCTTACCATCTGATTCTTCCTCTTCACATATCTGAAGAAGTGAGTTGCACCTCACAAGCTTCTGCCCTAATAAATTTGTTAGTCTTTAAAGTACCACCAGATTCCTTGTTGTTTTTGCTGAAACACACAAACATGGTAACCCCTCTGAAACCAATGACCAGAGTGGCCTCATGAGGGATTATGGGACATTTCTGGAGGCCAGTTACTTTGCAGGAGACAACTGAAGTGTTTACACTGTCATCCCAGTGCTATAGCCACTGCATAGAAAGCTCTACACTTTTTGTCAAGTTGGTTTACCTAGAGCGCAGCAACTGTGGAGTTAGTGCACACAAGTGCCTTGCCAGTGTGGACATCTCGAGAGTTACGAATGCTGGGAGCTGATTTACTTTACTGTAATTTGCCAGTGCAGACATGGCCCAGGTGTCTGGATAACTCTCTCACACCTAAGCCCCAGAGTAATTAATGAACCAGGAAAAAACAGGCATATAGCCACCTAACTTGCCTGGGGGGAGGGGGCTGATCTAGTAAGCACCCTTTAAGTGTGCCTACAGGCTCAGGCCCCATTCAAAAGCCAAAGAGGCAGTGGTGCCACCACTGGCTACCTTATAATTTTCATCCCAATGATTAGAGTACTCACCCGGGATGCAGGATACCCAACTTCAATTCCCCATGCCCTGCAGAGGGGGAGAAAGGATTGAAACTAGGGTCTGCTACCTCACTGGAGAGTATTCTAACCACTGAGCTATAGGATAGTCTGATGTAGGACTCCCTCGCTCTGTCCTTTTGAAACTGTTCGCCTGTGGCTAAAAAGGGAATTATTGAAACAGGTGGATGAGACCCCAGCCTCCTGCTCTCAAATGGGTGTCGTAACAACTGGACTATAACATCATTTCCACTCTCTTTCTCTCTCTGGTCCTGGCAGGATATTTCAGTATTACTGTAATAAGTTCATTATGTGCTAAGCAGATATAGAGCATGATCCAAATCCATTTAAAGTCAACGGAAAGATTCCTCTGGACTTCAGTGGCAGTTGCATTGAGGCCTTACATTCTTTCGCACTGTGGTGTCCAACCAGTTCTGAAGCAGTAACCACTATAGTGAACTAGCCACATTTTAGTGAACATTATAGCCACCATAGTGAACATTATAGCCATTATAGCCACTATAGTGCACTAGCCACTATAGTGAACTAGCCACATTATTCTGAAAATGTAAATAATTTTGTGAGACTCTCGGAACATACCAATTCTTGTCTTTTAATGTCAACAGAACACTTCAACATTTTAATCCATGAGCCATATGCACCTGGCACGGGCACCATAGCCAGCCCGTGCCCCTTTAAGGGGTCCGGGGCCGGGAGGGGGGCAGATGAGTTTCCCTGGTGTTGGCCAGAGTGGCCACCAGGGAAACCTGGGGAGGGCTATCCTCCCACTAGTTCGAATTAAGGGGCTACACACCCCTTAATTCAAACTAGCTAGTTCGAACTAGGCTTAATCCTCGTAAAATGAGGTTTTCCTAGTTCGAACTAAGAGCTCCGCTAGTTTGAATTAAATTCGAACTAGCGGAGCGCTAGTGTAGCGCCTATTAAAGTTAGTTCGAACTAACATCCATTAGTTCGAACTAACTTTGTAGTGTAGACATACCCTCAGATAAAAAAGCCTCCCCCTTCCAGAGATGAGTGAAGTGAGTTGGGGGAAAGGGCTTGAGGTAGCCTGCGTCATGCCTGCCAGGTGTAAGCTGTAAGACTGGCTCAACCTGTCTCTTTCGCCCCTGTTCTAAGGATAGGCCTAAAGCAGACTCCATCAGGAGTCTTTTTGTTATTCTAGTGCAGTGACCCCCAACCATTTGAGCTGCCGGGCACCGGGGATGTGGCCATTCGCCTGCCGGGCGCCAGAGGGCGGGGACACTCGTGTACCCGGGGGCGGGGCCGCGCATATGCCACACCCCCATGAGCCATATGCCTGGAGCCAGCAACCCTATGCGCCGCGTGGCCATGGGGAAAAGGGCCGCCCATTCGCAGCAAGCCTGGGGCCAGTGTCCTCCAGAGCCGTGCACCCAAAGCCAGCACTCCCCCCCCCATAGTTGCGTGCCTGGGGGTGGGGAAGCCAATTTGCTGCGCTCCCGGGGCCAGCGGCTCCCACAGCTGTGCGCCCGGAGATGGCCAATTCTTCGTGCTCCTGGGGCCGGCACCCCCCATAGCCGCGCACCTGGGGCTGACGCCCCCCACAGCCACCAGCACTTGGCAGGCGCAAACAAATGCCCCCGCGGGCGCCATGTTGGGGACCACTGTTCTAGTGAAAGCTGGAATCTTTTTGCCAACCTAGGTGGTGGCTAAACAGTTGAAATCACTAAGGCTATGTCTACACTCGTGGCTTCTTGCGTGAGAAATATGCAAATGAGGCTAAGCATGGACTATTGCCGAGCCTCATTTGCATACCTAATGAGCTGTTATTCCTGAAAATAATCGGTATAATGGCATTGTGCAAGAGGGTTTTTCTTGTGCAAGAAGGCACAGCGTAGACAGCTCCTTTTGGCGCAAAAGCCTCTTCTGCAAAAATGGTGGCTCATTAGGAATGCAAATGAGGCTCGGCAATATTCCACGCTTAGCCTCATTTGCATATTTCTCATGCAAGAAGCTGCGAGTGTAGACATAGCCTAAGAGCTGAAGTCAGTGATAGGGCCTGGAGCCAGACCCATTGCAGCCAGCAGAGTGGCTGGTGAGAGCAACTGGCGGGCAATAGGAGCACTGGCAGGTAGCCAGCAGGGTGGCTGGTGGAAGTGACCGGCGGACGGCTGGTAGGAGCAGCGGCGGGCAGCCAGCAGGGCAGCTAGTGGAGCAAGCGGGCCACAAGAGCAGTACAAAGGTGGCATAGCCTCAGGCTCAATGAGTGGCGTCATCAGGGTTTTGTGTTTGGGTCTGCACTGACTGGACAGAGCTGTAAGTGGGGCATTTGAAGTGGAGTATGGAGAAAGCTTGGGTAGGTGAATGGGACCAGTGAGCCTGAGAGGCAAAGGACAGTGCTCAATTCATTTGAGTTGGGATGGTTACTCATGGGTTGGTTATGAACTCTGGTTATGGTATTTTCCTAAGCTAATGCCATGTGACTTCTCTCTCTCTCTCTTTCATTAAAAGTTTCTTTTCTACACTCAGACTCTGTGCTTGCGAGTGGGGAAGCATTGCCTCTCAGAGGCGCCCAGGGGTCTGTAAATTTCCCAGGCTACTGGGTGGGGCCTCAAGCCGGTTGTGTGTGAGATGGATGAAAAGGGACGCCTAGATATTGAACCCAGCCCTGGCTGCCACTGGCACTACCTAGCAGAAGGGTTACATTTAGAAAAAGCCTCATCCACTTCTTCTACCTGGGTAAGTGGTCTGTAGTAGACCCCTAGCATCCATCTCACCCTTGTTTTTACCCCTTTTAACCTAAACCAGAGACTCTCAACACATCTGTCTCCACCTCAGTCCAAGTATATACATTTTTAATATATATAAAGTGACACCTCCTCCCTGTTTACCCCGCCTATCCTTCCTGAGTAAGCTGTACCCTTCTATACCAATATTCCAATCATGTATATTATCTCACCAAGTCTCTGTGATATCAACTATGTCATAGTTATGTTTATTTATTAGCACTTCAAGTTCCTCCTGCTTATTCCCATATTTCTTGCATTTGTATGTAGGCACCTAAGATACTGATTTGATTTTTCCTCCCAGTTCTGCCTAGTCCCTCCTTTTTCTCTGCTATTATAGCACATGTTCCCTCCCATTTCTGATTCATCTCCTAGGTCTCCATATTTTTCACTTAAGTGTGGACTTTGGTCACCTGCCCCCATCGAACCTAGTTTAAAGCCCTCCTCAATAGGTTAGCCAGTCTCCATCCAAATATGCTCTTCCTCATCCTCGAAAGGTGAACCCCATCCCTGCTTAGCAGTCCTTCTTGGACTAGCGTCCTATGGTCAAGGAACCCAAAGCCTTGACCTTCTTATGTTGTCGATCTTATTTGCCTGAATTGTTGTACAATATAGCAAAAGCATTGGCTTTTTATTCCCCTTAATGATGGTATATTCCAATTTCCATTTCTCTTGAAATGTACATTTGATGTCCTTCCAGTCTTTTTCTTTGCTCTGCAGTTTCTGCTGATGATTTGTTCTTTCCAGCACTGTTTGACTCTGTACTAGTACTTCACCTGCTTCAGAATTACGCTCTCTCATAACAAACCGATGCATGGATGCAATTTTACTTAAAGATTTTTTTAAATTTTCAAAAAAAATTCAAACTGTTTTCTTCAAATGTGTGCTTGTATGCTGGATTTTGTTGTTTAGAAGTTTAGAATGGCCATAAACAGCCACCAAGAAAAATAAATTATTATATTTTTGGCTACTTAATCGCCAATATTTGAACCTAATTGTGTGCCCATGATGAACCTGCATTTAAATTAAATGTTGAAATGAATGCCAGGAGAAGACTCGCCAGCTTGAAAACTGATCTGCTTCACACAAGAACAAATAATTTCACAGAGAAACTCATAAGTAGTTTCAGAAAGGCTTCAGAGATAAATACAGTAAACTTCCGATAATCCGGCACCTTTAGGACCCAGGGGGTGCCGGATTATCAGATTTGCCGGACTATCGGAAGGGGGGGCTATGAGGGGTCTAGGGTGGGGTGGGGGGGATGCCACCCCAGACCCTCATAGACCCCCTTCCGATAGTCCGGCTCTGCCCCAGGCGTCCCTGATTCAGCCGCTGCTGGTCAGTTTCAGCAGCGGCTGAATCGGGGACGCCTGCAGCAGAGCAGCTGGAGTGCTGCTGGGTTGGTCCGGTAGTGCCGACCCTTGGCCCGGTGAGACCAACCCGGCAGCACCCCAGCTGCTCTTGGGGACGCCTGGGGCAGAGCAGCTGGGGTGCTGCCGGGTTGGTCCCACAATGCTGCTCCTTGGCACTACTGGACCAACCCAGCAGCCCCCCAGCTGCTCTGCCCCAGGTGTCCCCAAGTCAGCTGCTGCTGATACTGCCCAGCGGCTGACTACAGGAAGCCCAAGGCAGAGCTGCTCTGACCCAGGTTTCCTGGAGTCAGCTGCTGGTCAGTTTCAGCAGCGGCTGAATCAGGATGCCTGAGGCAGAGCAGCTGGGGGGCTGCCGGGTTGGTCCCACAGCGCCTAGGAGCGGTGCTACTGGACCAACCCGGCAGCACCCCAGCTGCTCTACCCTAGGTGTCCCCAAGTCAGCCACTGCTGAAACTGACCAGCGGCTGACTCCAGGAAGCCCAAGGCAGAGCAGCTCTGCCTCGGGCTTCCTGGAGTCAGCCGCTGGTCAGTTTCAGCAGCGTCAGAATTGGGGAAGCTGGGGGCAGAGCAGCTCCAATGGTCCCGCTGCTGCCCGGAGAATTTCCGGGTTCCTGATGGTGCTGGACCATCAGGCGTGCCGGACCATCAGATGCCGGACCATCGTAGTTTTACTGTACCAATTGAAAACTAATATCATGTGGCTTACGATAATGTAGGATGATTACTGCCCTAAGTGGTATATTTAAGGTATTCCGTAAACTAGTGAAAGTCTCTATCCAGCAGACAGGCCAAATTAATGGAAAATGGCTTTAGAACTCAGAAAGATCTTATGAACTTTTGTTTATTCTTTGAAAATTTTTGGTTTTTGATTTAAAATTTTTTTAACACAATGATTTTTGAGTTTTTATTGTTCAAACCAACTAGCCACACTCAATCAGCCAAACAGTCACATGTGGCTAGTGACTAGCGTGTTGGACACCACAGGTTTAGCATATGTTCATAAAGAGTGCCATTATCTGTCCTGATTTAACTGTAGCCCTGATTTCCCAACTCAAACCTAGTTGATGATTTGAGTGGAAAATGCGATAGTTGAGAATCTCTGTTTTTCTTTAACAGATAGTAGGTAGATTATCACCGTACGCTGAACAAACTTTTTAAACCATTAAAAAGGGGATTTCAGGTTAGAATCTGGATTTACAGAATAGTAACATTAATGCAATACACTGACCTGCAAGGGCTCAGAACTTGCATCCTACATCTGACCCAATGGTCCCAGTATTGTTAGGGGCTAGGCTAATTGACTAGTTTCAGGAGGAGGAGATCATTTAATGTCACTCTGATGCATCTCTCAGTTTTTCTTGTCTAGCACAATGACGATTCCAATTATATGGGTGCTTAATGAGGTCATGTTGAAGTTGACTTCATTTTAGTCCTATAGGTGAAACTGACGCCTATGCAGAGAGGATAGCACAAGATCAATGCACTATGTCATTCTCATTCTCATTAAAGCACTCCACAATAAGGCTAACGGGGTGTATAACCTTTCTCCAGGATCTCACATTCTTATATTGGAACTTTGTTTGCAACAGACTGAATTGTGGATGTGAGACAACAAGAAAAGCTGAACAATCTGGTATTTATTCTAGATAGCTGCAAAGCCCAGCAGGGACAGCATGAGAATCTGGCCCACTGCAGCTGTCACTTATAGGAAAATCAAGCTGATGCAAAGCAAAATAGGAATGTCCTCCCTGGCTTTGTATTCATTAAAGGGGATTAGGTCTTACACTGACAAACTAACAGTTAACATTCCATTCACCACCCTGACTCCTCACATTTGCCCTAACATGATACAATTTTGCTGAGGAGAAGCATTTCACTAACAGCCAGATCTTTTAGTCCTCACAATCTTGGTTAGTTCCTAACATATGAATTATCTTTGGGAAAGACATTTCCTTTGTGGTTTATTCAGGAAGGAAAGACTAAATAAAACAACTCTTGGGGCAGACCTGGGGTAAGACACAATGTCCTGCTGGCCATTACCACAGATCAATTGAAAGTAAATGCGATGATGTCTTGCAAAACAGAGCAGCACCAAAGAAGTATCTACCAGCTTTCACACACACAGATCCTTCCTCAAACTTCGAGTCATTTCACAAGCCATGGCCCTGGTCTACACTAGGACTTTACTTCATAATAACCCCTCCAACGTTGAATTGATAAGCACACTACCAAACCCATTATTTCCAAATAACTGGGCACTTAATTTGAAATCTGTAAGCCTGCTTCTCATCAGGAATAGTGCTAATTCTGAGATAGATATTTTGAAATAACGGTTGGGTGGATGTGCCGGTGCCGCTATTTCGACATAACTGGCCTCCAGAGGCCTCTCGCAGCTGCAGCTCTGACTGCTCTGGTCACACCAGGAGTCTCCACTGCTTTCTTCCTGTAGAGCTCTCAAAGTCCCAGCCAAAGGAGAAGGGCTTCTCGCACGTGGTCAGTTTTGCAAGCCCTCTGCAAGAGACCAGGACCCGGGGTAGAAATGAGTGACCCCAATGCTCCCTTAGGCTCTCCAATGGCTGCCAGCACTTTTGCTGCTCCTACATCTGCCACTGCACGGGGATGCAGGAGAACTCCGAGCCGGACTGATGAGGAGATCCTGGACCTCATCAAGGTGTGAGGGGAGGAGTACAATATCCAGGATCTTCAAATTAGGAAAAGGAACGTGGATATCTAAGGCCAGATCACTGCCAGCCTGGCCGAGAAAGGGCAAACCAGGACTCCTGACTAATGTTGTATGAAAACAAAAGATCTGGAGCAGGCCTACCACAAAGCCAGGGAGCAAAGGCGGGGGCAGCACTGCACACCTGCCGCTACTATGAGTGGTTTGATGCCATCCTGGGAGGAGAGCCAGTCACCTCCCCAGCTGTCGTCATCAAGTCCAGCCAGCACACACCCAGCATCAGCCTGCAGAAGGAAGAGGAGGAGGAGGCCAGCCAGGCGACCATGCCCACCATCTGCTCCTCACTTAGAGCCGGTCCTCCCTCACAGGACATCTCCCAGGCTTCCGAAGAACCCGAGAAGGGCACATCAGGTGAGTTCTCTACCTTTCCTTATCTACAAGTGGTAGCAAGCAATGGACTGCAAGGGCTCTCTTGGCCTACTCAACTTGGGGGTCACACAACATGTGACCTGTTCATGTGTGTGCACATGAAGCACCAGTCCAGAGCACACAGCCCTATGACGTGCTCACACAGGAACCCCTCATTTGTTCTCATAAGAGTCCTGAAGAGGGCTGCCTTATTCCAACCACTGTAGTGGTACACCTTCCCATGACAAGCCACCACTAAGCAGTTGAGGTAATGGAACCACACAGCAGTGCCACACACAGCACAGGGCCATGCCCGCACTGGGGCAGCAACTACTCCCAAACAAATGTGGTGATGTGGAGAAGACTGATATCAGGCATGGGAACTTTCCAGGAAGAGGATGAGAACCCAGGAGCACTCTCTCTGGCAAGTGGTGTCAGCCGCACACACCTCCCCTAAAACCCTATCCCTCCTGCTGGCAGGGACAGAAGTTCTCTCTCTGTGCCAGTGCTGGACCTGGTGCATGTGGGACACAGAAGGAAGCCAAGTCACCCCATTCCCTTCTCCTGCCTGCAGGCTCCTGGCCTCGTAAGCACCTTCCCATTTGTTTGTCTCCAGGATGTGGGTGTTGCGATGATCATCTGTGCCCCTGCTGGAAAGTGCCCATTGTCTAGGCAACACAGTGTCTTCTGAGATGACTGCCCTTGTAACTTTTCTTCACAGCTGGAACAGCTGCAAGCTTGACACATCCCCCACCTCCCACTCCATCTACCCAACTGAACGGGATCCACAAGCAAAAATGTACCTGAGCAGAGCTCACACAGGAGCAGATGGCCTCCCTGCAGTCCCTCATCCATGCAGTCCCCCCACCCCCTCTTCCCCACTTGCTGCCTCTGTATCCTACCAGCCTGAGCTCGTGTCTCTCCACTAGAAGTGGCATTCCACAGTGTCCAGGGGATTGAGGGGCATGCACAGCAACAGGAGTGTCAGTACTTGGCTGAGCAGGGCCTGCAGGCCACGCTGGGGTTTGTCCTCCTCATCCTCGTTCTCGTCCTGCTGGAGCAACATGCAGGCAGTTTGGAAGTACCCATGCCATGAGAGGCAGCACGAGACCTGTGACCCTGGCACTGCTTTACAGCATCTCTGGCTCCATGGTGTGAGTGGGAGGCAATGGAGGAGTGACTTGAGATGCAGCCATAGAGAGGAGCCCCTGTAAGCACGCGTCGCAGACTGCAGGATCAAGCAGCCACAGGAAGTATCCGCCCTCCCCAGAGTGCTTCTGGGGGCTCTAAGTCCAAGGTGGGCTCTGTTCAATATGGATGTGCTATTTCAGACGAATTCGAACTAATTTTGAGGCTTCCCAAAATGAGGACACACTAGTTCAAATTTGTTAAATGAAGAGATCTGAAGTCAAATGTAGTAATTTCGCAATAGTTTCCTAGGGTAGACATGGCCGTAAAGTCAGACACCAAGCTACTGAAATAAGTTATGAAGTTGCTCTGAAAGCTGACACTGACTTGGGACAAATCTAGCTACTTACATGGTTTCCATCGCTCTAGCTTCTGAACGTTTCCCTGGTTAGAAATAATTTTTCTTCTTCTTCAGTCTCTAGGAGAAAGTCTTTAATTATTTCATTGGAGTTTGGGGTTTATGTTGTTTCCCAAATTACATGGCACTGGCAGTGCAGCACAGTGCCTTGTCCCAGCCTAGTGGGATGCAACTGCACTCTCAAAAGCAATGAAAGACTTCAAAAGGAAACCAGGAAATCATCTTCAGCTGAAAGGATGTAGGAGAGTTGAGAGAATAACTCTCTCTTACGGTTACACAATCCTGATGATCAGAATCACAGAGCTGGTGATAGTTTCCTCTTTCCACCACCCCCAACAACTCAGGGCCGATTACAGGGGGAAATACTGAAATGCATCAAAACACTTAGCTGTATGCCCGATTGTTTGCCGCCTGAGCCTGGTAAGTGTAATTCTGTCTGATTCACATCTTTCTGCTGCCCCATCATGGTGTTGTCTGAGCCCCTGTATTCTCATGGCCGATGAGAAATCTTCTTTCTGGTGAACTGACTGGTTTTTTTCAGCTACTGAGGTATGCCTCAGAGTGAAACAGTGAGCTTGCCATTTATCTAATAGGAGTCCTGGGTAAGACAGGTAATCAGTAATAGAAGGAGCTCACTAGGGAATGCAGCACTGGCTCTTGTTCAGATTCTCCTATTATGCATCTGCTGGCCAGTTACTCTGATGGAATAAAAACATCTCTGCTTACCAGCCCTTTCCTCCCCAGAGCATCAATAAAGCCAATAAATATGCAGGTTTATGGCATAATTAAAGCCTCTTTTCATTTTAACTGACAAACACCATGGGCAACAAGAAACATATGTACTACTTTTTGTCAATAACTGTATTTGCTCTTCAGACAGATTAATTTTCTTTACTCTGTAGTAATTAAATGTTTCACCTATCACTCGTGAACACTTTGATGAATGGATTGGAAGGCAATCTAGTTTCACAACGACCTCTGTAATCCACTGAAATGCTATTACATAATGCTCTACAGTAGGGGCAGGCAGGCCCCTGGGTCGGATCCAGCCCTCCAAGCCACCAGATCTGGCCTGCAGCAGCCTCTGTCAGGCTCCCTGCCTATTCTGTCCCCACTCTGTGCTCAGAGCAGTTCTCTGAATGCTGTCAATCCGGGAGGAGAGGAGAGAACATTTGTGTGCTACCCATGCCCCCAGCAAAATTTTGCAGCTCCCATTGGTTGGTTTCTGGCCAATGGGAGCTGCTTGTTTCTAGGATAGGCAGCACGTGACGTATCCTTCCCGTCATCCAGGCTTGCAGTGTTCAGACTCACCCATACATGGCCGCTGCAGCCAGTCCAGTGGCATGGAAGGCAGGGACCCTGGCTGAGGAACCAGCTAAGCTGCCCAGCTGCCTTTGGCATCCCAGTTCCTCCTTCCCCCATGTAAGCCAAATCCTTTTCACCCCTGTCCCTGCACCCATAAACCTTCCCAGACCTTCTATCTCAATCCTGTATGCCCAGTCACAACACAAATCTCTGCACCTCCTCTTGCACTCCTGCCCCAGGTTACAACTCCCTCCCAAACTCTGCACCCCCTCTTACACTCCTCCTCCAGGTCACAACCCCTTCCCAAATCCTGCACCACCTCCTCCACCCAGTGTTCTGCCCCAGGTCACAACTCCTCCTTCAACCAAACTCCCTCCCAGATCCTTCCAGCACCCCATTTTCTTACCCCAAACTCCCTTCTACTCCCAACTTCCATCCCAGACCCCACATTTCCTTCATTAATACCATGGAAAAGTACAGTCATTGACCACTTACCAAATTCTTGGAGTGGCCTCCCAATCAAAAATTATTGCCCACCCCTGTTTCACAGTATGTCTCATATAAATACAGAAGATCATTCTTCATTTCCTACAGTAACAATATATTAAGGGTGTTTCTTTTCTTTTCTGAGCCACTTTTGGAAGGACATAGATTTCTCCAAAGCTCTATGATAAAACACAACTTTAGTTTGTTTGATGACTAATAAGAACTGATAAAATTCAGAGGTCCCTAATGACATAATTCAGTACTTGCAGAGTTGAACAATACATTGTAGGAGTGGGAGGAATAGTGTGTGTGTGTGTGTGTGTGTGTGTGTGTGTGTGTGTGTGTGTGTGTGTGTGTGTGTGTGTAAATTTTGAAATGAGAGCATCTCGGGAAAGCAGAGAGTAAAGGAAGGCTGCTCCAGAGGGCAAGAGCTTCAAAGGAGAAGGCTCTTTCAAAAGAAGTGGCTGTAAACTCATTAATTACTGGCCAACTTTCTGCCCTTTCACACAGAGAGGGGAAGAGATCCTATGAATTTGCATGAGCTTGCATCATGGTGTACTTTTGACACTGAGCCTGATCGGCACAACCTCGGAACGTGAGTATGCAAATGAAGCCCGGGATATTTAAATCTCAGGCTCATTTGCACTTCCGAAGTGCTTGATTTGCATCCCTCTTTTGGCAGAGGGATGCAGTCTAGACGTAGCCATAGAGGCAGCAAGGGGGGTGGGGAACTCGACTAGTCAACCGACTATCCAATAAGCAAAGCAAATGCTTAACGGATAGTCGACTAGTTTAACATCCTTAGTAGGAATTAGTAGGAAACCTGCTTTAGTGCCCCTGCTACACTGCTGACTGGGAACCACTCCCTTCTACCCCAGCCCTGACCCACCCACCCACCCAAAATCCAGAGCTTCCTCGGATATGCCAAAGCTCGCATACTTAGCTCTGCCCCAGAGCTCATACACTTAGTCAAATTGCATTGGGTCACCGGCATCAACAACTGTCTTTAACTGGGTCATGAGAAAAAAAGTTTGAAAACTACTGCCCTAGATGAAACCAAGGTTACCGACAGTGAAAGTTAAAAGGAGGGACTGAGCTGAGGAGGAGGAAAATAGAGAAGGCAGAGGAGTATCTGAGCATGATTTTCTTGCACAAGCTCTCTTATAGGACACTGTCAAGTTAGGGCTAGACTACCTATCCCATGGCAGTGGTGGGGAAATCTCTGAAGGGAAGCTGTTGCACAGGACACCCCTTCACTGCCTGGCATACATATACCCTTTCCAGTCAGAGGGATGTGGCCCCAACTCAAAAGGCCAGGAGATGCACCTCCAAATTACAGTCCCATGCTGCATCATCTTTTCTAAGCCCAGCAGAGGCAGATGGTACAAGAAACACATGTGCTTTTCTCATTCCTGCCCCACAGTCTTTTTTGCATATTTTTCTCTGCTTAGAGAATTAATGTAGATGAGGCACTTTCATTAAATGTTCAAAGCACTGCAGTGTTCATGGTGCAAGAACTGCAGGAGGTTGTATTTGCTTTACTTTTAAAAAGGGAACTTTCCACTGACATTTTTAAAGATCAAGGAAACACTTCTCTTGGTTTTAGCTTCTGGGAGAACTGTTTACACAAAACTAACACTGGGGGCGAATTTGACTTTGTCTCTTTCAATCCTGGGAAAATAAACATAAAAAGCACATCAACCTGTTCTACCCACAGAAAAAAAAATGTTTTGCCCTTACCTACGTGACCCTGAACTAGATTCAATATGGCACACAGACTGCAGAACTTTAAAAGGTGATCTGAGACTATTATATATGATGGATTAATAGCATTCCCAGACCAACACTGTCACCTTTCAACTTCCATCAAAATCACATTCTTCTGAGGGAAAATAAATACAAAATGAAGTTCGATACACTATCACTTAGAATCCATCTGATATCTATACAAATTTCCCTGCAACTGGAAAAGTTATAAAAATGTGAAATTCAACAGGCTATTGTACTTCTGCCTCTTTTCCACCCTTTTATCATCATCACAGGTATGCATCTCCACTGATGCAGAAACTTATTCAGGAACCACAGGATTTTAGGGAAGCAAATAAACAAGAAGCAGTTGCTCGCTCTTGCCTACTTTCCCTGGCATACAATGACAGCACAGTTAAACTGAACTGATTCTCTGTCATAAAATGACAGAGATTATACTTTGGTTTTCAATTCTCCATTGCATTTACCGTCTTTTAGCATATATAACTTGCAGGTTATACACGTTTTTACAAACCCTGCCCCCCCCATCCCCATGGGGTATACGTGTCCACGGAGTATACAAGTTTATTTTTACTCACCTGTGCTGCACTCTCTGCTCCTCCCGCCTGGAAGAGGGTGGGTTGTGCCTGGCTGCGGCTGCGTGGAGCCTGAGCGCGAGTGCGGCTCCCCTCCCACAGGCCGGCCAGCTCGCCTGCGCTGCGCTCTACGTTCCCCCTGCCCGGAGGAGGGTGGGTTGTGTCTGGTTGCGGCTGCGCGGAGCCTGGGCACAAGTGCGGCTCCCCTCCTGCAGGCCAGCCAGCTCACCTGCCCCGTGCTCTATGTTCCCCCCGCTGGCAGTAGTTGGCTCCCTAACAGAAGATGCGGTTTATCCTGGTATGTGCAATTACTTTAAAGTAGCGTATATAACCCACAAGTGAGACACATCCGCGGGTTATCTAAAACTTTTTTTATACATCCAGGAAAAACCATGGATTATGCACAGGTGTGGGTTATACATGCTAATTTATGGTAACTGCCATCTCACTTTTACTATAAAAATTCACAAAACATATTTGAACAGGACCAGGGTTATCATACATCTGGGTTTTCCTGGAAATGACCTCTTTTTTGGTCCTCTTATCTCTGGGCAGATTTTTGAAAGACAAACAAATGTGCCAAGATTTGGAATTGCCATGCTTACTTTTGTGCGGCTGTCAGAGCTGAACGGCTGGAAAGTGGCAGCTGCTGGTCAGCCACCCTGCTCCAAAAGTAGCACCCACCACCATCAACAGCACAGAAGTAAAGGTGAGATGCAGTGGTACAGCCACCCTTGGTGCTGCACTGATGCTGGAGGCAATGCAGCCTACCAAGCTGGACAGCTGGAGAGTGGCTGTTGCTGTACCACCCCTCTCGCCGGCAGTGCCCTACTACTGAAATGCAGTAACCCTAAACAGGACACCTTATATTTACAATATTGCAAATGATTTGTAATCATCAGAAGTTGTTCCAGTAGTTAATTTATTAACTCAGGCTTTGGGTCATCATGTTAAACAATGTGAGGGAATTATCAGCAGGGGTGATGTGTGTAGGGGGCAAGGAGGCACGTAACCCCCCCATGTCATTGCAGGAGGGGCAAGGGGTCAAAGGGTCTGGGCTGCATGAGGAGCTAGTGGGAGGGGGCTGGCACTTGCAGCAGGGGTCAGGTTCCTGCGTCCTCACCAGCAGTGGCAGGGGGAAGTGGAGCAACGGGGCTCCACTCCTCCAGCTTCCATTCGGGGGAGGGGTGGGACCACCCCCTGCACTCGCCGGTGGGAAGTGGAGCAACACGGCTGGGAGCCAGGGGAGCAAAGTGAGGTAGGATTGCATCACTCCACTTCCCTCCATCACTGCCAGTGAGGAGGGGCCCCGCCCCTGCAGCTTGGTCCTCACTAATGGCCTGGTCCGCATCGGGGGAGCAGGCTTAGGAGAATAGCAGGGCGGGGCAGAGCAGAGGCAGTGAAGGAGGGGGGAGGAGCAGGGGTAGGGCTTAGGATCACAGTCAAGGCTCTCTCCCAAGATGGAGGTGGCACAGGCAGGAGTCACTTGGGTGGGGTTCTTAAACTGTGGATTGGGAACCCAAAATGGGTCCCAGCCATCTTTTAATGGAGTTGCCAGCTGGCTTAGACTTGCTGGGAACTGGAGATGAAGCTAGCGCCTGGGCCCCACAGTTTGGGGCCAAAGCTGAAGCCTGATTACCACTGCCCAGAGCGTCAGCCCTGGAGGGTGGGTCTTGGGTTACAGAGGGCAGTGAGGCTTAGGCAGGCTGAAGCTTCAGTCCCCCTTCTGGGTTATTATGGTTGCCAGAAGGGGGTTGCCGTGCACTTAAGTTTGAGGACCGCTGCTCCATATCTTAGTTACACTCTTCCTTGAAAGTAAACAGCAATTTACTTCTGTCTTGTTCCGTGTTCAGTCAGCCAAACCTCTCCCTCTCCGTGCCTTGCAGCTTTGCATGCAGACTGTCTCCACAAACCGATCAGATGTGCCGAAGCAGAATGAGCAGAGGAGCAGATCTAACATTCCCTTCATGTGAATGCTTCCAGCTGCTATGAGACTGATGAACTAATGTTACAGACATTCTCTCTCCAAAGCATTAATGTTATGTATGAATAACACCACTAGGAATACATTAGTGTGATAGTGCAGAGCACAGAGTGTAAAGAACTATTACCTATACATGCTAAATATTATATGAAGAAGGCTAATTAGCCAGTAGTCCATATCAAGAGACTGCATTCTGGATCCAGAAGCATCACATCAACTTGTGCCTCTTTTTCCACTTTCTATATTCAATTGTATCCAGATTCCCTTCCTTTCTTTTGAACTTGTTTCTCAATGCCTCCGTACGCATAGTGAAGAAGTAGGACACATAATTATACTCCTCACCCTAAAGTAGGCAGTTATTTGGTACCAAGTCCCTGACCACCCAACTGGTATTAGAGAATCAAAGGAAATAGATTCCTTTGTAGGCAAGAGGATTTGTGATTTATCTACCATAACTAAACGGCTTCGGGCTAAGGAGGCAATCTAATCATTTGACCACTAGGGGCAAAATAATCTCTCACTTAAACCAGTGTAAACTACCAGCGTTAACTCTAGATTTACAGTACAGTTGTCCTTCGACGTCTGAGCTGTATAATGATGAGACTAAATCCACATAGGTCAGAACTCAGCCAAAGCATTCTAGACAGCCATTTAATCTGTTCCATATTACTGTCCAGAATATGTAATTACATGATACTTGTCCTTTGGGGTTGCTGGGCATACTGCCTTCAGTCTCATGTCTCTGAATATATCTTGGAGATCCATCATGACATAAGATCAAGAATAATAGCACAGCTCTTCCTGTTTTGCCCCTGCTCTATCCTGTTCTTCAAAAAACAAAAATCCCTCACAAAATAAAATCAAATATGCCACTGAGATAAATCTGTGTGTTGTTTTCAAAGATCTGTTTGCTTGCTTTTGTCAAACCAAACCTCTTCAGCCAAACAGTGTCCTATATGATGCTAGGGGGAGAGGGAGGAAAATAAAATTGTATTTTATATATAAGTTTTTCCTGCCAGATGTCAGAATGTTGCTGCCAGGTGTCAGACTCTCAGGGTGTATCTACACTTCAGCTACGTCAATTGCATAGATTATTTCGAAATAGCTTATTTCAAAATTGGGAGCGTCTTCACAGCACTTATTTTGAAATACAGGCAGTCCCCGGGTTACGTACAAGATAGGGACTGTAGGTTTGTTCTTAAGTTGAATCTGTATGTAAGTCGGAACTGGTACATATTGTACCCCAGGTGTCCCCGATTCAGCCGCTGCTGAAACTGACCAGCAGCTGACTACAGGAAGCCTGAGGCAGAGCTGCTTTGCCCCGGGCTTCCTGGAATCAGCCGCTGATCAGTTTCAGCAGCAGCTGACTTAGGGACACCTGGGGTAGAGCAGTTGGGGTGCTGCCGGGTTGGTCCCGCCGTGCCAAGGGTCGGCGCTGCCAGACCAACCCGGCAGCGCCCCAGCTGCTCTGTCCCCGGCATTCAGATTCAGCTGCTGTTGAAACTGACCAGCAGCGGCTGAATCGGACACGCCTGGGGCAGAGCAGCTGGAGTGCTGCTGGGTTTGTCTGGTAGCGTCGACCCTTGGCGCGGCGGGACCAACCCGGCAGCACCCCAGCTGCTCTTGGGGACGCCTGGGGCACCCCAGCTGCTCTACCCCAGGTGTCCCCAAGTCAGCTGCTGCTGAAACTGATCAGCGGCTGATTCCAGGAAGCCCGGGGCAGAGGAGCTCTGCCTCGGGCTTCCTGTAGTCATTCACTGGTCAGTTTCAGCAGCGGCTGACTTGGGGACGCCTGGGGCAGAGCAGCTGGGGTGCTGCTGGGTTGCTCCAGTAGCGCCGCTCTTCGGCACTACTGGAGCAACTCAGCAGCACCCCAGCTGCTCTGCCCCAGGCGTCTTGGGCAGAAAAGTCTGGTCTGCTGGGGGCGGAGGGGGCACTAGCTGCGCCCCCCCCCCCAGCAGATCACGGAGACGGGGAGCAAAGCCTTGGAAGCCGCCCGCAGCGGGACAGCCCAGGCGCGTCTGGGCTATCCCGCTGCGGGCGTCCTCCGTGGCTTTGCTCCGCGGCTCCCTGGTCTGACCAGCAGACCAGGGAGACGGGGAGCAGCTTTTCTCGCCCCGGAGGACGCAGGCGGCGGGACCCCGGCTCACCTGGGCGTCCCGCCGCTCCCGTCCTCCGGGGCGAGAAAAGCCCCGTTCGTAACTGCGGATCTGACGTAAGTCGGATCTACGTAACTCGGGGACTGCCTGTATAATTAATTTTTACATAAGAATGGTCATACTGGGTCAGACCAGTGGTCCATATAGCCCGGTATCCTGTCTTCTGGTCAAGGCCAGGTGCTTCAGAGGGAATGAACAGAACAGGTAATCAAGTGATCCATCCCCTGTTGCCCATTCCCAGCTTCTGGCAACAGGATAGGGACACAGAGCATGGTATTGCATCCCTCCCCATCCTGGCTAATAGTCACTGATGGACCTATTCTCCAGGAACTTATCTAGTTCTTTTTTTAATCCTGTTATAGTTTTGGTCTTCACAGCATCCCCTGGCAAAGAGTTCCACGGGTTGACTTTATGTTGTGTGAAGAAGTACTTCCTTATGTTTTTTTAAAACCTGCTGCCTATTAATTTAATAGAATCATAGAATACTAGGACTGGAAGGGACCTTGAGAGGTCATCAAGTCCAGGCCTCTGCACTCATGGCAGGACCAAATACTGTCTAGACAATCCCTGATAGACATTTATCTAACCTACTCTTAAATATCTCCAGAGATGGAGATTCCACAAACTCCCTAGGCAATTTATTCTAGTGTTTGACCACCCTGACAATTAGGTACTTTTTCCTAATGTCCAACCTAAACCTCCCTTGCTGCAGTTTAAGCCCATTGCTTCTTGTTCTATCCTCAGAGGCTAAGATGAACAAGTTTTCTCCCTCCTCCTTATGACACCCTTTTAGATATCTGAAAACTGGTATCATGTCCCCCCTCAATCTTCTCTTTTCTAAACTAAACAAACCCAATTCCTTCAGCCTTCCCTCATAGGTCATGTTCTCTAGACCTTTAATCATTCTTGTTGCTCTTCTCTGGACCCTCTCCAATTTCTCCACATCTTCCTTGAAATGAGGTGCCCAGAACTGAACACAATACTCCAATTGAGGCCTAACCAGCGCAGAGTAGAGCGGAAGAATGACTTCTCATGTCTTGCTCACCACATACCTGTTAATGCATCCCAGAATCATGTTTGCTTTCTTTGCAACAGCATCACACTTGTGACTCATATTCAACTTCTGGTCCACTATAACCCCTAGATCCCTTTCTGCCGTACTCCTTCCCAGAAAGTTGCTTCCCATTCTGTATGTATGAAACTGATTGTTCCTAAGTGGAGCACTTTGCATTTGTCTTTATTAAACTTCATCCTATTTACCTCAGACCATTTCTCCAATTTGTCCAAGTCATTTTGAATTATGACTTGCAAGTAGGAATAAGAGATCCTCCGGAATAGGGCTTTATTCCGGAGGATCGCGCCAGTCTGGACGCTCTTTTCTGGCTTTTCCCCAAGCCGGAAAAAAAGCGGCGGCCATGTTTATTTAAATCCCGCGGGGAATATTTAAATCCCTCGCGGATTTCCCTATTCCAAAGTTAGAAATTAGCATGCCTCTTCCGAAGAAGGGGCCAGTCTAGACGTAGCCTATCAGAAACTCAGCTGACACAAACTCAGCTAACAGAAACTCAGCTGACACACAGCGGCCCCTGACCCCCCCCAGCTGTGCTTCCCGATCCCCCTTCCTCCCAGCCCCCCCTTCCTCCCAGTCAGCGCCGCTGCACCCCCCCCCCCCCTGCCAGCTCTGCTTCCCGCTCCCCCTTCCTCCAAGCCAGTGCTGCTGCACTCCCAACCACCCTCGCGGCCCCCGCTCCCCCCCCAGCTATACTTCCCGCCCCCCCCCTTACTCCTGGCCAGCCCCTCCCCCGAGATCCCACGGCCAGCACCGTTCCACCCGCCCCGCCCCCCATGACCAGCCATGCTTCCTGTTGGCCCCCCCATCTCCCCCCGTTAGCTGTTTCCAGCCCCCCTCCTGTGGCCAGCACCGCTCCCTTCCTGGCTGGGCCACACCCCCAATGAAGCATGGCAGTGGGAGGGGTCAGGGGCCGTGGCACTGGCCAGGAGGGGGGGGGGTGGGAAGTAAAGCTAGGGGGGGATCGGAGACCGGGGGTCTGGAGGAAGGAGGGCGGGAAGCAGAGCTGGGGGGGATCGGGGAGGCTGGTCGGGAGGAGGGGGGGCCGGAGGAAGGGTTGCGGGAAGCAGACCTGGCAGGGAGGGGAGGTGCAGCCACTGGCCGCAGCCGGAGTCCAACAGGCCGCGCCCCTGGCAGGCACTACCTCTAGTTGCTAGTAGAAGCCGGGCGGGGGTGGGGGGAGTGGCTGGGAGGCGGGGCCACGATTGGCGCTGGGAGCCTCTGGTTGTGTGCAGAAGCCAGGCGGGGGGAGTGGCTGGGAGTCTCAGTCCCCGCCTCGCCCCGCCCTGCCCGGCTTTTGCACGCAACCACAGGGCTCCCAGCGCCAATCGTGGCCCCGCCTCCCGGTCGCTCTCCCACCCCTGCCAAGCTTCCATCCAGAAATTCAGAAAATACCGGACATTGCACATGTCCAGTATTTTCTGAATTTTTCTACCAGACAGAGGGCGCAAATACCAGACTGTCCGGTAGAAAACCGGACACCTGGCAACCCTACCAGCAGCTGGGGGGAGAGCCAGGCATGACCTCTCCCAGGCCCCCCTCTGCGACTGTCAGGGAATGGGGAAGAGCTACGGCCTGGGGAAGGGGAGGGGGACAGCAGGCACTGGAAGGGGGCAAGAGCCAGGGCAGCCTCATGGCTGGTGGCAGCAGGGAAGAGCCGGACCAGCTGCAGTGTTGGCCTGGCCTAACCCCCTGGTAGTCGGAGGGAGAGAGTTGGGCTGACGATGGCCCAGGCCTGCCTCAGCTCGGTCCAGCCTCCCGGTAGCTGGGGTGAAGGGAGAGCTGGGGCTGGCCCAGCTTCAGGGGAGCCCAGCAGCTTAGGGGAGACCCGGGACAGGCCAGGGCTTCCACGCCTCAGCCTGGCTCTTTCCCGGTGGCTTGCGGGAGAGCCGGGGCTACCTACCCCCAGAGAGAGGGATTGGTGAGAGTAGTGAGCAAGGGGCACAGACCTCTAGTACTTTAAAAAAAATCCTTCAGTTAAAGACCTGAGCAATACCAGGTACATCTGCTAGTTTAAAATAAAGATGCAAGCAATAGCAACTGCTTTCTTAACTACATTTCTTCAGCAGTGTGGGACAGAACTAGAGGCAGAAAAGGAACTGGATTCATTCTTCTAGCCTGGGAAAGAAAGGACAGACAGCTGAGATACCAGCACTGTCTTGTGACTTGTGCGTCTGTCTGGGGCAGCACTGACAAAGGAAGTGAGCAGCAAAATCCATGATGCAGAGATGGGCCAGGGACATTTGTACCTGAAACTGAACTTTCTCTTGGTTCAAGCATGTTTGGAAGAGGGTTATTTATCCTTCCAGGTCTATTTCTAGCACAAAATGTCAGCCCATCAATAATCCATACTGGAGCCAACAGGCCACCTGTTCCACTCAAACAAGCAACTAAGCCAGCACACAAACAACTCCAGCTCTCCCTTTGCATTCAAATAATCCCCTGACAGAATCTTATTGTGCTCTTGGGTGCAAATTGGTTGGAAAGAGGTGCTTTCCCACCCCCTGAACTCCTGCACAAGGGGAAATTGTGTTCTATTTACTATGAATTTTCATTCTAGCATTATGTCAGTTTTCACTCTGTAGTGTTCCTTGTCTCCATGGCAACTAGAGGCAGAGCAAATCTTTTCCTGAGCCTGGGCTTATCACCACTCTTCAGGAAGAACTCACCATTATAGCTTCCAAAGCTTGGGGGGGAGGGGGGGACGGGAAAGCTAGCAACACAAAAGTTTATAAGTACACTTAAACCTCTGTACTCCGGGTGTCCCTAATCTGTGAACACCAGTGGTACCAAGGAGAGAGCAGTTTTCCATGCTGCTGCTGCTCCCCTCCATTTGGGGGGAACGGAAGCATGCAGAGCTGCTTCCCCTGCTGCTCCCACAACAGCGGGGAGTGTGGAACTACGTGTGACCCTGGGAGTGGGGAGGCAGGTAAGAGCCCCTTACCCACCCTTTCATGCCCAGAAGCTGCAGCACCCTCCCTGGCGCGGCAAAACCTTTACTCTGGCACGCACTGTTTCCCAGGGTTGCTGGATTAAAGACGTTTCAGAGTACTATTCAACTCAAACTATCTGCCACACAGCCTTGACAAAGTGTAAAGATTTTCTGGAAGAACACTTTCTTCCCCTTTAAACTACTTAACGAGTGAGAAATATCCAGAAAAGAGCCCTTCACATAATGCACTCCCCCAAGGAAGGATCAGACTGACACTGAATTATAGAAATGCAGGACTGGAAGTGTACACCTACACAGCAGGGCTAAAGTCAAATTAAGCTATGCAACTTCAGCTACATCAACTGCATAGCTGAAGTCGAAATAGCTTAATTCAGCTTTTGGCGCTGTCTTCCTTCCACTGCACTTACTCCTTATGAAATGAGGGTTACAGAAGTTGGAGTAAGAAGTCCTCCAACTCGCCATTATTTCGAAATAATGGCTTGCAGTGTAGATGCCTGTTATTCCAAAATAATGCTGCTGTATATACATACCCAAAGGGACCTGGATAGATCATCTAGACTAATCCCCTATGTGATGGGGTGCACTCACCCCTTTGGGGTTTTCCTGGAGTGTTGACAAACACACTGACATTCTCCTCCTTGCTCTCTGGGTATGGTGACCATATTTTCTGAACCAAAATTAGGGACACATTAGCCACGCGCCTGACCCCCATTAGTTGTGCAGAGAGGGCACCGGCAGAGCCAGAACGTTCCCTGCTCTGCAGCACTCCTGCTGGGCTCTGCAGGGTCTCTGCTGGGACTCCGGCAGCAGCTCCAAGGAGCACCTCACTGGCTGCAAACAGCGCCCTTCCCCCTCTGGCAGAGGTGGCAGCCACCTGTGGGTGGAGAAGGCCGGGCTGGGGGGGCGGGGGGGAAGGGCGTACCAGACAGCAGCATGTGCTGCATGGGAGCTTGGCGGTCTGGAAACTACACACCACCAACAGCAGCCCTGGGTGCCCGCGCAAAGCAGCAAGGGAGCCACTTACGTGTGGGGTGGAGGCAGGGCGTTGCTGCTGTGCCGCGCTAGCACTGGGTGTGTGCGAGGGTGTCCCGGAGAGGGGGGGGAAATGGCAGTGCCATTTGTAGCTGGATCCCAATGGGTTTTCTGGGACCTTTATCAGGACACCAGGACAGCACCTTTAAATCCGGGACAGTCCCAGAAAAAGGGGGGACGTATGATCACAGTATCTCTGTGACCTGTCCTGCGGGGCCAGATCTCTTCCTCTTCCCAGCCAAGGCACAGAGCCGAGAACACTGCCCTCCCCCCTAAAGATCAATATAAACACTGAACCTCTTCACGTCTGAGGAGAATGCAGTTTTGGGCACAGCTTTCAGGAAACCCACTCCCCAAATGGGACCCAAATAAATCATTCAGGTAAGCCCCCTTAACAATGAAAGGAGGATGTATACCCTGATTGCTCCCCCAGGTAACAATTATTTACATTGGGCTTGATAGTAAATAAAAGTGATTTGATTAAGTACAAGCAGTAGGATTTAAGTGGTTGCAAGTGAAAACAGGCAGAGCAAAGTGAATTACAAACTGAAAATAAGAAAATAAGAAATAGTTGTCTCACACACTCAAGCTTATTGCAAACTCACCCAAACACTGTTCTTATTTTAGCTAACCCTCCAAGCTAGGGAAGATCTTTTCTCTCTGGGGTCTCTCATTCATTCTTTTGAAAGTGACAGGCGAGCCAAAGACAAAAGCCTGACAACTTTGCATCCTAAATAGCCTATTTCCTGAATAGGCAGGAATTCTGTTTCTACCCTTCCATGGAAAACTACCTGGTCAGGCCCTTCCAGTTAGGGAAAACACATGTTTTACTACGAACAATCACTGCTAAGACTTAAAGGGGCTGTTTACAAGTGATCACCCAAACACTGAGGAAAACACCCTTGATGACTTTAATTCGCACATTTAAAACAATAAACCATTCCATGTTCCATATTTCTAACTTTTCATACAAGAGTGATACATACACTGAAATAAGATCTACAGATCCAGCAGATCGTGACATTAAAATTGATAGGTCACATGAGACATTTTGTCCAAAGCATCTTCAAGTTATAGATATTTGTATCCAGAAGTCATTTTCATAAAGCATGGGGGACTGTCACAACCAGCACTGAGGCAGGACTAAATATGATCTCTACAAGGGGTAGGCAACCAGGTGCAGTTCCTAGGGTTAGCCTCTAGTAGGCCACCAGCACTTTCTTTACCTGCGCATCCACAGGTATGGGTGCTCACAGCTCCTGTTGGCTGCGGTTCGCCATTCTCAGCCAATTGGAGCTGTGGGAAGTAGCGGCCTGGTCTGTACCACTTCCCACAGCTTCTATTGGCCAGTAATAGCGACCCACGGCCAAGAGGAGCAGCAAGCAGCCGTTATCTTTTAAACCATTTTTTAGATAACCTCTGCTTTTGAATTTTTTTACACACACCTTTTTAGTTTTCCAACTGAAGCTGGATGCAAAAAAATTAATCAACAGGCTTACAATCAAGCTTGTAATAACCTCAAAAGTCTAGGTCATCTAAAAACCCTAACAGCCATGAAATCAAACCCCCTATTTATGCTTAAGGCTGGAAGCTTTGCTGAGGATTTGAGGTATCTTGTTCAAAATCCCAGCTGTTGTTATTTTTCCTCCTCTCTAGAGATCTAGGGGGGAGACTTCCATGAGAGGTTTTAAGACTTTCTACTGCCCTTTTTAAGTACAGACTGTGAACAACATCATTAACTGGTCCCTGGGCCAAACCCCCGAGACTACAAATGGGGAGGGTTTCTGCGAGGGGCACAGTGTGCTTCCAGACAGACTGAAAGGACAGTCTGCAGACTTGTAACCTGCATTATCTCCATGAAAATAAGAGTAGCCACTTTATGGACTCTAATGGGACTCCTGAAAGAGGAGAAGAGGTAAGCCCAACTCTTAGGGAAGAGAACTTGAATCACATCACCAACACTGACTGCTGCCGGGAATGGACTGAGTGGAGCCAACTGCACAAAGAGAGACATGAGCTAGCACCATTAAGGACAAACAAGTCACTGCTATCAAAAAGGTCACAGAGGCCAACACCATTCATGGCACCTGAGACCTTGCACCTAAAACAGCAAGTGGGAAGGGGGTAAATTTTGTGGACATCTTAACTACCTCAGCACAGCCCAGGCATATGTGATAGGTAAGAGCAGGACTGTTTTCTTCCTGGTTATTATGGGAGGAGACCTTGCGTTCTCCTGAAATTGAGAAGGCTCCAGGATGGGTGAGAGGTGAACGCCACTCATGGAGGTGGCTAGTCCCTGGCATCTCCCCCTCTGTCCAAGGTCCCACCCCTGCTGTCTTCCCTCCCCCACGTGCTCCCATCAAACTTTTCTCAAGGGGTGGCAAGGCCTTTTCCCTACCACCACATGAAAACAGAATTCCTGGGGCTTGCTGTCCTTCACCCTACTCACAGGGCCAGAAGAATTGTTTTCCATTTAGCAGTTTTGAGAAGGAAAACACCAAAGCCAGTGAAGAAACAGACATTTAATTAAAAAATGTTCAAAGATCCCGTGAAATTTCTGCTTCAGAGGAAGCCCTGGAGTCTGGCACATATGTTGCTTGGAGGCATAAAATTCTAGGAGTGCTTCCTGCATTACAATCCTAAACCCAGTTTTAGATCTGTTCCTTCTCTTGTTACCATGAAGACTGGGAATGCCCAATTGTTTTTTGGCCTCCGTGTCCAAAATGGAGGAGACTGAGAATTAAATAACTACTAACCTCCCTTAGCTCTGAATAAAAAGAGACAGCTGACAAGTCAGCACTAATTCTTTAAACTGTTTAATGAACTGCTCTGAATAGAGATAAACTTTTATTAACCTTCTTTGAAAATTGAATTGCAGGAGCTCTAATGAACTGACGGAAGGTTGTCTGGTTTCCCTATAGTTGCTATACATTTCCCAGTTTCTTCTACTAAAATGTTGGTACCTTAGTTATTTCCTATAGCAATACTCTTCTGAGTCCCATCATCTCCTATTACCAGGGCTCGACAATTAGTGTAATCTACTCGTCCGTGGTAGCCCCTTCTGACCTGATTTTAAATAGATGTAACTAACTTGTCACCTCAAAAAAGTTAATTGAATTTTAGCTGACTGACAAAAACCTATTAAGTGCAGGATGGCAACATATAAGCTTTCCACCCAACTCTGCCAATGGACCTCAGTCTTGACCTGCAGTTTTTCCCACTATTGAAGTCCTGTGACACCACAGAGCATTGTCAATTCACCACCTCTCTATTGAGATACAGAACAATCTGTATTCTTATGTACAGGCACATTATCAAGATACAAAACCAGATTCTAATCTCTTTTACAGAAGTGCAAATTAAGAGTTACACCATTTATGTCAATAAGTTATAGGACTGCAATGATAACTTAAGGCAGTCAGCTCTTAATATCATGTCTCACATTAGGGATTTCTGAAAGCCAAGTTTATTTTGTGAAAGAACGGCTCCCAACTTACTAGATGGAGATTGTAATATAGCATGGATGAAGAAATAAGGAAAAAATGTTGTGTTCCATTTAGCCCAAGCTTGCAACAGAATGGTGCACTGAATAGTGTTGATGCAGAATCACAAACAGAGCTGCAGACACGTGTGTCAAAAACTTTGTGTTATAGGCATATAGCAAAAAACAGATCTATCCTGTCCGTCCCCCCCCCCCCCCCCCGTCTTCCTCCACTTCCTGCCCCTCCCCCTTTTTTTGTGGTGGGTACTTCTGAGACTCACTCCTACCTCTCATCTGGCTGAAAGTGGTGATGAATTTGCTGGTCACAGACTTGAGTTCATTATTGGCTAGAGTGATGAGATGTATCCCTTCAGTGACATTCCTCATGACTTTGTAAATGCCAATAGGGAACATCATCAGCTTGCAGTCAGCCAAATCTGTAGTGAAACAAATTGAAAAAGACAAACATGCAGAGCAGGATAGCGTACTCAGAATGGCTTCAAGTAACTACCATGTTCACATATTTTATTCTATTAATTAAAAAACAACATAAGAAGAGACAAATTGTCAAGCTTCTAAAGTTACTGGTGCATTATCAATATACATTGCTCAGGGGACATATTTTACTGAGAGGAGTTCAAAATCATAGGTGCTGGGAATGCTACCACACCTCCTGGCTTGAAGTGGTTTCCATTATATACAGAGTTTACAGTTTGGTTTAATAGGTCTCAGAATTCCCACTAAAAAGTTGATCCAGTGCCCCTGCTCAAGATGATGCAACAAGATTTTTACAGCCTACAGTTTGCCCAGAGATATGAGAGTATTCGTTTTTGCTCTGAGGATGTTATTTCTCTGCCCCATCAACTTTTTAACAAGGAGAGTGACATTTTATCAGAGGGCCTTTTCCCCACCCAAAACCCTAGTTTGTATTCTTGTTGGAATTACTCTCATCAGACATTACAATGATCTAAAATTCCTAGGATGCAAGAACCCCCAATCACTCCCTTTCCTGCCCACGACATGCCCCCCCATTCCTGAATAGAGCCACCTCCAAGGTTTGGCACAGAGCTTGTCCTCTGGCTCCTGCAGGGAACTTCTTGCTCCAGCCCCTTGCACAGGGGGCACATGTAGCTGCTTTGTGGCTCCATGGCCGCAGCACAAAGGAACTGCAGGGCAGCCATGATGTAGGCCCAGAGTGGAGCGATGGAACAGAAACAAGGGAGATACACACAGCATACACAAACTGTACAATCAACTTCTGGTACAAAGCAGTTGTCTTTGGTCGGTCTGTAGCAATGATTATCATTCTTGCTGAAAGCTCTGCAGTCTACAGCACACCACTTAACTTACATGTGGCCAGGCAGATAGGAGCAAGGGGAGTAACTGTTGCTGAGAGATAGAAACCCAGTCCCCTTACATGTAGGGGCAAGCATCACCCCTACTGGCCCAGGGAAGTGCCAGTAAGGATGGCTGCACCCGAGCAGGGCAGATTATTTTTCAACTAAGGTGCCTATGGGAATCCTGTAGATAAAGGCTGCAATGGGCATGTAATGAAGTAGAAACTCCTCAGCCATCCTGTCCATACTCCTCCCTGATCAACAGCCACCCACTTTTGGGCTTGCACTGGCTCTCTGCAGGCAACATTGCTGCTCCAGAGTATAACTGTAGCCTCTCATTGGCAGAAGTGTAAACGAGAAGAGATTATTTCTGTAAGCAGGGTCTTAATCAATACTTCCATTACAGCCAGCTGGAATGAGAAAGAAAACCTGGGTGGCTACGTCTAGACTGGCATGATTTTCCGCAAATGCTTTTAACGGAAAAGTTTTCCGTTAAAAGCATTTGCGGAAAAGAGCGCGTAGATTGGCACGGACGCTTTTCCGCAAAAGCACTTTTTGTGGAAAAGCATCCATGGCCAAACTAGACGCACTTTTGCGGAAAAAAGCCCCGATTGCCATTTTCGCGATCGGGGCTTTTTTGCGCAAAACAAATCTGAGCTGTCTACACTGGCCCTTTTGCGCAAAAGGGACTTTTGCCCGAACGGGAGCAGCATAGTATTTCCACAAGAAGCACTGATTTCAGACAGTAGGAAGTCAGTGTTCTTGCGGAAATTCAAGCGGTCAGTGTAGACAGCTGGCAAGTTTTTCCGCAAAAGCACTTGCTTTTGCGGAAAAACTTGCCAGTCTAGACACAGCCGGTGTGTTTATGTAAATACAGTTCACTCATTTTGCTTATCCTGCTATGATATTCAACTGTTACAATGGTGTTTTGCTCATTGTAACCAATTTGGCTGTTGTGGGATCACAAACTGCATTAACATTAAATGCAGGAATTGTGAGATATGATCACCAATGCTTGCAGTTATTGGGGGAAGGCAGAAAAGTCAGACTATGTTTAACTCAGTTCAAAAGGAGAGAGGATGACAGTGTAAAGAACCTCAGATGGACAAGGGCCCGTCTGCCAAGATTCTGTGAAGTTAACGGGGGGGGGGGGGGGGGGGGAGCCTGTAGCACTCTGAATCAGCAGGCTACATGCCCTCCAGGTGTGAGCTGCAAGACCAGTTCAACCCATTTCTTTCCCTCCCCCCAATGATAGAACTAGAGCAGAACTAGACTCCATAAGGAGTCTCTTTCATTAGTTTAAATTTATTCCAGTGGATGCTAGAATTTCTTGTGGCTGGATTGTGCTTTGGGCCAAGAGTTGAAAGCACTAAGCCTGGCCCAAAGCCAAACCCACTACAAGCTAACAGAAGATGCGACAAGCAGCCGGCCAACAGAGTGGCTGCAGCATAACGAGCAGTCAGCAGAGAGGAGTAATGGCCAGCAGGGCAGTGACAGAGAGGTGCAATGAGCAGTCAGCAGAGCGGCAGCAACGAGGTGACGAATAGCCAGCAAGGTCATGGCAGAGAGCAGCAAGCAGGCAGATGGCAAGTGACCAGTGGAGTGAGTAAGATGCCTCCTCCCACTCAGCATGGGAGGTGAACTCTGTAGATGCACCTCTGAACTCTGGGTCTGCCCTGACTAAGGGCAGCACCTGTGAGTTGGGTAAAGAGAAGGGTTGGGCATGTGAAGGGGACATTTATAAGGTTGCCAGATGGTTTCAGAAAAAATACCAAAAAAAACCCCTCCCACCCTCGAGAGTTAAGCAAAAAAACCAAACCAAAACAAAAAAACCACACACAGCATGGCCCCTTTAAAAAAACACGTGGTGAGGCTTTTCGGCCTTAAAAGGCTGCCAGCGGCTGCCCACCAACTTGCCTCCTTGCATGGGACCAGACAGCTCCCCTGCAGAACCCAGTAAGCAGTAGGGCTGCCGGGCTGCCTCTGTATTGAGCCGGGATTTTCACCTTCTGACCAGGAAAAAAATCAGAGAGTACCAGACATTTTAGGTGTCTGGTATTTTCTGAATTTTTTTTACCAGACAGGAGGCAAAAATACTGAACTGTCCAGTTCAATACTGGACACCTGGCAATCCTAGACATTTACATTGCTGGACTTAAGAACCTGAGAGGGAAAAAAAAGTTGCCCAATCTATTTGAGGTGGGACGGTTACTTGTGGTTTTGGTTATGGTTTGTGGTGTTTCCCCAAATTAATGCTACACTACTTCCTTTCCCTTTTATTAAAGCTTTCTTTTCTACACTCAGGCTATGTCTACATTGGCATGATCTTGCGCAAATACTCTTTAACGCAAGAGTTCTTGCATTAAAGTATTTGCGCAAGAGAGCATCTACACTGGCATGTGCCTTTGCGCAAGAGCATCCGTGCCAGTGTAGATGCTCTCTTGCGCAAGAAAGCTCTGATGGCCATTTTAGCCATCGGGCTTTCTTGCGCAAGAAATTCATGTTGCCTGTCTACACTGGCCTCTTGCACAAGAACAGTTGCACAAGAGGGCTTATTCCTGAGCAGGAGCATCATAGCTCTTGCGCAAGAAGCCCTGATTTCACACATTAGAACAGTGTTCTTGCGCAAGAACTCCCCGCCAGTGTAGACAGGCAGCATGTTTTTGCGCAAAAGCGGCCGCTTTAGCGCAAGATCGCGTCAATGTAGACGCAGCCTCAGACTTTGTGCTTGCGAGTGGGGGAACATTGCCTCTCAGAGGTGTCCAGAGGTGTTATGTGAATTTCCCAGGTTACTGGGTGGGGGCTTAAGCCAGTTCTGTATTGGATGGATGGAGAGGAACCCTAAGGCCTAGATACTGAACCTGGCCCTGGCTGCTGCTAGCGCTATCTGGCAGTAGGGTTACATTTATATTTCTGCTGTTAACACCGGTCTGGCTACCCCTGGTCTTTGCTGTCAGACAGTCTTGTTTTGGCTTGCTCCTCACAGACAACGGAACATGCCCCTCCCGCCACTCTGAGCAAGGATCAATAATTTCTTCTTGGCCTATGGTGAAGGTCAAGTATCTGTTGTTCTTTCATCTCTAGCTACTTGTTGTGGAAAATGAGGAAAAAGCTAAATTACATCTCACTCATGTATTGTGATGAGGGCCCTAGAACACCTATGAAAACAAATTAAGCATCATAGAATTTCCTTGAGCAAAAAGCACTTCATGTGATTGGCTCATTAGAAGTGACTAGAGGGCCTTAGTTGACCTGAGAATTGGTTTTGTTTTTAGGAGAGTAAGGGAATTGTTTTTTCATGCTAATGAACTGTCCAGTTCAGAAGGCAAGCAATCAACATCTGCCTCTTCAATATATATGTTGCTGTTCACTGGATTTCTCTCATAGGCTCCCTCAAGCTCCTAATTGAAATTATCTCCACTGTATTACTTTGCATTACAGACAAATACAATATTGAATCTATTGTTGTACATGGACATATGCAGCAGAATAAAGCATAGTAGGCAGAAGCACAGATGGTTTTGACAAACTTGAATTTTTATAATCACTGGCTGTGTCTACATTGGCATCCCTTTCCAGAAAAGGGATACTAATGAGACACTTCGGAATTGCAAATCCGCGGGGGATTTAAATATCCCATGCGGCATTTGCATTTACATGCCTGCCGCTTTTTTCCGGCTCGGGGTTTTTGCTGGAGAAAAGCACCAGTCTAGACGCGATTCTCCGGAAAATAAGCCCTTTTCCGGAAGATCCCTTATTCCTACTTTCAAGGGCTTATTTTCCGGAGAATCGCATCTACACGTAAATGCAGCCATGTAAATGCAAATGCCGCGGGGGATGTTTAAATCCCCCGCGGATTTGCAATTCCGAAGTGTCTCATTAGCATCCCTTTTCCGGAAAGGGATGCCAATGTAGACATAGCCACTGTGTTTTTCATTTGGGATTAATCTCAATGTATCTCAGTTCACAGCATAAACACACAGCGATTGACCTGATTAAAGCCCCCATTTGTCACATACTCCAAGTTATCTAAATCATAATCCCACACAACTAATTCACATTTTAAAATCAATCACTTGTCTCTTTCCCTCCCACCTTATCAATGCTAAGGAAAGTGTATAGGTGGCAGAAGATGGGAAATCCTTTGCTCTAGTAGCCCCCATCCTTCCCCAAATGACAGGCCTTTAATTGTGTCAGAAGGTATTACATGAACTAGATTCAAAGGGCATTTCTGTTTTGAAATGGGAACTCTGTATAAGTATTCCCTCTTCAATGTAACAGGTCTATTCCCCATATAGACTCAGAACCACCTTTGCTGACTTTAGTGACAACATTGTATGACTTTCTGCAGAGCCATCACTGCTAGGAAACAGTGAGCTAATGCTTCACAGACACAACTGAAAACCAGTTTCCAATTGCAGAGCTACCTGTGGAACTCAATTGTGTTCCAGTTGCCTTACATAGGATAAATAAAGATGCCAGAGGTTTGTACTGGTGAAAATGAGCACAGGCTTTCACTCGAACAGTCTTCATCTCTGATGACACATGAGCGAGAGCAGGGGTTCTCCAACCAACTTTTGGTGGCCTCAGAATGTGTCCACAAAATTTTGCTGGTGGCCACCATTTTTTCTAAAAATATTTAATATAGGAAAACACAAATAAATATGCACATGTACTTGTCCAAACCACAGTAATTTATTTATGCAGAGGTTATTTTGCAGACCCAATTATAAAAATAATGTACAGTTGTCTCGTCTTTCCTGTACCAAAATAGAATAGAAACATAAATAGAGTGCTTTGCATGTTCTTCGCTTTTCTTTTTAACCTGTTGTTTCTTTTGCTTTTTTGGTTACATTTTTATTTTTAGACTTGATAGCCAGTAAGTCTGCTTCTGTGAACAATGGCATTTGTATATTTCTTAGTATCACTGTTCATATTAGCAGACTTGTTAGTTAGCTGGGAGGCAGTGAAAAGGGATACTAACAAACCTCTGTCAAAGCAGTACTGTAGCATCACTACCAGGGAGAGACCATACAATTGGGGCATACACCCCAGGTGGGCAAACTACACCCTGTGGGCTGCATCCTGCCCATCAGCCATTTTAATCCATCCCTCAAGCTCCCTCGCAGCAGGATCAAGTGCCCAGATCCTAGAAGCAGCAGCACGCCCCACTTCCAGCTCCTAAGCATGGGGCAACCAGAGGGAATGGTAACACTGCGTGATTTCCCCACCCATAGACCCTGGGAGCAGTGCCTGCAGACAGGGAGGCACGCTAAGCTGCTTAGCTATGCCTCCATGTAGGCACCGGGGGGAGAGGGAGAGAGAAGACAGACACATGCTGTTTCTTCTAGGATAGGAGCTGCTCGCAAACAGGTGATTGCAAACTGGGAGTTTAGAGAGGGAATTCTCCAGGTAATGGAGAAGTGACTACAGGACTCTTGAGGGAAGTGGCTGTCTGTAGTGTGTGTTGTGTTTAGGGCTTTCTTGCTGTGTGATGAGTTTGTGTTTGTGAGTGTGATTTTTTTGTTTTGTTTTCTGTTTTTTATTTTTTCCCTTTCTTTCTCCTTCCTCCACCCCATGGAGTGTGTGCTGTGACTGGCAGCTAGAAATTGTTGGCTTCTAATTAAAGTTTGAAATCTAGAAGCCTCTGCTGATTGGCTGAGCCTTGGTAGGGGGAGGGACTATCAGGAAGTCCGGGGCTTTATAAAGGAGTGAGTCAGAGACCAGGGAGCTTGTGAACAGGTGATTGCCAACAGGGAATTTGGAGAGGGAAGGGGGCGAGGTATTCTTGCCTTTCCTTTAAACCCTTTTTTAGGACAGCAGGTATGGATAGCGATAGCCCTGCTGTTGTTACCTGCACAGCATGTGCCAAGTTTGTCTTCTTCCCAGAAGAAAGAAGGGATTTCATCTGCGCTAAGTGCAAGCTGGTTGCCATTTTGGAGGAAAAAATTAGAGGACTGGAGGCCCAAGTGTCAACCCTCGGCTCGACCAGAGAGAATGAAAACTTCCTCGACAGAAGTCAGCGTTTAATCCTGCAAGCAAGGCAAGCAGAAGAGCCAGAGAGGGCAGTACAGGATGAGGAAGAGAACTAGCAGCATGTAACTTCTAGAAGGAAAAAAAGGCCAGCACAGGAACCCCCATTCCTACACAGGTAAGTAATCACCTTCAGGTTCTCTCCACAGGCTCTGAAATGGTAAATGCTTTAGAAGGGACCTCACAAGGAAGAAACCGGAAGGGAACACCATCTACTGGAAGGCATGGGATGCATAGTCCTAGGAATGGGGGTTCCACGAACACCTCCCCGAAAGAAGAAGGTGGGTGGTAGTGGTTGGGGGCTTCCTCCTAAGAGGGACTGAGCATCCATCTACCATCCGGACCTGGAATCTTGAGAGGTGTGCTGCTTACAGGGAGCTCGAATTCAGGATGTGACTGAGAATCTCACAAAACTGATCAAACCTTCGGATCGCTACCCCTTTCTGCTTCTTCACGTGGGAACTAATGATATGGCCAAGAATGACATTGAGCGGGTTACCGCAGATTACGCAGAGTTGGGAAGAAGGATCAAACAATCTGGAGTGCAAGTGGTGTTCTCGTCCATCTTCCCAGTTGAACGGAAAGGACTGGATAGGGATCGTCGAATTGAGGAAGTAAATGCGTGGTTGGGCAGGTGGTGTTGGAGAGAAGGCTTTGGTTTCTTTTACCATGGGACTCTGTTCCAGGCACAAGGATTGTTAGGAAGAGATGGGATCCACCTAACAAAGAGATGAAGGAGCATCTTCACAGGCAGGCTTCCAAACCTAGTGAGAAGGGCTTTAAACTAGGTTAATTGGGGGACGGTGACCAAAACCCTGAGAGAAGTGGAGAAGTCGGATACCAGGAAGAAATGCAAAGAGGAATGAGCAACAAAGGAGGACCCCTGATTCGAATGGAGAGGGTAGGGCGATCAACTGGTTATCTGAGGTGTTTGTACACCAATGTGAGAAGCCTGGGTAACAAACAGGAAGAATTGGAGGCCCTGGCCCAGTCCAATAACTACGATTTGATTGGGATAAAAGACTTGGTGGGATGACTCGCATGACTGGAGCACTGTCATGGAAGGGTATAAACTGTTCAGGAAGAACAGGTGGGGGAGAAAAGGAGGAGGAGTTGCACTGTATGTAAGACAGCACTAAGATTGCTCAGAACTTCAGTATTTAGAGGAAGAAAAGCCTGTTGAGAGTCTATGGGTCAAGTTTAGAGGTGTAAGCAACAGCAGTGTTGTTGTGGTTGGTGTCTGCTACAGGCCACCGAATCAGGTGGATGAGGTAGATGACACTTTCTTTGGACAACTGAGAGAAGTTTCCAGATCGCAGGCCCTGGTTCTCATCAGGGACTTTAATCACCCTGACATCCGTTGGGAGACCAATACAGCAGGACACAGACAATTCAGGAAGTTTTTGGAGAATGTTGAGGATAACTTCTTGGTACAAGTGCTTAAAGATCCGACATGGGGCCGTGCGAAGCTTGACCTGCTGCTCATAAACAGGGAGGAGCTAATAGGGGAAGTAGAGGTGGGTGACAACCTGGGAAGCAGTGATCATGAGATGGTAGATTTCAGGATCCTGACCAAAGGAAGAAAAGAAAGTAGTAAAATACACACCCTGGACTTCAGAAAAGCAGACTGACTCCCTGTAGCCAGACACAAAAACCCCATCTTGTTTTGCCACGAGCCCCATCTTGTTCCCCCCCCACCCCACCCCCAGAGAGCAAGAGAAAGGCAGTCAGCCTTTGATGCCCTGGGAACACAGGTTTGCTGCCTGTCCCTGACTCTACCATAAACAGAAACCAGACAGTAAATGGGCTAGCTGACGACCCGGGGCCTCCCGTTGCCCTGATGGCTAGTACCAGTAATTGACACGCCTGCACTGTCCCAGGAGAGGAATCTTCGCCCATCACATACCAGAGGTGCCCATTGTCTGCATTTTCCCA
The DNA here is from genome assembly GCF_052426305.1 of Pelodiscus sinensis. Lineage (NCBI taxonomy): Eukaryota > Metazoa > Chordata > Testudines > Trionychidae > Pelodiscus > Pelodiscus sinensis. Next base: position 31,218,574 of record NC_143059.1, on the reverse strand, counting down.
GGTGTAAATTATGCTTTGCACCCTTCGTGGGAAACTTGGCATTCAAAGCCATTTTTCCTAATTGGCCACTTGAAACCAGGAAGAAGCCTACATGACCCAAGGGGTATAAAAAGAGGTTCAGCCGCCCACCCCATTTGAGCTCCAATCATCTATACCTGCTGGCAGGTATTGATTGTCTCCCGAGGTCTGTGGGACGCCCAACCTCGCCCTACTTCTTCCCGAGGGATTGAGAGACAAACGCTGGCCACGCCAAGTCTGGAACGCAGGGGTGAGAATATATACCTGCTATGTGTCTATTTTGCATGCATTTAATAAGAGCTCAGAGAACCAAAAGGGTTTCATGGTACCTGTAAGTGACTTTCTTAGTGTAATTTCTGTCCTGTCCTTTGTAGTGGCTGTGTTATCTGTAACACAGTAGTAGCATTTAACAGCTAAGTTTACCCTGTAACAATAAAATAGTAACTGTTTAAGCTTTAACCTGACTCCTTCAGTTGCTGTAACAGAACCAAGCACAATTTAAAAGAACTTCAGCCGGTCATAAGGGACTCACTGCCCTGACCGTCGGCTGACACTCCCTCAGAGACCTGATGGGCAGAAACCCCAGGGATGCTATCATGAAGGGGAAAGGAGCCCAGGAGAGCTGGCAGTATTTTAAAGAAGCCATATTGAAGGCACAGAAAGAAACCATTCCAATGCATAGCAAGAGAAGCAAATATGGTAGAAGACTGGATTGGCTCACGGAGGAAATCCTTGGTGAACTTAAACACAAAAAGGAAGCTTATAAAAAAGTGGAAACTTGGACAGATGACTAGGTAGGGTATAAATGTATAGCTCGAGAATGTAGGGTAATTATCAGGAAGGCGAAAGCGCAATTGGAATTGTGACTCGCAATGAATGTGAAGGATAACAAGAAAGATTTCTACAGGCATGTTAGCAACAAGAAGGTAATCAGAGAGGGTGTAGGGCCCCTACTGGATGAGGGTAGTAACCTAGTGACAGATGATGTGGGGAAAGCTGAGGTACTCAATGCTTTCTTTGCCTCTGTCTTCATGGACAAGGTCAGCTCCCAGACTAATGCGCTAAGTGATGCAATATGGGACAAAGGTGGACAGCCCTTGGTGGGGAAAGAACAGGTTAGGAACTATTTAAAAAAGCTAAAGGTACATAAATCCATGGGTCCGGACTTAATACATCCAAGGGTACCAAGGGAGTTGGCTAATATCACTGAGGAGCCTTTGGCCATTATCTTTGAAAAGTCGTGGAAATTGGGAGAGATCCTGGATGACTGGAAAAAGGCAAATGCAATGCCCATCTTTAAGAAAGGGAAGGAGGACGATCCAGGGAACTATAGGCTGGTCAGTCTTACCTTAGTCCCTGGAAAAATCATGGAGGGGATCCTCAAGGAATCCATTTTGAAGCACTTGGAAGAGGGGAAGATGATCAGGAATAGTTAGGCATGGATTCATGAAGGGCAGGTCCTGCCTGACCAATCTGATTAGCTTCTATGATGAGGTAACTGGCTCTGTGGATATGGGAAAGTCAGTGGATGTGATATACCTTGACTTTAGCAAGGCTTTTCATAGGGTCTCCCACAACATTTTTGCCAGCAAGTTAAGAGAATGTGGATTGGATAAATGGACGGTAAGATGGATAGAAAGACGGCTGGAAGGTCGAGCCCAGCAGGTAGTGATCAACAGCTTGATGTCAGAATGGCAGTCAGTTTCTAGCGGAGTGCCCCCAGGTTAGGTTCTGGGACCGGTTTTGTTCAACATCTTTATTAATGACCTGGATGAGGGGATGGATTGCACCCTCAGCAAGTTTGCAGATGACACTAAGCTAGGGGGAGAGGTAGATACACTGGCAGGCAGGGATAGAGTCCAGAGTGACTTAGACAAATTGGAGGATTGGGCCACAAGAAATCTGATGAGGTTCAACAAGGACAAATGTAAAGTACTACATTTGGGACGGAAGAATCTTAAGCATTGTTACAGGCTGGGAACTGAATCACTAAGTAGCAGGTCTGCAGAAAAGGACCTGGGGGGTACAGTGGATACAAAGCTGGATATGAGTCAACAGTGTGCCCTTGTAGCCTAATGGCATATTAGGTAGCATTAAGAGGAACATTGCTAGTCGATCCAGAGAGGTGATTATTCCTCTTTACTCGGCTCTGGTGAGGCCACATCTGGAGTACTGTGTCCAGTTCTGGGCCCCCCCCCACTACAAAAAGAATGTGGATGCATTGGAGAGGGTCCATTGGAGGGCAACCAAAATGATTAGGGGACTGGAGCATATGACCTACGAGGAGAGGCTGAGGGAGTTGGGTCTATTTAGTCTGCAGAAGAGAAGAGTGAGGGGGGATTTGATAGCAGCCTTCAACTTCTTTAAGGGAGGTTCCCAAGAGGCTGGAGAAAGGCTGTTCACAGTAGTGATGGATGGCAGAACAAGGAACAATGGTCCCAAGTTGCGGTGAGAGAGGTCCAGGTTGGATATTAGGAAAAACTATTTCACTAGGAGGGTGGTGAAGCACTGGAATGGGTTATTTAGTAGTAGAGTCTCCATCCCCAGAGGTGTTTAAGTCTCAGCTTCACAAAGCCCTGGCTGGGTTGATTTAATTGGGATTGGTCCTGGCTTGAGCAGGGGGCTGGACTTGATGGCCTTCAAAGGTCTCTTCCAGCTCTATGGTTCTATGAAGTAAGTGCCACCCAGAGCCTGCACGCCCCTAACTCAATATCCTGCCCAAGCCCTGATTCCCCCCTCTCATTCTTGGTCTCAGCCCAGAGGACCCTCCTGGACCCCAAACCCCTCATCTACAATGCCTCCCCAGAGCCTGCACCCCCAACTAGAGCCCTCACACACTCCTGTGCTCCAGCCCCTGCCACATCCTGCACCCCAAATGCCTCTTCTACAGTCCCATCCCACAGTCTGCATCCCTATCCGGAGCTCTGACTCACTCCCCTCCCCCCAGCACTCCACCCCTTGCTCCAGCCCAGAGCCCACGCCTGCACTCCACGTCCTCATCCCCAGCCCCACTTCATAGCCCACATTCATGGCCTGCCATATAGTTTCTATACCCTGATGTGGCTCTCGGGCCACAAAGTTTGCCCACTGCTGGTGTGTACACTAAGGATATTAAAAATGTGGTTACTCTCCTAATCGACTAGTCGATTTCTTCGACTAGTCGATTTCTTCGACTAGTCGATTTCTTCGACTAGTCGATTTCTTCGACTAGTCGATTTCTTCGACTAGTCGATTTCTTCGACTAGTCGATTTCTTCGACTAGTCGATTTCTTCGACTAGTCGATTTCTTCGACTAGTCGATTTCTTCGACTAGTCGATTTCTTCGACTAGTCGATTTCTTCGACTAGTCGATTTCTTCGACTAGTCGATTTCTTCGACTAGTCGATTTCTTCGACTAGTCGATTTCTTCGACTAGTCGATTTCTTCGACTAGTCGATTTCTTCGACTAGTCGATTTCTTCGACTAGTCGATTTCTTCGACTAGTCGATTTCTTCGACTAGTCGATTTCTTCGACTAGTCGATTTCTTCGACTAGTCGATTTCTTCGACTAGTCGATTTCTTCGACTAGTCGATTTCTTCGACTAGTCGATTTCTTCGACTAGTCGATTTCTTCGACTAGTCGATTTCTTCGACTAGTCGATTTCTTCGACTAGTCGATTTCTTCGACTAGTCGATTAGTCAGTAAAGATTGCCATTACAGTGCTGTCTGGCTTGCAGGTCCCAGCATAGCCTTCCCCGCTGCTGCTCTTCACTACAAGTGACAGGTGAGCCAGTGTGCAAAGACACCAGCTCAGTCCCTGCTCCTGCGGGTCATTGATCAGCCCACATAACCTCCTCCGCTGCTGCTCTGCATTACAAGGGATTGGGCAGCCGTCATCTTCGCATCCCTTCACATTTGCGGGAGCAGGGACTGAGCCAGCATCTTCGCACACTGGCTCCCTACCTCTTACTACTGCAGAGGCACAGCTGGGGAGGTGTGTGGGGGGAGATGCGACTAGTCGACAGTAAGCTCTGCTTTCAGTTAGTGACTAGCGGCTTACATCCCTAGTGTACACAGGTGGAACAGTACTGCAGCCTAACTATTAGAAGGTTTTTCCTAATGTCTCATCTAAATCTCCCTTGCTGCAGCCCAGTTTTTTCTAGCCTTTCCTCTCAGGTCAGGTTTTCTAAAACCTTTAACACTTTTGTTGCTCTTCCCTGGATTTGCTCCAATTTGTCCATATCTTTCCCAAAGTGTAGTACCCAGAATTGGAGATAGCTCAGAGACTGAACTCTGGCTGAGGCCTCACCAGTGCCAAGTTTAGTAGGTAATTGTCTTCCTATGTCTTACATAGCATACTCCTATGTAAGAGCAAGTGCCAGCAATGCCCCTCTGCCATGTATATTGGCCAAACCAGACAGTCTCCATATAAAGGATAAACGGATAAAAATAAGACATCAGGAATGGGAACTAACACAAACTTGTAGGAGAACACTTTAATCTCCCTGGACATTTAGTAATGGATTTAAAAGTAGCCACTGTTCTACAACAGAATTTCAAATCCCTGTTACAAAGGGAGACAGCTGAATTGCCTGTCTCCGAGAATCTTAACTGGTTAATGCATGACAAAGGCAATTTCCCCTCTTGATAGCCACATTTCCACATCAACAGCTGTGAACCAGATACTTCCACACTGACTTGATTAGTTGCATTTATACAAGCACCCTCTTTCTTTTGTTGTCCATATACACACCCCTGCCTCTGTAAATTACAGTAATTCATCTGATGAGGTGGGTTTTACCCATAAAAGCTTATGCCTAATAAATCTGTTAGCCTCTAAGGTGCCACAGGACTCTGTTGTTCTTGTCAATATCAGCTCCAACATGAAGCTATGAAACTGACAGGAGAGCCTGCCTGCCCTCTCCTTCTTCCTCCCCCTCCCCCTCCTCACTCCCAGCCAGACTGTGCCCAGCCCACTTGCAACTCCAAGCAAGGCTGCCCCTTGATCCTAGCTCCCCCTCCTAGCTGCTGCTCAGGCTCTCGTTCCCAGCTGAAGTGTGCCCTTGGTTCCTGAGGGGAACCCAACAGCTACACTGAGGCTCCTGGCTCCTCCCAGGATCCACATCGAATCTGGGCACAGAGCTCCCTCTGGGGGACAGGCAGGTTCTCTATGGTGGGTAGTGGGGAGCCAAGAGCCCAGGGGGACAGCCAGGCTCCTAGTGGGGAGATGAGAACCTGGGCTCTCAGCCCCCATACTACCCTTCTTAAGTCAGTGGAAGTGCCTCTGGTGAGGCCACACATCACTGACAGGAGTGTAGTGTGGATATCTACCACTGCAGTAAGTTTCTAGTGTAGACTTGCCCTATGTTTGCCATTCTCCACATCTCTGGGACATCACCTGAGCTTGGGGAGTTCTTAAAGGTACAGTAACTGTTAATGGCTTCGGGTATGGCAAGACAACAAGTTTTTGTCGGAAAAATGTACGCAAAATGCGCTCCTCATTTTGCGTAACTTTTTCCGATTCTTTTGTCAGAAGAGGCTTTTCCAACATTTGGCCCATCTACACTGGGCCAAATGTGGGGGAAAAAACCCTCTTTCAGAAGCCCCCTTCTTCCTAGTAGAACGAGAAATACCGGGGCTTCTGAAAGAGTGCGTTTGCTCTTCTGCCCCCCCCCCCCCAAAAAAAAGCAGAAGAGCAAATGCGTTCCCTGAATGTGGCAGTTTTTTCAGGATACCTCTGGTATCCCAAAAACCCCCCACAGTCTAGCCATACCTTTTGGAGACTGTTTGAACTAATGCTTTAAGTACCTTAGAACTAATTTAATCAGGCCCTGCTGAATGAATGCATTAGGCTAGTTAAATAGTCTTTTACCTGTTCTTCCTTCATTTTGGCCTGTGTCCCTTCACTTTGTTAATATTAAAGTGTGTTGAGTATTTGGTCACCATTAACCTTTTCAGAGAAGCCTGAAGCAAAAGAGGAATTAAATCACTTCAGCCACCAGTTTTAGCTCTTCTTCCATAATGAAGTACAGGACCTGCACTTTTCTTTGTCCTTGCTCCTAATGTATTTAAAGAACTTCATGTTGTCTTTTCTTGCTAAGTGTAATTCATTTTGTGCCTCTACCATTCCGATTGTCCTACATGCTTGTGTTATTCTTTTGTACTCATTAGCAAATTATCCATGTTCCCTTTTTGCAGGATTCTTTTTTTGATTTTCAGGCCCCTATGAATTGCAGATGGAACCATATTGGCCACTTACTGTTCTTCCTATCCTTCCTTTTCTTCAGGATAGTTTGAATTGTGCCTTTAGTATTTTCTCTTTGAGAAGCAGCCAGCTCTTCTGAACGCCATTGTCCCTTAGATTTTCTTTCCATGGGGAACTTACTTGTCATTTCTCTGAGTTTGTTAGTCTTTTTTGAAGTCCATTGTCCTCATTCGGCTGCTCTCACTTTCCTTTTGTTACAATCATAAAATAAATGATTTCATAATCACTTTCAACAAAATTGCCTTTTGCCTTCAGATTCGCTACCTTTCTGTTGGTCAGAATGAACTCTAAAATTGTGCTGGTTACTGCCCTCATTTTCTAAAGCGAAAAGTTGTCCCCAGTTCATTCCAAGAAGTTACTGGAAATTTTGTGTATTGCCATATTACGTTAGCAACAGATTTCTGGGTACTTAAATCTGCAATTCTACTACTACTTCAGGTTTCTAAGAACAGGTTGGACACACATCTGCAAAAGATGGTTTAGGAGGTCTTCTTGGTCCTGCTTCAGTGCGGGTAGTCTGGACTTAATGACTTCTCAAACTCTTTTCTAGCCCTTCATTTCTATGAATCTATGGAAGTTTCCAGTACTCTATCCAGACTAGTGTTCAGTGACTCAGGCAGTGAGTCTTCCATCATTTTCCTTGGGAAATCATTCCACAAATTGGTCTCACTATCAAAATGCTGTTCTTGGTGTTCACCCTAAATGATCCTTGTTTTATTTTCAATTCTATTACTTCTCCGTATTTTCCTTCTATTATTTCAAAATAATAGAGAATCCACACTACCAAGCCCATTATTTCGAAATAACCCGGCTGGTTATTTAAAAATAGCAACTCCAGCTTTTGGTGAGGAACACCACTTATTTTGAAACTGTTATTTCAAAATGGTTTAGTCCGGATGCTCAGCTGCTGCTATTTCAAAATAACTGGCCTCCAGAGGCCTCTCACAGCTGCACTTGTGGCATCCACTGCTCCCCTTCTCCTGCAGAGCTGAAAGCAACAGGCAAGAGGGAAAGAGCTTGTGGCACAAGGAGAGCTTTGACAGCCCTATGCCATGCAGCACCCATTGCTGGAGCCATGAGTGACTCCCTCCGCTCCCCCTAAGTCTGCCAGCACTCCTACAACATCCCCAGATGCCCCAACCAGGGACAAAACAGGGCACCAGCCTGGACTGGTGCAGAGATTCTGGACCGTATCGAGGTCTGGAGGGAGGAGACAAACCTTCAGTATCTCTGCACCAGGAGAAGGAATGTGGATGTCTATGGCCATATGATTGCTAGCCTGGCCGAAAAAGGACACATTTGGATCCTCGACCAGGTCTGCATGAAAATCAAAGAGCTCCAGCAGGCCTACATCAAGACCAGAGAGCCAAGTGCACGTTCTGGGGTGGCTCCTCACACCTGCCACTACTATGAGTGGCTGGATGCCATCCTGGAAGGTGGGCCAGTCTCTGTCCTCTCCACCCCCCTGTTCCCGGGTCATCATATGAGTCCAGCAAGGCCATGCCCAATGCCAGCCTCCACGAGGGCAAGGCTCTGCAGGAAGAAGCAGCAGCAGCAGCCAGGACACCGTGTCCACCAGCCAGGACCTGCTGCTCAGCCTGGAGCCAGTCCCCCTCGCCCAGGATGTCTTCCAGGGTTCAGGCAAGCCCTGGGAAGGAACTTCAGGTGAGTTCTATAACCTTCCCTATACACGTGGGGGAGCAGGAGCATCAGTGCCAACAGGGTGCCCTCCAAGTTCAATTTAGCAGGTCTTACTAGACAATAAGGATGTAAGTGAACAGTGACTTGACTAGTCACTCCCCCTGCCCCTTGCTGCCTCTATAAGAGAGATGGAGCCAGTGCTGAGGGGAGCTGGCTTAAAAGGGCTCTTGCTACATTTCAAAAGCAGAAGTGCTACAGGAAGCATGGGGTGAGCAGGGGACACAAGCAGTCCTCTGCTGGCCCCATATTCCCAGATTTTGAAATGTACAAGAGCCCTGTGGGCTCTTGTACATAGCGCTTCTACATATGAAACGTAGCAAGAGTTTGTGGGGCTCTTGCTACATTTCAAAGGTGCAGGCACCCTTATCGACTAATCAAATAGTCAATGCAAATTTCACTGACTATCCGATTAGCTGATGAATTGGAATTTAACATCTCTACTAGACATGCTAAATCAAACTCTGGAAGATCAGTCACGGCAGCATCAATCTTCCCCATAGCGAAGACATGGCCTAACTCAGATAAGAAAATGCTACCAGTAGCACATTCCTATAAGGTAGCAGCTTTCTACATTGCACGAGCGTTGTCGGGCCACGTGCTCCCTGTGCAATCAAGCCTCCGAGGCAGGGCCAAGCGGCAGAAGCAGCCACTGTAAAGGTAGGGTTATCCTGCCTGGCTCTGCGGAAAGGGGAGAGGGATTGGGCTAGGGCAGGGAAACTGTGGGTGCCCGGCTCTGGGGTATGGGCCATTGGCAGGATTCAGCAGTTGGTCGAGCCTACTCATCCGTGGCAAGTAGATTTCAGCCAGTCACTCTGTGCACCTCATTCACGGGCGCTTCGTGCATGCGCAGTGCCGGTCTGGCGCATGCACAGGGTGGGGCTGGCGAGTAGCTCTCGTTGGGGTTTGTCAAGCCCTGGGCATTGGATTAGAGCGGGCTGGAGGGGGGGTGGAAGGGTTGTTCTGGGGCAGATGGGGCATTATGTTGGAGTAGGGGGGCTGGGGATGCCTGGATCTGGGGAGGGGTGGGTGCATCGGGGATACTTATAATTTTTTAATGGAGTACTTTATTAAAAAAGTTGAAAAACACTGCACTAAACCAGTGTTTCTCAACCAGTAGTATGAATACCCATAGGGGTAGTCGAGAGAAGTCTGGGGGGGGGGGGGGTACATCAACACAACTGAAATTTGGAGAAAGCTAAATTTTTGGTTTAAGTTATTCAGTACTTTATTATTTTTGTACATTTTACACCCAAAAATTTTGCCATCCACCCAGCTATGATTAAGTTGTTTAAAGAAATGTGTTGCAATGGTAGAAAAAAATTGTGTGTGTCTGAAAACTGTGCTGGGGGTACTGATAAAATTTTTTTAAAAGGGGGGTACTTTATAAAAAAAAAAGTTTGAGAAACACTGCTCCAAACCATTCCTGTTGGCCTCCCTGTTTCCTTTGGCAAGTTGGGCAGGTAGCAGTTTTGGTACAAATATATCAGACACGTGCACACAACGCCCGCTCTACCTCAACTCGGGCTGGATAATCCGGGCCTCAATTCTAAAGGAGTTGGCATTACTGAGGTGATCAATTCCCTGCATGTATTGTTGTGGATAGTGCATGTGGGGCCCTGCCCCAAACTGGAGGGGGCGGGGGAAGATGCAGTACAAGCTCCCTTCCTCTCAGGGTCCAGCTCAGCCATGCGCCAGGTTTTTTCTTTTGCCCCCCCCCCTGCGACTGACTGGGCTGGGTCTGGGCACAGCTGAGGGCATCCACTCAGGACAAACTGCTCAAATTCAGGGCTCTCTCTAGCCCCCAGACTGGAGACCTTCCCAAATAGGCCACAAGCCAGTCCCACAGAGCACTTCAGCTGCCTGCCTGAAGCCTCACGAGCAAAACCCCTCTGACACCCCAGCAATATCCGTGCTCCAGATAGCCCCAGGCCTCATACACAGGTGAGGGGTTTTAGAGCCCAATCTCACCTTCCCCGAACAAGTTCTGTTGGTTCCAAGAAACCAGCCACAGATCCCAGGTCAATTTACCCTCTGGACCTTACCCACAAATCACGCTGAGCCAATCCTTTAAAATCTAAAGGTTTATTACTACCAGAAAGAAAAGCATGAGAGTAAGGTTGTTGAGGTATCATACATTACATGCATCGAATCTCCCAGTTCTCGATGCAGGCTCGTAGAAGAGCTGTGATAGCTGCTGGCTTAAAAGTCTTTGGTGAACATCCTACGTCAAGATGGGTCCACAGTTCTTTCCAGCTCTTCGAACCCTGCACTGCTGCCTCTGGGATGAAGGGCTGAGCTGAGCACCAAGATGGAGTCGGCCACATGGCATATATATACCTCCTTCCTGGTCTCTTCTTGGCTGCAGCAGGTCACCTGGCCAGCGGCCTATACCTGTGTCCCCTGCTGGTAGCCCCTAGGTATCAGTAATCATTCTTGAAGTGTGTCCTTAGCCTAGAAAGGGCCATTGTTACATAGAGCTTTGCTCATTAGCATGTCCATAGGCTGAGCTCTGCCCATTGCTCAACCACATACAGAGAAACATTCAGTACTCATACAAAGTACGTGCTTATAACTTCACACACAGACATTATACAATTACATGAATAGCATATATAGAATCAGAAGCTTACTTTCTTCTATTTGATACCTCACATGGCACCTTTTGTACCAACTTTCGGGGTGAACGCCCCCCCATGGGTGCAGCAGTGACCCAGCTGCTCCCCTCAAAATCCAATAACGTGACACCCCCGGGTGCATAACATCCTCACTATTCCTCTGACCCTTGGGGCGCCGGGCTAGGCTGGGAGGGGGGAGGGGGACAAAGAGGGGAGGTGCGAGGGCGCTGGGCTCACCTGGGCTGCAGGAGGAGGGAGGTGCCAGGAACCTGGGGCTAGACTCAAGGGGAGGGAGGGGCAGGAAATCAGAGCTGGGCTCAGCAGTTTTGCTGGGCTTGGGGGGGAGGTGCAGGGAAATGGGGCTCAGCTGTGCTGTGTGGGAGGCATGTAGGGAACCAGTGTGGGGCTCAACTGGGCTGAGGTGGATGGGGGAAAGCATAGGGAACAGAAGGGCAGCTCAGTTGGGCTGTGAGGGGCTGCAGGAAACTGGGGCTGCACTCCCTTGGATTGTGAAGGATGGTTTTGGGGGTGGTGCAGGGAGCCAGTGAGGGTGAGCAGCTCAATTGGGTTGCAGGGGAGGGAGGTACAAAGAAGCCTAGTGGGGGGGGGGGGGGACCAGGAGCCCTGAAATGACCTCCCCTGGTCCAAAAAAATCCCCCATCTGGGCCCAATCAGGTTGGGGAAACCCTGGTCTAGCCAGCTTTCTATCCATCTTACAGTCCATTTATCCAATCCATATTCCCTTAACTTGCTGGCAAGAATATTGTGGGTGACCATATCAAAAGCTTTGCTAAAGCTGGCACTGGAAGGACCAGAAACAACTTATTTGCATATTCATCATTTGCTTAATGAATATGCAAATTAACATTACCAGTTCTCCAAAAGCTCATGAATGGATTTACTGGTCCCCGTGTCAAAACATTTGGGAACCCCTGGCCTAACTGATCCAGTGTCTGACCCTAATTCCTATCAACTCTTACTGATTCAACTAATTTTACCATCCTACCTCCTAAACATTATTTGTGTATTTTGGGATCTTGACTTCAGAATATGAGGTATTCCTGTCTACAGTGAAGGTCATGGTTTGCCTGAATTATCACATTTCATATAATCTCAGTGTGATTCTACTATAAAATGTTCAGAGTTTAACACATAATCTGAGTATCCAAGTAGTTCTCAAGCATATATTTTCTCTACCCATCACCCTCTTTTGCGTTCTTAAGGATGAAAGGATCAATACTGCATTAAATCGTGATCATGGTCAATTATTTCATGGGACAGCTTCAGATTATTTCAATGAATAACAGTGTGTATCTTTAATCTGACACTTCAGTTAAACAATCCAATATTTCTGTGATGGGAAAAAGGTGGTCCATTAAGAAATTACATCCAATATAGATTAGTATTAATTAGAAATAGGGAATTATAGAAAAATATAATTACCTATTACAGAAACTAGATAGAAGATGATTTCTTAGCTGACACTTAAGGAAAAGACAAACAACAAGAAAGAAAATAGTCTTATGATTACAGCAGGGTGCTGGAACTTGAGGAGATGTGGGTTCAATTTCCAGACCTACCAGTCTTCCTTGCATAAATCTTAGCTTTTCTTTCTCTCAATTTCCTCATCTGATAATAGCAGTTATCCATCTTTTAGCAATGTAGTGAGCATACTCATTAATATGTTTTACCTGCTCATGTACTAATGTGACAGGAGACACACACTTCCAAAGTACCTACACAGGGTGATAGCATGTAAATGAACTTTATTTAACAAAGATGTATGTACAGGAAAGTTAATTTACGGGGAGACTATACAGGAAGGATGGGCTCCACCTAAACCAAAATGAAACCAGACTGCTGGCATTAACATTAAAAAGTTCATAGAGCAGTTTTTAAACTAAGGGCTGGGGGAAAGCCGATGGGTGCGGGGGAACACATGGATTGAACGGAGACATCTCATAAGGGAGGGTCTATTAATAGAGATTCTCTATGTTCTAGTCAGGAGGACAAGATGGAAGTATATGTCAGATCAGATGAGACACAATCAAATGAAAAAAAGTCTAACACCAGGAAATGGCAGACAGATAAATAGTGACAAACTATTGAAGTGCTTATACACAAATGCTAGAAGTCTAAATAATAAAATGGGTGAACTAAAGTGCCTCATATTAAAAGGAAGATATTGATATAATAAGCATCATGGAAACTTGGTGGAATGAGGACAATCAATGGGACACAGTCATACCAGGGTACAAAACATATTGGAAGGACAGGTCATGCTGGTGGGGAAGTGGCACTATATGTCAAAGAAAATGTAGAATCAAATGAAGTAAAAATCTTAAATGAGCCAAAATGTTCCACAGAATCTCTATGGATAGTAATTCCATGCTCCAATAATAAGAATTTAGTAGGGATATATTATCGACAACCTGATCAGAAGAGTGATAGTGACTATGAAATGCCAAGGGAGATTAGAGAGGTTATCAAAATAAAAAACTCAATAATAATGGGGGATTTCAACTATTCCCATATAGACTGAGAACATGTCACCTCAGGATGGGATGCAGAGATAGAATTTCTCAATATCTTAAATGATTGCTTCTTGGAGCAGCTAGTTCTGGAACCTACAAGGAGAGAGGCTATTCTTGATTTAGTCTTAAGTGGAGTTCAGGATGTGGTCCAAGAGGTATATAACTGGACTGTTTGGTAAATATAACCGGACTGTCACATAATTAGTGATGTGAAGGACTAGTCAAATAGTCAACTACACAATAAGCAAATTCTTATTGGATAGGATAGTCAACACTCTAGTCAACTAGTCACTTCCGCTCCCCTTGCTGCCTTTATCAGAAAGAGGCAGCAAGGGGTAGGCGGAAGAGGAGGGGGTACTTCAAAGCGGCAGCAATATGCAGAGCCTGGGCCAGACTCTGGGATCCATGCAGCGCTGCCACTTTGAAACACCATCTGCAGCCTGGGGCCAGCTGGGTTGTTCCTGGGCTGCATGCAGGGTTTCAAAGAGGCAGTGCCACATGCACCCGGGATTAGCAAGGGACTCCCCCACTGACCCCGGGTTCCCCACAGCGTTTCAAAGCAGCAGCGGCATATGGAGCCCAGGATCAGTGCGGGAGTTCCCAGCTGATCCCGGGCTCCACAGGGCATTGCCGCTTTGAAATGCTGCAAGGAGCCTGATGCTCCCGCCGCATTTCAAAGCAGCAGCACTGCACAGAGCCTTGGGTCAGCGAGGGAATCCCCAGCTGATCCCAGGCTCCACTGTTGCTTTGAAACGCAGCAGGGAGCCCATCATCAGGCTGCACTTTCAAACGTAGCATTTCAAAGCAGCAGTGCTGCATGGAGCCCAGGATCAGCTGGAGTCCGCAGCTGATCCCGGGCTCCATGCAATGCTTTTGCCTTTCAGTTCAAAGGCGGAATCACCCTATCACCTAATCGAATAATCAATGCAAAATGCATCAACTATTCAATTAGTCAATGTTTAACATCCTTAGTGTGCAGCAGCAGTCAAAAAAGCACACAGAATGTTAGGAATCATTAAAAAAGGGATAGAGAATAAGACAGAATATCTTATTGCCTCTATATAAAACCATCTTGAATACTGTGTATAGATGTGGTAGCCTCATCACAAAAAAGATATATTGGAAAAGGTTCAGAAAAGGGAAACAAAAATGTTTAGGGATTTGGAACAGGTCCCATATGCAGAGAGATTAAAAAGACTTGGACTTTTCATCTTAAAAAAGAGGAGACTAAGGGAGGATATGATATAGGTCTATAAATTCATGACTGGTGTGGAAAAAGTGAACAAGAAAAAGTTATTTACTTATTCCCACAATATAAGAATTAGGGGGGAGGGCTCACCAAATGAAATAAATAGGCAGCAGGTTTTAAACAAACAAAAGGAAGCTTTTCTTCACTCAGCACACAGTCAACCTCTGGAACTCCTTGCCAGTGAATGTGGTGAAGACTAGGACTTTAACAGGGTTCAAAAAAGAGCTAGATAAATTAATGGAGGTTAGGTCCTTCAATGGCTATTAGCCAGGATGGGTAGGAAGGGTTTCCCTGCCCTCTGTTTGTCTGGAAGTGGGGGACAGGAGAGGGATCACGTGACGATTACCTGTTGTGTTACCTCCCTCTGGGGCATCTGGTATTGGCCACTGTCAGCAGACAGGATACTGTCTGGTCTGACCCAGTATGGCTGTTCTCATGTAATACATAACCAAGAATGTAAGAGCTTTTCAGGCATATATGAAGAGACAAGAGGATAGGAACACACAATGTTTAATAAGCCAAAACAGAGAGTTTCACAAAAGGGCATAGCTAGACTACATGGAACAGTCGAAAGATGATATGCAAATTCCACGGGAATTTGCATATCTTTTTTCGATTGCACTTTCAAAAGCAGAGGTTTTGAAAGTGAAAGTAATTAAGATATGGCTTTTACGGTGAACTGCCCCTTCAAAAAAGGAGGTTTTCGCGGCTTTTTGACAAAGGGTGGGGGGCTCGCCGAAAAAGCCATGTCTTAATTACTTTCACTTTCGAAAACTCCACTTTCAAAAGTGCAATCAGAAGATATGCAAATTCCGCAGTAATTTGCATATCTTCTTTCGACTGTTCCCTGTAGTCTAGATGAGCCCCTAATATAGAATAACACTGAGACAAACAATGAATATAGGGGTGAAGATGAGGCTATAACTCGAGGATTTGGACAAACATAAAAGTCTTCATTTACACCCTAAAGTTACAGTCACAGATTTAAGGTAAGAGTTTACCTTATTTGGCTGTACTGTTTAGACTAGATGCTATTTTCTATGGTTTAGTTTTGATTTAATATAGTTTTCTCTCTTTTTAAAATATTTCGCTCTTTCTTTCAAGGTCCAGTTCATATTTTGGGCATAAATCACTGTCGTATATTTGCAGACATATAGAAAAACTTCTGCTCCATGGGGAGGTCGGGAGGGGGGGAAGAGGAGGTTTAAGTGGAAACTGACTTGGAGCCCTTGGTCAGAGCCACAGAGCAAAAGACTGACTGCCAGTAATCCACACAGGAGAGATTCAAATGCTGCCCAGCTGAATACCCCCAGTGCCCAAGCCAGCAGCATATGTTTCTACTATTGGTGCACATGAGTTGGTGAGCATAACAAACTTTATTCTGCACACTGATGGATAAAATTAGAGGGAACACTGCTGACTGCCTCCAGGAAATTCTGCCATTGCCTGGTTTTTGACAGCAAACAGTAAAGTGCATGGCGAAAAAGCCCTTCTGGACAAGTTCTACTGAATTTAATAGAAAATTATAACAGTAATTTCCTACAGAACCTTATTGGTGTCCTTCTTTTAAAACTGCACAGGACTTTTTCCGTAGGAGTATGAAATTTAAAATTTTCTAATGTCATTTTAAACAAGATTTATGTCACCATGCATGCATAATATGCACCAGCTCACTAATAGGGCCTGAATCAAAGCCATTGAAATAAATAGAAGTCTTTACCTTGACTTCAGTAGCTACTTTGGATCAGGCCAATAGGTGGTATCTATACCAGCATATTATGTAGCTGTCATTCCTCATTGCAGCAGTTTCCCAAGTATAAGAAGCTGTCTGAACAGACAGGATTCAGATAACTTTTACCATTGTACTGTGTAACCCTAGAGTAGGTTATATATAACCTTTATAGTGCAGAGGCCACAGTGTGTGGTTATGTGGTTGCATTTTAAAACAATGTTTTACATCCCTAATATCAACACCCTATTATCCTTGACAATCGTTTAATAAACTTTAATAGGAAAATATCCACAAGGCCTGCCTTGCAAATACTTACTCCCGTGCTTGAATTTTCTCAAGTCCCAACAAAATCTTTTCTCCAAAACCTTAATTAGTCACTTGATTATGGGTTTAGAATTATGGGTTCTAAACTTGTGAAGAGGACCAGAACAGGTTCTCTTCAGTCAGAAATACTCATTAGCCATTCTGTTCCTATTTTGCTATTAATTTTTGTCAACAAGATGAAATATCAAAGCCAATGATTTATTCTTACTTTCAAGGCAGTCTATATTAGAACAACATTAAGATGTATGAAGTGATACCATAAGGAAAACATGTCAGGAATTAAAGAAAAATGGAACAGCAGCAGCAAGTCTTTAATTGTAAGAAGATAGATCTGGGAGAGCATGCAATAATCAGAAGTGATAAGGCTGCACTGAAATCCAGTCTGATAATAGCCTCATTCATTTTTTCACTGTCAGGATGTGTGTATGTGGGGGAAATCAGGAGAATGAGGTGAATTTATCAAATAACCTAGTTTTAACCACTCTTCAGAAATGAAACTGCACCACCTGCTGGACTACTATTCAAATTGAATCAAGTCAATTACATGTTTGACTCATAATACCAATATTTTTTACTTGTCTTTATGTTTCTTTTAAATTATTTTAACATTTAAGTATTAACAAGTAGCCAGTCATCTCTCTGTCATAAGTCCCTCAAGGAAATAAATCCATTGCCAAATTCCATATAATTACCAATACAGTGGTTCTCTTCCTGCAGTCTCCCCATATGGGAATTTATTTATAAAGATAAATTTGGGTTTAACAGGAACCTGCAAAGGACAACAAAAAGGATTCTGCAACCTTTTTGCTTATTTCTGAGTTTAAAAAAAGGCCCGAAAGGTATTTTTGTTGGCTAGCTGTTTTTTTTCAAAGAGAGAAAGGGATTTTTTCCCAGTTTGTTCATTAAAGCAGGAAGTCAAGTCCTGTATGGTCTGGTATAATTTATTATAGTGATTGGAGAACTAGTAAAATTATGACATAAGAAAAATGAAAGTAAAAATTGAGTATTTGAGAAGGGAAAGGATTGACACTTGAGTCAGAGAGGTTTTTAAGAAAAATCAAGTGACTAATTAAGGTTTCAGAGAAAAGATTTTGTTGGGACTTGAGAAAAATCAAGCACAGGAGTAAGTAAGTATTTGCAAGGCAGTATTTGCAAGGTTTTTCCTATGAAATTTGTTAAAAGTCTGTCAAGGATAATAGGGTGTTGATATTAGGAATGTAAAAAATTGTTTTAAAATGCAACATCGCAACCACTAAAAATCTTAGCGGTTACACACACTGCCAAAGCTCTGCAATATAAAGGATATATATACACTGCAGAGCCCACAGTACAGCCAGCTTTCCAGAAATGGAGCCAGCTCCCAGTGTGCACTAGCTCCTGGCTGCCAACCCCACTTCCAGGGAGCTGGCTGTGCTGCAGACTCTGCAGTAAAACTTTATATTGCAGAACAGATACATAACCGTAATAAAACTCAATAAACATATGCTTATCCGTTAACCATTTAAACGGTTAAACTTTTACATCCCTAGTTGACAAGTCTGACAGAATGTTACCCAGCAATTCCTGCATTAAGACCATAATTTATGGCCGAGCTATCGCATATTGTTTAGAAGACTATCCAATCTTGATTTACCGGTAAAGTAACCAGTTCCCCCATCATGTGACAGAGAATGAACCACATTCCTTGATAAAATACTCCAATGATTTACTCGTTGATCTAGTGCTTATTTCCAGCCTGAACTCATCAAGCTTGAGCTTCTAGACATTTTATCTTCATATGCCTTTGTCTATTAAATTAAAGAGCCCTCTTTCCATCAGTTACCTTCTACATCATAGGTACTTCTTGACTGTGATCAAGTCACCCCTTATCTTTCTCTTGGATAAACTAAATAGCTTGAGCTTTTTTACACAACGCACACATTTTTTAAAGAAATTAATTATTATAAAGTCTATTACTAAGCCAGTTCGTGCCGTAACACAGAGAATTCCACCATTTCCCCATAGCTGAGTAATAAATTACCATCTACTGTAAGTTCAAGACAACTTCTGATCTACCAGCCTTAACTATGATCTTTTACTTTTTAAAAAGAAGAACACCACACATCAACCTAAACAACTGACATAAAAGGCACACATTCTCTCTGAAATGTGGTCAGTAAGTCCGGGGTAACCTTGTGGTAGAATACAAGCTTGTCAGTTCCATGTCCACCACCTCTGTAATATACATTTCAATACCTCTTAGACCAAATCTGATAGTCTGTAGTTAGCCTTTATTCAGGCAGATGTCTGTCTAAATATACCAATATTGCCAAATCCAAGGATTTATAAATCTAGAGTCAGACCACAAAAATCATGAGATTTTTAGTAAAAAGAAGTTGGGTGCTTTATTTGCCATCTGATTTCTGTGCATTTAGGGCGCACTTAAATCACATTTTCAAGTTTCCTCTGCAACAAAAAGGAAATTAGAAACTTTACTTATATTTTCAATTAAAGAGGACAGTCCCAGAATCTCACAATTCCTGGAGCTGGTGCTTTAAGAAAACACAAATATTGTGAGAGTTGGCAAAATTGGTACATATTCTAAAGGGTGAGTCTGGAAAAAAAAAATCAAATGGTAGTTTTGCTGGTAGGGATTTATTGTTAAATGTATGCTGCTGCTTGAGTAGTAGTATTAGTAGTTCAACTGTAGTCTTATGCATGACTCACTATGAGTTTCTCAAGGACACCCAGAGTCTAGGATGGATGCTCTTTTATATATTTAGTAAAAATTTCCATAAATATAGCAACCATATTACATAAAGAAAAACACTTGGTGAAGAAAGACTTTTATCTTGTTTAAATTTACCTTTTTAGATGGGACATGAGACTCATGTCTATAATTTTCCAAGCTGTGGAAGAGCTACCAGAGTACTGAAAAGAAAGAAGAGTGACACATCTGATGGGTCTCTGGAGGACCCTAAATGCCTCTAATAAGAGCCAGGCTAGAGAGAGTAGAGCAGGCTGGAAAATAAGCTCTTCTGCAGAAAATTTTGACTTTTCAGTGAAGTATTTTGTTCCCAAACTGAAATATTTTGATTCAGCATGGCACTGTGGTACCTTGTGGGAGTTGTCATTCTCCCTGAGCTTTGCTTTCTGGCCAAACCATATCTCCCATGATACACCACTCTTCTCCAGTCTCGAGAGCATCCCTGGCATGGTACATGAAGAGAGATGCAGTTCAGCCAGAGAGCCTTGCCCAATCCATGGAGGAGAATGGAAGCATAAAGGCACCTGAACTTCTGTGAGACCCCACAGCATCATTCTGAATCATAATACAAGGCTGCCCCTAAGTGTTCTGCTGCCCATGATGAAAAATGTTTTTGATGCCTTTTAACCCCCTCTATCCAGCCAGCTAAATGACAAGGTGCCTCCCCAGTTAATTTGATGTCCTGGAAGTTGGCAATCAGCACAACTGCTCTGAACAACCACCTGTAAGGAAAGACCTGTCAAAATAGTGCTGCTTTTTGAATTTCCATCGACTACTTGAATAGTCAATAGGCACTTCCGCATTCTCCCTCAGTCGGATTGTTCAGTCTTTTCCCTCCTGTTGAGGCTCTTGTACATTTCAAAGGAGGAATATGGAACTCCATGTGCAACCCAGGGCCAGCAGAAAGTCCTGTTGAGTCCAGGCTGCCTGTGGGCGTGCCTGCTTTGAAATGTACAAGAGTCCCCAGGGGACCTCTTGTACATTCAAAGCCATGGAGCCCAGCACCAGTAGGGGACTCCCAGGTTCCGCTGAAATGTCGCTGCTAGGTAAGAATACTGATAGATGAAGGAGCAATGAACAGATGTTCCAAGTGTTCTTGTGGTACTTTCATTTCAAGCAAGCCCAGATTTATTCTTCTTTATACTTTCTTTCATGGTAGCATCCAAGGGCCCATATGTCAAAGTTTTAAAAAAGAAAACGGCCCATATCCGGCAGCACTTATGTACCTTTTTGGCTACACACAGAGCGAACACAGGGTAACAAATTCTACTGAAACAGCCAGCCTAGAAAGCTTATGAGGACACAGAGTACGTCTACACAGCAGGACTAAACTCAAAATAAGCTACACAACTTGAGCTATGCTAATTGCGTAACTTACGTTGAAATAGCTTATTTCGACCTTTGGTGCTGTCTACACAGCAGTTATTTCAAAACAGAGCTCTCTTCCCCCATCTCCCCTTACTCCTCATACAATGAGGTTACAGGAGTCAGAGTAAGAAGACCATTATTTTGAATTTATTTCTAAGTAATGGGCTTGCTGTGTAGACACGCACTACGTTATTTCAGAATAACTGACGTTGTTCCGAAATAACACTGCTGTGCAGACATTATCTGATAGAGGACAAAGGAAATAAATTGAATGGTAATAAATTGAATGGTAACTAGAGAAACCTTCTGTGGTCTTATTCCCAAACTACAAAGAAAATTTCCATTTCTGGGTGGAAAAACCATAAAAATAATGACTGATGTGTGTTGAATGTGGAGGACGGATAATTTGCTACCACAACACTAGGACTTGTAATGCAATGATGGCCTGCATAAGATGATCGAGCTGGCTCTATGCTCAATGGAGAAACTGCTCCTGTGACAGAGGCTGTAAGGACTGCTCCCACTTCTTTTGCAGGCCCTTTGCACCACTATGGCAGTGTAAAACATAACTCAAAGAAAGGTAGAATCTAGCCCTCTGTTTACAAACCTGTCTGATATTTTCAAAGAGAAATTATTCCAATGCTCCTATGAAGCACCTAGTAGTTAAAACACCAGGTTAGGGGCACAGAGGGGAGCAGTGTCCACTCCAAATAGGTGGCAGAAGGACCTCTGCCAGAAAGCTAACCAATACTGGCACATTTAAAACTCATAATTCCATCAAAATAAATACAAACATTTTTGTTTCACGAAAATAGTTAAAGTATCCATCTGCTGCAAACGGTTAATTGCTAACGCTATGTCAGGGTGGGCAATAATTTCTGACCAGGGGCCACTTCAGAAATTTTTGAAGTGGCCCCAGAAGGAGGGGGCGGGGGGTAGGACACTTCCATGCTTCCCCATCCACAGACCCTAATTGATCTGGTGGTGGGGGAAGCATGAGAAGTCTTTGCCCCCTTTCTCCTGAGAACCACCAGCTGTTCTGAACAGTTGGCAGTTTCCTATAGGTGTCTGTGCCCCTGGTGGTGGGAGAAGACTTGCACACGCCCCTCCTCCCTCAGGCCAATCAGGGCTTGAGGTGGGGGGAGGGAAGTACACAAAGTCTCTTCCAACCCTGCCCCTGTCCTGCAAGGAGCGTGCGACGCTTAGAAGTGCTGCGCCCCTTGCAGGGCAAGAGGAGACTTCGTACACTCTCCCCACTCCCAGGCCAATCAGAGCCTGGGGGTAGGGGGATCTCGAAAAGTCTCTTGCTCCCTGCCCTCAGACACATGGTGCTTAGAGTCAACCACTAGGTTGACTCTAAGCACTGCATGCTCCCTAGTCCCTATGCCCTGATTGGCCTGGGGGCGGGGAAGCAGCAGGGCCTCTGTGGGCCAGATCAACCCGCTCGGCAGGCTGAATCTGGCCCATGGAGGCCCTTTTGCCCACTCCTACACTATGTTTTGGACCACGCACATACCTGATGGCATTGTTAACTTTGGCATGCACACGCTAGCATAGTTAAGTCAAAGAAGCCATGTTGGCCTCTACTCTCTTTGGAAACATGGATCGGGAGGTGCAGAAGTCAACATTTTCTAAAATATAAAAGAACAAGTGGGTAGGAAAACAAAAACCATTCTTCGGCTGTCTTGGTAACACTGTTCTAAATGATTGAGTCCAAGTACCATGGCTAATGTTTCCTGCTGAAGGGTCACTCTGTATGGGACCAACTCATACTATGTGCAAAACCAGACTGATTAACTCACCTAGGAAGTCTGCTCCATTCTCCACTGTTTCATTCACCTTTCTGGCAACTCTGGCTACAGCTTCCCCCATTTTTTTCTCCATACAGGTGTCACACCAGGGAAGCACTTCCACAGAGGAAACTGTGAATGAGGAAATAAAAACAGTGAGGTCCAATGTGCTAGCCTATCATGAAACAGACAATTAAAAGTAGATGTTATTGACCAGATGTTGTTAATATCAGGTCTCCTATTAAGTGGAATCTGTTGTATTTAATGTCACAGCTACTTATTCCCATTTTTCAGATGATGAACTGTGGCACAGAGAAATTAAAGAACTTGCCCAAGGTCCCACAGAAAGTTTTGTATTACAGAGGAATATTGCAGAGGAAGGACTTCCACCCAGGTCTCCCAAGTCCTAGGCTAGCACTCTAACCATGGAACATCCTCCTTCTCTCACTTCCTTTCTACTCCACTCTGCAGAGTGCAATTAATTTTTTCAATGAGCCCAGTACTCCATTGCCCTGCATTTTATGTAGTCATTTGCAATACAGGTTGCACCTCTGAAAACCAGCACTATCTGGTCTGGCAACATCTGTGGTCCGGCAGAACCACGGATGCTCCTGGACCAGAGATCCCAGGAGACTAATGGCAGGAGGACCAGCAGTCCAGCCAAGGCTGAAGGTAGTGGGGCCAGAGCCTCACAGCAGTGCTGGGGCCAGGGCCATAGAACCCTGGCAGCCCACAGCAGTGTAGGGAACCTTGGCTGCCCACAGTGGCTTGGAGCCAGGGGCTAGAGAACCCCAGCTTCCCGTGGCAGCGTGGGGCTGGGGACCAGAGAAACCTGGCAGCATGCAACAGTATGGGGCTGGGGAACCTTAGCTGCCTGTGCAGTGAGGGGGCCCCCAAAGGTGAAGAAGTCCACCCACCCACAGCAGCACAGGGCTAGAGAACACAAGCCACCCACAGCAGCGCAAAGCCAAGGAAACCTGGCCACCCACAGCAGCCGGGGACCAGGGGGCAGTGGCAGTGTGATGGACAGCCCAGCTGGAGAGCGAGTAGAGGAGGCCAGAGGCAGGAGGCCAGCTGGCTCAGGGCAGGGGATACCTCCCCAGAAAATCCTCAGGTGCCAGACCAGGGAGGTCCAACCTGTAGTGCAAAGTGTGAAATACTACTAAATCAGAAACAGCAATCTTGTAACTACACAAGATACAGGGCAATGGAAAAGCTGGCCTTGTCTGTTCTGCCCAGTATCTTTCCCTCTTCTCAACCCAACTCAGAGGTATGTTTTATATCCATCTACATGTAAGGCAGAAGGAATTTTTAAAAGCTTTCAGGCCTACTTTATACATCAAATAAGCTCACAGAGCCCTTTTTGCATGTAGTCTTTAAACAATTTAATTCTTTTTATGCTTTCTAAAATAGTTTTATCAAGCTTACCTTCTGCTCCATTCAAATATACAAAACTTGAGCTAAGAACAAGCAAAAGAGATTCCATCCAAATGATATTAAAAGTTATAAGCCCCTAAACACAAGAGTGGATAACAAAAATGCTTCCTCAACCATAACTGTAGCATCATTTCCTAACATTATGAACCAATTTAAAATTTTCATGAATTCTAACAGTCAATTATGATTTTTAAGTAAATAAGCATATTTTACTTCTGTTTATCTTCTACTGCATCAAACAGGTGTTTCTTAACACAAAAAGGATTTGTGAACCTTCTCTTCTGAGTTTTAAATTCTAAATTTCATGCAAGGCCTCTGAATTTTGGATTTTATTAACAGACTCCATAAACTTCAGTTATAAGTCCCCTTTACTTACTCTTGCTATTGGTGCAATATTGTTGCACCATCCAAAAGACTGCAAAAATCAGTAAATGTATCTTTAAAATGATCAATTGCTTTTGAGTTCTCAAATCAAAATTGATAGCCGTGGCTATTAAAATAAGACAGACACATTTGTAGATTCTAAATATTATTGATTACTTTTGGTAACTCTCCCCCCGGCAATAACTAAATTTTCACACAAAAAATAAATACATATACAGGTTGGACCTCCCTGGTCCGGCACCCTTGGGACCTCACTGGTCCCAGATGAGGAATTTTGCTGGACCCAGGGAGATCATTTCTGGTCTGCCCACTGGCCTCCCAACTGGCTCCTCACCTCCAGCAGGGCAACAGGGCCAGCAGACCCCACAGGACAGCCATCGTTGCCCTGGCTCCAGGACCCACACAGCAACCATGCACGTTGCGCTGGGGCTCCGGCACTCACGGGGAAGCTGCATGCACCATGCTGGGAATCTGGGATCAGCTGAGCAGCTACGCACCATGGATCCCTGCCTCACCAATCTACCATAGCTCCCAGCCCTGTCAGGCAGCCACGTGAGTGTCTCCCAACCCCGCTGGGCAGACCCCACAGGGATCCCTGCCACTGGCCCTCCACCAGGACACTAGTCCTCCAACATCTGTGTCAGACTATGGATGTTGCTGGACCAGAATATCCTGGTTAAGAGAGTTTCAACCTGTATTCAAAAAAATTAACACCTCCCACCAAAACTCAAAACACCTAAACCTTACACAAACTGATCTCCATATGATCTGAGTTGTTCAGGACGTCAGAATACCTGACTATGTTAAATCAGAAGGAATCCCATGACATGACCCTGCAATCTTCTCTATATTTAACTGCAAAGAACTAGATTATCCCTGGTGTGCAGATGGGAGAAGAGTACAAGAAAAAAAAAAAAAAAAAAACCTGTAATATTCTCCTTAAACTC
The DNA here is from genome assembly GCF_052426305.1 of Pelodiscus sinensis. Taxonomy (NCBI): domain Eukaryota; kingdom Metazoa; phylum Chordata; order Testudines; family Trionychidae; genus Pelodiscus; species Pelodiscus sinensis. The sequence goes on along the minus strand of NC_143059.1, from coordinate 31,193,484 downwards.
TGAAGGATTTTCTTTATTATACTTTTTCACCAAGACCCACTTTTGTTGTCTTGCCAGGGCAGAATGCCTCTCCTTGATTCCCAATAGCATGTCTTAAATAGAGCATAGCACAAAAGCTAGTCAAAAAATGGAATATATGGCCTAATTTTAAAATCCTTACAAGCGACTGAGTGGGTAATGGATCATTAATTATTTACACACACAAATTGAAGCCCAGAAAAATATACAAATAAACATGGGGGGAAAAGCAATCAGGGAAACAATACATGCAAATATAAACTTAGGTATATCCAGAAGAATAACTCCAGTAATTAAGACAGTGGGCCTTTAATATCAGGCCTTCTCTGGGGTATTTCCCTGGGGGATTTGAATTCTAGGACACACTGATCTCCATCATCTCTTTCCTAGAGTTCACTTACTGAGCAGAAAGCAGAAGTCTGCCTTCTACCTGACATGTCACTTCTAACTACCTCTGCTACAGCCAGCCAACTCTACACTTACTTCACCTGGAAGTATGCAGAACTGATCCCTGGGGAGCTATCATAATGACTCCTGAGAACACTGGTTGAATGTCTTAGGATGCAGAGCCCAGTCCTACCACACCAACAGTAATTCTGAGCAATAAATTGAACTGCCCTTTTTGAGAGTCACAATACTCAGAAGTTATCTGTGGAATTGGATAGTATGTGTTTTGATATCAGACGAGCATTATCATAGATTTGAAGGTCAGAAGGGGCTATTTATCTATTTTGTTTTCAAAGGGGACCTGTGGCACTTCTGTTGGTATGAACTGACAGAAAACTGGGAGACAAACAACAAATACCTTTGGCTCAAAAACAATTGTAATAGCAATATATGAACCAAAATAGGAAAGAACTAGAAAAGGATCAGAGAATGTCTGTAGCAAGGTGACACGCAAGAAAGCAGTAACCTAGAACCCCAGTCTATAGCTGATGGAGCAGCACATTTCCACATCATGCCTCCTTTGGATGCTTTTGGTAACTCTACTAATGAGTATGCCTAAGCCCTTCTGGACAGTCACCAGGAGTAGTCCTATATTTAGTTGATTGAGTGGTAAAATTAAAATACTGTACTGGTGTGTTGTGGGCACCCACTGACCCTGAGGGGGAGGTGCCCCTCCCCGAATCTTGGTGGATAACACCTGACGACAGGAAGCCAGGAGGCGGGGTCAGAGCTATAAAAGGCCTATCAGAGAGGCCCGTGTGAGCCAGAAACCTCCCCTGTGCACCTAAAGGAAGAGCTAGACCCAGGAGAGGTGGAGGACTGGCCTGGGCCACCAGGGCCCCTACTGGATGGCGACCTAGAGGGACTGCTTGACTGGTCAGGGGTTCCAGAACTACGAAGCCCAGAAGACCTGCACCAGGCTCAGGTACCACCCAAGGGAGAGAAGGGAAGAAGCCCAGGGTCACCGACCACCATTTGGCTGCACCAGAACCTGGGCAGTGCATTTCCGAGCAGGTACCCCCTGGCCCAGCTGCTACTAGGGCTCTGGGCTGGGATGCAGTGGAGTGGGTGGGCCTGTGTTCCCCTGCTACTCCACCCTTGGGTAGCAATCACCCCCCCCCCCCTTGGCTGTTACTGCACAGCAGCCTGAACCTGCAGAACTGGTGCCCAAACAAGGGGCCCCAGCTGGATGTGCACACCAAGACTTTTGAACTGGTTATTTCCTTGCTGCCCTGTCCTGAGCAAGGGCCTAGCTTTTGGAACTCTTTGGGTGTGCTTAAACTACACCCCTCTGTCGGCAGAGGGATGTAAATTAGACACATTGAAGTTGCAAATGAAGCTGGGATTTAAACATGCCGCACTTCATTTGCATAATGGTGGCCACCGCTTTTTTTTTTTTTTAAACTGGGCTTTTCGGAAGAAAAAAAAAAACAAAAATGCAGTTTAGACAGGGCATTTTCAACAGAAATGCCCTGTTTTGAAAGATCCTGTATTCGGAGGATCTTCATTATGCAAATGAAGCACAGGATATTTAAATCCCGGCTTCATTTGCACTTTTGATGTGTCTAGTTTACATCCCTCTGCCAACAGAGGGGTGTAGTTTAGGCACACCCAAAGAGTTCCAAAAGCCAAGCCCTTCCTCAGGGCGCGTCAGCAAAACAAGTGTGCTGCCCTGCCCTGAACTGAGGCTTGGGGCACTGGATTCTGTGTGCTGCCCCGCCCTGAACCGAGGTCTGGGGCTCTGAACTGTCTGCCACCTGCCCCAAGCCGGGACTGGACCCTGGACTGTTTATTGATTGGCCACCAGCCCTGAAGAGCTAAAGGACCTAGCTAGTTCCCCAGAGAGACTAAGCAGGAGGTAGAGGGGCTATTTGAAGACACCCACTGACCCCGAGGGGGAGGCACCCTTCCCCAAGCCCTACAGGCTTACACAATGGCAGAAACCCAAGACTTCAGAACCAAGCTATCCATGCAAATGTGACACTATTGGGCTGCAATATTCCCTAAACAAATAGGGTTGCCAGGTGTCTGGTTTTGAACCAGACACTCAAGTATTTGAGCTTTCTGTTCAGGAAACAAATTGAGAAAATATAACTGAGAAAATATAAATGTCCGGTATTTTCTAAAGATGTAATATAGATTGTGATATAATGTCAAGTGTGCAGGGCCGGCCCGAGCCCTTTTGGCGCCCTGGGCCCGGGAACGCGCTCCCCCCCCCCCCCCGGGCGCACAATGCATGCACAGGCCGGCCACAGCCGCTGGCGCGCAGCCCGGGGTCTGACCCCAGGGCGCACGGCGTATGCGCTGCCCGGCTTGGCTAGCGCTGCTGGCACACACACTGGGCCGTGCAGGGCCCCGTGGCCATGGGGGGGGGGGAGGGAGAAGGGTGCTGCGGGAGCCAGGCGCACGGCTCCTGATGGCAGCTGTAAGGGACACTGCACGCCCCTTACAGTTGCCATCAGGCGCCCCCCCATGAGTTGGCGCCCTGGGCAGCTGCCTGGCTCGCCCATGCCTCCGTCCCGTCCTGCAAGTGTGTATGGTATTTTTGTTGAAACCATCTGGCAACCCTATAAACAAACCCTAGTGATATTACAACCAAATGTTGTCAGAGTCTGCACTGATCCAACACTTAAGTTTTCCTCAAATAAAAAAAACCTAAGGACGATTAACAGTATTTCTGCATAGATGCTAGAATTACTTTCCATGCCACCTATCTCTGATGAGGCAGGGGATATCCCTAATGCCATGGCCTGGTGCCATTTCGCCCTCCCCACCCTTCCACGTTCCAATTCCAACAGCAAGATCTATAGCATAAGAAGTTGTTCGTTTCCACATCTCCCACTTTGAGGCTCGGGAAGCCAGGACCTCCCCCGCTGTTGTCCTCAGCGCCCTTGCATTTGAACAGAGCGCTCCAGCTACACGCAGCAGGAAGCAGGGTGCGAGCAGGACAGTAGCTTCCTTTTGCTTTCAGCTGCAGGGCTCTCCCTGCTTCCTGGAGCCGGAGGCTGCAGCCCCTCCAGCCAGCAGGCCAGGCGAGCTCCGGGGAGACCATTCCGAGTGGCTGATCTGCACGGAGCACTGCGAACTCGCTCGGGCTGCGCGTGCATTTTGCACCCCCATCCCCCCGCCATCGGGGAGCTCGGCGATATCCCAGCCCCATGGCGCGAGAGGGGCCAGAGGCAGCGGTGAGAAGAGGGAAGCCAGCTCTTACCCCCGCTGCGTCTCAGCCCGAGCTCCCAGCTCCGTCTGTCCGCTCGCCCCCAACCATTATGAAGAACAGCAACAGCTGCCTCCAGGCCACACGGCGAGCGGCGGGGGAGGGGAGAGAATCCAACCACGAGGACCGGACAGAGCAGCAACAGGAAAGAGCCAGGGCCAATAAAGGCAGGAGCTCAAGGGTGCAGTTTGTTCCTTATTGACAGTTCCCAGGTCAAGACGCCTTAGGAACTGCATTCATGTAAAATTGCTTTCTAAAGAAATTTCACCAAGATCAATAAGATTGACTGCTGTGCCCAATTGCATCAGGAATTCGATATGAAGGATTATTAGAATAAGGGACTGGGTTTAACTGACTGACTGGTTATGCAGCAAAAATATATCTCCGGTCACACACACCCTCCCTGAGTCACCCCTCCCCTCCTCCCCCGTGAAATCATTAGCCTGGTTTGAGACCGAATACTGCACTACCTGACCTGAACCTTTAACTGCCTCTGTGTATTATGCTGGCACAGGGCACACCCCCACCTCACTGATAAGGCTCCTGGAACATTGGGAGCAAGGATCAGAGGATTCCCTACTCACTAGCTACTTCAGAATAGCCTAAAGGTCACAGACTAGCCTAATGGTCACATGTCTCTTGAAGTGACCAGAGAAGTATTTGTTAAAAATAGTCAAAGCCCAATTCAGATGGCTCATGGTGAGAGGGAGATTTTATGGTGAGAGGTAATTGGCATAAGATGAATTAGGCTCAGGAGGCGATGTGGCGATGGCATGAGCTAGCGCTCCTGGTGCTCAGACAGAGTGAGCGTCTGTTTTCCTTGCAGCAGAATCAGTCAGTCAGGGAAGCAGCTCCAGGCAGTAGGTTGGATGGGAAGTTCTGAGGGGGCATAAATGGTGTGAAAGGATCCATCTTAAGCAGGAAGCGCTGAGGCAGTAAAAGTGGGTACATGAGCTGAGGTTGGGGGCAATGACAGAGAAGGCTGAGGCAGTGAGGGGAGGAGACAGGAGACTTGCAAGGAATAAGAGATCCTCCAGAAAAGGGCTTTATTCCGGAGGATCGCGCCAGTGTAGACGCTCTTTTCCGGCTTTTCCCCAAGCCGGAAAAAAAGCGGCGGCCATGTTTATTTAAATCCCACGGGGATATTTAAATCCCCCGCGGATTTCCCTATTCCAAAGTTCAAAATTAGCATGCCTCTTCCGGAGAAGGGGCCAGTGTAGACGTAGCCAGGGTGTATTGGTCTCATTTGGTCATTAAGCCAACCTCCCTTGTACAGTTCCATAGACTAGTCTTGTGCCCTTATGCACAGGACTTCCCAATAGTACAGCAATGGGTCACTAAATGTGAGATACTAAACGAACACTACAGACAGGCAGAACTATGGATTGCTCAGAGTGATACTGACAAGACATTGTTACATGCATCATGACCTCACAAACAGAGCACGGGAGACCTGGCTTTTATTCTCAGCTTTGCCACTGAGTTGCTGGGTGATACTGCTGTATCTGAACTAAGTATTATTATTAGCTAGATTTCAGATTTGTGTCCTACATCATCACTGACTCACTGTATGTAGCTCCTTGGTCAATAATTCACCCTCTCCAGTTCTCATTTAATCTGTGAAATAAAGATAATGATAGTCTATTCAACCTTTATAGCTCACGGGGGAAGGGAGAGGGGATAGGAGTCTTAATTCCCTGAATTGTAGAACCCACTCAGATATCTCCACATGAAAGGTACTACAGGAGGGCAAACTCAGGCCCTTCATTCTGCATAGTTTCAATTTGTGTATGTCATGGCGCTCACCTGCCTCCCATGCACCTCACCTCACGACATTGGGTTCACAATACTACAGGCAGCTAATCATTTTTGTTGATCTTGTGTGGAACTACTCCAATTTATCCACATCTTTCCTTAAAAGTGGCACCCAGAAATGGACACAATTCTCCAGTTGAGACCTAATCAGTGCAGAAGAATTATTTCTCATGTCTTGCTTACAACACTCCTGTTAATGGATCCAAACCTGATGTTTGCTTTTTTTGCAACATTATCACACTGTTGACTAATTTGTGCTTGTGGTCCACTGTGACCCTTACATCCTTTTATGAAATACTCCGTTCTAGCCATTTCCCTTCTTATATGTGTAAAGAAGATTGTTTCTTCCTAAATGAAATCCTTGCATTTGTCCTTGTTGAATTTCATCCTATTTACCTTAGACCATTTCTCAGGTTTGTCTCAATCTTTTGAATTATAATCCTATCCACCAAAGCACTTGCAACCTCTTCCAGAACAAAAGGAAAAACTACGTAGCACTTTAAAGACTAACAAGATGGTTTAATAGGTGATGAGCTTTCGTGGGCCAGACCCACTTCCTCAGATTGTATTCTGAAAGAGACATAGGCATGACCATATATACACAGGAATATAATAAAAAAGTGAACACATTATTAAACTGACAAATCAGATTTACAACAGCAGGTGGGGTAAGGTAGAGGGAGGGAGGGAGGGAATAGCTGTTTATAAGTCAATGAATAGCTAATCAGGGGTGATAAGTGGGGAAGCTGTCTTTATAATGTGTAAGGTAATTAGCATCTTTGTTAAGGCCCATTCGTAAAGTGTCAAATTTAAGCATGAATGAAAGTTCTGAAGTTTCTCTCTGTAATCTAGTGTTAAGTCTCTTTGAAGTAAGATGCATGTAGTAATGCTCATGCTACACCCCCTCCCTTTGCATACTTATTGGTCTCTGAGGGTATGTCTACACTACCCCCCTAGTTCGAACTAGGGGGGGTAATGTAGTCATACGGAGTTGCAAATGAAGCCCGGGATTTGAATTTCCCGGGCTTCATTTGCATAAAGCCGGCTGGCGCCATTTTTAAATGCCAGCTAGGTCGGACCCCATGCCGCGCGGCTACACGTGGCACAGACTAGCTAGTTCGGATTAGGCTTCCTATCCGAACTAGCTGTACGCCTCGTGGAAACCTAGCTAGTCCGTGCCACATGTAGCCACGCGGCACGGGGTCCGACCTAGCCGGCATTTAAAAATGGCGCCGGCCGGCTTTATACAAATGAAGCCCGGAAAATTCAAATCCCGGGCTTCATTTGCAACTCCGTATGACTACATTACCCCCCCTAGTTTGAACTAGGGGGGTAGTGTAGACATACCCTGAGTTATCACGTAAGTGTGGGAGTACTTTAGAGAGTTAGTCAAATTTTTTTCAACAATCTTGAAATGTTCACTAATATCAGTTGTGAACAACTTTTTTTCTTTGGAAAAATCTAAAAAAAAAGTCTGGGAGAGGGAAGCAGGAATCCTTATTGGAACAGTTTAAGTATTTTATTATTTAAGAGAAAATTATCCTTGATCATCAAATCTCATTCTTCAGATAAGGCCTACTGATGGGGGGAGCCACAACAGGGGCAGTTACCCCAGGGTCTGACAATTCAAAAGGGCCCAGGGCTCCCAGCCACTGCCACCACTGCTACTGGTGGCAGCCAGAATACTGGGCCCTTTAAATCACCATCAAAGCACAACTTTGGGGGGAGGATAGCTCAGTGGTTGGAGCACTGGCCTGCTAAACCCAGGGTTGCAGAGGCCATTTAGGGATTTGGGGCAAAAATTTGTCAGGGATGGTACTTGGTCCTGCTGTGAGGGCAGGGGACAGGACTCAATGACCTTTCAAGGTCCCTTCCAGTTCTAGGAGATAGGCAATCTCCATTATATTCACTTTCAGAGTTGGGAAGGCAGGCCACTGCTGTGGTCCAGTGGCACTTTGGGTTGGCTGCCCATGGCCCTGCTCCTTCTGGAGGTGCAGAGCTGACCTCCCCACCCCTTGCCTTGGGGCCTGCAGAAATTGTCAGCCCCCTTACTTTAGATCTAAACCCCCTTATGACAATCAGGCAGGAATTTTCCTTCCATAGCTAGGTATATGGGGCAGCATTTTTCCGCCCTATATAGCATCACATACTGGCTACTCCTAGCAGTGGTTCCCAACCTATTTTATACTGCAGATCGGCAAACCCATTCACAAACTTTTGGTGGACCAGTAATATTTTATTTTCATCAGTCAGCTTTAGCTTCAGCAGTCGCTAAGTGGCGGGTGGCTGCCGCAGCTGAAGCCAGATGGTTGTGGCAGCTCTGGGGGCCCCCCAGTGCCAACCCTAATCTCTAGAGCACTCCATTCCCTTCCAGCTCCAATCACTGACCGAGTCTCCCCTGCACTCAACCCCTCCGGGCCAACCTCCTGCCCTCAGAACCCCCACGTGCCAGCCCCCATCTCAAATGCCTCAGTGCCAGCCCCCTACCCCCTAGAACCTCCCCACCAGACCCCCCTCAAGTGCCAGCCTCCTGTTTTCAGAGTCCCCCAGCGGCAACTCCCTACCCTGGACACTCCAGTGCCCTCTGGTGTCAGCCCCCCAACCCTTAGCCCCCGCTCCTCCCCAGCACTAGCCTAGCCCTGTGCTGCCTCCCAGCCACCAGCTGAGCGCTGCTATCCAGGTTGTGGCTGCTCAAAGGCTGCTGTGCCAGGATCCGCATGGCCCTCCCGCCATGCAGCGAACTGCTCTTCCGCATCCAGGAGGAGACCCCAACCCCTGCCCGCTGAGAGGCAGGGCAGGAAATGCCTTTCCTAGCCACCGAAGTGGGATGGGAGGTGCTGGTCAGTGTACCCTTGCCCTGGTCCCCAGAGCCACTGCCTGTCCACAGACCAGCGGCTAGGAATCGCTGTCCTAAGAGGAAAGATGCTGAAACAGACTGGACTACTAGTCTGACCTGGTATAGGAAATATCATGTTCCTAAAACACAAAAACAATGGATTTTAAACAAAACAACCCTCCCAGCAAAGTCTTCATTAAAAATTAACCTCAAGGGAACTGAAGGAAATGGAAGCAAGAAATAAGACAGCCCTTTCCTGCCTAGTTGTTGTTTCTCTTTGGTCAAACAGCTTGTGTTGGGCCTAATTGTTGGAGGACACAGAAGATAGAATGCATCACCAAAACAGCTTCCTGCCCTGGATTTGTAGGCCAGCATGTAAACATGCGTACAGAACCCCACTTTGGCATTTGGAGTGCAGATTCCTATGTGTCCTCCGACAGCTCACTAAGCATGTTTGCAGTGTTGCTTTAAAGTTACAGGATTGCAATTAAGAAGTTTTTATTACTGTCAAAAGATTTCCTCAAAAGAAAATGTTTATCTTGAGAATTTGAGATTCCTTGGAATTGATTTCATATCAAATACACCTGATCAGCAAACACCCAAAGTTTCTTATACATTTAGGGATAAAAGCCAAGGTTACATCCTGTAGTCACTCAGCTGCAGTGAGGGGCTTTGCAAATTCAAAGAAATACCTGAACAAAAATTAATCCCCAGCAAGGGCATTGGGTGGCAAGCACACATTGGGTATGTCTAGACTACATGGCTCCATCAGCTCCGTCATGAAATGAGGTTTACTGGAGCAGTCGATAAAGGCTTCCCTTGTCGATCGCGGCGCGTCCAGACTGCCCCGCTGTGCCGCCAAACAGCTGATCTGCACAGCGTGGCGGCCATTTTGATGTAAATGAAGCAGCGATTATTTAAATGGCTGCTTCATTTTCCTATGTCTAGTAAACTCATCTACATGGCTCCATCGACGGAGCCATGTAATCTAGACATACCCACTGGAAAAAAAGAATTAGGAGGTAGGTAAGTGATGTGATCATCAATAAAGCCTTTGCAGGACACAGTAAAATGCTATCATGAGCTCTGTATATGACATTGCTGTTTAGCAGTAGGACAGACCAAAAACTGTCACTTGTGGGTAACTGTTACAGTCTGTATCCCTATGTTCACCCCTTTTTCAAGGCTATGATAAATAGTGTATAAAGAATGCCTTGTGAGGTATCATCTGAAAACTCAAGATTTGCTGATCATTTTGTCCGGGTAAAATACGAGTGGCAACCCTGTACATAAAGTTATAAGATTCTGCTGTATAATAATACTGAGGCAATGCAGACTTGGAATAAAAGCCAGTTCCTCAGAGACAAAATAAACTGACATATCAGCCAGCTTTCAACAAAATCAGCTGGACTTTCACCTGGTTCAGCAGCCATTCTTGGTCAGGAAAAATGGTGACACAGAGAAATGAACATCTTGGTAAAGAAAACAGCTAGAAGTTCCCATCCCCACAGACTTTCTTGCCTCTTGCACCCCCAGCTGGAGATGATTTTCAAAGAAGATGAAAAAGTACACACAATGGGGATGTAAATAGATGCCCCCATGGGCACTGACTCCATGGGTGCTCAGGCACTGGAGCACGCACAGGGAAAAAAAAAAATGCATGCATGCTCAGCACCCACCAACCATGGCTGATTGGCAGCTCCAGGGTGCAAAGAGGTGGAGTAAGGTTAGGAAGAGCCATCCTGGGCCCCATGGGACTCAGGAAAGCCTAGGAGACTACCGGAGGCCCAGGTACCAGACGCCGGGGCCAGGTCTACCTCTGTACTCATCAGCAGCAGTGGGAGCTATAGGAATCGGAGCAACCCAGCCCCACCGTGCTCTGCTTCACCGTCTCCAAGCTGGATCAATGGGAATTTGAGATAAGAGGACTGAACTTGTCATTTCCAAGTAACTGCATGAATTTTCTGATTTTCACTAAGTACAACTGGTTCCTCAAATTTCATTACACCAACAGCCTGTAGGTACATCTACACAGTAGGGCTTAACTCAAAATAAGCTATGTCAATTGTGTAGCTTATTTTGAAATTGGGAGTGTCTACACAGCACTTATTTCGAAATAGAGCACTCTTCCTCAGACTTCCCTTGCTTTTCATGCAATGAGGGTTACAAGAGTCAGAGTAAGAAGTCTTCCAGCTTGACAGTATTTCAATATTATTTCAAAGTAACTGCCTGCTGTGTAGACGCAGACTAAGTTATTTTGAAATAACTAGTGTTATTTCAAAATAATGTTGCTGCGTAGACTTACCCGGTGAGATACTCTTTGGCTGGAATGAGAGATTTCAATGGCAACTGTTCCATCTCTCACGCAGTGAAGAAACTTTAGGTGTAATGGACATGGTTGCAGGTTCATCAACTAGACATCCCTTCAATGGTGGTTACTAGTTACAGGATTGTTAAATTGCTGAGTTGGCTAGCATCAGCATTCCATGCCTTTATGCTAGCAACTATGAACACCTAGAGGCTGGGCTTTGGCTGGTTTTTTAGCACTTAAGGCCAGATACCTATTGTTTTGGATGCAGTAAGAGGAGCAGCTCCTCCAGCAGGAACCACAGGTTCAGCAGTGGTGGAAGAAAGAGGACAAGGAAAATGAGGATGAGACCAAGCAACTGCTACTAAAGGAGCAGTTTCTAGAGCAGCACTATTTCATGGTGCAGCACTATTTCTGGCTTGGGAAACCAGTGTCTTGTGGTGAGAGAGATTGTTCTGCACAGCTGCAGTGACCAGAAGGGCCTAATAATCAACAAGCCAATTCTAGGTCATTAATTTCCCATTCCACATCCTCTGATTTTACCAAAGGTTATTTCAACATATTCCTTGAATCATATCAATTAGTGAGGTTAAAATGTGTTTAACCATGTAACCGCTAACATTTTCAGCCATTAAATGGTTACATGCAGGAAGGTGCGGAGGCAGCCCTCACCTGACTCCCCATGATGCTGCCTCTGATACTGATGCAGCAGCATAGGGGGCAGCAGCTCCCCAGGATCCATCGTGTTGGAGGAACCAGCAACTGTGAAGGTTAACCAATGAGTTCAAGCTCATTGGTTAATTGTATACACAGCTGCATTTTCCTAATATCAGCCATGACTTACTTTGTACTATTTTAGTCTGTCTGGTTCTCTCATAACTATTTGTAACATTCATTACAGAAAGCAACTTAATCTACTTTCCATCCATATTTCTTGCTACAATTCATTGTAACTTCTTCTGAACATTCATATACCTTTTACAATTGGTATCATAACTAGGGTAAATATTCAGGACTAATGTGGTCCTTGAGTGCACAAGCAGGGAATGTTGAATAGGAATAAAGAGACTATTTTACCTCTATATTTAGCACTGCGACTGCTGTGACCATTGCTGTAGTACTGTGTCCAGGTCTGGTCCCAACAATTTGAGAGGGATACCAATAATTTAGAGGGGATTTGGAGAAGAACAAAAAAATAAATTAATGGATTAGAAAACATGCCTTATATTTTAAAAAACTCAATTTATTTTGCTTTATCAAGAAAGGGTTAGGAGGTGACTTCGTGACAGTCTACAAGTACACACAGGGGAACAAATATTTGATAATGGGCTCTTCAGTCCAGCAGAGAAAAGTATATTACTCTCTACTGGCTGAATATTAATATTGGACAAATTCAGATTGGAAATAGTATGTCTATTTTTAACAGTGAAGGTAACTGACTCATGGACAATTTACCAGGGTCATGGTGGATTCTTCATCACTGGTGATTTTTAAATCAAGCTATCAGCAGTGGAGAATGTGGGTGCACACAGTATTCTGCTGATACAAGGGGTGGAGCAAGGACCCAATGAACTGTGCCACAGGGAGAGTTTGAGACTATCAAGGCACAACATGAGGAAGTCTACTTTGCAGAGGGCTCATGTACTCTCCCAGTATAGCCACTGGAGCAGAAGTCCTCACTGCAAGAAGGACTGCAGACATTACTTAGGCAGTTACTGAGGGCCAAGCAGCAACAGTGCAAGGCCCAGGGAAACCTATGGGCCTATATGACCCAGGTAGCAGATTGCAGCTAGTTGTACTCTGACTGCTATGAGAGGAGAACAGGGGAAGCTGCTGGTTTAGTGAAAGAAGGCAGGACACCAGGGGCAAGTGCCCACTAGCAGAACAGAAGGTGTGGGAGATCAGTCACCTGGGGCTGGAGGCTGGGGCTAGGACCCAAGATCCCTTACTCCTGAGGGCACAAAGGACATTTTAGGAGAGTGTACCCATACCAGGAGAGGACATAAGCTCCACCGCTATCTCCCAGCTAGGTTGCTCAGCTTCATGCTGGCTGCAGGAACACACATGCCTGCCACTGCAATGAGGGTAGAGAGGCCTGACACCTGCTGCCACCCAGTACCAGGCCCCCGTGGTAATCCCCCAGGCTGCCCCGAGTCTCCCGGGCTACCATAAATGTGGGGACCATCCTATCCATAGGACAGTTGAGGCAGCTGCTGCAGAGCTTCCCAAACCGCAGAGCCCGGGGTGGCCACCCCAAATTAATCTATAGACAGGACAGCTCCGATTCTAGAACGTAGGAACAGTCATACTGGGTCAGACCAATGGTCCAGGTAGCTCAATATCCTGTCTGATGGGCCAGTTAACCAGATGCTTCAGAGAAATGAACACACCAAGAAGATTTCAAGTGATCCACCGAGTCATTGAGTTCCAACTTTCAGCCTCGACTTCCTGGAATCAGCCCCTGATCAGTTTCAGCAGCAACTGACTTGGACACCTGGGGCAGAGCAGCTGGAGTGCTGCCGGGTTGGTCCAGTAGCGCCGAGGTGCGGCACTACCGGACCAACCCGGCAGCACTCCAGCTGCTCTGCTGCAGGCGTCCCCAATTCAGCCGCTGCTGAAACTGACCAGCAGTGGCTGAATCAGGGACGCCTGGGGCAGAGCTGAACTATCGGAAGGGGGGCTATGAGGGGTCTGGGGTGGCATCCCCCCCACAGCCCTCCCTTCCAATAGTCCGGCATATCTGATAATCCGGCACCCCCTGGGTCCTAAAGGTGCCGGATTATCGGAGGTTTACTGTAGTAACTGTTTAAGTCTTAACCTGACTCCTCCTGTTGCTGTAACAGAATAGAACACAATCAAAGAACCATAGCCGGTTTGGCTATCTTGCCGTGGCCAGGGGTAAACGCAATAAAAGCTGAGCGTTGAGTCGTGCTGTCTCCACAGGGCGGACTCTTGGGGCACCCGTCAGCTTCCCTGGCTGCCCGCTGCAAAGGGACTCTGTCCTAGCAGTTAAAAACTTGGGTGTGATAGGGCTCACAGACCACTCATTACCCCAGCCACCGGCTAACAGGTGGCCGTCTCCACTTCCCTTCCTTTGTTTCTCCCTCTGGGAAGAGACTTGTTATCTGCTCAAGCTGGGACTAAATGTCTGGGCCAATACACATGTGGGTGAGTCGGTGGGAGTCACACATCACAGCGCAGGGGAACCCCGGGTTACAGAACAGACAACACCCCCACTACATCACAGAGGTGCACAGGTTGTCCGCCCATTGTGCAAAAAATGACTTCCTTATGTTTAAAATCTGCCACCTATTAATTTAATCGAGTGATCCCTAGTCCTTATGTGAAGGGGTAAATAACACTTGTGCATTTTTCCATATAATTTATCATATTCCCCTTTAATATGACCTTTATCATATTCTCCTTTAATCATCTCTTTTCTAAGCTGAACAATTCTAGTCCTTTTAATTTTGCCTTATACGGAAGCTGCTCCATCACCCTAATAACTTTAATTGTCCTTCTCTGCACCTTTTCCTGTGTGAATATATCTTCTTTGAGATGAGGCAACCAGAACTGCATGATTCAAGGTGCAGGTGTATTACAGCTTTATATACATTACTCTATTATAATGTAAATAATAAATATCTGTTAATCCCTTTTTTAATGGTTCCTAACATTCTGTTAGCTTACTGCTGCTGCACATTGAAAACATGTTCAGGGAACCATGCAGGAGGATTCCAAGATGACTTTCTTGCGTGATAAGAGCTAATTTAAATTCCATCATCTAGCTCAGGGGCAGGCAAGATATGGCCCACATGCTACATCTGACCTGCCAAACCGCCAGATCTGGACCATGGGTTGCCCTGGCGGGACCGTCAGACACGGAATAGCCAGCCACTTCAGAGCAGGTGGCTGCTCCCTGTAGCTCCCTGCACCGGAGATGGGGGTGGGAGAGGACGGTTGGAAACGGGCCAATGAAGACAACACCATCATTGGGGTTTAGAGGTCTTGCTTGCTCAATATTGTTAGATTTAGCTAATTTGACACAGCTAGAGAGAAAACCCTTTAACTAGGTTCAACAGTTACTCTTTGTATTTAACCAGTGAAAGAGAGATTAGGATATACAACAGGTCTTACATGGCATTTTTTATATATACTCCTTATATAAGCTAAATAATGTGCAACTGCATGATAACTAGACTTTCATACTTTCCAATTTACTGGAGCACATTCTGATAGATACCACTTTCTAAGTAGGGTTCAGAAGTTTCTAATCACAGCGTATTTGGGAAAGTATGGATTAAGGATGTTAAATATTGGTTAATTTACTAGTTGAGTAGTCGATGGAATTTCCGCTAGTCTGCTAGTCGATAGGCACTTGTACATTTCAAAGGAGGAATGCGGACTTCCGTATGCAGCATGAAGTGAGCAGAAGTCCTGCTGACTCCGGGCTGCAGGCAGCATGCCAGCTTTGAAATGTTCAAGAGTCCCTAGCGGGGGCTCTTACATTTCTAAGTGGAAGCGCCCTCATGGAGCCCAAGGTCAGCGAGGGACAGGGGACTCAGAGTTCCCCACTGACCCCAGGCTCCATGCTGCACTGCTGCTTTGAAATACCACGGCAGTCCTTAAAATCCTTAGTATGGATTTCACAACTAGGCTGTAGGTCTGCCCTGTAACTGAGATGCACAAGTCGCTATCTAGTAGATAAGAGACTGCCATATAAATGGGAGATGAGAGAATAGAAGAAATTCAGATGTGCCAGTCCAGTGCAAAGACAGATGGAAAGAAAGCCGTATATTGATGGCTCACAGATCTGACTACACAGGGTTACTATGGGAGATGTGGCATTCAAACATCTCTTCAGAAATACTTGGGGATCTCAGTGATTGCACTCCTTGCCCACAGCCCCCTTTTCCCAAGCAATGTCAGCTGTGGGGGATGTCCAGGGAGCCTGGCAGGGGGTGGCAGCAGGGATTAGGACCCCTGAACTCACCACAAAGGCAGGAGCCAGAGCGACCCAGCAAAGAGAGATGTAAAGAAGTAGTGGACTACCTGATAATCCTATGCCTATTGGGTAGTCAAATCGACTACTTGCATTCCCTCCCCCAGCTGCCTCTGTATCAAGTGGGGGGAGGAGCAGAAGCCTGTGCTGGTTGCAAGGGGGGGGGGAGGGGAAAGAGAGCTGGCTTAAAAGCTGGTTTCCCCACAGCACCATCTTCACAGTGCCACCCATCCCTCCGCTGCCTCTATCAGAGGTGGGAGGGCAGGGGCTGCTTTGCAACAGTAGTTCCTATGAATGAGAGATACCAAATCCGCACTGGGACCCCTGCACACAGGGGCTGCTGCCTGCCAGGCAGGCAACTGGACTCAATTCCAGCTGGCAGGACAAAACCCCGCTGTGTCTTTGCAATTTAACACACAGGAGGAGCCAGGAGGCAGGCTACCCAGTTCCTACTGCCTTTTAAATTGCAGAACTGCAGCAGTGCTGCCTATTAACTAATCAAGTAGTTGATGAAAATTCTATCGACTACTCAATTAGTTAATACCCGCATTTTAACATCCCTACCAGCAACCCGCTCTGCTCCGCACCACTGCCTGCTGAGCTCTACTCCACTTCTCTGCAGCAACGGGAAGCGGAGCATCCTGGTGCAGGGATGCCTTGTCTCCCACCACAACAAGCAGAGCAGGCTACCAGGTCACTCAGGCGCTTGCTGCTGTGATGACTGCAGGGGGATCTAAGACTTGCTGATGCCCCACACCAGGCTCCCCAAGTAATCCTCTGTCTGCCTTGGCCTATTCAGAGATGGGTGAGGTGACTGGCGCAAGGCCCCACAAAGCACAAGGTCTGAGGTGCCCACCCCGAACCACCCTATGGACAGGACAACTCTGTTCACAGGTGCTTAAGCTCTCCTGCACCCACACAAAAGGTTTGCCAGGACAAGTGCTAGAGTAAACAGTGTTTCCCTACTTGTGGCCAAACAGCCAGCATTTACGCTGCCCAACTTTTAGCGGCACATTTGTGTCACTTAAAGATGTGTAACGTAGCCAAAGCCTTAGTGCTATTGCTTCTAGTTGCTTGCTGACTCATAGATCCTTGCTGTAGTTTACAGCGATTTTTATTTTGGTTATCTTTGCATTCATAGGGACTAGAAGTGTTTTTCTTTTGTTATTACAGGTACACTACACACTTGGCATATTGACATGACACATATGCTGCAGAGCCCCCAGCATTGGGTGTAAATAACAGTGTTGATGGTGAAGTACGGCTGATGAATAAGTCACTGCTAAGTCCTGTGCTTGTGTACCTTACACTGCTCTACATGCTGAAGTAGCACCTCCCCAATTTACACTGCTATTTTTAGCAGCGCAGCATCCCGCAGCCAGAGCCTTTCCCAGACACTGGGAAAGGCTCCAACTGCAAGGAGCTGCTGGAACCATTTCCTTCTGCTCCCCACCTGCTGAATCCTTTCACTGTAGCACATCTCTACATATACCTTGTACAGCGCCACCATCCAGTGGTGTGCAGTACAGACCTACCTACTCTGGAGAAAAAGATGCAGCCACCAGAGAAAAGTATCAATTCATTCATCACCCCAAACCAAGCCAATCTAATCTCTGATCACCATAGCACTTCATAGTCACTGCCACCCTTGTGCTCTCAAGATAGTTGGTCTTGCTGCTAATGGTTGGTATTCTGGAGTTATGTTGCAGTCGCCATTTGGGGCCAACTGACCAAGAACACGGGGTGCATACAGAATTCAGGGATCCCCAGGTATCTACATTCAGGTTTGCAAGATAGCTGCTGCAAACCTGTGTCACTCTGGACTTCATAATTACTGTACTATGAAATATGTATGCCTAAGATGTAAGGAGTTATGTACATATACTGAAAGTTATGTTAACGTCTGAGATTTGGAGCTGCTCACCAAAAGGTTAGAATCAAATAAGAGGGATTTTTTCCATCTGTCTACATGTAAACTAAATCTGCATACTTCTCAATGAACACTTACTTACAGTCTGAACTTAGCACTAATTGAAAAATCTCCAGGGCAGGAGTGGGCAATAATCTTTGATGGGAGGCCCTGCCAAAAATTTGTTAAGTGGCTGCTGTCTGTATTCTTCTGTGATATTAATGGAGGAGGTGCAGGGTTTGGGATGGAGGTTGGATGCAGCAGAGAGCTTGGGGTAATTGGGGTTCAGGAGGAGGTGTGGGGTCTGGAAAGGGGTAAGGGTGCAGGAGAAGATTCTGACCTGGAGGAGGGATGTAAGAGGAGGTGCAGAGTCTGGGAGGGGTGTGACACTTGGGCCAGAGGTGCAGGAGGCAGTGCATGGGTTTGGGCTGTGACCTAGGACAGGAGCTGGGAGAGGGGGAGAGCAGAGGAGTGTGGGGTGCCAGGTGCAGGCTCTGGCTGGGGAGATGCTTAACCTAGGCATCTCCTGGCCAGCAGCCCAGCAGGAGCCTCAGGAAGTCTCCCTGCCTGCCATGCCCCATAAGCCACTCAAAGTGGCCTGCTGGGGGGTCTGTGCACATCTCAGTGCTCCACATGCCTCTGGGGAGGGCCCTCCACAGGCTGCCTGAGCTGCAAGCATGGCCCAGGCATCTCCCATTGGCCAGACACCAGTCAATGGGACCTGCAAGATTGATTTAGTGCATCTGCACAGCCACTGGTGAATTGAACACCGCATCAAATAATCACATAGTGAAGACAAGCCTTAAGTGTAGGTACAGAGACAGCCTGAATCTTTCTTTACCTAGGAAGTAAGCAAACAAAAGGTTTGCTTCATGAAAGGAAGATCACAGCCAAGCCTAGCTGCAGTACAATGGAAGTATTTTGGATAAACTTTTGCTGTGTGACTTGACAATGTCTTGTTATTTAAGTTTAGGCTCTACTACGAGCATTTTTTATATTTAACCTTTATTTCTATTACTTCTGCTTACTGTCACTTGATGTCTCTATAAATAAGTCTCAGTGTGTACTAACCAATGCTGTGTTCTGTGGTGTAACTAGTAAGCTGTAAAGTACTGTTTCCTAGTGTTGTGACTTTCCTGGGAAGAATCAGGTGCTAGATATTTCAGGGAGATGCTCAGAGGACTCAGGAGTTCGTTAGAGCATGCCTCTCGTTAATCTGTAAGGGGTGGGGAGAGCATCACAGCTTGGAAAGCAGTATTTGTGTTTCCAGAGGCCGGTGGTATTGGGGAAGTGATATACAGTAGGCCTCACGCTCAGGCTAGGTCTATACTAAAGCCAGAATGTCAGCTTAAGGTATGCAACTCCAGCTACATAAGTAATGTTGCTGCAGTCCATATACCTTAAACTGAGATTGGTGCCATCATCACAGTGGGAGATAAGACAAGTGCTCCTATCAGCTTCCTTTACTCCTTGTGATCAGGGGTGCCCTCAGCATTCAATTTAGTGGGCCTGAGGAAAGGTGGTAATGAGGTGCCTCACAACCCTGGATACCCCAGGAAGTATCACAAGAGTCCCATGCAGGAAACCCACATGTATCTGCCAATTTCTGTGTTTGGCTAGGAGAATGGGAAAACCAAAGGCAGAAGATCTAGCTGATACATAAAATACACTTGGGAACACAGATATAGATAAGTATTCAAGCTACTGGACTATGAGGTCTTTTCCCTCCTTTTTTAAAAACTGATTTTCCTCATGAAAATTCAGCATAGGCAGTGATGATGCAAGTTTCTAAACCTTGCTCCATAATTGTTTTAATCATAATCTGCATCTCTGCCGCCTTGTCTACACAATGAAATCATTGTTTCTAAACGCTGTCGGCAGTAGCCATGCTAGCGGAATGAAAGCTGAACAGAGTACTACAACAAATTGTGGTCACTGACCTGCCAACTAGCAACACAACTGGCTGCATCTAGACTGGCAAGTTTTTCCACAAAAGCAGCTGCTTTTGCGGAAAAACTTGCCAGCTGGCTACACTGGCCACTTGAATTTGCGCAAGAACACTGACGATCTAATGCATGATAGTCAGTGTTCTTGCGCAAATACAATGACTCTCCCGTTTGGGAAAAATCCCTCTTGCGCAAATGCTTTTGTGCAAGAGGGCCAATGTAGACAACTGAGAACCGTTTTGCACAAAAAAGCCCAGATGGAGAAAATGGCAATCGGGGCTTTCTTGCGCAAAACGGCGTCTAGATTGGCACGGACACTTTTCCGCAAAAAGTGCTTTTGCCCAAAAGCGTCCGTGCCAATCTAGACGCTCTTTTCCGCAAATGCTTTTAACAGAAAAACTTTTCTGTTAAAGGCATTTGTGGAAAATCATGCCAGTCTAGACGTAGCCAACTGTGTTTAGCTCTCATTCAGGTACGGTGAGTGTTGACAACTGTGTTCAGACATGGCAAGGTGAAAGCAGTTCAGTCTCCAATCCATGCATAGGGAATCATCAGCTTCTCTCCTAACATTACTGATAAGGGTGCTAATAAGGCACAGCTATTTATTCATCATGTGGACACCTGTCCACTAGGAAATAGATTGAGAACACCTGCTCATTTCACACAGGTCAAATTGCCATCACTAATTACTTTTATCATTAAAAATGTGGGTTACACATCAACCAGTGGGCAGGAGATGAAAGGCTTAACTTCTTAGCTCCTGAGGCATCCAACACCAGATCTGTTAGTCTGACAAATTTAATATAGATTGCTATCAAAGTACACTGCATACTTAGTAGTATTTGCAATTAGCTTGTCCTTAGATATTTTACTAAACAAATCATATGAGTATAGTGATAATAAAACTGCCCCAGTTACCCAGATACAGTTGATAAAAGTAACAGCACAACAGCAAAATATTGTAAGAAAAGCAATTTCATGGTACTTTGTGCTAGTGCTATTTTGTAACCCAATCAACCCATTCTGTGGATGACTATTTAGAAAGGGGCAGAGGCAATAATTAACATGAAAGGTCCCCCCCAAAAAATGGAAGTGTCAGAGAGAACAAAGCAGGGATAAAAACAGCCAAATCAGATTTTAAAAGACAATATTAACCATGTACAGTAAAACTCCAATGGTCCGGCATCTGATGGTCCGGCACCATCAGGAACCTGAAAGTGCTGCGGGCAGCCGGACCATTGGAGCTGCTCTGCCCCTAGCTTCCCTGATTCAGCCGCTGCTAAAACTGACCAGCGGCTGAATCGGGAAAGCCGGGGGCAGAACAGCTGGAGCGCTGCCCCTCAGGGCTGTGGGACCAACCCAGCAGCACCCCAGCTGTCCCCGATTCAGCCGCTGCTGAAACTGACCAGCGGCTGACTCCAGGAAGCCTGGGGCAGAGCAGCTCTGCCTCGGGCTTCCTGGAGTCAGCCGCTGATGAGTATCAGCAGCGGCTGACTTGGGGACACCCGGGGCAGAGCAACTGGGGTGCTGCCGGGTTGGTCCAGTAGTGCCAAGGAGCAGCACTGCCGGACCAACCCAACAGCACCCCAGCTGCTCTGCCCCAGGCGTCCCCAAAAGCAGCTGGGGTGCTGCCGGGTTGGTCTCGCCGCACGAAGGGTTGGTGCTACCAGACCAACCTGGCAGCACTCCAGCTGCTCTGCTGCAGGCTTCCCCAATTCAGCCGCTGCTGAAACTGACCAGCAGCGGCTGAATCAGGGACGCCTGGGGCAGAGCCGGACTATCAGAAGGGGGGGGCTATGAGGGGTCTGGGGCGGCATCCCCCCCACCCCACCCTAGACCCCTCATAGCCCCCCTTCCGATAGTCCAGCATATCTGATAATCCGGCACACCCTGGGTCCTAAAAGGTGCCGAATTATCGGAAGTTTACTGTGTTTTGATAGGCACTTCATACTAAAAATCTAAATAATAGTATAGAGTGTTGTGTTTAAATCATGTGAGAATTAACTAATGTAACCAGGATGACCACCACCAAATTAAATTAGGAGTTACGTATTTTCTTTAAAGACAAATGCCAATCCTTTCTTATTTACCCCATGTTACCAAAAAGTAGGCAGAGTGACATTGCTATACATGGTACCTATCAGATGTTTTTGGCCTTGTTTTTGTATCCCTTGTACTCCCCCATTGACCCACTGTTTCTCACTCACTCCTTGCATCATGTCTGAAATTTCAGAGGGGTAGCTGTGTTAGTCTGTAACTGAAAAAAACTTAAAACAGAAAAAGTCCTGTAGCATCTTAGAGACTAACATAAAATGTAGATGGTATCATGAGCTTTCATGGGCACAACTCACTTCTTCAGATGAACAGCGTTAAGAGGTCCAGGGTACAAATAAATAGCAGAGAAAGAGAGGGGGAATGGGGAGGGAAGAGAAGAGGAAAAATATTATCAGCTAGAGTGTACATGCTAAATGAGGCTAATAGAGTGGGCTCTAAGTATTCTAAGTACGTGGTGCTTAACTTTTTATGTCATATGGCTGTGGAATGCAGCGGCCCATCAAAGGTCTTTGTTCAGACTTTGGTTCAAAGTGTCATACTTGTAAATGAAACCAAGATCTGCAGCTTCTCGCTCCAGCTGGTTTTTTAAATTGCTTTGTAATATAGTCATTTTTAGATCCACTAGTGAGTGCCCAGGCAAACTGAAATGTTCCTCAACAGGTTTGTGTGTGTTACCATTTCAAATATCTGATGTGTGTCCATTAATCCTTTGTCTTAGAGACTGTCCAGTTTGGCCAATATACATGGCAGAGGGGTATTGCTGGCATTTCATGGCATAGATCACATTGGTGGATGTACAGTTATAGGAGCATCTGATGTGGTGGCCTATGCGGTTAGGTCCTGTGATGATGTCATTTGTATAGATGTGTGGACAGAGTTGGCACCGGAATCGATTGCTGGAGTAGGTTTCTGAATGAGTATGATGGCAGTGTGCCATGGGGTTGCTGGAAAGAATTTGTTTGAGGTTAGGAGGTTGTTTGTAGGCGAGGATTGGCCTCTCCCCCAACACTTGTGAGAGTGAAGGATCATTTTGCAGGAAAGGTTGTAGATCAGTGGTCCCCAACTTTTTGGGGCTGCCGGGCACGGCACCACACATATGCCCGGGGTAGGGGCCGCGCATGCGCCAGGGCGCAAGAATGGCTCAGGCCGGCCCTGGTCACTAGGCAGGAGCACATAAATGCCCCGGTGGGCACCGTGTTGGGGACTACTGTTCTAGATTGTTGTTGATGCACTGGAGAGGGTTAAACTGAGGGCTGTAGGTGATGGCCAGTGATGTTCTGTTTTCTTTGTTGGGCCTATCTTGAAGACTCTGATGCCTGGGTACTCGTCTGGTTCTCTGTCCACACATCTATACAAGCAACATCATCACAGGAGCTAACCACATAAGCCACAGCATCAGAGGCTCATATAACTGCACTTCTACCAATATGATCTATGCAGCAGGGTACTTAGAATACTTAAGAGATCACCCTGTTAGCCTCATTTAGCAGGGACACACTCATTGACAATATTTTCCCTCTTCCTCTTTCCCTCCCCATCCCCTCGCTCCCTCTGCAATTTGTACCCTGGACTGCTTAACTCCATTTATCTGAAGAAATGGGTAGTGCTCATGAGACCAGCTACATGCTTTGTTAGTCTCTAACGGTACGTCTAGACTACAGGGTTTTGTCGACAGAAGTTTTGTCGACAGATACTGTCGACAAAGAGTGTCTAGACTACATTCAGATCTGTCGACAAAGCAAGCTGCTTTGTTGACATAACTGTGGACGCAAAGGACAGTTTAGATGCAATAACGTCTTCTGTCGACAGAACTCTGTTGACAAAAGGCGTTATTCCTCGTAAAATAAGGTTTACCAGCGTCGACAAAACTGCTGAGTTCTGTCGACGTTATGTTGACAGAACTCAGCGGTACTGTAGACGCAGATTTAGGCTATGTCTAGACTACATGCCTCTGGCGACAGAGGCATGTAGATGAGGCTACCAGGCATAGGAAAATGAAGTGGCGATTTAAATAATCGCCGCTTCATTTAAATTTACATGGCTGCCGCACTGAGCCGACAAATAGCTGATCAGCTGTTTGTCGGCTCAGCGCTGTAGTCTGGACGCGCGGGTGTCGACATCAAAGGCATTTGTCGACCACCCAGATAAACCTCATCCCAGGAGGTTTACCTGGGTGATCGACAAATACCTTTGATGTCGACACCCGCGCGTCCAGACTATCGCGCTGAGCCATGTAAATTTAAATGAAGCGGCGATTATTTAAATCGCCGCTTCATTTTCCTGTGCCTGGTAGCCTCATCTACGCCTCTGTCGCCAGAGGCATGTAGTCTAGACGTACCCTTAGTTTTGTCCACAAAACCCTGTAGTCTAGACACACACCCTGATGCTACTGGACTATTTGCTGTAAGTTTTTTCATGTCAGCAACGTAGCTGGGAAACTCGTGGGCGCCGCGGCTGCGCGTGCTGGCAACTCTGCCGAGTGCCGGTGCGGCCTTTTCGGCACCTTTCCGAATCTACTGGTCACTAAGTGCAAGCGCGCGCTCCTGGGCACGGCGGCACCCCGGCCACGTGCGCACCGAGCCCGCCCGCGGGTCTGTGCGCCAGGCATATGGGCACTGAACGCACGTGTCCCCAGCGCGTGTCCAGCAGCCTGGGTGGCTCTCCGGCCAGCCTGGCCCAAGGGACCCGCGCAAGGGCCTAGTCCCCGCTCGCGCGGCCTCTCCGCCAGGGGAGTCGCCTCCCCGCGGGCGGCAGAAGCGCCGGGAGGGCCCCTTAGAGCCGCGTGCCTGGAGCGGGAGCGGTCCCAGCAGCTCGCGTAGCAGCAGCTGCCACAGGCCGCCGTCGCTCCCGCCTCCTGGGCTGCTCCTCCCCGCAAGTCCCGCCGCCTGTCCCCGCCTCCCCCTCCCTTCTCGGCCGTCGGCCCCCGGGTTTCCTGCTGCTGGCGGAGGCCGAGGGAGAAGGTGGCGGTGGAGGCGGTGGACGGAGAGAAAACGCCGCGGAGCGGGAGAAGCGAGGCGGCTGCTGCCCGCCCACCCCCACTGAGTCCAGCGCCGCCCCCACCACCTCCTCCTTCAGCGTCTCTGCCCCTTCCCTCCCCCCAGCCACCTACCTCCCCCAGCAGCCGGGACAATAGCGCAGGGAGATGTCCTCCTCCGGCGGCCACCAGCACAGCCAGAGCCGGGCCATCCCCACCAGGACGGTGCCCATCAGCGACGCTACGCAGCTACCTCATGACTATTGCACCACGCCCGGCGGGACCCTGTTTTCCACCACCCCTGGAGGTAAGAGCGCCCCACCCCTACCTCTGCGAGCTAGGCCGAGGCATCCGTCTGTGCGCGCACCACGCTCCTCCGTGCAACCAGCTGCGGGGCGAGGTGTATGCAATTAACGGGAGACAGATCTGCAGCCAAGCACATGCAATTAACGTTACCCGACAGGCAGTTTTAATGGGGGCGGGGGAGAGAAGAAAGGGCATGCAGTTAAATGGGGGAGGGGAATTTGCAGAGAAAGGGGTGCATACAATTAATACTACACTGGGTGCTGTCGAGGAGAGGGAAGTGCAGGAATTGGTCATATGCGGGGCAGGCGCGATTCCCACCACGTCTGAAGCACTGGAGTTTGTTACTCCTCATGTGGTAGGGGTCAGGAGCTCATCTACAGGATCTCCTCTTTTCCGTCTTCGCTGGGGTTCTCAAAGCAAAGGGGCATGGGCTAGTGCTTTCCAGGAGCAGAGCCTCTGGAGAAGAGCAAAGAGAAACAGTTGCACCGGAGATCACTGTAAAGAGGGAGGGGGGAGACAACAGCACGAAAAAGACTTTCCCTCTGTGCATTTAATAGTAATGTTGGGATTTGGGGGAGGGGAGGAGCTTGCTTTGGGTCTGGAGCCAGTTACACTGGATCCCAAACGCTTCCTTCGTTAGTGTGGGGTTAGTGGTGGGATATTTGTAAACAAGGCCTAAGAGGCTAGGACGAGCCAGTGACTGTTGCACAATAGGAGGGGAGGAGTAAGGGGAATTCTCCAGCAGCTGCAGCAAGGAGGGAAACGCGAACTCCGCCAAGAACTCGGACGCCCCCAGTGTGAAACCTGCCTCTGGCCCTCACCACGAGGGCGGGGGATTCCTTTAGCCCTGAGTACATCGGTGAGCGTGGAGGGCTCAGTTTAAGGAAGTGCTAGTTTTGCAGGCGAACACGGATGTAGATAATGCAGCAATCGACAGATAGGCCTGTTCTTGGAAAACCAGGCCTGTATAAACCTATGGTTATGCCTGCTGCTCGTGTTGATTTTATCAAGAGCTCAATAGGAGCCAAAACATAGGAGCATCGGAGATCCTGTCTGTGCTTAACCGTGTCATCTTCCCACAGGCAAGGCTGTTCTGTGAAATATTCCTCCCCATTGCCCCCAAATAAAAATCGTTTAACAGCAAGTCCCATCATATGTTACATGTCTTGATAGTTGCAGAAGCCATAGAGGCTGACATACATGCAAGACAGGATTCCTGAGCTAAATATTGATTACGTTCCCCTGAGGGGGAGCTATTAGAAAAGCACTCACAGATATTTCAGAGGCAAAGCTGTTTTGTTGTTAAATAGTCAAGCAGCCATTTCACTGTAGCTTTCAGAGACGCTTTAAAAATAATACCCTAGTTCCTGGCTTAGATCAATGGCAAAATATGTGGAAATAAATTATTAGTGGAACTCGAATCTATCCTGATTGTCAAAGAGGACTAAAATAATAATATTCAGGGCTGAAAACCTGCTGCTCTTTTGGGGTATGGTATGGTTGTCTCAAAGCCCAGACCTCCTATTTCCCCTCCATTTTAGGCTCAACTTTACTTCCATTCCTGTTAAACTGGATGTTGTTTGCCCATTCATTGTTCTTTGTTTTATGCATATAAAATTATGAATTTATATAACCTACATTTCATGGATGGGTAGTCAGTGAATACATGAATTCTACATCATTTAAGTCTTGCTCTACTCTCTTTTTCTTGCACCTATAACTTTTCTCTGTTGACTGTAAACATGTTTGTGTCTGTTATTGGTATCTGCTAAAGAAGCAAACCTATCTTGACTTTATCATTTGCTGGATTTGCAGATGGCTATAAAAATGTAAACATTAGTATAACTTTTTTGTGGTTGCCAGAAAGTAGCAAAGACAGCTCAGTGGTGTGTGCATTTCACAGGCCAAGACTGATTAAAATTGCTGGATCCCCTTGTGTATCCTTCCTCCATATTAGGTATTTTAAAACTCGTTCTGGCTATTAAACTATGAAGTGGGGTCTTGCTTCTGTTGTGATATTTTGTGTTGGCAGGAGGTGACTTGCCGTTAAAAATTATTTGTAAATGAAGGAGAAAAATGAAGGAGAAAAATAATTATTATTAGAAGTATATGCAGAATATGACATAGAACCTGGATAAGAGGAACATAATATTAGCAAATGAGTGTAACACACATTCTTGTTCAGAATTTACTGTGGGTTGTGAAATACCTACTTGATGTGGCATTGTAGAATGTATTATACTGCTGGTACCGAATCTTTTAAAGCAGTGGTCTCCAACCTTTTTACACCCATGATCACTTTTTAAATGGCAGGGCAAGCCAAGATGTACCCCATCCCATCCCTAAGACCCCATCCTCTCCTTTCCCTTCCTCTTCACCATTTGTTGTCCCCAACCCTTACTCACTCTCACTGGGTTGAGACATGAGATGCGGGCTTGGGGTGGGAATAAGGGATTTGGGTGTGTGGGAAGGGGTGAGAGGTGCAAGCCCTGGGAGGGAATTTGGGCGCAGGAGGAGGTGGAGAAGGGGATGCTGGCTCAGAGAGGGGACTCCAGGCTGGAGAGTGTTGTAGTCAGGTGGAGGGTCAGGGTGCTGGAGCAAGCCACGGGCTTGTGGATGTGGGGGTGCAGGAGTTTGGGTTGGAGTATATGAGGGGCTCAGGGCAGGGGGGATTAGGTCAGCTGTGGCCAGTCCGCGGCTCTCCCTCCCCCAAAAGTGTGACTCATGAAGCTGCTCTTAGCCCACCCCAAATGGCCCCTAGTACCTCCTCCCCAGCTTTCCTGTGATCACCAGGTTGGTGATTCAAGATGGCGGCCATCGACAGGAGCCTAATATGCCAGAAAGCCTAAGATTGCTTGCTCCTTAAAGGGGCGGCCTCTTTTTTTTTTTCTTTTTTGCTTGATAATTCTGTGAGACTTCGCATTTTTTCCGCGGCTCTCTTTGTTAAATGAATTGGCCACCCCTGGATTAGGTGTATAATGGGCTCAGGGCATAGGTTTGTTGTGTGTGGATGGTGCAGGAGTGTTGTGGCACAAAACTGGGGATGTGGGTGGTGCAGGAATTTGGGGATGTGAGGGGCTCTGGGCAGGGGGTTCAGGTGTATGATGGATTTGGGTATGTGGGTGGTTCAGGAGTGCTATGATGTGTGGTCAGATGGGGGCTTGGCCCCAATTGGGGACTTGTTGGCCAGGCTTCATTTTTAAATAAAATACTATGTCCAACACAAAACATTTCAGCATTGTCTTTATTTATGGGAGGAACGGGGAACTTGTTTTGGGTAAGGGGCCATTGACCCACAGAAAAATCAGCTGGGGACCACACAAGCGAGATGCAAAAAAACAACCCCTCCAAAAATCCCCCAAGCCTCACTGATGTGGCCCCAGCTGAGACACCACACTCCCCTGTCACTTCTGCCCCATGGTGAGAGAGGGTAGGTCGGACTGAGGTTCAAGGCCTCAGGCCAGATTAACCCTTCTGTGGGTTGCAGGGTTAGTGGATTTTTGTCCCCAGGCTCTGACGTGGGGCCAAAAATGAGGGAGCCAGTGTACGAGACAGGGCTGCCAGTGAGTGGTATAGGGATGAGGGTGCAGAATGTGAAAAGTAGGGTACAGGAGCAAGCTGAGGGTAGGTGTCTGGGCAGGACAGGATGGTGGTGGGAGTCTGTCTAGGGAGCAGCAGCGGGATCCTGGTGGGGGTCTGGCCTGGGGCCATAGTGTTGGTGGCCAGGGTCTGGCCAGGTGACAGGAGGTTAGTGGGGGGCCTGACCAGAGGGCAGGAGCAGGGTGCTGGTGCGGGTTTGGCCAGAGAGCAGCATCAGGGTCCTGGTGGGTGTCTGGCTTGAAACCAGAGGCCAGGTGCTGGTGGGAGTCTGGCCAGGGGGCAAGTGACAGGGTTCTGGTGGGGGTCTGGCCAATGGAAGGGGGCAGGTGCTGGTTGGGGATCTTGCCAGGGAGCAGCAGCAGGATCCTGGTGAGTGTCTGGCCTGGGGTCAGGGGCTAGGGTACTGGTGGGGGTGTGGGCAGGGTACTGGCGGGGGTCTGGCCAAGGGAGAGGGGGCAGGAGCAGCTCGGCTGGTACCTGGAAGTCTCCAGGGATGAGACTCTCTGGGGCAGGATCTGCTGGCAGCGCTGGAAGAAGCCCAAGTGAGGCTCCTTTAAGAAATCCAGCTGTTCCAGATCATGTGCCACCATCTTAACTACACGCCCCACCCTCCTCCCTGCCTTCCTGGAGCACTTGGAAGGAAGGGAAGACAAGAAAGCTTGTGCGTTCACTGTTGTGAGCGGGGGAGGAGTGCGCACTTTCTCGTCTTCCCTTCTTTCCTCGTGCTGCCTTCCTTTCTGCGGCATGGCAGAGAAGTCCTGAGGCTCCACACCAGATCCGGCTCTGGATCTGGCATGGAGCCGCAGGGCTTCCCCCAACCCCACCCCCCATGCCGCAGGAAGCCGGAGCTAACTATTTTTGCAGGAGGCTGTAGTACCATCTCAGTCTCCTCATTTGGGGTGGAGGGCGCTGGGAATACTGCCTCGCCATTGTCTGGCAGAGCCCCCACAATCGACAAGTCAATCGTGAGCAACTGGTTGGTACCACAGTTTTAAAGATTTATGGATGATGATTTTAAAAACTTCATAAAATGACACAATTTTTTAGAAGGTAAAGAATATCAATATTTGACCTCAGAGGTTTGTGCTAGTGTACAGTATGGTTCTGTTGTGTTAAGAGCAGGGTTTCTGGACTTTGTGTTCCTATTTTTCCTTAGCTTACATTTTAAAAATTATTCTGGGACAAGAATACCCCACAGGAGCTTCACATCTGTACTTTTGCTGTCCAGAAGCACCAGAATGAAATCGACTGGAATCTGTTTGCTGCTTCTGCTGCAGAATATAAACAGGAGAAAGAGAGGCACAAAGGGTTTTGGATGGATGCTTTAGAATTTGGGGTGCAGAGGAAAGCTGAGCAAGTTTGCCTTGTCTTCCACATCACACCCCTTATCTTGCATTACACTTCCCAGCAGGACCAGCAGAGTGCAGTTGACTGGAATAGTTAGTTTCACTTTGTCCTTCTTTGTGCCTTGGTGGGCTTATAGAGGAGTTAAGTTCTGCCTTGTTCAGCCTGGTGTGGTCAGGAAGAAGTAACATTTAGATAGAACATGTTCATTGGGAGATCCCAGAATCCCACAACAAAAAGAGGCACAGTTAAATAAATATGAGGAGACATGCACAGAAGAAATGGGAAAGGAAATTATGAAAATAAAGGGTGGGAGGAGATACATTTTTAATTAAATCAAAGCGTGAGTGAGAGGGAAAGAGAGGTGAACCTCAAAAATAAACTCATCTTTCTGAAAAATATATGAATTTAAAAAGCAGTAAACTTCTTCCTCCTCATGACTCCTGCAACAAGCCACATTGCTTGATTCAGTGTCAGATGTGACAGTTCAGTGAATGGTTCAGTGATTCTGAGAGTCCCAAAAAGAAAATGATGTTAAGTGCGAATTAGTATGTTGCATTATTTCGTTACTTAATATTTTGTACTTTGTTAAAACTTTACAGGGTCAAATCCGTGAACACTGAACAATACTAATGCTAAGTAATTTTTCACACAGTTCACATTTTCCTTTCCTCCTCTCCTGCTTCCATTCAGTGTGTTCTTGATGGTTTTATTTTCAGGGCTCGCCAAACCACGGCGAGCCCCGCTCGCCAGCCATGCTATCCGGCAATCTGCGCATGTGCAGATCGTTCTGCGCATGTGCAGATCGCCCGAACTCGGCTCTTCCGGGTTGCAATCTACTCGTCACAGGCAAGTAGATTGTATTATTTGTCAAGCCCTGTTTATTTTAATGGAGTATTTGAATATTCAGGTTATAAATAGGTCAGTGGTAGCTGCATCTGGATGCCTTTTAAATGGATCACTCAGAGAAATAAAGGAGCTATGGCTTTAGCTTGAGCCCATTGTACTATAGGAAGCCCCTTCTTTACGACAGCCCGATTTACGACCTCCCGCACTTATGACCTTTTCCATAAGTGCGGAAGGGGCTGAAATCCTCCAACTTACGTCCTCGGCCCCCGCATTTACAACGGCGTACAACGCCTGTCGTAAATGCGAGCTCGAGATACGACACCCCCGACTTGCGATGCTATCCCCGGAGCCGATCGAGTCGCAAGTTGGGGGCAGCCTGTACAAGCAGACACTGAAAACGTCTTTGTCCCACACATGCTGCCAAGGTATCTTAATCATAATCTTTAGTCTGCTATAACACTTTTGTGCTCTGCACGTACCTAACATTACAGGTGGTTCTGCCACTTAGTACAGATCTGTTTTGTATCTGATGTCGCTGTTTTGATCTTTCATTTGGCAGTGTCTGCATAAGTATCGAATTGTGTGCTTATTTTTGTGATGTCAAAATATCCCTGGTGTTTAGGATAGTGCCATCACTCTGCACTTAAAACACATTTCATCCAAGAATATCAAAGTACATTACAAAGATGGGAAATACTACTGTATTATATCAGAGCAGGTAAGACAGACAACTGTCAGGTCTGATCTAGATCAGGCTCGGGCAAAATATGGCCCACAGGCCGGATCTGGCCGTCAGAGGCAGAGGGGAGCCCCAGGCAGGTTCCCCAGCTTATCCTGCGCACTGTGCAGAAATGCAGCTGCAGAGCTTCATTTCTGTTTCAAAACTGGAGGGGGCGGGGAGTTTTAGGAGCCGCCCCGTCTCCAGCACATTCC
Source organism: Pelodiscus sinensis (assembly GCF_052426305.1). Taxonomy (NCBI): domain Eukaryota; kingdom Metazoa; phylum Chordata; order Testudines; family Trionychidae; genus Pelodiscus; species Pelodiscus sinensis. The sequence continues at coordinate 31,161,925 of NC_143059.1, read as the reverse complement.
CATTGGCCGGTTTCTGGGAGAAACCGGCCAATGGAAGGTGCTTGTTAGAATAACAGGCAACTAAGAAGAATCACGCCCTCTCTCCTGGGCTCAGTTATTCATGAAGCACATGGCCAGGCAGGCTGGGCTGGCTGGGAAACATTTTAAGCTAGGCAGGCAGGCAGGAAGGGGGCTAGTTTGGCAGCCACAGCCTGCTTCTGGCACCCCAGCCCTTTCCTGCCCCAACTTTCTGCCCCCTGTACTCAACATACCCAAACTCTCTTACACCCTCCCTCCCTTCCCCCCAGATCTGACACCCCAGTCTCCTGCCCCACATCACAATCCCCTCCTATCCTAGGTCACATCCCAAGCCCCTGCACTCCAGTCCCCTGCCCTAGGTCACAACCAGCTGCTTCATCCCAATTCCCTCCCAGACTCCAGTCTCCCTCTTGCACCCCAGTCCCTTACCCCAAGCTTCTTTCTGCACCCAACCTCCATTCCAGACCCTGCATCTTCTCCATTAATATCATGGAAGAGTGTGGCCCTCGACCACTTTCCAAAATCTTGGAGTAGCCCCCCATGAAAAATTATTGCCCACCCCGATCTAGATGGTATTGGTCCTGCCATGAAGGCAGAGGACTGGACTTGATGATCTCTCAAGGTCCTTTCCAATTCTAGTATTCTATTATTCTATGATTAATCTCTATTTTACAGATTGGGCTCAGTTTTCTTATGAGATTAAGTGTTTTACCAAGGTTTATAAGAGAAGTGGCGGTGTCAGGCATAGACCGAAACAACTCCCCAGTTCCCTGCTCCATAGAATTGTTGCCTTCCAGTAAAATACACCCAAAACAACGGATCACTGTTAGGGATGTACTAGTGTAGTTGATTAACCAATTAATCAACGGGCAAAAGTTTATAGTTTAATGCTATAGACTACACACATTCTCTCCCGCCAGTAAATTTTTTAGTGGGCTGGCCAGCAGCCCTGCTCAGAGCCTGCTTGCACTGGGTCTGCTGCAGCTCTGCATTTAAAGTGTATTAGGAGCTAGGTGGGAAGGCAGCCCAGCTCAGTTCCGGCTCAAACCAGGTCTAGGAGCTCAGCCCCCAGCGTCCCACACAAGGGCTGCTGCCACCCTGCGCTGTTGCTTCTGCATCTGAGGCAGTAGTGTGGGACAACAGGCATCCAGTCTGCGAGGAAAGCTAGTTTTTAAACTGGCTCCTCATACAGATCAGCTCCTGCCTGGCACACTGCACTGCTGCCTCTGTATCAGAGGCAACAGTGTGGAGTGGTAGGGGGCTCCTTGGGAGTGGGATCAGAGCGCACTGGCTGCTGGTCCCACTCCCGGGGACTATAGAATAGTTGAGTAAGCAATACAAATTCATAAGGTTAATCGACTAGTCAATTAATCAATATTTACCATCCCTATTCACTGTCAGTGTTCCCTCTAAATTTTTATGTCTATGTGCAAAATGAATTTTGACACATCACCTCCATATTGGTGCACATACCAATATTCATTCTGCACATGTACAGTCTGTGGTGGGGATGGGGCTGAGGGGTTTGGAATGTGGGAGGCAGCTCAATGTTGGGGGAATGAGGGACTGAGGATGAGGTGTTTGGGGGGCAGGAGGGAGCTCCAGATTGGGGCCAAAAAGCTTGGAGTGTGGGTGGGGGCTCAGGGCAAGAGGATGGAGTGGAGGGATGGGGTCTGGGCAGAAGTTAGGATGAGGAGGGGCTCAGGGTTTTGGTGTGAAGTCTAGAAGGGGCTATGGTGGTGGAGGGGGCTCAAGACAGGGCATTGGGCATGAGAGGCACTTACATGGGAGCAGCTCCCATTAGGTAGTGGTGTGGAGCAGGTAACTCCATGCTGACCCATTCTCATTTGCAGATACTGCCCCCCGCAGTTCCCATTGGCCATGATTCTCAGCCAATGGGAGCTGTGGGGACAGAGCTTCCCGGCGCTCGCAGAAGACAGCAGTACACGGAACTACCTATTGCCCCCTCCTCCTTCCCAAAAAAGTGCTGCCCCAGAACACAGAGGCTTTACAAGTTGCAGCCCCTAAAACAGGCCTGCACAACTCGGAAAGTGGTGAGGGCTATATTACTCCAAAGAAAACAGCTGCGGGACACAAGTAGGGTTTCCAGATGCTCTCCCAAAAAATACCCAACACTCAGGCTTTTTGTCGAGCAAAAAAAAAACAACAACCCCACACCGCCTGGCTTCAGCATGCAACCACAGGAGGCTTTCATCCAGTGCCCAGCCAGAAATTCAGAAAATACCGGACATTGCACATGTCCGATATTTTCTGAATTTTTTTTACCGGGCAGAGATCGCAAATACTGGGCTGTCTGGTACAAAACCGGACAGCTGGCAACCCTAGCTGCAAGGGTAGATTTGGGAGGTGGGTGATACTTTATTAAGAATTTTTCAATTAAATCAGGCCTGCACAACATACGGCTCCCAGTGATCTTACCCTCTCCTCTCCCAGCATTACCCTGTCCCCTCTCCCACTGACTCCTCCCCTCCTGCCCCTTTGCTCATTGTTTCCACTTGGCCCCCTGGCATTTGTCTCTCCTGCACCCTGTCCCTTGGTGCCTTCCCCTTTCTCCTGACCTGTCCCCCTCCCCTCAGAACAAGCCCTTCCCCTCCCCTACCTTGCTTCTGCCTTCCAGTTTGCGGGGCTGCCGGAGCCTTTTTGAATCCAGCAGTCGCCGGCTGTGACGTCACGATGCCACATCACACCAGCGTCCTGGCGTCTGCCGGCGTCCCACCCTCTGGCTCGCGCTCTGCCTCCTTGCACAGGAACTGCTCACAGGCAGCCTGGCGGCAAGTATCGCCACACTTCCCCCTCCCCGGCGGCGCTCCGCTCCTCCGCCCGGCCAGCGGATCGGATGGGGCCACATCGCCTGTAGTTGTCACGGGCTGCACAGTGAGCCCCTGCGGGCCGCATGTCGTGCAGTCCTGCCCTAAAACCTCTTTAATATGGCCTGGCTGCTGGCTCCGGAGGAGCCCATTTCTTGCCTGGCTGCTGCACTTCCTGTCGGAGAGTTCCTTCAGCCTCAGAAAGGAGATGGCGCAGCCAGAAGAGATATGCACTCTTCTGGCACCAGCAGGGCAAGCAGGGAGCTGCTGTGGCAAGGGAGAAGGAGCCTCCCCCATCCACAGCAGCCCTGAATCTCTTCACAGGGCTTATTAGGCAGCTGTGTGGCTGTTCACTTACTTTGCACATTTGGACAGAAATCACTGTCAGGTCTATTTACCTGTTTTCCTTATTTTTCTGTCCTCACTGTTATGCAAGAGCCCTCTGTATTGGAAACATTTTGAGTGTGGCTGAGGACACCTATAAGGGATAGGGAATTAGGGATGTAAGCAACTAGTCGACTAGACAACTATCCAATAAGCAAAAGATTACTGGATAGGCAGTCCCTCAACTAGTTGCTTCCTTCCACCCACCTCCACCCACACCCGTTGCCTTTGGGAAACAGGAGCCAGTGTGGGGGGAGCTGGCTTAAAAGCGAGTTCCCCCAGCATCGTCTCCACGGGGGGCAGGTCAAGCTGGCGGGTAGCAGGAATTGGGTACAAGTCAAGAATCAGCTGATTCCCAGCTCGCTCTCAGTCCCAGACACTGCACCTCTGCTTTTTAAATATATTAAGAGCCTGTTGGTTGGGGGACCCTGCGCAGGTGGGGACAGCTAGTTCCTGGCTTGCGCTGGGTCCCGTGCTGCATTTTAGTCTTTTGAATGTACATTTTAACGTCTAAAGCGCAGCAGGGTGAACCTTGCACGAGCTGGGACAGCTGATTCTCTGCTTGTGCTGGGTCCCTCCTGCTACACTTTAGCCTTTTAAATGTAATAATAGCCAACAGGTTCTTAATGCATGTAAAAGGCAGAGCAGCAGCGGGGTTAGTTCCCTGGCTAGGAGCTAATCCTGCTGCGGCTCCCCGCTTATTGACTAATCGACTAGTCAATGGAAAATCCATCAACTAGTTAATTAAACTATATTTAACTTACCTGTAGGGAATGTGCGGAAACAGAATCCAAGTTGGGCACTTTGGGAACATTAGCAGCCAGCAGAAACTAAGGACCAGCAACACAGAATTCTGAATGAGGATACTGAGGCTTTAGCTAGGATAAATTCTCCCATTTGTACAAAGTCCCTTCTGTTTTCTGGAAACAGCTGCCTGTCCTTTTGAGTTCATGGTGGTACTTTAATTTGAAAGCTTTGACTGTACCTTGTCACCTGTCATGGACATTGAATGTTTTCCCACATTGACAGAAATCGTTATATGAAAGAGATCTTACCTTTAATAACCTTCCTTCTGCAGAAGGCTTCTGGCACTGTTTTGAGGTGAGCCAGTGCTTAATATTTCTGCCTTCAGCCTCTCTTTGCAGCAAGTCTGGGCCTGCCACCAACAGAGGCTGATCCACACCAGCAGCTCCTGTCTGTGGAGGTGGGTTCCATGCTCCCTGCAGACAGGGGCTGCTGTCACGGTGCAGTCTCTGTCTCCAGGGAGCTCAGACCCCCGCACAGACATGGACTGCTGCCACCCTGTGCTGCTGCCTCAGTGTTGGGAGCTGGTGTGTGTGGGAAGCTGTTTTTTAAAAATGGCTCACCTTGTGAACCAGCTGCCTCCTGCCAACTCACACTGCTGCTTCTGATACAGAGGCAGCAGTACGGAGTGGCAGGGGGCTCCCTGGGAATGGGCCTGGGAGCACACTGGCTGCTGGCCCCACCTTCGGGGTCTGTTGAGAAACATTTTATGTGGTTAAACGACTATTCAGTTACACGCCATCTAACATCCCTGAAATGTAGCGACAATGGCCCACCAGGGGCTAACTCTGGCAAACTGTTGCCATTTTATTGCGCACCCCTGCATTAGCTCATTTGGCCACAGCATGACACTAGGAGATCATGTTCAGTTGGTTAGCTGCCATGCCCGCCTAAATCTTTTTCAGTCACTGCTTCCAAGGATAGAGTCCACCGTCCTGTAAGTTTGGCCGCCTTCTTTTTTCCCCAGATGTAGATGCACTCATAAGTGCATGTGATTTGTGTGTGTCCATTTTGCTGTGTAATGTACATATGGATTGCATGGATAAATTACTACTCTGGACTTTATTCTGCTTGCACATTATAAATGTGATCAAGTCATGATTACTTGTACCTAAGCTACCATTAAATTTAGTTCTGTGATCGGTGCCTTTGCCCTTTTATTTGTTAGGACAAGCTCTAATATAGAATTCACCCATCTTGGCTGCAACACTTTTTAAGTTAGGAATCTGCCCTCTGTAATGCTTAGAAATTCCAAGGATGTTTTAGTACTGGCACCATGAGAGCTCTAGCATGTCACTAAAGGTATGTCTAGACTACACGCCTCTGTTGCCAGAGGCGTTTAAATTGACATACCGACATAGTCAATGAAGCGGGGATTTAAATATCCCCTGCTTCGTTAGAATAAAAATGGCCACCACGTTGTGCTGGCTCAGCAGTTTGTCAGCACAAAGCGGCAGTCAAGACAGGGATCAGTTGGCAAGGAAAGCCTTTGCCGACCGATCCTGTAAACCTCGTTGCACAAGGTATAAGTGATCGGTCGGCAAAGGCTTTCCTTGCTGACCGATCGCCATCTTGACTGCTGCTTTGTGCCAACAAACAGCTGAGCTGGCACAACACAGTGGCCATTTTTATTCTAATGAAGCGGGGGATATTTAAATCCCCGCTTCATTGACTGTCGGTATGTCTAATTTACATGCCTCTGCTGACAGAGGCATGTAGTCTAGACATAACTGTAGATTGGAATGCCATGGGATCACACTTTCCTTTCCTGCTCATCATACAAAGATGAGTAAGAAAGTGGTCCTCCTGTTTCCCAGTGTGATTTGTTTGTCGCAAACACCAACTAGTAACCTGTTTTATGCTTTCGGTGTTAGGGCATTGATCCATTAATCCCTCAAGATCATTATCTTCTCAGTTATCAGAGATTTGGAAACAGATAATGCCATTTTTACATAGTGTCATTTCCTGTCCCCTCTTCCTCACTTAATCCTTCCTAAATGGGCTCATCACAGGTAATAGTAACAGTGGGCAGGTGCTGACATCACAAAATCTGTTGCCATGATTGGCACTCATGGGTATAGAAGCCATACCCTGTCCTTTTCCCTCACCATCCCACCAGGTTACACTAGAACCGTGGTCACCAACAGGTCGATCGAGGCGTCCTGTCCGCCCCGCCCCCATTTCCCTCCCACCCCCGAGAAGCCCCACTACTTACCTCAAGTGAAAATGGAGGTAGTGTCGGCTTCCCGGGGATGGACAGAAGTCCCGCAGCTTAGCGCCACTTCCGGCGACCCTGGAAGTGCACTAGCTGCTCTGCTAGGTGTACTGCGGGAGGGAGCATTGGCTCCCTGCACCGCACATGAGGGGTGAGTCAGCCCCGGGGGAGGCGCGCAAGGGGTTTTCTGCCACGCGCTGGGCGGTTGGCCTCGGGGCAGGCATGCACGCGGGGCTTTCCTGCGCTGGGAGGGTTGGCCCTGGGGTAGGCACACGCTGGTTTCCCTCGGCGGGGGGAATCCTGGGAGGAGGCAGATGCAGGGGACTCTCTGCCTCCACTGGCACCCCACTCCCCAGCCACAGAACTCTGTCCCCACTCCCCTGTCCCCAGCCACAGAACACTGTCCCCACTCCCGTCCCCACTCCCCGAACGCTATCCCCACTCCCCTGACCCCAGCCAGAGAACTCTGTCCCCACTCTCCTGTCCCCATTCCCCTGACCCCAGCCACAGAACACTGTCCCCACTCTCCTGTCCCCATTCCCCGAACTTTGTCCCTATTTCTGTCCCCACTCCCTGAACTCTGTCCCCACTGGCACCCTGTCCCCAGCTGCAGAACCCTGTCCTCTGCCCTCCCAGCACCCTGTTCCCTTTCCCCTGCCCCGAGCCGCAGAACTCTGTCCTCACAAAATGTATAATTATAAATGCTTCATTTTAGATTTAAATAGCATGAATAAAAAACAGACCATTTATTTCATAACTATAAACGTGTGGTTTTAATTGTATGTATCACATAATTTAAAAATAAACTGTTTATCAGAGTGTGTAAGTAAGGGCTGGGGTTAGCAAGTGATGGACAGGAGGAGAACAGAGAGGGCGGGGCTTCAAGGAAGGGGCGGGGCGGTAGATCTTCGCCTGTTCTGAGATTTAAAAAGTGATTGTGGGTGTAAAAAGGTTGGAGATCACTGCACTAGAAGCACGTTGGAGATTGCATTATCAAGTCCATGTTGTCCTATACTATTGATAAATAGAAGACCGCTGACCAGAGCTGTCAGTCGGCATCTTTTGCAAACACTACATTAAAAGTTGTAAAAGTTAATTATGATCAGTGAGTCTTTTTTGGGCTTTGTAGTGTCTATAATGTTAAACTTGAGCAAGTCGACTTCATCTTATTTGGTGTTCATATGGAGCTTGGGACATAGGGAATGTTGATGTTTGTTGTACAGTTTGAAAAAACACTGAAGAGTTTGAAATTAAGTTGCCTAGCGGTTCCTTCCTTTTATTGCTTCCTTGGGTAACAGAAAGAGATTGAAATGTGGAGTTGGGGAGGACTAGTTTCAATATAAGACTTATTTTGTATTCCCATTTTGAGGGCACAGTGAGTTGGCTCAAGTGTGTCAATTCTCCAGTGCTGGACATAGTTTTGACTTGAGAGCCCCTACATGTAGAATGTTTGGGGCTTTCTTTCCTATGTGGCCTGGTGACATGTATTTTTAATCTGTGCCTCTTTAAGATTGTAGGAGTAGGGTTGGGGGGAGAAGGCCTTTGAACTGAGTTACAAGGCAGGTACTCTCTGTAAATGGAACAGCAGATGTGATTGGTGTTAATATAGCTCCCAAGCCCAGATGCTTCTTTTATTTCATTTCCATTTTATTTTACCAGCTTGGTGATGAGATTCCAAGTGCCTCTTTCCTCTGAATCCTGCTCACATTGACATAACATTATCAACATGTTCTGTGTGTATTCTTACTTGCTGATTTTTCTCGTTTTGTTTCACTATGTGCTAGGTACCCGAATCATCTACGACCGTAAATTTTTGTTAGATCGCCGCAATTCCCCCATGGCTCAGACGCCACCATGCCATCTCCCAAATATTCCAGGAGTCACCAGTCCAGGTACCACGGTTGAGGATTCCAAAGTGGAAGTAAACAATCTGAACAATCATGACAGGAAGCCTGCAGTGGGTAAGAGAGAATGGGTGATGGTTAATGTCTTTAAAGCTCCCTTGCTTGTCATATTAGTGGATCTTGTGCTCAGATACCATGGTGATGGGCTCATAAATACCCGAAGCCTGAAATTTAATATGTAGGTTTCCTTTGCCAGAGTTCTTTGTTTTCTGTAATGGTTCAGTAATTGTTTAAGTCTCAGGGACAGCGAAAGAGACTCATCTGGTTTCAGAAACTGGCCAATGGGATTGTGCTGGGGATGCAGCCATGAAGCACCACTCCCTCCTCCTGTCCAGGCTCACAGTTTGTGAAACACAAACAGCCCTGTGTCCACTTTTCTGAGTGGCATGCAGGGGCGGGGCAAGCAGGGGAGTCTGCCTGAGTCTCTCTGCTGCATCCATGGACTGGATCTAGTGACTTGGCAGGCCAGAACTGGCCCATGAAGGGTGTTTGTATGTGTACAAGGATGTGATTAAACAGGTAGGGTGTGTCAAGACTGGCATGATTTTGCGCAAAAACAGCTGCTTTTGTGCAAAATCTTGCCACCTGTCTACACTGGCCGCGAGTATTTGCGCAAGAAAACTGACTTTGTAATGTACAAAATCAGTGGTTCTTGCACAAATACTCCAACGCTCCCGCTCAAAGATAAGCTCTCTTGCGCAAGTATTCTTGCTCAAGAGGGCCAGTGTAGACAGCCACATTAATTTCTTGTGCAAGAGAGCATCTACACTGGCACGGTTGCTTTTGCGCAAAAGCAGATCTTTTGCGCAAAGTCACATGCCAGTATAGACGCTCTCTTGCACAAATACTTTTAACGGAAAAACTTTTCCGTTAAAAGTATTTGCGCAAAATCATGCCAGTCTAGACGCAGCCGTAGCTACTTCCTGCTGTATTGTATCTCCTCATTGATAATGGCCACTGGGTGGTTTTCAGTTTTTCTTTTTCTGTAATGAGAAATGGGTAGCAAAATTCATGCTTGTAACTTCAAAGAGACAGTGTCTCTTCCAGGAATATAGCCCTTTACATATACGAATTAATATTGAGCAATAACTAGGTTATTTGCATTGACATCTAGGCTGTAAACTGATCTTCATAGAATCCTTTGGCAAATAAATTCAAATGACAAAAAAATTGTGATATTTTGGTGATTTTTTTTTTGTAAGGCTGCCAACTTGAACTAGTGATTGCTGAGACAGGGCTGTCTTCTCCTGTCTTTAATGCACATTGTAAGTGATTGCAGTATCCCAAGAAGAGCATAATCTTCCATAATGAATTATCTGATTTTGCCCCCGACTGTTGTGCAAGGTTAATTATGGGAATGAAATCTGCCATTATATTATCTGCCAGAAAATATATTAGGAAATAGGGTTTGTAGAAGTGCAGTGATTGTCTTTTCTCTTGAGGACTTCCTGAGATCTATTTGTAATGCTGCTCTTTTTTCTGTTACCAGGGGATGATGCTCAGTTTGAGATGGACATCTGATTGCCCCAGAGCGTAACCATGGAGAGGCAGCAATTCCTGATACCTGTGCATACCCGATTCTGCTAATAGGATCAATAACTGAAAGGTGGAAGAGGAGGCGGCGGCGGCGGCAGCAGCAGTCTCCATTAGACTCCCCACCTCATCTTCCAAGTGCCAAAGGATAAGAAGACTAGCTCTCCCAACCCTTCCCCTCCCCTTTGTTTTTAACCCCCATCTCCCTGTTCTGTGACTGAATGGATGCCCTTGTCAAATTGTACAGAGCTGAGGAACACGCCGAGTGGAACCTTGGCATCTCGCACTTTAGAGGCAACCCGTCAAACCGTACACAAGCGAGAACGTACCTCCATCACCAATTGGATATTTATTGCAAATAGCAAAGGGGCCAAGGACTGGTGAATTTATGCTCAGTGGAGATGATATTTTGCCTGTATCCTTCCCTTCAGCCTCATCCCAACTCACAAAGGGCTTGTGTGCACACAGCAAGTAACCAATTGTAATAAGGTGTCTCAAATACTTTTGATCACTCACATTTTAAAAATTGCAAGGAACAGTGAGAGAGAGGTAAGAGTCTCTGCTCAGTATGAGTTTCTTTTCCTCAGTGGGCAGAGCACTCACTTAGGTAACTCTGGGGGGCCCTGGTTTCTAGTCCCACTTGTGACCTTTCTCCAAGACTCTGTGTGCCCCACAATAGTAACATGTTTTCTCATCTGGAGAAGCATAATCTTAATTCATCTTGTTCCTGCACCTCCTTGATTTTCTCCTCCCTTCCGTCCTCCCCTGTGCCCTCAAACTTCCTTTGGATAATATTTCTTGATCTTATGTATATTTAGAGGAGCATGTCAGTTCATTATATTGCTACTTCCTCCTCTTTCTTTCTCTCTTTCCATCCCAGAAGCATGTCACCCAAAACTACTTTCAAAAATTTAACCCTTTATTCCCTGAGTACTTTAAGTCCATCGATGCTAAATCAAAACGTTTTTTTCTGGCCTATCAGAGAAGGTTTTATTTTATTTTATCTTCAGGACTTCCTCCTTTTGCCTGTTAGTTTCTCCTGATTTCTTTGCTATTTTACCCTGTTGTCTATTCATATTGAAGGTATTAGAGTAATGGTTAATTTCCAACATCCCTTACCTCTCTTGCATTAGGAACAGTGTTTTGCCCACTAACAGTTTTAATGAAAACACTTAAAATTGAAACCTTAAACATTTATTAATACCTTCCATCAGAAGGGAAAAAGCAAATGTCAGCAAACTCTTTCTGAAGAACAGAGAGTCTGTTTTTCATCTTGCACTATCCTTCCTTTTAAAGTTCACCATGCTACTTTTATTCATTAGCGCCATTACTTTTCCGCCAAGACCCTTTGTTGGCAACTTTTATGTTCACTGCTGGGGTGTACATTGGCTGACTTGTAATATTGACCATTTACTTGTATGGGACATTTTTGTTCCATGTTTTCCAGTGCTGCTCCTGACTTGCTAAAAGGATTAGTTGAACTAGTGTGGATTTTGGCAAGAATGTGGTGCTTCCGGCCAATTCCTGTCTGGCCTAGCCTCTTGAAGTTTTTGGGAGGTTTGATTTAGTTGCTGAGGGAATTGCTCAAACTGTAGCTGGACTTGTTTCCCATTACCTGTGAGTCAGATATTTGCATAGTTCAGTTATAAATTGGAAAAGACCCTTGTTTTCTCCTTTAGTTTACAAAGGGGCACTTCACTTCTTTGCGGAAGGAAGTTTTCCTGAAAATCTCTCCCTTTTCCCTCATCCCTTCCAAATGTGAATAATGCAGGAGCCAAAACGCTTAATTTGCTCTCTCAGGAATACAGTAGACTCTGTAGTGGATGTGGAAAATACAAGGTCTTCTTAAAGCTTGGCTATGGCCAGAAAAGTGACAAAAACTACATCTCTGTCTTCTATTTATCTTCTGGCATTATTCCACCTATGTTTGGTATGAAGGATGCTATAAAAAGCTCAGTTGTACTTTGTGTTTCTCAGATCCAGTTTGCTCAGTTCAGACATTTCTAAAGTGCACTGTGAGGTCTGTCTCATATAGGAAATATTGTTTGACCTTTTTTTCCCCTTCATTCTGCTTCATGTATCACTACTACCAGTAGATTCAGAAATTTAGCAGGCAGTTTTGATGAAGCAGAACAGAATCCAGATTTACTCTGTAGTGCTGATAATACTAAAAACTTGGGTTTGTCAGTGAACTAAGCAGAGGTGATTTGGGAGAAACAGGAAAAATAAATGGGCTGCGATAAGGTATTGTTAGTCACTTTTCTCATGCTAGAGATACATTTTGTTGATAACTTCACAGCTTTACATAGTGCTGCACCAGGGGTTCAGCTATTTGACAACATATTGTGCAGCCAAAAACCTGTCACAACACTGAAAATGTCTCCCTAAATGTACAGTGCAGCAAGAGCTTCCATTATGCAACTGTCCTCTTAGCTGTTGGCTGACACATGTAAAATATGGATTACAGTACTACCCCCACATCACAGGGGTATTGTGAGGATAAATTCATTAGTATTTGAGTGACCATCAGATAACACAGAAGGATGTCATGAAAGTAGAGGTTGTGTTAAAAGCATCAGCATGTTGTGCAGTGACAGGTCTCTACTGTCTTTCTGCTTTCTCTCTTCCCCTGTCTCTTCTGGTTATGAAAAATGATGACTGAATTAAAAATAGTGCACTCAACAAGCTCTCTCACTTTTTGTTAATCAGTTTGGATAAGAAATTCTCACCTATTTTGCTCAGGGCTGAGTCCTGTAACATTAATGCCCATAAGAAACTATTCCAGGTAGTCATATTGCCACACACTGTCACTTTCAGTTTCACTTTGAATTTAGATTTGGATTAACCTGTTCTCTTAGCAATCAAGTACATCTTTGATAGCGGCCATGTGGAATAGGCCTTACCTGGAATAGGCCTAACCTAACTTCCACTTTGGTGTAATCCTGGTTGAACAATCAAAATGAGTTCAGTTGTTTGATATTTAAAATGGCACCATCAAACTAAAACATGTCCTTTCCTGTTAATAAAATTGATCCAAAATATAATATAATCTATTTTTACTTCCATTAATAATCTTGTTTACTACTTCCAGTACACTTAGCTTTGAACATGAAAAATGTTCAGTTACTTTACGATTCTTAAGTCCCACATGGCTACAACTACAGGGTAACACTTACTTACATGCAGTCTGAATGCTCTTGTTAAAACTGATGGGAAGATAATAAAGATGTTCAGTTTTGTAAATGATTTATTTTATTAAACCTGAAGTTTTGGGGGTTCCAGACATTATACAGGCCAGATCTTTCTCTGCATTAGGGCAGCTTTTTATCATCCCATCAGTGCCCTTTTTAACCAGTGTTAGGCTACTGCAGGATTCTCCATGCATCGTGAGATGCTTAAGTGTGCAGAGCCAATTATAGCAGTTCGTACACACAACTCCATTTTGCATCCAGCTCAGGAGACAAGGTTAGGGCAACCATTGGCTATAGTACTGGCTTCTTGGCAGAGTTAGACTTTGTCTACACTTGCAATAGATTGACAAAACTTGTGGTTCACAGATGCTTAAACATTCTCCTCTCTAAATGACAAAAGATTTGCCGTGGCAAATGCAAATGCAAACTTTGTCAGCAGGAGCACTCTGATGGGGGCTAGAAATATTTTGTCAGCAAAAGTCCTGACACAGCCTTGTTACATGACAGTGTAGACGTACCCTTAGATCAGCGTTTTTTGTAAGCTAAGCACTTCAGCAGCCACCCTGGAGAGATTCAGATGACACCCAGCAGATTACCAGAGTGTCTATAGCTGGCAACATGCATTTCTACTGGTGGTGCACATTTGTACATAGATGGAGGGAACTCTGCCTTAGAGTAGCACTTAGACTGCTCTAATCTGTGTTATGGGTCTACCTCTGAGATGGGGGAGCAGTTTTTTCCCCCTTGCCTAATATGCACAGCTTTAATCCTTATTTTTAACCATTAAAATAAACGGCCTGGACGATGTACTGGATTAGTGCAGGAACCTATTTCAGAATTTATCTCTAACCATAAGTAAATTTAGCAGATTCATCCTAATTCCTATTTATGCACTTCATAAAACCACAACCCAGTATGGGTTATGCTAAAAGTGCCCTAAGCCATTTTAACTGAATTAATTTTCACAATCTGCAGAATAGGGATGTAATGCTATAGACTACATGCACGTCCCCTTCCCCGCCCCCAACCAGTAAATTTTTTAGCAGGTTGGCCAGCAGCCCAGCTCAGCTCTGGCTCAGGCCGGGTCCGGGACCTATCCCCCGCTGTGGCTATGTATTCAAGTATATTAGGAGCTGGGCGTGCAGGCAGCCTGGCTCAGTTCCAGTTCACACTGGATCCAGGACCTCAGACATGCACACCCCAGACCGGGGTTCTGCCTCTTATCAGGGGCAGCAGCACAGGGTGACAAGAAGCCAGTCCACAAGAGGAGCTGGTTTTTAAACTGGCTCCCCTCATGGACTAGCTCCTGCTTGGCACCCCACACTGCTGCCAGCCCCACCCCCAGGGACTACAGAATAGTTGACTAACCAATAAGAATTCATGAGGTTACTTGACTATTCAATTAATTGATATTTAAGAACATAAGAACATAATGCAGAGCACTTTTTTTTAAAAACCAATTCTGTGAACAAAACAGTTCAAACTATCTGGTGCCTGGTCTACACTAAGGCTCCAGCTAACTTCAAAATCGGTTAGCTCAACTAATTTTAAACTAGTTGGAGGGGAGGGAGACTTCCCCGGCATATAGCAGACCAGTCTGAGATAATGGGCAGCTGCTACTCAGGAGAGGTACAGGATGAGACTGCCAAGGGGGATATAGCAGTAGAGCTGAAGGCAAACTAACATAGTCTGACTCTGTGCCTGGCTCTAGCTAGGGCTTTTGGTCTTCCTTCCATGAGTACTAAATTTGTATTTGGGGGGAAAAAAAAAAGATGGGGATGAATATACATTATTGCATCCTTTCCTCCAGTAATGCTGCGAGCACAAATGATGCAGGGTGATAGACAATGCTATAAGATGGTGTCTACCTTGGTTTCATTAGCATTTTCCATTAATCTTCTTGTGGCATTGTTCCTCAGGAGTACTATGCCCAGAGCCAGCCTTACCCCCCTAAACACTCCATTGCCAAGAAGGAAAAAAAAATCATACATTTCAAAAACAGACAGAAAACCCCTATTACCTCTCAAATGATCCACTGTCCCAGCTGGCGTGACCAATTTTCCCTTTCTTAGTTTTGGTTTGGTCTTTCTCAATGCTGATTTTAGTCTTGAGGGGGCTTCAATGATGTGATTTTTTTTTTAAAGAGCAATAGTACAGGGAACTCAAAATCCAAGTGCTGCTTGTTTAGACTTGATTGTGTTTAAATTAATTTTTTGCCCCTTTCAGTCACCTTCCTGCATCTTTGCCCTGAGAGGCATGCAGAATTTTGAAAAAAGGATCACAGCTTATATAAGAGAATGGCGATTGATGTAGAATAGTGACTTGTACTATAGAAACCTGCAGTCAACATTCACATCTGAGAATCAGTCTTCTCGCCTTGATTTTTATAACCAGTGTCAAGTTTTTCCTGATTTTGCACAGCACAGGTCACAATGCTGGTATGAAACCCTACTGAAGTCAGTGGGTCGCTGCACGGGTACAGGATTCTGTCAACGGAACTGATTACAGAAGTGTTGCTATCTACTGCATGGGATGGGTAAGGGTTGTTTCCTAGAGGCAGGCTAGCATTGACATTAAACCTAAAGTAATCTTTAAGCTTCTCAAAAATAGCATTACATCAGCAATTGTTGATGGCGGTTCATGTGCTGAATTGCCTATACTGAAAGCAGCATCTCCTCTGTGTGCCTAAGCGGAGGGGCCATATCTGACAATACTTGCCAGCTGCTTTATAGTGCCAAGAGCTATGAGAATTACTGATAAGCCATTTTGCGTCTTTGTCACCTAAGGTCTCCAAAGTTTTACAAAAGTGATGATTTCCTTTATAAGCTTTGATATCAGCAATGGAGCACCTCTGACAGAACTAATGCATGCTTCCATTCTGAATTAACTCTTCTTAATTATCTAATTATTCAGCCTGCGTGTATATCCTGTGGACCTGTGAGTCAGTCCTCTGAAACTGACCTTGGAGAAAGGAGAGAAGGATAAAATAGCTTCCAGTTATACTGTTCCCAGTGGATGTCTCTTGCAAGAAGCAGTCTCCTTTCAGCTCTAAATATTAGGAGTCAATTGTGGTTTAATTTTCAGTTGAATTGAGTGGTTGGTCTAAACCCCATGCTTGGTTGCTGTTTGGGCTTCTGCACTTCTCTGTGTTAAGAGTGGCCTGTGGTGCTGTCAGAAGTGCTGCTGGTCACACATTTATTATAAATCAGGTATATTAGCAGATGTATGGGAAGCTTGCACAGCACTTTCCTTCTCTGTGCCTTCTGCTTCTCTGTCATTGGCTATTAAACATCCTTCATTTCCACTACTTAATAGAATCTGTGCATGTGGCACGGAGCACGGCTCATCTTTCCTTTCCTCCTCCCCAGTGGTCTGTGAACTGGAAAAATCCCACATTTTTGACACCTTGACCATTTGCATTCAGGTTCCATCATTCAGACAAGTCAGTAGTCTTGGCTTGTTTCCATGCTGTTGAAAAGGCCAGTGTAATTCTTGCACGTGTGTTCCTTGTGATATAATACTTTAAATTTACCAGTTTTGCCATCAGAGGGCACTGTGATCCTCTCTAGACTATGATCTTGCACTTGGAATTGACCGTCCTTAAGGAAAATATGCTCCTCATAATTATCTATTTTTCCCAGTCTCTCTATTCATATCTAGGAAACCTCTAAATGGTCCCAGAATACAGGGGCTTTTTGTTGACACTCAGAAACCAGTCTCCAAGACACAACAAAATCCAATCCATTTTTTGGGAAAGGGTTAACCATTTGCTCATAGCTAAAGAAAGGAGAACTGCATCTTTGGAGTGACAGTGTGGTTATCTGTGTTTTTAATTTCATTTTTTCCACTTTTATTTCTGAACTATTTACCTTTTAACTCGTAGCTTTCCCTCCCAGACCCTAAAAAATGTGATGCTGTTCTTCACTGATCTCCTTTCACTGCACCTGCCCTTTTTGAGCTAGTATTCCTTTGCCTTAATTCCTAGTGCCTGTTCTGTGTTAATGATCCTGCCCTTGCTTACATGTGAAAAATACCACTTCATGACAAATCAGTATTTTTCCCCATGATCTGAACTCAAATTTAGTTTTGTAGTGGGACTCACTTGGCATCAAAGATGCCGGGCTTGCCTCTTTTTTGATAAGTGATTTGCAGCACCTAGATTTCAGTGGCCATCTTCTATCTGTTCTTCCCCTTAGTTGTCCATCTAGGGAAAACACCCCTTCACCTAAACTCATACTGGAGGTTTTTGTAATGCCTCTTGGTGGGGAGGGAGTGATGTAGTAAAAGGTGGGTACTCTTATGAGGCTCAATAGCACATCTCTCAAATCACCCCCTACTTCTGTCTAAATTCAGCCATTTCACACGGGCTTGGAATGAGCTTTCTTTTGTGCTTATAAATTGATCTAAAATTCTGATTCATAAAATTGGTGTTATAGAAATAAATACTTATTGTAGAGCATTATTTTAAGTTACTTGCCCTACTGTTATTGGGATTTATTCTCACATACAATGTTTGGCAGGTTGAGAAGTATGCTTTGATACTTCCCTGTTAAAATTGAGTGGTTATTCATCAAATGAGAAATCTCCACAGAAGGGCAGAGGCAGAGTATGTTCAAATTTAAATGTGGATGTTAATAGTGCACACAAATATATAAAAATAAATATATTTTACTTAAAATCCCAGGAAGTCTTGTTAGAGTCTTGGATAGAGCAGCACAGGGAAGATTAACTTTGCTAAATAAGAAGGGCAAATAGCTGCTGTGTGAAGTATCCATTTTAGCAGAGCAACTCTTCTCACAAAATTGCTCTAGAAACCAAAATCAAAGGATAATTAACCTAAAACAGGAGCCAAGAGTAACATGCAGTATCTGTTAGTCACACTAGAAGTGAAAGAAAAAAAATCAAGGGCAGCAAGTATCCTGGTTCCTAGTGACACTGGGAATAAAACAGTGACTTCCCCGTTCTGCTTCCCTTGTCCATATCTGCATCACTGCGAGATGGGGACCCAGTGCCTTTCTTCACCTCAGATAGGAAAGCGGCAGCATTGCAAAACACTCTTTGCTGAGTTGTGAAGGTGTCTTAGGAGAGCACAGAGGACAGTACCAATCGTATGATATTTCATGGGTGTCTGAGACACATTTTTAAACTCATTGTTCTTAGAAAGCCTTTATAAATTTTAAAAAGTCCCATTGTCAGCTCCTTCTTTTCTCCCTTTCCTATCCCACCTCCTTTCAATTTTAAATGTTATTTTGGCTGAAAAGCAGAGACTGCCTGAATAGTCACTGGGCAGCTTCTGTACAATTCAGTTTTTTACTGTCCTTTAAACAAACAGGTGTTTGGGGAAAAGCTCTCAATAATGGTTGCTGTTACAAGATCAATAAAGGTCTTGATTATATTAAACTGTTGTTGGGTTTCAATTTATTTGAGGAGTTTCCTGTGTGTGACAGGAAGTCAGGATCTCTTTAAAAAATTGACCTATTGCTTTCAGGCTTTTTGTAAAGAGTCTTCCAATCTATTTTGTGGTTAAAATATTAAAAGGCCAAATGAAAAGTGACGGACATTTGGGGAGCAGATTTTTCTGTCCATTTTCTTCCCTTCTTCATGGAACTTGCATTTCTAGGTGAGGGTTATTTGATGGGACTCCCTAATCAATAGGGGAAAGCTGCTGCAGTTGGGTGATATTTAACGTAGAGGCTCACTAAGCCCCCCGCCTCAGACACTAACCAACCCACCACTTGCTCAGTTCCTTCTTGCTGGAATACTCAGTGGGAGTATGGACGTGTTTGGCGACAAATTCTATACCCCAGGGGGTCTGCAGCTGTGAGTGAGCAACCAACAAGCTCTTCTTAGCTGATAGGCCTTCAACTTCTGGAGTGCGTTGGTTTAAATTCAGAGAGTTGATCCTACTGGATTCTAGTACAGAGTTCTCTGCTCTCCTGGAGGAGGGCAAGGCAGTATCAAGAACATTTCTGCAAGCCATTTCGGGCTCTGCTGGTTCCATACCCAGGACCATGAGCACTGCGATCATGGTGAGGTGCAGTGCTAGGTTACAAGCCTCAGGCATACTCCCTGAAGTCCAGAACACTATTCAGGATTTACCCTTCAATTGTGCAGGGCTTTTTGAGGTGCAAACAGACTCACTTGCACAGTCTAACAGACTCAAGAGAAGCATTAAAATTCCTGGGGATCCACACACCAGCACCCCAGAGAAAGACATTTAAACGTCAACCCCTCCTCCCATTTCTATTCTAGACATCAAAGAGAGGACTATTAGGAAGAGCAGAAATAACAGGAAGCAACAGCCACACTCCTTCAAGCCAAAGGCAGGGTTCCTTTAAACACTCACGAGCCAAAAAAAAAAAAAACTTTTGAGGGTGCTCCTGTGGACAGGGTACCAGTACCACTCTCCCTCCCCTCCTTCCCATCTCTCTTCATGAGCAACTCTCTGCAGGAGGTGCAGTCGCTTCTTGCTATGGGAGGGCACTAGAGGAGGTTCTTCAGGAATTCAGGGGCAAGGGGTTTTATTCCAGATGTTTCCTAAACCCCAAACTGAAAGGGGGAGCCCCCTCAGGCCTATCCTAGACCTGTGAAACCTCTACACATTCATCAGAACAATGCAGTTTTGCACGATCTCCCGGGATCCAGGGGAAGGTACACTGCCCTCGACATGAAGGATGCATACTTCCACATTTCCATTATCCTATGCTTTGTGGTCAGTGGCCAACATTTTCAGCTCCACGTGCGCCTGTTCGGCTCTCAACAGTTCCATATGTATCCATGAAAAGCATGGCAGTCATAGCAGCCTAGCTTGCAAGCGCCAGATTCAGGTGTTCCATACCTGGATGATTGGCTCATCAGGGCCAGCTCACAAGCACAAGCAGCAGATCACATGTCACTGGTGTGTGCCACATTCCACAAACTGGGTCTCAGTAAATGTATCCAAATCCACTCTGGTGCCTAAGCAGAAGACTGCCTTCGTTTGAACTCTACTGAACTCAGCTACCCAGAGCACCCCTGCCAGAGGAGTGCTTCCATGCCTTTCGATTCATCATAGGAAACTGCCTTCAGTTTCCTACAACAGCCAGGTATGATTGAGGTTGCTGGGACATGTGGCCATGTGCACATATGGTCACACACATAAGACCGGCTCAGACCTCACTAGATATGGTTAGCACAAGGATACAGGCCCAGTGGGGGCCCAATGGACAGGATAGTTGTCTTGCCCTGCACACCCTCCAGACCTTATGCTGGTGGTTACAACAACAAGTAGTGTGTGCGGGAGTCCCCTTTATCAAGCCACAACCCACCAGGCCACTGGTTATGGATGTATGGGCACTGAGGTGGGGAGCACACATTGGTCTGATCCAGACACAAGACCTACGGTCACAGGAGGAACTGGCCCTACACATCAATGTACGGAGATTCAGAGCCATCCGCCTGGAGTGTTCAAGGATCACCCCCAGGGCTTGCATGTCAGTGCTCAAGGACAACATGCTGGCAAGGTAGTGCTTGCTCTTTTCCCCTCTGCCAGGAAGCCTCAGAGAGCTAGGGAAATGACAATGCAGAATTCCCAGACATACAAGCCTTATAGCCACCAGGCAGACAGAACAGGTTAGCAAATCGACTCAGTGGCCTGTTCTCCAGCCACGAATGGTCCCCGAGGTCAGTGTGCTTTTTTTTACCCCCTCCTTCTTCCAGAAGTGGAAGTTTCCTGTTTGCAGCGCAAGGCAACAGGAAGTGGCTGAGTGGTCCCTCCTGGGATTCAGCCCCAGCTCTATCTCAGATGTGTTTTACCCGATATGGGCAAGACTTCCACTTTATGCCTTCCCACCATTCTCCCCCTAGGGGGACTCTGCCTCAAGGTCAGAGAGAACAGAGCTTTGAGTATCCTGATAGTACCAGCGTGGCCCCACTGACATTGGTTCATTGCGCCATGGAGCCTCTCAGTCACAGTAGTCTTTCCCTTACATAAGGGCTTCATAACACAAGGCCACAGCCATGACTCCATCACTCCAACCTGGAGTCCCTCCACCTCACGGCTTGGAGATGCTATGGTTGAAGCTTCTCGACTTAGTGTTCGGAGTCAGTGAAGGAGATCCTTCTGGGAAGCAGAAGACTGTCCACCTGAGCCGCACACCAGGCAAAATGGAAGCAGTTTGCCATCTGGGCCCAGCAGAAGGGTTCTCTCTCATGGCTGGTAGCTATTTCCAAGATTTTGGGCTACTTACTGGAGTTGAAGCAGAAAGATCTGGGAATATCCTCTATAAAGGTGCACTTAGCAGCCATCTCTGCCATTCACCAGGGACACAGGATAAATCCATGTTTGCTTACCTCATGGTTGGGCAATTCCTTAGGGTGAAATAGCTTATACCCACATATCAGACAGCCTACTCTCCAGTGGGACCACAGCCTTGTGTAATCCAAGCTCACAGGCTCCCTTCCCCCCGCCATTCAAACCCTTGGCCACTTGCCCCCTCTCATATTTGTCATGGAAAGGGCCCTTTTTTGTAGTGATAACATCAGCCAGAAGGGTCTCCGCTTTGGGCTCTTCACTCTGAGCCCTGATATCCTTATAAAATATAGTATAAGGTACAACTATGCCCACATCTGGCATTTCAACCAAAGGTGGTCTCTCAGTTTCCTGTAAAAGCAGGACATATTCTTGCCTGTGTTCTTCCCTAAATCATGTGCTAACCATAGAGAGCAAATGCTCCATTCTCTGGATGTCAGACGTGCCCTAGCTTTCTACATTAAGTACACAAAGCCATTTTGTAAGTCACCACAGCTCTTTATTGCAATTGCTGTGAGAATGAGAGGACTTCTCATCTCCTCCCTGTTACCCCTGGGGCCTGGATAACATGCTAATATGGCCTGCTGGTAACAGCCCCAGTCAAAAGAAAACAGATCCACCCCGTCCCTCAGGGTCTATCACCTGTGATTTAGACCCGTAAGAAACCAAAGGGAAAAGAATAACAGACTCAGATTAAAGGTGAAAACACGAAGGAACTGTATTAGGGACTGTGTACAAAAATGGGAAGAATGGGGGAAGAAGCCCGGAGCAAACTAATAATCATCAACAAAACAGTGGAAGTGAACAGTCAAAACCCCTCATATAGCCACAGACAGTGAGAACATAAAGGTAAGTTGTACCCCATTTACAGATGGCTACTTGCTCTTCTTGAACTGGAGTGACAGAATCCGGAGAGCGTTGCTCGGACCCTGCAACCCTTAGGCTGGTTGAGAGCCCTCAGGGCGGTACACCGGGGAGTCCCTCGCTGATGTTAAAAGAGCCCCGAAGAGGATGGCAGGCAGGTGGTATTTGCAGGATGGAAAGTGATAGATGGGATTCCGCTCCACAGCTGCAGACCAGTTGTCAGCCGACGGTCAGGGCAGTGAGTGGTGTGTGTGTGTATACTATACACCCGAGACTTCAACTGCTGAGACCGGGGTCCCTTGCAGTGGGCAACCTGGAAGAGGTTGATGGGCGCCCCAATAAATATACAGGAAGAGCTTATTACACTTCAGATTTTAGCTGCTAGAATCTGTGATTCCTTAGCAGCGGGCAGCCTCGGGGAGGCTGAGAAGTGCCCCAACAGATTTTGCCACCTGGGTGTGACACAAATCCAAACGCCCAAGCTCTTCCTATATCTGTCCCTAATGACCGGCTGAAGTTCTTTTTAAATTGTGCCTGGTTCTGTTACAGCAACTGAAGGAGTCAGGTTAAAACTTAAACATTTACAGGTTTATTGAGGAAGCTTATAAATCATATGGTTGCAATGGCTATTGTTCTATTTCTTAACTGCTGACAAATATATATGTATATATATAGAAAAAAATGGTTACAAAGAAGATAAAGATAGGAAATAGAAAATAATGGTACCAAATGACAGCTTAATCTTTAAAGAGCTCTATTCTATGCATGCACTATAACAAAAGGACACATACAGGTACAATTTTTACCCCCTTCTGCGTCACTCGGTCCCAGCTTGTCAGGCCAGGATCGGTCCCTCAATTCCTCGGAAAGACGAAAATACGAGGTGGGCGTCCCCGTGGAACCTTGGGAGGTCAAACACCTAACCCGACCAGCAGGTAGAGGGCAGATTGACACTCAAAAGTGAGTGCGCTGCTGTACCCACTTATATACCCATTGGGTCACATATTTCTCTTTCTTATCTGTAATGCCAAATGATGCTGGTCTGTCTTTTGTGAGACCAGTTCTTACAAGGGAGTTGTGAACTTAATTTACACTTGTAAGAGAGAGTTGAGAGGATTAAATTGGAAGTACTGGACATTTTTTTTCTCAGTGGGAAATTCCTCTCCCAGGGACTGTGTGTGTTCGAATCAACATGGGTGCCAGCCGGGCACTTCTTGCAGCCTCGAGCTCAGTTTATTTCCTTAATCGTTACTCAGAGTCAGAGAAACTCGCATATTCTGGTCTTGCATCAAAGCAGATCAAAGCTTAATGGCTATGCTGATTTTCTTATTGTTCCTTCTCTGCTCTGTATACAGACATCTCAGAGGGCAAGCAAGATTGTTTGAGATGGGGGGGGCTGTCTGGCTACACCAGTCTGGATCAGGTCTCTCAGTACCCGCGCAAACACTGTCTCTCGGGTGGACAGCACCCCTCCTGGGCTGCGTCCGAGCTTATATAAACTTTTGGGCAGGAAACCCTCTGAGGTGGTTTGTCCTCGGTCCACAAAAAGGTGGGAAAATCCAGTTCGCACTGGTTCTTGTTTACCACTCCATAGGAAGGACCTCTCCCTTCCCCAAAGTCACGTCTTATAAAACTCCATTTTGTCCATATCAACTCCTTTTTGATATTTACTCAAACAGCCCCAAATACCATTAAACTTTATCAACCTATTAACCTATTTTACATAATAACTATTTATCATGATGGAGGGTCAGCCTACATCCCAGCACATCTTGTGTTGGATCACAGCTTGTATCAGGATGTGCTATTACGTGGTAAAGGGTCCCACCCCTGCCACAGACAGCATACTCTACAAGAGCACATGCTTCTTCTTCAGCCTTCCTCATGCACTTCCCCATTCGGGACATATGTAAAGCAGTGACGTGGTCCTCCTCCACATCTTCATGTCCTAATATGCCATCAGACAAGAGATGATGCAGCATTTGGCAAGGCTGTCATACTATCAGCAACAGGGTAAGCTGAAGCTCTGACCTCTTCTCCCATAGAACTACTCGTGAGTCACCTATTGGAATGCATGTGAGCAATCACTCAAAGATGATAAGACTGTTACCTACGTCTTGTAACTTTTGTTCGAGAGGTGTTGCTCATGTCCAGGGGCAGATGACCGTTTTGTGGGGCCCCGGGCAGCATAATTTCGCGGGGCCCCCCCTTTGCCACGGCGCATGCACGGGGCTTTTTGAAGCACGGGGCCCGGGGCGGCTGCCCTGTTCACCCTGCCCTATATCCACCCCTGCTCATGTCGATTCCAAATCCCACCTGCCTACCCTCTATCAGAGTATTCCAGCAAGAAGGAACGGAGCATGTAGCAGATCAGCAGTGTCCTATATAGGCACCACTCCAAAGGACCCACAGCCAATCCTAGTGGCCTGGGTAAAAACTTTGACGAGCATGCACGTAGTGCACGCACACACCCCTAACGGGATGCACATGAGCAATATATCTTGAAGAATAACAGTTGAGAGGTACATAACCATCTTTTCCATATAGTATGTGTGAAGCATCGAGGGCGGACTGGAGGTGTCTGCTAGCATCGAAGGAGCTTCTGGATCCTTCTTAAGTTTCTGAGAATGGCTAGGTGGGATTAGCTGAGGTTGTGCATGACTGGCACTGCACCTCCCATATTGCTGAGCTTGACCTATAGTTCTGCCTCTGTGCTGCTGTGACCCCCAGGCTGACAAGGCAACAGGGAATCATGCTGTAGGAGAGGAGGGATCCAGTAGCAGAAATTCATGAGCAGAGGAAGAGCGCAACAGTGGAGATGGAAGGGGAAGAAGAAGAAACTTATTTTTCAAAAAGGAAAGAACACCTTGCATTAAGAAGAAATAGAAATATTTTCTCTTATTTTTCTTTGTAAACAATTATGGCTATTATTATTGGGATAACACTGGGACAATTTTTGCAATGGTGGTGCTGAAATCCACTGAACAAAACTGTAAAGCATTCAGTTGCTATTATTAGATTGAAGACTAATATTGAAAGACTGGGTACTATTTCAGGCCTGTACACAGGGATGTATGGGAAGGGTGCAAATACTCCCCCCCCCCCCAATCGTCCTGATACCAGCTGGGGAAGGCTGAGGCTGATCTTCCACCCCCAGGAGCAAGGTCCAGCCCTAGCCCTGCTTATGGTGGGGGAGAGGGAAATCTACCCAGTGCTGCTTCTTTAGAGGGGCATCATTAATTGGGGCAGGGGCTCATGCTGTGTTCTGCTCTCTCAGGGGAGGGGGAGTTTGAATAGCTGGTTGCTACCAGTTGTGTGGGGAGTACTGGCCTGAGGAGCAGCTGGGCTAAAGTTGGCAGTGGCCTCCCAACCTCTTACAGGGTGAGCTTCCTGGTTAACTGGTGGCCTGGCTGGGCTCTAGCAGCTCCTCTGCCTAACCTGGGCAGAGGGGCTGTTCCAGACTGGCTGGGCCCACCAATCCGCAGGCTGAGGGAATTTGGGCCTGGCTGGAGCAGCCCCCTGCCCATGGCATGATGTCACCTGCCTGGCCCTTGCAGTCCTCACCTGCAGCAGACTTGGCCTAGCCTGGCCAGAGCAGCTCGTGGTGGCTGGGCCCACTGCTCAAAAGGCTGAGGGGGTGCCCTAGCCTGACCAGAGCAGCCCCCTGCTTGCAGTGCACCCATGGTGGGCTGGGCCTGGCCTGAGCAGGTCATGTCACAGGTAGAGGGACTGCTCCAGCCCAGCTGGGCCTGCTATGCCAGGCCTGTACGTAGGGTAGAGTGCGAAGGGTGGGAATACACTCCCCATGGTTCCTCAAGTAAGCATGCTCTAGCCAGCTAGATGAAGGCTGGTACTGATTTCACACACCGCTCCCCCTGGAATCTGGACCCAGCCTTCCCTCAGCTGGCCAGAGCACGGGGGAGGGAGGCTCAGGCAGCACACTACTCATGCCTTCCCCTAGCCGACCGGAGCATGCTTACTTGGAGGACCATGAAGGGGGTGCATTTGTACCCTGGCGGCCCACATTTACAAAAAAGCACCCCGCATAGAAATTCCTGCGTACTGGCTTGTATTTGTATATAAGATAATAAAAACAGGTTGTGAAATACCTATTCCAGAAATAACCGATATCATTAAAAAATAGAAAAGGATGTATGAATATTGAAAATGCAATGACAAAAAACTTTGTAACCAATACAACTGTTACCATACCATTATTATTTTTGCTAAAAAGCTTTCTCCAACGGGGACATGCTCAATGTCTACAGTTGGCATGTGGATTGAAATAGATCAGCTGTTAAGTAGAGTTGCTCAAAAAAATTTCAACACTTTTGTATTGAAATTTGCCAATTCTTCAAAATGGTTTATTCTGATAGAATCCTCCTGCCTGGGTTCCTGCCAGGTCCTCCACCTGATTCCTTAGTTGCTCATAGCCAGAAATTCCAAGTGCACTGCTCCATTTCAGCCTGCCATGAGTCCTATTGAGAACACAGTTTTCCTGGGCTTCTACGCTCTTTGGGTTCCCAGCAGCCCACCAGGCTGACTGCCATGGACCTGGGGATCCTGGAAGCCCTGGCATCTGCAGGCTGAAACTGATCATTCCTGTCAGTATCACCACTGCCTCTCACTGAATAGCAATGATAGTTCAGAGTCTGGTCAGTTTTAATTTCCAAAACTGCTCTCTTGTTGAATTTAAAATTTGATTTCCCACCTAGATTTACTATTAACCTGCATAGTGTCTGACTTTTCAGAACTAACTGTACATTAAAGTTTCTATCTACATAAGTCAGAACCAGTAAAATCTGGATAAAGGATACTTCTGTTTTTATTTTTCCTTTCGTTATTTGTACTATCTTCTCAGGAACCAAAAAATAAATTTAAAAAATAGTTTTTTCCCCTAGCAATTTATTTGCACAACACGATAACTGATCTGCCAATCTTTCATATTTTTATAGTGGTATCAGTTGATTTGCAATGTAGGCTACAACCATTAAAGGGCAGAATACTCAAAATACTTGAACATTCCAACCAGCTGTTGTCACAAAACTCACACAAAGTAGTATTTTTTTTAAAATGTGTCCCCACAGAAAAGGAGTTAATCTGTAAACAATTTTTCAGAATGTTAAAAGGTGAACTGCAAATAAAATATGAAAAATTCATCCTTTTCATCAATAACTGCTGACTGCTCATTTGGGCAGCTTAAAAAGGAAGTCTACACATTGTTCCAGTATTAATTATCATCATTCCCCCAGAGTTTTAAAATAATAAGAACTTTAAAAAATGCAAAATGTCACACTGAAGAACTATCATGGTTGTGTAATCACCAGCACAGTAATGGCATGGGGCCAACAATCCAGGTAGGATGGACTTCATAGAGCCTGAAGCGGGGGAGGGAAGAGGAAGGTGTGGTTTGTAGGTAATGTATTTCTTAGCTTGCTAACTGCGGCATCCACTGAACATTGGTTAAAGTAGTTGGAATTTCAATATTTTATTAGCAATCCATCTTTAAATTTGACTATGGATAGAGCTCTTTAAAACATCTTCAGAAGTCTGACAAATGTGTTTCATTTGACTGCCTAAACTGTGATCTGCAAGTTTGCTTGGGGAGATAAAAAGAATTCAGACAGCATCCCAAGATAACATTCTGACTCTAGTGAAATCAATGGAAAACTCCCATTGATTGCAGGGGGTCCAGGATTTCACCTTCATTCCTTATTCTTAGCTATTGTGCATAAGAGGAAGAATGGCATAGAACTGGGTGCCAGGAAGCCTGGGTTTATTTGTTAGAGCAGTTTCTGTTCAGTGCTCTTGTATGGTCTTATTCCTCTAAAAATAAGGAATAAGGGATCTTTCAGAAAAGGCTTTATTTTCCGAAAGATCCATGTCTAGACTGGCGCTTTTTTCTGGCAAAGCGCTGAGCCAGAAAAAAGCGGCAGCCATGTTTATGCAAATGAAGCAGGGGGGATTTAAATCCCCGCTTCATTTGCAATTGCGATCTGTCTAATTTGCATCCCTTTTACGGAAAAGGGATGCAGTCTAGACACAGCCTTTGTGAAAAACAAAGGGCCCTGCAGCTGCTTTTCTGAGTGGCATGCGGGGGTGGGGCAAGCAGGGGTGTTTGCCTGAGGCTCTTTGGTGCGCTTGTAGGCCTGATTGTTTTGCCCAGGCCTGCTGCATAGGCTCCTTGCTGCAGAAGGAGCAAGCAGGGGCTGGGCTTGAACTTCAAAAGAGCCATATCTGGCTCCCTAGTGAGCTATATTTGGCTCATGAGCCATAGGTTGCCAGCTCCTGGACTAAATCATCCTTGAGAGATGTTTATCTAACCTGATCTTAAATATCTCTAATTATGGGCCTTTCACAACCTCCCTAGGCAATTTGTTCCAGTGCTTAACCACCCTGAAAGATGGTGTTGCCTAACTTTTTATTAGGTTCTGGTTCTACAGTAAACTCCCAGCAGGTAGACTTTAGTTCCCACATGGACCCCAGTAATGTCAAAGGGGCTCCAGGAAGCACAGAGTCATTATATGTATATATAGTGGCATGGGTGCTCTAGAAACACTTACCTTAGAAAATTCAGGGCCTAAGTCCTGCTATCCTGTCAATTGTTGACTGGTTAAGACTGAGGAATGGATTACTTCTAATCTTTTCAAGTTTTGTGTGTATATTATTGTCATTTATATTATCATAGCACATTAGACCTTCCAGGCATAGACCAGGTGCACATTGTGCTGCATTTCTATTTCATACTTCATAACATATTACCCGTGACAAGGAGTCACTTGTAGAATTACTGGTATGTGCAAATATGAGCTGTGGTTAATGAGCATTCCATTGGAGAGATACAGACAGTATCAATAATACGACTGGATTTGTTTTGTTGAACATGCTACAATGTAATAATTAGGGATGTAAAAGGTTAACTGGTTAGCCTCACCCTCAGTGGGTGAAGCTTACTGGTTCCAATTAACTGGTAGGAATGAAGCCACTTTCCCAGGAGCAGAGCTGACAAGAGCTGCCAGCCCTCCTCCTGAGGAGGAGGCTTCACTGCCACAGCCAGCATGTAACCTGTGACAGGGCGGTAGGTTGGGCCTGGCACAGACTGGGGTTGGTTGGAGCAGCCCCTACCGGCAATGGGTCCTGTGGGACTGGAGAAGCCTCATGCCTGGGCTAGGCAGCACGGGCATCCAGTATCCTAGGCAGGAGAAGGCATTGGCCAGCTTAGCCCTGCTCACACTCTGCCCCCAGAACACCTAGGCTACGTCTACACAGGCATGATTTTCCAGAAATGCTTTTAACGGAAAAGTTTTCCGTTAAAAGCATTTTCGGAAAAGCGTGTCTAGATTGGCCATGGACGCTTTTCCGCAAAAAAGTCCTGATCGCCATTTTCGCGATTGGGGCGTTTTTGCGGAAAACAAATCTCTGCTGTCTACACTGGCCCTTTTGAGCAAAAGTTTTTCAAAAAAAGACTTTTGCCCGAACGGGAGCAGCACAATATTTCCGCAAAAACATTGACAATCTTACATGAGATCGTCAGTGCTTTTGCGGAAATTCAAGCGGCCAGTGTAGACAGCTGGCAAGTTTTTCTGGAAAAGTGGCTGCTTTTCCGGAAAAAGTGGCCAGTCTAGACACAGCCCTACTGTAGGAATACTGGAGGAAGAGTGTTGCTGCCCCTGCACCTGCCCATCCCAAGCTCTGGGTCGCTGGAGCTGTACGCCCTCCTTATACTCTGAGTTTGGGAAGGCTGGGGCCACATGCCACCCATCCTTCCCATGCTCCTGGACCGGGGAGGCTGGGGACATGCACCACCCCATCTCCTTGGGTGGTGTGGAGACTTGGCTCCTGTCGATGGGACTCCAGCCCCTATCAGTTAACAGTACCCATTTAGGGTGATGCTTACCAGGTAGCCGGTTAACCTTTCACATCCCTACTGCAACTAATATACACACAAAACTTTTTAAAGTTTTTTAGTTACAGACTAACACGGATACCACTCTGAGACTAATAGTCACACACGTTTCTTAAGGGGGAAATGAGTGCTCAGTGGTTGAGGATGATAAATCAATGGAGACAGGGGGCAGCACACACTGCCCAAGGTACAGGGGCACTGGAACTATTTGTATAGTAGGTTGCCGAGAGGCATAGATCCACATTGCAAGCCCAGTATATGAAGGAAATTATTTCAAGGCAGGAGCTGCAGCAGCACCCTCCAGAATCCCTTGTTCCAGCAACTATGCAGGAATGAACAAAACAGGTTAAGATCGAGGGGCTACTTCCTGACAGGCTATGGATGGGGACTGCGTAAAGAACTGCAAGGGGTTAAAGCAGTAAGCTGTTTTTTAAGGAAAGGGTTGTCAATTTTTTTTCTTTCTGAGCCCCTACCCCCAATCTATATAAACTTTGTGGCCCAGCTGTACCACAGCTGCTGTTTTTCTGTATATAAAAACCAGGACCAATGTAGGGGGGAGCAAGCAAGGCAATTGCCTGGGGCCCCACACCAAAGAGAGCACTGCAAAGTTAGAATTGTTTGGGCTTTGGCTTCAGTCCCAGGTGGTAATGCCCAGTGCCCCATCTGTAGTCCTGTGTGGCAAGGCTTTGGCTTTCTGCCCTGGGCACTAGTGAGTCTTTATGCTGGCTGATGCCCTGAAACCTGTTCATGGCCCCACAGGGGGGCCCAGAACCCCTGTTTGAGAGTCACCATTTAAAGGGAACAAATAGATTATTTCCCTTCCAAAGAAAAGGCAAAAAGAAATAGGGAAAGATTGGGATGGGACCTATTCATGTACTTGATGATCACTGAGGGTGATGGGCTGGAGACAATCTAATCACCCTGGCTGTGTCTACATTAGCATCCCTTTTTTGGAAAAGGGATGCTAATGAGACACTTTGGAATTGCAAATGCCATAGAGGATTTAAATATCCCCCGCGGCATTTGCATTTACATAGCTGCCGCTTTTTTCCGGCTCGGGGTTTTGCTGGAGAAAAGCGCCAGTCTAGAAAATAAGCCCTTTTCCGGAAGATCCCTTATTCCTACTTTCAAAGCAATAAGGGATAAGGGATCTTCTGGAAAAGGGCTTATTTTCCGCAAGATCCCGTCTAGACTGGCGCTTTTCTCCGGCAAAACCCTGAGCCGGAAAAAAGTGGCAGCCATGTTCATGCAAATGCTGCGGGGGATATTTAAATCCCCCGTGGCATTTGCAATTCCGAAGTGTCTCATTAGCATCCCTTTTCTGGAAAAGGGTGCTAATGTAGACACAGCCCTAATGTTCCAAAGGAGAGTGGCAGAATGTGGATCGCAACTCCATTAGGATTTCTGTGGTGACTGATGTCGGCCAGGGGCATGGATACACATTCTCTGCCTCAGGGGAAGCAACAACAAAGGGCACCACAACTAAAGTGAGAAGGGCATTATAGTTGGGGATTCTTTCCCAAGCATGAATTTATTCAGTCAGTCCTAGGGATGTGGGTTGTCTGGCAGGGAGATTTGACAAGCTTATGAGGGCTACCAGAGATATCACAGAACCAAACATAGCAGTGGTGAAAAGCAGAGAAGAGAATATTTGAAAGTAAGGGCCTGATTCTAGGTGCTTCCATTTACCTTAATGAGCTTTGAATCATGCACTAAATGCAACATACTCTGAAGAGATCTGTAGCAGGACTGATTCATCTATGAATCTGACCCCCAAATAACTGCTTAGACCTTCCCTGCTTTGAAAAGCTTTCAGTGACAGTCTTCAAGATCCATGGAATTTCTCATTGGTAGCTGTATGCGGTGTGCAGTGAGTTCCAGGGTGTTGGAGAGACGAGGTGAGTGAGGTAATTTTGGACCAAGTTCTGTTGCTGAAACAAATTTTCCAGCTACACAAAGTTTTTCTTCAGGTCTGGGAAACGTGCTCAGTGTATTGTTCTTTCATTTAGCAGTGACACTCTGAGTACCTTTCCCAGACCTGAAGAAGAGCTCTGTACAGCTGGATAGCTTCTGTCCAATAAAAGATAATACTCAGTTATCGGTAGATGTCACACAAAAGCCTGCTGCTAGCCCCAGTGGTATGAACTGGCGAATATAAACCACATCCTAAACCTAGTACAGTATAAAGATGTGAGATCGGTAAGTATACAGTGCTACAGACACACTTCCAGATTCAATTTTATATCTGCATACATCTTACTTGAATGTGTGACAAAAATATGACAGATAATCTCTCTATTTCCCTTCTGATCCATTAATTGCTCTACTATGGATGCAACAGTAAGAGAGGCAGTAGGTGTGTTATCAGAGAGCTGCAAAGTGTACTGGGGGACTACGTGGACATTTATTCCACCAGTGGAAGATGCCCTGGCTACACACAACACCCTGCAGAACTAGAAATGGCAGCACCGGATCCCAGCAGTGCATAGTGCCTAGCACACAGCCTAATGTGTCTGCAGCCAATGTGGGCAGGCTGACAGGTGCCTGCCCTGTGCGCAAGGTAGCATTGCTGGTGCCCTGATGAGGAAGTTGCGCACTCAGGGTATGTCTACACTACCCTGCTAGTTCGAACTAGTGGGAGTAATGTAGTCATCCGCAGTTGCAAATGAAGCTCGGGATTTGAATTTCCCGGGCTTCATTTGCATGAAGCCGGCCGGCGCCATTTTTAAATGCCGGCTAGTTCGAACCCCGTGCCACCTGTAGCTTAATCCGAACTAGCTACTCCGTGCCGCATCTAGCCACGCGGCACGGGGTTCGAACTAGCTGGCATTTAAAAATGGCGCTGGCCGGCTTCATGCAAATGAAGCCCGGGAAATTCAAATCCCGGGTTTCATTTGCAACTGCGGATGACTACATTACCCCCGGTAGTTCGAACTAGCGGGGTAGTGTAGACATACCCTCACTGAGTAGCTGATGTCTGCCCAGGGTGGGAGCCCAACTCCAGGTTCACCATGTAGGCTAGCAGGGCAGGTGCAGAGTAGCACCTGTTCCTGAGGAGAGTCCTGAGGCACCTCTCGGACTGGACACTTGCCAGGCTCCAACAGGGGCTAGAGATGGCTCTCTCCAGCCAGCCTCACCAGGAGCAGCCCATGTGCCTAGAGCAGGCAGTCCCAGTGTATTGTGCCTGTGCCAATCTGCTGCTACTGGCACCTTTCTGGCCCATCACCTCCTCCCGCTGCCACCTCTCCAGGGGCTCTGCTCTGGGCCAGTGGAGGCAGCCCCCGACCCTGTAGGCCTGGCTTCCCGCTGCCTGGAGAGACACTGCTGGGAGCTGAGGGCCTCTGGGCCACGGCACAGAGGAGAGCTTAGCTTGCCCTGGCTAACTGCTGAGCCTCTCCGCTAGCCTGCCCAGGCCCACCCCACACCTACACACCTGCCTCAGCCACCCACTTCCCTCAGCCCCTCACCCAAACCGCAACGTGACTCCTCTCACCCTTGCACTTGCTGCAGCTGCCTTGTGGGACCCTGCACATTTCTTCTGTTACTGGGACACCTAGTTCCTGCTGTGGGGTCCAAAATGGAGCCTTCTGGTCCTGCCTAGCACCTATGCTCAGCAGCAGCATCCACTGCTCTGAGAGAAGCAGCATTTTCCACATAGCACTCGATTTGCACTGCTATAAATGGCGAGGCAGAGTGTAAGGCCCTAGAGTATCAGACTCAGTATTTATATATGTACAGAATCTGGTCAGGCTACAGAGCCTTCCTGTCCATAGGACAGTTTGGGGTGGCCTACCCAGGTCCCACACTTTTGCGGCCTCCGCAGTAGCTGCCCCAACCATCCTATGGACAGGAGGGACCCAGAGGATTACAAGGGGTATGGAACAGTGACATCAGGGGTTCCCGCCATTCATCACGGCAGCAGCAATGCAGCAGGCTTCTCCACTCTGCTGCCCTCTCCCAGCCCACTGCAGGCAGCTTCTCCGCAGCGGTGGGAAGCAATGCACTCTGGCCCCAGAGCACTCCAGTTCCCGCCACCATGAAGAAGTGGGGCACAGAGAGTTGGGAGGGTGGCGGTGTAGAGTCGAGCAGGCTACCAGGCAGCTCTGACTCCTGCCACCCATGTGGTGAGTCGGGGGGGGAGGCAACCCCTGCTGCCACTGTGCCTGGCCCCTGTAATCTCCCCTAGCCATGTTGCTCAGGTGAGGGGGCGGGCACAGAACAGAGACGGAATTTGCAGAAGGGGTGGAGTGGGGATGGGGCCTGCAGCAGGCGGTTGCCCTGAGCCCCATGTCTGGGGAACTGAGGGGAGACTTGTGCCAGGCCCACGCTCCTCCTTAGGATGACCCTGCCAGGCTGGTAGTCCGGCTATGTCCCTTTGGTTATGTCCATGTGACCAAAGCATGGCATTCCACATGTACGTTCATATGGTGAAACTGGTACTATGGGCTAATTATGGCACTGTACAAATGTCTGGGATATTTTCACAAAAGCTGCAACACAGATGCAATCTTAGCTTCTGGGCTATGCAAGCTGCTTGTAAAATCCACACTATTGGATGAACCATATGAACATGCATGTGCAATTCCATAAGTCAGTCACATGGACATAACCGGAAAGAACATGGGGGGCTGGCCAACCTCCCTAGGACATTTTGCGGCTTGCGGCATCTTGGGTTGTCATTTAATTAGATTACAGAGGTAACCCTTCTGACGGGTAGGCCTGGCAGTAACCAGGGCTGGGTTCAATATCTTGGGGTCCATCTCACACCGAACTGGCTCGAGCCCTCACCCAGTAATCTGGGAAATTCACACACCCCTGGGTGTCTCTGAGAGGCAATGCTTCCCCACTCGCAAGCACTGAGTCTGAGTGTAGGAAAGAAACATTTAATGAAACAGAGAGAGAAGTCATACAGCATTAACTTGAGGGAAACACCACAAACAGAGTTCATAACCCAAACATGAGCTAAGCTCCTCCCCAGTCAAGAATCACCTGAAGTCCAAAGAGTCCGACACCCCAAAAGTCTCTGTGCCTGGTCCGTGCCACCCAGAGTCCCAAAGTTCACCCGCAGGGTTTCACCTCCCAACTTGGGTAGAAATGGGGGTGGTGGGATAGATTTGGGGCACCTTCCGACATTCTGCCATGCTCCGCCAGCTGTCTCGTCCCATGCCACTGGACACTCCGCTGGCCGCCTGCCACAGTTCCTCGCCTGCTGCCACCACTCCTCGTCTGCTGCTGCTCCGCACCATGCCGCTGGTCACCGCTCTTCACCTGCCACCGCTCTGCACCACGCCGCTAGTCACCGCTCCACCCTGCTGGTCATTGCTCCTCATCTGCCACTGCTCTGCACCACGTTACGCCACCAGCCAGTGATTCCCACCAGCCACTCTGCTGGTCGCCACCCATCTACTGGCTGCAATGGGTCTGGCTCTCAGTCAAACCAGTGATTTCAGCTCTCCATGATTTCAACTCTTTAGCCACCAGCTGGACTGGCAAAAGAATCCAGTTTCCACTAGACTAGCAAAAGAAAAGACTCCTCAGGGAGTCTGCTTTAGGTCTGTCCTTAAAACAAAGGTGAGCCCTAGGAATTGGGTAAGGGTGGGTGTGTAAATAACAGGGTTTCATCTTGAGCTCTAGGAACTGGGCAAAGGAGTGTGTCCGTACAGTGTGGAAGGGATAGAGAAATTTGTGCAGGTAACATAGGGGGTTCTGCTTTTCTACGGGAACTTGAATTCCTGACCTGTTTATGTAAAAGGCTTTTATCACTGTCTGCATGCAGGCAGCACTTATTTGCTTGTGACATTTTCATCTGTAAATCGGACTACCTGGTACCATGGATAATGTGCTTGATGCTGGTCTCTTGATTACTATATTACTGGAAAAGGAGTTGTCAAATTGGAACTATAAAGCTGTTCGTAACATGTCAGAAAAAGTGTTGAATGAAACACCCCATTTACTTCTTTGTAACACAATGTCTTGAACATCAGGCAAAAGCAAAGTGGCTAAGCCTCAAAGATCTCTTTTAAAGGTGCTATCCCACACAGTTGAGGATCCAGTCCAAGTATCATCCACCATATAAAAAGGTAACTGATTTACAAGCCTTTTATTACCCACTTCTACAAAACAAAATCCAGTAATACAAGCATATAACCAATGGCACCATTTATGGGGGCCTAGCGGGGACAGTAGCCCCCCTAAAGTTTTGAACCTCTGGATTTCATATGTGAGGTCATGTCCTGACTCCAGAGGCAGGTCTTAAATGCAACAGAATTTGATTTGCTTGCAGCTTTACCGTTGGGCCAGGGAACTTGTTATAAAAAGAAGGGGGCAGGGTGATTAGGCTTGGCATTTCATGTGAACAATTTTATAGTTTCAATCTCTTTGTTTTTCCCTTCATATTTTTACCAACATGCTTATAAAAATAATAATACTGCATTTCTATAGCTTTTATTTTGTTGTTTTAAGGTGAGTATCTCAACAAATTCTCACCATGCCACTATGATGAAGCACATAAACAACATACTAATACCAGTTTGTGTTCTTTGCAGGCCCAGCTGATATATCTGAAAGAAAACCAAACCAAAAAACAAGTGAGGGAAGTAGTAGCTTTATGATTCCAAAGAACATCACCAGGGAAATATTATATTCTGTGGCCTTCATTTAACTTCACAGGATACTTTCAGGCTCAACACCTCATATTAGAAAAATAAATCTTCAATCTTTGCTAACACCTTAGACTCTCAAAAGCCAAATTGTAATACACTAAGAATTGTTCACTGCTTCACTGCTTTTGCACTAGTCTGATTTAAAACGACACAAACGGGACAATGGGCACTTTCTGGCTCTCTAGCAGTAGCCCAAGTGCTACCATATTTGAGTTGAAATTTTTGCTGGGTGGCATTTGCCTGAATAATAAACATATAATAAAATAAATGAGAAATACTAACAACAGAATCACGCCATCGCACATGGAAACGCTTCCATAGATATTATCTTCGCAGGGTTTGTTCCTTTTTCTTTCAAACAAAACTTGACCTGTGGGTGAAAGAGGTCGGACCCCTGATTTCCGCTGTGAGTAAGGAAAGGGGGACGGGGATGAAGGCGTGTAGAAGGAGGAGCTGGGCTCTCTGTGCTCCTGCTGGCGCACAGCTGCTGCAGCTGTGGCTAGGAGAAGGCGCATGCTCAGGACTCGGCGGGCGCTAGGGGCTGGCTCCCTGCGGTGTGGCAGAGCTCGGCTCCCCCAGGGAAGGCAGACGGCGGGGTTCTGCCCAGGCGGTGAGAGCCCCGACGGGCGGGCGGCCGGTTCCCAGCGCGCTGGCTCTGTGCCTGGAAGGGGCTAGAAAGAAAGCTGATGAGCCGGAAGGAAAGGCTGAGTGCGGGGGATGCTGCTGCCCCGGTGAGTACCGGCTCCCGCCCTTAGCCGCAGCTCCGGGAAGCCGCTTCGCGGCGAGATGTGCGGTCCGAGGGAGCCGTAGCTGCGCTGGGCTGATGCACCAGCTTCCTAGAGCGCCCGGCTGCAGCGTGAGGTTTGGCCGCGGCTGCAGTGCCGGGCCAGTGCGCCTCTTTCTTCCAGCGGGCCTCGCGGCCCCTGGGGGAGGCAGGGCAGGGCAGCGGGGGCATCGGCGGCGGGCTGGGCGGGAAAGGGGCAAGCTCGCAGGCAGCACGTTCCACGCTGCAAACTTCCCTCCGGCCAAAGCGCAGGTCCCGAGGAAGGTCGCGGGGCGTGCTCCGCCTGTCGGGACGGCTCCGGCATGCGCCCCCCCGCCAGCCGCGCCGCATCCTCTGCTCGGACACTGAGCTGATTGTCCTCGCTCGCGCCTCGCCGGAGCGGTGACTTGTTCGGGCCTTCGCCGGGTGAGCATCTTCTTCCCCAAGAGCTAGAGGGGGCAGCCTCGCGCCTGTCACCTGCAGTACCCCTTTCGCTAAATGCAGTAGGAAAATATTCTGGGCCTCTTCTTTGGAATGGCTGGTACAACCAAACCACCCAGCCTGCGCTGAAACTTATGCAGCACTGGGAAATGAATGTGAGGAATGTATTTGTGTTGTATTTGGACCCAGATACACGCAGGTGACCAACATTTTGCATGTAAGATCTTTCCTGAGTTCCCTCATACACCAGTCCACGCTGTGCCCTTTTTCTTCCCATCATACTACCAGATCTACCGACTAGCAGAGAAGTTCCATTTTTGTGTCCTTTTGGTTGTTAGTGGCTCAGTTAATAATGTGTCAGGTGTGTTGGGGATGTGCGATGGAGAATTTATGATGTGCACTATTGTTCACCAGGGACTGGACTGACATTTTACAGTATGGTTCCTGCTGGTCACTGTCCATATTTAAATGGCATATATCATTGGCAATTTGCTGGATCTAGTGGCTACGTCTAGACTGGCATGACTTTCCGCAAATGCTTTTAACGGAAAACTTTTCCGTTAAAAGCATTTGCGGAAAAGAGCGTCTAGATTGGCATGGATGCTTTTCTGCAAAAGCACTTTTTGCGGAAAAGCGTCCGTGTCAATCTAGACGCGCTTTTCCACAAAAAAGCCCTGATTGCCATTTTTGCAATCGGGGCTTTTTTGCACAAAACAAATCTGAGCTGTCTACACTGGCCCTTTTGTGCAAAAGCTTTTGCGCAAAAGGACTTTTGCCTGAACGGGAGCAGCATAGTATTTCCGCAAGAAGCACTGATTTCTTACATGAGATCGTCAGTGTTCTTGCGGAAATTCAAGCGGCCGGTGTAGACAGCTGGCAAGTTTTTCCGCAAAAGCAGCTGCTTTTGCGTAAAAAATGCCAGTCTAGACACAGCCATTCAGTAACTGAGGGCACCACGAGTTATCTTATTTTTGATTCAAGCAGAATGTAAAGTAACCAATTCACTCTGAGGAGGGAGCGGGATTGGACATTCTTCTCCCAGCAATTAAAACTAGCAAAGCCTCCTGTCATCTTCATGATACTTTCTCTAACTTCCTCTTTGGACTCCTTACAAAACTCAGCTTCTATGATTTTCTTCCTTGTCCAACACTCTTATTCTCTCTTTGAATTTCTCAGGCAGCTTCACATTTTCTAATGCTGCACTGAGAACACAAAGCTTTGATCTAAAAGACCCTTTAGTCTCTTAAATTTCTGGATCTGGACCTAACTTCCATTGGAATCAGTGTGTATGTCCACCACACTGTCCAGTAGAAGCATTTGTGCCACCATCCAGAATGGCAAGGCTCCAGATATGATCTTTGATTCTGTGTTCTACATGTATTGAAACAGAGTTGTAATTAGTGGCTAAAATTATACATAATCCTTATACAGTTTTAAAATAAACCCTCACGTCTGATGTTATTGATTACAGAGGACATAGTCTAAAAAACCTGCTGATTTTGTTGATGAAGTTCCCCTCCATTCTGAAAACATTACCACCGGTGTGCTTACCAAATGATTGTACAATACATTTCCCGAGGAAAAATACCTATATTTCATGGTATCTGAAGTGTGCTTTATGGCCTTTAACTTTCCAGCAGGGGTCACTACAGGGTAAACAACCATCAAAGAGATTATAATTGTAAAATCAACAACTATTTCAGGCAAAATCCTGAATAGAATATTTTAAAATAAGATTGCAAATCAAAGCATTATATCTTAAATTTGTCAACTCCCGAGATTTAAGTGGTGTGATGAGAAATGGTTAGAGAAACATTGTCAAGGTGTATTCTATAATTTGCAGCAGAAGCAAGCATAGGAGTATCATGCACTGTGCTTCAGTAATAACTTCAGGGTTACAAATAAATAGTAGAAAAAGAGGGGTGGGGGGGAGGGAAGAGAGGGAAAAAATCTTGTCAGAGTGTCTCGGCTAACAGAGTGGGCTGTAAGTGCACTTACAGCCCTCCCCTCTCCCCCCCCCCCCATTAGCCTCATTTGTCACAGACACTCTAATTGACAAGATTTTTTTTTCCTTCTCTTTCCCTCCCCATCCCCTCTTTCTCTGCTATTTATTTGTACCTCTGGACCCCTTGCTTAGTTCATCTGAGGAAGTGAGTTGTGTCTAGGGATGTTAAATATTGGTTAATTGAATAGTTGATTAACCTCCTGAATTCTTAGTTGACTATTCTATAGTCCCTGGGGGCAGGACCGGCCACCAGTGTGCTATAGCTCCACTCCTATGGGGAACCCCCTGCCACTCCGTGCTGCTGCCTCTATCAGAGGAAGCAGTGCAGGGTGCCAGGCGGGAGCTGGTCCACAAGGGGAGCCAATTTAAAAATCAACTCTCCTCATGGACCAGCTGCCTGCCACCCCGCACTGCAACAGCTCCTGACCGGGGGTGGGGTCTGAGCTCGTGGACCTGCTGCAAACTGGAACTGAGCCAGGCTGCCTGCCTGCCTGGATCTTAATACACTTTAAATGCAGAGCTGCAGCTAGGTAGGTCACAGACGTGGCACAAGCCAAGACTGAGCCATGCTGCTGGCCAGCCTGCTTAAAAATTGCTGCGGAGGACGAAATGCTTGTTGTCTATAGTATTAATCTATAAGCTTTTGCTTATTGGTTAATTGACTAGACTATTACATCCCTAGTTGTGCCCACGGAAGCTCATGATACTATCTACGTCTTTTTGTGAGTTTCTAAAGTGCTATATCACCATTCATTGTTTAAGGTTTTTCAGTTACAGACTCACATGGCTACCCCTCTGAAACTTCAGTGTTGTTCAAAATTATGGTTGGTTTCTGAGTTGTTTTGAGGTTGTGGAATCTATGTTGTTAGAGGTGTTAAAGAACAGGTTAGACAAGCCTCTGTCAGGGATTGTCTAATTATTACTCAGTCCTTTCCTGAGTGCAGGGGATGAGGCCAGATGACCTATTGCGGTCCCTTCTAGTCCTCCACTACTACAGTTCTATGATCTCCTTAGCAATGCTAGCTGGCATTGTAGTGTAGTGTAGTGTTGTGGTGGCTTAGCACTTCTGCCTGTCATGCACAATCTTTAAAGGTTTTAAATTCAGAATCTAAAATCACATGCACAAAGGAATGTGGTCTTAACCTGATTCCAGGTGGACACTTCTGCGCAGTGCAGAATGAGCACACCCTTTGGGAGGTCTACACTGCTGAAAAAAGTCAATCTAAGCCAGGGTTTCCCAACCTACAGGTCAGGACCCAAATATGGGTCACCATTACATTTCAAAAGGGTCACCAAGTGTTTTCCCAGGTGGCTCTGCCTCCTCTACTCCCCCTATTTTTGAATTGTCTTGGGTCACCAAGTCTTCCTGAATTGTCAAAATGGGTCCCCATCTGGAAAAGGTTGGGAACCGCTGATCTAAGCAATGCAATTTGAGTTACGTTGATGGTGTAACTCAAGTGGACATAGATTAGATTTACTCACTGTGGAGTCCACACAGCGCTGGGTGAGACTTTTTCCTGTTGACTCCTTTTCTCATTCCAGTGGAGTACCGGAGTGTATGGGAGAGCGGTCGGCAATAGATTTAGTGGGTCTTCACAAGACCCACTAAATTACCCCCCCCCTTGGGTTAATCGTTGCAGCGTCAATCACACTAAAAGTGGAGACTAGCTCTTTTTCACAATTATTAATTTATTTAGGGAAAAACCAGATATGAAATGGCAATAGTAGGATGCTGCGTAGGTCAAGCCTGATGTGTATTAGTTGAGCTATGAGATAAGAATTGAGGTGCCCTGGAAGTGTTGCCTGAGAGTGTGGTTAACCAATTAAACAAGATTTTACATTCCTAGTTCATGTCATGGCAGGAGTGAAATAAATTTCAGCAGCCATGTGAATCTGGGAGTGCTCATTGTCACTGAGCAGGAGCATTTTGAAATGTTCCTGAATGAATGCGATATTATACGTTTTGCTGTTGTCACGGTGACAACTTTATGCTAAGGCCGTGTCTACACTGCCACTTATGTTGGCAAAATTTATGTTGCTCTGGGATGTTAATATTCCACCCTTGAGAAATGTAAGTTATTCCAGTGAAAGTGCTAGTTTGCACAGCATTGTGTTGATGTGAGAGCATCCTCTGTCAGCATAAAGCAGGGGTGGGCAATAACTTTTGATGGGGGGCCACTCTGAGGCTGTGTCTACACTGCACCCCTTTTCCGGAAAAGGGATGCAGATTAGACACATCGGAATAGCAAAATCCGCGGGGGATATTTAAATATCCCCCGCGGTATTTGCATTTACATGGCTGCCGCTTTTTTCCGGCTTGGGGATAAGCCGGAGAAAAGCGCCAGCCTAGACGTGATTCCCCAGAAAATAAGCCCTTTCCTACTTGAAAGTAGGAATAAGAGATCCTCCGGAAAAGGGCTTATTTTCCGGAGAATCACGTCTAGGCTGGCGCTTTTCTCCGGCTTATCCCCAAGCCGGGAAAAAGCGGCAGCCATGTAAATGCAAATACCACGGGGGATATTTAAATCCCCCGCGGATTTTGCTATTTCGATGTGTCTAATCTGCATCCCTTTTCCGGAAAAGGAGTGCAGTGTAGAGACAGCCTGAGTTTGGTAATGGTTGGGGCAGCACTTTTCTACGATATTAATTGGGGGAGTGTAGGGTCTGGGATGGAGCTCTGAGTAGGGGATTGGGGTACAGGAGGGAGTGTGAGTTCTGAGGGAGTTTGGGTTTTGACCTGGAGCAGTGGTGCACAAAGGGGGAAAAAGGCAGAAATGTAGTTTGGATGCAGGAGAGGGTTCTGATCTGGTGCAGGTGGTTGGGATGTAGAAGGAGGTGCCAGGTCTAGGCTCTGGTTGGGAGGTGCATACCATAGGGGGCTCCCAGCCAGCAGTCCAGCAGGACCCTTGGGCAGACTCACTGTCTGCTGCGGCCCCGCACGCTGCTCAAAGCAGCTGGCTGTTGAGACTAGTGTGTATGTCTGCAGCATGCCCGTCAGGGCTGTGGGGCGGGTCAGTGGATCTCTGTGCACCATATGAACCTACAGGCACTGCCCTAGCAGCTCTCATTGGCATGGCATGGAGACCTCCACCCCCTAAGGGAGGTGCGCTGTGCAGAGATTGACAAGCTGGCCCCAGCAGCTGGCCACTTTGAGTGGTGAGAGGCCACAGTCGGTAGCGAGCCTGCCTGAGGGTCCTGCTAGGCCACGGTGGGCTGGATCCAAATGTTTGGTGGGTTGGATCCAGCCCGTGGGACATATTTTGCCTCCCACGGCATAGAAGATCTTCACCACATGTGCTGCTGTGGCAGAGTTACACCATGGCAGTGCTTTAAGTCTAGACATGCCCTGAGTCGAATGATAAAAAGCAGTGCAAGGAAACAGTTGCCCAGTGCCCTAGCAAGGTGAAATCTTTTGGAATGAGACCAAATATATTATATTTTGAAGAAGATACAGGCCTTTGCATTCTTGAAGTAGC
Organism: Pelodiscus sinensis; assembly: GCF_052426305.1. NCBI lineage: Eukaryota > Metazoa > Chordata > Testudines > Trionychidae > Pelodiscus > Pelodiscus sinensis. The sequence continues at coordinate 31,118,641 of NC_143059.1, read as the reverse complement.
TCTGAGGACCCTACTTACACCCCACCCTTAAGTTTTTATACTGCATCCCCTGTCACTCTGGTATAGACTACTTGTACAGGCAGTCCCTGGGTTACGTACAAGATAGGGACTATAGGTTTGTTCTTAAGTTGAATTTGTATGTAAGTTGGAACTGTCTCCAGATTCAGCTGCTGCCACTGAAACTGACCAGGGGCTGACTACAGGAAGCTGGAGGCAGAGTTGCTCTGCCCCCGGCTTCCTGGAATCAGCCTGATCAGTTTCAACAGCTGCTGAATCTGGAGCCTGGGACAGAACAGCTGGGGCGCTGCCCGGGAGGTTTCCACAGGACCAACCTGGCAGCACCCCAGCTGCTCTACCCGAGGCGTCCCGCAACAAAAGCCTCGTCTGCTGGGGGTGGGGGGTGGGCACACTAGCTGCGCCCCCTCCCCCCCAGCAGACCAGGGAGACCCAAGCAAAGCCGCACAGGCGGAGGGACCCCACTGCCCGTGCGGCTTTGCAACTGTCTCCTTGGGGTGCTGGGGGGAGTCCCCCCCAGCAGACCAGGGAGACCCGAGCAAAGTCGAACAGGCGGAGGGACCCCGCTGCCCGTGTGGCTTTGCTCCTGTCTCCCTGGTCTGCTAGGGGGGGTCCAGCAAAGCCGCTGGACTCCTCCAGCAGACCAGGGACACCCGAGCAAAGCCGCCGCCTGGGCGGCTTTGCTCATTTGCCCGGGAGCAAAGCCGCCCAGGCCTGAGTCCCGCTGCCTGGGCGGCTTTGCTCCCGGGCAAACGAGCAAAGCCGCCCAGGCGGCGGCTTTGCTCGGGTGTCCCTGGTCTGCTGGGGGCGTCCAGCGGCTTTGCTGGACCCCCCCAGCAGACCAGGGAGACCGGGAGAAGCTTTTCTCGCCCCGGAGGACACGGGCGACGATCTGCTGCCCGTGAGCTCCGGGGCGAGAAAAGCCCAGTTTGTAAGTGCAGATCCGACGTAAATCGGATCCGCGTAAGTCGGGGACTGCCTGTAGTTAGTAATTCAGTTGTTCAAACAGCTAGGGGAAGCTACGAGGCTGGAATGTTGTTAGTTCTGGTTCCTGCTGGCCTTGGGGGTGGAAGATTGGGAATTGAACCCAAATCTGCTAAGTGACCATTCAGTGCACGGGTGTTCAGTGCACAGGTAACGTATAGTCAGCAGGCATCTGAACTACTCAAATCCACATGCTTGTAGCATCGTAAAGCTACACGTTCTGCACATGATGGTGAATGCAGGAAATTATGGTCCTTGTTTTATTGCAGAGGTGGGCAATAATATGGTGGTGATTTGCCAAGGTTAGCCCGGGTGGGCTGCCGCCACTATGTTTACCTGCACCTTCACAGCTACGGGTGATTGCAGCTCTCATTGGCGGCAGATCACTGTTCCTGGCTATGGCAGTTGTGGGAAGCAACGTGGACCTGGCCACTGCTTCCTGCATTTCCCATTGGACAGTGTGAAAGGGTGACGTAACCTTTCACTCAGCCGGGGCCAAGCTCTGACCTCTCCCCCTCCTTTCTTTTGTTTGAGAGTTTCCCAATTATTCTGCCCTTCTGGAATTTCATGCAACCTTTGAGTTGTCCAATAATCTTTTCTTTGCGTTCCCGCTCTTGGCGGGTGGGGTAGAGGGACCCGGACCCGCCCTCTCTCATGGGTCCCAACCCAGGGTCCTAAAGACAGGTTTAAAGTGATTCCTGTCTGGCTGACAGGGACTCCTGCTGTAACTCGGCAGCCCGGGGGCTCCGACAGCGGAACACCACCCTAGACTAGTTCCTACCTCGGTTTCACCTGGCGAATGCCTAGTGTCCTCTCTGTAGTCTCCTTTGCATGCGTGGGCTGTACGTGAAGTCTGCCAACTCCTCTCTCGATTGGAGAGTCCAACCTACCTCCTCTTGCCCGCTTGCTGCCCTTTTGTATCTCCCGCCCCACTCCTGCTTCCTGTCCCTCCCCCCGTGACACCCCGTCAGCATGCTACGAGGTCCTGCCTTCCCTTCCCTTCCATTGTCAGTGTCGAGTCTGTATGGCGGCTGCCGTGCCCCGCCCCGCTCCAAGGCCACGGCGCTGCGCCGCTTAGCTGAGCCGCAGTCCATGAACAAGCGGCACAAGCGGGGAGCTGTGCCGTGTGCTTCCCATACAGTGCGGGTGCTGGGGCGTCCTGAGTGTGGGTTTGTCTTCTCTTGCCCTGTGGCACTCTGTTTCACAGTGCTGTTGAGGACCAAGCATAGCTCTGTGCACTAGGACATCACCGGAGTATATGCTGTACTAGACTCTGCAAAAAGGTTTTTGGCAGTACCAGCATCTGCAAAGCTGATCTTTCAAAGATGGTACTCTCTGTAATTCAAATAATAATAATAATAAAGTAGTAACAGGCATTCCAGTAAAAAAGACTAGACGTTACATATGATGTCCACGTTAGCATGCTCGAGTGGAATGACTTCAGGCGGGTTTAATATTTAAGGCTCTCCATTTTTAATAGTTTTGGATTAGACTATGCCCTCTATTGTTTGCAGCAGTTTTTGTGATAGATAAAGCTCCCGGCCCAGTCTCTGTCATTAATGGGATTGATTTTAAAACCAATTTCTATAGGACTGAATAATAATAAAACCTGTGGGGTTTGAGGATGCGGGAAATACCAAATTCAAAATAGATGTTGCTAAATAATAGATATCACATGGATTTGGTTTGCTGACAAAACCTTTTTATAGAACTTTAGCTTCACATATTCCCTCTCTCTTCCGTTTTCCAGTATATGAATATGCACATTTCTTTTCATATATAAAGTTTATGCTAAATTCTTCTCTTTTGTCAGCACTTGAGCTTCATAAATAGTATCATGGTAAAAAATCTAGGAGAGGAAAGCTCTGTTGCTTAGAAACAGTCTGGCAACAGACTCAGTTTGGGGGTGGGGGAAACAGGAAAAAAAAGGGAAAACAAAAACATTTTCTCTCCCCTACTATAGGAATCTGATTGAAGTCTTTCAGCTTCTGAAATGTTAGCAAAACTGTTTGAGGGAGAGGGGGATTTTGGTGACCTCTTTGCAAACTCCCTTCTTTCACTACTTCCTCCATTTTTTAGTTATAGTTTTATTTTTTTTAAATGGAAGAAAAAAGGAAATACAGCAATTTCCCCCCATGTTTCTTTCTCAATAGTTTTCTTACTGCTACAGTTTTTCCAGGGATTGATGTTTTCTGTAGTATAATATAATAAAGGCGTATGCTATTTTGGTTAGCTCAGACAGTTGAAAACTGGGTCTAAGTAGGAGGAAGGGGAAGGAGCCATTAGAGTGACAACTGAACATTTTCCTCTTAAAGAGAAATAAAGGAAAGGGATTGTTAAATTAAAAGGGTAAAATGTTTGATGTTTGTTCTTGAATTATAAAATCTTTTGGGGAGGGGCTATTTGGTCTCCCTGTAAAGCACCTAATGGGGTCATTGGTGTATGATGGGCTTGTAGGTGCTATCACATCATAAGTAACCAATGAGAGGGGGGCATTAGGTTGTTTATATTTATATTTTTTTATTTTTTATATTAGTTATGTGATTCTTGATAAGACAATAGAAATATAAATACGTGTGTGTGTGTGTGTGTGTGTGTGTGTGTGTGTTTGTATAGACATCTTTTTGTGGTTATGTGTCTCTCTCAGTTTGAAAAGCTCGCTACCCCCCTCAAAAAGCCTTTCGGTTTAGGATACAATGAAGCAGCTATTTAATATATAATCTTCAGATACCATGTCTGTCTTCCTTTGAAACTTCTTCAAAAATTCTACTGTATTCATAGCATTTTGTTCTTGTTGCTTTGCCACTGTGGTTCCCACTGGCAGATGAAAATGTGGTCGTGATCATCCCCCCTCTCCCTTGGTAGTTTTTTCTGTTGTCCCTAGTGTAATGTACATCTTTGTTTATATTGCCACTGAATTTGGCCCATATATCCAATTCTTGTCCATCACTTAAGTTTGAAAGGAGGATTGTAAATATTTTGGCTCATCGGTGAGTGTGTACTCACTGTGGAAAACTCAATGAAAGCTTAAAATTTTTCTCCTTTTTTCTATTTTTCTTGTTGGAAAGCTCAGTTCAGAGCCAGTGCCTGGTTTTGCAGGGGAGATTTTTGCCTTTTTAGCCCATTTTCTAACTGGAGCATTATAGTTTATTTGCCTCCAAATAACACACTAGATCAGAGGCCTAGCAGAATTCAGATTAGAACTCCATGTCCTGTTACTTCCCATCCCTTTTGCTTCTAAACACTTCAGACCACATGTTCTAATTGCCTTGACTGGAGTTGTTGTCATGACACAGCGAATGACTATATGAAATTGTTGCTGTGATCAATGTGCAGTTATGGTCCAGCAAGGAGTTTTCATTTCTGCTTAAAGTAAACTAATTCCTAGCACAGTTTGTAAAGTCTGGCTATTATCTAGTAGCCTTGGCACATGCATCATATTAATAAACTTTCAAGCCCCATCTTCCAGCTTTACCATTTTCGGACTGTATCTGGGCTCCATTTACATTCCTTTCCCTCACTCCCACTGACATTAATGCGTTAATGCTATTTTCTTTCCTTAGCTTGTGGTATTCTATACATGTTTATTTGGCTTCTGCTGGGCAGCTGTAGTGTGAACTGACAGTGTCCTCAAAGGAGGCATAATAGCCACAGAGGAAATTCAGTATCTACTTAATCTGGAAGCTCTGAAAATAGCCATAATATTGCCTAAAATTGACGTGGGTGGGGCAGGGTGGAGAGAGAGAGAATTTAAAATAAGCACTAGATATTGATAGACAGCTCTGGGAGCACCTCAGCATTCAACAGTGTCTAGAACAGTGTATATCAGTGATGGGCAACCCACGGCCTGTGGGCTGAATGCGGCCCATTAGGGTTTTCCATGTGGCCCGCGTGATATTTTGTTTACTGTTGCCCGCATGCAGAGCTGCCAGATTCCTCTGGTTTCCATCTACATAGGGATTTTTTTCCTGCCTGTGTTACTAAAGTGACACACACATGAAGCAAGTAGGGTTGCCAGGTATCCGGTTTTGAACCGGACAGTCCAGTCTTTCTGTCCGGGAAACAAATTGAGAAAAAACCCGGACATATAAATGCCCGGTATTTTCTAATTAAGTTTTATTATTATCATGAAATCAGTACGTAATTGCATACTGCCTGGCTGGTAGACACATTCAAGCTGCGTGAGTGTGTCTAACAGCCAGGCAGTACACAACAACACCGTAGAGAGGAGGGGGCGGGGCTGGGGTGGGGTGGGATGGAATCCCCGGGGCTGGACTCACCTGTGTGCCGGACAGGCAGCACCCCAGAATCTGCGTGCACCCAGACCAGCACCACTCCCCGCTGGCCGGTTCTCCCCCCTCCCCCAGTGCTCTTCCTCCAGCCAGCCCTGCTCCTCCCCAACCCCTCCGGCCATCCCTGTTCCCCACTGGCCAGTCGTGTCCCCCCCCTCCCCCGGCCAGCCCTGCTCCCCCCTACCCCCTTCCCCCCTCCCCACTGGCCAGCCCTGCTCCCCCCGACCCCCTCCCGGCCAGTCCTGCTTCCCGCTGGCTGGTTCCCCCCCCCCATCTCACCCGGCGAGCCCTGCTCCTCCTGACCAGTCCCCCCCCCCCCCCATCTGAGATCAAGCGTGTCCGGTATTTTTTTTTTAAACCATCTGGTAACCCTAGAAGCAAGGGTACATAAAGCAAGGTGTGTGCTGATTGCACACAGCATTGTAAGAGCGGTGTACTCCCTCTGCATTCAATAAATGTGCTGCTATAGTTCAAATGGCACACCCTGCAAATTCTAACTGCAAGCACAGTTAGTCAACTAGTCACTTAGGGCGGGGCAGCAGGAGCTGGTGATGGGGAGAGATGGCTTAAAAGCTGGGTTCCCCCCCAGCACCGTCTCTGGGGTGCTTCCTGCTCCCCCCCCTACTGGCTCTGTGCAGCCCGAAGTCAGGGGGACTTCCCACTGGCCCCCGGCTGTGCGTGGAATTCCACATTCCTCCTTCAAAATGTATGAGAGCCCCAGCGGCCTCTTGTACATTTCGAAGGAGGAATGTGGAAGTGCCTATTGACTAGTCGATGGAAATTCCGTCGACTAGTCAATTAACCGCATTTTAACATCCTTACTTTGGTTAGTATTTATTCCTGTTTGTCATTCTTCTCTTGCATCATTGACCATTTCTGCCTGTGGCTCACCAGTGTTCGTCATCACTGAAATAATATTTATCCATCTAAATGATAACTATTATTTATTTAGCACTAATGCTAGACACTTGATGGATAAGAAAAACAAATCATCTCTTCCACAAGGAACTTGCAGTCTAAATAAAATGTTGGACAAGGAATGTAAATCAGGGTCAGGAGAAAAAGCAGAAGAAAACCCTAAACGAGAACAAAAAAATACGTACAAGTTTTTTCTTTTGAGTGAATCAACTATAATTGGTAATAGTAAACAGCAGCAAGATACAAGTGGCCTTGTGCTAGGGGCATGGGGGAAAATCTGGTTCCATAGGAATGAGACTTCCCTTTATTGGGCAAGATGGTCAAGTCATTGCCGTAGACTTGGGACAGCCTCGTTATTTGCCTTCCTTTAAAAGGGGAAGCATAGAAGAAGGAGAACAAAGAAGTTAGATGTGACGGGATGTACTTTCCTCGCCCCTCCGCACTGTTTAGGAGGGGGTTAACCCAACCCAGAGGACGGGGAGGCCACACCCCCTTTAGTTTACTGCGCATGCTCCAGCTGCTCTAGGATAAAAGAGAGCTACTCAGGTTGGTCGGGGTGGGTGGTCGGGGGAGAAGGAGCTCGGCACCAAGCTTGTGAGCAGTCGCCGCCCCAGGAGCAGCCGCCCCAGGAGCAGCCGCCCCAGCCTGCGCAGTAGCCCCGGTCAGTAAGGCCGTCGGCGGGACTCCACCTCGCCGACCAAACCCATGTGGTCTGCATGGGGACCTGTAGGAAGGAGCCCTGGGCGGAGCATTGCCCTTCAGGAGCTCAGCGCGCTGCGGCTGGGAACCCCGCTGAGCTGGCTGTGGAATCTTCCACTGCCAAGAGGGCCCTGGGCTGGGACCCGGTGGAGAGGGAGGGCCCAGGTCCCCCTATCTGCCCCCAGCCCAGCAGTAATACCGCTCCCAGGCTCTTGGAAGGCCTACCTGCTGACTATGCCTGAGTGGCCGTATTTACCCTAGTAGGGGTGAACTAGACTTTGGGACAAGATCTGTGAGGCTGTACTTGCTCTAACAGTAGAAGTTGTATTTTGGGAGAACTGTCAAGGGGTGTCCCCCCACTCTCCCGGTGACATTAGAATATTACAACTGGCCATGGTGGAGAGGAGAGATGGCCATCCAGCTCCTCTCTGTGCAGGTTCCCTGAGACCAGGGTTCCCTCTAGGGTGCACGCCTGCAGGGGTGTGCACAAAAATCCCCTCCCCCCCGCCTCATCAGCAGAGCTGCACAGCAGCACTCTGCTTCCACATCATGGAAGCAAAGCTGGTGGCAGTGGGTAGGAGAGTGGGGGACCAAGGTTGCATGGAGGCTGCTGGAGTTGCAGCTGGAGCCAGTCCCAGGGTTGAGGCCGTGCGGTGGTGGCCGGAGCAGTCCCAGAGCTGCAGGCTGTTTAGTGGTGGATGGGGCCCATGGTGCAGCCGGAGCTTGGGGCTGCGTGGTGGCGGATGAGGCTGTTCCCAGAGCTGGGGGCCACGTGTTGGTGGACAGAGCCAGTCCCGGAGTCAGTCCCAGAGCTAGGGGCTGCGCTGCAGCAGTCCCAAAGCTGGGGGCCGCGTGACGACAGCTGGAGCCAGTCCTAGGGCCAAGAGTAAGCAGGAGTGGGTTCAGCACTCTCCTCACCTGTCTCCCAAGCAGCTGTTGCAGCTAATCATACAGCTCTTACCTGAAGCAATTTTGCAGGGGGAGGTTGTGCACTCAGCTGGAGTTAATCTTTTTTTTACTGGCCAAATACCGAATTTGCATCGACTATTTGATTAGTCAAGAAGGGCGCCTCTGTCTTTGAAGTGTAGCAACAGCCCCAGTGCTGTTGCTACATTTGAAAGGCAAAAGCGCTGCAGGGAGCACAGGGCCAGTGGGGGACTTCTAGCTGGGCCAGGGCTGCATGCACCATTTCAAAGCAGCAGTGCTGTGTGGAGTCCAGGGTCTGGCCCCAAGCTTCCTGGGGCGCTGCTGCTTAGAAGCACCCCCTCCTCTTTCTGATAGAAGTAGCGAGGGTGGGGGAGAGAGCAACTAGTCGTTCACATCCCTAACATACACCAGAATCCCAGGAAGGCTGCACAGGATTTAGTTGCTTTGCCCAGCCACTCATGAGTCCTGAATGCACAGGCCATCATGACACAGAGCTATCCGAGTTACTGCTGGACAGCCTGTGCACTCTGGCATAAAGCAAAGAATATTATTTGTCACCTTTCTTATAAATGTATTAATAGACATTTAAGCTTTGAAGAATGCTTGTGAGTTGATCAAATCAGACAGGGAAATCTGCACTTGATTAATCAGAGAGCTTTAGCTCTGATTTATGTCTTGAGTGCAGAGCAAGCATTCCAGGTAACTATGTTTTCTAAGTTGCCTATTTATGTGTAATATATAAAAAGAACGGTCTAAATAAAAAGAACTGAGGGCAGTGGTAGGGAGTCACTGGATTGACTTCACCTCTGATCCAAAATAAAATATAGACCTGAGACTCAATGTGAATGGGGAGAAATATTCCCATTGTCCAGGTGTGCAATGGAGAGTGTACTCTACACAAGTTCAGAAAATGTTACTCTGAAAGGCCAGTTAACATAGTTCTCTGAAAGGAGAACCAGATTTAATTGAGGAGGAAGCCCAGCTGGGGGAGGGTCTAGTAGAAGGCTATAAACAGAGGAAGTTGGCTACTAAAAACTTTGCCAATGTTAAATTAAATATTACATTTTAAATTAAATATTTTTTTATTTGACTTCATTTAAATAAACATTTAAAGTCACGCACCTTGTTAATTCTCTTGTTTTAGTATTTTTTTCCCCCATGGCATCTCAAAAATATATCCAAGTTATTTGTTAGTGACTTGGGTGCCACAGTAGCACACATCCTATTGAGCACATGTAACCTCAATATTGGTGCACAAGACAAAATTCATTCTGCTCCTGGATGGAAAATCTTAGAGGGAACACTGCCTGAGACCATGCAGTATGCCTCTGTTTAGTCTGGTAATTGCATGTCTGGTAATTGCCTTTTAGCTATTGAAATACTTCTTTCAGTACAACTCAGTCTAGTCCAGACAGAGTCCTGAATATGTCTCTCTCTTTTTTTCATTTTGAGAGTCTCCTCACTCTGCTTCCCTTATAATACTTTTGCCCAGAGGTGGCACTAGCTCACTGGGGATCCACCCACTAAAAAATGAATTAAAAAAAATGAATGGGGGCCTCAAGCAATGGTTTAGGGTGCTTATGCCTAGCGCTGGCTGTTTTTACCTTTCGGTGCCATCCTCATAGGAAGGAGAATGCTCACCTACAATGCTGTGCCATCTTCTGATCCACTTGTACAGTGTGTTCACTTAGCAGCTGTCAGTCTTGACTCTTTAGAAGCAATGTATTGTTTCCTGCTGCCATGTGTTGCGCACTCCCACAGAGCAAGGGAGTGGAAGACCTAATGTTGTACTGGTCCCTCGGTTTTCTGCAGTTGCCAACCATGGGAGATATAAGGAGTAGACTTTCAGGGTGTTGAAAGGAAAAAAGAGAACTATGTGATGTTGAACAGATGACGGAGAGCACAGCAGTCTAGTGAGCTGTTGTCTCTCTTTGTGCTCTTAAATAATATAGCACCATTCAAAAATAGAATTTGACTGCAGATTCCATCTTGCATGAAGTGGTCAGTTGCATTGGATAATGGATCTCTACTTTTGATCCAAAATTATTTTTGTTAATGTCATCTCACTGAGTACAGTTACAACATGCAAACTTAATAGAAAATGTGAGAGACTACAGCATGTCTTTTAGGGGGACTGCTCCATCCTGGGCAGACAGCACCTCCCTCTGAGAGCGAAAGTAGAACACTGTGTATGGCTCATGCTTTGGCATTATTCATATAGTTTGTCATATCAGTGAAGTATTATTGAATTGAGATTAGGGATGTAAGCGACTAGTCAAATCACTACTTGACTACTCACTCCCCCCTGCCCAGCTGCCTCTGTATCAGAGGCAGCGTGGGTGGGAGCAGGAACTAGTGTGGGGAGGAGCCACTTAAAAGCCAGTTACTCCCAGCACTGTTTCTGCAGTGCATGGAGTGGGGGGAAGGGGAAGCAGAGCCACTGGAGGCGGTAGGAGCCAGGACTGCTCAGTCTTGGCTCACGTCTGCTCTGGCAGTCGCTCATGCTGCAGCTCTGCCTTTTAAATCATTGGGCCGGGTGCAGAGCCTCAGTGGTCTCGGACCTGGCTTGAGCTGGGACTGCTGAGTCCTTGCTTGTACCTGGTCCCCTGCTGTGGCTTTGCCTTTTAGATGTAATAAGAGCCTGGCAGTTCTTACTACATTTAAAACCGAGCCAAAGTGGCTTGGGACCTGGTGTGAACTGGGACTGCTAAGTCCCAGCTCGCACCAGGTCCTGGACCTACCCCACTGAAGCTCTGGAGTTTAAATGTAGTAGGAACTGGGCTGCCTGTGCATCTGGCTCCTGCTACATTTAAACTGTAGAGCCACAGCTTATCGACTAATCGTGTACTCAGTACAAATTGTATTAATTACATGATTAGTCAGTTACCCACTTCTTCACATGCTTAATTGAGATGAATGCGTGTGGGTGCCTAGCTGGATGAGGACACTAAGAACGATGAGGAAGTGTGGAAAAAGGGGCGGGTGGATGTGGTTGCAGTGATACCAAGGAAGAGGGGCCTGCTTTATACTGGGCCTGTAAATTTTGGTTAGATGCATTCTGCTTGAATTCATTGTAATAACATGTCTTTCCTGGTTTCAGTAAACTGCCTTTGTTTTCAAATGTCCTGGTATAAATGGAAGGAGTTAATTACCTTTAAAAGTTAAGTACCTTTAAAAAAAGAAATTCATAGATTCCCTAAGGGAGGAGTTTAGAGATCACCAAGATCAGGGCTCTTCGGTGCTAGGCACAATATAAAGTTAGAATGGGAGTCAGTTTCTGCCCTGAGGAGCTAAGTCTGAATAGACAAGATGGACAAGAGGTAGAGGAATGAGACATAATGTACAAATAGAGTGAACAGTGTGATGGTCTCCAATCAGCATGATAGTTCCATAATTGTTTGGCTTTTTAAAAACTGACATATCTATTTTTAGGTGTCAGTTTGTTAGAGGAAGATTAGATAAATGGGTAGGAATGGAAGGAAGGGGAGATGTTAAAGGGGAAGGGGCATGCAGGGGAAGGAAAGCTGGTGTGGAGAGTGGGTCAAGTGAGGTTGATATGATGTGTAAATGTTAGCCTCATGTGGGAAGCATGACATTTCTAGGTTTCAGCAAATTCATCTAGAAGGATCCAAAGAAATGCTCTGAGAGATAGTAGAAAGTAGTCAATTTTAAAAGCATCGGTTAAAACTAAGACACTCAAGCTGGGCACGTGTGCATTTGGGAAATAAATAATTTTGTTTTTCTACTCCAATGGGGTAGCTCTCATTCAAAACTGCATAGGATTGAGACCAGTGCCTGGATTGTGTGTGCCACTTTTCTTCGTGATCACTGTCCTCTCATTTTTCATGCTTAAAAGGGTAAGAAATTGCAGTTTGTAATCAGGTGTTCAGCTGCTTTTAACATTTCAGGAGTGAAAAAATGTGTCATCCTTTTCTCCCCTTTCCCTCTTCTTTAACCATTTTCAGTCTAGTTTTAGGCTAGACACATGGGTCCTATTCTGGGCTGTTCAGAGATTCCATGCCCTTGGGAGATCCAGATGAAGAGACAAATAGCTTTTGCTCCATCTCTGCTACCCCTTCACTTTCCCCCTTTCCTATCCAAGAGCAGTTGAGGGCCCCTCAAAATGTGCACCATGAAAAAGGTAGTGTCAAATAGCTTAAATATCAAACAGTGATGACCGCATACACTGAATGTTAACTGAGACTAAAATTGCTCGACAGCTGTTCTTGTCAGTGAGGTGCAGTGCTGTCATGCCCAGTAGATGGGAGTAGGGGTTGGGGAGGGAAGAAGACATCCTGCCTTTGAGCCTTTCATCAGCATGGCCTGCATTGAACTAGTCCTGCTGCAGCAGTTCCCATGTACTGCACTCACTTAGGTTGTGTGCTGCTGTTGCCAGGAGTCCCAGGCCTTTGATTGGCAGAGAGAGGCCCACGGAGTTGGCCCTCTTTAAAGTCCGCCCCCACATCCTCCAGCACACAGTCAGTCAAGGCTGTTCTCTGCTCACAGAGCGAGAGCAGGCGAATGAGCCAGTGCCTACTGCTTGGCTGGTTCTGTTTTTGCTGGCAAGGAGTAGGGTTTGATCACTGACAACAAACTATTACAGATTCTGCTTCTCCTGCTGGCTTCTTGATCAGCCCAGAACGATGGGTTTAATTGCTTCGTCGCCATAGCAGCCCTCCATGGATTGTTCTGAGAAGTTAAAAGGAGAGTGAGGGGATCTATTTAAAACTGTGTGGGGAAACTGCTTTCTGAAGCTCTGAGTTTTACAGGTTTGGGGTTTTTTGTGTGCCCTGTCAGCACAGCAAAGAGGAAACTGAATGACCTCTGGAGCTGCTGAAATCCAGGTACCGTAGCAGCTCCTTGCGGGTTCTTTTTCTTCTGTATGAGTTTGAACCCCTACTGACTTGCATTGAGAATTTTTTGCATGTAGTGTTTTCTGTAAGGCTGCACTGTGCTACTTTCAATAGAGATTAGTTGGGATTTAACTAGGTCTTGTTTGCCAACTTCAGATGGACTGGGCTTTCTTATTGTGTTTGCTTTTTGTCAACAAAATTCCCACTCTCACTCTCCCCCTACCTCTCCATTCTCCGTGGTATTATGTCTTTAGTCCCTGATGTTGGAATGATTTTCTTTCTTGCTTTCTCAGCATGGGTGAGGTATGCCATGCACTAGGCTTTCATATCTTCTGTCTTCATGTATGAAACTGAGGAAGTTTTCCTGTCTTATTCCTCCTGAGGTCTTAGTTATTGTCATACAGTTTGTGGAAATATTTAGATTCCTGCCTCTCTTTTACAGGGGCAAGGTAGCACCCAAGTAAGCAGTGCTTCTTTGAGAGATAATAAAATGTGAGGCCCTAGTGTTTTTCTTTGCTTGTGCTGGGGCCCATCAGGTTTATATTGTGCTTCTTGCAATATAAAAAAAATCAAAACACTGATGTGGAGACAGCACACTATTCCTCATGGTGAGGCATGGAAAGGAAGCTCCTTGTGTTGCCCAAAGTGACCTTACTGAATATTTTATGGAGCAGCTTTGATGTGCCCTGAAGGGAACTGCATCTATTCTTCCCTAGGATGGTTGTGACTATGATGTGTGTCGTGGAGAATGGCAGGGAGATTAAAGTGTATAGATCTAGAATTATAGACATTTGGGACTGGGGGACAGGATCTTCACATGTCTGTCTAAGATGCAGAAGACAAAAGTGTTCAATTCCAGAAGCCTTGACAGTCAAAAGGTGTGTGTGTGCGTGCACGTACTTGGGTAGCTGGTCATATATACTGATGAAAAGTGCAGTGTAAAAATAAATTATGAATTAGTCTGTGTTCCACTTACTTTGATTACTTTTTAAAGTTTGTAAACATTTAAATCCAAAATGGATATTGTGTTTTTTAACTATGTATGCTAGTCTTCCTGTGAGGTGCACTGTCCCATTGGAAGCATAAAAGATACCCAGTTTCATTCTTGGTACAGTACAGTTGGAGAGGTGTTGTCATAATCCACATTCTTCATCCTGGTAAAAGTTTAGTGCCACTTCCATTAATGTTAATACGACTGATGTATGTGCAGAGTGATTAGAAAATAGATGCTTTTTTTTTTCTGTTTACAGCATGATCTTATGATGCCTAAATCAAAGGGCTTGATTTTTTTCAGAAGTGTCAAGCACCCACCACTGCATTTGAAAGTCAGCAGAAGCTGTAGATGCCTAGCACTTCTGAAAAATCAGGCCCCTTAGTATGCTATTCTGTCGATACTTTAAAGCAGTCTTGTGATGACAGTTGCATTAGGTAGGAAATGTGGTTTTTCTTAATCTCTGCTCTGCACCCAGTTTTGCAGACACGCAGCCTGAGACACACCCATGCAAACAGCAGTGCACACCCATGTATACATGTGCTAGTCTCAAGGCGTTCTGTAAAAATGTATACTTTATAAAGTTGCTTTTAAATCACACACAACATAACAGCCCCATGAAGGAGATTTTGCCTTGATGATGGCAATTGTCTGTTAAAGCTGATGTTTTTTTAATACTAAATTAAACACAACCCATCCATCCCCAAAAGGAAATTCTCCACTGTACATTAGATACTGTTGTAAACCTATATAACACTTAAAGACAGTCCCTCCTCATAACTATGCTTTGCAGAAGCCGACTGTAAACATGCCCTGCTCTGACACCCTTCTTGCAATAATACAAACACACATACCCTTTCATTCCAGTGCTCCCAAGTATATCCATTTTTTTTTGTCTGGATCAAACACAGAAAGAATTACCAGAAAATATTTTTAGCTTTCCAGGATGCTGTTCAGTCCCATCTGTCTGGAAAAAAAGTTTGTGCTGGAGAGAGAAGGGAACTAATCTCTCCTCCTGTGAGCTAAAAGTGAGTGCCGCTGTTACCAAAAAAGGGCATGAAATCAAAATAATATACTGTATGTGTGTAATTTAACTTTCTTTTGAGTGACACTGTCTTATTTCTGCTTGATTACTGTCAGAACAAGCAGAAATCAGTTCAATTCTGTGATGTGCTGCAATGAAGATCTATACATCTCGTAAAATCAACATGTGCACAGTAGTTGATTTTTTTTTAACAATGTATGTTAAACCATGAATGCAGAATCGAGCTTTAGGAGGGTAATGGTACAGGTGATTGTGGTGTTGAAGCACCTTGTATATTGAGTTAAGAACAGGCAGCTTTGTGGTGTTAGTTATCACAGATGTATGTGACTGTAAGATGAAGAAACAAAGTCAGCCATTGAAGTTCATTTGTCTCCAGTTTAATTTCCTCATGCTGGCTTTGAGTCCTGCCAGCGAGGTTCTCAACAGTAATGGGAATCAACTTGTGACCCTTGTACTCCATTTGACCATATAGAGCCTGGCATGAAGCTCTCTTTGATGATGTCTACACTGCAGTTATTTTTTGGAAAAAGGTATGCAAATTGCAAATTGTGTAGCTTTTTCCGATTCTTTTTTGGGAAGAGGCTTTTCTGACATTTGGCCCGTCTACACGGGGCCAAATATGGGAAAAACCTCCTCTTTTGGAAGAGCCCTTATTCCTCATAAAATGAGTAATACAGGGCTTCTGAAAGAATGCGCCCCCCCCCTTTTTTTGGAAACTGATCCGAAAAAGTGGATACATTCCCCAGACGCAGAGTTTATCCCAGGAAAAACTCTGTAGTGTAGACACAGCCTTTATCTGTAGGGGAACGTCTAGACTACATCCCTTTTTCAGTAAAGGGATGTAAATTAGGTACGTTGGTATTGCAAATGAAGCTGGGATTTAAATATCCCATGCTTCATTTGCATAATGGCGGCTGCTGTTTTTTTTTCAAAACGGGGCATTTTGAAAAAACCCTAGCAGTTTAGATGGGAATCTTTTGAAAATAAAACCCTTTTTCGAAAGTTTTTGTATTCCTCAAAAAATGAGGTTTATAGGATCTCTTGAAAAAGGGTTTTATTTTTGAAAGATTCCTGTCTAAACTGCGGTTTTTTTGGAAAGTCCTATTTTGAAAAAAAAGCAGCAGTTGCCATTATGCAAATAAAGCGTGGAATATTTAAATCCCGGCTTTATTTGCAATATCAATGTGACTAATTTACATCCCTTTACCGAAAAAAGGATGTAGTCTAGACACAGCCCAATTGGTCTGATGATGTTAATAGTTTTCACTTCTCTAATGCCTCCCATCCATTAATATTAGAACATTTTTCCAACTTTAGTAAATTAAGCTTCATAATATCCTCCTGAGAGAGAAATAATATTAATGCTCATTTTGCAAAGGAGTAAACTAGGACAGAAATAGCTATTTTTTAATCCCATCAAAATCAGTGGGGGCTGTTGTTGGTACTCAGTCCCTGAAAACGCAGATCCTAAATAATACTTAGTTCTTAATGTTTTTCTTCTGTAGAAGAGCTTCACAAGGGTGTGGGACTGGAGGAATGAATATCCCCTAATCCCTGTGACATGCCCAGGTTTGTGCAGGATGCTTGTTACAGAGCTGTGAGTCACGCCCAGATTTCCTGTGATCAGTTTGGTGCTTTAAAGGGACACTGTCAATATGAAATCTTGTCAGTTTTTAAAAACTGAATTCTAGGTAATTTCAGGTCCTATGGCTTCTCGGCCATCCCAGATGCCTGCCAACTTTTGTGGCTTTGCAATCACATTCTTTCTGGGGTTTTTTAGAAGTAGTTTTTCTCTCTCCTCTGTTATGTGAAAACCCCACAAGAACGAAAGGGGAAACTCTCCTTACAGGGCAAATGGTGGAAATAGCTGTACACAAAATACTGTCAAATGCACACAGTAACACTGAGAAATGGAGAAAAGCATTTTCTCCAGTTGTCATTTACTTGCACTTGTCACAACAATAACTAAGAAGTTTCCAGACAGAAGTGTTCTACTTAAGTCGATGGTATCCCTTTAACAATCACTCCTGCCTGACTTGTATGAAGCAATTCAGAGAGTGTTCTATCTTCGTCCACCCCATCACAGAAATGAGAAGCTGCTGAAACTTCCTCTTATTTCAGTAATGAAAGGAGGACGGAAGAAGAAGAAAAGAGAGCTCACAACCCTGCACTTCCTCCTATCAAAATGGTTGGGGAGGGAGGTAAGAAAATTGGACATTACACTTAGGGTATGTCTATACTTCATCCCTCTTTCGAAAGAGGGATGTATATTAGACAGGTTGAAATTGCAAATGAAGCTGGGATTTGAATTTCCCGTGCTTCATTTGCATAATGGGGGCCACGCGTTCTTTCAAAAAAGGGCTTTTCAAAAGAGAAACCGCCATTTTTTTCGAAAGAACCGCGTCTAGATGGCGGTTTCACTTTTGAAAAAACGTGAGGCTGCCGTTATGTAAATGAAGCATGGGAAATTCAAATCCCATCTTCATTTGCAATTTTGATCTGTCTAATTTACATACCTCTTTCAAAAGATGGATGTAGTCTAGACATGCCGTTGGTCAAAGAAAGCTACAAAATAACCTGAATGCAGTGTCTTGATATTATGATGTAGCACTAGTTCCATACCTTTACGTGAAGAGAATATTAGCTTCACCCAAATCAGGAAATGTCAGTACAGACTGCTACGCACAACCTTAATTCTGACCCCTTATGCATATGCTTCACATTAGCTTTTAGTTGTGTGATCACATGTTATTTCTCAGCAATGCAATAGAAAAATATATCAGTTTTTGTAGAACTCTAGGTATACGTTTGTGGCAGGAAGTTTGTTAAATTCACGTATGCCGAAAAGACATGGTAATTTATTGCATAGCCTTTCACAGTTTAAACAACACAGCAGAGACGTAGGGGTTTTTTTTTTTTTAAATGAGGGCTGGGGAGAAAAGCTCAGCATGCAGTTAGGAGTGCAGTTTGCAGCACCATTGTACATGCTTGTTATATATCTGGAAACCACCATAAACTGCCACAGGTTATATTCTGGAGCTGTTTTCTGTTACAGCCTGTATGCAGTTACACACCAGATTTTCAGATGAACGGAAGTGGTGGATGCAACTAGACCAATACATCCCCTGCTGTGGGAGGAATAGGTGGCACTGAGATACCAGAATGTTTCTTGCATGGAATGTCACATTTAACCAATCCCAAATTCCTCTCCTCTGGAAATCCAAAGTGATTTTCACTTGGTGTCAAGATCTATTTTTCCATATGTGCATCTAATTCCTGTTAAATCAAATGGAACGAAGTGAACACCTATGAGGACAGAATGAAGCATCCTGTATTAAGAGGGATACAGGGGATTCAGTCTTGGGTGACAGAGAAGGGAGCGCAGAGGTGGGGGCGGGGGAGAACTATGACAGTTGCATGAGAAAAATCCACAGTGAGCATCATAGTATGCAAGCCTCATGCCTGGGAGGGGAGAGGAGGGGGAGGCAGTTCCCTTTGGCTGACAGAAGAATGCTTCCATTGACCTAGCTACTGTTGGTTGGAGAGGTGGAGTTCCTATAGTAACTCAAAACCCCCAACTCTTACAGTCTATCTTATGAACGTACAATGGTGTAGGTAGAGCAGTGCTGTAGTGCTTGTAATGTGGAAATGACTTTAGTCTTAGCAACATTCATGCAAAGTAGTTTCACTGTTTTGGATGTACCTAATCAACCTTTTATGTAAGTGCAGAGACAGAGACAGACACTGTTATCGCTGTCCCCAGGTTGAATTCAAAGATGAGGAAGGGAGGAAAGGAAACCTTTTTTGTTTTGCAAAACAGTGTGGCTTGTTAGGAGTCCTTTTAAAAAACAAATGTCTCTTGTGTGTGCTGCAGCAATGTGGAAAGACCACGCATGCGTAGCTTGTAAACTGATCCACCTTGTTCCTTTCAGAACTTTCTAATCAGGAGGGGAGGTGGTGGTTAGCTATGAATAGAACAAAATCATAGCTTTCAGTTTCTAAATATGCATCTTCTCATATGCAGCGTGCTCTCTAAGCTGAATATTATGTACACAAGCTTTTCATGTTGCCTTAACTGGCACTTAGCACTTGGATTTGCTTGGGTGTTGCCTCTTCTTTAGGTCAAAAAACTCCACTCGTTTTAATGGAGGATTGTTCCTGTCATTTAGCTTCTTATTTTGGCCTGGGTGCTGTCGGTCTCCATGTAGGAAGAACCAGGGCCATACTGTGGCATGATCTTCTGTAAAATGATCTGGTTCACCCACAAAAGGAAACTAAGCTGCTCCCCGAGTTGCAAACGGTTGAGTTACGACTGTTCACACTTACGACCAAAGCTCCCATGGAGCGGTCGTAAAGGCGATCCCCGCGTTACGAACGCGACCTGCGCTTACGAACAGCGCGGTCGCATGTAACTCAATGGGGTCCGAGTTACAAACAGTTTGAGTTACGGACCAAGTGTTGGTCCGTAATTTGTTCGTAACTCGGAGAGTGGCTGTAGTCCCTTTTCCCTTTTCTTGCCATCTAATGTAATGTTGCTTTTGGAGGAGTAGGGTTATTTGTTGTCTTCACAAATGGTTGCTTTAAGATAGGGGTGGGCAACTTTTTTTGAAGAGGCCCCGGGCCTCCCCGGAAGGAGTGGGGCCTAAAACAGAAAGGGCAGGGCCAGGATGCTTCCGGGCTTCCCTACCCCCAGACCATGATTGGTCTGAGGTGGGGGCCCCCTTCCCACTAAGCACCCATGCCCCTGGCAGGGCAGGAAGAGGCTCCTCCGCCCTCAGGCCAATCAGAGCTTGGGGGCGAGAGAGTGCACGGAGTTTCCTCTGCCCTGTCCCTACCCTGTGAGGAGTGCATGGCACTTAGAAAAGTGTCATGTGCTCCTAGCAGGGCAGAGGAAACTGTGTGTGCTCTCCCGCTCCCAGGCCCTAAATGGTCTCTTCCCACCCTGCCAGGAGCATGCGGCACTTTAAAGTGCTATGTGCTCCTGGCAGGGCGGAGGAGACTTCATGCGCTTTCCCTGCCCCTAGGACAGTGGTCTCCAACCTTTTTACACCCAAGATCACTTTTCAGGCGAAGATCTACCGCCCTGCCCCTTCCTTGAAGCCCCACCCTCTCTATTCTTCTCCTGTCCATCACTTGCTAACCCCAGCCCTTACTTACACACTCTGATAAACAGTTTATTTTTAAATTATGCGATGTATAAAATTAAAATCACGTGTTTATAGTTATGAAATAAATGGTCTGTTTTTTATTCATGCTATTTAAATCTAAAATGAAGCATTTATAATTACACATTTTGTGGGGACAGAGTTCTGCGGCTGGAGGCAAGGGAGAGGGAACAGGGTGCTGGGAGGGCAGAGGACAGGGTTCTGCAGCAGGGGACAGGGTGCCAGTGGGGACAGGGTTCTGCAGCTGGGGACAGGGTGCCAATGGGGACAGGGTTCTGCAGCAGGGGACAGGGTGCCAGTGGGGACAGGGTTCTGCAGCTGGGGGCAGGGTGCCAGTGGGGACAGAGTTTGGGGAGTGGGGACAGGAATGGAGACAGAATTCTGTAGCTGGGGACAGAGTGCCAGTGGGGATAGAGTTCAGGGAGTGGGGAAGGGAATGGGGACAGAGTTCTGTAGCTGGGGGACTGGGGTCTGGGGAGCAGGGAGTACGGACAGGGGGCGGGGTGACAGTGTCAGCAGAGAGTTCCCTATATCTGCCTCTTCCCCAGGATTCTCCCCCCAGAGGGAAGCCAGCACGTGCCACCTCCGGGCCTGTCTCTACCCCCACCCCCCCCCCACCCCCCACCTCCACCCCGCAGCGCAGGCAAACCCCGCGTGTGCCTGTCCCAGGGCCAAACCTCCCCTCCTGCGGCGGGGCCAAACCCCTGCGGGAGCCTGTCCTGGGGGCAACCCCCTGTCCCGAGGTGTGGCGTGGCCCGGCCAAGCCAACCCCTTCCCCCCCTCTCCTCCTGCGGTGCGACCAACCCCTGCAGGCACCTACCCCGGAGCCAAACCCCCCTCCCGCAATGCGGCCTGGCCAACCTCTTCCCCTCCTGCAGCGCGGAGAAACCCCGGGGCCGACCCCCGCTCCCGCAGCGCAGGGAGACCCCTGCGCTCGACTCACCCCGGGAAGGCGCCACACTCCTCCTCTAGGGCTGATGCCCCTTTCCCCAGCACGCAACAGAGCTGTGGGAGGGGAGCAGCCCGCGCACTTCCGGAACCCCCAGAAGGGATGCGGGCTTCAGACAGGACTTCTGTCCACCCCGCGGGAAGCCGGCACTACGCTAGAGGTAGGTAGTGGGGCTTCTCGAGGATGGGGGGAAAATGGGGGTTGGAGGTGCCCGAACACCTCGCGATCGATGGGTTGATGACCATTTTTGATAGAACATTTTTCTCTTCGGCATCTGGACTAGTTCTACATAAGAATGGCCATACTAGGTCAGAGCTAAGGTCCATCTACCCTAGTATCCTGTCTGCTGACAGTGGCCCATACCAGATGCCCCAGAGGGAGTGAACACAATAGGTAATCCCCACATGATCCCTCTCCTATCATTGATCTCCAGAGAAACAGAGGCTAGGGACACCATTCCTACCCATCCTGGCTAATAGCCATTGATGGACATAACCTCCTAGTCTTATATTTTGGATTTTTATGTCCTTTTAATGGAATGGTAACACTCGAAAGACCCCAGTTTTAAATCAAGCCATTTGTTCATTCTTTCCAACACCAACATTGCATAAGCATGATGTATGTGTCTTCAGACTCGTTCATAAAGTACTAACAGCTTAATTTAACTATAGGGGCTTATTTCTGCTTCCGTTGAAGTAGTAGTTGGTAAAACACCCATTGAACTCAATAGAAGCAAGGTCAGAACTCCAAATATCAAACATCTCATTAAGAGTTGGATGTGAGGTATGTGTAACTGACTTGGTGCTGTAGAATCATGCAAAGGAGGTTGAGTCTTTTGTATTCTGAGGAGAAAGTTTAAAAGACAATGGTTGGAGGATTTGATGCATTGGAAAGACACAATATATTCTTGCAGCTTTTTTAATGGAACTGCCCATACTTTCTAGCGGATTTAATCTAGCTAAAGTGCTTGCAGTTTCCTATTTAAAGGCAGGCCCACCAATAAATATGTTGTGCAGGAAAAGTTGGTCTGTATCCAAAGGATTTTGATGTATAAAAAGTACAGTAGAAGGACAAAATAAGTACAGGCTAGTTTGCTGCTACCCAAACTTGTATATTATAAGCTGTACTGTGAAAGGAACATATGTGTGTTCTCTAGCACAATGGAGCTCCAGTTGTGATCGGGACTGCTGAGTGAGACCATTATTTTTAATAACAGCACTATCTTCACCTATCTGTTGTGTCAGAAGTTGTAAGTTTTTTGTTTTTATTTTTTTGTTTTTTTGGTAGGCTTCAGGTGACTAGAATCCAGTTTCCGTTAAACAACCAAGTCAGACAACCATCTGATTGGCACAATATCTGGTCAAATCACGTTTGTGCCTATAGCGGCCTGGTTGTAGAATTCTGAATGGATCATTTTGATATTTGCAGATACAAAGATTTAATTTAATCTACCCCTGCAGCCCACAGGAATGGAAGAAGGCTAGTGGTGTTTGATTAGATATCTTTATTTAATTTCTTTCTCTCTCAAAAATGCATTGGAACTATCAAGTTGTGTACCAGACAGCCATTTGTAACTCTGTGATCTTGTAGCTTGTCCTCGTTCCCTTATTGTTTTTACATCTACCAGTTGTCTCTCATCTTCATTTAATTTAGAAACTCGTGGAAGAAAGGACCAGTCTTCCTAGTCTGTACAGCACCTAGCAAAATAAGACCTTGGTTTTGATTAATATTTCTTGCACATTAGTAGTTTGCTACTTTTGGATGTACCCTTCTGTAAGGGAGAGGTCCCAACCAAGAATGTACAGCTACTCTTTTCTGACCTAATACAACAAGGACATGCAGAAATATTTTGGAGACTAGAACTACATCTGGATATCTGTACAGCATCAAATAGATTGTATCAGAGGGATAGCCGTGACAAGATTAAACAAAGACTGTGAATGGCTAGCCAACTACAAAAGCAGTTTCTCCTCCCTTGGTGTTCACACCTCCATATCAGCTACTAGAAGGGGGCCTTATCTTCCCTGACTGAATTGACTTTGTTATCTCTAACCTTTCTCTTGATTGGAACACTCTTTTCTTATGCCTGTATATTTTATACCTGCATCTGGAATTTCCACTACATGCATTTGACAAAGTGGATCTTTGCCCATGAAAACTTATGCTCCAATAAATCTGGTGGTCGAGTAAGTGCCACAGGACTTCTCGTTTTTTTTAAATAGATTGTAATTTGTGTACAGGATGGACCTCCCTAGACCAGCACGCTTGGGACATGTGCGGTCACAACCAAGGGAGTTTGCTGGACAAGGTGAAGTCAGCCTGGGATTCTCTCAGGGCTCCCCTCTTGGCTTCTGACACAGCCAGTGCGCTGCCCTCAGCCCACTGGCAGGGCTTTAATCTGGGCTGCCAGTCCTTCCCCCAGCAAGCGGGGCTCCTTGCCTCGGCCACACTCCAGCTGCCAGTTGCCAGCCCTGCTTCAGCTACTGGCCCACTGGCCAGGCTCCCTGCCCTCAGGCCATTGGTCCTGCAGGCTGCCTGCCACCAGACTAGCTGAGTTCCCAGTTACTAGCAACCTCTGAGGCTCAGGCACTGTGGTCCAGCAACATCTGTGGACCACCGATTTTGTCGGACCAGAGAGTCTCGGACCAGAGAGGTTCAACCCGTACCAATGTTGTTAGTGCTGCAGTGTACAAGAAAAAAATCCAGCCCATTAAGAGTAGCAGCCAAGTGGAGTTGGATACAGATTAGGGATGTGAAAGTGTAACCGTTTGCATGGTTAATCGATGAACCTGGGCCCCATGGTTAACTAATGAGCCTGGGCTCGTTGGTTAACCGGTCACGGTTGTCTGCAGTCTCCTGGTATGCCACCTGTCCCCCATGTAACCCTTGAAATTTTCAGCGGTTACAGGTTTGTTTAATTAAATGCGTTTTGACATCCCTAATATAGACAGATGGGTATGGCTCACATGAGGGAAGACAATAGAAAGCAGATCATTAGGGATGTTGCATGCTGTGGTTCTGAGTGACTTATTTCCTGCGGATGAGAACTAGAGAGAGACAGACTTGCTGAGGTAGCAGCAAACTGTTATGAAAGATCTTATTCCACAATTAACATTTGTCAAGGGCAAGACATTTTTTTTCCTAATGACAAGAATTTAGGATTTTGCATGTATCTATTTTATCCCCCCCAATAGTTATTTATTTAAAAAAAATCCTTGTATAGGTTTTAGCTATTAGTTGGTATAAATCAATGTAGTGCTAATGAAATGAGAATCTGGTCTGGTGATGGTACTTTGCACTTGTACATGGCTCCCATTTGAAGGTCTCAAAAACTTGAGGTTTGCCCATTTAAAAAAAATATCCCTTTGACATAGGTAGGGCAATACCAAATTCATGACCCGTTTTGGTCAATAGCACGGTTATAGAATTTAAAAAAATTATAAGTTTCATGATTTCAGATATTTAAATTTGAAATTTCACGGTGTCATGATTGTAGGGGTCCAGACCCAAAAGAGTTGTAGGGAGGGTTGTGGTTTTGCTAGCCTCAGTTCTTTGCTGCTGCTGTGCAGTCACTACCTTCAGAGTTAGGTAACTGGAAAGCAGAAGCTGCTGGCCAGGATCTCAGCTCTGAAGGCAGAGACACCTGCAGCAGCGTAGAAGTAAGGGTGGCCTGGTATGGTATTGCCATTTCTACTTCTGCACTGCTGCTGGCAGGGGGCTGTCTTCAGAGCAGAGGCCTAGCCAACAGCTGCCACTCTCCGGCTGCCCCGCTCTGAAGGAGGCAATTCACAAATAAGAGTGTCACTACCACAATCGTCCTAAAATAACATTTTGATTCACCCCCCCCCCCCCCCTTTTTGGTCAGGACACCCAATGTAAGAAATGCAATGTAATGGTCATCCTCATTAAATCTGTGTTATGCAAGGTAAAAGCATACAGAACACCAGGTTTCATGGGGGAAGACCAGAGTTCACTGTCTGTGATGTTGTTTTTGTAGCTCTGAATTTGGTAGAGCCCTAGAAATAGGGAAGCAGTATAATACTATATTACAGGGGAGTAAACTGGTGCAAAAAGTGCTTATAGTGAAGGGACTCACCCAAGTCACATAATGAGTTGGTGCTGGGAAAAGAACATAGGAGCGTTATGACTGGCATTACTGTAACCAATAGGCATCCCCACCATTCTTGGTTTGTTAACATCAAGCTCCAAAAACTTGATTTAACTATGGAGAGGTCTCTCACTAAGATAATACTCATTACTTACATAGTATTCTTTATGTTCAAACATGGAAGTACATTATACACATTGTATAATGAATCTTCACAACAGCCCTTTGAAGGGTAGGTTAACAATGATCTTCCTTTTATAACTAGGAAAACTGAGACAGAGGGATTATGAGATGTGCCCAAGTCTACAGAATTAGCCCGAAGCACTCTAATAATGGAACTTACGAATTCCTGTCCTGCAGCTCAACCACTGGAGTAGGATTCTCATGGAATTTTTGTTGCTGGAATTGTTTTAAAATAGGCTGGGCACAGGATTTAGTAGTATACTGTCAGGCTAGTGAATGGACTTGATTAACTTTGTGTGTGTGTTTGTGTGAGTTAATTTCTATAGAACACGTACAATTTTTGAAAGAGGTTTTGTGGTTGGTTGACTGGAAATGTTTCATAGGCATCTGTGCAATCTTTCAGTTGTGTTTGTGTCACAGGATTCATATGATTCTCACTATTGCAGATTCTGTCCCCATTCTTAATCTCCTTCATCACAACTATTGCTGATTATTTAAATGATGGTGGCTTTACTCTGGCAAGCATCAGTTCTTGCAAAATTGATATGGGGCGAGGCCAGAAGAAGCAGTTATTCTCAGTGTATTCCTTGTGCAAGTTTGCCAAATACCTGCTTTCAAAACAAAGATAGCAAGTCTAGGGGTCCTTTGTAACCAGATTCAGTTCCACAACTGCAACTCCATACTAACAGGCAGCACATGAGAGGTACATGGGCAGGAGGTTTGCTGATGAGAGATTTTCATAGGATTCCTTTGGTGTCATTTTTATATCTATTTCCTTTGTTTTACTGCTGGTATCTTCTTTGTGATAGCATCGTGTACCTTCTAGAAGTCTTCTCTAGAATAAACTACCTTTTCAAGTGTGAATTGAGTCAAGAGTGACGCTATGCTAGTCCAATGCCAGGATGTAACTGAAAGGAGGCTACTGTGAGGGTAAACCCTGGTTTTGATCTTTGAATGGTGAATGCTTTTAGGTATACTTTTGGGGACTGAGGCTCTCCTATTTGTAGGCTTTGTCTACATTAGCCTTTTCCATCAAATTTGCTCTTTTTGCTGTACACGCCAGTAGGATCTATACAGGCCAATTAGTGTGCAGCATTCTGGTGCACGTTAGAACTTAAATCCCTGTTGATGTGCACAAAGGCACCATGTAGACAAGTTCTAAACGAGTTATTGCTGAGCAAATTCATCCTTTTGTGTAAACTCCATTTTGTTCACGAGTCATATTAGGGATGAATTTGACCCATGATATAACTACTGCTTAGCATTTTATCCCCTTCTCCAGCCTCAGTGTTTATCTTTTCATCCTTCTTTTCCCCTGCGGTAGTGTTTGTCTAGGTATTTATATGGTCTCTTTGCCTCCACCTCATCTGTGAACACCTGTCAAGCATTTTAAAACAGGAGTAATGATTTCTGTTCCTTCTCAGCCTGGAAGAGAACATAGTTTGATTAGCCTAGTGGGGTTTGTTTTTATTTTATTTGTGTTGGTGAGATTCCCTTATCGAGGGGATGCTAAGGCACAGAGCTGAGTTTAGTAGTTATTTCTCAACATGGAAATGTTTGTGGCCGGTTCTGTCCAAGGTGGATTCTGGAGCTTAGGCCTTGCTACTGTGAGAATTCCCCTATTGGTTAACCATTCAATTGTTCCAGTAGAACAGAGCTGTCATGAGAGGCCATAGTTGTGGAAGGAAGGATGGTATTTCAAGTAGTTGTTGAAGCTCGGGGGTATCAGGGCAGTGATTACGTATTCCAGTTTGTGTTCAATAGGAAATCAGTGCAGAAGATTAGGGAGGTAACATATTGGATCTTGATGTGATAGCATGATTGGAGAGGTGCCATACGAAGCAGACTGGGGAAATAAACTTTTTTTTTCTTTTTTTTTTTTTGACCAAGTTCATCTTCTATGCAGATCTTCACCCTGACAAATATTGTAAAGCAATGCATGGCAGCAGACTTGAATTTCATGGATTTTCAAAAGGATTTTGATCAGATAGAAAATTCATTGTCGCAGATTATATGAATCTGTGGCATCCTCAGCAAAATCATTCCAGTTATTAGGAATTCGTATCAGAATGTTCAATACGCAGTACAGATAAACCAGGAGCTAAAAGACAGGTGTCATGTGACCACGGATATTAGGCAAGGTTGTATCTTGTCCCCGATCTTGTTTGTTGATGCTGTTGATGTTGTGTCTGTCAATATGATTATCATTACCAGTCAGCTGCACTTGCAATCTTTGCTAACCAGAGATGGTATCAGTAAATCAAAGATGGAAGTTATAAAAATTAATCAAAGTCCACCAGGCTTGCGGACAGAGGAGATAGGGGAGGGAAGGCAAAGGGGCAACTGCTGTAGGGCCTAGCGATTCAAAAGGGCCAGCCGACGCTGCCCCTACTGCAGCAGTGACGGTCCAGCCCAGGCCCTTTAAATCACTGCTGGACTGATGTAGCTCTAGTCCTGCCCCTTCTGCTTGAGGCCCAATCCCTTCCAGGGGTGTGGACTCAACTCCCCCCCCCCCCGCCGGCCCCACACACACACCTTGCCCTAGGGCTTGGCATGGCTGTTGACCCCACTGTTTACAGAGGGAAGTTTTACAAAACCAAGTCTGAAGCCTCACAGAAATGTTCCTATGTACATTTTGGTTTAGAATGCCAATGGAAAAAGTGGGTTTTTAAAAGAAGCCAATTCCCTTGTTGTGTCTGCAACCCAAGTACTGTAACACTTTTATGAAAAGCTGAATGGTTTAGAAGCTTAGCATTGTATTTTTATTATACAAATAAGCACATAATATTAATAGTTTGGCCCCCTCAGGACGTGACCGGTGCAGAACAAGAGAATTTCTGGACCATTGAGAGGTCAATATTGTCTAGTAGCATTACCAACACTTCCACTGCTTACTGAGCTCTTAGAAGACATTTAGAAGTAAATTAGAGATAAATAATAGCACAGAACACTGAGAGCCAGTGCTGGTGGCTGTAAACAAATTTTATTTGATCGGGGAAACTTGGCTGCACCCCATAAGTGGACATCTAGCTAAGTAAAATCATGACAGAGCACAGATGCTGCCAGGGAGTGCCGGAACAGAGAGGTTCAGCTTGTAGCAGATAATTAAGTTCATGTCTTTTTAAGCCTTGTTACAGAAAGAGAAGGGTCTGGAACAAGAAAAAATGTTTTAAAAGACTAATATGCAATTCGATTTTGTCATTTTATATTCTTTTTTGTTCAAAGTGGTAAAATATTAGGGAATTCTGTGATCTTATTAGGCCTCATTAGTGATGTTTTATTGATCTTTTTTCTTAAAGAGTATGTGATGTGGTTCAGCAACTAAAATTAGATCTGACCCATGTTCTCTTGCCAGGAAAGAACAAGTTAGAAATCACCTAGAAAAGTTAGATGCCTGCAAGTCACCAGGGCCTGATGAAATGCATCCTAGAATACTCAAGGAGCTGAAAGAGGAGGTATCTGAGCCTCTAGCTATCATCTTTGGAAAATCATGGGAGACCAGAGAGATTCCAGAAGACTGGAAAAGGGCAAATATAGTGCCCATTTATAAAAAGGGAAATAAGAACAACCCAGGAAACTACAGACCAGTTAGTTTAACTTCTGTGCCAGGGAAGATAATGGAGCAAGTAATTAAGGAAATCATCTGTAAACACTTGGAAGGTGGCAAGGTGATAGGGAACAGCCAGCATGGATTTGTAAAGAATAAATCATGTCAAACCAATCTGATAGCTTTCTTTGATAGGATAACGAGTCTTGTGGATAAGGGAGAAGCGGTGGATGTGGTATACCTAGACTTTAGTAAGGCGTTTGATACGGTCTTGCATGATATTCTTATCAATCAACTAGGCAAATACAACTTAGATGGGGCTACTATAAGGCTGGTGCATAACTGGCTGGATAACCGTACTCAGAGAGTAGTTATTAATGGTTCACAATCCTGCTGGAAAGGTATAACAATGGTGGTTCCGCAGGGGTCTGTTTTGGGACCGGCTCTGTTCAATATCTTCATCAACGATTTAGATATTGGCATAGAAAGTATGCTTATTAAGTTTGCAGATGATACTAAGCTGGGATGGGTCGCGACTGCTCTGGAGGATAGGCTCATAATTCAAAATGATCTGGACAAATTGGAGAAATAGTCTGAGGTAAACAGGATGAAGTTTAATAAAGACAAATGCAAAGTGCTCCACTTAGGAAGGAACAATCAGTTTCACACATACAGAATGGGAAGCGACTGTCTAGGAAGGAGTATGGCAGAAAGGGATCTAGGGGTTATGGTGGACCACAAGCTGAATATGAGTCAGCAGTGTGATGCTGTTGCAAAAAAAGCAAACATGATTCTGGGATGCATTAACAGGTATGTTGTGAGCAAGACATGAGAAGTCATTCTTCCACTCTACTCTGCGCTGGTTAGGCCTCAGTTGCAGTATTGTGTCCAGTTCTGGGCACCGCATTTCAAGAAAGATGTGGAGAAATTGGAGAGGGTCCAGAGAAGAGCAGCAAGAATGATTAAAGGTCTAGAGAACATGACCTATGAAGGAAGGCTGAAATAACTGGGTTTGTTTAGTTTAGAAAAGAGAAGATTGAGGGGGGACATGATAGCAGTTTTCAGGTATCTAAAAGGGTGTCATAAGGAGGAGGGGAAAAAACTTGTTCATCTTGGCCTCTGAGGATAGAACAGGAAGCAATGGGCTTAAACTGCAGCAAGGGAGGTTTAGGTTGGACATTAGGAAAAAGTTCCTAACTGTCAGGGTAGTTAAACACTGGAATAAATTGCCCAGGGAGGTTGTGGAATCCCCATCTCTGGAGATATTTAAGAGTAGGTTAGATAACTGTCTATCAGGGATGGTCTAGACAGTATTTGGTCCTGCCATGAAGGCAGGGGACTGGACTTGATGACCTCTCGAGGTCTCTTCCAGTCCTAGTATTCTATGATATTCAAATTTTGTTCCGAAAACATCTTTTTTACCATCTCTGGCATTTTGCCAGATCTTTGCTTAAAAATAAAGATTTTAAATGGGTAATAAGTGCCTTTTCCAGGCTACCATTTGCAAAGCTCTTTGATCAAGTATGAACCATTGATTATATATTGTCCAGAATGCAGCATATTCAGAATACCGGAGCTCCGGGGGTAAGAGTCACCCCTGGTATGGATGGGGTTAGGTTCTATGGAGGAAGAGGGAATTTCACTCATAAATATCAAGATGGTTTTATGGGTACAAACTCTGCACTAAAATTGCTGTACTCCAGGAGTTCTCAAACTTTGTGATACCCCCTAAAATGCTAAATGAATTCATGTGACCTCACCCTCACTGCTCCACGAGTAAAGCTAATCATTTTATTGGGATTAGGATTGGACAAGAAATAAATATGCCAAAAACCGAATCCAGTTGTGACCCTCCTGTAAGTTGCTCATGACCCCCCGGGGGGTCGGGACCCACAGTTTGAGAAACACTGCTGTACTCCATTTCCTCATAAAATTCAGAATTGAGATGCAAGTATTTTTTTCTAATGTAAAGCACAGAGGAACGGTGGTTGTATATACTTGATGGAACTTTTATTACCATATGTTGTTAGCTGCATAATCAGTAAGCCATTTTTAGTGTCTGAAATGCAACTTCAGGCTTGCTTCTGACCTTACTTAAGCCAGTTTAATTCAAGAGTAATTCTTCTAAAATGGTTGAGGCTACACTGCTGTAATACCAGTGTGAGTAGAGAATCAAGTCCTTAACAGCTGAGGATCTGTCTATATTAGTACTTTTATCAGTAAAACTTTTGGGGGGGGGGGGAGGGGGAGGGGGAGAGAGAGAGGGTGGGGGGGGGTGGGTGTGGGAGTGTGTGTGTGTGTGTGTCTGTGTGTGTAAACACCCTGCAGATTGATATGAGTTTCACTAACAGAAGCATGGGCGCGGAGAGTAGCCACGTGGCTACTTCTGCTCTTTGGGGATAGGTTGACTATGCCAACAGGAGAGCTCTCTCTCTTTCCCTTTGGCATAGAGCAGCTACAAGGGAGATCTTAGGGTACATCTACACAACAGCATTATTTCGGAATAACTGACATTATTTCAAAATAAAGAGCACGTCTACACAGCAAGCAGCTATTTTGAAATAATGTTGAGCTGGAGGACTTTTTACTCTGATTCCTGTAGCCATCATTTCACGTGGAGTAAAAGAGGTCGAAGGAAGAGTGTTCTTCCTTCAACTTCCTGCTGTGTAGTCTGCTTCAAAAGCCGAATTAAGTTATTTTGACTTCAGCTTCTAAATGGATGTAGCTAAAGTTGAGTATCTTAATTCGACTTTTGCCCTGCAGTGTAGATGTGCCCTTAGAGCAGCACAGTTGTGCCTCTGTAAGGTGTGTAGCGTAGACCTAGCTTGAGAGAAACCGGGTCTGTAGTCAGGGGCGACTGGTGAAGGGTGACACAGGAAGCCACTGGCCACATGGCCCTTCCTCCTCCTCCCCAGTCTAGGGAAGAGCCTGGACAACTCTCTTTCCACATAGGCCTCACCCTTGCTCTTCCCCACTCTGTCTCTTTTCCTGAGCAATGCTGCCCGGGGGACTAGCGGGGAGTGAGGTTGGCACTGGCAAGGGAAGCAGAACGGAGTGGCTCCAGCTTGCTCTGCTCCTGTTGGTCACATTGCTCCACTTCCTGTCGGTTACCATGGGGGCAGTCCCGTCCCTCCCTCATGCAATGCAGCGTGGAGAGAAGAGTGAGCTGGAGCTTCACGGCCCCCTACCGCTGCCCAGGCCCGGCCAAAGGGTTTGCGGAGCCAAAGGCAGGACGCAGGGAGCGGGGCCCTGGACCCAGCCAGTGGATGGTGAATACTCAGCAGCGCAGGGCCCCAAAAGCGCGGGTCCTAAGGCATTTGCCTTGCTCGTCTTGCCCTAGGGTCGGGCCTGCCACGGCCGGTGAGTATGTGGTGGCCAGACCCCTGCTGCGAACGCCAGGCCTCCCTATTAGCCCCCAGGCTGCCCAGGGATGCTGGTCCTACAGGCTGCTGGCCAGCCCCTTGCCCTCTCATTCAACACATTACACCCTCCCCCCCACACACGCACACATCACTCTTGCCTATAGTGATTGTATGTCTTCTTGTTACTCAGCTTTCCCAGTAACACCTCATCTGTGTTTGTGACATTAAAACTATGTTACATTTTTGTAGCCTTTGCTTTCAACATTATAGAAATGTGAATGCCTTATTTGGCTGTGTTTTATGACTCTCGTTGGACAAGAGAAGCTGTATGTTAATACATTCTGTTGTGGCTATCACCATGTCTATTGAAAAATGTCCTAATGTAACTTTATCATGTGTATGTATGTACATGCAATGTGTGTGTTTGGTTTGCAATGAATGTGGTTTAAACTGATCAGGGGTTTTCCAGGAGCATTACCTTCCTTTCATCACTGTTGTCAATAAAAAGGACCAGCTGGCAGTTCAAGGTCCCTCTAGGCACTAGTGATAGCAATTACTCTAGAATAATGATTGATGCAATAATTATAATCATAGTAAAACCTCTCTAAGACAAAGGGTTGTGTGCACATAGCCTTAACAGTTTTAACCCTTTCTGTAGACTTTAATTGTGGTTCCTCATGACAGCACAGATGAGATCTAGAAACTTTCTTCCTTTTTAAAACCCATTGTCCCTAGTTAGCAATAGTGGTGGCAGCAGGAAACAAAACGTCTTGCTTTGATAATCTACTTGGCTCCTCATGCTCCACCCCAGTATATATATCAGGGAAAGTAGGGTTGTTACCCTTCATTAGGAAATAAATTAGTGGTATTTGTTGCTATCACTGTGTCAACACAATTAAATCTTAACTCAAAAAAATGCCGCCTCTCGCCATAATGAAAATATAACATGCATTATCTCCAGTCTATACTGAGGCAAAAGCCAGAGTGAATAGACAAATTTTACAACGAACACAGATTCTGTGAGAACAAGGGAAGCAAATCCCTAAGCTGCGGATCTTGCACTGAAAAACCTGTTCCTCCAGGCTCTAGAGCTCAAAGTCTAGGAGAGAATCCCAGCTGATCTCCACTGTTAGTATAGGTTGGTCCTCACTGGTCCGACATGCTTGGGACCTGACTGGTCCCGATCAAGGAGATTTGCTGGAACAGGGAAGGTCTCTCCCCTCCTGGCCTGTGCTGCCACCGGTTTAGGGCTCCAGTTTGTCCTCGCTGCTGCCCCAGCCCCTGGGGTTCTCTAGATGCTGCAAGACCTGCTGCTGCCAAGGTGGAGTGCCATGGCTGGACCTCTGCAGCCCGCGCAGAGCTCTGCAGCCACCTGATGCTGGGGCCAGAGCTGTACAGCCGCCTGGCTCCATGGCCGGGACTGGAGCTGCACAGCCAGGGCAGAACTCCGCAGCCACCTGGCTCTGTGGCTGGGACTGGAGCTGCACAGCTGGGGCAGAGCTCAGCAGCCACCTGGCTCCGCGGCTGGGGCAGAGGGCTGGGGCCAGAGCTCTATGGCTGGTGACAGAGCTCTCTGGCTGCTGCTGGGGCCGAAGCTCCCTGCCGGGCCTCCCATTCCCTCAGCACACTCGCTGGGTCGCCGGTGCCCCCTAACATGCTCCTGCCCTGCTGCCAGACCTCCCTGTTCCTGGGCTCTGTGGTCCAGGTACATCCGTGGTCCGGCACAGACCACGATGGATGTTGCTGGACCAGGGAGTCCTAGTTAAGGGAGGTACAACCTATGATGTATAATGTAGCCAGAACTAAAACTAAACAGACTATATTAATCAAAACCTACATCTTGAATTACACCCCCCAAAAATGTTCACTTTAGTGCAAACTGTGGAGCACATGTGGCATGTTTTTCAGTATGAAATACTAAGTAAGCAAGCTGCCACTTTCAGGGTCAGCTGAAGTGTGAGTGGATTTAAGTGTATTCCCACGTAGAGAGCATTAAATTAATCTGTTCTGGAATTGATAAAAGCATGAATAACTGCGATAAGGTCAATATCCAGGATAAGAGGTCATGGCCTCCTCTATAGTCAAAGATGAAGAGGAAAAATGTGTTCTTGGCTGGTGGTGGCTCCTGGAAATCCAAAAGCAGCCACAGACCCAGCAGGATCCTTACATGTTGAACCTGGTAAATACAAGGAGTTGATTTGCTGCAGTTTGAGAGACCAAATATTGATTCTCCAGATGTTGGCTGGGTGGAAGAAATATCTCATTCACATTGAACCGTAAGAAAGAAACAAGCCCAAATCACAGCTAAGGATACAGAGGAAGCACAGGGTACACCTATGTTGCAATAAAGGACCTGCAGTATAGTTACTGCCTGGCTCACGTCAGATGACTCTGGCTTGAGAGGCTCAGGCTGCCTGACTGTACAATAGAACTATAGGCATTCAGGCTTGGGCTGGAGCCTGAGCTTTGAGACCCTGAAAGACAGGGAAGGATCTTAGAACCTGGGCTCCGGCCTGAGCCAGTGTCTAACACTGCTATTTTTTAGCTCTTTGACTCTGAATCAGTTGGCTTGGGCTCTGAGACTGTGTGCCACACGTTTTTTCATTGCAGCGTTGGCATACCCCAAAGTTACACCACTGGATCTGATGAAAGACTATACAGAGCCAGCACACCAAGGACATGGCAGCCAAAACTTGTTTCCCTTGGCAACTTCTTGGTTACTTTGAACAAGAGATGTGCCAGAATAAATCAGTAGATCTTCCACGAGGGCCCATTGGGCAGATGAAACATATAATGGGTGGTCTTCCTCCTTAGGGGCTAGAGGGCCTAGAGTCAGGTAACACCTGCTTGTTGGCTTTTATGATCACCTGATACCTTTCCAACTCTGACAAACCAACGGCTCAGCTGGGCAGGAGGAAAACTGTGGAAGGGAGGTTGGCTCCTATGACTCTCTGGAGAAGAGAGGGGTATTGACTAAAAGGTCTTTGGGCCTCTGCAGGCTGTGCTGGTGAGGGGAATAGCTTTATTTGGGGTTAAGTGTGATCAATTGTCCTGAGGGAAGAGCCTGAAAGGGATCTGAATATGGCAATAGGGTTGTTTTATTTTCTGGGCTGGTGAGGAAGATGCCAGGGCCCTCTGGGACCTTTCTGAATGGAACAAACGATGCTACCCAAATATGACTCTGCTTCCCTGCTGGAACTGGCTCAGTCCAGCCCTCTCAAAACAAAAAGACTAGAATCAGGCTGATGACCATTGATTTTTGTCAGCATCAAGAGGTGATTTCTTGAGCGTGGGACTACCATTCGCTTGCTTATGTGGGGCTAGTACTTGGTCCGCTTAAAGGAAGGCATTGACAGTTTATACCAATGAAGGTCCCAGTGTCCTTCTTCTAGATTATGCCAGCCCTGATTAGCATGACCCCCCAAATTATGTAGCTGACAGCCCAAATCTTCTACAACAATTTTAGAACCTCAGAGAATGGCTGAAATTCACTGTTCTTTCTCCCAGGAAAAGATTTATCACCACAGAGGTAGCCAAGCCATTCTAAATCTAGTAAATCTTGTCTTCAGAGCGAAGAGAAATCCATGCAATGCAAAAACATGTCTTTGCCTGTGAATGATGGCAGCCTGGCTTTACAGAAGGTCAAGTCACTGTCAGAAGACAGTGTTGGCTTAACAACAAACTGTTCTGCTTAGAGTAGGCTGAGAATACAGTAATAAAATGTGACTGACTGAGCCCTCTGCCACTACTACCCCACTGGAACTGCACTGGTGTTGAATTGTGGGTCTTGTCTGTTCCTGCACAGACACAGCCCAAGAGTCACTGAACCCAAGATCCATTATTTACTTATTTATTTATTTAAATACATCCTGGTAGCACCTAGGCACTCCAATCAAGGCCTTGTTTGAGGCATTGCACATACAGACAAAACTGTTTCAGTTCACACATTTGACAGCATAACAGGTAGACAAACTAGACACATAGGTGCAATGGATATGAAGAAACTAAATAGAATTTAGCAAAACCCCATTTTCCTTGCCTGCATTGAACATGCTTTCTCTATACTCCACAGGAAATATATTCCTGGCCCAAGCGTCACAAAATTAAGGCAGCTGACATGTTCTGAGGTGCAGTCCAGACTAGTGAGGGGTTGTCACTGCCTTCCCTGAACATCCCAAGTGTTGCAAGATAGAGTTAGAAATGTTTACAAGCAAATAACAGTAAAAAAACACTTTCTAGGCACTAAGACTTAACCAAACAAGCTGCAGCTTTTGTTTGAGGTAGTTTATTTTACCACTCTTATTTTCATCAGGACGGCTGACCAACCCCGCTGGTCTGGATCTCCCACAAAGTCCAAAGTGCTCAGTTCCTTTGTTGTCTTAGGTGAAAGAGAACTTGGGGTTCTTCACGCCTTTCATTTATAGTTAGGCAAGCTTTCCAGACTATTGTATCCCTGTCACGGAACCTGATTTTATTCTCTGAATCTCCAAATTTAATGTCCCTTAAAATGATTTGCTTACACAATTAGACATAAAAATACGAAAATGTCACAGCATGTTTTTACTGAGAAATTGCTTCCTTTCTAATTTTTGTCAATTGTAAAATCAGTTGGAATATAAATATTGTGCTTACATTTCTCTATATAGTGTATAGAACACTAAAAATGACTTGTTATTGGTATGAAATTTTAGTTTGTATGGACTTTGCTAGTGCATTTTATGTGGTGTGTTGTAAAATTAAGTAAATGTCTAGATGTATCCCCTGGAAGACTTCTGCATACCCCAAGAAGAATATGTACTCCGGTTGAGAACCACTGGTTTAGTCAACTTTTGAAATGGATTCTTTTGACAGTTACTCTACAAAGTAAAGTTTGTTCGAGCTCCCTGAAAGGCAGCTTACGAGTATTGTGGTGAAGGAAGCTCCATGCTGATTTCTTCTCCCACTAGGGTCTGCGAAAAGGCAAATTGTTGTGTTTCCTGCAATATCTTCCTCTGCTGTGACACTGGATGTTTACCTCCTTCCCTTATTAACTTGATAGTCCTGTTTATCTTATGTATAAATTGAACTCCCATTTTCTCCTCTTAATGTACCTTGTCAGTGGCAGAATCATGCCTTTGTGCTGGGTGGGGTAACTAGTTTTGCCTATCAGACACATTGGGTAGCATAATTCCCAATATGTTTGTAACTTCATATTTGCCTACTGTATACACACCACATAATATTAACAAACTGTATGCTGTTAGCGTTCCACTGATATTTTACAAGATA
Source organism: Pelodiscus sinensis (assembly GCF_052426305.1). Classification (NCBI taxonomy): domain Eukaryota; kingdom Metazoa; phylum Chordata; order Testudines; family Trionychidae; genus Pelodiscus; species Pelodiscus sinensis. Next base: position 31,081,335 of record NC_143059.1, on the reverse strand, counting down.
CCTTTTTGAAATAAAGCTTATGATATTATGTACTTGTGGAACAGTGAACTGGTCAGGCCACGTGACACGACCAGATATCAGGGAGCCCCTTTCCCTCTTGGGATGTTCTTAGGGATACAGCAGTATAAGTTGTGTTTTCTTTCAATTCATCTGACTTCCTTGTTGTTGTTGTTAGGGATGTTAGCTATCGTGTAATTGAATAGTCGTGTAACTGCATGAAGTTTTAGTGGTTGCATAACTATTCAATAGTCCCTGCAGGCGGGGCCGGCAGTCAGTGTGCTTCTGGCTCCACTTCCGGGAGGCCCCTGCCACCTCATGCTGTTGCCTGTGCATCCAAGGCACCACTGTGGGGTGCCAGGCGGGAGCCAATCCGCAAGGGGAGCCAGTTTAAAAACTAACTCTCCGTGCAGACTGGCTGCCTGCTGGCCCACGCTCCTACCTCTGATACAGGGTCTGAGCTCCCCATGGACAGAGGCAGCAGCACGGGGTGCAGGGGAAGCTGCTATGAAGCAGCCTCTGTCTGCAGCGGGCCTGAGCTCCCCTCGGACAAAGGCTGCTCTGCATCTCATGGAGCCACCTCCCCTGCTCCCCCACCTCTCCACTGCCTCTGTAGGAGGCAGCAAGGGGGGACAGGAGGATCCATAGGAGCCGATATGCACGAGGAGCTGGCTTGAAAGCCGTCTCTCCATGTGTATTGGCTGCAGCCTACCCCCTTCACCCTCCATTCTGCTCCCTTTCTATCAGAGGCAGCAAGTGTGGATGCGGGGGAGGCAGATCTAGTGCTTGTGGAGAGCCTGCTTTTAAGCTAGCTCCTCCCGGGCACTGGTTCCTGTTTTCTCCCTCCCTTGCTGCCAGAGGCAGCAAGTGGGGGAGCGGGGGGAGGGGTGGGGAAAGGGGGTAGGAAATGTGTGTAGTCGACAAGCTTAATTGATAAGCCCAGGTTTATCGGTTAATCATATAGTCCTCTACATGCTGACATCCTTAGTTGTTGGCTTTCTCTTAAAGTACAGGGCCTATATATGTTAGTCCATGGAGAGCTGAAATCTAGGTGTAGCACATCTGTTCTGGAGTGCTGTTATGCTTCAGCCACTCAAGACATTGGAAAAACAATCGTTCGTTAAGAATTCTCTGCTGTCAGAGATGGAAAGGTATCTGTGAAATCTTGTAAGTGTTGCTGCTAGAACTTGCAGGACAACATTTTAGCGGGCATGCAGGCACTTGATAAAGATACAAAAAGAAAAGATATTTTAAAATCTAAACTGTTTGCCGTTCACTTTCCATGGTATTTGAAATACTAATAAATACAGAGAAAAATGTAATCTGCATCCAATGTATTTAAGTACAATGAAGTCAGAATAAAACAATACAGGACCTTGGGGGGGGGGAAAGGTGTGTGTGTGTGTGTGTGTGTGTGTGTGTGTGTCCCCGTCCCTCCTCTTGATGTCTTAGCGGGTTTTATGTCCCCCTTGTATTTTATGGAGTCTTGTATTTTAATTTTCTATGTAGTGTGTTTTAAATATTTTGTAAGCTGCCTGGAATATTCTAAATAAAGGGGCAGGGTAATTTTTTTTAATAAAAATAATTAATATTAAATAGCTTTCATTTTATTTTTATATATCTTTTGTGTTTAGTTTTTCAAACACTCCTTATGCTGGCATTAGGTGTTATTTGGTCAGTGTGTTTATTAGGGATGTTAGATATCATGTAATTGGTCATGTAACCACATGAAATTTTAGTGGTTACATGGCTATTAGATGGTCTCCGGGGATGGGGGCAGGCAACCAGTGTACTCCTGGCATCATCTCAGGGAGCCCCTGCTATCCTGTGCTGTGGGGGGTGTTAGGTGGAGCTGGTCTGCGAGGGGAGCCAGTTTAAAAACCAGCTCCCCGCATAGACTGGCTGTTTGCCACCCCAAGCTGCTACCTCTGATACAGGTTCGCAGGGGGTTCAAGCAGCCTCTGATGTGGGGCGCTCAGACCACCTGCGAATAGGGGCAGCTGCTCCAGAACAGCCTCTGTCTGCAGCAGCTGCCCTCCATCTGTAGGAGGCAGCGGGAGGAGGTGGTGCGGGGGGGTCCATCGGAGCCTATATGCACATGGTGCTGGCTTTAAAGCTGGCTCCCCATGCCTATCAGCTCCAGCCTGTCCCTGTCGCCCTCCATGCTGTTGATGATCAGAGGCAGCAACACAGGCGTGTGGAGAGGCAGGTGGATCTGGTGCTCGTGGGCAGCCGGCTTTTAAGCTACCTCCTGGGCACCAGCTCCCACCCTCCCCTTGGTGCCTCTGATACAGAGGTAGAAAGTGGGGGGAAGAATGCATGTAGTTGACAAGATTTAACCAGTAAGCCTAGGCTAATAGATCAATTGTGTAGTCATCTACACCAGTGTTTCTCAATCAGTGGTACGAGTACTCTTAGGGGTACTTGAGAGAAGTCTGGGGGTTACGTCAACACAACTGAAATTTGGAGAAAACTGAATTTTTGTTTTAAGTTTACAGCATTTTATTATTTTTGTACTTTTTAACACTGGAAAAATTTCATCGCCTGCCCTGGTACAATTAAGTTGCTCAAACAAATGTGTTGCAATGGTAGAAAAAAAATTGTGTGTGTCTGAAAACTGTAGGTACTGGGGGTACTTTAAAAAAAAAAAGGAGGGGGGATATTTGATTTAAAAAAAAGTTGAGAAACACTGATCTACACAATGACATTCCTAGTCTTCATCTGTAGCTGTCTCTGTTGAATAACCAGCTCATTAAGTGGAGGTAGGGTATCAAGGTATAATGTAATCATTAAAGTGGTTTGTGTGAATCCATTTCTTAACCAATAGATTAAATATTAATGAATCCACAAACCCAATTTTGAGATGGAGCAGACCTAGCTTAGATTGTGAGCTTTTGAGGTGACATGCCGGTGGCTTGAGTCTGAGTTCTGGTTTTAGGTGTGCTGGGCTGGCAGAGCCTGGAAGTGCTGTGCAGAAGATAGAAGGAAGTATCTTTGCTACTCATGAAGGACTGATAGCCTTGTGTATAAACCTCAATTTTACTACGTTGGCAGCTTTTTAAATTAACATATTAGCGCACTCAGTTGCTTCTACTATGGTAGTCAGTGCACATGCTGGGAGTTGTTAGTGTAGTTAGCAGTCAGGAGGTCTGGGTTCTAGTCCCAGATCTGCCCCTGAATTGTTGGGCAAGTCCCTTCTCTCTGGCCTGTGTTCCTCCTCCTATCCGTTTGGTCTGTTTTGGGTGTAAGTTCTGAGGCAAGGGCTGCCCCACTGTATATTTATAGAGTTATATGTATATTTATAATATATATTTATATTTAAACAGTGGGGCTCCAATTCTGGAACGTCCTGGTGATACTGTAATACAAATAATAGCAACCACCCCAACCCCCGCATGGGGAGGGAGAATGCAAGGAACCTTCTCCATTACCTGAGAAAAGGCTAGAGACAGTTGCAGCAACATATGGGGAGGAGAGGAGAAAGGTGTGGAGTAGTGGTGGGTTTTTTAACAGATTACTGTTTGGCATAGTCAGTTTTGGCTGACTTGGGCATCACTCCTCTTTGCCATGATGCTATCAGCAGTTTCAAATGATTAACAAATGAATTACCGCATTCTCAAACAAGTATATTTAGATAAGTGCTGGGCTGGCAGACATGTATATTCAGTGTTTCTTCTGAAAATAAAATGCCTAGTTCAAAGAGAGCTGTATTGTTCCTTTTCCCCTACCTCCTTTCTAGTTAATTCAGTTGGACACTGAATTATAAACAACCTGTTCAGTGGACACTTTAGTTATAACACCATCTCTCTAGGGAACTGGTCTTATCGTGTTCTTTTGCATGGTGCTTTTCCTGCTGTGTTGTCTAGAGCACTTCAGAAAAATGGCCTAAAATTGAATCTACTGCATTTTTTAGTTTGAGCTACTGTGTTTGTCAGTTGTTTTCAAGAAGGGCAGATTGAAGCCTCTCTCGATGCCTGAAACTGAGCCATTCAGGAATATTCAAGCTTCTCCAACCCCTGAGGAACATTTCAGTGGAATAGAAATGAAGATGAACACTGCAGTGCAGCCTGCATTTCTCTTTATAAAATTGTAGACAGATGAATGCTCAGATACAAAAATCCTTTTGGGGGTGCTGGAGAATGTTCTTATCATTGTAAGAGATGCTGGCCATTGTAGTGTTGATTTCTGAAAGGCATAAATACACCCAGGGGATCTAAGCGGTTTCGAACAAGGGAGTTTGCTGGACCAAATTAAATTAATAGGCAGCAGGTTTAAAACAAACAAAAGGAAGCTTTTCTTCACTCAATGCAGAGTCAATCTCTGGAACTCCTTGCCAGAGGATGAGGTGAAGACTAGGACTATAACAGGGTTAAAAAAAGAGCTAGATAGATTGATAGAGGTTAGGTCCATCAATAGCTATTGGCCAGGATGGGTAGGAATGGTGTCCCTAGCCTCTGTTTCTCTGGAGGTGGGTGATGGGAGGAATCACAGGAAGATTACCTGTAGTGTTCCCTCCCTCTGGGGCTTCTGGTATTGGCCACTGTCAGCAGACAGGATACTGGGCTGGATAGACCATTGGCCTTACCCAGTATAGCTGTTCTTATGGACCAGAGGAGGTCAGTGCTCCCCTGCTAGCCACTGGCTCAGCTCTCCGGACTCCCCTCAGGGCTGTGGGACTCCCTGACCTGCTGCCAGCCCCACTGCCACCGAAGCTTCTCGGGGCTGGAGTTTCCTGGGGCCGGCCCATCTGCTGCCAGGGCTCTTTGGTCCAGCAATATCTGTCTGACCAGAGAGTCCCTCATTTGAGAGGGTCAACTTGTAGCTCCTTTGTCATAGATTAAGTATTTCCTTTTAGTTGTGTTTCAAAATTGCCAGCCCCCACTACCTTATTTCCCTGACTTTTTGAAATAGAGTGAAATGTTTCCTTTCAAGATTATTTAACATAAAGGAATTTCTGTTCCTATATATGCTCATTATGGATGGTTCCTACCATATCTGCTTGAATTTAGTCAAGAACTGGGAGGCGCTGTTTATCCTGGGGAAAATAAGATGCATAGCTTGGTTGCTAGCAGCTGACATATAAATGACTTTTTCTAGTCTGTTTTCAGATACACAGTCCACATGCCCTTGTGCTGGGTAGGGTAAATTTCAAAAAGGAAAACTCCATGATCTTGTGCTGGGCAGGTAACTGAACTTTCACTGGCCAGCTAGTGACTGAGAATATCTGATGCACTTTCTCTGGGGAAAGAGTACGTTTTGAAAGGCAACTCAGTCTCTGTACTAGCCATGTTACTGCTGCCAAAAGTGCCAGGCCTGTCTAATGGGCAAACACCTCTCCTGTGGCCACAAACATGCCAGTGTGACCCTAACTTTCCATTATTGTGCTCTCTGTCCGCAGTGGAAACTCAGGATGTAAAGAAGATCCCATTGTTTGTTTGTTTATGTATTTGTGTGCCTGATCATAGCACCGATTCTAGAGTCCTCCTCACAGGTTTTTGAAGGGCTTTAATCTTTCTGTGCTTTGGATGATATTGAAGTGTGGCTGGGTATCCACAGGTCAGCACAATGACTTCTCCAGCTTTTTACCTTAGGTGGCCAGGAACTGAAGAAACAAGTAACCAACTTGAGCTTCATTTGCAGACCTGAGTCATCTTCTAACTTAAATCACGAGAGAATGAAATTGCTAGTCTGGACTCATCCTGGCCTACTTGTTGCATGTTACAAAACAATCATATAGCACAGCTCAATAAGGCTTCTTTGCTCAAGAGATTCTTGGAAATATTAAGGTTTGTGTCATTCCAGGTTGAGAAAACTGTGGTGGGAAGGAAACTCAGGATTTGTAATGTCAGGGTGCCTAGAAGGCCAGCATTGGGGTGATCTGCAGGAACTTAAGCTAGTATAATTTTTTCTGTACACAAATAATGGGCTCTGCTTCCCAGAATCTTAAATTAACTTCAAATCAAGCAAAGCGCCAAATGTTCTATGTAGGAAATACTCACAGACCTGAATTATTCCAGTTGGAAGTGATATGGTAACAAACAGTCCTAGAGAAGCTGGAAGAGTTGTGAAGCTGTCCTGCTGCTTGTGATGTCTCTTGGCTAGTATCTGCCTTAATTCAACAGCTATCAAGGGTTACTGCAGTGACTTAGAAAAAAAATCCTTTCCATCTTCCTGTTTTTTCTCTCAAGGACTGCATGCTTACTGTTCTGTCCCCTTCCTTCTCCACTTTTACTACGCTTATTGCCACTGCTATAATGTTCCTGGAGATTTCTGTCATGATTTAAATGGTTAAAGTTGAGAAGTTAGTGCTGGTGAAAGGAGCCAAACTTATAGGTTTGTGAACCTTAGCCACAGAACAACTACAGTAAGACAGTGCCTTTTTACACCTTCCTATCAGTGTACATCAGTCCTAACGTGGAGGGATTACATTGAGTCGCTATAGGAGAATTCACTGTTTTCATTAATTTTTCAGACTGTTGGCAGACGTTGCCATTAGGGATGTTAAATTGAGATTAATGGGCTAATCGAATAGTTGATGCAATTTACATCAACTATTCAGTTAGCCAATAGGGCGCCTGTGATGGGGCCTCCCGCCCTATGCCTCTTCCGAGGGGTGACACCCCACACACTGACCCTCTCACCAGTGGTCCCTGGTGGCTTAGTCTACCATCCAGCCCCAGTCTCAGGGGCAGTCCGGGCCTATGGCCCAGGCAATATCTCCTTCTCTCAGGGCAGTCGGGCCCCGGCGGCCTAGTCACTCTGGATCAGGCCCCAGCAGTCTAGTCCATATAATAGTTGGTGCTTCCCCTTCCTTGAGATCACAGGGGTGGGGGTGGGAGGGCTCGGGCCCACCTTTTCCACCAGGCCCCAGCCCAGGGCCATGTTGGTGGTGGGCACATTCCCAACCACCAGCTCAGCGGGGAATTCCTCCAAAACACACCAAGCTCACTGGGTTGCCTTCTGGCTTCCTGACCTTAGGCTACTTCCTACCCCTCTCCAGTGGTGTAGGGTATGGTTTGGTGTCAGGCTGCTGCTCCCTCTGGCTGCTGCTCCTGGATTAGGGCAAGAGCAGTTTCCCTCCCTCCCCCCCGGGTGGCCAGACCCAACTAACCAGCTTCTCTGGCCTTTATACTAGGTCTATAGCGTGAGCATGCTTAGCAGGGTCATGGGGGAGGGACCTGCTCCACCCAATAAGCCTCTCCTCCACCCCCTTGGCCAGTGCAGGGTTGGTACACCCTGTCACACCTTTCCCCTTGGAGGTTCCCCAGGTTGTTCCTCCTCCCCCCTGTCAGGAGTGTGGCAGGAAAAGAAGTGGGCATTCGCATGCACTTTCCCTGGCTGGTGCATCACTTGAAACAAATATAGCTGCAGGGACAAATACCAGCACATAATTCGTGCGTTGGAGTCTTTCACTGTTTGTAGCCACTTAAGTGGGGTGTGGTCTGTTGCCAAAGTAAAAGAACTGCCCAACAGGTAATACCTAAGGGCCTCAATGGCCCATTTCACTGCCAACTCCCTTTCTATTGTGGAGTATCTGGTCTCGCGGGGGAATAGCTTGCGGCTTTGGTAAAGAATAGGGTGTTCTGCTTCGTCTGCCTCCTGGGCCAACACAGCCCCCAAGTCCACCTTGTAGGCATGTGTCTGCAGGATGAAGAGCTTCGTGAAGTCGGGCTGGGCAAGGACAGGCTCCTGTGTTAGCTGGTCCCATAGGGTTTGAAATGCCATCTTGCATTCCTGACCACTCCACCTTTCGGGGTTGTTGATTCTTGGCCACGTCAGTCAGTGGGGCAGTTATGGTGGAAAAGTTAGGGATAAACCGGTGATAATACCCCATTAGCTCCAGAAACTGTCACACCTGCCGCTTCGCAGTAGGTGTGGGGTAGTCCTGGAAGGCCTGCACTTTTATCGATCAACGGCCGCATCCTCCCTTTTCCTACCATGTATCCCAGGTATGTCGCCTCTCATTGGCCCAGGGATTGACCGTCAGTTCAATCTCCACACGGCATTTCAAAGCGGCAGCACCATGCGGGACTTAGGGTCTGGCCCAAGGCTCCACATGGCACTGCTGCTTTGAAGCACCCCATCCTCTTCCCCCACCCCTTGTTGCCTCTTTCTTATAGAGGCAGCAAGGGGGGGAGAGCAACTATCCAACTAGGGTGTCGACTATCCAATAAGCATTTGCTTATCGGATAGTTGATTAGTTATTTACATCTCTAGTTGCCATCCTAAAGTGCCAGTTGATAGTTACTAAGGTGATCTTTTCTAATGCGGCCATCAATCCTTTAGAAACTGGGCTGATACCATATGTAGAGAAAGAAGAGGGCAGCATGTCCACTAAAGGATCATTATTTAGAGTGACATGGGAGGAATATAATGCACAAGATAGCAGCTCTGGGTGCATTTTAGGGTTTTGTAGTATATGAAGGGAGCAGTTCTAGCAATCTTTAATAGCTGTAATTAAAGAGAGCAGGAGCCTGCCGTTTTTATGTCCCTCTCCCTGTCGCCATTTTATCCTACCTTATGTTTTCAAGCTGTTTGCTTAATCACTGTTCAAAACAAGAAGTACAATGTGATGGCTGGGAATGCAAAGATAAGGAGCCATCCAAATCCCCTCTGCTGGAATGAAGATATACTGTCGTTTTTTTAAGAGGCGGTTGCTTTGTGAAACAGGGTTAAAGAGGCATGCATAGGATGCACAGGATGTTAAGTGGGAAATAACAGAGGACAGAATGCTTGATTAAGTCACTTCCTTCCAGGTTCAGTCCTCTGACTGCTACTGTCTTACACAATAACATATTTCCGTTTTTACTGCCACATGCTTCCCATCCCCGTTATTCCAGTGGCCCAGTTCACAAGCAGATGTGTGCCTCTCAGTTACCATATTGCCCTCTGAGGGAAAATGTCTTTGTCCATTTGTGTGATCACTTCCTGTCAAGGTAGGCCAGCACTTCCTGCTTGGGTATTTATTTATTTGTAGTTACATGCATTGCAAACTGTGAGCCTGATTTTCATCTACTACGGCCAGAGTGGACTAAAGGGGCATTGGAGTAAATTTGAACGAGGGCTTCTTGTGTTTTGTTTTTTATCTTAAATTAAAATTAAAAATACTGGGAGAGACAGAGAGTTTCCATCCATTTGTTGTCTAATTTTCAGAGCTTTTAATGAAATGCTGGTATGCAAATTAAGCCTTTGATTTTTACTAATGTTCTTGTGAGTATAGGGAAATATAAATGTTCAGGGTTTATCATCCCACCAGCATGGTTTAGCATAAAGTAGGAGTCAAGAAACCTGAGTTTTTAAAAAATACATCATTTTTAATTTTTATTTTGCTGGTATTGTACATGTATATGATACAACTTGATACTTTCAAGTTTATTCTAGGACAGTGATATGGGCGGGGGGGGGGGGGAGATTGAGTACTTAAATGTCAATCCAACTAGATTCATTTTCATTAATTACATTTTAACAAGATTAAAATGTTTTTCCTAAGTTTGTTGAAAAATAATGAAGAATTTGTTTCTAGTCCAATTCTACTGCTCATTTAGGAATCAGTCTTTCAATTCAATTCTTGTAAGATTTGGGCCCAACTCTGCATTTTTGAGCAAGGCACATAATCTGGTGGTCTTTATCTGTAAACAGAGATGATTCTTTACCTACTTTAGGTGATGTGTGGATTAACTGGTCAGTGCTTATAGAGCACAGTGGAAACATACAACACCAAAGTACTATGTGTTATTGTATATTATCATTAATAAGACAATTAGAGTGGATTATGTAAACCGTTTTTCTATTTCCCTCCAAATACTTCAAGTCAAGCTGTATGCCACAAAACTTTGAACAATCTTTTCTATTCCTAAACAGATTAAAGGCTTCATCATGTGAGGTGCTGACCACTCCTGCCTTTATTCCCTTAAACATGTGAGTAGCCCTGTTGACTTCTGTGGGGACTACTGGTGCTTATTTGCTCTGCTGCATGGGGCCCAGAAACGTTCAGCACCTTGCAGGATCAAACTATAAGTGACGCTGCGCAGAATTAGAATTTGGTAGAATCTCAAAGATAATGAACACCAGAGTTATGGACTGACTGGTCAACCAGACACTTTGTGAAACCAGAAGTAACCAACTGGGCAGCAGCAGCAGAGAGATGCAGACACAGTAAGCTCTGTCCTCTACCTGTATTGCATCTTAAAGACTGGCAAATCTGGGTTGCTTGTGCTCACATCACCCCACTCCACTCCACTCCACTCCATTCATGGGGCAGCTATTTAGAGCCAGATGTTGGGCTGCCAGCCCAAGGCAGACAAAGACATCAGAGCAAGAGCAGTGTTGGCGGCTGTTCAGCTTCCAGGAGAGGATGCAGCTCCGCACTGGTTGGACATGCCTCACTCCCCAGACTGAACAGGGAGCTCAGTTGCTTCTGAATCCTGGCCTAGAGTGTCAGCCACTGAATCTGGAGCCCAAACTATGTCTTGTTCAGTGTTACGAACATTTCAGAATTATGGAGAACTTGCATTCTTGAGGTGTCCATAATGCTGAGATTCTACTTATTGCTGCACAGAGTTTGGGAAAGAGCTGTGCTTCCAGGTTGGGAAGTGTCACAGATGGAAAAAGGAAACTTGCAGTTTCATCCACATCCTTGACTCACATTAATGCAGCAGTGGGCAATACATTTTTAATGGGGGGGGGGGGGCACTCCAAGATTTTGGTAAGTGGTCAAGAGCTGCTTTTCTGTGGAGACAGTGTGGGAGCTGAGATGGCAAGTTGGGTGTAGAAAGGAGTTTAGAATAAAGGACTGGGGTGCAAGATAGGGATGTATTAATGTAGTCGACTAACCGGAAAGCAAGAGCTTATAGGTTAATGCTATAGACTACACGCATTTCCTTCCACCTTCCCTTGCCAGTAAATTTTTTAGCAGGCTGACCAGCTGCCTGGCTCAGTCCTGGCTCATGCCAGGTCCACGACATACCCCTCCTGTGGTTCTGCATTTAAAGTGTATTAGGAGCCAGGCAGGCACGCAGTCCGGCTCAGTTCTGGCTTGTGCTGGGTCCAGGAGCTCAGATTCCCCCCCCCCCCCCCGACATGGGCTGCTGCCACCCTGCACTGCTGCCTCTTTATCAGAGGCAGCAGCACAGGGTGACCGGCAGCCAGTCCGCAAGGAGAGCTGGGTTGTAAACTGGCTCCCCTCGCTGACCAGCTCCCACTTAGCACTCTGCACTGCTGCCTCTGATACAGAGGCAGCAGCACAGAGTGGCAGGGGGCTCTCCAGGAGTGAGGCCAGAGTGCATAGCCTACTGGCCATGCCCCCAGGGACTATAGAATAGTCGACTAACCGATAAGAATTCATGAGGTTACTCAATCAATTAACCGATACATCCCTAGTGCAGGAGGGAGTGAGAGGTACGAGAGGAGTTTGGGTGTAGGAAAGGGTTATCAGCTGGGGAAGAAGCTTGGGGTCCAGGATGGGTTTTGGGTGCAGGAGAAGATTCTGGCCTGAGGGAGCACTGTGGGAGGGCGTACAGGATCTGGGAGGGAGTTGTGACCTGGAGGAAGTGGGGAGAGGGAATACAGAGTTTTTGGGTCATCACCTGGGACAGAGGAGGTGGGGTGCCAGAGGCAGGCTGTGGCTGGGAGGTGCTTACCCAGCCAGCAGCTCTGCATGAACCTGAGACAGGCTCCATGCCTGTGAGCTACTCCACATGGCTCTGCTCCAGGTGTGGGTAAGGAAGGGAAAGTAGTAAGGAGGCTTCATTTGTTGCCCCTGCCTTCAGCAAAACTTCTCAACTCCTATTGGCGGGAAATTGGGCAATGGTAGCTGGGGGATTTTGCTAAGGGGTGGGGACAACATGTGAAACTTTCTCCTCCCTGCCCAGCAAGCAGGGCAATTAGCAGCCTGCTGTTTAAAGCAGCTGCAGCTGCTCTGTAATAAGGGTGCTGGCAAGGTGGCATACTTGCTCATCCTTACATTAATGCATACTGCTAGTCTCTGCTCTGGAGAAAAGTGGGAGGAAAATAGATCTTGTGTGTTGTAGATTAAGAAAGAAGTGCATTGGCACTGCTGTGTGCAGGAGCTGAGACTTCTGCAGTTAAGGACTGGGAGCTGGTTTTAAGAAATAACAGGAAAAAAGCTAATGAAATCCCAGTGGGTCAGACTAGTGCTTGATGCATGGTACAGACCAGGCATTAAGTCACTGGAGTAGGAATAAAGAGGTAATGCTGCTTTGTATGATTCAGTACACAATGCTATGGGGGGGGGGGGGCATTTGTTTGTTTATTAGAATTCTGCAGTCCTCACCATTGTGGTGTTTTGGACCAATCCCAGATTGAGTAAATGAGCATTGAGATCTGTGACAGACTGCAGGGCAACAGCAGCTGAGCCAGTAGCTTGATCAACTCCAATTAATTGCACCAGAGCACACTTGACTGTGGGAACTGCTCCCAAGTTAGTATAGGGTGAGCTGGGGGAGTTGGAAGACTGACTAATTTATTAATCTAGATGGTACAGAAGGAGTAGGAAGCACAAATGAGGAGGCCGGGAGAGACAAATGTGGGGGGAGGGGAGAGAAGAGAGTTATAGGCATGAGAGAGCTTGCTCATCCTTGCTTCAGAAGTTGAGGGGTGCATCCTACTGTTGGTATGTGGCAGCATAATGTTTAAAGATGATTGAGAGGTGCACTGTAAATAAAATGCAGGGGGTATTTTTACCTGAAGTTCTCCAAGCAATTTGTTATAAATAACAATTATAAGCAATGCTGACTATTCCCTTGTGAGGATTCCATTTACTAAGGGTATAAAGACTTGCTACAGTACATCTGTTGGTAGATGAGTTTAAAATATTTGGTCAAAAATGTCCATTAACTGATAGACTGTTCCTGGTTGTTTTGGGAGGCTATCCAACCATTCAGAATAAAGTCTTAAAAGTTCTGTATTTCATTGGCTGCATATGACGTAAATCTTGGGAAACGTATGCCTGTGATGCTGACTGCAGGATTCATAATTATATTTTGGTTATTCCATTAGATGAAAATGGGCTACTGTATAAAACATACGGAGACTTACCACTGTTGAATTTTTATCTTTAGACATAGGTAGTGGCCTCAGTAGTGAACCAAGAACATGTCTTGTTCTCAACTCCACCAGTTGATTACATCTCTGTTCCAGGGAAAATAAATTAAACTACCCATACCATGTCTGTGCATTGGGACGCTGCATAGTCCTATTTAAAAAAAAAAACCTAATAAATTATGGAGTGTTCTCTAAAGAGGATGTTCTCATATTTAGAATCTTTTAAAAAATAATTAATATACAGTTTTGTTAAAGATTTTTCTGCTGATGTTTGAGAGCTTTCAGTAAAGGAGAAACTGACTATATACAGGGGAGTCATGCTGTCAAATGCACAAAGTAAACAAACAAAAAGGGTTCTGTTTTGTTTCTGAATTTAAAATCTGTTGTTTGTGTCTTCTGTAGACCCAGCACTTCCAAGCAGAAATGTGATTTATTTTTCCTAGTTGAGAATGTCTATTTAAATTTATCTGGGGTCCTGGAGGTGAGATGGTACTCGACTTTCTGTAGAATTGTTCTGTGGTATGAATTTTAAGATAGCTGGCACAGTCAAATAGTCTTAGACAAAGCCCTTGAGATGTGTCAGAATCCAGCCCTGGCATAACACTTTTAAGCAGGTCTCTTTTGTATGAAGACTTTGTTCCCCTCTGTAAGGGACCATGCAATCACTGGCACAGCACCTCCTGCTGGGCGCTCAGGAATTAGCTCTTCAGCCCAAGAGCAGCATCTGTTAGCGGGTCCCCTGACCTCAGTTACCTTTCTTGTTCATTCTCCACCACTAGTCAGATAGTGTCCTTCTTTTAGGGTACTGCCCTGTGGCAGCACCCATGCACACTGGGGTCCTCCCCTGCCAGGGAGCCCCAAAATCCTATATCCTCTTTGCCTCAGGGCAAAGTCTTCCTCTAGCACCTGCCTCAGGGGCAAACTGCAGTCTGAAATGGCCACTCATCATTGGTCAGTGGGTGGACCTACTGCCTTCTCCTGCCAGTCTCCCTAGTACCCCTCAGGCCTTGAGAGTGAGGCCTCAGCCTGGGAGTTTGCCTGGATAGAGCTACCCAGCTCTGGCTGCTCTTCCACATCCCTGCTGTCTCAGGTACCTGCTCTCTAGCTTACTCAAATCCTTCCTGTTCCCCAGCTGGAGCAAGAGTGTATGTTCTCCTCCTCCTCCAGGAACTCTATTATACAACTGCCCCAGCTGGGCCTTAATTGCCTCAGCTCTTTGCTTCACAGTTCCAGCCTTTTCCCAGGGTTGTGTTTAACCCTTGTTTTACCTGGAGTGGAGTGACCTGCCTGCTGCACCCTCTCACTCCATGCATCCTGCTCACAATACTCACTCATCAGTAGTCATAGTTACTTGTGGGGGACTAATCCCATGAGTTTAGGTGAGCAGGATTTCCCTTTTTATCTGTAGATGTATATGACAATTAAAAGCTTCAGGGGGTAGCCTAGTTAGTCTGTACAGAATAAACTTTTAAAAAAACAACAAATGGTCTGGTAGCACGTTATAACTAACAAAACAGGTAGATGGTATCATGAGGTTTCCTGGGCACAGCCCACTTCTTCAGATGACCGGAGTTTTGAGTTTAGGATGTGCAGACCCAAAATAAATAGGGGAGAAGGGAGAGGGAGGAAGGGGAAAAAAAGGAAGGCGGCAGGAAACAAGGAGCAGAAGGCATGAAAATATCAAAGGGAAAAGCAAGTCCTACTAAATGTTGGCTGTTATTCACAAGAGTGCCTTTGGCTGAAGCATGATGGGATTGACAAGGGCCTGTGAATGCTTGTATGCGTCTCTTCCCTTGCTAGAAAGATCTCCAGAGAGAGAACTTGGGGTGAAGAAAGGTGGGAAGAGTCAGGGCTAGTCCTAGACCTAGACCAAATAGTGCCCCAAATGCAACACATTCCCCCCCCCCCCCCAATTTGTTAAACTTTTAAATACGTTACAGCACTTTACCTGAAGTGATTGCCTGGATCATCTGCCCCTAAATCCAGCCCTGCCTGCAAGGTAAGAATTTGGATGGATCTTCATGTAGAGTTAGTCAGAGGAAATAGTTTGGAAAGAATTTTACCACAAGAAAAGTGAGAGGGAGAGAAATTGGGGGGGGGGGGGGAGGGAGAAGAGAGGAGGGGACAGGAGAAAGAACAGAGACAGACTTGTGTTGATTCCTCAAGCTCACAATGAGAAAGCCAGGCGAGTATATACTTCCTTTTAATTAGTGCAGTCCTAGACAGATGCATCCTGCAGCTGTGGGGCTCTTCCTCCTCCCCAAAAGACACACTGTCTATATTTAGTCCTTTTGTTAAGTTTGTCTTTGAATACTCGCCAAATTCCCTACTCTGGTGGAATGTAAATTCAAGATGTTTGAATAACTGTGGCACTGGACAGTTGGGAGGCAGGGGAAACAAATGAGTCTGAAATGTAGACTTGGCAGAAAATTACCTTGTCATTCTGTTTCTAGGGGTAGAGAAAAGAGATGCTGATTTGGGATTTTTAGGGGTTTTTTTTGTTTTGCCTGCTGAAGAAAATGGTCATTGTTTTCAACTGAGAATCAGGTTCAAGTACTTTCCTACACTTGTATGTATGTGCAGCCTAGTAGTTTTAGTTCTGCTCGCACTCCAAGGTGCAATATAATGGTTTATGTTGTATCCCTTAAACTCTGATTCCAGATTTTTTCTGGAAGGTTCGGGGCAGTATTAACATAGACATAGAAATTGATCCTCAACCCAGGGATCAAGGAGCTGGGTGTTCAAGATTATTTCAAGGATATATGCAGGGTGTTGTCTACTTCACATCTTAAATCTCTAAGCATTATAAAATATTTGTATTTTAAAATCTCTGTTAATTTAGGTAGGGTTGTTTCCAAATTTTATTGAGCACAAAAGAGGTAGATTTAAAAACAAAAACCTAAATTCATTTAACTTAATGAAGAGTACATCACAAGTGCAGATTCAGCAATGTGTGTTGAAGGATCATAACATCTTGATAGCTCTTTTACATGGTGGCAGGGGAGAAAATCAATTCAGAGTTGTATAAGAAGAAAAATTTGTAATGGAAGCTTGACTTGGAAACAACAGTGAATGCTTCTGTGAGGCCCTTCCTGGGATTTGCTTTGCTGTACAGATGGGATGTTTATTCCTTTTAAAGTGTTTGCTTGTTTCATTATTCTTCTGCTCTTTTATCTCGTTTTTCTTCTGCTTTCTCTCTGCTCTTTGTTAGCACTGTTGCTGTCGCTCCCTCTTCCCGTGCTGCCTTCTCTGTTTTATTTTTTTACAACCCCAGGACATTTGTAGGAGAACTACCTTCCTCTCTAGCTTTTATGCCATCGTTTCCTATAAAAAGATGAAAGACCCCTGTCAGTAGTTCGGGGAATACATTGCAGCATTCTTGAGGCAGGTTGGCTCTTTCTTACAGCATCTTATTGCTTCATGCCAAAATAAATGTTTTGGGCTATATCTCTGTTTTCAAATCAAGACTGAGGGTATGTTTACACTTGCACCCTCTTCTGAGAGAGGGATGCAAATGCAGCTGAGTGAAATTGCAAATGAAGCGCGGATTTGAATTTCCCGCGCTTCATTTGCATAATTGCGGACTGCTGCTATTTTGAAATAACAATGCTGTGTAGATGCAGTTATTTTGAAAGAAACCCCTTCTTTCGAAATAACCAGTAAACCTCATTTTTTGAGGAGTAAGGATTATTTCAAAAGAAGGGGTTTCTTTCAAAATAACTGCATCTACACAGCATTTGTTATTTCAAAATACCCTATTTCAAAATAGTGACAGTCTGCGATTATCCAAATGAAGCACAGGAAATTAAAATCCGCGCTTCATTTGCAATTTTGCTTAGCTGCATTTGCATCCTTCTCTTGAAAGAGGGTGCAAGTATAGACATACCCTGAGATCCTGGTGTTCAGAGCTTTAAGCATCTGCAGCTCCTGTAGACTTCCTCTGGAGTTGTGATCAGCACCTCTGTAAATTGGTCTGGTACCATACCATGGTTGCTTTGCAGTGGACTACAGCACAGATGGGTAATTTTAATAGAGCATAGGTAGGCATGCTTCATAGTTCATGTTGCCATCTATTTCTGTCAGTTTTTCTTTCTAGTAAAGGGTTGCTCACAAAAAATGATGAAACCTCAGGAGAAGAGAATAAGTGAGACTTTCACCGGAAGCCAGTGTTAGCTCAGACTGAGTCAGCGATTAATTTCTCAACTGGACCTGGTTTCTGATCCCTCATTTGCCTGGCTGGAAGCATAGTGAAGAAAATACGTTGAGCTCCTAAGAAGAGTATTTCAAATCACTTGAGCAATCACAACAGCCAATTAATAACTGCAATATTAAATTACAGCACACAGTGGAATTTGACAAGCATTTGATTGATCCCCATTTCTGGAAGGATCAGACTCTGTGGGAGATACAGTAGTGTGAAACAACAGGAGATGCCTGGGCCTACATGAGGGACATGGAGAAAATGAGGTTAGTGAGAAGGGAGAACAGTTCCATTGACATAAAGGGACTTTACATTGGACTTTCAATTTAGAGCGCAGGAATTAAAAGCTGTCAAATGCTTTGCGCTCACCTACCAGCAGAGCTGCACTGGCCAGTCATGTACTCAAAGGCTACATTTTAGCCATAGGCTATTGGAAAACAAAAATTATTTCTTGCCAGTTGTGCACAATTTTCTCATTTGCAAGGGATGACTGAGGAGACGAACTTGCTATTAAATCTCATAAGAACATAAGAATGGCCATACTGGGTCAGACCAAAGGTCCATCCAGCCCAATATCCTGTCTGCCGACAGTGGCCAATGCCAGGTGCCCCAGAGGGAGTGAACCGAACAGGTAATGGTCAAGCGATCTCTCTCAAGCCATCCAACTTCACCCTCTGACAAACAGAGACTAAGGACACCATTCCTTACCCATCCTGGCTTATAGCCATTAATGGACTTAACCTCTATGAATTTATCTAGTTCTTTTTTAAACCCTGTTACAGTCCTAGCCTTCACAACCTCCTCTGGCAAGGAGTGCCACAGGTTGATTGCGCTGTGTGAAGAAGAACTTCCTTCTATTTGTTTTAAACTTGCTGCCCATTAAATGTGCCCTCCATGCAGCACAAGTTTATTGGTCATGTAAATTCATAGCCTCACTTAATTTTAAGAGAACCACCTAGCAAGTTAAACTAGCTGTCTTGGTTCATTTGGGCATATCACCTCCAGCCTTTCTGTCTGATCTGAAAATATTATTGTCCTCAGACCATGGGAGTTGATTTAGTTGCTGGTGTCTAGAAGCTGCTCTGTGCCTCTCTGAAGCTCTTTAGGTCCTTGGGTAGAAGGTGTAATAGCTGTGCTAGATGCTAGTGTAGGCTGAACATCTGACATTGACATAGTGTTCAGCAGAGGAATTATGAGGGCAGAGAGTGGACTCTTGCTTCTCTGGCCTCAATTCATGCCTTGAGGGCTCAGGTTGTAATGAATTTCCCTGTCCCATATACCCCTTGTGAGCAGTGTGTGCTCCCATCACATTGTTCCCAGCTCTTGCCAGGAATTCTTTAAGCTTATCTTGGAAGAAAGAAATGTTGTTTTGCTCCTCTCCTGTATGCTGTACTTAGAGAAGTGAAAGTGACGAGGAAGACTTGCTCAGAGGCAGCGTTGGCACTGCACAGCATTCCAGCAAGAGAGAAAGGGTTTATCGCCTGGACTTCTAGTCACTGGAAAGAGACAGTGTTTTAATAGGGGTTTTGTGTCTGCGTCATTTCTGGTACATAAAGAGAAACCATAAATACTAGTTTGTACAAAGAAGGCAAAGCATGAAACCCAGCAGAACATTCAGGCTAATGGTTAACTTGTGTATTTCTACAATTTATTTTCCTCTCCCCTCACTTCCCACAAAACGACTTGCTTGTTCTGAATGTAAACACTGGCTTTTAGTATGTTCTCCCAACTGACAAAACTCTCCTTTCATGCAAATGTTTCTGTGTCTTTTGCATTTCTGATTACAAAAGCAAATATTCGGCACTCCAACAATACATCCTTCCAGTGCGGCTTCTTGTTTTAGTGTTTGCAAGCTGGTGCCTGTGGCTGGAAAATCCTTTGTGGTGTGGTGAAATATCTAACTAACAACTTTTCATAGAAATATGAATGTGCAGTAATGCAAAGTAACGATGTTAAATATTGAGTAATTAATTAATCAAATAGTTGATGCATTTTTGCATCAACTATTCGAATAGTTGATAGGGCACCTCTGCCTTTGAAGGGTAGCAACAGCCTTAAGGCTGTTGCTACACTTCAAAGAAGAAAGCGCTGCTTGGAGCCTGAGATGGCTGTTGCTATACTTCAAAGAAGAAAGCACCGCGTGGAGGCAGGGATGGCTCCATGCAGCACTGCCGCTTTGAAACGCTGTGAGGAGCCTGGAGTCAGGCTCCACACAGTGTTTCAAAGCAGCAGTGCTGCACAGAGAGTTGGCTCAATGTGGAAGTCTCCAGCTCCCAGCTGATCCCGGGCTCCACGTGGCACTGTCACTTTGAAACACTGCATGCAGCCTGAGGACACCCCGGCTGACCTCGGGCTGCACGCGGTGTTTCAAAGCAGCAGCGCCACGTGGAGCTCAGGGTCTGGCCCCAGGCTCCATGTAGCACTGCCACTTTGAAGTACTCCCTCCCCATTCCCCCACCCCTCTTTCTGATGGAGGGCGCAACTAGTCGACAAGTTGTCCATATCCCTAATGCAAAGCTGCTGATTGTTGGAGTCCACTGTAAAGGAACAGACCTGTTCAGAGGAATCACTTTTTCACACCTTACACTGAAACAGACATTAATGAAGAAGCTGAAACAAATATTAGATAAAATAACTTTTTAATGACTAAGCTGCTGAGAGGAAACTCATGCATTGGCTTATTATTATATGTAACTAATTTAAAAATAGTGGTAACAGCCAAGGGGGCATTCAAGTAGTTTGGGACCTCTGCACTCTGCTGCAGGGCTCCCAGCAGCCCTGCTTTATCCGGTGCTGTGGCCTTGTCTCACATTTGGACTGATGATGGCAGAGTGCCCTTTTCTCTTTGAGAGATGGTCAATGGCATCCCCTCCCCCCGTAATGGTAGAGCATATCCACTTGGATGGATTAGGCTTGCTGCAATCTCACCCTGCCTCCTTCCCTTACCCCCCACCCCTCCCAGGTGTGCTCCTTTAGTGGACTCCCCATGGCAGTGGGTGTTAACTTCACCAGCCTCTTGAGATGAATGGGGCAGTTCCTTCTCTCAAACATTCTCAGGGTGCCTGCAAATTCAGGCAGACAGCACTGGCTCCTTTACACTTGGATCACATTTTCATGGTTTTCTTCACAACCACGAGAGCTGGAACTACACTTCTGTGAAAGCTGAGATTCTGATGTAGTCATGTGACTCCAGAAGCAGAGGCTCTAGGCATGGGCTTATAATTCTGTGTTCAGTTCAGCCCTATATGAAGCAGTTGTTTGAGTAAGGGAGGTTCTGACTATAAGCCAGTCCAATGAACTAGTGCACAGCAGGTTGTTCCATTTCTAGAGCTGTGCCACTTTGGGCTTGTGCCAAAATTCCTTAGCCACTTTAAGTTCTCACGGCTTCACACTTCAAGAGTTTTTCCTCTTGACTTTCACATTCATTCAAAGTCAAACTGGCGGTGGCAATTCTCAAATGGAAACAGGAAGGCTAGTTAAAAGGAACTCCTGTACATTGCATAAGCATTTTTGAGGAGTGTTTGACTAAAAGAACTGTCAGGTGACCAGCTCTCTTGTTTGGAAACCAAAATGATGCTGCAACATTCCAAATTCAAAAATCTGTGTCTGTTTGAGGTGACAGTAAGGCAGCGCGCAGCTCCAGCAAGGAGGCACCATCTGGCTAAGGTGCTTCACTGCAGGAGGAGGCACAGCACCCTTTCAGCCGGACAGCCAAGGCTCTCCTATGGCTGTCACAAGATGCAGCAGGTGGCGAAGCAGGTAAAAGGGGCTGACTGGAAGTGCCCCCTCACTGGTCCAGAACTTTCTCCCACCCCCAGCACCATTTAGGGAGGACATGGTGCCCTTGCCCCTTCCCTCACATCCCAGCTCCCCCTCAAGATCCCTACCAGGACGCTGCTTGCTCTTCCCATCACTGTCAGGGAGCGAGAGGAACATACCCAGTCTGCTTGCATTCCCCTCCCTCCTGGATGGGGAGGGGAGGAGGCAGAGGAATGAGTGACCCACAATGTAAGCTTTCCTCTCACTCCCTGACAGGCCAGGGAAGAGCAAGCAATGTTTGGGTACAAATCCTGGGGGGAGAGCCTTCAGCCCTCCCTAAATTATGCCATTGCCCCTTGCCCTGATTTCTGTACCTCTCCACACACCCCAACCTGCGCTGGTTCCTGGGCCCCTCCCCAATACCCATACCCCTAGTCCCTGCCCTGACTTCTGCATCTCCCTACTTCTTCACCCTGTGCTCTGCACTCCTCCACTCACATACATTTCTGATAGATACTGTCATATCACAATCCTCCAAGCCATTTGCTCTGAGTCCCTCGGGGGGGGGGGGGGGGAGAGTTGTGTGATATCACAGTACCTGTAAGAAATGTAAGTTCCTTTCACCCCTAGTGCCTCTCCAGAGGTGGCAACAAGTTTTGCTTTGAGCTTTGATGAATTGTGTGTGCATTAAAAAGGTGTAAACGTAAAACTGCATGGTTGGTTTCCATTTTTAACCTTGGCCCTAGCTGAATTTTGCATAGATTCAGGACTCATTTTGGTAGTTTCAAATGCCTTTTCTTTTGTAGTTTTTTTTTTTTTTATAAACGTCAAAGGTAATGAATACATTAAGGTATGTCTACACTGCAGTTGGACTCCAGTGGCTGGCCCACACCAGTCGATGTAGGCTCCTGGGGCTCAGGCGAAGGAGCTGTTTAATTGTGGTGTAGATGGTTGGGGTCAGGGTGCAAGCCCAAGGTCTGGCACTCTTCCACCGTGCTGGATCCTAGAGACCAGACTTCATCCTCATCCTGAATATCTGCATTGCAGTTAAACTGCCTCTTTGCCTGAGCTCCCACAGGCCGGAGTCAGCTGGGATGGGCCAGCTGCAGGGTTTCTAATGGCGGTTTGGAGTAGAGACATGTACTTGGAAAGTCACAGAGGTAACTTTTCATGGCTTTTAAAGTGTTTTCTACCCCTCCACATAGTATTTCCTTAGCAATTTGAAAACAAAATCTCTGTCCTGTCTGAGAGAGCTCTTCTGTTGTATTTGCACACATTAGTAGAGCCTTACAGCCTGTGGCTGCCTGCAGGTTTGCATTTGCAAATTGGATGCCAAATTTCTAAGTGGGCAAAAGTGAGCACCTCTGCCTCATCCTCTCCCCCTACTCTGAGATCCCGCTCCTACTCCTTCCAGCCTCCCTCCCGCCATCTCTTGCTTTCCCTTCCCTTCCCTCACATGCATGGGGTTGGGATGCTGGAGTAGGTGAGGCCTTCATTTGAGGGTGTGGGCTCCAGAGTGGGGCCAGAAATGAGGGGTTTGAGGTGAAATGGGGACTTCGGGCTGAGGAAGGGGGTTGGCATGTAGGCAAGGGCGACTATAGCTGGGGAGAAGGGGGTTGGGTTGGGACTGGGACGAGTGGTTTGGGGTGCAGGAGTGGGCTCCAGACCGAGGCAAAGGGGTTTGGAGTGTGGGGAGGGGGCTTAGGCCTGAAGCAGGGGGTTGGAGTATAGGAGAAGGTTTGGGGTATGAGCTATGGGAAGGAGTTTGGGTGCAGGAGGGAGCTCAAGGTTGGGCTAAGGGTTTGGGGTGTGGGAAGGGTGCAAGATTTGGGCTCTGGAGGGTGTTTGGGTGTGGGTTCTGACCTCAGGCAGGCAGTTGAGGTATGGGCGATAGCTGGGCAGCACTTACTTCAGATGATTCCGGTCAGCAGCACAGAGGGCTAAGGCAGGCTCCCTGTCTGTCCTGGCTCAACACTGTTCCTGAAAGTGGCTGGCATATCTGACCCCTAGGTAGAGGGGTGAGGTATGTCTGTGTGGTGCGCACTGTGCGCGCCTGCAGGCACTGCCCCCACAGCTCTCTTTAGCTGCAGTTCCCAGCCAATGGGAGCTGAGGACGTGGCACTCAGGGTGGGGACAGTGCACTGTGCTTTCCTGGCCGCCCTTGAGCCTAGGGCCTGCAGGGAATCGGGAGGTGCTGGCTGCCTCCGAGAGCTGTGTGGAACCAGGGCAGGCAGGGAGCCTGCCTTAGACCTGCTGCACCACCAACAGACTTTTAACATACTGGTGCTGCTAGAGTCCCTTTTCAGACAGACATTCTGGTTGAAAACCAGACATCTGGCAAACCTAATATGGGTACAAATGTTGAATCTGCGCGGGCTGTACATAATGGCCGTTTATTGTTAGTTGAGTAGTAAGCTGTGGACTGCTCCCACTTCTTTAGGTCGGGGGGGGGGAAGAGGGGGAAGATGATTTTTAAAGAGCTCATTGAAATGTTTGGAGTGTGGAGCAGATCTGAAGCTCCTTACCGTGTTTGGTCTGCTCTCAGGATAAGGCTTGTAGCAAACAGAGAGGCAGGGTAAGGTGCATGCACATTCAGACATCCTGGATGTGTAGGTGTTATGGGCAGAGCTGGCCTTAGTATAGTATTTCCTTAGCAATTTGAAAACAATCTCTGTCCTGACTGAGAGCTCCCCTCTATTGTATTTGCACACAGTGGTAACTATGGTTATGTGTAAAATGTTTTTCTCCTCTTTTATGTTAAACTAAAATCTTCAAAATCAGTTCTGTGCAGGAGTCCCTCCAGTTCTGAACAAAACTTTGCAATTAAACTATGTTCTGAAGGAGATTAAGACCTGCTCTGCTGTTTGTGGTGTAAATGACTTGGGTTTATGTTACGGTAGCTCCTAGAGGCTTCAAGTGAATCAGGATGCTGCTATGCCAGTGTGAAGTTGCACCCCCATATACTTTATGGAAGTAGGCATTTTCACATTCAAAAGCCTAATTTGAATATACTTTATGCAAAAAGGGGCATGTAATTTGTCATTGAAAAGTATGCAATCTGCTGAATGTGTATATTCTAGGTGTGCATGTATCATTCCTGTATTTGAAGTTAGAAATATGAAGTTTGAACCTGTTTAAATATCTAGATGTGCTAATGAAGGCCATTAATAGTACCAGGGAACTTATTGGCCCAATACTCATGTCAATGATCTGTGAATAGTCTTGCTGTTCCTGTAAACCTGGAATATGGTTGGTCCTGTCTAGAGATGTAACCAGGTCACTTGACACTGGAACCCCTTTTGGATGTGTTACTTTTTCGTGGGAGTGTGAAAGGATTGACATTGAACACAAAGGATTCTCTCTTAGGCAAAATCTATAGATAGGCAGAAAACCAAAGAAGAGGGGCAGTTGTCAAACACCCCGATACCTTCTGCTTACCACCCAGATGGCAGCTGGGAACACCTAAGACAGAACATGGGGGGGGGGGGGAACTTATGCCCAAACTAGCCTGGCTTCTGAGAGAATTTGATTAGAACTACTGTTAGGGTAGGAAATTGCATGTACAGTAGACTTCCGATAATCTGGCATCTTTGGGACCCAGGGGGTGCCGGATTATTGGGAATGCTGGAGTATCAGGAGGTCCTCTGGCAGGGGGGCTGTGACGGGTATGGGCGGAGGGATCGGCGGGGAATGGTGTGGTATGGGGCGAATCCTCCGCCGTTTTGCAGGGAGGTGGGGGAAGCCCCGCGCAGCCGCCAGCTACAGGCCAGCTGGGGCTGCAAGCGGCAGCGGTGACTTGGGGAAGCGGTGGGGAAGAGCAGCTGGGGTGCTGCTGGGTTGGTCTTGCAGTACCGCCCCTCACCTGAGTGGCACTGCGGGACCAACCCGGCAGCACCCTTGCTGCTCTGCCCGCCGCTTCCCCAAGTCCTCCGCTCGTCGGTTTCAGCAGCGGACTTGGGGAAGTGGCACGGAGTAGCTCCAATTGTCCGGCTGGCCGGAGCAGTTCCGGGTTCCAGATGGTGCTGGACTATCGGGAGTGCCGGACCACTGGATGCCGGACAATTGGAGTTTTACTGTAACAAGTTTCTTAGTCCATTAAGCTTAGCAGGTGTGTTTTGTTTCGTTATTATTATTTTTTAGTAACTTACTTTGATCTGTCTGCTATTACTTGCAATCACTTAAATCCTAGTTTTTATACCTAATTAAATCCCTTTTGTTTTTAATAAACCTAGTGTAAATAATTGTTACTGGGAGGGGAGCAGCAACAGATGTGCATCTCTTTCATTGACAAATGGGGTGAACAACTTATACAGCGTGAGCTCATAAACTTTATGCATGGTGAGACAGATTTATCTGGGGGTTTGATCCCATTGGGACTGTGCACCTGGCTGCTGTCTCAAGACCCTTTGACTGATCCTTCCCAGAGCTGAGCCTATCTCAGTGTCTGTTTCACTCTGTTGTAGGTTGTGCCCCCAACTCTGTGTCATAGCAGGAGATGACCAGAGGTTGTGGCTTAGCAGGACAGGGTGGTAGGGTACCCCAGAAGGCTGGTATGAAGACTTAGTGGTATGATCAGCCCATCAAGTAACTGTTTCAAGGTGATCCGAGTGACTGAATCTGTCGCAGTCAGACACTGTACAAACTAGGGATGCCAATGTGTAGTCCATTACGTGATTAACCGAAAAGCCTTGGCTTATCGGTTAATCTTATCAACTGCATGCACTCCCCTCCCCCCTGCTGCCTCTATATCGGGGAGAGGGCGGGGAGGTCAGGAGCCGATGCCCATGAGGAACTGGCTTTAAGCAGGCTCCCTGTGAGCACCAGATCCGCCTGCCCCCTCCACACCTCTGTGCTGCTGCCTCTGATAGAGGAGCAGCAGCTCAGAAGGTGAGGAGGGCAGGTTGAACCTGATACACATAGGGAGCAGGCTTTTGGCTTTCTGTGCATGCTGGTGCCATGGACTCACCTGCCGCCCATTTGCTGCCTTCTACAGAGGAAGCGAGGTTAGGGAGGGGGGAGGCAGGAGCCAGCTTAAAAGCCGGTCCCCCTAATACCAGCTTCGTGGTGTCGTCTGCCCCCGTGCTACTGCCTCTCTATTAGTGGCAGTAGTATGTGGGGGGGGGGGGGGAGCGGGGAGAGGCTGCTCTGTGGGAGGCAGAGCAGCCTCTGACCACAGGGAGCTCAGACCTCCCCCTTTCCCCCCTTGTAGACAGGGGCTGCTGGCCCAGACAGAGGCTACTTCGCAGCAGCCTCCCTCCCAGCTCCTCTCTCCCTCTCCTGCAGCAGCCTCTATCTGTGAAGAGCTCAGACCCCCACGGACAGAGGCAGCTGCTGTACCAGCCTTTTTTAAACTGGCTCCCCTTGCGGACCGTCTCCTGCCTGCCGCCCCATGCTGCTGTCTCTGAAGCAGAGGCGAGGCAGCAGCGTGGGATGGCAGGGGATTCCCTGGGAGTGGGGCTGGGAGCGCACTGGCTGCCAGCCCTGCCCCAGGGACTATTGAATAGTTGTGTAACTGATAAGATTATGCATGATTACACGACTGTTCAATTACACTATATGGAACATCCCTAGTACCAACCTACAGCAAGACTCAGTCTCAGACTTGCTTCCCCAAAGAGCTTTTTGTCTGTCTATACAAGATGGGCACTGAGTGGAAGAGGAGATAAAGGTTCAAGGAGGTGAAATGAGTTGGTCAAGGTCACACAAGATCATTGTCAGATTCAAGAACCAAATCCGCTCTCCTTGGCTCTGGCCAGTATCCTCTTGGTTAGACCATGGTGGCGCATGAAGTAAAAGAAATGCTGTTGAAAGCAGGGTCCAATCTGTGATCTGTTAAGCATGAGACTGTCTTTCTAAAGAGATGGACTCAAATGTTTGACCTATTAACTGCTCACAATCTCTTGTGGAATGGCTTACAAAGAATTTCTTTCCTTTTTGGTAAACTTTAACCTCCGTTCTTGTGAGAGACTTGTAAAACATGCTGTGTTCTTATGGACTCCCTATTGCTGCTCTAAGGCTTCTCTCACACCTGCCTCAAAAAAGATTGTATTATATTAAACCAGTTGGGAGAGGAATACAGGCAGTCCCCGAGTTACGCGGATCCGACTTATGTCAGATCCGCAGTTACGAACGGGGCTTTTCTCGCCCCGGAGGATGGGAGCGGCGGGATGCCCAGATGCGCTGCAGTCCCGCCGCCCGCGTCCTCCGGGGCGAGAAAAGCTGCTCCGCGTCTCCCTGCTCTGCTGGGGGGTAGCCCCCCCCCAGAAGACCAGGGAGACGCGGAGCAAAGCCGCGGAGCACGCGGGCAGTGGGACCGCGGTGCGTCCCGGTCCCGCCGCCCGCGTCTCCCTGGTCTGCTGGGGGGGGGCGCAGCTAGTGCGCCCCCCCCCCCCCAGCAGACCAGGCTTTTCTCCGGACGCCTGTGGTAGAGCAGCTGGGGCGCTGCTGGTTGGTCCCGCAGCGCCGCTCTGGGCGCTACTGGACCAACCCGGCAGCACCCCAGCTGCTCTGCCCCAGGCGTCCTGATTCAGCCGCTGCTGGTCAGTTTCAGCAGCGGCTGAATCAGGACGCCTGGTGCAGAGCAGCTGGGGTGCTGCTGGGTTGCTCCAGTAGCGCCGAGGAGCGGCGCTACTGGAGCAACCCAGCAGCACCCCAGCTGCTCTGCCCCAGGCGTCCCCAAGTCAGCCGCTGCTGAAACTGACCAGAGGCTGACTACAGGAAGCCCAAGGCAGAGTTGCTCTGCCCCGGGCTTCCTGGAATCAGCTGCTGATCAGTTTCAGCAGCAGCTGACTTGGGGACGCCTGGGGTTCTTACATACAGATTCAACTTAAGTCATAGCTGGCGTCCAGATTCAGCCTGTTGAAACTGATCAGCGGCTGAATCTGGATGCCAGTTCCGACTTACATACAGATTCAACTTAAGAACAAACCTACAGTCCCTATCTTGTACGTAACCCGGGGACTGCCTGTAGAAGGCTCCTGGTTAGAATGGATCTGACCTAGAGAGGGAGGAGGCAGAGTAGCTCTTTTGGTGTTGCCGTGTTGTCCCACATGGTCTGGGAGTTGAGAACAAATATCAGCTGTACTTTCAGAAACTTCTCAGCATGGTTTGACCCTTCTCTGTGTTTTTAGGGAAACTGTTTCCAGCACTGCATCTATCCTGACAGCTTCCATCTGCAAGAGGCAAATGTCTGTAGAGAAGATAAGGGATTTGGGTGAAGTAGTTATCACTTTCCCCATGGCCTTAATGCTGCTGCCTTCTGTTGAGATCAGGATACTGGACTAGATGGATTGCTGGCCTAATCTATTATGGCAATCTGTGTATTTCTGAGACAGAAATCTGGTTATTAAATAGGAATGCTATAGGGAGTAGGGCCGGCTTTACGAAGTGCGGGGCCCCACCACCCAGGATTTTTTGTCGAGCAAAAAAAAAAAAAACCACACAACCACCCATGCCCCCACAACCACACACAAATACAACCACCCACGCCCCCACAGCCACACACAAATATCACATCAGAAGTAGATCAAAATGTATATCAATATAGTTGAACATTTAAAAAAAAATGCCATCCTTTATTATGCAGAATTGTACACAAAATAAAATCAGTTGCCTTAAGTGCAGGTCAAATATTTTCAATTGCAAACTATCCAATCTTTTCAATAAAGTTTAAAGTTTGATTTTTAAAAAGTTACCAGAGAGCGTTGCAGTTTTCTGTTACATTGATTTACTTTTTAAATAGCAAAAATTGAGTCTTTGTTAAGAAAGTGTCAGTTCTGTGGTCAAATTCCAGTCCTTAATGATTTCAACACCAATGATTTCACTAGGTAATATGGTGCCTCCCCACCATTGCCTCCTTTGCACTGCCCTTCAACACATTGCCTGCATGTTGAGTCCAAGGTCAGCCTACACAAGATTTTATCAATGATTTTTGCTCAAGCGATCACTGAGACAAGACAAGGATTCTCAATTGATTCTAGTCGGCTCTGCCTTTAAACACTTTAAAGTCTCAGATATAATTGAGGACTCCCAAATAGACTCTATACCATCAGAAATAAAACCTGTTTCCATCTTCTGTGACTTTGTTAGATGTGATTCACTATCCTCTGCTTAGTGTTCAAGTTGTGGTAGACCCTAAGCCAGGTCATATTAAGTTCAAGTCTTTTACCTTTTAATCATATAATCTGAATAACAACATTTCATTCTCCCAGCTCCAAGTCTTAAGTGAATTTCCACCCAAAAGAGCCAAAATTGATCACCTTGACACAGCAAGTGTGTCTACTGATCTCCGTGGCAAAGTAGGTATGTCTATATAAATAAGGTGTGCTCGTGAAGCCTTATTTATATAGACATACCTACAGTTGATTAACAGATGGCAGTAGATAGCTCATTCAGACCACTGGCTGATAATAGTCAGTCACCCTGACCAGTCATTAACCATAGTCATAGACTCACCCTACTCTCCATTGTCTCTATGATTCTCTGATGACCTGTGACAAAAAAGGAGGATGGAAAAGGAAACTGAAGGGAGAGACCTCTCTAAATTCACCAATCAAAGAGCAGTATTACCAATCCAAAAATCACAAGGAACGCCTACACAAAGTTATGAGAGTGATCTACAAATCATAATATTTTTAAAAAAATAAAACATGTTCGATTTTTATTGGCCTTTTGTTTCTTGAGTATTTAGGGTTTATGTTTTAAAGCTTTCCTCTTTAGCTGTAAGGCCCAGAAGTATAGAGAACTTTTTTAAAATTAAAGCTGAGATTGCTACATAATCAATTGACTCTTGCTTGTCTTGCTTTTAAGAAATGATTTCTTCTTATCAGTAAACGCGCAAGTTCTCTTGACATATCTACTTCCTTCTAAGTAGTCAGGATTTAGAAACATATATTAACATCTTGATTTACTATAGTATCATCCTAACAGAAAGCTATACTCATACTATAAAGTATCATGTGCATTCAAACAGATTTGTTAGAATTGTTTATTTGCAGTAAAACTCCTCCACAATTTCTAACTGCGAGTAGGATTTTTTTTCTTTTAAAATATGGCTGCTAAATTCAACAGAATATAGTGACATTTCAGACTAGAGGTTGGAGAAAGATAGTGGGCACCAGGAGTCTATTCCTTTCTCTGCCACTAAATTGTGGTCTGACCTTAGGTGGGTCATTTCACCTCTTTGCCTCAGTTTGCCCATTTGTAATGATGAGGATTGACATTTATAAAGAGTTTGGCTAAGTACACCAAATGAGTATTACTGTATACTTCTGGGTCTAAATCTTGACACGCTTTCCTTAAGAATGAGAAGTACCAGAGGGTGGATTTTCTGATGTACCATGTAATTAGTCAAAACTGTAGCTCTGTTCATTTTTTTCCTATATTGTTTTTAATGGGTGCGAGTTCTCTAGAGTTCATCTCACGTTCTCTTTACCCTGAGCCTGGCTCGTACTTTCTTCTGTCTTTCATGCTGAGACCTCCAGATTTTTGTTCGGTTGACAAGATCTGGGCAAGGTCCCCTCCAGTGCCCATCAGTGATAGTTGATGTATTGTTCTTAGGGGGTGAAGTAATGCAAGATCAGGCCCATATGCAGGAATTTCTCTGTGTGTGGGAATGCTGCCCCCCCCCCTTTTTTTTGGTGTGTGAATGTGGACCTCAAGGGTGTGAATGCACCTTCCCCCAAGTAAACGGGGAAATCAGCCCCAGCCTTCCCCAGGCTGGTCAGAGCGTGGGGGAGGGAGGCTTGGGCAGCATGCTTCTCATGCCTTCCCCTGGCCAGCCAGAGCACGCTTACATGGGGGATCATGGGAGTGCTTTTGCACTCTTCTTCCCTCTCGTCTTCCTCCCCCCCTCCCCAGTATATGGGCCTGAAGATGCTCTTCTTAGTGGTGCCAGTTGTAGAGAGGATCCTCTTGCTTAGCTGTTGGCTTTTGTTTGGATACTAGAGCTGGTCTTTGAGAACTAGCAGTAAAGGTGTTTCATAAACCAGTGCAGTGAGAGAGCTCTGAATGGGATTTGATTCTTTGTGCTACTAATTTTTTGAGGGGGGGGGGCAGGGAAGTCTTTGCTACAAACTGATGGGGAGAATATTTGGCCAAAGGAGAGCTTAGGGAAGGGAAGAGGTTCTGCTGGACCTTTTTCTAAAGAGGTTGAATTACAGATATACTTTAATAGAGAAGGAGGGAAATCCCCGATGAGAGTGTCTGTCTAGTAGCAAGCTGCTGGGTGCACAATTGCAAACATCTGTCTTGTCTGGGTTCTGCTGCATGGAAGGAAGCCAGCTGTGTGGAACAGCTGAAACTTGTCACCAGCAGCGCATTCTCCTTATAGACTCAAATAAGAGAGTTATAGAAGGAATAAAGGGAACCACTGCCATTCCACCAAACCTGCCATGTTGCTCAAAATAACTCTCAGCTCAGTAGTTGCTGCAGAAGAAAGCTGTTGTAAGTAACTTCCTGTAATTGTTTCTCTATTCAGTTCAGAGAAATGTTGCATGGTAAATTCTTTCCAACTTGCCTAATAGGGATGTGAAAGGTTCACTGGTTAACGGGTAAGCATCACCATTAATGGGTGATGCTTACTCCAGCCCCCACTGTTTAACCGGAACTTGTAGCTCCTTGTCTGCCACAGGCAAGGGGCTACTCTGGCCCTGCAGGGCCTGATGCAGACAGGACTGCTCCAGCTGCCCAGGGCAGCCTCTGTCCATGGAGGGCCTGGATGCCCCACAGGCAGGGGAGGGTACTTCAGCCCAGCTCGTCTAGATTGGCCCTCCTGCCCACTCCCTCTTTAATTGGTTAACTGGTTAAACAATATGTTTAACTGGTTAAGCAATTAAAAGGGATTTTACATCCCTAATGCCCAGATCCTATTTCAGTGTATCCCAACTGTTGCTGTAGACTGCTCTTTGTCTTCTACCCTGTTATGGTCTGATTCTGCTCCTTCTACAGTCCATGACATTGATTCAGTGGTGCAGGATCCATTCCTGGAACTTTCTCATTTCAGGCTTAGATCTGACTGTGTTTAATGACAGTGTTGCTAATTTTTTGTTTTGTTTTTCTTTTTGTCTTGGTAGTTTATGGAGAAACATTACTAGATGATTATTATTATTTATTTCTTGTTGAGTGCTTAAATAGTGTTTTACAAATAGCGGCAGGGTGAATGCACCTCAACAGCAGTGTTGGAAACAATCCATGGAAATAAATGTGGCACTTGAGCCTGTGTTTAAAGGCGCTTGAGATGATGGCACACGGCTGCTATATTTTCAGTACATACTAGGGATGTTAAGGACTAGTCGACTATCCAATAAGCAAATGCTTATCGGATAGTCGATTAATCCATTTCTTCCCCCTCTCCCCCGCCCCTTGCTGCCTCAATTAAACAGAGGCAGCAAAGGGGGGGAAGGAGGGGTGTACTTCAAAGCAGCAGCCTTGGCATTTGAAAGGGACAGCAGCATACAGCTGTGCGCCACTGCCACTTGGAAATTACCCCCTCTAAGGGGTCTGCTAAGGGCAGCTCCTGCTGGCGTCCAGTACTCCTCATTCTGCAAGCAGCAAGGGAAGCCAATGGGAGCCAAGACCGGTTATGCATTTTGCATAGCTGGATGGCATACCCCTTAAGCCAGTGGTCTCCAACCGTTTTACACCGAAGATCACTTTTTAAATCTCAAAACAGGCGAAGATCTACCGTCCCGCCCTTTCCTTGAAGCCCCGCCCCTTTCTTGAAGCCCTGTCACCTCTATTGTCCTCCTGTCCATCACTTGCTAACCCCAGCCCTTACTTACACACTCTGATAAACAGTTTATTTTTAAATTATGCGATATATAAAATTAAAATCACGTGTTTATAGTTATGAAATAAACGGTCTGTTTTTTATTCATGCTATTTAAATCTAAAATGAAGCATTTATAATTATACATTTTGTGGGGACAGAGTTCTGTGGCTGGGGGCAGGGGAGAGGCAACAGGGTGCTGGGAGGGCAGAGGACAGGGTTCTGCAGCAGGGGACAGGGTGCCAGTGGGGACAGGGTTCGAGGAGTGGGGACGGGAATGGGGACGGAGCTGGGGACAGGGGAGTAGAGTCTGGGGAGCGGGGACAGGGTGTCAGTGGCAGCAGAGTCACCTGCTCCCTCCCCCCCCCCGCGGGAAACCAGCATATGCCTCCTCCGGGCCCCCCGCGGCACAGGGAAACCCCGAGCGTGCCTGCCCTGGGGCTAACCCCTGCCTCCCGCGGCGGGGCCAAACCCCCGTGGGAGCCTGCCTCGGGGGCAACCCCCACCCCTTCCGCGGCCCGGCCCCTCCCCTCCTTTCGCCTCCCCTCCCCTCCCCTCCCCTCCCGCAGCGCAGCCAACCCCCGAGGGCACCTGCCCCGGGGCCAAACCCCCGTCCCGTAGCGCAGCGCGGCCAACCCCCTCCTGCAGCATGGCCAACCCCCACGGGCTCCTGCCCCGGGGTCAAACTCCCCTCCCACGGTGTGGCCCGGCCCGGCCAACTCCCTTCCCTCTCGCAGCACGGCCAAACCCCAGGGCTGACTCCCGCTCCCACGGCGCAGGGCAACCCCTGTGCCCAACTCACCCCTCCGGCGCCGGCGGCGCAGGGAAGCCTCTGCACTCCTCCTCTAGGGCCAGTGTCCCCTCCCCCAGAACGCAACAGAGCTGTGGGAGGGGGAGCAGCCCGCGCACTTCTGGAACCCCCGGAAGTGATGCGGGCTTCAGAGAGGACTTCCATCCACCCCGCGGGAAGCTGGCACTACATTAGAGGTAGGTAGTGGGGCTTCTAGGGGGTGGGGGGAAAATGGGGGGTGGGGTTGCCCGAACGCCTCGCAATCGACTGGTCGAGGCCTCGCGATTGACCAGTCGATCGCGATTGACGGGTTGGTGACCACGGCCTTAAGCCAACCTGACTGGTGTAGTATAGACCAGACTCTAGTGCTGAGCAATGATAGGAAGGTAAGAGGAAATACTAATGTTTTACCAAACTAATGGTGTCTGTCTAGCAGCCAACTAATATTGTAGGGTTAAAATTCTTTTAAACGCTATCTTGGACACAGTTGCCGTTTTGAGAGCTCAACAACAACAGGGACTCCATTTTGGCCACCCTTCTTCTCCCTCCTTTTCTCGCCCTTTTTGTGTTTTGGCAGGAAATCCTGCAGACATGTGACCATAGTCTGCCTGGTAACAGCAGAATACTTAAGGGCTCCCTCTGGCTTTGCCCGTGGCTGCCCATCTGAGTGGCAGAGTGCAGGGTCATTCAGACAGGTACGCCGGGGTCCGTGCTTGTTAGGTTTAGGGTTGTGGGAGGCACACTCGCATACGAGGAGTGACATCCACCTGCACTCCTTCCTGAGTAGAACATACCTGCACCCATGATGGCGCAGGGAGAAAGGGGTTCATTGGGTGTTAGGCCGAATGGATCCAGCCGGAGCAGGATCCTGCAGTTCAATCCTGCTGCAGTTCCAGAAAGTGAGACTAAGTCTGAAACCCGGTGCCAGGTGTCGCTGTGAGGTCTCCACCCCGTGACCCTCCACTGGTCATCTGGGTTCTTACTCTGTGCTTACCTGAGTCTCAGTCAAGCTTGTGTATTTTATTTCTGTTGTGGGGTCCTATACCATTCCTGTTTATACTGACCTTGTTTGCTGTTAATAAATCCTTGTTAGTTTACCTTATTGATTGTCCTAGACCTTGGGGAAGGCCTTATCGCTCCCAACAATAGATGTGGGTTTGGGGACGGGCCTGAAAGTTAGCTTAGGTTAAAACCATTAGTTTTCTGGCTAACAATATTAGGCATTTGTCTTAAAGCAGAGTCTGATTGTTGCGCGATTTCTTTAATCCGTGAAGATTAGCTTTGGGGCAAGTATAGAAGACTGTGCATGGCTGGAGTCACTAGGTTAGTAGAGGCCTTCTGAAGTGGCTTTGACATATGGGGGGATAGTCACTACTTGCCTGTAGGCTGCCCAGTATATCTGCAAAGTAGCCGCTAGGCACTTCCATTAATGATAAGAACAGTAGTGTAACCAATACAAATCGGCCTCTGTCTGCTCCCCACCCTCCTTGAAGAGAACAATGCCACGTGAATGCAGGCAGTTAGTTAGGTGCATGTTTTCTTCCTACTGCACACGTATTCCAAATGTGCTCGGGAGGAGGGAAAATTGGCATTCCTTGAGCAGGATGGAATAATTCCTAAGTCAAACAACAATTGTACAATGTCTGCCCTAAATATATGTCAAGAACTGTCTGAGGCTAGAATTAATCACAAAATAGTTAAACAGGTGGTGCTTTGATTGGTAAGTACCAAATCCACATAAACAGCAGCCAAAACCACTTTAGGTTACTTAACCACATGATGCAGAATATAGACAGTGTTTATGTTTGTATAATACTTAGCCATTAGCATCTGCAGAGTCTCAAATGCCAGGTGTGACCTGGGCAGTTGTTCGCCAATCTGTTAGTAGGTGCTGAAATGCTTCAGGGAAAGACTAACTGATTCACGCTGGCGTAAGGCTGTGTCTACACTGTGAAGGTTTGGAGACAAAAGTGCTCTCGACATGTAAAAGTTACCAGAAGTGAAAACTGGTCAAATCAGTTTTTCTGCCTCCCATTGTTGACATTTCATGGTCAGGTTGCTAGCACTTTGTCTGCAGATGGAGCAAAGCAGTGTGGGTAAGCATCCCGCAGTGCAGTGCTGTGTTGGGAAGGCAGAGCTAAGGATGTTAAATTTCGAGTAATTGACTAATTGAATAATCGAAGCAATTTGCTTCGACTATTTGATTAGTGATAGGGCACCTCCGTCTTAGAAGTATAGCAACAGTCCTACACTTCACCACTGGGGCCAGCGGGACAGTCCACTGCTGGCCCTGTGCTCCCCACAACATTTCAAAGTAGCAGTGCTGTGTGGAGCCCGGGGTCCCCACTGACCCCCAGCTCCATGTGGTGCTGCCGCTTTGAAATGCTGTGGGGAGCCCGGCATCAGGCTCCATGTGATGTTTCAAAGTGACAGCACCGCACACAGCCCGGGATCAGCGGGGGCGTCACCAGCCGATCCCAGGCTTCATGCAGCACTACTGCTTTGAAATACCGCATACAGCCTGGGGACGCCCCAGCTGGCCCCGGGCTGCACACGATGTTTCAAAGCAGCAATGCCGCATGGAGCCCAGGGTCTGGCCCCAAGTGCCACGCAGTGCTGCCGCTTTGAAGTACTCCCTTCTCTTCCCCCATTTTGCTGTCTCTTTCTGGTAGAGGCAGCAAGGGAGGAAGCAACTAGTCAACTAGTTGTTAACATCCCTGGGCAGAGCTGATCCCTGTGCTTTTTGGGATTCCCTCATAACTCTGTGAGCTCTCCATGTTAAGGAATGTCTAAGCAGCACAGCAGTCTCTCCAGCCCTCCCTCAGCAGTAGCAATCTGCCTGCCATTGTGCTCCTAGTACAGGGCAGAACAGAAGCACTCCACTGATTTGCTCTTTGTTTGTTCCCCAAAGGGAGCAGCTCTCTTAGCTGTTAGATACTTCCCGGAGCTTTGAAAGGTGAGAGGTGAATAATTACTGAGCACAGTCATCAGAACAGCCGTTGTGTGATACTGGCGGAAGTCTGTTCTCTTGACCATACAAACAGCAGAATCCATGCTGGCTCTTTGTCAACAAAGAGAGGATAATGGGAGGAGAAAAAGACAAAAGTCTCTTGCGCTTTGTCTACACTCCAGCGTTCTTGCACAAGAAGCTTTTTGCAGAAGAGATATTCTACAAGAAGCTTTTTGCGCAAAAGCACATCCACATCTCAAAATCACTTCGCAAAAGTGATGTGCTTTTGCGCAAGAGAGCATCCACGCTGCATGGACGCTCTTGCACGAGAAAGCTCTGATTGCCATTAATGGAATGGCCATCAGAGCACCTATGCTTTTTCTGATAGGCTCTTTTTGCGCAAGAAACCCCTGTGGAGTGTCCACACATGCCTTTTTGCGAGAGAGCTGTAGCACAAAAAGGAGTTATTCCTTGTGGGGAGAGGAATAACTCTACCAGCAAAAGCCCTCTGTCCTGTCGATTTACTGTATTTTTTTGTGTGTGCGCAAAAATGCACTTGAGGTGTGGATGCTCCGCTGGTTTTTGCGCAAAAACCTTGTAGTGTAAAAATAGCCTTGCAGAACTGGAAGATTTTTGTCATCAAAACCGGGTGTCTTTCCTGACAAAAGTCACCTTGTTGTTTAAATGCTCTCACTGTTTTGTTGCTAAAAGGCAGTTTTTGGTGACAAGCCATCCCAGTGTAGACAAGGCCTTATTGTGGTAGCTTGGGCTTCTTAATGCCAGATTGCATTAAGAGATGAGTGGTTGTAGAATAGAGGAACTTTAGCGTTTGAAACTAACTGTAGGGAAGCATTATAGACAGCCAAGTGTAGGCTGAAGTTACTGTTTTTGTTGTCTGAGTTTTCCATAAAGGCAAACCTCAGGGAGGGGACTTTTGGGTAAAATAGTCTGTATCAACTCTGGGTGAAATAGTCTGTATGGACTCTGGAACAGCTTGGATGCTGCACCTGTCAATGCCTTTGCCCTGTCTATTTCATATAGAACATAGGGTTTTCACAGAATGCTTCAAGTCTTTGACTGTTTCTTGCTGCAGTCTTAGCTTCTTGATATCATTTGAGAACTTTCAATTCTTCTTCTGTTGTGCATTTCCATTGATCTACTTTCTCACACTTGACCTAGGGATTCCAGTTCAAAGCCTGTGTAATTGTTTGAGTTTTTCCACTATGTAGGTCCTAGTTGTCTCCATTTTCATTCTGTAATTTGCAGTCCTATTAGTTTTGTCCTCCTTCAGAATTCCTCATTTTGTGATTATTTCCCCCTCCTCTCCTCCAGCACCATCTGGTATTAGAAATTTATCTAATACTGTTTTTCATGAAAACTTGGGAGTTTAGATGATAAGTCTCCTAGTTTGGTACTGTAAGATTGATATTTAAAGCGGTGTTAAATATTCAAAGTTTAGTTTGGAGGGCATCATTTGTTTCTTCAGATTGGCTTCAGAGTTAGGAAGGCAAGTCTGGCTTTCATTATTCCAGCTTGAATGCCTTTGTCTCCTCCTGTTGTACTTACAATGCTGCCAAGTTGTGAAACATCTGACCTCTTGTGTCACTCTTAGGCAGCATTATTAGTGTTTCTTGTGTGCTGATTCTCATGGTTCTGGTTTTTTCAGTCTTGATTTTCAACCCTATTAATTGTGCATAGGTCTGGATGTCTCTGGGTATAGGAAAGCAAGTTGATGTCACCTATGTGGAGGCCTTTTACCTTCTGTGTGACAGCCCACTGTATGTATCTTGGTTGTTGCGTGGCCTTTCTCACTACTCTGCCTGCCAGGACCGACCAAAGGGTTTACGGGGCCTAAGGCAGGACGCTGGGAGTAGGGCCCCAGTTCCGACAGGTGGATGGTGAATACTTGGCAGTGCGGGACCCTGAAAATGTAGGGCCCAAGGCATTTGCCTTGTTCGCCTTACCCTAGGTCTGGGCTTGCTGCCCGCTTTCACTAAAATGATTACTGGTGACATAACCATTCCAGATTAGGATGTCTTTACTCAGTTCACTCTTGTATATTACTTGACATGTTATATTTTCAAAGATGCGCTGTATGATGGTCCCATATTTCTGTAGTAAACTGTTCTATTCATTGTATCAAAGGCTTTTGGAAAATCTATAAAATTCATATAAAGTTGTGACTTTCAGCCATCAATTCTGTGATATGTAGAGTTATTTGATCTATACATGATTTCTCTTATTTGAATCCTGCCTGTTCTTGTCATAACTTTGAACCTACCACTTTTTTTATTCTTACTGGAATGATGTATAAATAAATACATTTTTGGGATAGACAGCAGTTGAATACCTCTCAGTTTTTGACCTGACCTTTCACAGCAGATTCACTACATGACCCTCTTCCCAATTCTTTAGTATTTTTTTTTCTGCTTCCCATATCTTTTGTAAGGTGCCCATAAACATGTATATTGTCCTCTTCAAATTGACCTTAAAAACTTCCATTGGAATCTTACCTGGACTGGTGCCTTTCTGTTTTTTGTCATATTTATAGCAATGGGAAAACAGTGTTCCTTGCCTTTAACTTCTGCAGTCTTGAGTTTGGATGAGAAACTTTTATATCCATGACATCTTGGTTACTGTCAGAAGTAAAAGTCTCACTGACTGAAGTATTAGACGTGAAAATAAATGCTTGAATGGGATTGGGGAGATGAAATGAAAGCTTAGCTCATTTGAAAACTAAGTCAGATGGAGGCTTACAATGTCTTTGCTAAAAAAGCAATATTACCTACTACAGGTAAGGAAGGTGTTTCAATTTATATCAGCCAAATGCAATATTTGGTGAAAAAAACCGGAATGTTTTTGTTAGGATGCAGAATTACCATGTTAGCTAGGCATCTTGACATAAAATAAAGAAAAAATAATCTTTATCTGTAAATGAGATGAGAGGCTTAGGGAAAAATCATTTGGACGTTTAAAATAAATATTTATTAACATTTTCTCTTAAAGCATCTTCAGTCTGGAGCAGGGACCTTGTCTGCAGAGTAACCAGTATCCTGTAAAAATAAACAATAATGCTAATCTTCCTCCTCTTGCGGCAGAAGGCGCTGGGAGTACTTTGTGTGTGTTGCCATCTGGAAAGTCTGAGCTAACTTAATGGTGCCATCTGCTGGCTGATATGAGAGACACAAACTTCGATGTCGAAGAATACAGTACAATACATGACAGTGGATCCTTGGTAGTTGTCGTCCGATTCTGTTCGACTTGTCCTCCATCTTCTCACTCCCAAATGTAATATACCTTTGCTGGATTCTCTTGGTAATATGGAGTTTAAAGGTTCATATTTTCCCCTCAACGGCTGACCCTATGTTAGCAGGTAAACTAAAGGAGCTCCCCACTGCCTTTTCTAGCTCGGGGTAGTCATAGCAATATGAGAGACAGTTTTATATGAAGGGGGAGCAAATGAAAACCCCAGGAATAGGCTGACTTGACCTGAAACATACCTCTTTCCCACATCAAAGTTCCCATAACTTAGCCAGATTGAGGTGGTGTATAGTATTTCTGCTGGAGCATTGTCAGATGGCAACAGTGTTGGATTGATGCTTCCTAGTACTGCAAAGTCACCAACAATGAGAGAACAAAAGGAAAAATATAAATGTTCAAGCTCTCTGTAAGATGTGGGTCCCTTCAAAGCTAGAATATTTCCCTTGTCTGAGAGCCAGCAGGGCGTGACTGAATCACTTGTCCCTGCTGTGCCAGTTCCTCATATGGGATAAAATCTAAGCTTTTTCAGCACTTCCCTTGAATCCTGGTCAGGTCTCCCTGCAGCTTCCTCATATCCTTTGAAATTAGTCTGTGAGGTCAGTTATTTGTATGTAGGAAAAACTGATTTCATTTTCCTCTTGCATATTAATTTCCAGCCTCCATCACCGTTATTTCAGTCTCATGTTCTCTGCTTATCACTGGAAAGACTCACGTGTATTTGTCTGCTGTGTTACTCCCAGCTGGCAGCAAAGAGCAATTAAAGACATCAGGGAAGCAGATGGCTAGATTCTGCATACTCCTGGCACTTGCAAAGCCAGTGGCATCTCTGTTCAGTTTCTCTTACCAGAAAAAAAAAAAAAAGTCTTGTTGGGCTTGAAAGACTAATGGATTTATTTGAGCATAAAATAGAGTGGTCAAAAGCACTTTGTCAGATGTTATGTGCCCAAATAAATCTGTGTAGTCTTTAAGGTGCCACAGGACTCCTTGCTTTTTACAGATACAGACTAATGCAGTTCCCCCTCTGAGTCTCTCACCAGAGTCCTTTAGGGAGGGTGGCATATTATCAGTGTCAGAGATCCTGCCAAAAGTCTATTGAATTTGAAAGGTTTGGGTAGGAGTTCCAGAGATGTGTCTGGAAGGCTGCTGTCCTCGAGATATAAGCGCATAGTTAGTCTGCAACTGGAGGGAAGTTCAAGACCTTCTCCCTTAGAACACCAAAGGCCCCACTAATAGCCCATATGCCTCCTCAGCGTCTCTCCGTTCAAACTCACGCATCTTCATTTCTTCCTGCCCGTTGGCATGTGTTTGTGCAAAGAGGGAGGTGTTCAGTTAAGGAACTTGCATCATATTGTGTTACGGGTTTAGAGTTGTCATAAGAAGAAGACTGGATAGACTGTTCCCTCAACCAGCGAATCTGGAATTCTGATGTGTACAACATGGCTGTTAGGTGGGATAACAAGAGATGTTAAGAGATCTCGTCTCCTCCCTGAACTTAATCCATCTCATCCTTCCTTCTCCCAACTCTGTTCATTAGGGCCATTACTAGCCTCTAGGTTAGGCTTTGAACTAAAGATGTTAAATATCGACTAATTGACTAATGAAATAGTTGATGCGTTTTGCATTGACTATTCGATTAGTCAATAGCGCGCCTCCGCCTTTGAAGTGTAGCAACAGCCCTACGGCTGTTGCTACACTTCAAACGTGAAAGTACCTCATAGAGCCTGGGATCAGCTGGGGACTACCCTGCTGACCCCGGGCTCCGTGCGGTGCTGATCCCGGGCTCCACATGGCAGTGCCGTTTTGAAATGCCATGAGGAGCCTGATGCAGGGCTCCCTATGGCGTTTCAAAGCAGCAGCGCTGTGTGGAATCCAGGGTCTGGCTCCAGGCTTCAAGCAGTACTGCTGCTTTTAAGTACCCTCTCCTTTTCCACCCCCTTTGCTGCCTCTTTCTGATAGAGGCAGCAAGGGGCGGGAAAGTAATTAGTCGTTCACATCCCTTCTTTGAACTATTTTTAAAGGTGAGGGAAAACCAAAAGGAGCAAGGTGGCTTCTCAGAAACCTGAACCAAATACTAAGGATTGAGTAAGAGGCCAAGCCCTGTGCTGTGTCGTATCCCTTTTTCTAAAGTTAAAAGGGCCTTTCTGTGAGGGAGATCTCATTCCCCTCTCGGACATTAGTGGGGACATGAGCAATACTTAAGAGTCCTGTTCAGTCTGTCTGCATTGCTGTTAGATATCCTAGGCTGGCCCGTGCCCACTTACTTGGACTCCTGGGACTCGGGCTAAGGGCCAGTTTACATTGTTGTGTAAGCATACAGGCTCTAGGAGCTAGCAAAACATGGAGATCCCAGCACTTGGGCTGCAGTCCAGGTTGGAATGTCCACATTGCAATGAAACAGCCCCTTAATCCATGGCCTGTGAGCCCGGGTCAGTTGATCTGGGCCAGCTGCAGGTATCTGTGCAGAGTAGACATAACATTTCAGCAGTAGCTTTCAAAGCCCTGTGCAAAGGGGAAAGCAGATGGAGAAAGTGAAGCACACAGATGTTGTTTTGCCCAAAGGTACTATAAGAGTACTTCTAAACAGTGAGTGACAGCCTGGGGCAGTGAGTCTCTGAACCTGGGCTGACTGACTTGACCGTGCAGAGCTACAAATAGCTGTGCAGATGTTGCAGCTCAGGCTAGAGACTGAATGCTGAAGCCTCTCCTCCCAACCTCTGGGCTTTTAGAAAGTGGGGCTGGGTGTGGGTTTCAGAGCCCTATCTGCCATGTCCTCTCAGCTATTTTTAGTACAGTAACGCACGACCTGCGTGTCCAAGCCCTGTTGACCCAGGCCCTGAGACTCATGGCTGTGGGCTGGCATTTGCTGTGTAGACATCCCTCAGCAACTCAGCAGCAGAGTGAGGAGTAGCACCCAGGTCTGCTTGGACAACGTGGCAGACTGCAGTGGCATGTGTTTATGTATTCCTTGAACTGGTGGGACAGAGACCCCATGTTAAGTCATGGGAGAAGAGTTCAGCGTACTCTTAGAGAGCAAGCTAGCCTAGCATTCATTACCAGCCTCACCAGGTGTGTCCATATCCTGAAATGTCAGATTAATTCCATATGTTCTTTTGAGCCTATTAATACTTTCTTGCAACTTTATTTTATGTTTG
This sequence comes from Pelodiscus sinensis, assembly GCF_052426305.1. Classification (NCBI taxonomy): domain Eukaryota; kingdom Metazoa; phylum Chordata; order Testudines; family Trionychidae; genus Pelodiscus; species Pelodiscus sinensis. The sequence continues at coordinate 31,038,396 of NC_143059.1, read as the reverse complement.
GAAAATTGGGAATAGATGAGTGAAAGTTCCTGGGTTCAGTTTCAGTGGATCACTTGCTTGTGAAATGTGTATGTTGGTTGTATTTGTCTGATGCCTGGGCACAGTTCCTGCAGGCTAACAGGCATCTGCTGTTCAAGAGAGGCTGCAAGCCTACAATATCTGCGTTGAACTGAGGGATGGCCAGCCCCATGTGTGGGTGCCAGCCTGCTGATGGGAGGAGAAGGGGAGGGAAAGGGGGCAATTGCCCTAGGACTTGGCGATTCTAAAGGGCCCAGGTAGCAGTAGTGGTGGCAGGTGGAGCCCTGAGCTCTTTAGAATCACCACCAGGGTGTTGGATGGTGCATTCCAGAGCCCCACGCCATGTGCTCCTCCAGCTCTGAGGGCTGCTGGGCCATCCAGTCAGCGCAGTGGGACTGGCTGTCCCAATCCCACCCTGTCTGGTCGAGGCACCACCCCTTCTGGGAGTATGGCGCTCCCCACCCCCACCCCACATTGCACAGGATTGCCTGCCTGGGTGTTAATGGCTGTGAGAGCTGAAGGCTATACCTGAGGTGCATTGCCAGAGGGGTGTTTCTGCATGGAGGTGGCGCAAGAAGGAAGGTGGAATCTGCCCAGGCAGGTGCCCACTCTCTGTCTGGCTCTAGCCAATGCTTTTGGCACCCATGCTTTCATGAGCACTAAAGCCAACCAATTATGCATAGCCTTTTAAAGAGGGAGACATGGCTAACAATTGTCTGTAGCGTGTCAGACCTGAGCTCATTTACAGCATAGCATCTGGAAATTCTGCAGTGATGTCTGGTTGGTGTTGAGTCGTCTTTAGAGCAGCCCTAATATTTGTCTCCTTGTTTCTCTTCCCTCTCCTCCTTGCTCTGTTGTGCAGCTGCTTGTGGATTATGGGTACAACTGCCAGCACAGCTCAGCAAACAGTCTCAGCAGTTGCATTTGAGAACGTTCAGGGCAACGGGACCATGGAGGATCGCCATTCGCTTAGCATCCACTCCTGCCAGGCCATCAGTCTTCATAACAACAAAGCCAAGTCCATCATCACCAACAAGGTGGCACCTGTTGTCATCACGTGAGTTACTCCAGGCTGGCATGCTTCTGTCAAATCATGTAAACTTTGCCCCAACCTGCCATCATCCAGAGTTCCCTCTCTGCTGTCATTACTGCTGTTATTGAAGCCTGGGGATTCTTGTCCTTGTGTCTCCCCTCCCCCTCCGCCCCCAACATCCCACAACTATTCTCCTGGGGAGAAGTGGAGAGCTCTACAGCCTCTCTCTGCCTCCTGATTCCCCTGTAGGAACAGCCTTCGAGAAACCTAAGCGACTTGTTCCAGCCCATTTCCTGCATCCTCAGATGAGCCGACTATTTGGCATGTGCAGGATTTAGGCCACCTTTTTCCCCCCACCCTACTCTCTTCACCCTGTCCCATAGCCAGGCTCTGGCTTGTCAAAGCCTCTGCCAGTTCTCTGGGCTGCCAGCAATTGCTGTGTCCCACAGCCTGTGTAGTATATTTGTGGTGGCAATTACCAGGGCTCGACAAACCATGGCGAAATCCACTCGCCAAACCTGCACTGCGCATGCGCCAGACCCGCACTGTGCATGTGTGCGCTGCTGGTGAACGGGGCGACTGGCTGAAATCTGCTCGGATTTGTCGAGCCCTGGCGATTACCATGTATTGCACACTATTTAGTTGTGGTCACATGATAAAATATCAACAGGTGGTTGTAGTTACAGACAATATATCATACTTGGGATCTACCAAATGAATAGGCTAGGGATAGGACAGGTGGCTTTTTCACAGTCAGTGTCCCTGAGCTTCAGTCCCTTGACCTTTTTATCCCCATACTTAATGGAGAAATAGCCTTTGCCTTAAATACTGTATGTTGTTGTGCGGCTTTCACAGCTACAACTGCAAAGAGGAATTTCAGATTCACGATGACCTGTTGAAGGCCAACTACACAGTGGGGCGCATTTCAGAGACCACGTCGGAACACTACCTTGTACAGGTAAAGGTTGCTGATCCTGTCCTACCATGAGCATACTTTATCATCATAGTATGTCTGCAGCAAGCTAGTCACATTCCCTGAGGTGAAAATTATATTGTGTATTTTAAAGGTAACACAGCTGTGCACACATGCCACAGGGCTCATTTCACAAACCTTGCAAGCATTGTTGTCAGAGACTGGGAGTGAAGTTTTTTTAGAGGTTTTGAATCAGCTAATTTTATCCTAGAAAGGGGGCCCTGTGCTTGTGGGGATGGAGATGGGTAGCTGTTTGGATGTGGAGGTGGGAGAGAGAGAGAGGCAGCTGGGGTTAGTGTACTCCAGTGATGTGAATAGTTTCACCCCAGGCAGCTTTGTAGTCTCTCTGAGCATGCAGGCTGATATTTACAAACATGTGGAAACCTTCATTTCTAGGCTGTGTTCATGTGAGGTATAGGCTTCATGTAAATATTTAACTCAGCTTTGAAATGGAATCAGACCTGCTGCTTCAGTGTAAAAACTATTCACCTTCAGGGGAATGACCTGAAGAAAATTTTATTCACTAAGTGACTTCTGAAGTTGTTTTGAATTTCTTAGACTGCGCAGCCACTGTGAGCTGGTAAGACACAGTGTTTCTGATTGCTGGGGCTCTTTTCCATTCTGTTCTGTACTTGTGCTCAGGGATGTGGGGATGTGGGTGCATTGAACACATGTCCAAGAAGAAGTTCTTTTGAGTGAAATGGTTGAAATACATTCCTTGGTCATCCTTTTCCCTTTCCTTTTCCCTTTTCCCTTCCCCTCTGAATTTAAATATGCTCAGTTCTAGGTAGATGCTTAGTTTTATATAAAATACTTGTTTCACACTCAAATCATTGTCTTTTCTCCACGACTTGTTTTGCAGGGGAAATATTTTATGGTCAGAGATGTATACAGTAAATTGGATGTCTTGAACACTACTGGCAGCTGTGGAGCTCCAAATTTCCGACAGGCCAAAGGAGGGTACAAAGTGTTTGGAATGGGACAGCCCAGTCTCAATGGATTTAAGCAAGTGCTGCAGAAACTCCAGAACGATGGGCACAAGGTAGGGGTGTGTGTGTCTGTGTGACACAACCCCAAATGTACAACTATCTAGGTGGTAAGGATTAGTGTTCCATATTGCAGGAGCTGTTTGTCTCTTTATGTGCATATCTAATCTCCATCCATGTGAGTGGGAGTTGCGAAGTTTACATCCAGACAGATGACTGGACCCTCATAGAGTGAACTTGGATATACTGGCAAACTGTTTATAGCAAAGTAGAATGTTATCCTCACATTGTTTAAAAGCCTTGTGAAGCATGAATAATGATACCGCCTACAATGAAAAAAATTATTGCAAGTACCTCCAGCCAGTGATGGGAGGGATCTGGAAACCTTGCTCTGTGCGCTGGTAGGCAGGGAATTGGAGGACTGTAACGTGCCTCCGGAAGTTTTTACTTGTATGGTCCAGGAATGGCAGAATGTCCCTTAAAGGGAGGGATCAGTGCCCAAACCATGGTCTTTGCCCCTTCTTCCCAAGGCCCTGCTCCTGTGCCATCTCTTGCCCCCAAGACTTCACCAATATCTCTCTTACTCCCCCTTCCCCCAATCGTGAGTCTCTGAACCTGGGCTGGCTGATTTGGCCTTGCAGAGTGTAGAAGGGGTGTCCCTGCCGGCCCCCGTTCCGGGGTCCTCTGACCACGTCCCGTGTGGGCTTGGTTCCCACTCAGTGACTAGTCTTCCCGCTTTCAAGGCAGTGGATTCGGGCTGTCGTCGTGCTTTATGTAGTCGCACGGCCGGTCCCTAGCTCATACATTTCTCCCCCTAAGGGAGGGGGAGGGAAAGGGGGCCCCGGGCCCGCCCTCACTCACGGGCCCAGCCCAGGGCCCTAAGGACACGGAGATATTTAGCTCCGGTCCGGCTGACGGGGCTCCATGCCGAAACGCGTCAGCCCGCCAGCTCCAATGAGCTCTGCCCTGGGCTGCTTCCTTTCCCTCCTCAGGTGCCCTTCCTCCCCCTCCTCGGGGCGGTCACCTTTGGCTCGTCCGTCAGGCTGGCGGTCGGGCGTCCGTATGCCCGCACCTTGCTCTGGGCTGGCTCCACAGCCCAGAGGACTGTCGTGGCCGGGCTCCAAGGGAGGTGGTTTCTCCCAACCTCCGCCTCTTTGGCAACAAGCCCACTCGTGGCTGCCGCCCGACTCCCCTCTCTCTCCCCCGTGAGCAGAAGGGGGTCCATTTTTAAATTCCCCACCGGGCGCCCGCCTCCGCCTACGTCACCGGGCGGGCGTTTCCCCTATCGCCCATCCGGTCTCCCCATTGGCCGGCTCCCCTGTCACTCAAGGCGGGGAAATGCCGCCCCCGCTATCTCCGCGCGGTCCGCCACGGCGCTACCGCTTCGGGGGGGGGGGGGGGGGCGGCCGGCTTTCCCTGCCCCGGCGCGGCTCGCGTGCACGCTGCGCAGCCCCGGCAGGGCCCCCCCCTTACCCCCAGGAATGCCTGCTCGGCGGCGCCCCAGGGACGGGCGGGGGACGCCCCGTCACACAGAGCTACAAATAGCTGTGCAGATGTTGCAACTCGGGCTGGAGATTGAGTGCTGAAGCCTCTCCCCCAACCTCTGGGCTTTCAGAAAGTGGGGGTGGGGATTGGCTTCAGAGCCCTATCTGCCATATCCCTTGTGACTGGTAAAAAATGGTGATTGGGGGGTGGCCAGGGCCCCCTAGTTTCCTCATACAGTCCCTTTGTGGTGTACCCCAGATAGCAGCATTAGCCTTGAAATGGATGTGGATGGAAGTAGAGTGATTCTCTGGTTGCCCTTACTGATTTATTTTGAATCCCTTTTATTTGGAAGGGCTTTCTGTGGCAATGAGAGTGGCATGAAGGAGCGGGTTTGACTTCTGCAATTCACGCCCATCATAAAATGGCTCTGCCTTAAGAGTTGTGACTGAAATAATTTATTTTAAAAAATAAGGCAGAATTCCAAACTGTTATGTTCCTCACACATTTAGGACAAATGCTTGATGACAATTAATATTAGCATCCTTATCATGGTACCCGGAGGCGGGAAGTGCACATACTAATGAATTTTCACGATACCATTGTAAGCATCTTTGGAGACAGGATTAAAGCTCAGAGTCTTAAATTCCTCCAAACACACAAAACACTTCATGAAAAATAACAGTCCTGTCTCCTTAACAACTTCCTTGCACAGTCCCAGTGTCAGACACTGAGACCTTCACTCTTCCAGCCTGACTGGGGGAAAAAATGGTACATGCGTATACATCTGTCTAGGTTAGTTTATCATGCAAGCCGCTATATGACTCACAAGCTTTTAAAACCAGAATAACAGTCTCTTTAGTCTAGTCTACTCGCTCTACATGATGAGCTCTGCGAGGCATTCATCTGCCTTTTGCAAAGCTGGCGTGGTGGAGGATGTTAGCTGGCATGTTCCTGTGTCTTTGCAGGAGTGCATCTTCTTCTGTGTGCGTGAGGAGCCTGTTCTGTTTCTATGCATGGAAAATGACTTTGTGCCCTACACACCCAGAGGAAAGGAGAACTTGCATGAAAACCTGCACAGCCTACAGAGGGGGGTCACAGTGGACAACACGGAGCTTGCAATTCGGAAAGAGGTGATGGGGAGGCATAAGGAAGCTGTTTCACTGAGAGAAATGACGGGGCATAGGCTTGCTGTCCATTCTGGTGTTGGCGGCTGGGGTGATCTGAAGTGTGTGTTTGGCAGGGGACAGGGACAATTGATTGGATAATTCTGATACTCTGCATTGTGGGACATGACTTTTCTGTATATTTTTTAACTGTCAGTGGGGAAGTGACCCTTGGGAGAGGCCATGTATATAAACCAGTACACACACAAAACGCTATATGTGTGGTGACTTTTAGTGGCCAAGAAATAGCAGCTTAAACTTCACAAACTCTTGTAGTGCACTTTGGTCCTAGCCTGAAGAATCCCTGTTGTGTGTCCTCTCACAGCTTTGCAAGTAAACCAAAGTCCTGACCCACAAATAGGGCCTTCTATAGGGGTGCGCAGGACCTGGAGCAACTCACCCCCCAGTACCTCAGGCATGGGGCATAAGGCATCCCCCTCTCCCTGCTGCAGCCCCACCCTCACCTCCACTCCGCCTCTTCCCCAAACTCTGCTCCTGCTCTGCCCTTCCTCCAAGCAATGGGAGCCAGGGGATTACTGGAGGCCTGGCACTGGGTGGCAGCAGGGATCAGCCCTTTCTCACACTCACTGCAATGGGTGGGAGCCCAAGCAGCCTGGCAACCTGCTCTACTCTTGGTTCCACCGTCACTGCCTGACCCCTGTTACCGTCCCACACAGGCCCCCCGCCGCCCTCTCCCTCCAGCCACCCTGAGACCCGTCCATAGTGTGGTTGAGGTGGCTGCTACAGGGCCTGGGGTGGCCACCCTGAACCATCCTATGAGCGCAACAGCTCTGTACACAAGCACCCTTGTTGTTGCATCTTTGACCACCTGCACAGCTGTGCCATTGTGTCTCCACTAGACCTGTAGCTGCCTCATCTCTGCTACTTAAATTCTAGGTGTGCACACAACTTTATCAGTTCACCTCAGTCTTTATGCACAACATCCTCCTTCCTGTTCCAATCCTGAGACTTCGGTGAGCGGGCTCTGCTTAACTATTGTGCCAGGTTGTGCAGCGTGAACAAACTTCTAGTGACCAATATCTTGAGCCCAGCCATGCTCTATTTCCTTTGTATAAAACAGCACATACTGTTTATAAGAGCTGTGATTACCATGAGCTGCTATGTTGGTGGAGTTAAAAATGGGGATCAAATAGCCAAGCAGTTTGTTTTAAACGTGCTTTTGTTGCCTCCTTAAGCTACATGATTTTGCCCAGCTGAGTGAGAACACATATTATGTTTACAATGACATCGAGCACTTCAAAGATGAGCCACACACCGTAACCATCCAACGAGAAGAGGACATCCATGTGACGGCAGAAGTGTATAAGAGGCCTGTCTTCCTGCTGCCATCGTACAGGTAACACACAGACACATACCGCATTCCTTGCTTTTAGATTATTCACATAGCTTGCCATCCTCTTCTTTTTTATTTTCTGCTCTTTGATTCTCTCTTCCTCTGCAGGGCTGTTTAAAACAGGGTTCTGTTTATGTCATGCCAAGGAAGCCAACTGAATATTTAGTTTGTTTTTCCCCTAAAGTCCCTGAACTTTAACATAGACCTGGTTTTCTCATGAATGTACTTGTGGATCATATTCACAGGTTCTGTGATTTCAACATGTCTACTTGGGACATGTCTGGCAGAGGGAAGGAAGAAACCTTTGTCAGGCTGAAGAGCAATGGCAGTGGGCTCTGAGGGAAGTTCTGTCCAGATCACAGTATTGCAAGGATGAAAACTGTTCTGCAGCTTCAAGGCTGGGAGGTGTGAAAGGCGGGAAGGAGATTGAGAACCCCCCAGCATGGTTGTGTGTTTCTCCAGCCCCCATAAAACCATGCTGTTCTTTAGCCAAAGGATGAATGGCAGAAACACTTTAGGCTCAACTTTCCTGGTTTTAAAAAGTAAACATATTGATAATCCTCTTCTAAATTAGAAATGCAGTGACAATTACTGAATGCATAACTAATTTTAGAGTAGTTCTTTTTACATCATTCTTCTTCTAAGTGAGGCTCTCACAGACATCAGAAGGCAACATTTCCAGTTGTCTATGCTCTGGAATTTTTTAGAGTTTAAAATCTGCCATCAAGGAATGGCTTTTTGCTCACATCCTGATGAATGTCTTTCTGCTTCGTTTTGGCAGGTATCATCGGCTGCCATTGCCTGTAGATGGGGCACCTCTAGAAGCACAGTTTGATGCTTTCACCAATTTCCTCAGGGTAAGGACTGCAGGCTGTGGAACCTATCAAATGTCTCATTACCAGCTTGGAGTTGGTTAGAGTTAAAATTTCAGATTGCTGGTCATCTTTATGGTTATGCTATAAATTTGCTTCACTAAATGCCACCTACTTGTTTATTTCCTTCCAGAGAAGCTACTCAGGTCAGAGGCAGCATCTGATTTTCAATGAGGTTCCTGTTTCTCTTATCTAGGTTTCCTCCTGAGATAAGGTTTAAAGGAAGCAAATTACTTGGTCAAGGGCACAAGATGAGTCAGTGGCTTAGCATGGGTTAGTGCCCAGGACTCCGCAGGCTCTGATGTGTTAAGCAAAAGACCAGTGTCCTGATTGCCACAGGTCCAGATCTAGTTCTCAACCTGTTGGCAAACTTGTCACTGTTTTTAACTTTCTTTTGGAGGTTCTAGCTTTGTGGTAGTTGGCCATGAATACAGTGCTGAACCCCTGCGCTTCAGGACCTGTCATGATGAGCAACATTATGGCATAGCTGGATTGAATCTAGTCCCAAGTGGTGTCTGGTGTTACTTATGGGGTTGAGCCAAGCTCTAACACACAAACAGCACAGGAGATGTTGAGAGCACAGCATCTGGCCCTTTATAACAAAGTTCTCAGGAGTGGTCATTTGCCTCCAGAGCCCTTGTAATGTCTTGGGGAGAGGGTCCTCAGGAATCACAGCTGGGATACTCTACGTTACTGATGCATGCCTGGCTTGGATTCATAGTGGTCAAAAGGTTTTGCTGCCTTGGACTGTTCATTGGCCTCTGAATTGAGTTGGAGATCTTAGTTCTGCTCCTGGTTAACAGTGACCCTTGTTATAGTTGGCACTGTGGTGAGGACAGTGATTCTTAGAAGTGGTCTCTTCGAGTGAAGGGGAGGTACGCTGGTGCGGTTATTGCTGGGGAAGCCAGCAGTACCTGTTCTACGGTCAACTGAGGGACCGAGCTTTCAGGGCTGCTGTTGTGGCGTGTCTCACCAGATAACTCTCTCACACGAATAACCACTCATCTTTTGCACGGTCCAAACCTGTGTGTGGCTGTACGAAGCACTAGACCCTAGGAAACATGTACATTTTGTGTTAATTTCAAATATGTTTTTTTCAGTAGGATTTAATGGGAATGGAATGGACCTCTTTTCTTGGAATCAATGAAAATGTCACTAGTGCTTTCTTGACATCAAAATCAGTCTGAGTGAATTTTTTTTAGACTCAGATGGTCTGTACCCCATATGATAAATGGTTACTTTGAGTTGATTTTTGCTTCAGATATCATCATATTTTCTTATTTTGACACCGTGTATTAGGGAAGACTCAGCAGCCTGTGTTTATCTTAGTTCCTTCCTGTTTGAAGTGCACGTTAAGGGCGTGTGTTATTCAAAAACTTCTTCTGTCCTTCTTCATGTTCTTTCACGCATTGTCTTTTTAGCTCTGCCTTTTTTGGAGCTTATGTGTTGGATATAGCAGTGTGCCTGCTCAGCTGAGTGGAAACCTCACAGTTGTACACAGAGAACTCTGAGTGCTTCTCAATCACTTATGAGCAAGCACAATACAAAATCTATTTGATCTTTGCCTCCACCATCTCCACATTTCAGACCTTATTTCTCTCTAGGCTATTTTACTTTAGCCATTACATTCTCTGATGTGTGTAATTTAGATAGAAAGACATCAGATGTCTTGACTCAGGTACAATAGCTGCTTTTTAACTAGAGCTCACTTCACCACTTAGTCCAGCATAGTTCTTGTCAGGCCTGTAAATTAAGAGCTATTGTACTCAGTATGACATTATACAGGGAGCAGTCAAGACCAGTGAGGGGCTGTCCCACGCATGCCCAGTAGATTTGGTTGCACCTCACCTTGGCCTCTCACAAACAGCCTCCAGCCTGCAGATAACACCTTCTGTATCAGTGTATAGCTGCAGTTTGCCAGCCCCACACACTCTGTCTTCCATCAATCTTGGCTATCACTTCCCCAGCACATTCCTGGTCTTTGGTTTTCCTTCAAAATAATGTATTCTGCACTGTCCAACCTCCTGGACAGTTTAGAAATATTGAGTCCATTGACCCTCTCAGGGAATCAGTATTCAGTAGTTCAGCACCCTAATGGAGTTACTCACACAATGCACAACACTAGATTAACTTTGGTTAAAGATTATATAAAATGTATTTAACTACAAGGAGAGAGGTTTTAAGTGAGAACAAGTATAAGACAGTAAAATCAGAAAGGGTTACATGAGAAATACAGTAATTCCTCATTTAACACTATAGATATGTTTCAGAAAATGATCGTGTTAAGTGAAAACGTGTTATGCGGGGTCAGTTTTCCCATTGAAAATAATGGAAAAGGTGGGGGTTACGTTTCAAGCGGGTGGCGTCTGTTAAGACCAGGACATTGGGGGAGAAAGGGGACTGGATTACAGCAGGGAGGGGAGGTGTTTGGCTCTGGGGAAGGGAAGAGGAGGAGAGGGGAGAGGAATTGGGTTGAGAGTATGCCCCTGTGACGGGTCTCCCAGGACCCGCACTGCATCCGGCGAGGGGGGGGTGCTGGGGAATGGCGCGGCAAGTGGTGAACCCTCCGCTGCTTTGCAGGGAGGCGGGGGAAGCCCCGCGCATCTGTGGCGATGGGATGGCTGGGGAAAACCAGCCGCTGGCCTGCAAGCGGGGGCAGAGGAGAGGGGGCAAGGTGTCCGGCAAGGGGGAGTCAGCAGAGAATGGCGCAGAGAGCAGTGAACCCTCCACTGCTTTGCACGGAGGTGGGGGAAGTCCCACACAGCCGTCAGCAACGGGCCGGCTGGGGAAGTCGTGTTATTCCGGGGACGGTCGTGTAATTCAAAAAATGTTCCCTAAAAAAAAAAAAAAAAATCATGCTGTCTTAAAAACATGTTAAGCGGGCACATGTTAAATGAGGAATTACTGTAAAGATAAAATGCTTTAGTACTAAACAAGCTAGACTTGATTCAAGGTGAAGTCTCTTGCCACATATTCCTCAGCAACACTGCTGATTGAATTCTCAGGTAAGGATCTGCTTCCAGAGTCCCATGTTTCTTTTGTTTTCTTAGGTGAAAGAAAGAGAGACAGAGAGACTGTGGGGTGTTTTTGTCCTGCACTTTTATAATCCAGTCCCCTTTTGAAATGCATTTTCTTAATGATTCCTCCTAGACAAAGTTCATTCCTTTGCGTGAGGTTAGAATTGTGGACACTTGTGAAAGAGGTTTCATGCTGCTGTTTGCTAAGATGCAGATCTGTTCCTGTCTCCCCTCTTTGTCCCCTCCTGGACACTTGATAGGTGATTGCCCATCAGTTTTGATGACTGCTAGCTAGAGGCATCATCTTCTTTGTCTTTTAGAAACTGGTTTACTTTGACTTGTCTGGTAAACTCATTTCAGAACTAATTTCATTAGTTCAGAACTTTATATATAATGTTACTCCATGCATTTCTGCATGATATTATTGACCAGTGAATTATTAGTTTTCACACAAGGCACATCTTCTAAAAAGACTATGACAATACCCTATGCGGTATGAATACAAAGGTGCATTCTGCTGCATTGCATCAGACTAATGGTCCATTTAACCCCATATCCTGTTTCTGACAGCAGGCTCCAGGACAGATTAGGGCTTTGTGGGATTCCTTCTCCAAACCTTCCACCTGCAGTCTCCTGCTGTTTTAAGCACTAGTTCTAGTAGAATTAGCAGGGGTATGTCTGTGCAAGCTGGGAATCCCACCTCAAATGTAGACATACCCTGAGTTCTTGTCCTAGCTTAGACCCTGACCTGCTCAGAGAGTGAATGTGACCCAAGTCATTTTATTTCTGCGTGCCCCTATTTCCCCATGTGGAGGAGAAGAAGATGATGATATTGATCTCACTTTGTAATGATCTCAAGATGGAACTATGTTAACACCAAGTCGTATTATTTTAATGTTTGTTTTATTAATTAATGAGCTGCCTACTGTAGTTGCCTTGCTACTTGCATGTATTCACTGTGAAGTCTTTTGTGGTCTTTTATGGTGCCGTGTGTGAGCGAGAAGATTTGTGTTTCTCATTTATAGGAGAGTCCAAACCTGCTCCTGCTCCAGGACCCCAGCAGACTGCCTCCTGCTTTACTCTTCAGCTGCCAAACTGGCGTTGGCAGGACCAACCTTGCCATGGTTTTAGGCACCCTGGTGCTTTATCATCGCAAGGGGACAACACAGAAACAAGAGTAAGCATGCCTTCACCCCCTCCTTTTAGAGAATGGGTGAAAAGAAGTAGGGATGGGGGACAGTGACTTCCTTTGGTACCAGAGCTTCTTCACTAATTCATTTACATTTAAGAACAACCCTCACATGTTAAGTGCAGGTTTTGAGGGTGCTTTTTATAGGCAGGATTGAATTGCTATAGGAATTCTTGTCAAATCTTTTGTAAAAAAAAATTTTTTTTTTAATTTTTTTGGGGGGAGGAGCAAAGTCTTTTAAAAACCTCTGTGAGCTTGATTGTGTGAAACTGTGTGTTCAAGTCTGCAGTTAATGTTGCAGCTGCGCCAGTGTAGCGTGTTAGTGAAAGTGTGCCAACAGGAGAAAGCTAAACCAGTGGTTCCCAACCTTTTTTATTTTGTGGACTGGCAAACTCATTCAAAAACTTTTGGCGGACGGGTATAGAAACATTTGCATATTCATGCTGGTATTTAATTTTAAGTGGTCACGTGTTATTTTACATTGTGTTGGTACGCACACCATAAGGGAGCCAGGGGAAGATGGAGATGAGGGGAAGAGAAAGGAAAGGGAAGAAGGGGGCGAAGAGTGAACGGAAGAGGGGACCAAGCCAGGGAGAAGCTGGGCTGAAAGTAGCGGTGCACTGACTCAGGCTCAGAGGGCTTCTCCCGCCTTGTCTCCTCACCCCACCCAACCCCAGCCCCTGCTCAGCCCCGGCCACCATACCAGGGGGTCCCCGAGCCAGCCCCCAGGACTCAGCACAGCTGGGTGGCAGCTGGTCCTTGTGTGTGCGTGCTGGCTAGGCTAGGAGCAGCTGGAGGCCAGGGGGAGGTTCCTGCTGATCGGAGAGAGAGGAGAGAGCGGCCCAGCAGTGCCAGCGCAGGCAGGAGGAGAACAGACTTACAGGGTCCCTGGTTCCTCGGTCTCACCACCTGCATGAGAAGTAGGGTGGGAGACTGGCCTGGGAGCTTCTCCTCTAATGCAGCCACCCTCCACATGGTGCTTTCCCTGGCTGCTGGAGCAGCTGCCCTCCATGTGGCACTGGCCACAGCCACCCTCCATGCAGCCTCAATAGGGACAGGGTCACCACAGCCCCGGCTCCAGCTACAGCCACCTGCCACACCAGACACTGTACTGCTGCGTGGGGAAGTGGGTGGGCAGAGAATTTTTTGTGCACGTGCAGTTGTGCACTCTGGGAACTCTACGCTCCACAGTGAGTTGGGCTCAATTAGCAGTGGGGGTGTGGCCTGGCAGTGTGCTGCAGCCTGGCAAGTAACAGTTCATGGCCTGTCACTGGTCCACGGAACGGTGGTTGGGAACCGCTGAGCTATACCCTTCACATAGTTAATCTGCCTCTGCAAAATGTGGTAGTTACATCAGTGCAAGAACCCTCCCATCGATGTAGCACTGTCTATATCAGGGCTTAGGTCAGAATAACTGCAGTGCTCAGGGTGTGTCCGTGTGTGTGTTTCACACCCCAGAGCTATGTAGTTATCCTGAAGTAATTCTGTAGTGTGGACTGGCCTTAAAGTGATCTCTCTGATAAGAGACAGGCTGACTAGAGGCTCAGTGCAGCCACTGCATCAGAGCTGTTCCTGGTCTCTCTCCCTACATGCCCTGCCCCAGAAGCCAGGTACAGTGTCTCCCCATTCACTCAAGCCACAGAGAGTGGCCTAGGAAAATAGGTGCTCTGGTCTCTGCATGAGAGACTGGAATGTGAGTCTCTTTGGACCACTCCAGCGAGAGCTGCTTAAGGACTGAACATTTCCATGTCCTTATCTACAGCTTCCCCAGGAGCACTTTCTCCTGTCTTTCTGAGGAAGGCCTGCCCATAGCTGCAGCTCAGACTCAGTGCTCTCTCTGTAGACTCTGATAGCAAAATAGCTCAGGATGATTACCAGCCAGCAACATGTATCCCATAAAACAAAAATGAAAAATATGGAGTTTGCTCACGGGAAGGGATTCCAACTATGCATAATATAAAAACAGTACAATCACATGGATGGATCCAAAGTCATTTCAAATGCAGCATGCAGCCCCGCATCTCTGTGTGTTTGCTGGAATTGGTACCATCTCTGTGGATATTCCCTATTTTTAACACAGAGCACAGCTCTTAAACAATGAGAACCTTTCAAAATGGAAGACACTTGTAAGCTCAGCTACTGTGTACATAGTCATGCCTACTGGATACTGGGTTGATTGGATGAAGTTTCCTTTAAGATTTTAAACTGGCATAAATGTAAAAGAAAAGCAAAAGAAGAGAGAGAAGAGATGAAGGTTGCTATAACTTTAGACTTATTGTTATGTTCCTTCCTAATTTACAGTCTTCCACATCCTGCTAATACTTTGTCCCGGGACCGATTTCAGGTTATTCAGAACTTCATTGACATGGTACCAAAAGGCCAACAAATCGTTGAGGAGGTAAATGTCTGTGGTTAGGCTTACCTCTGTTGATATATCTCATGCTGGCGGTCTTCGGGGTGTATAGCCTTTGTGTAGAAGAATATGTCCTGCACCACAAAATCTTGGATTCTTCCCTCAGTGCTTGTGGCTGACATCATAATGAGAAGCGGAACATACAGATTTACAATTAGCTCTATTGACTGGCATGGGGCTCTGTGTAAAGCAGTCCCATAGCGGCATATCCTCCAGTCCCAGCACAGTATGGATCTCCTGGTGTTTGAGATACTTATGTCATTGTTTCATCCTATCCTTGTGCTCTGTAGCTATAGAAGAGTGGTACAACCTTTCTAATATGGATGTTGGATTACCAGGGTAAAAGTGCTTATGCTGACACAGCTTGTTCTGTTTTGGGAAGAGCAATAAGCTATATTGATATATATATACTCGTTAGCAGTATAATAGCTTCTATGCTCATGGGTTGTACTTGTTTAGCTATACCGTGCTCTGATGATGATAAGTCACACCCTTAACTGACATAGCTAGTAAAATTTTCAAGGATGAACCAGGCTGTAGACTCTGCCTACATTTGGGTATGGAGATACAGGTTGAACCTCTCTGGTCTGGCTCCCTCAGGACCTGACCCATCCCGAATGAGGGAATTTGCCGGATCAGGGGAGGCCCCCTGCTATTGGCCTTCCAGGACACTGCCCTTCCCACCAGCTGGCTCTGCTTTGGCCCCACTGCCCCTGGGTGCCAGCCCTGCTGCTAAAGGGCTTGAGCTTGGCTCTGGCCCGCTGCTGCCAGCCAGATAGGGCTTTCTGGGGACAGGGCTCCCCAACTGCTACAGCCCTGCTTCTGTCCCGCCCGACTGGGACTTGGGGATGTGGCTTACAAGCTGCTGGTCATCCCGTTGCTGCGCCCCGCTAGTGCTTCCTGTCCAGGGCTCCCTGGGAGGGGGCTCTCCGGTCCTAATGGTGGGGCTCCCCACCCGTGGTCTCCTGACCAGCTTGCACAATCGGGCCCCTGGGCTCTCTGGTCCAGCAACACCCATGATCCTGCCGGACCACGGATGTTGGCAAACCAGAGAGTCCTGGATTTAGGAGGTTCAACCTGCAGTATACCAGCAAAGTACTCCTAGTGTAGATGCTGCTTATGTCTAAGCTTATTCCTGCGCTCCCTGTCTCTTCTCTTTTTGGGCGAAACAAGCTGTACTGGCAGAAGCACAGCTTTGCTGGTATAGCTGCATCTGCATGAGGAGATTTTGCCTGCACATTTGTCTGTCACAAATCACAACTCATTGCAGCCCTGATGGACATATTGATGCTGGCAGAAGTCTGTAGTGTAGTCCTGGCCTTAGTCTCAGTTTCTTTCTCATTGGGTCAGAAGCAGTGACCCTGAATTAGAGCAAGGAGTTGTGGGTTATGATCACAGTGGCCACTGAAAAGTATCTGATTGATTTCAACAGTATGGTGTCCTTAAAGCACTGGCAAGGGAAGGCACTGATGCACCCTCTCTTGTCCTCCTGCTCCTCCGTGAGAGGGAGGAGGGTGTGCGCATAATGTAGCATGGATTGGACATGGATGCTCTCCTTCCTTGCCCCACCAGGAAGTGCTGAGGTAGCCTGGCAACGAAAGGCATTGTGGTGCTGCCAGCCATGCTGTGGACAACAGAACAGCTGTTAATTGATGAACTACAAATGAATGCAGTCATTGAGGAGACTATGGAAGTGGCATGGTGGGAGGGGAAGGAGAGAACCAAATAGGACCACCTGGGAGAGGGTGAAATCCCATCTCTTGCCTTCAGTTACTGAATTCCCTTTTGCTCTCTCCAAGGTGGACAGTGCTATTTCCTGCTGCTCTGAAATGCATGACATGAAGGAAGCCATCTATGAGTATAAGAAGAAATTGGAAGGAATTGGAGAAGATTACCAAATTCAGGTACTATAGGGAGCCAAACTACAGAGTCATGGTGCCTATTGAAGAGAAGAACTTATACTGTTAACAAAAAAATCTAATACAAAGAGAAAAGGCACCTTTTTGGGATGAAATGCAGATGGGTTAGTGCAGGTGATATATGTATTTTAAAAAAATCTGGGGTGAATTTTGTGCTGATGAAAATTGCCAGATTGACCTCTCTCCTTGCTTCATTTAACATTTTAAACAGTAGCTTGATTTTTTAGCAGATGAAGAATTTCCTGGCCTCTGATTAAGGAAGGGTGTATCACAGTCATCTTCGTCATGATAGCATATCTCTAGGAATGAGAAGGATCCACACATTGTTCTTTGTAAACATCTACTTTTACTTGTAAATTGGGCACCTGCTTTTCTGTGTGAATTGATAACTTATTATGTGGAGGTTACTCATAGTCAGGGCTTGACAAATCGCTGTTTCAGCCGGTCGCCCCATTCACTGGCAGCGCGCGCATGCACAATGTGGGTCTTGCGCATGCGCAGTGCAGGGCTGGCGAGTAGATTTCACCACCGTTTGTCAAGCCCTGCTCATAGCACACGTGGAAGCTAATGATCTTTTTTACTAAGTCACTTCTTTTAGAGAAGCATGCTTTTAAATCCACGCACACAGGATGGCTTAGTGGATAGGTCACTAGATTGGGACTATAAAATGTGTATAATAAAACTGTTCTTTTGCATAAAGCGCTTGGAGAGCTATGGATGAAAAGTGTTGTATATGAGCTTGAGTGGTGGGGATGTCGTCATTCTCTAGTAATTCAGACTATTTTATAGGGGTTCTTGGCAATGTCAGAGTGTCTTCTCCTCCAGTATGATGTAGGGGCTGAAGTGGCAGTGGTGATGGAGCACCTCTGCCCTCAGATTACTATCTGATTCCAGTTCATTGGAAAAGTTCTAAGGTTCCTTCAAAAAATGTGGGTGAATACAGTGCTTGTCTTGTCTTCCTTCACATAATTCTGTCGCTGCTCATCTTTTTTGCAGTCCTGGACTTCTCTCGATTGGAGGCTGCCGCTTGTGCTGAATAGTGTGGTTCTTTTTGTGATGTGGGCATTTGAGACGACTGTACTCATTTTACCTGCGGCCTTGGAGTCTTTAACCTTTGTCCCCAGATAGTGAATTTGTTGTTTATTAGAAGCAATTTATAGGGTGAGTGAAGAATTGAAGAAA
This sequence comes from Pelodiscus sinensis, assembly GCF_052426305.1. Classification (NCBI taxonomy): domain Eukaryota; kingdom Metazoa; phylum Chordata; order Testudines; family Trionychidae; genus Pelodiscus; species Pelodiscus sinensis. The sequence goes on along the minus strand of NC_143059.1, from coordinate 31,020,792 downwards.
CAAGGATGGAAAGCTGGAAACGTTTTAATTTTCCTTTTGAAGTCCTCTGTGCCAAAAGATACAAACAGGATGTACTATGGAATTCAGGTGTAAATGAGAGCGACTGTAAATACGAATAATGTATGCTGTTAGACTGTGCTAAAAGCCAGAAGACTGGCTCTTTGCCAGAGGTTGTTCTGAAAGCAGAAGGAATGTTCTTTTCTCCCAAGAAAACATTTTACGAGAGGAAAACTCTTAGGCCTGCTGCTGATGTGTTAATGTTGTTGTCTGAAGTGAGGAGTTATGTCAAAATTAGGGATGTGAAAGTGTAACCATGTACACAGTTAACCGATGAGCCTGGGCTCATCAGTTAACGTGCACGGTTACACGTAGTCCCCTCCCCCGACACTGCTACCTCAGTATCAGAGGCGGTGGGGGGAGAGGGGCAGGCAAGAGCCAGTGCTCACAGAGAGCCAGTTTTTAAGCCAGCTTCTCGTGATCACTGGCTCCCAGGGAGATGCCTGTTGTCCACCCCTGCCCCCTCCTGCATGTAACCATGTAACTGCTGAAATTTTCAACAGTAACTTGAATAAATGCATTTTAACATCCCTAGTCAAAATGTCCAGGTGTGTCAGAAAGAAAGTGTTCATGACTTTGCAGCATCTTCGCTGTGTTTCCAGATAATATTAACTTGCTTAGGCCAACAGAAAATATTTGTGATATCTTTTATTGTTGTGGATTTATTGTTAGCTGATGAGTAACTGCAGATATGGTTCCTTTTGCAATTGTGTGTTTAAAAGTTGTCAGGAGTGCCTAGAGCCAGGGATGGGAGCTCCTGTTGTTGGTTGTATAGATCAGTGGCTTCCAATCTTTTTTATACCAGGGACCAGCAAACCCATTCACAAACTTTTGGCAGATTGGTAACATTTTATTTGCATATTCATTATGAAAACAATGGCCATGCAAATAAAATATTACCAGTCCGCCAAAAGTCCTGGCCCTCAGAGTCCCCCAGTGCCAGCCCTAACCCTTAGAGCCTCCCGTCCTTCCACTACTCCCCAGTGCAAGCCACTGATCCAAGAGTTCCCTGCACCCAACCCTCCCCATCCTGTACTACCCTCCTGCCCTCAGAGCCCCCCCCAGTGCCAGCCCCCATCTTCTCAGTGCCAGACCTCCACCCCTTAGAAGCCCGCCCCCCCAGTGCCAGCCTCCTGTTTCCAGAGCCTCACTGCACACAACCCCCCGAGTCCTCTCCACTGCCAGTCCCCTGCCTCTTAGAGCCCCCCAAGTCCTCCAGCACTAGCCCGCCCCCAGAGCCCCCATTGCCTGCCCTACCCCCCTCACCTAGCCCTGTGCTGCCTCCCAGCCATCAGCTGAGAGCTGCTGCCCAGGTCATGGCTGCTCTAAGGCTGCCATGCTGGACCCCGCATGGCCCTTCCACCACGCACCAATGCACTCTTCTGTGTCAGGAAAGAGATCCCTGCCACCCCTGTTTGGCACTGGTTGGCTGAGAGGTGGGGTAGGACATGCCTCTCCTAAGAGCTGCGGCAGGAGCAGTGTACCTCAGCCCCGGCCCCCTGAACCGCCAAGGCACAGCAGCCAGAGGTCCGTGGCCTGGCAGCGAGCCACAGCCTGGTGGTTGGGACCCGCTTCTATAGACCATAAGGAACCAAGAATGTGGTAACAATAACAGTGTTAAGGATTAAGTTGCCAATCTGAGTTCTTGCTGCTGCTCCTGTGAAAACCAAGAATGGGATAAAACTTCCCTTTCAATCTTGGACGAAGTTAGAACTATAATATTTCGTTAATTTGTTTTTGTATGGAATTTATGGGTGTGCTTTATAATTTACAGTATTAGCAGAAATGTCTCATTCTTACCTTTTAATTGGGACTGATACCTAATAACTCCCCTCACGCCAGAGCAACATGAATGAATGCTATATCGTTCAATTAAAAAGAAAAAGCTTCCTCTTCTTCCTGTTGCTGAAATATTCCTGATCAACAAGGAATGGAAGATTTTAGTACTTGCTGGAGCCAAATACCATGCAAGAGCACAATCAGAGCCAAGAAACAAATTAGCATAATACCTGTGCTCCCCCATTGACTTCAGAGGCTTTCTAATTACACCAACTGGCGTATATACCAGTTAAGACTTAAGACTTCCTCCCTTCAGCAAACTGCATATTCTGTGCCCTAGCCTTCTAGGAGACCTTTATAGCAGACTCTCCTTTTATTTAATAGGGCTGTCCCCTGAGGAGCCCTATTAAATAAAATGTTTTCCCTATTTGTAGGATCACCTTCCTAGGTGGGGTGGATAGAACAGGCTGTTAGTTTTCATTTTGTCCACTAGGGAGCATGAGCTAGGACCTGCCTGGGTAAGTAATCTCTCAAAGCCCCAGGCCAAATTATCAGTAAAATAGAATCTGACTGTATGTAACTTGGGTTTAATTATGGTTGATGCGACTGTCCTCTGGTCATCCCATCCTTGATCCAAGAGACTAGTAAACTTGCTTTAAACAGTTGGTGCTGCTGAGCCAGGTTGTGGTTAGTAGGATCTGGTTAATAGGCACGTTAACTGTCTAGTGTTGCATGTCTGATTTCCAATCTGTTTGACAGGGATGTACTTCCATTTCAATTTGGTGCCTCAAATACCATGTACTAGTTAACAGCAGTGGCTCAAAGCAGATTGACCTTTTATTGCTCACTTAAAGCAAAGGATAGTAGAGTGGCTCAAATGTTCCAATCATCTCTGTTTACAGCAGCCTAAAATAGGTGAACCTGGCATCAACCCATTGAATTCAATGGATCTATACTGATTTACAGCAACTGAGCAGCTGGTCTATAGCAAAGAAAAGACAGGAGGAATATTAAGAGGCTGATACGGGACCATTAGGGGTTCTTTAATGACCTGAAAAATCAAAAGAATTTCACAAAAATGGAAATATGGACAATTTTCTAAGCACAAAAGAACAGAAAGCTTAAGGTATGGAATGAGTTAAACCTAGCAAGGGACCTGGAAGGCAAAAACAGGATTACTGGAGCACATTAAGAGGAAGGAGAAAATGCAGGAAAGTGTAAGTTGATTACTTGAGAGAAGCAAAGATAATGATGAAGGGCACCAAGATGTCTGGGGTATTTAATCCCTATAGTGTTTCTGTCTTTACTAAAAAGGTTAATTATGACCAGATGCTTAACACAATTAATTTAGCACCAAGGCAGAAGGATAATAAGCCCGGGAGAAGGAAAGAACAGGGTTCAAAAAGGTTAAATAAATTAGATGTATTCAAGATGACAATACCTGATGAAAATTCATCCTGGGATACCTCAGGAAGTAGCTGAAGCAGTCTTTGACGGTTAGCTGTTACCTTTGAGAACTTACGGAGGATGGGTGTGGTCCCAAACGACAGGGGGAAAGTACCTGTTTTTAAAAAGGGAACAAAGAGGCCCAGGGGAATTATAGACAAGTCAGCATTGATACCTTTGATACCTCGAAAGGTACTAGAATAAATTATTAAACAAACAGTTTGTAAGTACTTTGAGGATAAGAGGACAATAAGGGATATCCAGCATGGATTTGTGTATTAAAAATCATGTCACACCAATGAAATTTGCTTTTCTGATAGGGTCACTGCCGTGTTGGATGGGGGGGAAGCAGTGGACATAATATAACCTGATTTTTAGTGAGGCATTTTTATAAACAAATTAGGGAAATAAGATCAAGATGAAAGCATTTATAAGGTGGGTGCGCTACTGGTTAAAAGACTTTACTTGAATAGTAGTTTGGTTTGTTGTTAAACTGGGAAGATGTGTCCAGCAGGGTTTTACGTGGGGTCTGTCACATGTCTGATACTTTTCAAGTCCAGTCCCCTGCCCTCATGACGGGACCAATCATGGTCTATATCTATATCACCCTGATAGACGTCTATCCAACATGCTCTTAAATATCTCCAGTGATGGAGATTCCACAACCTCCCTAGGCAATTTATTCCAGTGTTTAACCACCTCCACAGGAAGTTTTTCATAATGTCCAGCCTACACCTCCCTTGCTGCAGTTTAAGCCCATCGCTTCTTGTCCTATCATCGGAGGCCAAGGAGAACAATTTCTCCCCCTCCTCCCTGTGACACCCTTTTAGATACCTGAAAACTGCTATCATGTCCCCTCTCAATCTTCTCTTTTCTAAACTAAAAAAGCCCAATTCCGTCAGCCTTGCCTCACAGCTCATGTTTTCTAGACCTTTAATAATTTGTGTTGTTTTCTGCTGTATTTTTCCAATTTCTCCACATCTTTCTTGAAACGTGGTACCCAGAACTGGACACAATACTCCAGTTGAGGCCTAATCAGTGCAGAGTACAGCAGAAGAATGAGTTCTTGTGTCTTTCTCACAACACTCCTGTTAATGAATCCCAGAATTGTGTTTGCTTTTTTTGCAACCATGTCACATTGTTGACTCATATTTAGCTTGTGGTCTATTATGATCCCATCTTTCATAGAAGGTAGAGAATTAGAAATCTCCCTAAGTCCTGAGGGTTATGACACGTTTTCACGCACTTTATGTCCTCAGCCTTAAGGTCTGTGTCCTTGCAACCATCTTTCCAGGAAGGGTTGATTAGATAGGACCTCCGAAGTCTGTCGGTATCACTTCTTTCTGGCCTTCCAGAGTTAGTGTTGAGCCATCTGGTATTTGAAGAACTTCGAGTCTTCCTAGTTTGGTCTTTGGCATGGGCATGAAGATGGGGTTTCTTACCTCATGTGAGGTGTACAGTTTTTTGGGATTCTTTTTAAGCCCCTACTGCAGTAATTTGCTCTGAAGGGAGATGGCTGGTATATATTGTTACTGACAATGGGAAATAAACCTTCATTGACTGCTGTAAATTAAACAAGAGGAGTGTTTATTTGAGTTCAAATGTAGCAAAACACTTTTAAACAATTGAAAGTGTCCAGGAAAATTTGCTTATTGGACACAAACTGCATTTAGGGATAGCGGGGGAGGAAAGGGGAGGAGGAGGAAGGAAAGAAACCAAAGAGAGTGAGAGATGGATGGGAGAAGATATTTGTATATGTAGCTGTAAGACCACAGCTGGTGAAATAACAATACATCGCCATTACAACCCATGCTGTTTCAGTTTATACTTAAGGGCTTTGCTGAGCTTGGGCCTTGTTCAAGGCATTTTTTTACGCTTTGTGGTATACTGGGGAAATGCCTTCACCCGTAAAACTTGAGCTCCTCAAAAGGTTCAAACACTAGAGATATGATATCTGAAATCCTCTGTCCAGTCAGCAGCAGAACATACTTGCACAAACCTCACTGCCAATATGCCTTAACTCCTGACCTAAAGAGGCCATGTTTAGAGACGAAAGGGTTTTTCAGTCACTTCAGATACCTGCTGAAACTGTCAGAATGGGTGTTTACTTGGTTCAAATGAAGTGTTGGCTTTTTGATCTGGACAATTCTGAACAAAAAAATGGATTACAACGTCTATCATATAGTGGTGACATGTTATTACAAACTTGGTCTACTTTGACCTGAGAACCTAGAGTTACCTCTGTACACTTTGCTACCATTCCCTTGAGAAATCCAATTCTCAGCTACTGTTGATTTTGCTAAACTAGTCATCTCAGACTGGGCCTAGGTATGGGGGGACATGTTGCATGTATGGATGTATAATAAATATAACAAAAGAGAAAACAAAAATGTGTGGTGTATGCTAAGAGAAAATGTGATTCAGAAAATTAAATGAAACAAACTAGCTTGGAAAAAAATAGCCCTGCTATTAATATTAACATTAATGGAAATCTGGCTTATTCCCACTATTCCAGATTTTGTTCTGAGTTTTCAGAGTAAGCATGCTTCTCAGTCTCTTGATAAATGACAGAGGACCGGATTTATCTCATGGATAACAAGTAAATATTCATGAGTCAGTTATATAATGTCAGAGATGTCCAAGTGATTCTTGCCAAATCTTCCTTCCCTCCACTAGTATTACTGGGAAATCTTTATAAATACACAGTTAAATGTTAGAACATTTTCCATAACACCCTGAAGCTGGTTTTGCAATCTCACTGCTTAGTGATCAAATATTTGTGACCTTCTGGGTGATCCTGAGGTGGTTTTTTGGAAGAAACATACCCTTCAGGTGCTCTGAGAAGGCATTTTAACAGTGCTATAATGTGGCCTTTGGACTCTTCAGGTTGTTTGCCTAACATGGGTGTTCATTCTGTCCTCCCCCCCCCCCCGCCCCCGTCTTGATTTTAGCCATGGGCGGCCAGTATCCTAGGTAAGAAAAGGTTATGTCCCTCTGAGGTCTCATATTTTAAATTTTTATATATATTTGTATTTTGTTTGTTTGTTCCTGTAAACCGCCTTGAATATTTTAAATAGAAAGGCAGGTAACAATATTTAAATAAATATAAATAAATATTTTCTTCCCAAACCGCCAGCCTGCCCTGCCCACACTCCGCCCCCAGAACGCCTACAGTAGGCATTCTGGGGGCAGAGTGTTGCTGTCCCCAGCAGCCCATAGCGGCATATCCTCCGGTCCCAGCACAATATGGATCTCCTGGTGTTTGAGATACTTATGTCATTGTTTCATCCTATCCTTGTGCTCTGTAGCTATAGAAGAGTGGTACAACCTTTCTAATATGGATGTTGGATTACCAGGGTAAAAGTGCTTATGCTGACACAGCTTGTTCTGTTTTGGGAAGAGCAATAAGCTATATTGATATATATATATATATATATACTCGTTAGCAGTATAATAGCTTCTATGCTCATGGGTTGTACTTGTTTAGCTATACCGTGCTCTGATGATGATGACAAGTCACACCCTTAACTGACATAGCTAGTAAAATTTTCAAGGATGAACCAGGCTGTAGACTCTGCCTACATTTGGGTATGGAGATACAGGTTGAACCTCTCTGGTCTGGCTCCCTCAGGACCTGACCCATACCGAATGAGGGAATTTGCCGGATATGGGGAGGCCCCCTGCTATTGGCCTTCCAGGACACTGCCCTTCCCACCAGCTGGCTCTGCTCTGTCCCCACTGCCCCTGGGTGCCAGCCCTGCTGCTAAAGGGCTTGAGCTTGGCTCTGACCCGCTGCTGCCAGCCAGATAGGGCTTTCTGGGGACAGGGCTCCCCAACTGCCACAGCCCTGCTGGGGCCACACGCCCACCTGACACTCTCCCCATGGTGGTGGGGGGCACACATGCAGGGTGCTGCTCCACCTCCCCACACAGGAGCAGGAGACCACTTGGCTCCTGTGAGGGATGAGGCTAGGGGTGGAGCTGGGGGCTTGCCTCCCCCAGCTCTACCTTCACTGACCACCCATGATTTTAGCTTTTGATAATAGCAGCATTTGGACTCTGTCTTTAAGGCACCACAACAGTGTTTGTTCTCAGCCTAAGTCTACACATGCAATTCTAGTCATCGTCAAAACAAAATGTATTGACAGATTATCAGACAGAAACATTAAATAAAAACAAGTTGTAAATAAACTCTCCAAATATGACAGCAAGCACCACTAGACGGCCACCATGCTCACATTACAGCACTGTGTGACAGTTACCCATTGTTACACATACGAGTCTCCCTCTCAGTTGCTTTGAATCAGCCCATGTCCACAAGCTGTCAGTGTCTGAACGTGTTAGCTGAAAACAATGTGCCCAGGAAGGTGTCAGAACTGGAGCCCCTCTTGCAGCGTTTTAAGAATCATACTAGCATTTGGACATTGCATTGCCTCAGGCCACTGGCAAATCAGCTTGAATCCAGTTGAAAAGGCTCCTGCTTTGTCCAGAACCCAAGTCAGGTGGGAACATATGCTATTTAAGTAACCCATGTAACATTGCATGCTTAACCGCAAGTTTTAATCATTCTCAGATAGGGTCTCTGAGAGATGCCAGTGTTTGCATGTTCCTGGATTTTCTCTTGTAAACAAACAGTAGCAAGTGTAAAGTGATCTCCTATCTCTGAAGGCAAACTGCCTATGGAGAGACACATTTCATAAACTCAAACTGCATTGGTCTTAGAGCTTGCTTAGTATTAACTGGTCATGTTTAAAATCTGCAATTTGTATGGAATGGGCACCATCTCCTGTAGTCTGTCTCAAATGTCATTATTTATTTATTCCAGGGGAGTAGCACCAAAGAGTATTTCCTTCAAAGGACTTTGCAGAGCCTTGAGCGCTATTTCTACTTGATTGCTTTCAACTACTACCTTCACGAGCAGGTGAGTATTCTCCCTCTTTTTCCTTCTGAAGCCTGCTCCTACACCTCCTCACCCCACTACTTCATTTCAGCAGCTAGAGAGAGGTCTTTTTCTCCGTTACTGTGGATGGAAACAAAATTGTATGCAAAGCATTTGGATGCTGGAATGCTCAGCTTCTGCCACCTTCCAGATGTTGATTCCTACCTGTTGTCTTCAGATACTCTTGGTTTTATGGTTAGAGGTATAGTTCTAATGGACTTCTCTGAGTAAAATCCAACTGGGAGCATGTGGTAGAAGTGACAGGCCCAAGCCTCTTTCTTGCTGTGTATGTGGCACATGACGTGCCTTGAGAAACCAGTCTCATTTCATCTCCCCTAGGAAAAATAAACCCCAGGGAGCTAGTGACTCTGAACTGCTGTATCAGCCTTTCACCTGTGGAGTGTGGAATCAAATCTTTGCTAATTTTCAAGTGAAATTTTCAAGGTTTGAAAACCTTTTCCTTGTCTCCCGCTTGTCCATGTCACCATAGTCTACAGTGATTTTGTGTCACTATGAGCCTGAGGCCCTAGACAGGAGTAGAAAGATAAATGCCAGGGTCAGGTTGTGCAAAGCTCTGAAATGGGATTTAAAAAAAATCCTCAAGTCCCTCAATAGAGACCTTTTAACCTTTTTCTGAACTGCTTAGAACGAGTGCCCCATAAAGTTGCTGTTCCTGTAAGATGTATGTGAAGTACATTTACCTGTTCCTGAACAAAGCAAGTTTGTCTCTCTCTCTCTCTCTCTCTGATAGTATCCACTGGCCTTTGCCCTCAGCTTCAGCAGATGGATGTGTAGGCACCCAGAGCTCTACAGGCTACAGATGAACATGAACCTCTCGGAGCTCACAGTGACTGGGGAACTGATAACAAAGGGGACGCGAGTGCTAGTGAGTGAGCTCTTTAAATCTTCCTGCAGATCCTTCCCTTTGCAGGACACAGGCAACACAAGGGGCATGTGAGGCTTATTTCGGCCTCTCTAGAACCACGCATATCAGAGCCAGGTCAGCCAAACGCTCCTCAAGGGTAGCGGAGGGGAGGGGGAACACACACGTGCTTCTGTAAGTTTACACTGAAAATTCTTTCTGGGACCAAACTGGAGCCCTTGATCCTCAGCTTTGGAGTGTTTGAAATCTGGAGCCTTGCTCTGTGTCTCTGATCCCATCCCAGCTTTTGTGTCAGAGCTGTGCACATTGCAGTGCTTCGGACAGTGTTTGAAAGAGAGCAGGAGTCTGTTGGTGGCAGAGGCAATTTTACCAGTGTTTGCTGCTCTGCCAGGAGGAGTGACCAGCTGGAAGAGTCTGTCTGGGAAAATCTGTGATGGCAAAGGTGCCAGCTGAACCAAGAGAGTGGGAATATGACTTTTGTCTAAACTGCGGCTCCAGCTTACTGAGTTTTTGTTCTGCTGCAGGTGGTGGATGAGCGTTTCTCCCCAGACGTGCTTAGCACAGTCAAGGAAATGAGTGTAGCCAACTTCCGGAGGGTCCCCAAGATGCCTGTGTATGGGATGGCACAGCCCAACTCCAAGGTAAGGATGCAGCATGGTGGCGTTTCTGGCATAGAGGAAGGTGAGCAGAGTGCAGGACTGAAACCTGAGTTGTGGCTTATGCAGGGCAGGATGAAACATGCGTGTGCTGGGAGTTTCATTTTGTTGCCATTTCCCATAGGCCATTGGAAGTGTCCTGAGCTACCTGACTGATGCAAAGAGGAAGTACTCCCACATCATGTGGATTAACCTCCGTGAAGAAGTGGTGCTAGAGGGAAATGAACAAATCTACACCGTCCGGGAACTTGGGAACCTAGAACAACAGATTACAGTGCCTGTTACTTCACCTGAACAACTAGAGGTGAAAACTCAGAACCTTCTTCCCTTTCTGCTTTTACTGTTCTTGGGGGTAGTCTCCCCTGCTACTGGACATGCCTAAGGTAGTGAACCAGGCACTTTAAAGTGTTTTGTTGCTGTTTGGTCCTGCCACATGTTGCACAACCAGCTTGTATTGCATTATTTTCATTGGCATATGTATAATAGCTCAGTGGTTGCAAGCAAATGCTACCGAGTAGCTAACATACAATCTCAGAGACAAGGTGAGTGAGGTAGTGTGTTTTATTGGACCAGCATCTGTTGGTGAGAGGGACAGGCTTTCGAGCTTACACAGGGCTCTTCTTCAGATCTGGGAAACTCAGGCCAGGTCTACACTACAAATCTATATCCATATAACTACATCACTCAGGCATGTGAAAAATCCACACCTCTGTGTGACAAAGTTATAAATGCCCTTCCTTCCTATGTAGCCAGCGCTGTGTTGCCAGGAGAGTTTCTCCCATCGACTTAATTCATCTCCCCAAGGAGTGGAAGCTAACTACGCCAATGGAAAAAGCTCCCCCATTGGTGTAGGGACATCTTCACTAAAGCACTACAGTGGTGCGCTTCATCAGTGTGTAGACCTGCCCTTGCTCAGTGTCACTGCTCAATACAATGGTTTAAACCAGGGGATGGCAACCTTTTCAAACCAGAGAGCCAAACTACATCAAAATTCAGAACAAGTGGTCAACAAATAGCCCGTGTAAGAATGCCCATTTGCATGACTGAAAATATACAACTTCATATTATTGATATCTGACATGATTAATAATAGCATAAATGAAATGTAGTGTCATACTTTATTTAATGGGACTTCTGCTGCTGCATTTTTTTCACGTTTCTTTGACATTTACATCATAACTGGTCAAATTTAGGTTCATGTGCGCATTCAGGCTGTGTCCAGACTCCATGCCTCCGTCGACGGAGGCATGTAGATTAGCCAGCTCGGAAGAGGGAAATGAAGCCGCGATTAAAATAATCGCGGCTTCATTTAAATTTAAATGGCTGCCCCGATCTGCCGATCAGCTGTTTGTCGGCAGATCGGGAGAGTCTGGACGCGATGCCCCGACAAAGAAGCCTTTCTTCATCGACACAGGTAAGCCTCGTGAAACCAGGTTTACCTGTGTCGATGAAGAAAGGCTTCTTTGTCGGGGCATCGCGTCCAGACTCTCCCGATCTGCCGACAAACAGCTGATCGGCAGATCGGGGCAGCCATTTAAATTTAAATGAAGCCGCGATTATTTTAATCGCGGCTTCATTTCCCTCTTCCGAGCTGGCTAATCTACATGCCTCCGTCGACGGAGGCATGGAGTCTGGACACAGCCTCAGGCTGTCTTCTGTCAATCTTATGCCAGGGTGCTGGGAATGTGGGTGCAGGAGTCTGGGCTGTGGTGTATGAGAGGCTATGGGTAGGGGGTTTGGATGTGTGGACTCAGGACAAAGGTTGGGGTATGTGGGGTGGCAGAAGTGTTATGATAAGGGGATGGGGATGTGGGGGTTGGGGAGACTGGGGATGTGGGGGTATGAGGGCTCAAGGCAGGGAGTTCAGGTGTATGGATTCAGGGTTGGTGTGTGCGGAGGTGCAGGAGTATTATGATGCTGCGGCCAGATGGGGGCTGGGTCTCATAGGGGCCTTGTCGGCCAGGCTTCATTTTTAAATAAAGTAAAATATTACGTCCAACACAAAAGGTTCCAACGTTGTCTTTATTTATGGGAGGGGTGGGGAACCTTTTTGGGGTCAGCGCCACTGAGATTGGGAGGAGGAGGCAGTTGTGACCCGAGGCACCGTATTGGGGTGCAGTTGTGACCTAGTGCAGGGGTTTGGGTAGCGACCTAGTATGGGGTTTGTGTTATGACCTAAAGCAGGATGGGATTGCAGCCTGGGGCAGGGGGTCGGGGTGCAGGGTCTGGGTTGGGGGGATGGCTCAGGATGGAGGCAGGAGGTTTGGGTTATGTGGGGTAGGAATGGGGGGGCAGAGGGCTGTAGGGGAGGGAGAGACTGGAGTGTCAGAGGCACGCTCTGGTGGGACACTTAACAGTGAGACTCTGGCTCAGCAGGTTTCTCAGGAGCCTGCCCTCCCCTCCCTCACCCCCCCAGCTGCATGGCCATGAGCTTGGTGACTAAGAGCCTGAGGGGAGGGAGGATTGTTTTTTTGTGCACTGCCTGTTCATGAAACAGGCAGCTTCCATTGGCCAGAAACAGCCAATGGGATTGTGCTGGGGGGCTGGAGCAGCCATGAGGCACCACTCCTCCCTCCCCTCCCTGTTCCACGTGTGTGGGGGTAGAGCAAGCAGAGGAGTCTTCCTGGGGGCTCCCTGCTGTGTCCGTGGCGGGACTCTTTTCCCCAGGCCTGCAGTAGCACCAGTGCATGTTCCCTGCTGCCAGAAGGAGCAAAGGAGGGCTGGGCTCAAGCTTCAAAAGAGCCGTGTCTGGCTCCTTAGTAAGCCAATTTTGGCTTGTGAGTCATAGGTTGCCAACCCCTGGTTTAAATAGATGGGTTAGCATAAGTAGGTAGCATGTTTCAAGGATGCTTAACAGGCTTAATGATCTTTGAAAAGCGCAATAATTACTTATGTTAAACACTCTGTTCAAATCTTGTATTTAGCAGTGATGGTTGGACTGTGTCTACAGTGTGCACCTTAAACAGTACGGCTGTGCAGCAAAATAAAAGCACCTCTAATGAGCAGCATTGTCTGCATTGACAGGAGATTGGCTCCTGACAAAACACTGTCTATACTCTTCTCTCTCTCTCCCCCGCCCCCCCCCCCACATCCTTGAGCCACAGTCATTTTAACAACGAAAGTGCCAAGGTAGACAGCCTCATTTTTCGAGACCGGAGGAAGAGCAATGTGTAAGCTTGAGAGCTCATTTCTCTTACCAATAAAAGATATTACTTCATCCATATTATCTTTCTAATATCTTGGGACCAACACGAGTATAGCACTGCATATAACACAAATTCAGTAATAACTGTGTAATATATCCTTGTCTCGGAATATATCACAGTATTATTTTAGTGTAAAACATGAGAAAAATAGGTAGTTAATTTTGTGAGTGAATAGTGCACATATATAAAATTAATATTTAAAGTATAATTTTTTATGATATAGTTATTTTTCCCCTCTCAAATTCCTGGAGCATAGTGTGAGTGGGAAAGGAGAACAATAGTTTTCATTTTGTTAATAAATAAGTCAAAATATCTCCAGCCTTACTATACACCAAGCTGAAGATGACAAGCTGCCATCAGCGAATGAGATTTACATTTGATGTACGTGAGGTTGCATTTAAGATACTCCATCCACATGCTCCGCAGAAGGCTATGGACCTATGAGCCACTCTCCCTCTTCTGCTGTCCCAAGCTGGTCACCTGCCTGCAATGCTGCTTAGCACCCACCCAGTGTGTTGTGCACTTGGCACAGAGAATTTCCATTTCTGAGTATTGACCAAAGATTTTTCATTTCTCCTAATTTTTTTCTTTTTCTCTCTTCCCCCTTCTCCCTCACGTTGTCATGCCAAATACAGTTTTGCACATCATAATGTATTTTATATCAGCTGTAACCCCAGGCTCAATGGAGTCGATACAAAAAGCACAAGTTGTAATAACATTATTAGTAAGCATTTATACAGCACCCTAAATGTGTATAATATTTTACAGAATGTGCGATAAAACACAACTCCAATCTGGAGAGTTTCCAAGGTGGCTTGAAAGCGCATGTAAATGATAGTTGGGCAAAGGAAAATAGAGATATTCATGGTTGGGCTTTTAAAAAAAAGGGTAGTCATGACAACTGAGGGGAGAAGAGGGAACCCAACACACTGGTGAGATTGTGTGATGGGATGATGATAAAGCTGGTACTGGATGTGTAGAGAAGGGAGTGCGGAGAGACCAGATTTATGAAATAGGCAAGCCCATGAGGGTTTTTAAAATGAGGAGGGTAGTTAACAGGATCTTGAAATAAATGAGGAGTCAGTGGAGGTGTCTGAACAAGGGGCAGATATGGTTCCATTTCTTTGTACAAAATGGAAGGTGGGCAGCAGCATTTTGAACATGTGGGAGCATGAAGAGTTGGGAGTTTGGTTTGGCCATACAGAATTTGAAGGAAGTTGTGTCAGGCAACAATGAAGATGTGGATCAGGACTTCACCAGAGGTAGGAGTTGTGTACAAGCGATGTTGCAGAAGTGGTTATGGGACCACTTGTACCCCAGGGAGATGAGAGAAAATGGAGTCCAAGTCTGACCTGAAGAGATTAAGGTCTGTGGAGGGACATATAAGGTCAGAGTTAAGGTGGGTAACAGAAGCATGTGAATTTGTTTGCTCACAACCTGGGCATCTTCTGTGTATCACAACACATCATAAATTCCTACCTTACTAGCAGAGGCTTTGGGAGAGGTCTAGACTGAAATAGCAGGAGTAGTTGTAGGTGAGGCCAAGGCATATTAGCAGAGTTTTGTGTGGAAATTTTCTAAGCTGTAGTCTTGCATGATGCCTGACATTAGTTCTTTACTTCCCTGAGTCCTAAGTTCACCTACAAATTTATGGGAAAATAAAAATTCCTTTTAAGGTGAGAAAGGAAGAAAGATTCTGAAAACTTATGTCACGTGTCCAGATAACCAAGGAGTCTTGTTCAGTTTCTTTCTCTCTCCCCTGCAGAAATTAGAATCCGCCTTGAAGGATGACGTGCTGAAATCCCAGAAGTGGCTGGAGGTATATGTGGAACAAGAGAAGCAGATGAAGATGTTTAAAAGTTGCCTGACCATGCAGGAGATATTTAATCAGCACAAGAGTACATGCCAGGGGCTGGTGTACAGACGAATCCCAATCCCAGACTTCTGTGCTCCCAAGGAGCAGGTAATGGAGGAGCTGGAAGCTATTCCATGGTTTCAGCACTAGAAGTCCCCTAACAGGGCAGTGATGAATAGCTTCAATGAGCATTTCCTGGGTTTTCTCCCACTACCCCCTCCCCCCCCCCGACAGTTCCAGAGAGAGGTGGGTGGATAGGTCAGCTCTTCTCTCTCCCCTCCCTCCCTTCCCAACTTGTGCTATGTCTTTCTTCCTGTGATCAAACTGATACCCTTCTTCTTAGTTTGACTATCTTTTCTGGCTCCCCCTCCAAATTGATACAGCCTGTCTCCGACTTATGAACCGGTTACGGACCAAACAATTGGTCGTAACTCGGTTTCTTCGTAATTCGGACCCCATTGAGTTACACGCGACCGCGCTGTTCGTAAGCGTGGATCGTGATTGTAACTCGGGGTCTGCCATTTACGACATTTTTGGTCGTAACTGAGAACGGTCGTAAGTCGACTGTTCACAACTCAGGGACTGGCTGTCTTCTTTCTTTTGTTTGCGCTAAATTGTGTGTGTGTCTCACTACCTCTTCCATTTCCCCCAGAAACTGTTTTCCTCTCTTCTGGTTCCCTACGTTCCCTCACCTTTAGGCACTACAGCCTCTTTCTTAAAGGAGTGGGGAGCTGCTGCTGCTGTACTGGGTAGGTGGTTGCCTAATCCGACTGCTCTATTTCCCCTCTTTCACTGTGTTCATGCTCAGGAGAAGTAGATGAGGCAAGTTACCAGACAGTCTCCTGTCTGCTCACCACAGTGGTCCTGAGTGCCTGCTGGATAACCTTGCTTTTGAAAAAAACACCAAAAGCGGCATGATTGTAATCTCTAAGATAAACTACCTAGTACCATAACCCTTGGGTAGTTCTGGCCAGAATGAGATGCTCTGTAGCCCTTGGTTGTGTGTACTGCTTGTGTTCTTGCCCAATTGTATAGGTGTTTGAAGAGAGTTGGTGTGTACTCCTTTAGGGAAGTCCTGCAGTTGCTTACAATGTTGAAGCCTCTCCATCTTCCTAGCATGAGAATCTCTGTTCTGTATTCTAGTCACTTGGCCCTGGCAGGAATCAGGGATGCTTTTATCCAGGAAATTACATTTCTTTAGTTTTCAGGTCTGTGTGTTTCTACAAACACTGACAGAATCAAGACCACTTTGCAGTTATGTTTATTGCAAATGCATTATTGCCATCTTCTGGTCTCAACCAGCAATTGTAGATTTGTACCTACAGTTGTTAGTTTTAAACTTGCCTTTGAGTTTCTGAGGGTATGTCTAGACATCGTTGCTCTTTCGGGATACCGGAAGTATCCTGAAATAACAACGCTGCATCTTTAAAAACGCTGCTATTTCTCGAAATAGCAGGCGCGCTATTCTGGCATCTCTGTAACCTCGTTCTGCGTGGGTTAAGGGATTTGTCAGAATAGTGCCTTATTTTGAAATTTGCCACTGTTTAGACAGCGCCAAGTTTCAAAATAAGCTCTTTTGATTTAGAGTCGGAATAAGCTACGCAGTTTGCTTATTTTCATGGCGCCCTTTATTCTGCTGCTCCCTGGGCGGGCGAGGGGGGAGCTATAACCCGCCCCCCTGCCTTCCCCAGGCGAACGCGTAGCTTATTTGAATAGAAAGGTGCTGTCTAGACGCACCCTTAGAAACGTGATGTCAATGTAAAGAACTGTAATATTATCCCAGAGAGATTTCGTATCCTCATTTTCACTAGAGGGAAAACTCTCACCTTAGTATTGGTACAAAGTTGTGTGTTTCTTTATGGCTGCTTAAGTAGGAGATTCAAGCGCAATCGGTCTGCGTTTGATAAAAATCACACACTATTCTTCCTTGGGAGGAGAAACTTTAAGTCCAGTTTAGTAATACTGTCATGTAACTGGTGCTTTGTACCCTGATGATAGACCCAATAGGAATAAATGAATGGGACAGCTGCTTTTCAACACATCGGGGGGGAGGGGGGGGAAGAAATGACCAATCACAGTAAAGACTCTTAATG
The DNA here is from genome assembly GCF_052426305.1 of Pelodiscus sinensis. Lineage (NCBI taxonomy): Eukaryota > Metazoa > Chordata > Testudines > Trionychidae > Pelodiscus > Pelodiscus sinensis. The sequence goes on along the minus strand of NC_143059.1, from coordinate 31,003,879 downwards.
ATCTCTGTGTGGGAGAATGCTGCTGGTTCATAACATATCAGGGTTTACAGTTAAATGGAGGTTCACACAAAGACTCAGTGGTATCCATCTGTAATCTGGAGCAGAGCATTCAAGTTCCACGTTAGGAGTAAGGATCTTACCTAGCTACTGACATTGCAGTGCATGCTGCTGACATTCAGATGCAAGTTAAAGATCCCATGGCACTTTCTGCAAGAATGAGAAGAGAATCCGTGTTGAATTCTTTCTGTTGTTCGTTTTCAGGCTGTTGATCAGCTGCTGGATGCGATGAAGAGTGCACTAGCTGAGGATTCTCATGCGGCCTTTGTGTTCAACTGCCATAGTGGCCGAGGGAGGACCACCACAGCCATGGTTATTGCTGTCCTCACACTCTGGCACTTCAACGTAGGTATTAGCTCAGGGACCGGTCTCTTGTTCTAAGGAGGGTTTGCAACAAAGGAACCTCTATGGAGTGAATCCCTGAACACCAAGCCCCAGTCCTGTGAGCAGTGAAAGAGGGCTGTGCAGGAACCTCAGTAGGAGCCTTTGACTGAAGGTCTCTAATAAGATTTGTTTAAACTGCATTGCTGCTGAGCAAACCAAAGAGTTTCCATTATTGCTGCGAGTGTGTCTGCTTAAGTCAGGGCTGGGCAATAATTTTTGATGGGGGCGGGGGCCCACACCAAGATTTTGGTAAGTGGTCAAGGACTGCACTTTTCTATGGAGAGGATGCAGAGACTGGGATAAAGGTTGGGTGTAGAAGGATGCTCGGGATAGGGGATTTGGGTGCAAGAGCTGGTGTGGGGTCTGAGGGATTTTGGGTGAAGGAGGAGGATGTGACCTGGGGCAGGGGATTAGGGTGCAGGGTCCAGGAAGGGGGTATGGGTGCAGGAGAGGATTCTGGCCTGAGGGAGGGGTACAGAAGGGGGGGTACAGGATCTGGGAGGGAGTTATGACCAGGAGTGGGGGTGAGCAGAGGGTTTGGGTGATGACCTGCAACAGGCAGTTGAGTGGGAGTGGGTGGAATGCCAGAGACAGTCTCTGGCTAGTTCCCATTGGCGTCACGGGACAAGGGGGTTGTTGGCATGGGCTGTAGGGGTGTCGAGGGGTGTCTTATCCCGGGCTACCCCTCAAGTCTACCCCTTTTAAAGATATGGCTCAGCCTTCTCCCAAGGCCATACCCGTTTCCCACACTCAGCACTAACCCGGATGGGCGGCCTGCATCCATATACGAGTCTGTTAACGACTATGTGGGTCCCCTTGTGGGACACAGCGTGCCAAGGCTGGTAGTGACAGCGGATGCAGGACAGGCTCCAGGCAAGACAGACGTGGTTGACAAAGGGAAGTTGGCAGCAGGGGGTGTTGGGAAATGGGAGACGGTGGGCATTGGGGTGACAGGCTTGGCAAGACAGACTTGTGAGGTAATGGGGTTAGTGGGATATAGGGGATATCTGGTGATGGGTTATGCAGGTTTAATAATACAGAGACACAGAGTACCAGGGTTGGCTGGATGGAGTCAGAGGGTTCTGGGGTTGGAGGTAGAGGGATGTGCAATGACAAGATGGGGTCAGAAGTGAGTGGGTTGGTGGACAGGTAACGTTTTATTTGCATATTTATTATTTATATAATGAATATGCAAATGAATGCAACTATGCAGATATGCAAATAAAATATTACTGGGCCACCAAAAATTTGTGAATGGGTTTGCTGATCCACAGAGTTCTGCTGCAGTTTGCAATGCAGCAAGGTTTTTTCAAAGAAAAATGTGGATCAGTGTTTTAAAGTGGCCTTGGTGTAGCTTTGGATGGAGGAGCCCAACATCTCCTTGTGGTTAACTTGGCAAAGAAGCTTGAGAACAATTAGTAGGGCACCACTGTTTCCCCCAGTTTTTTCAGCATCTTCCATCAAATAATGATGTAAGCAACTAGTCAGCTAATGATGTGACTAGTCCTTCCCCCTCTCCCCCACTTGCTGCCTCTATCACAGAGAGGTAGCAAAGGAGGAACCAGGAGCTAGCGTTGGGAGGAGCTGGCTTAAAAGCCAGGTCCCCCCCCAGCACAATCTCCGCTGTGCGTAGGGGAGGTAGAGGCACAGCAGGAAATGGTGCAAATGGGGACTGAAGCAGTCTCCGCTCGCACCGCTTCTGCTGCGATTCTACTTTTGAAATGTACAAGTGTCCCAGCAGGGCTCTTGTACATTTCAAAGATTCAGGTGCCATAGGGAGCACAGGCCAGTTCCCAGCTGGCCTCGCACTCCGTGCTGGGTTTCCGCTTTTGAACTGTAGCAAGAGCCTGGCAGGGCTCTTGCTACAGTGGAGAGGTGGAAGAACCCTTATAAAATAATTGAATAGTTGATGGAAATCCCATCAATTATTTGATTATTTAATCAATCTCAATGTAACATCCCTACCAACAAAGGCATTGTAACATGATTTGGAAGTATTAAGGAATTAAGTCATTCAACACTTCATGAAGCAGTCTCATTTTAAAGCAGGTAAGCCGGGCAAAAAGTTTAGTGACTTGTCCAAACTGATTCAGTTAGTCTGGGACAAAGGTAATCTAGTGGTTTGTGATCAGCTATACAAGTTGAGAGACTTGGCCCTGTATTCCTGATTCTGGCACTGACTGGATGGGCATGTCATTTAACTGCTGTTCCTCAGTGTCACCTTCTATGAGAAGAAAACAGAAGCATACATAATTTTGAAAGCTCTGGGTGAATAAAGCTACACGTTACAAAGTATTCTTTGTAAAGCTCATGCATTTTGATGTCCATTTCTTTGCTTAGATTCAAACCACAGTGTCCTACATACAGGGTTGTTAAGTGGCTCAGGAGTCAACTCAGGAAACTGTCACATGGGAGGAGGTATAGTTGCTTAGCTCTTAACCTCTAAGTCTGGCTTGGCTTCTGCTTGCTGCAGGGCATCCCTGAGATGAGTGAGGATGAAATTGTGAGTGTTCCTGATGCCAAGTACACCAAAGGGGAATTTGAGGTGAGTCCTTCTCCTGTATTAATCTGCCTCTATTTCAGGGGGTCTTGTGAAATCTTCAGGGGGCTACTCATGTCCTATTCCTTCAGACAAGCCTCAGCATTTCAGTGATTTCATTCAGAGACTAAATTTCCCATTAATTGATGGGTGGGGCATGTGTTTATGATCCTGAACAGCCAGACTGTGGTCTGTTCACACCGTGGCTAAAACTCTGATGGTGGTAACGCAGTTCAAGCCCGTATCCTGGCACTGGGGAGGGAGGGTTGCCTTTTGTAGGGCTCTGACACTGGGATTAAGATGTTCATGCTTCCTATTTAGAGCGAGAATGATTTTTTAAAAACAGCTGAAGACCCTTGTGCAGAGCAAGGCAAGAGGAGGATAATGGTCTGTAAAAGATTAACACATGGTTAGATTGGTTTCAGGAGAAGCTAAATGTCTGTTTCCATCAGCTACATCAAAGAAGAGACCAGGGCTACATCTACACTGGCCCCTTCTCCGCAAGGGGCATGCTAATTTTGAACTTGGGAATAGGGAAATCCGCGGGGGATTTAAATATCCCCCGCGGGATTTAAATAAACATGGCCGCCGCTTTTTTCCCGGCTTGGGGAAAAGCCGGAAAAAAGCGTCTAGACTGGCACGATCCTCCGGAATAAAGCCCTTTTCCGGAGGATCTCTTATTCCTACTTCAAAGTACTTCGAAGTAGGAATAAGAGATCCTCCGGAAAAGGGCTTTATTCCGGAGGATCGTGCCAGTCTAGACGCTTTTTTCCGGCTTTTCCCCAAGCCGGGAAAAAAGCGGCGGCCATGTTTATTTAAATCCCGCGGGGGATATTTAAATCCCCCGCGGATTTCCCTATTCCCAAGTTCAAAATTAGCATGCCCCTTGCGGAGAAGGGGCCAGTGTAGATGTAGCCCATGTGTTAGCCTATATGAGCCATGTCGAAAGAGCACTTCCATTTGACCATCAGCTGCAGGCAATCTGAGTATCAGGTAAAATAGCTAGAATAAGAGTTTGTTTTTAAACAGGGCTCTCTCCCCAATATCTATAACCCTCCTGAGTGCAAATTTTAACCAGCGGAAAGCTCAAGCCTCACTGACCCTGCTGATGAGGGTATATGATTATGGCATTATGCCCTATGTTTTTAACCCCAGCCTCTGTTTCCCTACTGAGACATTAGTCAGTTCTGTCCATTTTTATTTTCTGGAGGCAGCAAACTTTTTCACCTAAGTGTCTGGCATTTTGCTTCTGAAAGAGGCTTATGAACATGTGGCAGTTGTATGAGTATGTATCCTGGGCAAGTCTGCCTTGTGGCTGGTGACCTGCAGGTGTTTGCTGGGTGTGTTATACTGCAGGGAGGTGGTGATGAGGGAGGCGATGCTCTGCTAGTTTAATGCCAGCTATGGGCTCCTAGCCCTCCCCTTTTCTCTCATCCCACTCCCAAGGACATGTGAGTTGGTCAGTGGGTGGCCTCTTTAGTACCTGTGAGCCCTGGTTATGGAACAGGACTCCACTATACTAGACACTGTACAAATACAGAACAGAAAAGGTAGTCCCTATCCCAGGGAGCTTATACTCTGTATAATACAGGAGACAACAGGTGGGTGACTGCAAGCAGTTAGCATGGGGAACACAAACTGAAATAGTCCCACCAATTTTGTGCACCTCAGAGTGTGTTGGTTTTGGAATGAAGTTGGTTGCTACTCATTCTCCAGGTGGTGATGAAGGTAGTGCAGCTTTTGCCAGAGGGGCACAGAATGAAGAAGGAGGTAGACATGGCACTAGATACTGTAAGTGAGACCATGACGCCTATGCATTATCACCTGAGAGAGATCATCATATGTACCTACAGACAGGTGAGTATAACCAGCCATTGTGCTTCCCAGATTAACTCTCTTCATTCTATATTTATTTTTTACACGCCTGTAAATCGAAAGGGCAGACACTTTGATTAATGGCCTAGATATCTGCCTAGTTGCATTTGGTATTTTGATTATTGTATTTTATATAGAAGACTCCTGTGTCCTGTTGTGCTCAGCACTATAGAAACACATACACAAAGGCAAAAGATTTCTAATACTGTATTGTGTCTTCTTCAAGAGCCAGTGTGTCACTTACTTATTACAGCAAAGCTTTTTGGGGCATTACTAGAGAGATCCCGGCACCTCCTTCAGTTGTGACATGCTGGAACTACTGTTGTTGGCTTTTCATTTTTCCTCAGTGCCTGAAATGGGGTTGTAAAAAGCTACTCTGGCAGTGTTATCACTGTGTGGCCAAAAATCCAAACCTGGTGCTGTAACTCTGCTCACTGTCTGAATATTGGCGTATGGTTAAATATTTGAAAGAAAATCTGCATTAGCATTGTGTTTTGAAAGCAGATGGTTTGAGCCTTATTTCCTGCGCTAGTTTATAATTCATTGCAGTCACCTCTAAAGTATGTCTCTTAAGCAGTTGCGTAGGATGGTATTCCTTTACTGTGCCCAAGTCACACAACCTCTAACAGAGCATTTCATTTTTTCAGTGGGTATTGAGGGCTGGTCATGGAGTGGGGAGGTGGTGATGAATGAAGAAAATTACAACCAAACACAAATAAAAAGCAAAAGGATGACTTTGAGACACTTGATAAATGAGGACAATTGATAGATGTACATATGACTCCATTCATAGTGGGCTAAGCTGGCTTTTGATTCCATGTCCATTGATTTTTTTTAAATAATGACACCTATTATATTGTGGCTTTGATCCCTTTCAAAACAAAAGGGCACTTCCTATTTTCAGCCAGCAGGTGGCAGATTTGCTCTTTTCTGTCTGAGTTTTGGTAATGGAATATGGTCACTTACCCAATTTATTCCTGAAGTTGTATAGCTTTTCTTTTAATGCGGGGTGAAGGGGATGGGGGAGTGTGTTTGTGGGAGGGAAGGGCGGTTATTCAGAAGTTGCCTAATACCTGTTGGAGACCTCTGGATTTCTTCTGTCCCTGCTTTTACATCTTCCTGTATGCCAGGCACCTGTTTCAGCCAAGGAGTGCACTGGATTCCCGTCAGAACCCATTCACACCACTCCATACTGGTGCCTAGCATCTGCTAATGACTTTACTTGAATAGTTCTGTATACTAACAGATTCTTTCTTGCCATGAACAATAGAGCATGTGTGCATGGGATTGCTGGAGTGAGACTCTGACGGCTGTTCAAGGAACATGTTCACTGGATACTGAATACTGTGTATTTTCATTGTAATCTCTGCAGCTTGCATAGACATGACAGAAACGAGCACAGAAGAGTCACAGAGTTAAGCTTAGCAACGAACCCTGCAGCTTCCATTTACTCATGTGCAGCTCCAAAGTGTATACAGCCAGGAAGGCCATTCTATAAAGAAAACATTGTCTGTATTACAGGCCTAAATAGAAACAACTTTTAAAATATTTTAATTTTCGTATTTTTTTTTATAACCCTGTCTGCGAAAATCTGGCTCCCTCCCACCTGGCACCTTAACAAAAACCAAGACCTTTGAGATGAATGAAATTCAAACTTCATTGCTAGTTGGTGCCTAAGCCACAAAACCCCAGGGGACAGTGGCTCCTCCCCAGTTGCAAGCTCCTTTGCATGCTGTATTGGCCCCCTACTTGTGTGGTCCATCCTGAGAAGCAGAAAGGGGAGAGCTGGCATCTTTTTGTAGTTACCCTGTAATTCAGCATCAGACCTGGAATGTCACTGAGGTTCTGCCCCCTTCCCTCGATAGAACAGTACATTTCATGCTGGATGAGCGCTTACCCAGCTGGTTGAGCTGTACTCACTGGGCAGAAGATGCTAGCGGATTCCTGGGTTGAAGGCTTAAATGGATGCCTTTGTGGGGTGGTGATGATGGATGATAGAGCAGTAAAATAAAAACATTTCCAGGGATACTTTTAAAAGCTATCTTGGTTGTTTTTTTTAAAAATCCTGGAATATATAAGCCCAAAATGTGAAAGGAGTTTTGCCAAGTTGGTTAGGCCCAAAATTTGACTTTCCTTAAAACGTTCTGACTTGGAAATATAACTTTTAAAAAGGAATAGTTGACTTTGCGGCTGTGAACTATTTTAATGCACTATTGTTGGACCAAAGCAAGAACCCCAAGTTTTGCTTCCTCCACAGTTGACTCTGCAGCAGTAGTTAGCTAATAAATGCCAAGAAGCATGCGGGTATAATCCATGATGCTAGTGCATAAATAAGAAAGTAAACATAAAAGGCACGTGACGTTTAAGTTGCTTTAGAAAAAATGTGTTGTTGGTGGAGGAGAGTAGGAAGGTCATGTTTTGCCATATAGAAAAAAGCAAAATTGACCATGGAAAAAAGTGAACAACTTTTGTAGCTCAAGTTGAATTATATTTTAAAAGTATTAGCTAGTAGTGCTGTTTTTGGTTAGTATGCACAGGTTTAAAGTTCCTTTCCTTATTACAGTGCTGGTTAGCTTCTAGTTCTGCAGCTTTTCCGTATTAGCATGAAATGTAAATACACGAACGAGGACATAAGCCCTGTGTTCTTGCAGGTAGTCTTGTCCCATATCTAGTGAAAGAGTCCTCTTTCCAGTGACCTCAGATCAACCCTATTTCACATGATGTTTTTGAAAATGGAAAGCAGAAACCTTCCAAAGTAATATGTGCCTCATGGGCATTAAAGTGAAATGGTCAGATAGGTAAGGACTCAAGTAGAGGTTTAATGTGTTACATGTTTCTTTAATTATAGTTTAATATTGATGGAAGTAGTCTCATGATTTTAAAAAACAAAAATTAAATAAAGATTGTTGAGAATGTGTTGTTTTAAACATTCCCCCACAGTATTTGCAACTTAAACTTTACTGCAATGTGCTGGAAGATTGGAAAGTGAAACTGGCTGGAAATGCAGAAAAGAAAACAAACTGCAAAGTGGTGAAAAATGAATTTTCATTATTATTTTTCTGTCTTTTTAATTATCTAAAGATACATCACTGAGGTGTAATGGTAAACAAAATAACCTAATCTAAATGCTGTATTCCCCAAATGAGAAGCTACACTACAGATATGTCTGCACATTGAGGTGGGAGTGTGATTCCCAGCCTGAGGAGAGGTGCTCATGCTTGCGCTCATCGAGCTAGCGTGCTAAAAACAGCAAGCATCAGGATGGGCTTGTAGACCTGAGTATGGACAGGCCCATCAGAGAGGCTAGGTGTGCATTTGGGGCTGTTGGCCCCTCCTGCAGCTCATGCTATTGCAGCTATATTCCACTTTAATGCATTAACTGGATAAGAGCTAGCGCAGCTGTGTCTCCTGGAGCTGGGAATCATATCTTCAGCTCAAAGTGTAGACATGCTTCAAAAATCACTGGCAAGGGTTTTTTTAAATAATCAGTGTCCTTTCAAACACCATGCAAAAAAAATCATGTCAATGAGACTTTCTCAGAATCCTTGTTATTCGCCATCCTCCTGGTCCAAACTGGAGATGTGCTGCCGTCGGTGCAATGTTACGTTCTTTGCACTTGTGAATTGCAGTTGTTGCACACAAGGATCAGGGAAGGCAGAGACTGAGGAAGGAATGCAGTTTTCAGCCCTGTTGTATGTTCTAGTCACTGAACAGACAGGTTCCAAGGTGCAGAGGAAAAGTCTTATCCTAGCCCAGTATAAAAACTCCATAGATAGCTTGGTTTTGTCTTTTACGTGTGCATGAGTTCCCCTTAAATTACTTAAAAACCCAAATTGCGGTCTCTGAGCCTTCCCACAACATTGGCACAAACCTCCCCTTCTCAGTTCTGCAGGTCAGTGAGAGGCTAAGGGAAATACAAGTCCATGCTTCAAACCCTCCTCTACCATTATTTACTTAAAAAAAATATCCCAAAAGGGACAAGTTGGTGCTATAGTTATCTCCACCCTTCTCTTGCTAAATCTGCTCTTACCAAAACCCTCAATCACAGGGATGTCAGTTCCCTTCCCGCTCCTTCTCTCTTTACCTTCCCCTACCCCCACGTTCTTTCTAACTGGTATCAGAGATCTGATTGTAGCCAGATGTGGCCCCTTTGACCCTGCTAATGTGCCTGCCACAGTCTCTGAATACAAAACAATAGGGCTTTATCCCCTCTCTTTTTTTTCTTGGTCTCATGCATACAGCTTTCTCTCTGTGGCTGCCAGCCTGATAGGTTTATTTAACTGGGGCCTGTGTTCTTACAACTATGGAGTCACCTTCCACCACATACTACTACTCTCCACCAAAAATCAGCCATACATCTTCAGAGGGGAAGGGGGAATTACAAGAACTGATGGAAATCCCATTCTCTAATAGGAATGTGTGAAGCACTGAGTGCATCTATATAGGAAAGGGAATGAGAGCCAAGAGGGAATATGTAAATTAAAAAGAGCATTGTTTAGATTATGTATTTAAAATTGTTCTTAAGGACCCAAATAAAACTGAGTGCTTTCCCAGCAATTAAACCAGAATTGATGGCAATAATAATAGTAGCAGAAGCAACAATAATCCAAAGACTGTTATATTTTAGAGGGTTGGTTAATAAGCATTAAGTGCTACTTTCTCCCTGGTATTCCCATGTTAAGTGTAGATAATTTGGCATTATTGGGTGGAGGTCATATATATTAAAAATATATATATTTTTACAGAGTTGCCATGGAGACTAGAATGCACCTAGTATCTGCCCACCCTCCATTCTGGATCTAGTGAAGTTGGGTGTTTCATTTGAGGAGCTGGATTTTTAACACCATTTCAGCTCTCATTTCAAGACTGGAAGATTTTTTTCTCTGTGCATACATTTATAAATCAGTGCCAGTAGCTCAGGAGTTGTAAGCAACCTTACAGTAACTAAATAAGCACTCAGGCACTCTAGAAAGCAAACAGGTTTCACTTGTAGGCAGACAAGGGATTTTTATGAACAGTAAGTACTAAAATAATTTACAGTTCTGAAATTTGTTCCAATGACATGCAAGATACATGTCTTTTTTGTTATAAACATCTTTCTGTTAAGTTACAAAACATGTTTTGCTGCTTATTTAATAATTCCAAAATGTAATCACTACAGCCAGAAATCTGTCTCAAGATTTATCATCCAAGGACAGAACTGGATATATATTCGATTCCCACTGAATTGATGGGAGATGTATGTATGTATGATACACATGATATAATACTTACATTAACAATACATGAGACACCTGTTCAGTGAATGGCTATAATAATAATGGACAAATCAAGTAACATTGAAGTCATAAGTTAAACACAAGTCTGCATTACAACAGGGGTTCCCAAACTTTTTGACACGGAGACCAGTAAATCCATTCACGAGCTTTTGGAGGACCGATAACATATATTTGCATATTCATTAAGCAAATGATGAATATTCAAATACGTTGTTTCTGGTCCTCCTAAAGCCCCGTGCCAGCATTAGCAAACCTTTTGATACAGTCACCCATGATATTCTTGCCAGCAAGTTAAGGGAATATGGATTGGATAAATGGACTGTAAGATGGATAGAAAGCTGGCTAGATCGGGGTTTCCCAAACTTTTTACTTTAGTTGGAACCTGGTTTTTTTTCAGTATTGTCTTTTGGAGCCCAAAAATATAAACGCATATAAAAAAATGAAAAAATTTTCAGTGTTTCACTTGGCTGCATCCTCCACCCAGCCTGGACCAGGGCTTGGGGGACCCGGCACTGCACGAGCACTTCAGGAGGTGGGAGCAGGAGCAGATTGGGGATAAGGTATCTGGCTAAGAGGGAGGGTGCAAGGAAGGGTAGGATTGCAAGGTGTCCAGTTTTGTACTGGACAGTCCGGTATTTGAAGGTTTTGTCCAGGAAAGAAATTGAGAAATTACCAGACATAAAAAATGCCTGGTATTTTCTAATTAGGTATATCAGTCCTTAGCTGCCAATTGCCTGGCTGGTAGATGTGCTCGCGCTGTCTGAGTGTGTCTACCTGTCAGGCAGTTCACAACTACTCAAGGGGGAGGGTATGTTGTGGGGGAGGGGCGCAAAATGGAATCCCCGGCCAGACTCTCTCGTCTGCCAGGGTCTGCATGTGCCCAGGTCAGTCCTGCTCCTCCCACGTCTCCTCCCAATCTCCCCAGTCCAGCCCTGCTGCCCCCGTCCAGCCTGCTTCTGGCAGCTGATTCTCCCGTCGTCCTCCTCCTGATCTCCCTTGGCCAGCCCCCCTGGCTCCTGTCCAGCCCTGCTTCCGCCGTCTGCCCTCTCTGATCTCCACCGCCAGATAGCCCCGCTGTCCCCAACCCTGCTTCTGCTGCCTGCCCACCCCACCCCCCCCATCTCCACGGGACAGCCCTGCCGCCCACCCGCCTGCACGGATCTCCACGGGGCAGCCCCACTGGCCCCAGCCCTGCTTTCGCCGCCTGTCTGCACGGATCTCCACGGAACAGCCCTGCTGCCCCAACCCTGCTTTTGCCGGCAGCCATTTCCCTCCTCCCCCACCTCCTCCCAGCCCACCCTGCTCTGCTCCCCTCCCCTCTATTCCCGGGAGCCATGCTGAGGCCTGGTATTTTCCGCGGCCCGGTACCAGGCCACAGCCCGTAGTTTGGGAAACACTGCGTTACAAGATAACATACTTAATACTGAGTCCTGCCTTGAGTACAGAGGACTGGACTAGAAGACTTCTCGAGGTCCCTTCCAGTACTTCTCTTCTAACTTTGGAATCAAAATAATAGAGAAAAGTTCCTTTCCAATGACATGTTTTGACCCTCTGCTCTCAATTGTATCTTCCAGATCATGTTTGTATTTTGTGTGAAGCACTGAGTGCATCTATAGGAAAGGACATGGGGGACAAAGAGGGAATATGTAAATTAAAAAGAGCATTGTTTAGGTTATGTTTGGGACTTTTCTCCCCAATACAGAAAAGTCTCCAAACTCCTTGAAGTGAGAATCAAGCCATTGTTTAAAATCCTGGTCCACTGCTGGACTATGTACCAAGACCACCAGATTGAGTGTTTGGTTAGTTTGGTGTGTACATTCCTCTGGTGCCCACCTGCTCTGCAGGCCAACTCTATTCTCCTTATGAATAAACATGCTGAGAAAATATGAATTAAAAAAGACCTGAGACCAATTATGTTACAAAACTCTCGGCAGAAAGGGATTTAGTTTGGCTTCTCCTTTTCACTCAGAACGCAAAGCTGTTTTTCCCTGATTTTCATATTTTTTATAAATATAGTGGAAAAGGAAAGATTGTTCTTTCCTCTTTGGTGCACAGCATGTCACATAGATCCACTCATCTATACTATGGTATTTACAAAACAATTGACTGAAGCCATAAGATGTGCTGCCTTATATGTGGAAGGGCCAGGAAGAATTTTAGAGATTTTAATTGTATCCATGGGATCAATTACATGCAAGTCCTTACTGCTGACCCAAAATACTAACAGGCAGTGGGGCTGACAGCCACTGCAGGCCCCTGGAGAAGGTTGGGGAGCCAGCTTTGTGCTCCATAAGGGACGGGGCCTCATGAAGAATGTGGAGAGCCATGAACAGTCAGCTCTTAGCACCACCCAAACTGCAGTTTGTGCTCTCCCTCTCCCCCTCTCCCCCCCAAGCTCTTGGGGCTGTGTGGATCGGCACTCCAGCAGCAATTCAGAGAGGCCTGGGGTTCTGGCCACCACCACAGCCACAGCAGCATCTGGGAGCGCTGGGCCCTGGAGCAATTGTCCCTCTTCTCCCTTGCCCAGGTCAGCGGGCCTGCTAACGGGACGCCCTTGTTGGAGTACTCTCTTGAAAAGATATCTTAGAGTATATGAATGTATGATAGAAAAAATACATTTTCCTTCCCTCCCATTTTGTTTATAATTTTTTAATGCCTTCCATTTCATGAAACGATTCAAAGATCAGTATTTACAGCTGGAAGCCTCTGAGGGGGAGTATTTAAAAGGTTTATTTGGCTGGGACACAAATTGCTGTTGAATATGTCCCTCAGCAGGTGAATGAAATTCCCAGGTGGCACATGACTGAATATTGGCTTACTTCACTTCACCCTATTTTTATAACTGCAGAGGTAGAATTACTATTAGTATTTGCATAGAAGCATCACTCAGGTTTCAAAACAGTACGTAAAAGCAGGTATTAGAATGAACAGGGCTTGTATTACCTGCTGGGATTTAATTAAAACCACTCTCAAATAGAAAGTTTATTTAAAAAATACCCACAGCATTGCATTGGCCATATCTTTGTCGTATTGGCTGGTTCAAAGCCACCAACCTTGTAGAGTATTTCTGAAGTTCTCATAAGCCAAGACACAATTTCTCAGTCAAGCTGGTCTAGGTTTGAGCTATTTGTTTTTGTCCTATTGAAATCCTACTCGAGAATCTTATTCTGCATTTTTACCAAAGCTGTGGACCATTAAGTTCAAGGCTTGGGATTTATCTAAATCTCCCCTTGTTCCTGCTCTTTACATATAGGGTTCATCTTTATCAGTGGAGTCTGTTTAAATGTTGGTGCCATGCAAAGACACAATGCAGGCATAATTTAATAGAGTGTGATGGGTGAGTATTTACATAAAGGAAAGGTCTCAACAAAGAGCCCATTTTGATTTTTCCAAAAGGTTATGGTAGATGGGAAATTTTCAGCGTTAGGAGGAAAACACCACAGTTTGAACATGTTTCTAAAGATGAATAAGCTTTTGTATAATAATTACTGAAACATAAACAAGTAACTCCCGCACCTTTCCCTCCTCCTGTACCTAACCAGAGCTGGGTATGAGCTGTAAAGTTTTGACCCGTCTAAAGACTCCTGTGAATTACAATGGTGACCAGCCCTGGCCTGGGAGACTATAAAGATGTCATAAAGCATGCTCCTCTTCCCCCTACTCACTTGAGTTGGATCAAGTGCTTTTGGGGCACTGGGGCCTTTTCCATTCTAGGAAAATTCCTGCATGGGATTAGACAGCATGGTTTAAACAACGTCTATGCCCTTCCTACACTATGGCTGGCTAATGCTCCATATTGGCACAGCATGGGCGTAATATAAAATGGTTCACATTTGCCAGGGGGCCAAGAGGAGACAGTTAGGGGAAAGGGCAGGAGGGGCAGAGGGGATGGGAAGGTGGGAGAGGGGAGGAGACAGGGTGATTCTGGAAGAGGAGAAGGGAGGGGAGGGACAATGGGGCTGAGAGGGGGAGGAGTGGGTGCCAGGAGAAGAGGGGTTGAAAGGAGGGGTGGGCATGAGGAAGGCAGGAATAGAGCAAGTCATGTATGAGGGCACAGAGAGTCATAAGAAGAACTGGGGCAGAGGGTGGTGGGATGGGCACCAGGGAGGAAGAGGGCAAGGGGGGCAGGTGTTGGGAGGGCAGGGGCAGTGAGGGAAGGGGAAGGCACCAGGAAGGTGCAGGGGGTAAGGGAAGATACAGATGCCATGAGGATTGCGGGGTGAAGCAGAAGGGCAGACACAAGGAGGAGAGGAGGGAGTAGGGATGGACACCAGAGGGTGAGGAGAGAGGCAGGGCAGGTGGATAGAGGAAGGTGTTAGGAGAGGAGATGGGGAGGGCAGTTAGAGGGGTGGTCACGGTGGGAGGGAAGGACAAGTGCAGGGGTCAGAGAGGATGGCAAGGTGGAGCAAGTCCCAGGAGGGCTGAGGGGAGTGAGACGGGGCGAGGAGAGGGTGGGAAACTTGTCAGCAGTGGGGAAAAGGGAGAGGTTTATAACTTGGGTGCCACAGTGGCACAAGCAATGCACATGACCTCAGTATTGGCACACAAGACAAAATTCACTCTGCTGATGGATGGAAAATCTTAGAGGGAACACTGATCCTGTCCCTTCACAGCCCAACTCACACTAACAGCTGTGAGCCCCTAGCGCGGGTGATTGCAGCAGCATAAGAGACTGGATTTCATGGGGAAGGGCTTAATTTCATGGACTGACACACAATTTTTCATGTGGGCCCTCGTTATGAACAATAAAACAAGCCAGATCTGTGACCATGGTTTACAGTCCAGTCTTGATCCTGTAGAGCTTGATGGCAAACCTCCAATTCACTCCATTAACTTGCTAGATTAACACTGCTGGTAAGAGCTAACGTGGTGTACTGCAGTTGAAGCAAGGTCATAGCAGTAACCCCTGCTGAATCATGCTTGCTTACCAGTGGCTGTTTCTGGTGGGGTGCTGTGACTGGGTTGGGTTTCATTTTTTCCACAGTACAGCTGCAATCAAATTATTGTTTTCAATTAACAACGAAGAACAACTGACCGAAAGAATAAAATATATTCACCCAATAATGTTCTTGGCTTCCTTTCAATTTGACTCTTGATTTATGTAACCCTCTGGGCTCCCAGTCAAAATCAAGCACTGCATGAGTTGCACTGGGACTGTTCAGTCCCATATGTACCTTACGATTGTAGCTTTTTAAAGTCACGTTTATAAAACTGAAAGACAGAGATTGAAGGATCCATGTGGGACTTCTGTTTAGTTCTACTGCACTGTACTTTTTACAGATACTTACCAGTTAAAAACTGGACCACTCATTACCATGTTTCATATTCTAGATTTTTTCCTTTGGGCAACTGTGTCTAGCTACAATACATGCATAATTTAGACAGCAGTGAATCATTAGAGTGACTGGTGTTTTTTGTATTGCAAGTTCCCTGTGTTCCCTTACTGTGTCTGAACTTTTAGCGAGTGGTAATTTCTTGCTGTATTGTACTAATGTTTACTTGAATTAAGTTCATTGCCAACCTAAGACAAACCCCATGTCAGATGGGTGGAAGACCAGGACAGTTTCATTTCTCATAATTGCACATGGATAGGGTGTACATTCGGCATTGACTTTTGGGGTAAAATTTGAAACTAACAAAGGGCAAGTGCTATAAATAGTTTCTTGTCTTTAGTGGGTGAACATTTGTGTGATGTCCTCTTGTGTTCAGTGTTTGCTGTCCATATCCAGGCAGCAGCAAGCACAGATGGAAAAGACATACACATCCCTTCTGTATTTTATCTCCTAGGAATACTGTACTGTGTAGGCATCAGGCTAACATGTGAGGCCAAGAAGTCTGATTTGTGTTCTGATGTTTCCAAAGTGGCAAGTTGATTTGAAGCCCATCTGTAATTGAAATGAGTTTTGTTGCTGCTCTGTTGTCTTCCTGGATGAGTCTTTGCAAAATTCTGCAATATAAGCTTTTATAAATGAATATTGCCAACACTGTAAATCTACAGATTTCAGAAGATGACCCTCAACACAAATCAACTCACTGATATCACTGAACACCAAGAGCAGTTGATATTCAATTGCAAGAGCACAAAGAAGCATGGGATCTTATCTCCAAACTCACTTCACTTGTGATCTGTCAGGCTTACTTCAAGGACTTGTCCAAATTAAAAGTAAAATAAAATGTACACATCCAGATTGTTCCCTGTGGAACCATGCACAATGGGATCCCTTCCTATTCAGCTCTTCTTATTTCCATGTGAACAGGATACTCAGTTGCACCTTGAACACTCAGGATAAGGGCCCTACTCTTCTGCTGAATGCTACACGAACACAAAAGACATGGTTCCTGTGCTGAGTTGCTTATGTCCTCTGTTACCCCACTGACTTGGTGCTTGTCTGTAATAGGGATGCGTCATTAAGAACTGGCCTAGTGAGGACTGAAGTCACTACTGGTCACTGTTGGCTGGCCCTTTTTTGGTCATGTTGCCCAAGTCCCTGCATATCGAGCTGTGTGTGACGGCGCTTTGGGGTTTTCCCGTCTCCTGCACCCCCGTAATGGCACGGACAGACTCTACCCTCCAGTAGAATAGAGGGAGTTTATTGCTTCTCCAGGATACAGCACAGCACAGCAGTAATCTGGTTACAGGGCAGGCCGAGGATGCCTCAGCCCCCCTTGAGATGGGGGAGCCTGGGCCCCTAAATCCCAGCCTGTTGCCTAAGCCGCTTCCTCCATGATACCAGCCAGAAACCTAACTAACTCACTTCCAGCCCTGACCCCAGCCAGGTCTCCACTCCCCTTCTTCCCATTGTTCCGCTCTCTGGGGGAGAACTCGTCAGACAGGTTCAAAGCCCCCTTGCATAATGACTCATCCCCTGCCCTTCTGGACTGTGCTGCAGCCAGTGGAGGTCACTCCCAACCCACTGCCCAGCATAGCAACCAGCAAGGTACCCCCCACTACGTCACACTGTGGAGATTTGGACTTGAGGTCAGAAGCAGTCACTGCCCTGCCACAAACTGATGGCTGTCAAGCAGAGTTGTTTGTGATTAACCTGACTACACCACGTCAGTGATAACTCAGCAGTGTGCTCCCCTCTAATGCCTTTTTGGATGAGCCCTAAATGCGATCTGTGTCTTGCAGACAAGCCCTGAACGTGAGCAGGGCATATGCTCACAGTGCAGGTGTCACCAGGCTGCACCATTGCTTTAATGACTTTCTATGAGGCCAGTAGTCTCCTGGCACTGGCACTTATTACTTGAATGGCTCAACTACTGAAATCTTTTAAAAGGAACAGCCAAGTCCAGGAAAATTCCAGCCCCTTCCCTAGCTAGAAAAGTATCATCTTCCTTCAAAAATTGACAGACCTTTTCATTGGACTGCCTTAAACATTAGTCCCATTGTAAATGCCACACTTGACATTTTACGAGATCAGCAAAACTTCCAGCACAGGGACCACAAGCCTTATTATATCACATACTGGCAGCCCCTTCTCTTTTGCTTTGTTTCTATGTCTTGTGAAAGGAGAAGAACCCAAGAAAATACTGAGGTGTCACTTCCATGCTGGGTTATTTTTGATAACATGAATGCTGTTAAATCTTTATTTTCTTTTCCTTCCTTTCTAAATTTTTAAATTAATTTCATTGCTCATTCAGCAGAGGTACTAGTAACATAGGATAGAGTCAGGCATTGTGCAAACTTCCCTGCACATCTCTTTCAGCTTGTCTCTGTCCACAGCTGCTCTGCTCCATACCGGAGAAGACTTGCTATTCATGCTGAATCCGTTTTATTTATGATGTGGGGCAAATTCAAATCAAGGATCTTCCAATACATAAGCCCTGGATACTTATTTTCTCACTCATGCTTCAGACTTGCAACTGGATATGTATGGCTGTATCCTTGTACTTGTGTGGTGTACCATTGCCATTATTGGGACTTCATGCCACTGCTAGGGATGGTGCACATGGATCTGAATGTAGGATTAGAACCTAAATCTGAATAGTGAGAAAGATTTCACTTTCACTTTAGGGCTCTGCATTATCTAAAGAGTTCTAAGGAAAAGAATCCTTCTCTTGTAGGCACACTAAGATGTGTAATGCAGATCAATAATCCTGTCTTAAAATCAGGTTTTCAAAGGAGATTGATCTTTGCCTCTAAGTTTTTCCATCCATGTGCAGAATAATTTGTAACGTGCACCAAAACGTGCAAATGTGCATCACCATTAGAAATAAAAAAAACTTAGTTGTAAGTGCTCTGCTAATTGGCTGGGAAGAATTTGAATCTCTTCTGAGCTGCCGCAAAAGTGCACAGCTTACAGGGAACATTGGAGATAACCTACCTTTGTGAAATTCTACCTGGAAACTGCATGCACTGAAAGCGAGATAAAAGATTGGAAATTAATCCATTTTGTAGCTGTGCACTCTCTTGGAATCCATGTATGAGTCCATTTAAACTTTTCAAACATATTGATGAAGCTGCCAGAGTTTGAAAATGTTGTTAAGGTGACTGTAAATAAGGGGTATCAGCTTAATTACGTGATTTCACTTGCACTGGTGAATAGACTGCAACACAATTTCCATTGAGGAACAATACTTTGGAACCAAAGTTACATGTATTCAAAGTAGCCTTATTTTCTCTCCTCTTTTGCTGAAGATGTTTCCTTTTTCCAATATATAATCTCCCCTCTGGGTCGTCTTTATCGATTTGCAAATATTAAAGATAATCAACCCACCCCTGAATTAGATGTTGATTTCTAGATTCTGCAGTACATCTACAGTACAGTGGAATAATTGAGGAAAGCAGAAAGTCACTGAGGAACTGAAATTTTGTTGTACTGTTTTGCTGCCTCGTTGCCTGGTGTCCCTTATTCAGACTGAGTATTTTTGGTAGGGAGCAGAACACACCCAGCTGCAGAACTTGACCCAATATATTTTCAGTTCACTGCATCTCACTGAAGCCCTAGCCCAGGAGCAATGAAGACAAAGCCCCTTCTATACCCTTGGGATTCTAGGATGCTCCACTGTGTAAATCAGTATCTAGTTTGGCCCGCAGTGTAAACCAGAGCAGCACCTTGGAGTAAACTAGAGCAGCAACTAGATTAAATCACCCCCCCCCCCCCCCCCCCGAGCCACATAAATTATACCAACATTAGCACTGGTGTGATTAGCTCTGTGTCTGCAGGAAAGCTGCTCCTCCCGACACAGCTTCTGCTGTTCATGGAAGTGATTTTATTATGTCAATGGGATAATTAAGGTAATCATGATTGTGAGAGCAGTACATAGCATGGCTTGGGGTGTGTGTGTGTGTGTGTGTGTGTGTGTGTGTCAGAGAGAGAGAGAGATGTGAGGCTCCTGGTCAATAAAAGGTGTGATCACTTTAATGCATTGTGAGCACTACTGCTGCAAAGTCAGAGTGTCATCGTTCCTTTGCCTCTGGTGTGGCAGTAATACCACTGATGCCCATTAGCTATGTCTGTACTCAATACAGGGAGCTTGGATTGCATAGACCCTGCTCTGATAGCAGATGTAAGTTTTTGTAATATTTGTTTTGCTAGCATTTCAGATACATTACCCAACGCTTTGTTGGCTTTCTTTCCATGGCAGGATTTAAACTGAGGGGATGTAGCTACGTCTCCCTTACAAAAGGACAGTAATTCACTTTACTGGACTCAAAGCAAGGAGCGATTCCCCTGATTGCATGTCAGCAATCCAAGAGTAACACGGTCAGACCCTGGTCATCTGTGGGTGAAATTGGGCTGGGACCTCTGGAGCTTAGTGCATGAGCCTCTACAGCTTGAGCTAAAAGCCAGGTGGCTATTAGCTAAGGCTAATACCAAGTGATGCTTATTGGTTATGTTTAACCAGTGGCCTGAGATGGCGCAGCCCTCTGCCTGCCCTCATTTATGTGGTTAACCAGTTAAACTTAACATTTAACTGGTTAACTGATTAATGGGATTTTACATCCCTCGCAGACTCATTTTTCTCTCAAAGGCTATGTCTAGACTACAAGCCTCTTTCGAAAGAGCATCTAGATTGCAACCACTTCTTTTGAAAAAGCAAGCCGCTTTTTCGAAAGAGAGCACCCAGGCAGTCTGGATGCTCTCTTTCGAAAAAGCCCTGTTTGCATTCAAGGATGCCTTTTTCCAAATGAGCACTTTTGAAAAAAGACGTTCTTCCACATAAAATGAGGTTTACTGCAGTTGAAAAAAATGCCACGTTCTTTCGGTTTAATTTAGAAAGAACGTGGCGGCAGTCTAGACACGGGGAAAGTTTTTTCAAAAAAAGGCCACTTTAAAAAAAAAAAAAAAAAACTCCATAGTCTAGACACACCCTTAGTGGTCTCAGTGCCACTAGATAGGACAGTACACCACACCCAGAAGGAGCGTGGGTTACACAAGCACTCTGTAGTATAGCTGAACAACATCCAGCCTCCAGAGCAGCAGCAATATAAGCAAAATGGCTGATTTGAATCCCCTGAAGACACTTCTTTCCACTAGAGCGGGGAGTGGAGACCATTTTCTCTAATCTCAGGATCATCATCCTCCCCTTTAGTCTCCCTCTCCCACACTTGGGCCCCTTATTATATTATCCGTCTGACTGAGGAGAATGGGAGGGGCCTCTCTGAATGGCCACGAGCAGGTTTCAGGGGGTCTGCCAAGCAGAGCTGGCATTAGACTCACTGGAGCCAATGGTGGAAAGTTCAAGCCCTGCCGTGTGGGTCAGAAACTGGGGGCCCTAAGCTCCACCACCTGCGGCTGAAGCCAAAGGCTGAGCAGCATAGCTTTGGGAGGCGCCCTGGGCTGTTGCTATACTTACTTTCCCCAAGTTTTTATAGCATGTCGTGAGGGCTTCTGAAAGAAAAAGGCTGAAAATCTCTGAAATGAGGCACTTCCTCCCTCCCTGGGGTAGAGCGCAGCACCGTTGCAGCAAATCCAGCCAAGGTGGCCTAAAGATAAAAAGCCAGGAATATTGGGGAATCAAAGCTTGGCTTACTTCATGGCACCACAGCCAGGTGATACCCACAGATTCATTTTACATATGGGTAGACCACTTCTTGCTTTGAGGAGTGGCACCAGGTTGTTTGGGCACATAATGGTCCAGCAATTGACTCTCTTTGATCTGCATTTCATAAAGACCGCTCAGACCAAAGCCTAAGAGAACAGAAGCTGTTTCATCCAGCATCTTGATGCTGCAAAGTTACACCACCATGTTCAGGCATATACTGTATCTTTGAATGTACCATTCTAGTCCCCCTCCCTCCCTTTTCTAATGATTCTTTGGAAAAGGCTTTTGAGAGACTGGTATTACATAAAGTCTAACTCATGTCAAGGTTTTCAGCAGTATCAGGTATGAAGTTTATATAGAAGATCTATTGCTCCTATTGCTTATCTTGATAGCTAGCAACAAACTTGGGGGCTCTACTTCATCATAAGAGCTGTAGCACAACAGATTGTGGGGTCCCACTGGTGGGGAGAGAGTGGAGAAGGATCTTCTGGATTTTTGTTCAGTCGTGGCTTTCTGCTACTTGCATTAGTGATAAGTGTAATCCTAATATTTCAGAAAGGGGCAGGGTGACAGGTCGTCTTCTAGCAAAACTAAATGGTTTTATAGGCTGAAAGAATGATTAGATATGAGTACATAAAATGTATGCTCTGAATTTTCTGCAGATGGCTGGGATGCCTTTTTTTTCCTTCCCCAGTCTTATTAATTTTTAATAAATGTAGAAGTTCTTCCCCTTGGGATGTGTAGCTCTCTTCTCTCTGTTCTTGAAAGTGCATCTATTATACTACTGAGCAGTGCAGACAGGACCTCTTAGACAAATTCTGCTCTTGCTTATGCTGGTGGAAAGTTGGAGTAATTTGATGGATTCCAGTGGAGACTTTCTGGTTTTGCACCAACGTAACCAAGAACAGAATTTGGTCTTCAGAATACTGACACTTCATAACCTGCCTTCAAAATACCCAAGAGGATAGTGTAGCTTTGTTTAAAAACATTAATTAAATTTGTTTTCAATCCCACTTTATTTTTTATGTATTCTGAACTAGAGGGGAAAAAAGCAGTTGTCCCTAGACCATATGGTGTCCTTGACAATCCCTTCACTTAAGTAAACAGATTCCCTATTAATAGAATAGTTGTTTAGACATCATTACAAATACGTAAAGTTAAAACAAAATCATGGCTAATCATTTCCCTTCTTACCTTCCATCGTTACTACAATACATTTCCCCTACACCAGTTGATGACATCACTGCGTCATCCCTGACATCCTGTTCTCGGATCTGTTTTTGGTGTTAGTGATATAAATGGGTGGCGGGAGAGGAAAGAGGAAGACAAAAGATCCTGGCTAATTAAAATCTTCATCTTCAGTGGGATATTTCAGACTTCTCTGGATCTTTGGAACCAGGCTCTGTTTCTTTTTGAGAATAATTTTCTTAGTCACAAATGAGTAATGTAAACTATTTTTAAACTAAACTTTTGATAACTGTACAAGGATTAGATTGCAGGGGCAAGGCTTAAGAACACTTAAGTTTTACTTGCATGAAAAGGAGAAATAGATCAAGAATAGGAACAAACAATACAGCTCTGGGGAAAAAAAAAAGTTTGAAAGAGGAACTGGCATCCTAATCTAACATGGGATTTTCAACGGAGTTGGAGAGGGGCACCTCAATCCCATTGAATTTCAGTCTGGTTTGGATGTGTAATGCCTTTAATTCCTTTCAAAATCCCATCCCCCATTTCCATTTTCATTATAAGTGAAGGGAAGTCAGATGATCAAGCACTTGTTATATGTACTCATTTTTAAGCTAGTCTTTTTTCCATGGTTTCCTAAATGTTGTTCATGCAGCTGTTCATTGGGAACATTCAGATTAGCTGATTTTGCCCAGTTATTGCTGCATATCTTGTAGGTAAAAATCACCCATTACTGTTTGGAAACTACCACTGTTCATTCGAAGCACAGGCACACATCAAGGGAAGATGGAGACAAGGTGAAAACCTTGTCTTGCCTTGGCTAATTTTGGTCAGGCTTGTAGCTCCCCCTGTCCTCCTTTTCCCCTCCTTTGTATATATTGCACACATGCAAGGTATAAAATATATACAGGCAATGTCTATTTCTAATATTGATATGAAATGCTATTGTCTCAGTCTTTAGGGCACTGCTTGCTCATGACTGTATAACTTTTTCTTCTGCAATTCTCTTCCTCCTTGCTAATGGGGGTTATGGGGTGGGGTGCAAATTCTCTGATTTACCTAATGCCTGTGTGATGATTTTTTTAGTCACTGGAACCAGTTTTTCTTGGCGAACTATTAGACAGCACCTTGTGTAACTTTTTTTTTTCATTTCTTGCTAAAGTATGCCAGTAATTGCCAACACACGGGTGTTCCTGTGTGTAGCCTGTTTCCTATCCAGCTATGCCCTAACACCCTGATAGAAAAACAAGATAGATATAGATAGACAGGAAACTCAATGCATTATTACCCCCTTGAGATTTTTCTAATTTTATTAGTGTCCACTTTTTTCCCATGGCATTTTTATTTCCAATTTCTCCTGTCACAATTGTTCTTGCTAATTTCTAATCTTGGATATTTCCATCTCTTTTTACCCAGCCAGGGCAGCAGGAGTAGGAGAACAATACAGGATTTACAGAGGATGTGACGGCTGCCTTGCATTGGCTGAGAGGACTAATTAGGGGTACTCTGTCACTAATCTCTTGGGCCATTACAGTAAATATGTAACTACATGGAAACGGGAATGTTCTCGCACGGTGTATTAATTCCTTTTTAAAAAATTCCAGTACAGGAAATCCCTGCATTATGACGGCCTGCACTTCTGAACATTTTTGTAAGCGCAGAAGGGGCCAGAAACCACTGACTTACGTCCTTGGCCCAGATTTATGATGGCACATGGCGTTTGGCCCGCATTTATGATGGCACAGGGCGCCTATCATAAATGCAGGTTCGAGTTACGAGGCCCCCAACTTGCGGCGCTTCCCCAGAAACCGATCGTGTCGCAAGTCGGGGGCCTCCTGTAGCTTCCCTCATATTTTTAGTCTACACCAGTGGTCTCCAACCTTTTTACACCCACAATCAATTTTTAAATGACAGGGCAAGCCAGGATCTGCCCCATTCTTTCCCCGAGACCCCACCCCTTTCTTGAGGCCCTGTACTCTCCAACCTTTCCATGGACTACCAGTGGAGTTGCTAATGGAAACTCACCATTATTTACATAATAACACTCCAGCCATTTTGCTAGGGCTGCAACTAGGGAGAATGGTTTACTTTAAATTAACTAGATTAAGCGTTTTAATTTTCTCATATTAGTTGATCAAACTTCATTTTAAATAAAGTAAAACATTATGTCCAACACAAAAGATTTTGATTTTTTTTTATTTATGGTGGGGATGGGGAACCTTTTTTGGGTTAGGGGTCACTGACCCACAGAAAAATCAGTTGTGGAATACACAAGTGAGAAGCAAAAAATCTCCTCCCAAAACACTCAACCCACACTGATGTGTGGCCTCCAAACTGAGACACCTCACTCCTCTGCGCTCCAGCCCTGCAGGGTGAGGGAAGAGACAGGTAAGACTGAGGTTCAGGGTTTCCCATAGGCCAGATTTGTGTTTACTTTTCTGGGGTTCCAGAGTTAGTGGAAGGAGTCTGAGAGCAGAAGGGGGTTGGGGGAATAATGCAGAAAAGGTGAGAGGCTGAGAATGCAGCCAAATAGCTAGTTGGGGAGGGAGGCAAAGAAATGGGAAGCAAAGGAAAGTGCAGCTTTTGCATAGTAAAATTGTATCCCCCCCTTCACATCTTCCCTCTTCTCCAGCCTCGCTCCCCTCAGCCCCATGATCCTCCCCAGCCTGATCCCCTGCAGCACCCCATGCCCTTCAATGCAACCCCTGCCCCCTCCCATCCTGCCCCTAAAGTCTTCTTCTCCCCCCTCCCTGTCCTGCCCCCACATCCCTGTGCCTCCAGCACACTCACCAGCAGGGCAGCAGGGCTGGGACTCGCAACCTCCAGGGAGCATCACTGGGACTCTCAGCCTCCTGGGAGTAGTGCTGAGGTGAGGGTTGGAGGGCAGAGTTTCTGCCCTACCTGGCCCAGCCTTTTGACTGGCCCAGCTGGCCATGGTGATAGACTCCTAGGGACGCCGCGATCGACCGGTTGGTGACCACTGGACTACACCAAGGGTTCCGGAGTCTCTTGGCTTCGCTTTCAAGAAGCATATGCTGGGAATCAGCCAGATCCCCCCCCCCTTCCCCAAGTCAGTGGCTAAGCGGTACAACAGCTACAGTGTAGAAGAAATGTATAAAGTCTCTCTTTTTGTAAGTGATAGTTTGAGATGGGGGGAAAACAGTTTATAGGTTGAAACTCTGTAATCCGAACTTCCCTAGTCTGGTAACTCCCCTGGTCTGGCATCGTCGGGGTGACCCATTGGGATAGGATGGTGGGCCGAGGTCAGGAGCATTGCCAGACTAGAGTGCAGAGAGAGCAGAGCCCTGGTCACTGGGGGTAGGGTGGCAGCCAGCAGAGTAGCCAGGTGGAGTGCAGAGCCCTGGGCAGTGGGGCCTTTAGGGAGGGCCCTGGGCAGCAGCAGAGCCATTAGGTGGAACATGGAGCTCCAGGCAGCAGCAGAGCTGCTGGGGGGAGAGTGCAGAGCCCTCGGTGGCAGTAGGGCAGCTTATTTCTCATAGTGACCAAGGTAAAAAGCAGATTATTAATCTTGATCCTTCCCTCCTGCTACTTGCTTTGGTACCACATCTGCAAGCAATAAATTTTCAGAAAGTAAAGTTTTCCTCATCTACATTTCCCCATGAGGCACCCAGTAGCCTTTGATGGGTTACCCAGGAGTTTCCAAGACGCATTTCAAGTTCTGTTGGCGCTTGTTCCTTTGCAAACTAGCTTTTGGCATTTTCTGTGATTGTGGGTGATGATGTAATTCTGTAAAGACATACATTTATCCTGTACCCAGGATGGGAACAGAGAGACTGGGAGATTTCTGGACCCCCAGATGGTGATTCATAGTGGATAGCCTTTAATTTAGGTTAAATCGGAGGCCCCAACAGGTTCCCACTGCTGTCCTAGATGATGATAAGTGGTGGTGTAAGTGTGGGTACCCATCTAGTGCAGTTTGACCTGGCAGAACTCAAACTACGCTGGGCAGATGCTGAATTTCTCCCCTCCCCTAGCCTCATGCTGATTACAAACCTTACAGAACTCTCTGAGCATTTTCAAGGAGTGCTTCATGTTCCTACAGTTCCCTCTCCGCTTGGGAGGCCGTTTGGCAGCATTAGTGTCTCGAGGGTGCTGAGCTCAATGATATGCATTAATATTACCATCTGGCATCTCGGTGACGCAGAGAGTTAATGTGCTGCCTTTCGCACTAGGAAGCCTGAGTTAAAAATCCCAGTTCAGTCACAAGTACAATATGATGGGCTTATCCTGGTTTCTAGTGGACAGCTGCCCAAAGCCGCTGCTCCATTTGGTGCACTCCCCTGCAGACTGCACTAGCGATAAAGGCTCTTTCCCATTGACCATCCTACTGTGTTTGAAGTGATGAGAGTGGTAGTGGTGGTTATGATCAGATTGAGAAACTCTAAACTTATGCCCTCTGGGTGCTGAAGCCTGGCCCTTATGTAATAACCACCATCACCGTTTTCATTAGTACATGAGCAGTTCTCCTTTCTTAATCCCCTTTTCACCAAGTCAGGGAACAAATATCTGCAGTTCCTGGCCAAAGAGAGCTGTGGAGTTGGGCATTTGGGGCAGAGGCAGTCTGCAGAACCTCCCTTCCCCAGGCATCGAGGATGGTGCTGGCCGCTCGGGGAGTAATGTGGAGTGAGGGCAGGCAGGGAGTCTGCCTTATCCCTGCTGTTGGTGGTAGCCACCCCTACCCCTTGCCGCTAACTTGTCTGTGCCCCTTTGCAGTTTTTCTCATCCATGGGCCTTCTCTGCTGCTTTGTGTGGCTGTGGGTGCTGCAGTTGAGCTAACAGTAATACATAAGAGGTTTTAAAGATGTATTTTTCTACACAACAATTATAAAATAATAAGGTCATGGTGATTCTAGCAGAGTTAATGTTTTGCCTGTAAAAGATCTAGGTTTCACACCTGTTCTCAGGGCCTGGAGAAACAGGGGTTGACTTGTGTCTCCTAATGGCAGTACCTTCATTCATATGGTTACAGGACAGTTGTAACTCTCTGCTGCGAGTGACTTTCAAGCAAAGAAAAATAAGGGGAACATAGGGCTCTGTCAGAAATCTGGCACCCTTCCATTCAAACAGTCACATGGTCCCTTTATAGCAGCTGGTCAGTAAAAAAGCAGCTGTTTGACAGTGTGAAGGCTTTTCTGGTAAAGTTGCATTTTGGAGAATGTAACTTTTACTGACTTCTTCATGCTTTTGCTCTTCTCCTCCTCCCCTTCTTGGTTAGACATCTGAAGAGATTTAAAATTTCAAATTATTGTGACTAAAGTAAAGTTGCAGCCAGGAGAAGTTCTTGTTTGCCATCTTTTAGCCTAGTGGCTGTGGATGAGCAACCACCTGGGAATGCAAACTTCAACAGACTCATCCTAGGAACAGTTGGAATGGTGCTACAGTACTGTGTTCTTCTGCTGTGTGCCTAGATACGTATGCATGTGAGGCCATCTAGATAGAGCTGTCTCAGGTGCATTGTCAGACACAAGGCCAAAGATTTTTCAGCCTCCAAGAAGCATGTGTGCGCTTTTATGACCCCCTTCCTACATCTGCAGTTTAATAAATATATAAAATAAGTATACTAGATTTCTTTTCAAGCCTTCTCTTTTTACTGGGGGCTTGTTGAACAAAAAATCTGCTTTTTAAAATGACACAACCCTTTTAGTGTGTTCTGTATGATTTTTAAAATAATTGAAAAATGATCGTGAAGCACATTCACTAACCCTGCTGCCTATAGATAGTTAAGCCATGAAGCTTTCTGTCTGTTTAAACCAGACATGACTCTGGAGGAAAGTGCTCTATGTAGGGAAATTTGAGGAAGTAAAAGTTTATCTTTAATGAAGAATAGCAAGCTCTTTTCAGCAGTAGATCTCAAAGCACAATAAAAAGGAGCTTCAGTGTAATTCTTCATCCCCATTTTACATTTGGAGAAATGAAGCACAAAGTGACTTGCCTCCCTCTGTCCTGACCAGGTCTTTCCCAGCAGAGTTCCCTGCCAGTCTGTCCCATTTGCATTAGGTTTGCATTAGTCTAAGGTTCTTTAAGGTTTGTCCAGGATATTGCAGGAAATTGTCATATCTATCCCCCTTCCCGTTGGCACTGCAGTGAATTTATAAGTAATCTGAGTTCACATATACCAGAGGAGTAGCCATGTTAGTCTGAATCTGCATAAACAATGAGAAGTCCTGTGCCACCTTATGGACTACTAACAAATTTATTGAAGCATAAGCTTTTTTGGGGCAAAGACCCACTTGGTCTTTGATGATGCGTCTGACGAAGTGGGGCTTTGCCCACGCAAGCTTATGCTCTAATAAATCTGTTAATCTCTAAGGTGCTACAGGACTTCTCGTTGTTTATGCTGAGTTCACATATTGTCCTTCCCCCGGTGTCTTCCCAATCACGGTTCAGAATGTTAGATATCGGGAAAGCTCCAATGTATGAATGTGGGTTGGGGGAGACCAGGTGAAGAGTGGAACAAGAACAGGGTTGGGAGGAGTAGCTTCTGAAGGTGCTGTTACTTGTCACTGTTCCTGAGTGGTATTGGCTTCTTTGGCTGTTTTAGATTTGCTAGTACAAAACTGGTGAAGTGATGTTCCAATGGGTAAAACTGAACTGAGATTTGTCCTTCCCATCAAAAATATTTTTCTGCAGTAGAGAAGTTTTGTTCAACTTCACTCCAGCTCATGAGGCACCACTGGTTAAAAAGAGGTTAGGCTGCCTGTCTGGGGAGGGAGAGAAACATTAAGAAGAAATTTGGACTTGACAAGTGGGTTATGTAGTTCCCTGTCAACATTACTATTCTGTAGAAATCCCAGATCTGTGTAATAGAGTAAGATGTCAAAAAACGTCAAATGCAAGTATGGCCCTGTGCTGGCTTCCCTGGGAAACAAGTACAGAATAAGCAAGCCTGTGTGTGTGATGTTTGTGTTCCTTTGATTTTCCAGGAGTTGGTACTGTTGACAGATGTATGAGGTTCCACCATAGTAATATGCTGCTGGTTTTGTGGGTGAGCAGGATTTTGGTGGTGATGCAGGCTCTTCAGTCATTCCACATGTTAAAATCAAATATAGTTCCCTTACAGACTTACTCTTAATTTGCTTTTACTGATTTACTTGCTGCATAAATGCTGAATCATGAAGATAAGCTTATGGCAAACTCATTAACATTAAAGAAGAGAAACCTGGATTACAAGCCTCTTCCTCTCTAACTATAAAAGTTTAGATATAAATGAAAATGTGAGAGCTCTGATTGTCCCTTTAATAAAGTGTCTGCAGTTTTTGATTTTTTATTTTTTACTCTGCCATTAATAATACTCTCTCATGAGCTTGAAATGAATATTTATTTTTACCAGTTTTAGCTGTTTCTTTTTGGCACATATTGAGTCTACTCTATCAAACTTCCCTTTATTTCTTATGGATTAAATACCATGTATATTACTAATTGGTAGGCATCTGAACACTGATTAGGTCTGATTAGGCTGAGCATTCGTCACTTGCATTTGTATGACTGTGGGAGCTGCTGATAGTAGTCTGTACAGCTGAAAATCAGGGCAAGAGTTCAGAAGCTGACCAGCATGAGATTTTAAATGTCATTGAATCTCACTGCAAAGTCTTTTCTCTTCCCAGCAACCTCAGAATTAATCAAAAAAAATGGCCATGTCACACATCAGATTCTACCTACATCAGAGACACCAAATCTCCAGAAAGTCAGGAGAGCATGGGACTACTCCACTTAGAGAATATAGGTCACAAGTCAGTGACATTCATTTCTATTCTGAAGGGGGTCTGGCCATGAAGTGTGGGAATGTCTGAACGTGTAATCAACTTGGAGAGTATATTTAAGGGAGAGGATTAACTGCTAGTCACCGAGACGGAAATGTGTATTCAAAGCATTGCACTAATGGACTTTGAATCAGGCTGTGGTTTAGGGTTTAAACATATGGTCTCAGTAAACTTGCAGATTTTAAAGGAGAGTTCTGTCTGAGGCCAGGCCATTGTCCTCTGCACTTTTTTGCCAAGATATTTTGAGTTGCATTTAAAATAATCTCTGCAAAATAATAAGAAAAAGTCCTTTCTCTGCAGTCTCCCCTGCCAAAGTGTCAGGGGTCAGGGTGTAGTTACCAACTCCAGAGTCTATTCTTGTCTTAGCATTTGTGCTCAGGGTACTTGCATTGACAACCCAGCTTTGGTTACAAGAAGGAGGAGAATTGGTGGTCTCAACTTAGAGCAATACTACGTGCATTACAAAACTGCCACAGAATTCAGCATAACCCTAGCATTAAGGTGAGACCCAAGAGGGGCCCAGGACTAAAATAGCAGGCGTTCCTGCAAGTAAAGATAGAAGACAGTTGGTAAAAAATATTGGAAAAGCCTTTTTTCCTTATCTGATTATTACCATCTGCATATTTTCACCCAAAAATCCCTTTTTTGAAGAGAGGGTGAGGTGGGAGAGGAGAGAGAAAATAACTTTCTAGAAGAGAACCGTCTGTCTCTGTCGTAGAAGATTTCTCCCAAATAATTTTATTAAGTAGTTGGTGCCCTAACCTTGCTTTCAGAGTGTGAAGAGGATATTGTCTACATTCCTATTTAGTTGTGTTAAAGAAAAACGAATTATATCACCAGAAATTCAAGCAAGATCGAAATGACCAAGTTGGGCCTCCCAAAGGTGATGTAGGGACTCTAGCTAGCAGAGTAACAGTTTAATTACAAGCCTGATCCCCCGAATGGTGGGATGTGCAGAGGGATCCCCCGAATAGTTGCATGTGTAGAGAGATGTTCCACGAGGAGTAATGGTAGTTCGGAATAGGAAGCCTAATCCGAACTACCTACTCCATGCCGCGTGTAGCCACGGGCATGGAGTCCGAACTAGCGGACATTTAAAAATGGCGGCACCCGGCAATATGCAAATGAAGCCCGGGAAATTCAAATCCCGGGCTTCATTTGCAACTTCGGTTGCCTACATTAACCACCCTACTTCGAACTAGGGTGGTAGTGTAGACATACCCAGGGTGACTTAATCCAGGGGTTAGGGAATATTGTCCTCAAAGACCCACCATGCTCTCCAGTAGTGATGTAATAGTGTAGTTGATTAACCGACAAGTAAATGCTTATAGATTAATGCTGTAGACTACATGCATTTCTCTCCGCACCACCTGCCAGTAAATTTTTTAGCAGGCTGGCCAGCAGTCCTGGCTCGCACCAGATCTGGGACCTACCCCTGCTGTGGCTCTGCATTTAAAGTGTATTAGGAGCCAGGTGGGCAGGCAGCCCAGTTCAGTTCTGGCTCATGCCAGGTCTGAGAGCTCAGCCCCTCCTCTGGACAGGAGGTGCTGCCACCCCGTGCTGCTGCCTCTGTATCAGAAGCAGCAGTGCGAGGCAACAGGCAGCCAGTCTGTGAGGGGGAGCTGGTTTTTAAACTGGCTCCCCTCGCGGACTAGCTCCCGCCTGGCACCCCACGCTGATGCCTCTGATACAGAGGTAGCAGCACGGAGTGGCAGGGGGCTCCTCTGGAGTGGGGCCAGAGTGCACTGGCTTCTGGCCTCACCCCCGGGGACTATAGAATTGTCGACTAACCAAGAAGAATTCATGAGGTTAATCAACTATTCAATTAACCAATATTTACTCTCCGGTGCACCCTCAATGGCAGAGGCAGTACTGATTGATCCCAAGAGGAACTGCAGTCTGATATCTGCAAATAGCATAAGAGGCACGGATAACTCTATCTTTTTCAGTGTGAGGGTTGGGGATAGGTTTTAAGGAGAAGAGAAATCAGTGTTTCTCAAATGAAAAAAGACAAAATTAAGAAATTCTTTTCTCTCTTCAGAGAGGGAGTTGCACACAGCGGATATTTCCTTTATGAGATGATCCTATAGAATCCAACAGACAATAACAACTTATGTATAGATTTTTGAACATCCTCCTGCCCGGCACACATGGAATATAATAGAGATGTAAGAGTTTAACCAGTTAACCAATAAGGATCAGCTTATTGATTTCCTTTATCATTAAACTCTTCTGCCCTGCATATGGGATCCCAAATGCTGGTCCTGCTTCTGGGGAGTTGGCTACTCCCGTACCCTGTGGGCTCTTCTACTGCAGAGTCTGCAGCGCAGGGTGGCATCCGGTTTCCCGGAAGCCATGGGGGCATCCCTCATCATCCTTCCCTTCCTAGTCTTATCCAGCCACAGTTTCCCCTGAAATGATTAGCCATGTAACCACTTAGATTCTAACAGTTAGCCAGTTACTGTTTTTAAACCTTTTTTACATCCCTAAAATGTAATAAAGATTTCTCTGCCACAGAATTCTGTAGGATTATTTGAAAAGCTTACAGAACGGATATCATTCACCCTTAAATTCTGTAGGTTTTTAGAGTAATTTCTTTAGGGCATCTTATTTAAGTATACTCTCATCTGCCATGTTGAATGAATGCCTGAATGTTCATAGCACCTCTAATTATATGGGACTCGCAAGCTGTGAAGTTACTCTTGTAGCACGTGTAGCCTGTAGTCATATATGATGTGCCACAGCCCCTTCGTTTATGCATGGGATTAGAAGGTGGTTTTCTTTTTCTAGCCACAGGGAAGTGTTTCCTGTTCTGAAACACGATCCATTTCCATTTAGAAACTTACAGTAAACAGTGTACTATTTTCAGTCACATGTAACAGTGAAGAAAGTTTAGTCATGATTGTTGCTGTACCTTGAGATCTATGGCACAAACTATATTTACTCTCTGGCTATAGGAAAGAGAGTCTGGTAGATCTACCAGCTGATTTCTAGAGTCTCCTGTTTATTCAGTGTACATGTGGTTGATTCCATATCTTTTGGAAGGGAAAAAGGGGAAAAAGGTGTTTTGTTTTGTTTTTAACATAAAAATGATTATTTGTTATAATTGGAAGCAAAAAACACACCCCTTGCTTCCATCAGATATAGTCTGAACATTGCACTGGGTAAGTGGCAGGTCACAGCTCTCCCTTTACTAACCTGCAATACATGTCCTTCTATTCCAGCCATGAGCCTCTGTTCAGCACAACTTGTACCTTAGTAGCGTTCCTCACTCCCATCTCTAGTATTCCAGCCCTAAATCACCATACGGTTTTGAAAATGCACCTCTATTGACTTGACCTACAAAACCTGTTTTTATTTCAGTGTTGGCCCTCACACAAGGTTGCTGTCTATCTCATCATTTCTAGGACTGTCCTCATTTTATCTCACAAGCCTCACCATAAAATTACCCCCAAAAAGATAATTGTTTCATTTTTTGTCATTTCCAAAATGTATAAGCAGTTGTACAACCTCAGAATCAGAGAAGTCTCCAATGTTTATGTCTGCTTCTGTTTGCAAATTCCACACTTCCTCTGTGTTTCAAGGCTTATAGTAACTAGTGGGGAAAAGTACAGAGCAATTCTGAGTTCATGTGTTTTATGTACCCAAAGGCCCTGTGATGGGGAGGAAGGAGGTGCAAAGGGTCAACTGACTGGGGACCCGGCGATTCAAAGAGGCCCAGGGCTCCCAGCTACTGTGGCAGCTGGAGCCCCAAGCCCTTTAAATTGCTGTGGGAGTGCCAGATAGCATGTTCCAGACGGCCCTGATGGAGGCAGGTTAACAGTGACAGGAGCTGCGGGAGAGTGAGTTTACAGTCATGGGGTTGTTTAAGATGAACTAGGTTGTAAACGGAACAGAAAACTATAAGGAAGGTTTGTGTTTTAACTGCCCTTCTGCTTATCAGGGCTGCCCCATATGTGGCAGATGAAGTCACTCCTGCCTCAGAAAGGTTAATTTCATATCCTCAGTAAAGTTAAAACAAATTCTTCTTCAAGTGCTTACTTATGTCCATTCCACTAGGTGTATGCGTGCTGCGTGCACAATTCCTAGAACTTTTTTACCCTTAGCAGTACCAGTTGTGCCAGCCTGGGGAGCCCCCTACAGTGGCACCGCTATAGCCATGCATATACACCCCTGCTGGCCCCAACCCCCCTCAGTTCCTTCTTACTGCCCGTGACAGTCCAGAACGTTCATCTTGCTTGTGAGACTACTCTTGGCTTTCTCTTATCTTGGTTTAAATAGTTTACTTATAGTTAGTGTTGTTTGTTGTTTTTTCTTAGTTAGTGTACTTGGATAGTTTTCACCTCTCTCCCCCTCCCCCAGTGTTGGGGGAGGGTATGCCGGGGCCGCATGGCTTCAAACCATGCCGGTGTTGTTCCAAGCCTATGCCCTGCAGCAACCTACATAAAGACTGTTTAAAGTGCTTGAGCAAAGGGCACCTTACAGACACCTGTAAGATTTGCAAGTCTTTCAAGTCCCGTAACAAGCGGGAACGCGACTCCTGCCTTAAGTTGATTTTCATGGAGTCGGCGCTTCAGCCCCTTGGAGTTCAGGGGGAAAGGGGTTTTATTCCCACTACTTCCTTGTCCTGAAGTCTAAGGCGGACTTCAGAAGGCTCAACACCTTCATAAAAAAATCAAGGTTCAGGATGGTAACGCTGGCCTCCATCATCCCCTCACTCGATCTGGGAGACTGATATGCTGCCCTCGACCTACGGGATGTATACTTCCACATTTCCATTTCCCCTCACCACAGAAGATTCCCAAGGTTCATTGTAGGGCCCCACCACTACCAGTTTGCAGTGCTACCCTTCAGCCTGTCCACAGCACCAAGGGTGTTTACAAAATGCAAAATGTGGTGGCAGCCTCCCTGAAAAGGAATGGGGTCCACGTCTACCCCTACCTGGACAATTGGCTTATCAGAGGGAGGTCAAGGGATCAGGTCTCCCGGTTCGTAGATCTATCCAAGCAAACCTTTTCAAGGTTGGGGCTGTGGCTAAACGAGGTGAAGTCTACGCTTGTTCCTACCCAGGTCATAGAAGTCATGGGGGCGAGACTAGACGCTTCGGCAGGGAGGCCCTACCTTCCAGATCCCAGGTTCCAGACCATAAGGACAATGGTCCGCAAACTGCATTCCACACCTCTGACTATGGTGAGCCAATGCCTGAGGCTGATGGGCCATATGGCGGCGTGTACCTATGTTGTGAGGCACGCCAGGCTGCGACTACAGCCTATGCAGGACTGACTGGTGAAGATGTACAAGCCAGCCCATGACCATATATACGGACTGGTCACGGTCCCTCCCAATGTCCTGTTGGCCTTGGACTGGTGGACGAGGGAGGGCGAGGTGTGCAGAGGAGTTCCATTGGTGCAGTCCCTTCCTACGCTTCAGCTGGGATGGACGCCTTGGATGCCGGATGGGGAGCCCACCCTAGGGGAGCTCAGGACACAAGGTATGTGGTTCAAGGCGGAGAGGAATTTTCATATCAATGTCAAGGAACTCAGGGCAGCGAGGCTTGCATGCCTGGCGTTCCTTCCC
This sequence comes from Pelodiscus sinensis, assembly GCF_052426305.1. Taxonomy (NCBI): domain Eukaryota; kingdom Metazoa; phylum Chordata; order Testudines; family Trionychidae; genus Pelodiscus; species Pelodiscus sinensis. The sequence goes on along the minus strand of NC_143059.1, from coordinate 30,968,210 downwards.
CGTCTGCGTGGCGCCTTTGTATCTGTTCAGATGGACAACACAACTGCCATGTATTATATCAACAGACAGGGTGGTGCTCACTCTTCTCCCCTCTTCAAGGAAGTGGTAGCCTTCTGGGAGCTCTGCATTGTACACAACATCTGTCTGCATGCAACTTATCTCATAATACGCTCGCGGACCACCTCAGCAGGGCATTTGCAGCCCACGAGTAGTCCCTCAAATGGGAAGTGTCCAGCTCGCTTTTCCACAGGTGGGGGACTCCCCTCCTCGACTTATTTGCGACAAGGCGCAACAGTAAATGCCCCTCATTCTGTTCCTATCGGGGTCTCTGGGGGACGCCCTGATGTTACAGTGGTCAAAACGTCTGCTGTACGCTTTCCCCTCCTTCACAAGGTGCTCTGAAGGGTCAGGCGTTACGGGGTGACACTAATCCTTATTGCACCAGCATGGCCTCACCAACATTGGTTCACCACCCTCCAGAACCTCCTCATGGAGGATCTTGTCCTGCTTCCCTCGGTCCTGGACTTGCTGATGCAGGATGTAGGCCAGGGCCTCCTGTGCCATCTGGACCTCCGCTCCCTGCATCTCACGGGCCTGGAAGATCAGTGGCTCAGGGGGGAGGAACTCCTATGCTCTGAGCAGGTGAAGAGGGTCCTGATGGAAAGCAGGAAATCCTCCACCAGGGCCACCTGTAGATCCAAATGGTGCAGGTTATCGGCTTGGGTTGCTAAGGAGGGTGGGACCCCGGAGTCTGTTCCCACCCAGAGGATTTTAGACTACCTCCTAGACCTCAGGCAGCAAGGGCTGTCATCCTCCTCGATTAGGGTCCACTCGGCGGCTATTGTGGCCTTCCACCATGGGGAGGGTGGCTGCTCAGAATTTGCTTTACCCATGGTTAAGAGGTTCCTTAAGGGGTTGGCCAGGCTGTACCCCCACGTCAGACAACCTATCCCTTAGTGGGACCTGAACCTGGTTCTCCACGGCCTCATGAGGGCTCCATTCGAGCCAATGGCCACCTGCTCCCTGTCCCATCTGTCACGGAAGGTGGTATTCCTGGTAGCCATCACTTCGGCCAGAAGGGTCTTGGAGTTACGTACCCTTTCCTCAGACCCCCTGTACACGGTGTTTTCTAGGGACAGAATGACCCTGATGCCACATCCGGCCTTCCAGCCCAAGGTGGTGTCCCCCTTTCACATGTCCCAGAAAATCTACCTTCCGGTGTTCTACCTGAAACCGCACGTGGATGGGAAAGAACAGGCCTTACACACGCTAGATGTCAGGAGGGCATTAGCTTTTTATTTGGAAAGAACGAGACAATTCCGTAAGTCCACACAGCTCTTTGTTTCCATAGCTGAAAGGATGAAGGGTTCCCCAGTGTCAGCGCAATGTCTGTCATCGTGGATTACTGCTTGTATCAGGGCATGCTATGACCTGCAAGGGAAGCCAGCACCCCCCGTTACGGCTCACTCGACCAGGGCCTGAGCGTCGTCCACAGCCTTTCTGGTGCAGGTTCCGATCTTGGACATCTGTAAGGCAGCCACGTGGTCATCAGTTCACACGTTTACTTCTCACTGTGCAATCATGCAGCGGGCTAGGCAAGATGCAGCTGTAGGGGTAGCAGTGCTGCAGTCCGTTTCTCACTAGGTTTCTGACCCCACCTCCGTTGGTATAGCTTGGGAATCACCTAGTGGAATGGACATAAGCAAGCACTCAAAGAAGAAAAAACAGTTATTTACTTCGTAACTGTTGTTCTTCGAGATGTGTTTTTTATGTCCATTCCAATCCCGCCCACCTCCCCTTCATCAGAATGTCTGGCAAGAAGAAAGTGAGGGGGGTTGGGGCCAGCAGGGGTATATATGTTCACCTACAGTGGTGCCACTGTAGGGGGCTCCCCAGGCTAGCCCAACTGGTACTGCTAAGGGTAAAAAAGTTCCGGGAATCATGCACGTGGCGCTCATACACCTAGTGGAATGGACATAAGCAACACATCTCGAAGAACAACAGTTACGAGGTAAGTAAACTTTTTTCTCGCTCTTCCCCTAATATTATTCATTATGGGTATATCTACACTAGGAAATTATTTCAGAATAACTAAATTTGAAATAATAACTCCTGAAATAACTATTTCAAAATAAGCTTATTCCTTGAGGAAAGCAGGAGTACAAATTCCAAAATAAACAGCCCATTAATTCAAAATCATGGGCTTGGTAGTGTGGATGCTCTGCTTGTTATTTCAAAATAAGGGGGGTTATTTCGAAATAACTCCCTTGTGTAGACCAGTATTGTGTCCAGTTCTGGGCCCCCCACTACAAAAAGGATGTGGACGCATTGGAGAGGGTCCAGTGGAGGGCAACCAAAATGATTAAGGGGCTGGAGCATATGACTTATGAGGAGAGGCTGAGGGAGTTAGGTCTGTTTAGTCTGCAGAAGCAAAGAGTGAGGGGGGATTTGATAGCAGCCTTCAACTTCCTGAAGGGAGGTTCCAAAGAGGATGGAGAAAGGCTGTTCTCGGTAGTGACAGATGGCAGAACAAGGAGCCAATGGTCTCAAGTTGTGGTGGGAGAGGTCCAGGTTGGATATTAGGAAAAACTATTTCATTAGGAGGTTAGGGAAGCACTGAAATGGGTTACTTAGGGAAATAGTGGAGTCTCCATCCCTAGAGATGTTTAAGTCTCGGCTTGACAAAGCCCTGGCCTGGTTGATTTAGTTGGGATTGGTCCTGCCTAGAGCAGTGGGCTGGACTTGATGACTTTCTGAGGTCTCTTCCAGCTCTATGGTTCTATGATTCTATGAGGGCTATTTGTATTAGACGGGTAGCCATGTTAGTTTGTAACTTTAAAAGCAGAGAGTAGTCCTGTGGCACCTTAGAGACTAACAAAAATATATATACTATTATGAACTATCATGAACTTTTGTGGGCAAAACCCTCTTCTTCAGCATCTAGGATCCCCCGTAATGGATCAGGGTCCACTGTGCTGTACAAGCACAAAACAAATGTGTACTGTACAGTGCTTTAAAAAGTAATGGTCTTAAAGTCCAGTGGGATTAAATGGTAAAAGAAGCAGTCTGACGTAAAAGCAAAGCTTTTACAGTATCTAAAACCAGTTACTCTCTGAGGGAGGAATCTGTAGATGATGACACAGTGAACGGGTTTTGGAGGGCTCTGAGGGAAGATACAATTTTTCTGGTATTGCTAATCATCAAAAATCTCTACATGCAAGTGTTTTTTACGAAAATGGAAGATGGAGACCATTAGGGAATATTTGTTTTAACCAAACAATGTTAGTCTCCAATTTTTCCCACTAATTCAAAGGCTATGTTTTCCTTTTACAGCTTTGTGCTATTCACCCTGACAAAAAGTCTGAAGGGGGTTGGGGGGGGGGGGGGGATAGTGGCAGAATGGAGTAAATGTTATACAGTAGTAGCTTTTAGATCTAGAAACATTCAGCTTCGGGGTGGAATATTTATTTCCCAAAAAGTAAGTTAACTGATTTAAAAAGTGAAAGCAACTGCAGACTGTTAGAAGAGCTTTTTTCAACACTGACTTCCTTATTCCAAATGTGTTTAGTTGCTTGGGTTGTGATTTGTTAAAATCATTTTGCACATCAGCACAAGCTTTAACATCAGGTTTTTGTTAGGAGTACTTGCAGAAGGTGAAGTTAAATTTTGCATTGTGTGAGCATTGAAACATGAGCTTTAGAGATTCTCTTGCTAAGAGTAGCTATGCTAGTGGATCTGATTGCATGAATATATATGGAAACAATGCTAAGGGCACAAGTGGGTTAAAAAATCCTTCAAATGAGTATTTGTGGAAACGTTTGGCCTACATACCAGGGTGATTAGCAGCTTACAAATATCTAGATAGAATAGAATAGACTATTTGCCCAGCTCTATTTATGACAGGGAGGCAGATTTGTATTCATACCAAAGAGGCAGTGAAGCTGCTGTATCAGGGGATTGTAAAGTGAAACTGAAATGACAAAAGGGAATGGGAGCTCTGAGTCAGGAATACTTGCAGGATCAGGCCCTACGTTTCCTGGGACGATAATGAAAGTGTATCTAAATCTTCTAAACATCAGCTTAAATCTCTCCCTTCCTTAGCAAACTTCCTTCCACCCAAAACAGCCATTTTAAACCGTCAGTCTGACTGGCTTTCTCCCCAGAGATCTCATTCTAGCAGGTAATATGTCTCGAAGGCCAGGCCATGTGTAATTAGAGCAGCTTTGGAATGTTGTGAACTGTCATATAAAAATGATTCAGAGAAGAATTGCTTTCCAAAACCAGTTAATGCCTGGCTTAAAATAGATCTGACGGGTCTTTCTTTTGGCTGCCAAAGCCAGCACAGAAATTCTTGTTCGTTTTTTCCACCATCACTGTTGTCTCCACCGTTCTCCTCATCTTCACCCAACTTCAATTTATGTTATGGCAACTTCATTTTATTTTGTGCCAAGACGCGTTGCATTTTTGAGTGTGATATTAACTTTTTTCAGTGATATCCTTTAGTTTCCCAAGCAACCAAACAGTTACACCATCAAGATCATGAATTTTAAATAGTGTGTGAAAGGAGCAGGGGCTGGATAAATGCACTCTCCCTCTGGCATTAGCAGAGTCAGGGAATCTGAAAGTTGCTCATTTCCCTGTATTGGCTTGTAGAGAATGGTCTTCATTTAGAGATGAAGCGCCTCCGTATTTCCAATCTCTGAAATGGTAATTGCTCTATTTCTGTTCATCACACTGAGCAAAAACCTGGAACTAGGATGAAGTGGGACTGGTCAAGCTACATGCTAAGCTCTCTATGGGAGAAGTTGAAAAGAGTCTTTACTGCCTTCCCTTTCCAGCTGTGGCATGGGAATGGAGCTCATTATTCTAGCCCTTGAGCAGAAGTAATACTCTAGCAGCCAGTATTCTCCCCCTTTGCTGGGACGTTATGACCAGTGGCTCCACCAGCCGTGATCTGCAATCCCCTTGCATGCTGGGGCACAGGGAGATGCTGTGGAGTAGAGTTCTATAGTGCATATGATTATGGACTTCCTGTGTGCCATGGGATCTATAAACCATGCTCCTATCCCCAGGGACAAATGCATCAGACCCTACCTAACTCTAAATGCAGGGGCTAGATCTGATGCATGCTATATTTTCCTCTTCCTTGTGTGGCTTCCCACAGATAGCTGCAGAGATTTCCTTGTAAATAAATTAATCCGGGAGATAAGGGTCTGTGATGACAATTCAGGCAGAGGTGCAATCTCCAGAACCCTCTGTGAAAGAATTAACTCTCTCTAGTATATTACAGACCATTACATATCTACAATGCAGGAGAACCTCACTAAATCACAGTCAGCACACTTGAGAACTAGGGCAAAATGAAGGTCTCCCCCTGCTTCAAAGCAAAGATTCCAAGGGCTGTTCAACTTCTGTTGCTCAGAAAGATGAGGTTGAAAATAAATCCAGTCTGGACTTTTAAACTAAGGTAACTTTTCAAAAACCTATTCATTCTGGGTATTACTCTGTCTGGGATTTAGGTAGCATGGAAGGTTCATATAGCTGTCTTGCATGTAGAGTCAATGTATAGTCTCTATAGCCTAGGACTTATGCAAATGGCTCATGCTAATATTTGACCAAATTTTGTATCCAGTGACCACTGTCATCTAAGGGTGCCTCTGAACCTGAATACCAGCAAATGCTGTTATGATTCTTAAAGTGAGAATGGAGCTGAACTCTCTGCAGATGTTTCTATATTGCTGCAGATAATGTGGAAAGAATTAGCAATTATCCATGGTAAGCCTCATCATCCACAACATTAAAGATACATAAGAGTTTTTTGGAAAAGGAGGTATGAAGAATAGGCTTTCAGTAATGAAAAGTGAAGGTAATATCAGTGCAAGGTTTTTGTGAAACTGAATGAACTAGATCCCCAAAAACACAGGCTAAGGGACCAGACAATCACCATGTACTGCACTCTTCAGTGAGAGGCAAAGGCCTGACTAATGAAGTCAAACCATATTCTATGTTTGTGTATGCCCTGTGAAATCACAGGACCTGCACTAGTTTCCTGGGCAGTGAGTAAAGGCAGAATTTGTCACATCATCTCTACAGCTGCAAGATACACCCTCTTAAAGGTGCAAGTGCAAGTCTGCCTATGACAAGGCCCTTCTTACAATCAGAAGCCTCATCACCAATCAGATTTTAAGGCCAACATCCTTGTCATCAGTCACCACCAACCCTACCAGCAGTACTTGTATCATTTTCCAGAAAAAAGGGTAAAACCTCATGAAACAGATTCTTGGCAAGCATATGGAGAGAGAACAATGAAATTAAGTAGAATCGAACTTAGCTAGAAGAGAAGGTTACTGGAAAAGCAGGTGTCAGTGTAGTTGCGCCCTTTGCATGTTGCGACAGTCCCCACTGATCCCAGGAAGACTCTAGGTGTTGTTTTAAATGTTTGTGTGTGTCAGTCGGACAGACAGATTACATTATTGGTGGCCTTTGAGGCTCAGGGAGTCTGGAAAACTGTTTATATTTCCACCTAGTGAGGTGATGCAATGATGCTGGTGAACAGCAGAAGGCTGAGAGACTGACCTGAGCCCAGGGGAAGGGCAGTGCTTGAAGAAAGGTAGAAAAGCCTCTGGAGGGAAGAGCTGTGCCCACCTTAAGACTAGGACAGAGATCTTTCATTTTGTGATGTTTGGAAGATAAGGACTGTTTTATGACTTGATCAGAAGATTGAGATACCTTGGCAACTAAACCATGCGGAAGGCTGAGAGAGCTATAAAAAACGAGGGTAATTGCAGCTCCACACTCGGCATGCCCCGGGGCTGCACCCTGCTACAATATTGACATTAGTTAAGATTTTGAAATCTGCCTAGGGGATTTGGAAACCCACTTTCCATAGAGGAGAATTGGGCCTCAAGATCCCCTACATAGGAATTTTCAAAGCTAACTGCTGTCTTTTTGTGGAGCTGTTAAAATCATTTTTAATATGCACCTATTAGTGGAGCATATGACATTGCTTGTGTCAATCATAGTTAAATAAATTAATTTCTTCTTCGAGTGGTTGCTCATGTCCATTCGAAGTAGGTGTGCGCACCGCATGCACCACGTCTTCCGGAGCGTTTTCCCTAGCGGTACCCGTAGCGCCGGCAGGGCGCCCCCTGGAGTGGCGCCGCCATGGCGGGGCATAAGTACCCCTGCCGGCGCTGCCCCACCTCAGTTCCTTCTTACCGCTGTGTTGGTTGTTGGAGCGTCTCTCTCTCTATAACTGTTAGGCTTAGATAGGTTAATGGTTCCCGTTTCTCACTTTGTAAATAGTTGTGTAGTTAGATAGTTAGGTTTTTTGTTTTGTTCCTTGCCCCCTTGGGGGTGAGGAATGCCAGGGCCGCAAGGCTTTAAAACGTGTGCTGACTGCGGGAAGTTTATGCCCAGGGGCGACCCACACGACAGCTGCCTTAAGTGTCTGGGTGAGGCCCATTTGGCAGTAGCCTGCAAGATCTGCAAGTCTCATACCAGAAAGGACAGAGTTTCCCGCTTGAAGCTTCTCCTTATGGAGACGGCGCTTCAACCGGCACTGCCGGACCAGCCTGCGGTGCGCAGCACACCGGCCTCCACGCGCGGGGCCATACACCGGCACCGGGCGTCGGCGGCAGGCTCCCGGCACCAGTCTCACCCTCCCCCTTCTAAGAGGGTGAAGAAGTCCCGGGGCAGGTCCCCATCCAAGAAGCCGGCGTCGGCTGGACACTGCACCGTTAGCTCACCAGTGCTCGCCTCCCCTCTAGTGCACCGTCGGCACCGAGGGGAGCCAGCGAGCACCCGGCCCCCTTGCCCTCTCATCGTCCGTCTATGCTGGACACCTTTGAAGCGGCACAGGACTTAATCAGCCTTACCACCTCCCCGCCATCGTCGGTTGACTCGGACGGGTCGAGGTCGCCCACGGGGCAAGCCCCAAGGGCTCCACTATCGCCCTTGCATGACCAGGGTCAGCATGCTACAGTGGCATATGTGTCGGGACCAACCACGCTGGGTTTGGCTCCCACTGCTTCTACGGGCTCCTTCACGACGCCGGGTCGTCATGCCCAGGGAGCCTCGAGCCATGGCAGGCCTTTGCTCTCTGAGTTGCCAGAGCCCCACTTGGCCGTACCAGTGCCATACTCCCAAGGCTATCTGGCTTCTCAAGAGTCGGCGTCCATCTCCGTGCCGTCATCGGCACCGGCTTTGACTCAGTGGTCCACCCCGGTATCGGGCATGGGCACCCCAGTACCGCGACAGTCGGACATGGCTCGGTCGGTATCGAGCCTGAGCACCTCGGTGCCATACCTATTGGCCACGCAGCCGGCACCGGGCCTGGGCACCCCGGTACCGCAGCCCCAGGCGGCACTGCTTCCACTTTTTCAGCCATCGCAACCGGCACCAAGCTTGAGCACCTCGGTACTGCAGTTACTGGCAACGCAGCTGGCACCGGGCCTAGGCACCCTGGTACCGCAATTGACGCACACGGCACCGAGCCTGGGTACCTCGGTGCCGCAAATGGCGTACACGGCACCGAGCCTGGGTACCTCGGTGCCGCAAATGCCGCCTCAAACAGCACCGGGCTTGGGCGCCCTGGTACCGCAGTTACTTACTGGACAACCAGCACTGGGCCTAGGCACCCCGGTGCCACAGCTGTTGGTGCCTTCGGAGTTTGCCGCACCGGGTCTGGGTCCCCCGGCACCGCAGATGGCCCATCCGCGCCGTGCGCATGCAGGCAAGCCGGAGTCGATGGCCAAGTTTGCGCCGCACTCCTCGTCGGCTCCCCCGTGGCCGGAATCCGATTACTCTTCAGACTCGGATGTGGTGTCGGTACGCTCAGGGTCTTCGGGAGCTTCTTCGACGCACAGATCTAGATCCAGGCACCGAAGGGACCACAACCAACAGATGTGGCCCCCGCACCCACAGTGGCCCTTCTGGACTCCCTGGGCCTATCATCAGTGGCAGGGCCAGCCGCCACCATCTATGGCGTTGGAGGCTTCAGGGCACCGCTCTCGTCCCTCTGCGTCCCTGTCTAGGGCGCCCACCTCCCCTCCCCAGGCGCCACAAGACCCAGCGGCACCGCAGCTGTCGGTGCTGACAACAGACCCTACAGAAGCTCGGGCCGCCCAGTCGGCACTGCAGTTGACCGCGACGGCTTCCCTGTTGGTCCAGGAGTCATCGTCGTCATCTTCCCCCGATGAGGCACTGGCAGACCCGGCGCCCGAGCTGCCATCAATGGACGCCAGAGCGCATCAAGACCTCCTGCGGCGCGTGGCTTCCAACCTGGCTGTTCCGGTCGAGCCCATAATTGAGGATATTGACCCGATGGTAGACATCCTCACTGAGGACACCCCTGCATGATTCGCGCTACCACTTAACAAGACGGTTTCGAAAATTACTAATGCCCTGTGGCAGACGCCAGCAACTCTGACTCCTACCCAAAAAGGGATAGAGAGGCGTTATTTCGTCCCGCAGTCGGGTCATGATTTTCTGTACTCCCAACCCGTTCTGGGTTCATTGGTCATGCAAGCTGCGGCCCAAAAGGAGAAGCTTCCCCAACCTGGTACTTCACCGAAGGCAAGGGTACCTAGGAAGCTGGACTTGCTAGGCCGCAAAGTATACGCTACGGGTGCTCTGCAGCTCCGTATCGCTAATCAGCAGGCAATGCTGAGCAGGTACGCCTTCAACACCTGGCAGGCAGTCGAGAAATTTAAGGACCGACTCCCGGTGGAGGACCGCCAGGAGTTTGGGGCTATGGCCTCCGAGGGTAAAATCATCACAAGAACTGCCCTCCAAGCGGCTTTGGACATTGTGGACTTGGCAGCCCGCACCATGGCGACAGGTGTCGTTATGCGCCGTGGGGCGTGGCTCCATGTTTCGGGGATTCCCACGGATGTGCAGCACACTATCCAGGACTTGCCCTTTGAAGGGAAGACATTGTTCTCGGAGCATACAGACTCCAGGCTCCATACCCTAAAGGACACTAGGTCAACCCTGAAGTCCTTGGGCATACATACGCCAGCTACCCAGCGGCGTCAACTGCCGTTTAGGCAGCAGGGTAGAGCGCAGCCCCAGATCCCCTGTGGGGACTTCTGGAGGCCCCGCTACCGGCCCTCCGGTGGAGGTTCCGGGGCGGCTGCGCACCCTCAAGGGTCTAGGGGTCGACGTCGTCGCCCCAGGTCAGAGCCCCAATGGGCAGGCCCTCACGGCCCTTCCAATCAGGGCAAGCCGCAATTTTGACTTAGAGCTAGAGAGTCCCGTACCAGTCTGCCACCGGGGCCCCCCGTTTGGGGCCCAGCTTTCCCGTTTTGCCCAGGCATGGGCACAAATAACGTCAGATGCCTGGGTCCTCAACATTGTACATACGGGCTATTCTATCCCATTCCTGGGCCCACCGCCTTCAAAGCCCCCTACCCTGTCCCTAATAAGGGACACCCGTCACGAACACATCCTGCTTCAGGAAGTGGGGGCACTCCTCGAAAAAGGGGCAATAGAAAGGGTTTCCCCGCACTTGCGGGGCAAGGGGTTTTACTCCCATTATTTTGTTGTCCCAAAACCAAAGGGGGGTATCCGCCCTATCTTGGACCTCCAGTTTTTAAACAAGGCGGTGGTGAAACAAAAGTTCAGAATGGTAACTTTAGCCTCGGTCATCCCAGTACTACAACTGGGCGACTGGTACGCGACTCTCGATTTAAAGGACGCCTACTTCCATGTGGCTATCAGGCCCAGTCACAGGAGGTTCCTTCGGTTTATGGTGGGCCGTCACCATTTTCAGTTTACGGTACTCCCCTTTGGGTTGTGTACTGCGCCAAGGGTGTTCATGAAATGTATGGCTGTGGTTGCCGCATTTCTGCGCAATTGAGGAGTACATGTGTTCCCCTACCTCGGCGATTGGTTAATCAGAGGTCGCTCGTACGAGCAAGTAGAAGCTCACGTGTCACTCACAAGAGCTCTCTTCTTAAGGCCGGGGCTCTTGGTGAATGTCGAGAAGTCATCCCTGACCCCCTCCCAGAGCATAGAGTTCGTGGGAGCTCTACTTGATGCGAAGGTGGCCAGAGCGTTCCTGCCCCACAGCAGGTTCCTTGCAATAGGGGAGCTGATTTCACAGTTAACCCGGTCCCCCATCACGACTCCCCGGGTCTGCTCCAGGCTCCTGGGACATATGGCGGCATGCACTTACACGGTGTGACATGTCAGGATGAGGATGAGACCCCTGCAGGCTTGGCTGGCAAAGGCCTTCTGCCAGTCCAAGGGCCTATGGGACTCCATAATCACAGTGCCCCCGGACATTCTGGACTCCCTGCTCTGGTGGACCCAGGAATCTGTGGTGCGCAGCGGAGTTCCCTTCAATGCCCCTCCCCCCTCGCTGACTCTGGTCACCGATGCATCCAACCTAGGGTGGGGTGCACACCTCGGGGGCCACAGAACTCAGGGCCTCTGGTCCCCGTCCGAACGGTCCCTGCACATCAACGTCTGGGAACTACGAGTGGTGAGGAAAGCCCACGAAGCATTTCTGCCGAGGCTCTCCCACCGCTTCATCCTGGTACGTACGGACAACACTGCAGCGGTTTTCTACCTCAACAAGCAGGGTGGGGCACATTCCCCACCTCTGTGCAAGGAAGCCCTGCTCTTATGGCATCTATGTGTCACGCACAACATCTCGCCCCAGGCAGAATACCTCCCCGGGTGCAAGAACCTGCTTGCAGACACACTGAGCAGATCCTTTGGAGCCCACGAATGGTCGCTCAAGGATTCTGTACTCAGCCAGGTTTTCCACAGGTGGGGCTATCCCCATCTGGACCTGTTTGCCTTGGCACGCAATACAAAATGCAGGAACTACTGTTCCCTGCTGGGGCTGGCAAAATTTTCCAAGGGAGACGCCCTAACGACCACGTGGCCAAAGGGCGTTCTCTACGCTTTTCCCCCATTCCTACTAATCTCCAGGGTGTTTACCAGAGCGAGAACTTTCAGGTCCTCAATCATCCTCATAGCCCCCAGGTGGCCCAGACAGTTCTGGTTCCCCATTCTGGTGGACATGTTGGCCCGGGCCCCCATAGTACTCCCTCCAGTTCGGAACCTACTAACCCAACCTTGGGACGGAGGAATAATGGTTCACTCGGATCTCCGGTCTCTCCACCTGATGGCCTGGTTTATCCGTGGTTGACCCAACCGGAAAGGGAATGTTCCCGACAGGTACAGATGGTGCTCCTTAGCAGCAGGAAACCCTCTACGAGACGGTCGTACGCTGCCAAGTGGCGGTGCTTCTCATCTTGGGCATCCCGGAGAGGAATAGAGCCATCTTCAGCTCCTATCCCAGCTATTCTCGACTGTCTCTTTCAACTTCATTCCTCTGGCTTGTCCTTTTCGTCTATTAAAGTCCATGTGGCATCTCTCTCCGCCTTCCATGTGGGTACGGCAGGAGCCTCTCTTTTTTCTAACCAGGTGGTTAAAAGGTTTCTTACGGGGTTGGAGAAATTGTATCCCTCGGTGAGGGCTCCATACCCCGAATGGAACGTCAGCCTGGTTCTCCACAGGCTTATGTCCCATCCCTTCGAACCCTTGGCTACCTGTTCGCTGAAGCACCTTTCATTGAAGGTTGTTTTCATAGTAGCCATTATGTCTGCTAGAAGGGTATCAGAGTTAAGGGCGCTGACCATAGAGCCGCCCTATCTTGTTTTTTCTCGTGATAATGTGAGGCTACGACCTCATCCAACCTTCCTCCCGAAGGTGGTTTCTCCTTTTCACCTATCCCAGGAGATTTATCTACCAGTGTTCTTCCCTAAACCTCACGCATCCCCTAAGGAGCGTGTTCTACACTCCATGGATGCCAAGCGAGCGCTGGCTTTTTATATCGACCGAACCAAGCCCTTCCGTAAATCCCAACAGTTGTTTGTCACATTTGGGGGAAAGGGAAAAGGTTCGCCTGTTTCTACCCAAAGGTTATCAAGATGGGTGGTGCAATGTATAGCAGAGTGTTACCAACTGGCGGGTAAAACCCCGCCCAGGGTATAGGCACACTCCACCAGGGCGCAGGCGTCCTCGGTAGCCTTCGGCGCCCAAGTGCCTATCACAGAAATCTGCAGGGCAGCCACCTGGTCTTCCCTCCACACGTTTACAATGCATTATGCGCTACCTCAACAGGCCAGGGAGGATGCAAGGGTGGGCTCTGCAGTCCTCGAATCTGTGATGTAAATATGTAAATATACAGATGTCGTTGTCTTTGTTCTGGGTTGGTGACTTGTCACTGTTTATTTGTTCAAATAAATCTGTTTATTGTTCACCTTCCTTTATGACTCTGGTGCTATGACTGTTCCGATCCCTCCTCCTTGGGGTTAGCTTTGTAGTCACCTACTTCGAATGGACATGAGCAACCACTCGAAGAAGAAAAGAACGGTTACTTACCTGTAACTGTTGTTCTTCGAGATGTGTTGCTCATGTCAATTCGACTCCCACCCTACCTCCCCTTCGTCGGAGTATCCGGCAAGAAGGAACTGAGGTGGGGCAGCGCCGGCAGGGGTACTTATGCCCCGCCATGGCGGCGCCACTCCAGGGGGCGCCCTGCCGGCGCTATGGGTACCGCTAGGGAAAACGCTCCGGAAGACGTGGTGCACACGGCGCGCACACCTACTTCGAATGGACATGAGCAACACATCTCGAAGAACAACAGTTACAGGTAAGTAACCGTTCTTTTTTATATACAAGTATTGACTCTATTAAACTCGGGTTTCTCCCTCAGAAATCTATTAAATATTGAATCTACTAGCGGGAGTTACCCGGCGTTGCTTGGGAAAGTAGTCCATTATCATTTTTTGAATGGTAGAAAAGTTACACTGAGTTCTATAGGGATTAAAATATATATAAAAAAAGTATTAAAAAACCAATTTTATGTTATCATCAAAAACTTTATTGTAAACTATATTTTTTGTTTCATTATTCTTAATAAATACGTACAAATTTTTTCCACTTCCAACTCTTGAACACGCAACATAGAGTTGTCCATGTGAAAAGCAAGATGTCTCCAAATCAATTCCAGCTCCTTTAAGTGACTGTCCTTGCATTTTGACAGTATACATTGTTGAAATATAAGTTGACAGTTGATATAACTGAGGTGAGGAGCCTGAGGGAAGGGAGGGGGAAAGGACCACGCGCCTGCCGCTGGCACCTGAGCCCACCCTCCGCTTCCTTGTCCCTCCGCCAGCCTTTAGTGAGTGACTGGCCCCGCCGCTTCCCCTGGGAAGCCGCTTTTCTCTGCACTGCCAAGCTCCGTGCAGTCCCGGGTAGAAGCATTGGTCTCTCATCTCTTCCCTCTCAGAGTCCCTTATAACCTTCTCCTGGATGACAGGTTATCCCTCCATCGGCCTTAGTGAGAGACTGTCCTCGCCACTTCCCCCGGGAAGTCGCTTCTTCCTGCACTGGCAAGCTCTGTTCAGCACTGGGGAGAGGTGTTGGTCTCTCATCTCTTCCCTCCCACAGTACCTTAAAACCTTCTCCTGGATAAAAGGTTATCCCATGCAAAGTTTGGTTGCGGTAGCTCTTATAGTGTCCAAGTTATTAGCGCACAAACATTTTCTTTTATATATTAGATTAAACTGAGCTCATTGGAATAAGATTTACTATGTGCTTATTGCACTACTATATGATAAAATCCTTCTCATTACCTGAAATGATCATAACTTCAGGCCTCCTAAGCTGCCTTTCTGAAGCAGGAGACTCCTACAACAGTAACATTTATCCTGCGGTTCCCTCATGATGGTGCTGAGTTCCTGCCAGAAGGAGATTGTAAGTCTTGGTTATGTGTTAGATTGCAGACGTTACCAGATACCTGCTGTTCCTCCACTCAAGCCAACAGTCTGAAAGTGCTGTGGCAAAATCTGTTACTTTCAGACATACTGCTCATCACCAGCTTGCTCAACTGTTACAGGTACCACTGCTCCTTACCTTGCCTGAAACACAAGGAGAGAGGTGGGAGCCAGCCACTGATCACAGAAGCATTCCTCACTCTAACTTGAGTGTACTCCTAATCAGTGCGCAGTTCAGGCTATGTGCTCCAGCTGGAGCACTGAGAGTCTGTGGAAAAGGAGAGGACCAGCATAGGACGGAAGGGATACTGACAAAAGCAGGGACCGGAAAAGAGAGGGAGAAATTACTGGGCAATGTAAAGTTGGGCAGAGATTTATTTGAGCACAGAGAGAATTTGGTTTGAGGGAGAGAGAAAGAAATTAGTAGGAGTTAAAAGACAAATGGGGAGGGGGGGGAGATAACAAAGGCACACTGATGGAAAGGAAAAAAGGTCTACAGTCTAGAAAAAGGGAAGAGGATTGATATTTAAAAAAAAAAGATTGAAATTAAAGAATTAAAACGAGACAGAATGGAGGAAGCTGAACACTGAATGAATGGAAGATAGTAATGAAGGAAGAGAATAAAGATGTTTAAATTGGAAGGAAAGAGCAATAAAAGTAGCCCACATCTTTTATGTGCTCATCTCCCCACAGCTTCATAAATTTTTGGGAAGAGGGATTACAAAATATCTTGGCTACGGAGGTTTGAGTCCCCTGCTTCCAATCTTACAGTTGGTCATATCTTTTTAAAATTACATACTTTAGCCAGTTTGTGCAATTAGAAACAAGAGTTTCTCAGATATGAATGATTACTGATTTGCTAAGCAATAAGTATTGACTTTTCCTAATCCAGATCCACAGAATCTTAACTCTAAACTGCATAATTCCATAGCATTTGAAAATATATTTTTGTGTGATCCTCTAATGTGTTTTTATCTGTTAATATTACTAAATGAAGGGCCATTCATCTCACAGGTTATTGTAAAAAAACTGATAAAGTTTTTCAGATAACCAAATTTGAATGGTAATGTAATTAAAAGCAAAATTAACTTGGTGCCTTAAGTATTTGGCACTCCATCTTCATACATGCTCTTCTTTCCAGTTACTCTGTTTCTTGCAAACATAAATAAATAAAAACCCCTTAACATTAGGCAACTAACTTGGTGTCCTTCCTTTAGAGAAATACTTTCCTCAGATAGATATGTTTCTTAATGTGTAAGTAGGTTGCAAAACTCCTTGCCACAGGAGATTTTTGAGGCCATCAATTTAGCAAGATTCAAATAAGGATTGGATATTTAGGTGGCTAACAATATTTAGTTATCTCAATTAGTAATGATGCATTTTGGAAAAGGTGTTATATCTCATGTTTCAGAGCTTAAACCAGTCTCTAATTTGTAGATGCTAGGGTGAGACCTAATGTGTACTTGTCAGGGAGCAGATCATTCCGTATCTGTAGGCTTCTTACACTTTCCACTGAAGCATCTGGCATTACCACTGTCAAAATAATGGATAAGACGGGCCTTCAGGTCTGATCTAGTCTGGCAGTTTGTATGTTCCTAATATTGCCATTTGAGTTTGTTTTTCCCCCAGTACTCTGAGGAAATGCTATTTACAGATCAGTTCTGGATTTTTTTAATAGTTTAACGTCTCTGTCTCATACTGCCTCTGAAGTTTGCTCATAAGCTGATTGATTGACTATTGTGCCATTTTTTATTTTATGCTGTTGTAGTGGTCCAGAGTGAGGAGGAACATCATGCTTTGTCCGTCAGCCTCGGCTTGAATTCACCTTGGAAATAGTAGTAGTAATAGTAGTAGTATTGTTTTTCTGTTGATATAGATCTGTGTGCTTCTCTCAAGCTCTAGACCCTTTTTGAGTTAGTTAATTTGAATCTAGAAGAAACTAGTGTCCACTTACAATTTGATATTCAGGGGGAACACAGACTGGCTGCATCTAGACTGGCAAGTTTTTCTGCAAAAGCAGTAGCTTTTGCGCAAAAACTTGCCAGCTGTCTACTCTGGCCGCTTGATTTTGCACAAAAGCACTGATGTTCTACTGTCCGAAATCAGTGCTTCTTGCGCAAATGCTTTGATGTTCCTGTTTGGGCAAAAGCCCTTTTCTGGAAATGTTTTTGCGCAAGAGGGCCAGTGTAGACAGCTGAAAACTGTTTTACGCAAAAAAGCCCTGATGGCGAAAATGGCGATCAGGGCTTTCTTGCGCAAAACCGTGTCTAGATTGGCACGGATGCTTTTCCGCAGAAAGTGCTTTTGCGGAAAAGTGTCCATGCCAATCTAGACACTCTTTTCTGCAAATGCTTTTAACGGAAAAACTTTTCCGTTAAAAGCATTTGCAGAAAATCATGCCAGTCTAGACGTAGCCACTGAGTGTTTTGAGAGCTCAGTAACAAATTGTGACTAAAAGAACAGACACCCCATCTACAGACAACCCTCTAACCTGAAATAAATTCTTTCCACTTACCATGCAACACACCTCAAACATACTCACCCAAGAACCCACCCCTGCAACAAACTCCGGTGCCAACTCTGTCCACAGATCTATACAAGTGACATCATCAGAGGACCTAACCATGTAAGAGGCTCATACAACTGCACATCTTCCAGTGTGATCTATGCCATCAAGGGCCAGCAATGCCCCTCTGCCATGTGTATTGGCCAGGCTGGACAGTCTCAGTGACAAAAGATTGAGCACACAAATCAGATATTAGAAATGGTAACAAACCGAAACCTGTTGGGGAACATTTTAACTTGCCTGGGCACTCACTAATGGATTTAAAGGTGGTTATTCTCTTACAAAGTAATTTCAGGAATCAATTAGAGAGAGGGAGAGTCTATAGAACTGGCCTTCATATGCAAATTTGACGCTAACTCTCATGGCTTGAACAAAGACATGAACAGGATGGGCCGTTATATTCAGCACCCAAATGACATGAGAAGTTAAGTATCAGGCATGTACAGCCCACTCAGCCTCAATTAGCATGGACACTTTAATTGACAATGGTTTTTCCCCACTCCTTGCTTTTTCTGCTCCATATTTGTCATCTGAAGAAGTGGATTGTGCCCACGAAAGCTCATGATATTTGCTATCTGTATTTTTGGCTAGTCTCTAAGGTGCTATAGGACCATTGTTATATTTAAGTTTTTTTAGTTACAGACTAACATGGCTGCCCCTCTGAGAACAGACAGACACCTGTAAATCTGTGTGTCAGTCACTAGCAGAAACAGTCAGATTAGGGATAGGAGGTGAGGAAAAGCCTAGTTGCCTAGTAGCTATAGCCATTCAAAAATAGGACAGCCATAACAAAGACAGGCTATAGTTTGTAGTCTAGTGAGGCACAGAATTCCTATTTCTGGACTTTCTCTATATTGCACGTGTGCCCACAAGTACACATATAGCAATACCTTTTCTATTTTTGAGGGCTACAAGTTAAAGAGGAGCTCTTTATACAGTTGAAGCCACAGTTTAATGAGAGCTTGAATTGCCAAGCTAAACCAGGAATGATTTTCAAGCACATACTTATTTTTACCACCAAAGAGAGGGGTGATTGGGCTTTTCTTCAGAAATGCTCCTTTCGAGAATGATTTCACAGCGCACAAAGGTGGCCTAAAGGTCAAGACAGATTGAGGTCTCAAGTAATAAATGGAGCAGATTACAGGGCCACAGACTCAAAGTGAAGGTGAATGTGCCCTTGCAAATACATTCCTCTACATCTGGGTCTATGTATGCACACACAAGTATGGAAGCTAACTCAATGGGAGCAGGATTGGGGCTCACGTTTTGTAGTGTTCCTAACCTTTACAAGGTGGTTAGACTTAGGCTATATTCAGGGGAGCCGACAGCCTCACTGGGCCTCTGGGCAAGGTGGGAAGGGGCAGGGCAGCCAGCCCTTAGTGCCACCTGGCCAGTGCCTTCCCCTCCTGCCCTCAGTGCTGCCTGGAGTGTACTACGCAGCATTCCAGCAGTGGTTTAAAGGACCTAGGGCTCTGTGTGCTGCCACCGTTGCCCCACCTCTGTTGTTGGCAGGCCTGGTTACGTTGCCTTTTGCTCCCATGGATGCTTTTGAAGCACCCCATGACTTAAACACAATGAAAAGTGTATCTTTATTTTCTACTGGGAGCAGAAAATGAGGGGGGAATGGGTTGGAGGTGGTTTGCTGTGAGGGTGGGGTTGGTTGGCTGGCTGACGTATAGGAAGCCTAAGGCTTTGTGTATATTGAAGCCACTTGAGACTGCTCCTCAACTTCATTTTTTATGCAAATATTGTGCAATCACTTGTTTATATTTATTGTTGCCAAGGAGACACAGTATGATACCACTTGAAAAACAGAAACAACAAAATTTAAATGTTGCGATTTCTCTGCTTTATGTCTCTGTCTGTCTTGGAGAGACGTAGCCCATTAAAAGGGGAAAAACTGATTGCAGAGTACTTTTTTTTTTTCAATTGCATATAATCTTTCAAAAAATGAGCAATCAGAACCTGGACAGGCGCTTGACCGGACAAGGAGGGAAGGGATATGGTACTTAATGAACAGAAAGATTTGTCCAAGAATATAATGGCTGCCCTGGTCAAGGAAAGCAAGAATTCTGCTATAGCATGATGTGGAAAAGCCAGTGAGAAATAGTGAGCAAATCCTTGATCACATTCATTCAAGATTCCAGGATAGATTTTGTCCTAAAGTTAATGGCCTTTATCTACCAGCCTCTATCTGAGTTCTCTCTCATTCTTGAACATTATTTTGCCCTATCATGAGGAGGAGAGGAGAGATTTGTGCTCACACCTGAATGTTGTGGGCAACTCCTTCAGGAGGACTTCACTGATGAACAAGATGGTCTGATTAAAGGCTCATGGTTTTACACAGTGTGTTCCCCAGTGAAATAGGTTCTTCATGGCATCACACCTCTCACCAAATAATGGGAACTTTTGCATGGGGGAAGTCTCTCAGGATAGATACCAATGGAATTAAAACAGGGAACATCTCAACTGCAGGAATAGTCTAAAAGGGGAAAAGGAGATTTTTTTTGTAGTAGATCATTTCTAAAAGGCAGAACACCTCAGTGATGAACTATTTTTAAAAAGTAGAAGGCATTCTGCTCATTGTGGAATTGTTCAATTGAAAGCACCAAATGGTAGGATAAGTGATCCCTTAAGTGCAGGCTGAGATTCAAGTACTAATTTATTTAGGGTTCCCCCAAAGAGTAAAGCTAACTGTACTCTTCCCTTCCACAGAAATAGAAGGAACAATCTAATGTCATTTTGATGATATTTCTTGCTCTTGACTATTCTATTCAGATGAAAAAATAATGAATTCTTATTTCTTATAGCTACCCATCCCCTCCTGCTTACATCAGCTCAGCATTAGGCCCATATATCTATATTATAGTTTTCAGTGCATTCTTGTATGTGGGGTTCAGTTGGAATCAGTGAGGGTGACTTTGAATCATTACAATTATATCATCCTTAATTTCAGGGGAAAACAGCCAAGGAAGAGAAGGAAATGCGGATGTTGCAATTGCAGAGCCTACAGTATTTGGAACGATACATCTATCTAATCCTGTTCAATGCATACCTGCATCTGGAGAAGAAAGAATCTTGGCAGAGGCCATTCAGTGTCTGGATGCAGGAGGTAAGGATTCTTCCAACTCCCACTGTTAGCACTTAGGGAACAAAAACAAATGCATTGAGTGTATGTTAATGGGGTCTACACTCAATTCCGGCTCTACATTTGTATTGGTAAGAAAATGACAACTGGCTCAGTGTAGTAATGACTAAAGTTTTCACTAAAGCATATTTCATAAACTTGTCTTTCTCTCATGTTTGCAGTGGTGCTCAAATGAAGTGGATTAGTGCACTAGCCTTTCATCTTTGTGTGTCAGGTTTGCACGTTAGTTCATTCAGTAATCAAAGTCAGTTTATCTGAATGCTGGAAAACTTGCCTGGAAGGGGAATGGCCATTTCTGAATATAGAAAAAGACCTAAGGTAGCCATCTTGACCAATTGTATAGAATAGGTGCAGGCCAATAGAAAAATTCTTTCCAGTCCTTTATCTTGGTCCACTTCAACCAAATAAAGAAGCCAAATGATACAATTTAAAACCTGTTTTAAATTGATTACTAGTGACATAATTGCTTTATCAGGTAGTATCAGCAATACATAGTCTCTGTATACTGCAGCACATATTGGTCCTATCTGAGCTAGGGAAGTACATTTGAGAAACTTTTATTAGAATGTGTGCCCCAAAGCATGGGTGCTTCACTGAATTTATCCAAACCTTTGGTCCCTTAGGCTACGTCTATGCTGGCAATTGAACGACACTTTTGTCTTTCAGGGGTGTTAAAATTACACCCCTAAAAGACACAGTTTTGGCTGACAAGAAGCACCTGTGCGAAGAGCAACAAAGTTCACGTCGTGCATTAGCGACGGAAGTATTTTGTTGGTAAAAGAGCTGAAAAACAGCGGCTATGTTGGGCGACTTTTAGTGGCACATCTATAGCAACACAGTCATGTTGCTAAAAGCTGCATAGTGTGGACAAAGCCTCAGTGTTCCCTGTTTCCCCACGATAGACCCTGGTCTGTTGCGTCTTCCACTCTAGCTCCAGAAGTAATCCTACCATTGCAGGTGAGAAGGGGCAGGAATGGTAGGGTGAGTTTAAGGACCTCCCCCAACTTCTTCCCTCTAAGAAACTTTCTGAAAGCCTCATGAACATGTATGTACTTTAGGTACCTTCATTTCTATCACTATTCATTTCAAGAGATTGCGGTGATGGTTTGGACTGGAGCTTATTTTTTTAGGGGTGGGAGGGGAGACCCTTGGGTTTTTATTTTAAGTAAATCCTGCTGTGATGGTCTCCATATAACTAGTACTCCATATAATAAAGTAATCCTGCCATTTGTGATTAAAATTACCCACCAGAGCAACTTTTTATTTACTTGTGTGTTTCACTTTTACCTGGGGTCCCATTTCTGCTTTCTCACTGTAAACAGTTGCTCATAGCCACTAGCTCTTCACCTTGCCTCTACTCAGAGTTTTCACAGAAAGAAACACAGATCTCTTAGAAACTGTTCTCTTGCAGTCACATGTTGAGAGTCCAGAATGGGATGTTGAGCCTGCAGTCCTCCTGGATTTGCTGTCATGGAAAACAACTGTTTCCTTCTTCTGAGCCATTATTCACAGGATGTCCCGATTAATATCTGAATGAGCACTTCTGTTATGATGGCCGATGCTGTCTCACACTATTTGCATCTCCATAGCCCAGTGCGTTGTCCAGATATGGTGATACAATATGATCACATCAAGATTCCTCAAATAGTTTCAGGCTCTAATTATGCTGTAGCGTAGGCATACAGGGTATGGGGCTAGCCCATGAATCTGAGAATGGGTGGTAACTCAAACACATGAGCCACGGCCAAATGGAAAAAACTCAAAACATTTCAAGAAAGTCTTAGATATTTCACCTACTACAGTAAAACTCCGATGGTCCGGCATCTGACGGTCCGGCACTCCTGATGGTCCGGCACCATCAGGAACCCAGAAGTGCTCCGGGCAGCTGGACCATTGGAGCTGCTCTGCCCCCAGCTTGCCCGATTCAGCCGCTGCTAAAACTGACCAGCGCTGAATCCGGGAAGCAGGGGGCAGCACAGCTGGAGTGCTGCCGGGTAGGTCCAGTAGCGCTGTCCCTCGGGGCTGCGGGACCAACCCAGCAGCACCCCAGCTGTCCCGGATTCAGCCGCTGCTGAAATTGACCAGCACTGACTCCAGGAAGCCCGAGACAGAGTTGCTGTGCCCCAGCTTCCTGGAATCAGCCGCTGGTCAATTTCAGCAGCAGCTGACTTGAGTACACCTGGGACAGAGCAGCTGGGGTGCTGCTGGGTTGGTCCCCACAGCGCCGAGGTTTGGCGCTACCAGACCAACCCAGCAGCGCCCCAGCTGCTCTGTCCCAGGCGTCCCAATTCAGCCACTGCTGAAACTGACCAGGGCTGACTCCAGGAAGCCCGGGGCAGAGCAGCTCTGCCTCTGGCTTTCTGGAGTCAGCCGCTGATCAGTATCAGCAGCGGCTGACTTGGGGACACCTGGGGCAGAGCAGCTGGGGTGCTGCTGGGTTGGTCCAGTAGCGCCGAGGAGCGGCGCTGCGGGACCAACCTGTCAGCACCACAGCTGCTCTGCCTCAGGCATCCCCAACAGCAGCTGGGGTGCTGACGGGTTGGTCTCGCGGCGCCAAGGGTCGGCACTACCGGACCAACCCAGCAGCACCCCAGCTGCTCTGCTGCAGGCGCCCCCGAGTCATCCGCTGCTGAAACTGACCAGCAGCGGCTGAATCGGGGACTCCTGGGGAAGAGCCAGACTATCAGAAGGGAAGGCTATGAGGGGGTCTGGGGTAGCATCCTCCCACCCCACCCCAGGCCCCTCATAGCCCCCCCTTCTGATAGTCCGGCATATCTGATAATCCAGCACCCCCTGGGACCTAAAAGTGCCGGATTATTGGAAGTTTACTGTATATGTAAGTCCCATTTCTTTTGACCCTACAGAATCCTGCTGTGAACCTGAATGGTTGATATTGTTTAGTGTGCTGGTAAGATGGCAAGTTGTACTGTTTAGTAATGGTAAGATGGAGATCTCCTAATTTTAATTTGAATCTCCCAAGCACTGCTGTTGCCTTAATTTGACTTATTCAAGCAAGAGACTTGAGGACCTCCTAACTATTTTTTCTTTAGTCATGTTTAAAACTACTGACTGTTTAAATAGCAACATTTTGGGCGGTAAGGAAACATCGCAGCCCATCTAGATTCCTCCACCGACCTGTCTGCTTTGCTACCCTGTAATGATTTTTTATCCCCAACTGCCTGTTTCATTTCCACTTCTGTTTTGAATGTTCCCAGTTACATCAGCCATTCCTCTCTCTGATTGCACCTGTTCTACATGCTAAGTACTCCTGAACTCCCACAAGTCCCTGCTTTTATATCTGCAGGTCATGCCCCATGATACAGTCGAACCTATGGTGCATCCTACACTTTAATTTAAATCTGAATTAGATTAACAGCAACCTATTCTGGGCAGCTGGTACTGTTTGCATTGTTAGAGAAATGGATGGCAATTGTGGTTTGGCAGTGCGTGGTTTCACTGCTATTTCCTTTCTTTACCACTCCCGCCTCCATGTTGTAGCCTGTTCACCTTCATTCTAGACAAATAACAGAGGATGGCATTCCTCCTACTGCCCATATGCATCATGCTTCGATCAGTCAAAGGTCACTGCTGAGTGGTGAGAGTATCCCCCTCCCTGCCATTATCCTACCTGACATGAAGTGCTTCACAACATTTGCAAGCTTAGACCTATGTGTGAAAGTTAAATCAGTATACATAAGGTGGTTTTTTTAATTGGTCTAATTAAATTGGTACAAAAGGCTATATACACATGTTCTTAGTCTGGTGAAAACCTGACTTATTTTGGGTTAGCTTTAAAACAGTTAGGAATCAATTTAACTAAACCAAAATAAGTGTGTCCACACAGGGCTTTTCACAAGTTTAATTATATTTCTTTTTAAAAGAGAGTGAACATTTAACATCCAAGCAATGGTACTGTGAGATTTCTTGATGTTCATCACTACTGCAAGTTCCTGGAATCACTGATTCAGTCAGGAGTGCAAATAATTTAAAAATCTTCCCTGTTCAGGGCCCTGGCTCCAGGCCCGCAGAAGGGATGGGGCCTCAAGTGGAAAGGGTGGGGCTGGGTTGTCCATGGTAGTGCTGTGATTATTGCCATGAGTGAGAAAACTGCTGTCAAATGGGAACAGTTGAAGGGGATGGGTATATTGTGAAGTCTGCGAATTCTGGACCTGGATTGCCCCTAGGGTTGCCAGATGGTTGAAACATAAATACTGAAACCTCCTCCCCCCCCCCCAAAAAAAAGAGAAAAAAATTCTGTTGGGCAGAGGAGACATCTCAGGTGTCCGGTATTCTCTGATTTTTTTTTACCGGACAGTAGGGGAAAATACTGGACTGTCCTGGTGAATACCGGAAACCTGGCAAAACTAATTGCTCCCCATCCTCCTTCTCCCTGTTATTTCTTTCCTCCTTCAGCCTTAGGTGTTATGGGTTGTGAGTAATATGAGGTGAGGGATTTTTGCAGGAATGTATTAGTGTATCCTTTTGTCTTTTCCTGTTGTCCCCGCATATTGAACTTCAGAACATCTGGCTTATGTGTTGCAGTTAATGGGTTAATTTCAGTCCGTGGTTTGGTCAGAAGGACGAATTCATATGTGTTCTTGATAGATTATGTACTGGAGAAAGTAGCCAGAGGGAGCTGCCCTCCCTGGGGTAATAGCTGGTCTACTTTTGCTATCCTTATCAAGGGACAGTAGAGTGAAAATCTCCTGAGTAATCATATGATGTTGATTTGGCAAAGGTGTGATTAAATCAGCTGGTTTAACTGTAAGGGTGCCATGGGACAGAAAGTTGTTGCAAGGGTATTTCTGCTACCACTAGTAGAGTGCTTTTGGGACTAAGCTACAGAAGACTTAACATATTTTGAGAGACCTGCAAATCCATGGATATCCAGCTTTATATCCATGGGTATCCGTAGATGTGGATGCAGATATCTGCTGCTCATTTTTGCGGCTATATATGCAGATACAAATTTTGTATCTAAAACCTTTTGAATTTGCGGATATCTTCTTTATATCAGTGGGAATCCACAGATGTCATTGTGGATATCTGCAGCTCATTTTTGCAGATATAGATATGGATGCAGTTACAAGTTTTGTATCTGTGCAGAGCTCTACAAATTTTGATGGTGGCTTTTGATTTTTGGGAAGGACTTCAGTGAAAAAATTTGGAATGTATGCAGGCTAGGAAGTGGGGGATAATTAAAATATTTGTCCCACATTTTAAGAGCTAAGAAATAATTGTATGCATTTGCTTGTGTGACCATAATTGCAGAGAGATAGCTTTGTTGTAAAGAGCCATGTTATCTGATTCTCGGATCTGGCACATCTGGCATTTTTTGTGGTAGTATCAGAGCATCCTTCACTAGTGGGCCAGTTAGGGGCAGCTTGAGCTATCTCTTTAAAGAAGTTTGAACAGATATCCAACAACTATGCACAACTCTATACCAGTCAAATACAGTTGGTACCTTTAAAAGCCAAAACTCACTATCTTAAATTTTTCATTTTGTGTGTCTGAGTCATAGCCACAGCTAGCATAGAGGGAGCTCCAAAACTTGCCCTCCCAAGATGGTGCTGAAATATGGTGTGTATTGTATCTTAATTTTAAAACCTAAGTTTTGCATAGGAAGGAATCTAAGGACCCAGCTACCATACAAGTGCAACCAGGTGTTTGTAAATATTCTGTGAACACCTTTATCTGTTAGGTGTATTGTAACCGTTTCTTGCCCCACAGCAGTGTTTTCACAACACAACCAAAGGTTAGTTGAATTTGTGCATCCCCACTTATGCCACTAGTTAATTATGTTTGTACCTATGCATTTGAGCAGCTATCTTATATTGTGTGAACATACACAAAGTGGTGTCAGTAACATGTGCAGCTGTGTGGTCTGGGATGTCCTGCCTAATTGCTTACACAGGAAAAACTTAAAAAAAACCTAATATCCTAGTAGCACCTTAAAGACTAACAAAACATGTAGATGGTGGTATGAGCTTTCATAGGCACAGCCTGCTTACATGGGGATAGATACAGGGCCTCATTTACATGGCAGAACAGATTACAGGAACACAAACACATGCTAGCTTAGGCCCTTGCAAGGGTGAGACATGGTGAGTTGCCAAAGTTGCAAACTAAGCGCTGACTGGTTACTACCATAGTTAAAAATTGAATTGCAGACAGACCTTTATCATAACTGGGGGTTGATGGGGTTTAGCAACACCCCTTCTTACCTCTTTAGATCATGGATTATGGCACATCACACAGCAGTGTTATTTCAAAACAACATAATGAGTGTCTACACAACAAGCCCATTATTTTGAAATAATTTCAAATTATCAAGCGTCTGTAACCCTCATTCTACGAGGAATAACGACTATTTTAAAATAGCTATTTCGGACTAGGGCATGTGTAAACAGGGCAGATGGAGCTATTTCAAAATAAGAGGTCTCCAGGAAATCCCAAAGGTGCCCTGCTGGCTACTCTGTCCACACTCATCAAAACTCTATAGCTTCAGCCTCAGGGGAAACAGTGTGTGGCGTGCAACAGGACCTGACAGCCCTGAGCCACACAGCCAGACCAGCACTTTCTGCCACCATGAGCGACTCTTATGCTCCCACTGAGCCCTCTACAGGACCCTCCCTGGGGAAGGAAGAGGCGTGCACCTTCCTGGTCTGGTGTGTGGAGATCCTGGACTTCACTGAGGTCTGTGGAGAGGAGGCAAACCTCCAGGATCTCCACACCAGACACAGGAATGTGAATGTCTATGGCTGGATGGCTGATAACCTAGCCACCAAGGGCCACGTGCACACTCAGGAGTAGGTGCACATGAAAGTAAAAGAACTAAAGCAGGCCTATTCCAACATCAGGGAGTACAGCTCCCACTCCGGGGCGGCACTGCAGGCCTGCCCTTACTACAGCCTGCTCCACCACATCCTAGGAGGCGGGTCAGGCCCTTCCCCCCCCCCCCTTGTTGAGGACTCGGAGCTGGAAACTCCCACTGTTGCCCTCCCGAGGGGCAGAGCCAGTGTGGAGGAGGTGGAGCCAGACAAGGCTAGCACCAGCGCGATACCTGCCAGCCAGGAGGTCATGCTCACCCTGGAGCCAGTACTCCCCACCCAGGATGTCTCCCAGGCGTCATCTGAAGCCAGGGAAGGCCCCTCAGGTGAGTGCCATTACTTTCCCTAGACACACATGGGTGGAGGCGGGAGGTGGCATGGGGTAGTTGCACGCTTGGTCGTCTTGGCCTAGGGATCGCGCAGCAGTCTGTGCACATGGAGCGCCAGTCCGGTGTGCACAGCTCCAGGAAGCTGCAACAGAGAACCCTTGTGCTCTGGCTCACGGTGTCTGGTGAGCCTGTCTTACTCCTGACACTGGTGTGGAACACCCTCCCACCACAAGCCACCACTAGGAGGCTGCGGATATGTGCGTGCGCATGCACACTCTCTCTCTCTCTCTGTACCACACAGGACACATGGGCATACACGCACTCTCGGGGCAGCATCTGCTCCCGGGCACAGCACGGTAAGATGGAGGAATATCTGCTGCTCACACCCACCTCCCCCCAACTCCCTGACCCCCTCTTCTCCAGTGACCAGGGATACAAGTCCTCTTCTTGCACGTGGACCTGGCGTGCGTGCGGCATGGAGGGAAGCCCTGCCACCCCATAGCCCCCCTCTCACCCGCAGGTTCCCAGTCTGGCCAGCACTTTCGCATGTCTGCTTGTCCCTGGGACATGGGTGTAGTGAGGCTCTCCCCTTGGACATCTGTGTCCTTGCAGGAAAGAACCCATGTCTAGGCCTCAGGTGGCCTTGCTTGAAGCACATCGCTGTTGTCTGACCTGAGGCCTTTTGGTCTCAGCTGAGAGATGAGGGCTAGGCTTTCATGCACAGTGTCTCCTGGGATGACTGCCCTTCTCTTTGTTCTCCACAACTGGACCACTTCCCGTGCCATCCTCCCAACTCCACATGCTCCGCCGGCACCAGAGATCTCATGAGGACCTCCAGAGGGAGCATATCGCTGCCCTGTGAGCCCTGTAGCACCTCATGGATCAGCAGGACCGGAGACTGGAGGACTTTCAGCTGCACCATGACACCTAATGGGAGCTGCTGTAGCAGTGCCAATCCATCAACACTCCTGGTGGTCACTACCGTGACATCTCCCACCCTGGCTCCTGCCCTTCCAGCTTGTTCCCCTAGTCCCCTCCCCCCGGTGGCCATCAAGGGCCCTGCACACAAGGCAGTGGCACCACCCAATGCAGGTGCCAGCCCCAGCCCTGAGCCTCTCCTTCTCCCCCTCCCCCACTTCTCCCATCCCAGGCTCTTACCCTAGTCCCTGCCCAGTTACATTTACTCCAATAATAAAAACAGACTCTATCGTTTCCAAACAAAAAGTGTAGTATATTGTCTCTGCGGGAGGGGAGGGAGAGGAGAAGGGTATGGGAGGAAAGGCAAAGAGAGGCAACACACAGGCCCCTTGTGGGGAGGCCCAAGGGAGAGTGTCACTTGTGTGAAACTTTCCCTCAGGGCCTCACGAATACACACAGCTCCCTGATGGGCCAGCCAGATACCAGCCGTGCACAGATGCTCAAAGGCCCTGCCGATCCAGTCAGCCTCTGCCCCTGCCCCTTCCCCCCCCCCCCCCCCCCCCCCCCCCACTCCCACCCTGGCAGGAACTTCTCCCTCTTGCTTTCACAAATATTGTGAAGGACACAACACACCGCCACCACCTGGGGGATGTTCTGCTCCCTGAGGTCCAGCCAGGTGGGGAGGCAACGGAACCTCCCCTTGAGACGCTCTAATTTGCCCTCAACAACACTATAGGCCATTGCTGAACCTGGTGTTATAATGTTCTTTGGTGGGGTCAAGGTGTCTAATGTAGGGCTTCATGAGCCAGGGAAGCAAATGGTAGGCTCTGTCCCCTACCACACACAATGGCATGTCCACATCCCTGACATTGATGGTGCAATCAGGGAAAAAGGTGCTGGCGTGCAGCTTCTGGAACAGGCTGGCCTTTCAGAAAACATGTGCGTCTTGTGCCTTCCCCAGCCACCCAATGTAGATGTTGGTGAACTGGCCACGGTGGTCAATGAGAGCCTGCAGGACCAAAGAAAAGTACCCCTTCTGGTTGATGTATTCAGATGCCTGGTGGTCGGGGGCTCAGATGGGGGTATGGGTGCTGTCAATAGCCCCCCCCCGCCCCAACCCCAGAATTATAGAAGCCTATGGCAGCAAAGCTGGTGATCATGGGGTCCACGTTGCTCAGGTTGATGACGCTGCGCAGCAGGACGGTGTTGATGGCCCTCTCCATCTGTAGGAGACAAACAGAGAATCACAGGGTTGCCAGAGCCCTCAGGAGGTTCCCGAGGGTCCACACACACACACCAGGTGGAACCCCAACTTGCCCCATCTCCTGTTAGGGCTTTGTAAAGGTGGAACTGAAAAACCTCCCAGGAAGGGAGCCTTCACCACCCTACCACCACCTTGCATAGGAAACCCCACTCCAGCTGTTCACCGCCCTCTTGGGACAATAGCATGAGAGCATCATACCTGCATGATCACAGCCCTGTGAGTCGGTGTCACGGTTCAGTCCCCCAACCTGACACTATGCGTGCAGAGTTGGGGGGCTGGCCAGCAAGAATAAACTGCAAAACCTGTCTCTGATTCCCAGAGACAAACTTATTCAATCTCAGTCCCCCTGAGATCCAAACAAAAAAACAAGAGGGGTTCTTCGCTGCCATCACCCAAGTGATTCCAAGAAAATCAGGGAAGAAATCACTTGGGAATCCCCTCCCTAAGCTAAAGCTCCCCCCTGCCCCAACCTCCATTTTGCTTGGAGTTGTGAAAAACAGAGGGACTCCACAGACAATAATGGACTCTGGCCATGTAACTAGACACTGAGTCCTAAGGACACAGCAATAAACCAATACCGGTTTAATTAGAATAAATAAACAATCTTTATCAAAACAAAACTACAGTTGCAAGCATAGTAAATTGGCTAGGTGGAAAGAGCTATATATATACATACACACACACTCTCTCTCTCTGCTGTGATCCTTGGTTATAAAAGAGAAAAACAATTAGCCAGCTCAGACATTATTTCCAAACCCCAAATAAGGAAAACAGTAAACCCTGATGGACTATCTAAACTTTTCCCTACTTACACATGTTCAAGAAGTCCATTCTTGGAAAGAGAAAGTGTCTCCATCTCCCTTATTACCTGGGACAAACTGCTCTGAACTCAAACAAAGAAGAGAGAGAAAAACCTTTCTTTTCCAGTTTGAAATTCCTACCTGCATTATTATTGGCTGATTGCCCTATTCCCCTTAGCTGACACCTTTGCTAGGTACCTGAGTTAACTCCCTAGTCACCGGGTGCTGGTCAGTACTCCTGATCATGACAGTTGATCTCCTCACACCAAACTAGTTCCCACCGGATTGGTGGCTGTCCGATGTGCCTAGCTTCCAGATGGCAATGGCAGCCTGCTTCTGGAGGGGGATGGCGGGTCTCATACAGGTGTCCCATTGCTGGAGCTCAGGGACGAGCCATTCACACAGCTCCATAAAGTTGTCCTTCCGCATGTGGAAATTCTGGAGCCACTGCTGGTCATCTCACTGCTCCAGGACAATCCAGTCCAACCAGTCAGAACTGGTGTCCAACCACCAGAAGTGGTGGTGCACAGTGTGCAGTGGAGGGTGGATTGGTTAAGCTGCATGAGAGTGGAGAGGAATTGCCCCACAATGAACTGGGGGTTCTGTTCCTGCAGGGCCAGGAAGGCAGCCTAGAGAAACTGCAGCAGGTACACCAATACATATAAGAGCTATCTGGCTCCATGGCTAGAGTGCTGAGGTGTCCACAGAGAAAAGGGCTTGCTGTCCCTCAAGGAGGTAGGCAAAGAAGAACCTCAGACATAGCTGTATGGGATGGGGCAGTCCTTTTAAGCTCGAGCCTTAGATAGCCCCAGGCAGCAGCTCCAGGAAGAGAGTGCTGTCCTGATGCCCTGCCCAAAGTGCTTCTGGATGGCCTTAAATGTGATTAAACTTCCAATGAGTATGGACACTCTGTTTTGAAATAGCTTATTCCTTATTAAGCGTTCAGTGTAGACGTGCCCTCACTGTGCATATGGGTGTTTATGCGCCCATGTGCAATATGCGTACATGCCTGGGTGTACCTGAATATACATTTTTGTAATGAATTTCCATTTCTTCTGCATCCTTTTTCTGCTGCTGCTGTTTCCTGGCTTATACATGTGTCAAGTATCCTGAGAGGTTAATAGCTTTCTCGTCCTGGAAGTAGTTTTTGCACTAAGATGATTAACAGCAGCTTTGTTAATGGGGCCTTGAAAGGGTATCCTTTTTTGAGCACCCAGCATAGGTGTACCCCTCTCATTTCGCTCACCCATAAAATACACTAATCCCCAGCCAAACTCTCCTCTGCCACCCAATACTACCATTGAAAAGGAATCCCAGTAGTTTGAAACAATTTGGCTATTTGTACCTTTCTAAAACAAACAGAACAGGAAACAATCCAACTCTTCAAGTCTGGGCTGGATCCCGTCTCCAGGGGATGAGGTCATGCTGAGGAAATGAGGGAGATAGAGTGCAATCCATTCAATTGAAGGGAGCTTGTTGGGACAGTGAGGCACAGACAGGCTGCTGCTTTCTTTCCCCCCTTCCCCTTTTTATGAGGTATTAAACTGCCCCTTGAAAGCATTATTCTTCCCCCCTTCTCCCATTGTTCCTAGGCACAAAGGGGTTTTGGAGGCTTCTTCGTTATCAGGACTTTGGCATGTCTCATATCCAAGCAATCAACTCTTTCTGTGCAGTAGTATTACTCATTTGGTACCAGGAAGGATTTGTAGATGCATGCAAAGGTTGGTTGAGTTGGTGCCCTCTCCACATCTCTCAATACAGAGATTAAACTTGCATGTGTGTGGCAGGGTGTATAAGGGAGGTGGGGGGCTAGCTTAACTGCACTATTTGTACAAGTTCTGCGGAGAAAGGCAGGCAGTCCAAGAAGTCCCAGTGCACTTACAACATAACAGCATTTCTTTTGCATAGCGTGAAGGTTACTTATGTGCAACTCCCAGTAATGCAGTCAATGAAAAAAAATCAAGAAAATCGCTGCTCAAGACAGCCTTCATTCCTGTGCTTTAACCTTCCACAATCAACATATGTTGTAGGGGTGAGGGAGCTCACTGGAAATGAAGGGTGTGCATGGGTGTTTGGCTGTTAAAGGTTCTTAAGATACTCATTGTACAGTGATGAGGGATGAGGATCAGTGTTCAGATCACACTCCCTATCAGTATCCAGCTGTCCGGGGAACTAATGATCCAGCGGATCAAATGTGGCGATGATGAATCCTGCTCACGTGCAACCTGAGGCACATTGTGCATATGCTAAGGAGACTAGAATATGACCACCTGTAATACCAACATTGCATCCCCAGCACATGTGACAAATGCTCTGGTAAAATCTTAAACGATCATCTGATACTCAAATCCTGCATCTTAAATCCAAGTAAAAATCCCTTGTAAAATGTAAATGAGGGCCCCAAGCCACAGGAGCTGAACGGGAGCAAACTTCATTCTGCTTCCTCAGCCAGTTGAATCTTTTGGGGTCCAGGTGGTCAGACGTCCCACAGTGATGTAGCAGGATAGGACGTTGTGAATTCTGCCAGCATGCATTAACTTGGACAAAGTGTAATAGGGAGAAATATGTTAAATATGAAGTAGCATATTTGAAGTAGCAGTACTCTCCATCCGCTGTTTTCAGTGGCAGACTGTTAATCTCATTTCATGCAGTTGTACCTATTGCAATATAAATGTACCTCATTCCATTTTCCATGTAGAACATTTATTTTAAAGCCAAAAAGTTAAATATTCTGGCAAATTTCAGTCCTATTCCAGGTTTCATACTTTCAAAGAATTGGTCTTAAAACTAACTGAATGCCTAGTGTACGTAAACACAAATCAATTCTGAATGCTTCTCTGTAGCGAGGCCTCGTCTGAAATACCCTCCCCCATACAAAGCCATAGGTTTATTTCTTCTAAATGCCGTTCTTTATAAAAGCCACTGTTCTGGTTTTTTTAGGCCTTACTGGGTCCCAAAGACCCTATTCATAAGCAGGGTTCATTGTATAAGGAGGAATAAACTTGATTTGAACAGCATAAGTGCCGAGTCTGAAACTGCAAACCACAGGCTAATTTCTCTAGGGAGAAAATACAAACTCCATTTCGTAAATGTCATTCATACATTTTATTTTTGCGTGTGTGTATATATGTACTTAACTGTCTATAACGAGCCACACCAAAACACTGGATCCAAACAGCCTACACTTGGGAAAAGTTCTGATTGGGGGGAAAAAAAACACTATGGCTACGTCTAGACTGGCATGATTTTCCGCAAATGCTTTTAACGGAAAAGTCTTCCGTTAAAAGCATTTGTGGAAAAGAGCGTCTAGATTGGCTCGGACGCTTTTCCGCAAAAGCACTTTTTGTGGAAAAGCATCCATGCCAATCTAGACGCGCTTTTGCACAAAAAAGCCCCGATCGCCATTTTCGCGATCAGGGTTTTTTTGTGCAAAACAATACTGTGCTGTCTACACTGGCCCTCTTGCGCAAATGATTTGCGCAAGAGGACGTTTGCCCGAATGGGAGCAGCATAGTATTTCCGCAAGAAGCACTGATTTCTTACAGTAGGAAGTCAGTGTTTTTGCAGAAATTCAAGCGGCCAGTGTAGACAGCTGGCAAGTTTTTCCACAAAAGCAGCTGATTTTGCAGAAAAACTTGCCAGTCTAGACACAGCCTATAAGTACATGATTTATTAATTTATTTGGATTTATACAAATCATGTATTAGAAAAAGGTACATATCCTAGTCTCTCTGCTTCATATTAATAATACACATATGACACTAGCATAACTAAACCTAGCAACTTTCCCCAAACCAGACAGTAAAATAAAAGCTAAAACTGCCCAAGTCCTAGCCATGAACACATCTTTCCATCTTGGGAACCTGGGAAACAAGATTAATTTTGCAGTATGCCCAAGAACCAAGAGATTCAAGCTATATTGGTGTATTGTGGATGCCTGTATCTCTAGGGTTTGGCAGGTGTCCCAATTAGAGTGGGATAGATTGAATTTTGAAGTTCAGAGCTATTCACCGAGAAAGCCCTGTCAGCTGCTATAACTTCATTAAACTAAAAGGTTTTCATACTGGGTATCTCTAAGGGTGTGTCTAGACTACAGGGTTTTTTCGAAAAAAGTGGTTTTTTTTCCCGAAAAAACTTCCCGTGTCGAGTGCTGCCGCGTTCTTTCGAAAGTAAATCGAAAGAACGCAGCAGTTTTTTTGACTGCGGAAAATCTCGTTTCACAAGGAATAATGCCTTTTTTCCCCCGAAAGTGCTCTTTCGAAAAAAAGGCGCTATGTATTGCAAACTGTGCTTTTTCTAAAGAGAACATCCAGACTGCCTGGGTGCTCTTTCGAAAAAGCAGCTTGCTTTTTCAAAAGTACTGGCTGTAGTCTAGACGCTCTTTTTTTCGAAAGTATCTTTCGAAAAAGCCTCTTTCAAAAGAGGAGTGCAGTCTAGACGTAGCCTAGCTGTATTGATGTCATGCTGGAAGAAAGACATTAATGTTAATATGCATATGGCCATAGGGCTCTATACATTTATAAAATCTTATCCCTGCATCCTAATTGTATCTCAGCATAAAATACAAAAATAAAATTGAAGCTGCAGTGTCTGCAAGTGACGTGTACTGTTCAGCTGCTGTGACTTAGTGACATTAGATTTTTGGGGTTTGAATTACCCTTATATTTTGTGCAAAATACTGTTTTAGATGTCATCATTGCAGGAAGATAGGAAGTCACTACATCTGCACCTAAAGAGTCTTGGTACTGTGAAAAAGGATCTTCCAGAATTAAGCAAATGCTGAGGAAGCAAGTGGGGATGGGGGTAGTTACTGAGTCATTCTGAGCAATGTAAGAAGGTAAAATTGAGTGGACAAAGGAAGGAGAGGAGGCTGGAACTCTTTCTATCCCTCTTTTTTAAAATCTGTGCATTAAGATTAGCCTCTCTCTCTCTCTCTGGTTCATGTAGGCAGTAAATTGGGAGTCTCTGGCTTGTGTGTTGTGGGAAAACCTCCTCCCCTCTCTGTCTCAATTAGCCCTGCTAATTCATATTGGCATGTTTGATCTTTTCAGAGAGAGATGAAAGGGGCATCTGCCAACTCCAGTTACAATCAGAGCCTGCCCAATCTCGATTGAAAGGACTGTGCTGGAAAAAGGATATTCATCACGTTGAGAAGAGGGGAGGAAAACGCCACCAGTGCCCTGTCCAAATCGGGGTGTAGAATGCGAGGGAAGGAAGGAATGTTATCTGTCCTGCCTTACCCAACATTCTCTTTGAAACCGAATCGGGGTTGAAATGTGCTCCACTGTGTTCAGCCTTAAATAGCTGAGGGAAATGGCACCTCATTTATTTCCTTGTTTTCACTGCCAAACGGTGGGAGTGGGGTGGGAGAGGCAGCGTAAGTGTTTCTAGAGCCTTGAGCAAAACTGAATTACAGAGCTAGTCTTGCCCACCCTCTCTCCTCCTCCAATCTGTGGTCAGACACTGATTATGAAGCAAGAGATCTCTTTGCTAACCAAACCAGGCATTGGGATTCCACATCAAAGGTGCCAGCAGAATCCTTTTCCTGCTCTTGGAGTCTGTTTACATACACGAGTTGTACCTGTATAGTTAAAGCAGTACAACCCTGGAGCATGGCTATATAAAGAATAGCTTTATAGCTATTCTTATACAGGCAGAGGAATAAGATGTATTGGTATAAGATACAGATAAGAACTGCATCCACACAAAGGATTTTACCAGCGTAACACTAATGGTATAAAATCGCACCCTGAACCAAAATTGTTATAATGTTGGTACAAATACTGTGTGTAGACTAGGTCCTGGTCAGAAAGGTTACCAACACTGCTGATGTGCCAGCAGCAAGAGACAGAGCCTTGAAATTCTAACTCTCCTGCATGATTAAAAATATAGGCAGGGGCAATGTATGAAATTATACTGCCTCTTACCCTCACTCCATGTGTGACCACTGAAATTTTCAGTGGTTACGTATTTACATGATTAAGCACATTTTAACATCCCTATCTTTACCAACATAGAGAAATTGGTCAGAAGTGATGCTGATGTGTCTATCTTCCCCACAGCTCTCTCACCATCAAAAGATTATAAGCTTTTTCTTCCTTATATGTCCCTACTTGGAAACATGCAGTCTGCACGTCATGAAATTCTCTGCCCTTGCATTTGCTTAGTAGATTTCACTATTTGTCAAGCACCCTTTGTGGGTGGGAGTGGTGGCCTTGGCTAGTCTGGAGTAGCAATTCCAAATTGTCTGTCTAGTTCTGTTGGTAAACTGCACTCACATCTGATTTTTTTTATACTAATGTTTAAAATTTCCTTTGCCTTTGCTTCCTTTCCACTCTTGAGGGGCTCTAAAATGAGAGTTTGTCTGTGCTCTAGGGATTTGTTTAGAATGTGTGTTGTTTTCTGGCTTATAACACCACCTGCACTAAGTCAGGCATCGTAAAACAAGGGGGTTCAGAGTTAGAGACAAGAACAAAGTGCACCAGCACCATGACCCCCCCCCTCACCCCCCCACCACCACTTACAGCCACTAAAAATCCCAAAGCACTTTTAAAGAGTAGTATTAAACCTTGGTGTCCTGGCCAGATTCCAGCCTTGGTCATTATATTTCTTAAGGCCTGATTTTCTCTTTACTTACACTGTGAGAGGAGAAGCAGCCCCTTCCTGTCTAAAATCCCCCTCTCATTTTAATTGGATACATTATTCCTCTCCTTCCTGCCTTCTAAAATGTTAGGTAGCATCACTTAAATAGTGACATGATTCCATGCCAGAAGTGACTTCTTACAG
Source organism: Pelodiscus sinensis (assembly GCF_052426305.1). NCBI lineage: Eukaryota > Metazoa > Chordata > Testudines > Trionychidae > Pelodiscus > Pelodiscus sinensis. Next base: position 30,930,771 of record NC_143059.1, on the reverse strand, counting down.
TGGCAGGTGACTGATCCCTGTGTATTACCTCTGTAGAGTGCTTGAGATTTTTCAGAATGAAACTAACTAGAATCAAGTACCTAGGTTCTATACATAGGCAGGCAATGATTCAGGAGTGTTTTCCCAAGTCTCCCCATCATCTGTGCAATGTATTGCTGCACAGAATAAGCTGTCCGTTATTCCTTACTTTTGCATTTGATATTACACCTATGTTGTACTGCCCTTACACAATCAGTGTGCTGCTGATTTTATTTTTAGATTGAGAATGCAAGATTGGTTTGTGAAAGTTACGGGGATTAGGGGAACCTGAAAGTTTTGGTAGCGGTGTAGAGGACCAATGGGATCGCTTGATCATTGTCTTCGGTCCACCCTCTCTGGCGCACCTGGTGCTGGCCACTATCGGCAGATAGGATACTGGGCTAGATGGACCTTTGGTCTGACCCAGTACGGCCGTTCTTATGTTCATGTGTCATCCCCTCAGGGGGTAGGCCAGGCCAGGCTCAGGTTATGTTTCAGGATGATAAGAGGTGGTATCGACTACACGATTAGTTGATAAGGGAAGATGCTGTCAGCCGACGGTCAGGGCAGTGAGTCCTTTATGACCGGCTGAAGTTCTTTTTAAATTGTGCTTGGTTCTGTTACAGCAACTGAAGGAGTCAGGTTAAAGCTTAAACAGTTACTATTTTATTGTTACAGGGTAAACTTAGTTGTTAAATGCTACTACTGTGTTACAGATAACACAGACACTACAAAGGACAGGACAGAAATTACACTAATAAGTCACTTACAGGTACCATGAAACCCTTTGGTTCTCTGAGCTCTTATTAAATGCATGCAAAATAGACACATAGCAGGTATATATTCTCACCCCTGCGTTCCAGACTTGGCATGGCCAGCGTCTTTCTCTCAATCCCTCGGGAAGAAGTAGGGCGAGGTTGGGCGTCCCACAGACCTCGGGAGACAATCAATACCTGCCAGCAGGTATAGATGATTGGAGCTCAAATAGGGTGGGCTGCTGAACCTCTTTTATACCCCTTGGGTCATTTAGGCTTCTTCCTGGGCTCAAGTGGCCAATTAGGAAAAATGGCTTTGAATGCCAAGTTTCCCACGAAGGGTGCAAAGCATAATTTACACCTGGGAAAATGCAGACAATGGGCACCTCTGGTATGTGATGGGCGAAGATTCCTCTCCTGGGACAGTGCAGGCGTGTCAATTACTGGTACTAGCCATCAGGGCGACGGGAGGCCCCGGGTCGTCAGCTAGCCCATTTACTGTCTGGTTTCTGTTTATGGTAGAGTCAGGGACAGGCAGCAAACCTGTGTTCCCAGGGCATCAAAGGCTGACTGCCTTTCTCTTGCTCTCTGGGGGGGGGGGAAACAAGATGGGGCTCGTGGAAAAACAAGATGGGGTTTTGTGTCTGGCTACAGATGCTCTGTCCCAGCTTGCTCCGGTCCAGGAGCTACCCCTGCTGTGGCTCTGCAGTTTAAATGTAGTAGGAGCCGGGCACACAGGCACCCTGGCCACCGCGAACAGAGGCTGGCGAACAGGAGGAGGGCAACTCCCCTGCTGAGACCCTCTTTAGACAGAGCCTGCTGCCAGAGCAGCCTCTGCCTGTGGCAAGTCTGGGCCCATTGTGAGCAGAGGTGGCATCATGGAAGCCTACCTTACCTCCCTGACCCTCACTGCTGTCTCTGGTAGAGGCAGCAGCGTGGGAGAAGAGGGAGGAGGTGGCATCATGGAGATGGTGCTGGGGGAAAACCAGCTCCAGTTTCCCTCCTCCCCCATGTGTGTGTATACACACACACACACACACACACACACACACACACACACACACACACACTTGCTGCCTCTGATACAGAGGCAGCAAGAGTGGGAGGGAAGCAAATAGTCAAATAGTTGACTCAACTACTCGCTTACATCCCTAGTTATATTACCTTGTGCACACCAACCGCATATCACTACAGATCTGAGTATGTTCTGGGCATCTGTGTTTCTTTGTTTTGGGAATCTGTGACCGGTGCTATTGAACAAAAACTTCCTTAAAGTATTTTCATTTTGTAGTTGGGACAAAGCATAGCGAAACAGGAAAATATTTTTGAAACAATTAGTAGCGACAAACACATTTAGTCTCTTTACAGGAACAGAACAGATCCAATTCACCTTCTTAACACACCAAGATCTTTCTTTGCATATCTATCTCAATCTTGCTCTGACTGGTTCCTTTTAACAGGTTCAACAGGCCACCATCCCTGTGTGGGGCCTGGGACAAATTACCTTATTGCTGAATCTTTTTTTGTTTATGGGCCCAGGTGTGAAATCTCCTGGTGCTTGACAGTCAGTTTTTCCAGTCAATTGAGCATGCAGTAGGGCCTCTGGGAGAATGCCCTCTTGATGGCTGCTCTAGTGTTTGGACAGTTAGACCCATTCAGTCTCAATGGGTTGTAATCCCTAGCCTGATGCCCTGCCTCTCTCTTGTGGGTGAGTGCATAGGAGCTGTCTGCTCTGTTTTGCTAGTCTAACACACCATGTTAGAAGTCAAAAACATACATCATGTTCTAGTTACAGACTAAAATGTGCAATTAATAGACAGTTATTGCCATATGTCATCACAGAAGAACAATTATGTGACTAACTCCATGGCCATGTAATCACATTTTGCAGGAGGACCTCAGACTCATAGACTTTAAGGTCAGAAGGGACCATTATGATCATCTAGTCTGACCTCCTGCACAGTGCAGGCCACAGAATCTCACCCACCCCCTCCTAGAATAATCCTCTGAATGCAAGATGTATGATGATCATCATTTTCAGGACCTTCAAGTACAAAGAACCTACTGATAGGGTTAAGAAATAGTTCTAAAGTGATGTTTACTGTCTAAATAGTAAGGAAATACCATGAAGGATTGACCTAATGCTAATTATTGAAATGATTTTGGCCTGTTGAATTTTGGCAAAGGAGAAAGTTATGACAAAATCCTTATTTTCTTCATGTGCAAATGAATCCCCAGTGCTTTATAGAATAAAATGGCAATTCCTCTGCTACACTTCTCACTAAATAACTAAATAGGTACAAGATTGGCAGCAAGTGTCTCAGAGTGAGAGCAGTGGGTTGGGGAAAGAGGCAGATGAAGGGTGTATGTGGAAGTTCTGGGAAAAGATAAGATCAAATCACTTGGAGCATCTCAGTGCTGAATTAGAAACAGGTGTTGAAACATGAACTCAAACAAGCAGCTGTTTATTCCCTGCAGCAGTGTTGTTAACTGAAACATACACTGGACATGATTCTCCTCTACCTGATACTAGTATTGAGAGAGAGAGAGAGAGGCGCAAACTTGCCTGTATTATCTTAGCTTCAGCATTTCCAGACTGAGTGGTTGAATTTGCACCCTTAACATTCTTTATTGTATGGGATACCATACAAAGGGCAGAATGTGGTGTCAGTAAGAATCCTTATTACCGAATGTTTAAGACCTCTGGTCTCACTGGTTTAGTAGAAGACTTCTCTCTATGCCAACCTCTGACTCACCAAACTGTGCAGACTCCTTTCTTTCTTAAATAGTCCCCGGGTTACATGGATCCGACTTACATCGGATCCCTACTTACAAACGGGGTGAGGCAACCCCGCACTAGCTGCTTCCCCCCAGCAGACCAGGGAGACACGAAGCTAGCGCCCCCCCCCCCCCTAAGCAGACTAGGGAGACGCGGAGCGGCTTTTCTCAGCAGACACCTCAGCTTGAGAATAAAGGACTGAGGGAAGTGAGGTGTGGGAGAATAAAACTGAGCTCTGGAGAAATGTTTGGCTAGAGTTTCCCCTACAATATGTACCAGTTTCGACTTACATACAAATTCAACTACAGTCCCTATCTTGTACGTAACCCAGGGACTGCCTGTAGTTTGACTGACACTGGATAGCTTCCTATATGAGTTTATTTTCCCACTGAAACCAAATGGCACCTTAGCACTGTGTGGCTATGGCTAAATGTCAACCTCCCTGTGTATATTCACTCTCATAGCCACTTTCTCTAAATGGAAGTTTATTTTTCTCTGAGCACAATAACTAATACTTTTGTTGCCTATATAAGTGCTGAAAGCATCTGAGAATCTTTTTTTTTTAAATCAGTGTATGTATGGGACCATGGTTAAAAAGTGAGCTAGTCAATGGCTTTTTGTTTGAAAGATGTTGATTACTAGTTCGCAACCCTGGTGTGGTACATCAGTTATCTCCAATTGACAAGGAAAATAAAGTGCACTCTCCTAATGAGGAGGCTATCAAGTATTATCAGGCTGCAAGAGCTGTCTGTTCAGAGTGTAGGCATTAACAGCAAAGGAATTGATTGTAACAGGACTGTTTCCTTAACACTCCCACAGCAAGGGCAGTGTATTCACACATTTAAATCTGTCTCGTCAACCCCTGCTCACTTCACATATCCTTGAGGGGGAAGGGTTGAGGCAAAGCTTGAGGTATACTTCAGAGGAGACGTGTGCCTGGCTTTCGGATAAAAGGAAATCTTTGGGCTGAAGTGCTGTCAGTCTCTCTCAGTCCCTCTCTGCCCTTTCATAAGCACTACATTTTTAGCAAAAACAAGGCAACATTGTAACTTTTCCAGAACTCCGCCAAAACTAACAAACCCTGGAAATGCTAACGCAAACAGTTAAAGAGTGGCTTATAAAATGTTTAAGCACCAGATGTAAGAAAGTACGCGTTTTATTTGTTACCATATGTATAACCATAGTTCAAGCTTTAGTTTAGGTTAAGTATGCACTGGACCTGTCACAGCTACTCTAACTACCAGTTCTTACAACAAGCACAGCTCCTTTAACTACCCAGACAAATGTTGGAAAAGTAATATTGTAGCACAATTTCCAATAAGTTCTTGTACTATATTGGGGACAGCCTTTTATTTGCGAGTGTGTATGATGTAAACAGAGGAACAGCCATTATAGACTTGATTCTGACCACTACGGAGAAATCGAATGTGTATCTGAAGGTGGAAGGCAATTACGGTGAAAGTGATCATGAAATGATAGATTTCATGATTCTAAGGAAAGGAAGGGGTGAAAGCAACAGAATAAGGACAATGGACTTAAACAAAAAGCAACCAAGACTAACAAACTCACAGAACTGTTGGGTAAGATCCCCTGGGACGATAATCTTAAGGGATAAAGGAATTCAGTAGAGCTGGCAGGTTTTCAAAGAAATAATATTAAAGGCACAACTGCACACTATCCTGATATGAAGAAAAAAATAGAAAGAATAGTAAGAGGACAATATGACTATCAGAAGCTTGTTAGTGACTTGAAAATCAAAAAAGAATCCTACCAAAAATGGAACATGGATGTATTGCTAAGGTGGAGAACGAAAGAGTAACACAGTAGGGACATAATCAGAGAGGCAAAGGCACAAGATGAGTTACACCTAAAAAGAAACATAAAAAGCAACAAGAACTGGTTATTTAAATACATAACCTCTTAGTACAGACATTTAAATACAACTCTTTTTAAAGAGGAGGTTAAAGAATGTGTGGGTCCATTACTTAGCAGGGATGGAGAAGCTAATTACGGATGACATCGAGAAGGCTGAGGTGTCCTTGCTTCTTGCTTTGTGTGGTATTCTAATTCTTTTCACTTACCCAGATGGTTTTACATCAAGGGTAACTGGAATGCCATGCTGATAAACTTCTGTGCTCAACACAATCCAGCTGTATACTCAAAAGAATGTAAGCCTCTTCTTTCTGCCCCGCCCCCCCACCCTCTTTTGCTTTCAGGTGGCGGCCAAGGCTGGAGTTTATGAGATCCTGAATCAACTGGGGTTTGCCGAGTTTGAGAACCCAGAAGACAAGTCTCTCTCCAAGCTCCGCTACCGCTGGCAGGAACAGAGCCGTAGCCAACTTCCATTTCGAGGGGAGTTCATTTAGGACCTGACACTGTGAGGCACCTTGGAAATGTCTACATTTCTCCAGACTTGGCTGGTTCACTTGCTTTTTATGGGTGGAGGGAGGGAGAATTTGCCTTAAGGAAGACTTTGTTTCCAGAAAGATTGGAGAGGGAACGGGACACACCTTAAACTGACTTTAGAAAAACAAAAATTTATAGTGTTCTGTTAGACACAATAAAAATATTGTAAATTAAATGACAGGTGTCTAATTAAAAACATTGTGTAATCTTGAAAGAATCTCTGAAATGTTTGAGACAATCTTTTGAATTTAGTGAATGTATTAGCAGCAAGTGCCAAATTTTTCATGGCCTTCTTCATTTTCCCACTATAGCAGTGCAGTGTCTGTGCTATATATAAAGTGATATAAATGCAAAAGCATTTGCAGGCGTACTTAGGATTCATGAAGAATCCTGTAAGCACTAGAATAAGATTTGGATTTTTATGTTCATTCATATTTATTACACTTTTTTAAATTAACTTTAACAACAAACTGGAGGTGTTTGAGGAAAAAAATAAGCTAATAACTTTCCACCGCTTGTACAGTCAAAATCCCTGTTTCCAGTGCTGGGATATTTTAGCTGTAGTATGGTACCAAAGCTTTTGTTTAGCAAAGAGCTAAGTTTTGTGGATCCAGAAACAAAAGATGAAATCTTGGTCCAACTGCAATCAACAGGAGTTTTGCTGTTGAATTCAGCATTTCACAGTGTGACTAAAGCAATAAAAAAAAGTTGCAGCAGTAACAATAAAAAAGAAGGGATTAAAAAGATTAAAAATAAAGGGAATCAAGATTGTTCAAAGAAGGAATGAAGTCACATTCCCAGTATTGCAGCTTAGGGAGAGGCTGGTTGCAGAAGGTTTGGTGAGCAGAAATGGAATAGTCAAGAGCTAGCATAAATAGGATAACAAAATAAGATATGAAATACAAATGCACAAGCATGCGGGTCTGTCTCTTTCAAAGCCTGCTTTCATCAGCTGCCAGCAGTGCTGGAGGTGCATACATCAAAATTAAAAAGTGAACTTTTTTGAAAAATAAAATACAAGAGGTTTATGTTTTTGTTTGGAATCATTTCTATTGCTACTTCAAAATCCAAGCTCTGAGGCTTCTGTTTATCAAGCATTTTTTTTGGCTTCTTTCTGAAGGAGCATTTTGTTTTGTTTACTTTTTATAAATGCAAAGCATCTGATCAAGTATTTTACAACTCCAGCAGGATATTTTAGTGTTTGAGATGCTGGAGATAAAGGTGAATAGATAACTAGTAACTGCAAAGTGGCAGAGGCTATTCTTTTGTCTTTTGTTACTTCTAGCACAATCATAAATTTTCACTTCTTTTCATACCCTGTAGTAATTGAAATGTGGCTGTGCAGAAGTGACAAAGCCAAATTAAACTTGAAATTAGAGTATGGCACTGGTATGCAGAGAACTCTGAAACAGCCTTGTTTATTGATTTCTGTAACAAAGATGTATATCACCTTTTGTATTCCGTTCCTTTCATATAATGGAACATCTACTGTATTTTTTGCAAAACTACTGTACAGCTGTATGCCTCCACTTTGTTTCTAAATGTTATGGGATCTTCTGGGTTTCTCCAAGTGTATGTTTATTATTTCATTGAGGTAAAAGATCTTTGTGGACAGTAGGGTGCCTAAAAACCTGTGAGGATCTGTGCTTCACCAAAACAGTTTCGCAAGAAATTCTTTTGACTAACTTGATCACATCATGTGATATCAAGGACTACTAACAAATCTACCATACTACAGGTTTCCTCAAAGCTGCACCTGTGACATTTCTTGTAACTGGACAAAGACTGTTGTGTGTTCATGTTTCTCTTTTGTTCCTTAAAGATATGATATCTGGGGTGAAATTCTGGCTTCGTTGAAACACAACAAAACTCCCAGTGACTTCAGTGGAGAGTGCATTTTACCCCTCACATGCAAAACATTTCCATAGGCCATGAACATTCAATTTATGTTTTCAGAAAAACTTCTCTCTTGTACAGAATCTTCCATATTGGGCTTCAGCATTATTCTGCCTACGCTGTCTTGATGAGGGAACAAAAATAGCTAAAAAGCAATAAGCTTAGCTACTGGGTAAAGCAAATTTTGTCTCTTTACCTCTCAGTTCTGAGGGGCCCCAAGCCTAAAAAAAAATAGAGACAGACTATTTCTGCCCTTTCCTCAATGAGGACTTCACAGATCCTTTCAGGCATAAAAGGCTCTGGCAATTCAGTGGCTGATGAAACTGATGTTCTTTGATGTCTCTTAATGAAGTTCAAACTAGTCTGAAAAGGGTTTGTTACCTGTGTATGGGACATTTCTGGAGCCATGTTTTCCTCTTGTGCAACTGAATAGAAACATCATACATACATAGTGGGGGAGACATCCTATGGGTGGCAAGTGACACAGAAGGTTGCCTGTTGAATTGAGGCATCATTTTTAGAGGAGCTGAGTGCCCACAACTCCACCAAAGTTCATATGAGCTACAGGTGTTCAGCATGTCTGAAAATCAGGTCTTTGAGTCCTTGGGGGTATCTGCCCAATGTGTATATGGATGAAGGGAGTGGAGCTTGCCTGCATTGGTCCTTAATTTGTTGAAAGGGCAGAGTGAGAGAGGACTTAGAATAAGCCAGAAAGCAGTTCCCATAGAATCATAGAGCTGGAAAAGACCTCAGAAGGTCAGCAAGTCCAGCCCCCTGCTCTAGGCAGGACCAATCCCAACTAAAATCAACCCAGCCAGGGCTTTGTCAAGACTTAAACACCACTAGGGATGGAGACTCCACTACTTCCCTAGGTAACCTATTCCAGTGCTTCACCACTCTCCTAGTGAAATAGTTTTTCCTAATATCCAACCTGGACCTCTCCCACCACAACTTGAGGCCATTGCTCCTTGTTCTACCATCTGTCACTACTGAGAACAGCTTCTCTCCATCCTCTTTGGAACCTCCCTTCAGGAAGTTGAAGGCTACTATCAAATCCCCCCTCACTCTTCGCTTCTGCAGACTAAACAGACCCAACTCCCTCAGCCTCTCCTCATAGGTCATATGCTCCAGCCCCCTAATCATTTTGGTTGCCCTCCACTGGACCTTCTCCAATCCTTTTTGTAGTGGGGGGTCCAGAACTGGAAACAATACTCCAGATGTGGCTTCACCAGAGCCGAATAAAGGGGAATAATGACATCTCTGGATCTGCTGGCAATGCTCCTCTTAATGCAACCTAATATGCCATTAGCCTTCTTGGCTACAAGGGCACACTGTTGACTCATATCCAGCTTCTCATCCACTGTAACCCCGAGGTCCTTTTCTGCAGAACTACTACTTAGTTGGTTGGTCCCCAGCTCCTCTTAAACATTCATCACTATCCATCATTTCTACTGGCAAATCTGATTTTATTTATTTATTTTGTAGTTGCTCAGCCTTGCCCTGGATGGAGACCAGCTTCTCTCTAGGTTGTGGATATAGCAATGTCAGATTAGTTTTGAAAACACAAAGTAGCTACTGGAGCCTCATTAAATGTTACAAATGTTCTGATTAGCTTTTTAAAATATTTGTTTTGTTATACCTTTTGCCATTTCACTTATATGGAGAAAAAGCTCTTTTCCAGCTTTATTAGGATAGTCTAGAAACTTGAGTAACATCACCTGGATTGCTATGTGAAAGGTTCCCTCCCTCCTGTCTTTACATCATGCAGTTTGAAAGAGCATCTCAAACTTTCGAAAAACTCAAAAGAAAAGAAAATCCAGGGAAATGACTTTTAAACAATGACTGTTGTCTTGGAAAACTTGCCATTGTCAATATTTTTCATTTTTATAAAAATTTAGCGTCTTTTTCAGTGTTCTGAATTTTTTATAGAAAACAATTAAATATTGTTGAATTAGCTATTGAAATTATACAATTACTAGAAACTGGGTTTTCAATAAATGAAAAATTACCACAGGTTGGACCTCCCTGGTCTGACGCCCTCAGGCACCTGTCCCAAATGAGGGAATTTGCTGGACTGGGGAGGTCCTCTACCACTGTCCCTCCCTCCGGCTGGCTCTGCTCCAGCCCTGCTGCTACAGATCTAAGGCTTGGCTCCAGTCCGCTCCTGCCGCCTGGCTGGGGCTCTCTGAGGATGGCACTCTCCAGCCGCCGTGGTCCCGCTTCTATTCCGCCCAACTGGGGCTTCCTGGGGATGGGGCTCCACAGCTGTTCTGCTGCTGCTGCTCCCAGCTGGGACTTCTTGGATAGGGCTCTGCAGCTGCCGCTAGGTCAGGGCTGCACAGCTGACTCACTGTGCAAATTCCCGGCTGGAGCTCCCCACCACTGAACTCCTGACCAGCTCGCGCTCCCTGACACCAGGGCTTTCTGGTCCAGCAAAATCCATGATCCTGATAGACCACAGATGTTGCCAAACCTGGATTTAGGAAGTTCAACCTGTATAACCATTTTGATAGTGTTTTGTTGAATTCTCAAATTCTAATAAAAATCTGACAAAATGTAATCTGCAGCCTGTCCCCCTCTGATTCACTAGTTAGCACTAACCTGGGCTACTTTACTATGTTCCTTCACATTTCCCCGCTTTTCCTTTAACTGAAAATTAACTTTTTGTTTACATTTCCCATTTGTTCATTGTAATGAAACTTCTGTAATTCTCTTACTTCGTCAGTTCTTGTTTCTGGTCTCTTTACAACAAGAATGTTCTTCCCCAAGTATTGTTTCTGTGAATGTTAAGATCTTTTAGGGCTAAATTCAGACTAGTGGTGAAATGCTGTACCTCTTCCCCCATGTGCATGTCCCAAAAGGGCACATATATAACCCATATAAGTGACATTAGTATGTGCCGGCATGATCCTAAGACCAACTCAATGCACAGCACTCTCGCTCATTCTGCTCATTGTGGAATAGTTTTTGTGGGGACCTTTACATTGGAGCCATCGCTAGGACATGACATCTGCAAATAGATGGATATCATGTAGATTATCATGCTTCACTGACTTCAGTGGAGCTATGACCGCTTATGCTTGCTTAGGATCTACTGCTTACTTCCTGGTGGCCAAACCCAGTTCTGAGATTTTCATCTTGGAGGACCTGTGTAGTAGTGTCACTCTCTGGCTAAGTCTAGACTATGGAGTTTTTGCAGGATACCAAAGGTATTCTGGAAAAAGCCCACTGTGTCCAAGGAACACATTTTCTTTTCCAGTTTTTTTTTTCTGGAAGAGCAAATGTGTACCTCATTTCACAAGGCATAAGGGTTCCACTAAAAGGAGGCGGCTTTTCTGCCATTTGGCCCTATTTAGACGGGGCCAAATGACAGAAAAGCCTCTTCCCCCCCCCCCCCCCAAAAAAAACAGCTATGCAAAATGGAGTGCATTTTGCGTAGTGTTTTCCGCAAAAGTGTCGCAATATAGACCTAGCCTGAGTCTTGCCAGATGAAGCAGGAGCAGTCAGAATCCACTATGGATGTTTACTAGTGTTCGCAGGGTTTCTACAATTCCCAGACAAGGGGATGTTGCTATACCAAACTGACTTAGTGTTATTCATCATTCCCTTGGGCAACAAAACATTCGTTATGGACCATCTCCATAGCATGTGTGTTACATTTCCATTCTCTTCGCCACAATTCCAACATTCCAATAGACTTTTTTCCTGCTTTTGGTGTTTTTAGTGCACTGTGGGTGGGGTTTGCTTGGTTTTTATTTTCTGCTAAACAGCTTTGAGTGACTAGTAAATAGATTTACTATAGGTATTTCTTAACACGATTCTGCCATGTTAGTGAAGAAATAGGTTAGAGCATTGAAGTTCAGGTTTTTGAGGCTTGGATATGCACATTTCCCCTAAGTGGGATTTTGGTTGTATTGGTTTTGGTGCAGAGGTGAGGGGGCTGAACTGAGATACTTGGTACCCTTTCCCAATGTCATTTCAAATTCCTGCCACTCGAGCAGTGAAGTCAATAGCAGCTTTTTAGGCCCATATTTCTAAACATGACCTCTAATTGTATGCCAGTCAAAATATTGAACTTGTTTTTACCCATGGTATCGGGATTCACACACTTAGTTCTGATATCTGTATTACTGTTGTGTCATTGAGCTATCCATTTTGCATGCCCAAATACAGTTTGCAGGGTAATGCTGGGGCATTATTACCAAAGATTACATCACCTCGTCCCCCAAAGAATGTCAAAATGGCCAGATGCTGTACAAGCCCTTGAGCTGAAGTAGGCATGTGAACAACTAGTCTACTATCCGATAAGCAAATGCTTTATTGGAGAATTGACATGCTGGTCAATTAGTTGCTTCCTCCCACCCCTTTCTGCCTCTATCAGAAAGAGGCAGGAAGGTGAGGGAGGGGGAGAGGGAGAGGAAGAGGTGCTTCAAAGCAGCAGCGCTGCATGGACCCGGGCTCCACATAGCACTGCCGCTTTGAAATGCTGTGTGCAGCCTGGGGCCAGCTGGGAGATAAAGGCTGTTGCTATATTTGAAAGGCGAAAGCGCTGTGGGGAACATGGGGCCAGTGGGGAACTCAAGCAGTCAAGCACTCCAGGCTGACCCCAGACTCCATGTGGCACTGCCACTTTGAAACACTGCGGGAGCATGGGGCCAGCCAGGGACTGCTTGAGTCCCCCGCTGGTCCCATGCTCCCTGCAGCACTTTCACCTTTGAAGTGTAGCAACCCAATGGCTGTTGCTACACTTCAAAGGCAGAAGCGCCCTCATTGACTAATTGAATCTTCGATTAGCTAATTAATCAACATTTTATATCCGTAAGCAGAAGCCTTTGAGTTTGCTTTAAGCTGAACTTCAGTGAGGGTTGGCTACTGTTGGGCTGGCTATTGTTTTTTTGTGGAATTCTTTCTTTATGCTCCCTTGGTTGTAACTTAGGAATCTATTTTCTGAGACTGGCTCCACATGCTACTAAAATAACAGAAACATGGCTAGTAGAGACATGGCTGTGCTCCCCCATATGCATCACCCAGTAAAGGCTAAAGTATGCTCGACCTGGTAACTGGCTGAGACCCCATATTCCTTCTCCATCACTACTGACAGGTGGAACTCCAGGGGAGCTTTGCCTCAATGAAGCACAATTACTTCCTGGAGCAGCATAGCAGCAACTCCCACCCTACTCAAGCATTGAGCCTAAGGACTCAGTATAGCTCTGAATTTGTAATACCGTACACACCAGTTATTTCAGCAGGGCCTGAAGCTGTGAAAGGAGATGTCTGATTTCGCACTGCCCATCATGTGCTCCCTTAGATGTGCAGATAGTTGAGCTGTGTGAGAAAATGTAAGGCACTCTCTAGCCAAATCTGTAATGCAGCTTCTCAAAGGATGTTTCAAATGATTTTTGTCCTACACTAAAGGATGGGGAAGGTCACTGCAAATTCTGAGAACAGGATGGACACAGAGGAGGGGAAATCCAGGCCCTACTGAGTGGGTGGACTCTTGCTCCAGTGAGGCTTTGCACAGGCAAAAGGGTTCATTTGCATGGGTGTGACTGCAGGAATTTGTCCTGATATTGAACTGGGGATGAGGTGGCCATAGAATTTGTGGATTCCAGTATTTTCATGTATATTTGTTTTAATAAAAGTTGATATCCATGACTTCTGTCATTCTGGGACATTTGTGATTGGTGCGCTTGATGCCAAATGTCACTGAAAGCTAGAAAATGAAACCCTTTTGGCTTTGAAGCAAGCAGAGATTAGGAGCTCAGAACACCTCCATCCTGACGTAAAGGATCTGAGAAGCTGACTACTGGTCAGAACAACAAAAGTGGGCTGGAAAAATCAGTGACCACAAGTCCTCATTTCTAGTAGTGCATCTGCTCTGAATTTGTGAATAGTGTGTGTGGACCAGACAAGATGACACAAAGGTGTTTGTTCAAGCTGCAGGAATGGGTCTGCGATAGTATGACAGCAAATGGTTGGGCATGATCTTTAGTCCTTAAATACAACATTTAAGAACCATATTTGGGAATTGTGAAGCAAGAAAAACAGGTGGAGGTGGGCAAAACCTCAGTATGGTCTCTTTCTGATAAAGCAGACTTTTTATTATCTCTTCACCCTTGTGCTTAAGTTTCTTAAATTGCAGCAAGGGGGGGTTTAGGTTGGACATTAGGAGAAAGTTCCTAACTGTCAGGGTGGTTAAACACTGGAATAAATTGCCTAGGGAGGTTGTGGAATCTCCATCACTGGAGATATTTAAGAGCAGGTTGGATAAACATCTATCAGGAATGATCTAGACAGTGCTTGATCCTGCCATGAGGGCAGGGGACTGGACTCAATGACCTCTTGAGGTCCTTTTCAGTTCTTGTATTCTATGATTGTATGATTCTATTGAACATCCTTGTGATTGAGAGGTTTCTTTAAAAATGAAGGCCCTTACATTACAAAAGAAATTAAATGAGAGTGAGTTTCTGCCTTGACAGATAAAATATTCAGTTCAAGGCAGGAATGATCTCCATCCAATAACATCTCAGTTTCTTCATGGTGCTGAAGATCCCACATGTGTTAGGAAAGAACGTGACATTCCTTAGGGGGCTGCTTCCAAGTGGCAGCTTCCAAGTAATAGGATCTTTACTAACTACCTTGCACCAAACTAAACTGCTGCATCAGCAGAACATATGAAGCAGTGTGTGGGAGGAGGAGGAGTAAATTCTATGGATGATTGTGGTACAGTCACAATCCACCATTCCATTAGGGTTGTGGGATGGGTGTTGCTATGGGCAGAAGAACAAGAGAGCTTATGGGAGGATTGTGGAGAGAGAAGAAAAAACAGATGGGATATTAAAGAAGGTGAGAATGCAATGCTTGTTTTGCTTTCTTTTAACATTTATATATAGTTGCAAGTTGTCGGGTAAATCCATTTAAAAATAACAAACCCTCAAAGAATGAAGATGGACTCACTGAATTAGAGAAGCATACCATGGAGCCTTTTTGCTGGAAGAGGAATTTCTTGTTGCTCACATCACTCGTGTATGACAGGAAGAAATTCTCCTTGCCCCCATCAACAGGGCAAGTAAACACTTCAATCTACTGTTACGGCAGCCAGCTCTTTTTGGGATCCAATATTCTAGGGAGAAATTTCAACAATGAAAGTAATTAACCATTGGAACAATTTACCAAGGGTGGATTCTCCCTCACTGACAATGTTTAAATCAAGATTGGATTTTTTTTCTACAAGATTTGTTCTGGGAGAGGTTCTGACCTCCTGTACAACACAGGCCATTGACTAGATCAGGGGCTAGACAAAATCAGGTCTTGGGTATAGATCTGGCCTGACAAGCATTTCTGTCTGTCCCGTCCAGTTGATCAGCACAGCATGCATGCATACAGCCTGTTCAGCTGCTCCTCCCCCACTTTGCTCCGTCCTGCATCTGAGCTGTTCCCAGGATTCTCCTGTTAGCTGTGGAGAGTGGGGAGGGAGAGGGGTGGAGGGAAGAGGGGTACACTGAACTCAGGGTGTTCCCCTGTACTCCATCTCTGCAGAGCAGAGGTCTGGGAGAGGGAAAGACAAAGCGGAGCTGCTCCAATCTGAAGCATGGATGGTAAGCGACTCGGAGTGCCTGTCTGAAGAGGCAGTGCACTGTTTCTAAGATTTCAGTGCTCCTGCTCTCTCTTGTCCCATCTCTTCAGAGCAGGGGAAGAGGGAGGCAACAGAGCAGGACAGCTATCCCTGTCTTAAAGAGACAGTGCCTGGCTTAAAGAGACAGTGCCTGGCTTCTCTCAGAAACTTACCCAGCAGCAGCTAGTAAACACTCTGTATCAGTCTCTCACACACCCAGTCTGTGCCATACTGCCTCTGTGCTACATACATATAGTCAGTGTCCCATGCACGCTGCCACACACTCTCCAGTCTCTGTGCCACACAATCTATATCACAAAGTCTGTGTTTCACACATGGTGTCTCATATTCACACACACTTTCTTTCACTCTGTAACCCCACACCTTCTGCCTGAGGTCCCACCCCTTCTGGGGGGCCTGAAGTCGGCCCAGGACCACATACTAAAATGCATGAAGTGGCCCCACTGCAAAAATTATTGCCCACCCGGGCCTAGATGGTCACAGTGGATCCTTCTGGCCTTGGAACCTATGAATGTCCAAAGCCATTCCAAGCCTCTTTTGTGAAAGCCTCTGGATCAGTAGATTGTCCCTTTTGCTGTTCCACAAACCCACAGTGAATGCTGTGGTTCCGCTATTTGCTGAGAACATATCCTCAGGGTGAAGTTAGCAGACTATCAGGTGCTAAGAGAATGATATTAGAATGTATGTTGGTGAATGAGGATCACTGAAACCCTTGAGGCATACAAAGAACACATCCTCAGTATCAGGCTCTTTATGGAAAGAGACTAGAGTACTCCCACCACTGTCAAAGAGGACCAGTATATACAATGTCATTATAAACACAGATCCCGTGGGACTTCCTGGCTCAGCAATTATTCCACTAGCCTTTTTCACTAGTGGTGCCAGAGATTTGGCTAATACATTTCAATCCTGGCTCAGAACACCTTTACCAATGCCATTTCTAGCCTACCTCACCTCACCCCATCCCTGCTTCCTCCTCCTTTCCCTTTCTCCCAGTAGTGTCCCTGATGCATCTCTGTCCAGTCCTACAGCAGCCTTGGCATTCTAGACTTGAGCCGTTCCCTCAACTTTCCATTACACTTCAACCCTGACATGCAGCATTCCCTGCTGTCACAGGGTTGGGCCTTTCTGAGGGGGCTCTGTTGAGTGTGTGGGGCTGTGGTTAAATGAGCAATGAACATGGAGAATGAGAATGAAGTCACCACCCCAGACATATTTGTCACAAAGGTGATTCCAAGAACCAATTATTCTCTCTCTCCCCTTCCCCTTTATGTGTTGAAATTCCTCGAAACTGTAACCATCGTCAGCAAGGAAAAGGGTTTAAAAGGTTTCTTTGTCCAGAGCTGCATGAACGTCCCCTCTAGATTATGCCATGCCTTGAGGGAAATTGAAGATTATTATTCCAAAGAAAATACCAGCAATTGAAAAGTTCAGCCTGAGACCAATAAAATTATGTCTGTCTATTAGAACCCTTTTATTAAAATATGGTTAAATGAACAGAAAACTGACCTTTTGTTAATCTATCTTCACTGAACTCAATTTGATTGTATCCAGGGTTTCATTTAATCAATCCTATGGAGACAAAATAGAGGTGAAAGAAAAAAAGCTGTATTCTGTGCTGCCTCACACATCATTAGCGAAAGCACCAGCTAACTTCTAACTCCAGAATCCTTATGGATTGATATAATGTATGATGCAAAAAGGACCCGGCTTGCTTTTCAGACACCCAGTTGAGTTACAGAGTTTGCAGCACTGGACATTAGAAATAGAGTAGATCCTGCAGACACTGAGTCTGTTTAAGGGAATGTAGGGGCATTCTTATTAAATAGAAACTTAGACTTGTACCATTTTTTTTGTGGATGGTGGTGGGGGCCTGTTCCATCCTTGGGGGATAGAAGAGGAAGGGGAGAAGGGCTGGTGTTGGCTGTCTGCAGGATTTGAGCCCACCACCCTGAGTTCTCTAGTCAAGTGCCCTAACCCCTATG
This sequence comes from Pelodiscus sinensis, assembly GCF_052426305.1. Lineage (NCBI taxonomy): Eukaryota > Metazoa > Chordata > Testudines > Trionychidae > Pelodiscus > Pelodiscus sinensis. Next base: position 30,913,296 of record NC_143059.1, on the reverse strand, counting down.
CCACTCCAGAGCACACCCCATCACCCTACTTTCAGGGCATCCCTTATGCTGCCTTATTAATGCAGGTGCCAGATCCATCTCTAGGGCAGCTGGTGTTGGCCCTCCAGCAGCTGCCTGGGCAGACAGAGAGGGGCGGTTGGGACTCAAGAACCCACACCACCTCCCTACCTTCAGAGGATCCCTTATCCTGTGTTAGCTGGTTTGGTGGCTCTCCGGATGGGCAGGGTTTGATCTGACTAGGGCTGAAAGGACTTGAACCTATCACCCTGTGCTCCCCAGGCAAATGCCCTATCCCCTAATTTAAGGCGTTTAATTTAAACCTTAGGGGTCTTACATTTTTTGTTACACTAAAAAGAAAACCAAACTCCAATTATCCTATAGTTCTCCAAAAAATCTGCGGACAACTTCTTTTTTTAAATTCTGATTTAGCAGATTATTCAAAAATTTTATTGTTTAATGTGCAGGGCCTATTCTCTTAGTCTTGTTTTTTCCGAAAGCTAGAGGTTTGCAGTATAAGCAGTCAAAAAAATCCTGTTTTGACTTGTAAACTGTTTGATCTAGAAGGCAAAGGAAGGAGAATAAATACTGGACACTGAGATGTCATTTAGACTGAGTCACTTTTTTGACTAGCTCTTCTTTTTAACATAAAAGGGATGTGGAACTAATGACCTCTTGGAGCTTTTTAAAGCTGAACTTTTAACTCTTAATGATAGTTAAAAAGGAGGCCACAGATTTGCAAGGAGGCCAGGGACTGGAGGAGGGAGATGGTGCTGTCTAATTTGAGTGCAGCTGCTCAACTCAAGCAGAGGAAGCACCTCAGGGTGCAGTCAAACCCTTTCATTACCTCCTTCAAGTGTTTGCATCCCCCTACCCTTTGTATGGGTCAGCACCATCTGCTACTCCTGCTGAGACATGTAAATGCCTAAAGAAAACATTTAGCTCTGAGAGAGGTGAGAACTGTTTAGGGTTGTGGTTTTTTTTGTCCTGAGTGATAATTATATCCGTCTGCAGAACCACTGCACTGCTAGGGACTTCTATGCTTGGCCACATGCACTGGAAAAAAATAATTTGTTGCATTAGCAGGATATAAGGCAGCAGCACTAGCACATTTTAGGCTTGGTTTTGCTGTTTCTAAGAAACTCTTGGAAACTGAATCTCTGTGTGTGCTGCATACAGGGATATTGGATAGTGTGATGATTTGGAACCACATTAACTCCTGCCTGACCAATCTGATTAGCTTCTATGATGAGGTAACTGGCTCTGTCTCCACCAAGGGTTGCCTATCTCCTTCCCATACTGTGTTACCTAGTGCAGTAGTCTGGGAGCTGACCTTGTCTGTGAAGACAGAGACAAAGAAAGCATTGAGTACTTCAGCTTTTCCCACATCAGCTGTCACGAGGTTATCCCCCTCATCCAGGAAAGGCCCCACACCCTCTCTGATCACCTTCTTATTGCTGACATGCCTATAGAAACCTTTCTCATTACCTTTCACATCCCTTGCCAGCTGCAATTCCAATTGTGCTTTCGCCTTCCTGATTACTCCCCTGCATTCTCGAGCAATATATTTATACTCCTCCCTAGTCATCTGTCCAAGTTTCCACTTCTTGTAAGCTTCCTTTTTGTGTTTAAGCTCACCGAGGATTTCCGCAGTAAGCCAATCTGGTCGCCTAACATATTTGCTTTTCTTACTGCACATCAGGATGGTTTCATCCTGTGCCTTTAATAAGGCTTCTTTAAAATACTGCTAGCTCTCCTGGACTCCTTTCCTCTTCATGTTAGCATCCCAGGGGATCCTGCCCATCAATTCTCTGAGGGAGTCAAAGTCTGCTTTCCTGAAGTACAGGGTGTGTATTTTGCTGTTCTCCTTTCTTTGTTTGGTCAGGATCCTGAAATCTACCATCTCATGATCACTGCTTCCCAGGTTGTCACCCACCTCTACTTCCCGTACTAGTTCCTCCCTGTTTGTGAGCAGCAGGTCAAGCTGTGCACAGCCCCTGGTCGGTTCCTTCAGCACTTGTATGAGGACGTTATCCCCAACATTCTGCAAAAACTTCCTGGATTGTCTGTGTACTGCTGTATTGGTCTCCCAACAGATGTCAGGGTGATTAAAGTCTCCCATGAGAACCAGGGCCTGTGATCTTGGAAGCTTTTCTTAGTTGTCTGAAGAAAGCCTCGTCTACCTCATCCACCTGATGTGGTGGTCTATAGCAACTACATCATCACCCCTGTTGCTCCTGCCTCTAATCTTAACCCAAAGACTCTCAACAGGCTTTTCTCCCTCTATAAACTAGAGCTCTGAGCAATCATACTGCTCTCTGCCAGGCACCTCCCCAGAGAGCATCATTGTGAGCTACTCTTTACTCTCCTCAGTTCTCTGTCTGTGATATCCTTTACAGTAAATCCTCCTCCGTAGTAGTTATCGCCTCAGTCTTACCAATGCCCACTCTAAATTTTGCCTGCTCAAAACTGTTGCAACTAGTCAAAATTGGTTTGCAAGATCTCTCAGTCTTCTGCGTTCATCATTAAGTCACCAGTGAACAGCATATTCCAAGGCTACTCCCTTTGTATATATTCACTTATTGCACACCAAACAACAGGAAACAAAAAAGGCTCAATACTGACCTGTGGTGTAGGCCAATGTTTACTGAACGTTTTCTGCTGTAGACCCATATGCTTTTCACTATGGTACTTACACCATTGCACATATTGGGATAATATGGACAGATCCTTGCAGCACATCTCTCTATCGCAAAGTCCACCAAACTAATTATCTTGGTACCTGTGCATATGCCTTCTTCAAGTCCACAAACATGGTGTCCAGTTGCTGTCTCTGTTCTGAACTTCTCCATGAAATTGTAGACTAAGTATGGCATTAGTTGTACTCCTTCCTGGGATAAATCCACACAGTCTCTTTCCAGTTTCAACTGTTTCATGCAGGCATTTTTCAGTAATCTTCTCCCATTCCTTTCTAGCACATGATGTCAGGTTAATTGGGCAATAACTATCACACAGCATAATATTGCTTGTATGTTTAAAAATGGGCACCACAAAGCTTTTACACCTTTCAGCAGACATTTTCTCTAGTTTAAAAATACTGTTGAATACTCTTGAAAAGTAGTTGCCTTCCCTTTGCATTGACTTCAGTGTGCCATCAGGTGCTTCACCTTGCCCAGGTGCTGGAAGCTATTAAAAAAAAATTAACAAACGAAAAGTGAACTGCATCTGCCAACTTAACATCTGAGAGAATTCAGGTACTATTGGAAACTGCTGAAAATCCACAAATCCATGTAAGTTCTGTAAAGAGTGTTTGCACATTGCAACTGAAAACATTTTGGGAAAATACTGCAGCATTTACCTGAGGAGACTATAACAGTTTGGTTTGAACTGACTTTACATGTGTGTAATAAATATGTATTTAGCTATTAGCCACATTATAACAAACCACTGCAGGATTCCTTTAAACAAAATAGCTTAAACAGCATGTCTATGGCAAATCCTTCCTTTGACACGTATCTGTCAGGGTATGACTTGGTTTCTTCAAGGTTTTATATGAAAGAGAGATGGGGACAGAGGGGAAAATAGTTGAAAAAAATCTTTCCATATCCCCAATTACCTATTACGAGTTTCTAAGGAATATGATACTGGGACCCTACATAGCTGGTATGAATTCAGCAGTGTGAGTGACTATGACACCCATGAAAGGTTTATTTTCCTCTTTGATGTTGCTAGACAGGACCACAGAGTATCCAATGAGAGGGTTTTTTTTCCCCCCATGATAATACATTCTCTTTCATATGGGCTAGAACTTGTGTGGGTGTGGTTCTTTGAACATTGTTGAGACCTGATCTTTAGTAAAGCTACCAGCTTTCCTCCTTATATAGTTGAATCACATTGTTTTCTTTATGCCCCATTTGAGTCCCAGTTTTGAGAGGGAGTGCAGTGTGTTGGTATTGGGACACATAGCTACAAGCTGGTAGGGGCTGCAAGTGCTGTAATGGACATGATTACAATTCAGTGTAATGTTGTTGGAAAAAAGCAAATATTCTGGGATGCATTAGCAGGAGTGTTGTAAATACGACACCAGAGCTACGTCTAGACTGGCATGATTTTCCGGAAATGCTTTTAACGGAAAAGTTTTCCGTTAAAAGCATTTTCGGAACAGAGCATCTAGATTGGCACGGACACTTTTCCGCAAAAGCACTTTTCGCAATTGGGGCTTTTTTGCGGAAAACAAATCTCTGCTGTCTACACTGGCCCTTTTACGCAAAAGTTTTGCCCAAAAGGACTTTTGCCCGGATGGGAGCTGCATAGTATTTCCGCAAGAACACTGACAATCTTACATGAGATCGTTAGTGCTTTTGCAGAAATTCAAGCGGCCAGTGTAGACAGCTGGCAAGTTTTTCCAGAAAAGCGGCTGATTTTCCGGAAAAACTGTCCAGTCTAGACACAGCCAAGAAGTAATTCTTCGTCTCTACTCCACACTAATAAGGCCTCAACTGGAGTATTGTGTCCATGGTCCATGTGTATCTCTTTGACCCATGAGGCCCTGCCCCTAGGCCAGGCTGGAAGCCGGAGCCTGGTTGGAGTAAGAGTCATACGGGCAGCTATGGGGAGCCACAGGTCCTCTACCTGGGTGGAGAGTCCAGTGGGTAGTGATGCATGTTAGGGACTGCTCTTGAAGTCTTCTCCCCTTCCCCCCATCCTGGGTACATAGAGAGGATCAGGATCCCTGGTTTGGCTTTGGCTCCCCAACAAAGCTCCAGATTCTGTTTTGGCTGGGATAGGGCCTCAGGGGGAAGAGAAGGAGCAAGGGTGGGACTATGGGGGAAGTGGGACCTTATAAGCCCTCCACTTTTATAAAGAATTTGTCACCCCGCAGTAGATAGTACTGTCATACAAATAGCCATTTTTTTCTAATTGATTTCTGGACTCTAAAAAACTGTCATTGTTGCTCTGACATAGAGGGGACATCATTCATAAATTCCAGGAACTCCCACGCCTTGTTGATCTTGTGGTTTGCAAGAAATTGTCTTTCTTTTTGAAGTTCACAAAACTTCTCTAACAGACTCCCCCTACTTAACCAGCCAACATTTTTGTGCTGCTCTAGGTCACTGTGTTTGGCCAAAATGTCTTATAGAAGAACTATAAAAGGACAATATGAAAGCTAGAAATTGAGAGCATGTAGTTCACTAATCTCATCACAATGCCCATTGTTTTTTCAAATCTCCAGACAATTTACTTCATGGGACAGTCTGGTAAATGATGCAGTTAAGTATATTTAATGAAGGGTAGAGCAAAACAGTTCTCTTTGCCTGCCAGGGAGGATATCTCTCTGTAACATTCAAGTATACACTTCGCAGATCTAAACAATTTTTTTTCAAACCAGCCTTTTGCCTTTTCAAAAATATTCTCTCCTGTGCTGTAGGTTTCCTAAAATCCTTCCTTGAAAATCTTGCTTTCATAGAATCTAACAAACACCTTGGCAGTGTCACTTACATTGCTTGATTCATCCCATGAAAGAGACGTATACTTGGCATTTTTAAAATCTGAAAGCAGTGATGACAAACAATTCTTGAAAATTACCACTAATCTTTACATTGCTGTGGAATCAGATTGGGGAACTTGCTCCATACAGTTCGCAATATCCTCTTTGTTTTTATCTCTAGCAAAAAGCCCCTCCAGCATCTCCAACATGCACTCTCTTCATGTGCTGGCCATCCAGGAAAGGATCTTTCTTTTACCTAGTACCTCCTACACCCACTATGTGAAGAGAAGCAGCTGTTGCTTTTTCCTGTATAATTGCTGGTGATGTGAGAATGACATTTGAAGGGTAATACAAAGACACCGGATTTTTAATTCTGTCACATCTTGCAAGGAGGATAGGCCACATTGAAGTTACTGTGCTTTGATTCATGGCACCTCATGTTGATGACCTTACAAACGCGTAGAGTGGCTTGGCATATTAAACAGAAAGGTTCTGTGTTTAAGGGAGGTGGCTTAATAAAAATGAAATCTGCTGTCTGCTCTGGAGTAAAAGTTCAGATTTTGCTCTTGACTTGACCACATTTACTCCCACTGGCATTCATTTTTTTGTTTCATTTCCATCAGTAATGAAAAATAGGTTGTGTCCTAGGTGAACTTACATTTCGGCATCCTTTCTGTGAGTTCAGCCGAGTGGTGTTAGCACAGTTTTTGTAGCAAGGGTGCTGTAAGACACTATAAGCCCTACCTATGATGAAAACCATTTCAAGCCAGGGGGTGCTGCTGCACCTGTAACACCCTTCGTTCTAGCACTCCTGATTCAGCCCTGTGCAGTGGAGCTCTGGCTGTCAGCCCCACATGGTGAATTTAATTATAAACTTTTTTTATAAACTAAGTCCCTAGTTTGAGTTAACGTTTGACTGCAGGGCCTGAGAAATGGCACACTGAGTGAACAACGAACCCCGGAAGGGGGGGCTCAGACTGATGTGGGCAGTGCTGAAGGGCAGTGTCCTGAAGAGGACACCATGACCCGGAGAAAGAGGGGAGACACCCAGCTGGCAAGAAAGAGCTGATTCCCAGGACAGCTGGCTGGTGGCGCTGTGGTGGTGAGTCGGCCCCGTGACACCCCCTCTTGTGCAAGAGCCGTTCTTCCTCATTTTTTCAGGAAGTATGGCTCTTGTGCAAAACCTCTTGTGCAAAAATGGCTTCTAATTAATTATGCAAATGAAGTGCAGCAATATGCTAATCTGTGTTTCATTTGCATAGGCTTTTGCGGAAGAGGGAAGCTGTGTAGACGTAGCTGTGTAGTATGAAATGAGCATGGCTCTGTGGTGATGTCAGTGGTGATTTGCCCAAAGTCTTGCAGCAGGTCAGAGGCAGAACTGGGAATAGACCTCACATCTGCTGATTCCTGTTCATAGTATTTTCTGCTGATGGAATTACTGTGGAAATGAAAACACTTTTGTGAATTGAGTGCTAATGCAGAACTGCTGGGGCGCATCAGAGCAATAGTTACTGAGCTTCAGAGGAGAAAAAAATGTATGTTTGAATGATGCATGTGTGGTGGAGTATGCATACCCGTTGCAGGAGTGAGAATATTCCAGGGCCGTCAGCCATCTCTCTAGTCCATAAATATCCCCTTGTCTCTGGGTAATGCAGAGTCCATAAGCAGCCCTGCTCTCAGGGCAGTATGGCCCAATGGCCAGAGTCTGTTAGCAGCCCTCCTCACAGGGTAGTATGGCCTAATAGCTAGGGTCTGTAAGCAGCCCTTGTCTCAGAGCAGTGTGGCCTAATAGCCAGAGTCTGTAAGTTGCCCTTGTCTCAAGGCAGTGTGACCTAAGGGCCAGAGTCAGTAGGATTGGGGGCCTGCGCCCCAGTATAGGGATATTAAATATCAGTTAATTGAATAGTCGAGTAACCTCATGAATTCTTATTGGTTAGTTGACTAATCTATAGTCCCCAGGGTTGGGGCCGCTAGCCAGTGTGCTCTGTATCAGAGGCAGCAGCGCAGGGGTGCCAGGCAGGTGCTGGTCTGCTAGGGGAGCCAATTTAAAAACCATCTCCCCTTGCAGACCGGCTGCCTATTGCCCTGCACTGATAAAGAGGCAGAAGCGTTGAGTAGCAGTAGCCTGTGTTGGGGGAGGGGGGGTCTCAGCTCCCAGACCCAGCATGAGCTGGAGCTGAGCCAGGTTGCCTACCTGCCTGACTCCTAATACACTTTAAATGCAGAGCCGCAGCAGGGGTAGGTCCTGGACCTGTTGCAAGCCAGGACTAAGCCAGGCTGTTGGCCATCCTGCTAAAAAATTTAGGGGCAAAGGCAGGGGCAGGGAAATGCGTGTAGTCTGTAGCATTAACCTATAAGCTTTTGCTTATCAGTTAATCGACTACACTATTACATCCCTACCTCGGTAGGGGTACCTGGGCCCACCCTGCTCCACCGGGTCCTGACCCAGGGCCTTGTAAGCAGCAGATCAGTCTATGGCCGAAACATGCCGAGTGTACCTGGGCAGGCGAAACCGCTCCTGCACCCTCTCTGGGTCACTTACTACCAGTGCTACTGGGATGTTGTCCCACATAGCGTCTGGGTCTCCCGGTTTCCCAGCGGTGGCTTCTCACTGGGGCTCTGCTGGTGCCGTGTACTGGCAGTCTCCTGGAACTTCAGTTCCCGCTGTCTGGATCGCTGGCTATTACAGCTCCAGAGCTCTGGCTGGAGGTTCCTTCCCTTCGCTGGCCAGCCCAGACCAAGCTGCTCTCTTGCCTTTTAGGCTGCTCCAGCACTTGGGGCATGCCCAGTCTGGATGAAGTGACAAGACTTCCTCCGCCCACAGGTTTTTCACCCTCCTGCTCTAGTGCGGGGTATGCACACCCATCACAGCATCTCTAAGAACAATGCACTGAGTTGTTATTCTTTGACTACATTCCTATGGTCAAACACTCTTAAGTTCCTGCTACCACTACTCAGAATCTTTTGTGGGAAATGTGGGTTTAGCCAGCTGACTGGTTGATATGGGGAGTGGTAATCAAAGCAGTTGTGGTCTACTGAGACGTATAAAAATGGTGTCAAATCTATTTAATGAAGAACTAAAGCTTCAGATAGGACTCTCACAGCCCACTCTGGGATATGCTAGTCTAACTGTTTCAACAACTCTACTCATTAGTTCTCCTAACCATCAAGTGGAAAACTTCAACTACACTTTTGTCATGTTTGGCCCCTACAATGACGGTGTGACAATAAAGCCCAAGCGTGTAATCCTGATGCAATGTAAAGACCTCCCCTACTATGTCGCTGAATTAGCCAGGGAGTGTGTCATTCCTGATGGCATCAAGACAAGATTGTTTGTCAGGCTTATTGCTTCTGACTCACCCGCTATGACATACTGTCTCCTCCAACACACAGGCAGGCAGACAAATTGTCCAACTGCTTGTAATAGCCATTTCTTGCTGAGAGTTATTTTAAATAATTTGAAATAGAAAATGAATGTTCACACAACATAAAATTAAGTTGGACGATACATTCCCCTTCTTGGCAGCCTTGGAAGTCTTGACAAATGCTAATGAATAAGATCTGACACTTCAAAATTCTATTTGGTGGCCCTTATTTCTGTCCATGAAGCTGGGTGGATTATTGCATGCTAAAAGCGAGTTGTACAGATGAGTAAAGATCAAATATCACTTCAGTTGTCTGGTGATTGAAGTAATCTGTTTTGTGCCTTTCAATGTCATGAAAGGTGTCCAATACAGTAATCGTTCCCAGCATGCCTGGATGTTTTAGATGAAATACCTGGCATTTTAGTGATGCGGTCAAATGCTTATGTGAAATAGTCCCTTGACCTGTTGACTGAAAGTCTGCATATTATTATTATTATGCGCGATGACGCCCCTGCCAACATTGGGGCCCTATTGTATTAGACACTGTATATATGCACAGCAACAGACAATCCCTGCCCTTAAGAAGACAAAAGGCGAGAGGAAGAACAGAGGGGTAAAGTGACTTGCCCAAACTCTTGTAGAAGGTCAGTGTCAGAACTGGAAATAGACCTCAGACCTCCTGATTCTAATTCAAAGTATTTTCTGCTGATGGAATTACTCTCACAGTTATCCCTCCTCAAAAAGGAAGCCTTCTAGGGCAGCTGAAGAATGTCATTCACAAATGATGTTCATCACATTCAATGTTCCTACAAATAAAACAAAATAGCTTTTTTTGTGAATTTTAAGAAACCTTTTTGGAAGCGAGCTACATCATTTCCCAGAGATGTTGAAGTGAGCATGTATATTAAGGAAGGTAAATTTAGGGACTTAATTAGAGCAGAAACTAACTAGATACAGGAGAAAACAAAACAATGATGAAATACTATTTTTGCAACTTTAAAATAAAATTAAAATATGAGAGTCAGAAAAGTTAGGATTAATTGTATGGATTTGTGTGCAGCACAGTAGAGACTATTTTACTTAGGGTAGGGAGCACAATGCACAGTTGAGGGTGCAGACTGGAGAGGTAGGGTTGGGGGCATAGGGAAGGGGTTGGCGGGAAGGTGGCATTGTGCAGAGAGTTAGGGAGTGAATAACTGAGGGTGAAATATTCCATGTAATCAGTTTCTTAGTGTAGTAAGCATAGATGGCATGTTTTGTTTTATTTTGCTTAGTAATTTACTTTGTTCTGTGTGCTATTACTTGCAACCACTTAAATCCTACTTTTTATACTAAATACAATCACTTATTTATTAATAAAGCCAGTGTAAATAATTCTTACCCGGGGTGGGGCAAGCAGCTGTGTATATCTCTGTTTACATATGAAAGAGGGTGAACAACATGAACTTACTCCAGGGCTAGGCAAGATGCAGCCTGGGAACTGGATTGGGCCCACCTAGCGCTTTCATCCAGCCCACAGGCTGCATCTGTCTGCTTCCTATTTATATTCTGCTGCTTGTGCCACCAAATTTCCAGGTGGTGGCTCAGGTAGCAAGATCCTATTTAAATTGCTCACAGTTCCCAATTGCGGCATTACCCTGGCAGGGGCCAGAGCTGCAAGCCATTTAAATAGCCTCAGCGACCCCGGATGACTGCCAGGCAATGCAGTAGCAGTGGGGCCAAGAGCCTATGAGCGTTTTGCTGTGCTTTTAATGTAAAGCCTCCAGCCCCAGACAACCCAGGAGGGAGGCTGGTCTCTAGTCCTGCCCCTTCCACCTCAGGCCCCACCGCTTCTGGGGTGGAGTCATCCCATGACCATGTACCACAATTCATTAAGTGGGCCCCCAATGAAAATTATTGCCCACCCCAGCTTACCCGTATAAAACTTTATTCAGAGTAAGATGGATTTATCTGGAGTTCAAGTCTCATGGGGGCTGTGCACCTGGATCCTGATGCAAGTCCTTTAACTGAGCTATCCCAGAGCTGAACTGATTTCAGTGTCTGTTTTGCACTGGGATGTCTGTATTGTTTAGGGATGTGATCCAGCTCTGTGTCAGTGCCTGAGGAGGCTAGAGAGCCTGGCTCAGCAAGACAAAGTATAGGGGGCACCCAGGAAGAAAGAAAGGTTGGCTCAGTGGTAGTTCAGCACATCCAGATGTCTGTGATTGAACCTGTCCCACTGTGCTCCAGCCATAGGAATTATCCACCTGTGGAGAGCTATCATGCCTCATGTTAGAAAGGGGCCATGATCGGGACACACAGGAGTGCAGCGTCAAAATGACGGAGCTGCAGAATGACTACCACAAAGTGTAGGGGGAAAGTCACCTCTCCATTGCTGTGCCTGCCACCTGCAGGCTCTGCAAAGAGCTGGATGTAATAATTGGTGCAACCCCACCTAAACTGTGAAGACCCGCGTGGATACTTCAGAGACTCAGACGCCAGTTAAGAGTCAACTGAGTCAAGAGGAAGAAATTGTGGACGAGGATGTGGAGGGGGACCCAGAAGCAGAGGAAGATGCAGTGATCAGAGATGTACACAGCAAGGAGCTCTTCTCTCCCAGCAGTCAGTGTGATGAAGCAGAAACAGGAGAGGGGGCCCTGGAAAGTGCCTTTGATATTTGGGAGTTGGTGAAAGCAGTAACTGGGGAGTAAGAGGGTTGTGTAAGGCTGGCTTGTTTCTGTGTGCTGAGCTTGGGGTGGGGAAGGGATTTGCAAAAGGCTACTTTGTCTCTGTGTGATGCGCATATCGCTACTTGCCTAGTCAGAGCAGTGGAACAGGGTGTTGATGGACTCCCTCGCTTCATGGGAATTTGCCCTGGAGATTTCCACAATAGTCTCATGGAAATTCTGGACAATACATTGCTATAGATTCTTTGGCAGAGCTGCTTTATTTCTTGTTCCATTAAGGGTAACGTTCCCATGCAACTGTGCCATCATTTTGGGTGGTGTGGGGGACCACTGCTTCACATTGGTGAGGGGAATAAGGGTCTAGGTGGAAGCCACAGTGTTGGAAAGACTTGCCCTTTATTACGTGGTCCTCTTCAGCGGGGAGGGATCTTCATTAATGAACTCCACTTGTAAAAAATGTGGAGACAGTAATGATTTTAATGCCTCTCCTGCTGTGCTGGCTCGCCTCAAGAGCCAAGTGCCCAGTACTGTTCTGAACACTGAATTTTCCTGCCTCTGCCCCTGTGGTTGTTCACCATTTGAAGGGGGAGGGGGAGTTAAACACCAATTCAATGGCCTGTGTGTTGCAAATTGTTGCTTTTTGGCTGCACAGATATGACCTTGGGAGCCCAGCTTTCCTGTTTATCAGTAGCTGAATGGTTGTGCAGAATTAGAAAGTGACCCCAAATAGGGAGGACTTTGTGGGATGTTATGCAGCATGCCAGAATAAAGCCACGGAGCAGCTTATACATGTTATGGAGCACCAAGTGGTCATGCTCCAGGTTCTTGTAGGACTGCAAACCAAGCAGCTCTGCACTGGTCCTTTCCAGCAGCCGCTGTTGCACAGTTACTTCTGTCTGCCCCTCCCACCAGACCTCAGTTAGTATTCCACACCTGCTCTGTCACAGTGTGGCTGTGCAGAATCCCAGGACCCACTGCACTCAACCCCTTTCCTCTGCAGAGTAGCTCTGCTGAAGTACAGTACCTGCTGTGCTCTACTCCAAAGAACAGCATTGCATAGGATACCTGGACATACACAAATCTGTAACTGTCCCTGGACTCCACCCTTTCTCCCTTTTGACCCCTTATTTTGGGAGGCATTCATACAACAGCAGATTAGTAAAGCTGGTTTGTAAATTCCAAAATGCTCTGCTCTTTCATCATAGGAGATTTTGGACAGTGTGCAAGGCCAGCCCTGTTGTCATGAAAATAACAAATGATGTGTCTTTGGCTATGGGTTCATGTGTTGATTCTGTCGTGGGTTATAACAGCGCAGTTCTGCCAGCAAATCTCAAACTCAAGGCTGTCTGTAGGCACTTGCAGTATTATTGCATGACGAGCTTCCCACTCACTGTAAAAATCACTGGGTCACCCTGATTTCTCTAACTCTGCCTTCTGTCTTGCCTATCAGAAAGTTTTAAAGCACCAACAGTACATGCTAACTTAAGTATACTGGAGTATCTGCAATTCCATTTATTCTCTGACAAACAGTAAAAGAGAGAATTGCAAATATATAAAGTATGTAAAGGCCAAATTAAGTGCCAGTCCACTGCCAGTGTAGATTAGTTAGTTGTTGTGAAAACGTGTTTGGTGTTAGAAGGAAAAGGAAAATAAAGCACCAAGTTCCTATCTGAGGGTTCATCTACACTGCACCGTAACTCGAAATAAGATAAGCTACGCAAATTACGTATCTTATTTTGATGCTATTTCAAAATAACTTATGTAATCATTTGGCGCTGTCTACATAGCACCAAATTTTGAAATAAAGCATTATTCTGAAATGTCCCTTATTCCTCATACAATGAGGTTTACAGGGACATCAGAATAGCAAGCCTGAAATAATGGGCTTGCTGTGAAGATGCGGGACAGCTATTTCAGGGTACTCTGGAGTCTTGAAATAGCATTGCAGTGTAGACAGCTAAGGGTGCACAGTCACTACACAAAGGATGAAGTAGCTTTTGTGGGCCCGTGTGAAGGGGTGTCTGCCCCACACTGGCCCTTTAAGGGGTTAAAACCCAGGCCTGGGTGAGGGCTGGAGCCATGGAGCAAGCAGCTGCAGCAGATAGCTGCCAATTAGGGCCCAGCTGTGGGCTGTATAAATAAGGACTCCAGGCAGGTGGGAGGGAGAGACAGACTTGTGCTCTGGTTGGGCAGTAGGACAGACTTAGTGGCTAAGGAAGTTAGAGGCTTCCTGATTTTAGAGCAGGGCTGAGGAAAGTCAGGCAGAGGTGAGGAAGCTCTGGCCCAGGCTGCAGGGCCTGAAGCAAGGTCTCTAGGGCTGTGGGGAGAGAGCCAAGGTAAGCAAAGGCAGCAGGTTCACAACCCCTTACCAATGATGAGTGGCCATTTCAAACTGCAGTTTGCCCCTGTGGCAGGGGCTAGAGGAAGACTGGCAGTGGGTCAGTGAGGCAAGGTGGGCATAGGGGGATTGGTGGTTCCAAGAGGGGGAAGACTCCAGAGTGTGGGGCACTGTGGTAGGGCAGTATTCAGGTGGGAGGGCACCACAGTCTGGGAGAGATGTGGGCCCTGATCTAAAGTGGTGGAGAATAACAGTAACAGGGGGGTAAGACACTAGCCAGAAGGGGGTGCTCCAGAACCAAAAATGCTAATTCCTTGAGCAACCAGCAGGGGCACCCTTGGTGGTGAGGCTTGCCCTGTTACGGCCCATATTCTACCCTGCCGTGAGGAAGTATCCGCTCACCAGCAGAAATTCTGCTTTCTCCTCTGACTTCTCCAGGTTCCATCTCCATTCCAGAAGAAAAAGCGGGAGGGACTGGAAGGGCCAGATGCCTGGGGATAAGGGCGGGGGAGGAACACATTCAGCAGGGAACCGCAGCAGTAAAAGGAGCAGAATGTGGGGATGCCCATTAGCCCCTGCCTGCTGACAGCATCTGCAGGCCCCTGGGCATGGTGTGGGAGGAGGAGCTTTGCACCCCTAATGGGCCTGAGACCTTGGGCGGAAGGTGCAGGGCTGGGGCAGCTATACCTCAGTTTTGTCCAGCCCACAGCACTGATTCCCCCCCTACACACACACTCACACACATGCCCTCAGAGGTGTGTAACCCTTGTGCCAGGTAGGGCTGGCAGCAGCCAGGGCTGGGTTCAATATCTAGGGGTCCATCTCACACAGAACTAGCTCGAGCCCCCACCCAGTAGCCTGGGAAATTCACACACCCCTGGGCGCCTCTGAGAGGCAATGCTTCCCCACTCACAAGCACAGAGTCTGTGTGTAGAAAATAAACTTTTAATGAAAGAGAGAGAGAAGTCACATGGCATTAGCTTGGGAAAAATACCACAAACAGGCTATGTCTACACTCCAGGCTCCTCGCACAAGAAGGCTGTGTGCTTTTGCGCAAAATCTTGCCACCTGTATAAACTGGCCATGAGTACTTGTGCAAGTACACTGACGTTCTAATCTAGGAAATCAGTGCTTCTTGCGCAAATACTCTGATGCTCCCGCTCAGGGATAAGCGTTCTTGTGCACCTATTCTTGCACAAGGGGCCAGTGTAGACAGGCAACATTAATTTCTTGTGCAAGAAAGCCCGATGGCTAAAATGACCATCAGAGCTTTCTTGCGCAAGAGAGTGTCTACACTGGCACGGATGCTTTTGCGCAAAAGCACATCTCTTGCGCAAAGGCACTTGCCAGTGTAGATGCTCTCTTGCGCAAATACTTTAACGCAAAAACTCTTGCGTTAAAAGTATTTGCGCAAAATCATGCCAGTGTAGACGTAGCCAAACTGTTTTGCGCAAGAGTTCTTGTGCAAAAGGTCTTCCACAAGAGCGCGTCCACACTGCCATGTGTTTTTGTGCAAGTGTATCGATGGCAGTGTGAATGCTCTCTTATGCAAGAAAGCTCTGATGGCCATTTTAGCCATAGGGCTTTCTTGCACAAGAAATTCATGTTGCCTGTCTACACTGCCTTCTTGTGGGGAGAGGAATAAATCTTCCAGAAGAAGCCCTGTTTTCTGACGCTGTACTGTAAATTTACTTGCGCAAGAATGTGCGTGCAGTGTAGACGCTCTGCAAGTTTTTGTGCAAGAACAGTGACTAGGAGCTCCAGGGCCTGGGGAAACTGCTCACATTGTCTGTCCCCATCAGTGGGCCTGGGCACAACCATACTGGAGAAGCTGCAAGTGTGGGGCCACTGGGCAAACCCACATTCTCCTCCTTTTGCCACTGCAGTTTCCAGGAGAACCCTGTAGTTCAGAAATCAGTATCCTACATGGCGAGGACAGAGTTCCATCTTCCCCTCCCCCCCCCCCCCACCGCCCTTACCCCTGGTAATATGGAATAGGGAGGGGACGGGGAGAGTGTGGGGATCTCGGACTGGGGGAGGGACGGGGAGGAGTCACATGGGGTGTCATGGGGGAGGTTACATGCCCCCCCTTTAGTGCTGCTGTTTTTTGTGTCCTTCTGTGAATCCATCCCCTGAAGTCATTCCTTAGCGACATCGCACCAAGTAGAATTCCATGCTATGCTGGGAGCATACAAACCCTCCTTTGCCTACCTACTAGTATAGGCACACAGGTTCAGTAGCCATTTGAGACTTGCCTCACCTTAAAGTATTTAAATGGAATAAGAAATACAGGTAAACTGCAATTCCAAATACAACCATTGTACTGTGGCATACAAAATTATGCAATTAATCATGGTTCTATTTTCTCTGTATAGAGGCTTTCAACTTCAAAGGAGTGTGTCTGCCAGCAGGGGCAGTCGACACTTTGCAAGTCTGAGTTCTGGCAGTGTTTTATATCAGACGCACACTCTCATTCAGATGTTAGTTTAATCATTTCTCTTCAACTAGAACAAGTCATTCAGACTGAAAGTATGCAGTTTTTTCTTCGTGTATGGAAAAAGTAATGCTGGGCCAAATTCATCTCTGATGTAACCCCATTGTAACCAATCAAGTAAAAATAGTTAGATATTTATTTTATCCTCCTAAATTTAGACACAAAGTCAAGTGTCCAATTCTATTGAAAAGGTATGTGCAAGTTTAAATTAGGGATCACACCCCAGATGCTCCCACATGCTCTTATTATGATCAGCCATAGTTTGTAGGCTCTGAATTGTACAAGTTTGTGCAAACACAATTGTTCCCATTCAGATCCTCAGTTTCTGTTTTTTATACACACATCTCTCTGAAAATGTAGCCCATGTTGCACAGTTTGGCCTTAAAGCAGAGGTGCAAGGAATGGAACCCTGTTAATTCTGCCACCTCTTTTCTCATGCAGGGGAATAGAACTCCTCAGAGTTAAGAGTTAACATTTCGTAACATTTTTGTAAACAGTGAGGAAACTGCATATTGTACCAAGCCTTCCATGTAGGTTCTGTTTAAGTTAAATCTCTGGAGTAGGCACACAATATTTGCAGCTTTGTCTTACATACAGTACAAAATAACAGTTGACAGGAACTAGTCTCTTGATTTAATTCACTGCACCTGCTATCTTGCCTTACACATGGAATGAGACATTATGGTTCATTAAAGGGAATGGGAGTCATGTAGCTAAAATTCCATGCAGTTCTTTGAGGGCTTATGCACCAGTTACCAGAAATGTAACTAAACCCACTTGCCTAGCTGTGTGTTGCTATGGAAGTTTTGCACAGCTGTAGTCAATGGATAGGGCTCAGTTCTGTTTGGTTCTGACTGCCTACTACAATAGGTTGAGTATCCTCCATTGCCATTGCCTTCTGTGGAAGTGGAAGATTCTTAGGACCTTCCAATATCAACTCCACAGTTTTTGCTAAAGGAGAGCGGAGAGTGTATACATTGCTCTTGTTTGCATTGTTTGCAGCTGTCTTCCTTCAGTAATTCCAAGAGGACTACATAGATATAATCCACCAATTTACCACACCCTTGGTTTGGCCTGGCTGTCCATCCATAGTTAGGAAGCATGAGCTTAAATTTTTTGTTAACTAGGGCAATGTCTACATTGCCCTCTCTTGTGCAAAAAAATATGCAAATAAGGTGGTGTATTATATGCATAATTAATGAGGTTCTATTTTTGCGCAAAACCCCCCTCTGGCGCAAGAGCCATTCCTCCTCATTTTTTTCAGGAAGAACAACTTTTGCGTAAAAGCCTCTTGTGCAAAAACAGAGCCTCATTCATTATGCAAATGAGGCAGGGCAATAATCCATGCCTAGGGGTCTCAGTGCTTTAAATTAAGTTTGTTGCAGTGAGAAGGGCCAGAAACAATGCCCCTCCCTTGATAATATTCCTGATTTCTACCTTGGCCACAAGGGCCACAGCTAGTGAGCCATGCAAATGAAATAATTAAAACTACCCTGAGAACACATATGGTTCTGTAAAGTGACCACAATTTGATCTGACACAATTGTTCTTTTAAAATAATAGAATTTCCCCTGGCTTTATTGCTATGAAGCACCACTGTATGTGAAACCCCATAAATTGTTGGCCCTCTGTAAACAGAAAGCATCTGGGTTTCCTTTAATAGCTAAAGAACTGTAATTAAAGTAACTTTTGTGGAGCCAGATCTTGGAGAACTTAAAAAAATTCATTTATGCACAATACCATCCCTCTGAGCATCATAAACCTCCCCCCCCCCCCCCATCTTGTCCTTCCAGCCCTGTCAGACCCTCCAGTGTGTTTCATTTCTGTGCCAAATTGCTGGTTTCCATTTCAGGGTATGGAGTTAACTCCTGACAAGGCCCTGGATTAGAGCACAGGTATGCTATGCACAGCTTAAGTTTATATGAATGTGATGCATGTGTCTGTACAAAATGGACATTATGAAAGGAGGAACTGTAAATATTTGATATAATTGGGAGTGCATCAGATCCCATGCCTTAATATTACCAAAGTGTTCCAGAAACAGTGTGTTCTGATGAATATTGCAGGCCCATAGGCAGAAATTTGTGTGTGGCGGTGCGTGCACTTTTTTTGTAAATGTGGACCACAATTTTTTTAATATAAAAATTCAAAATTGTCATGCAATGAGTGTGCATTACAGAGGTTAATGAAAAATCTGAGTAGAAACAGTGATTGGTAAAAATGATTTTGTTTTAACATACTATAAATATATACAGTAACAAAGGTTTTATAGAAATTGCCTTTTGGGATCATAGTGGGCAGCGCAACTGGAATGGCCCCTGCTCCCTTGGCTGCCTCTGCCTGCTGCTGCTCTATCTGCTTGGCAAGGACAGCACCAGGTGAGTACAGGCAGGGCTTTCAGACAGCGGGGCCAGGCCTGGGCCACTCCTCGCGGCTGAGGGGGTGCCATTCCCCTGGCCCCACCACGCTGCCACCAGCCCTGCCTGCTCAAACCCCACAGAACAGCGCTCTCCCATCCCCCTAACAGAGTCTCCTCATGCTTGCTTAGGGGATCACGAGGGGTGCATTTGTACCCTTTACCCACCTTCCCACTCCCCCATGTACAGGCCTTCACAGGGTTGAAAGAGATCTTTCCAATCCCTTGCTAAAAGCAGGACCAATCCCAGCTAAATCATAACAGCCAAGGCTTTGTCAAGCTGTGGCTTAAAAACCTCCAGAAATGGATATTCCACCACCTCCCTAGGTAACCCATCCCAGTGCTTCACCTCCCTCCTAGTGAAATAGTTTTTCCGAATATCCAACCTAGACATCCCTCACTGCAACTTGAGACCATTGTTTCTCCTTCTGTCATCTGTCACCCCTGAGAATAGCTTCTCTCCCTTGTCTTTCGAGCCCACCTTCAGTTGGTTGAAGGCTGCTATCAAATCCTCCCTCACTCTTCTCTTCTATAGAATAAATAAACCTAAATCCTTCAGCTTCTCCTCATAAGCCAATCTCCTAAACATTTTCATTGCTTTTGGCTGCACTGTCTCCAACGCGTCCACATCCTTTCTGTAATGTGGACCGCAGAATTGGATGCAATACTCCAGATGTGGCCGCACCGATGCTGAATAAAGGAGAATAATCACTTCCCTAGATCTGCAGGCAATGCTTCTACTAATGCACCCAATATGCCATTAGCCTTTTTGGTTACAATGGCACAATGTTGACTCATATCCAGCTTGTCATCCACTGTTATCCCCAGGTCCTTTTCTGCAGAACTGCTCCTTAGCTAATTGGTCCCCAGCCTGTAGCAATGCTTGGGATTCTTCTGTCCCATGTGCAGGACTCTGCACTTGTCCTTGTTGAACCTCATCAGATTTCTTTTGGCCTAATCCTCCAATTTGTCTAGGAGACTCTGGACTCTATTGCTACCCTCCAATATAGCTACCTCTCCTCCTACCTTAGTGTCATCTGTGAATTTGCTGAGGGTGTAATCCATCCCCTCCTTCAGGCCATTAATAAAGATGTCAAACAAAACTGATATTCCAGCACAGAGGCTGCAGAAGTGGATCTCTGACTAGGGTGTGTAGCTAAGCAAACATATGTGCACACCCTTTGCAGAAGGGCTTGGAAGTGCATCCCATGGTGTGCTCTCAGGCTGAAATGTGTAGGAAAATGTACCCTTTCATTCTACTGATCCCAGCACAATTTCCCTGTGCACAGCCCAATAAAAAGTATTGTGCCCAACTTCGACTCTTTGCTCCTAATAAGCGGAGGGTAGGGAGTGCAATTCCCAGCAAGAGCTAATTTTCATGGAGCTAGCATGCTAAAACCAGAAAGTAGCATGGGACCCAGGCTAGGGACCCAGAGACAGTCAGGCTAGTAGCTGCAGTCCTAAGCTCATACTCAGAATAGCTAGTCCCCAATTTTACACTGCTGTTGCAGCTACCATGTTTAGCTCTCTAACTCCATGAGATTAAGCTCAAATATGTCTTCTTCAGTTGGGAATCACACATCCCCAGCTCCAAGTGTCCAGTTCCCTTCAGGTTCATTAGGAGCACACTCCGCCTCAAGAAACCCACTTCACTTTTACAGATGAGAAAACTGGGGCAGAGAGCAGCACCGTGATGTGCCCAAGGTCACACAGCAGCACATGTGGAAAATCTTGTGTCTCCCCTGCTCTGACGGCTGGACATTGTGCTCCTGGGAGATTGGCGGAGGAGAAAAAGCTACCTGGATGTGTTGGCTCTGTGCAAATATGAAGAGCCCTGCAGGGATAGGACCCAGCAGTGGGTAGGTATGGGATATAGCTTACCTGGAGCTGTTGCACTAAGCCAGCTGTGGCCAACCCGCGGCTCACAAGACGCATGTGGCTCTTGTTCCCCAAAAGTGCAGCTCGCGAAGTCTCTCCTATGCCCCCCCAAATGGCCCCCACACCCAGCTGGCTCCCACCTGACCCAAGTTTCCATGTGCTTACTGGGTTGGAGCTGTGGGGCTTTAAAAATGGTGCCCAAGATGGCGGCCATCTTAAAGGGACAGCCTCCTTTTAAAAAAAAAATTTTTTTTTTGCTCAACAATTCAGTTCTGAGGAGCTTTTTTTTTTTTTGGGGCTTGACAATTCTGGTGCATCTTTTCACATTTTTTCTGCCGCTGTTTTGGCTCTCTTTGTTAAATGGGTTGGCCACCCCTGCACTAGGCTGTTGCACCAGGGGCTGGCTGAAAGTTTGCCTGGTACAGCAGGAGTAGCCACCCTTGCTCTGTCTCCTCCTTGGCAATGTGAGGGGTTGGGGTGAGTATCAACAATCAGCTGGCTCCGGCTTTAGCCCCAGCCCATTGTGCCCCATGGCCACTGCTGCTGCAGCAGTCAGCCTGGACCCACCCTCCTCCCAGGGTCTCATGCCCACCAGCTCTGTCCTTGCTGCCCCTCACTTTTTTAGAGGCATGCATGCTTTCCCAAGTGCTGCTGCAGCCACCGCCGGATGCAGGGGAGGCATCATCCTAGCCAGGCTGTCTTCCCCTGTGCTCCAGACAGCCCGGGGAGCGGGGGAGGAGGGCAGAGAATGCAGGAGGGGTGCACTGACCTAGCCTCCCTCTCTTGTGCTCCAGTCAGCTCAGGAAGGTCGGGGCTGATTCTCTCCCCACATCCCTGGAAACTAGGCCCCATCCCTGGCCTTGCTCCTAGGGTAGGGAAAATCAGCCCCAGCCTTCCCCTGATGGCTGAAGCACAGGGGAGGGAACCCAGACAGAATTGGGACCATGGGAGGAGTGCATTTGCACCCTTCACACACACCCTGTGTACAGGTCTGTATTGTAATGCCAGGTATCCATCCTTCTCAGAGGGTTAAGGGCACTTAACTTCTTGTCTCACAAGTAACTGCTGTGACTGCATGCTATCTCCTGTGGAAGATAGGCCAGTTAATGCACTCTGACAGGAAAAATGCTGAGGGATGCTGAAGCTAGTTGGAAAAACTAGGGTTATAGAATTTCCCCATTGTGTTATGTTATCATAGATTGGAATGGGCTTGTCTCTCCCACATCTGGATGTACAAGGTTTGGATGGGAAATCTCATGGTTATTAGGACATCCTTGGGGAACCAAGGCATCAGTGCAGAGCCCCTGACCCTCTGTGGTTCTCCTTGACATGACCGCCATGGCCAGCCAGTCTCCATCTGGCCCTGCCCTCCCACAACATGAAGAGAAGGCAGGGGGAACCATGTGATGAGGTGATTGACAATGATAAAGCTTGAATGTCTATGAGCAAAGCTGTAGACTGAAATACTTTTGTTCATAAAGAAATACATGCATCAAACTAACTAATTTGCTCATAAGCAGGTCACCATTTCCATAATCTGCTAACAATAAATGGAGCCAACTTCAAAGAATCAAGGTGGTGCTCTGAATAGTGCGTCCACCTCTAGGTGGGACAGTGTGCATGTTACTGAAGGCTTCTCTGCAATTTGAACCATAAGAACTCTTTACATGTATATAACCAGGAGGCCTGTCATTTAAGCAGGTGCTTCAGTTACATTTCAAAGCCAGTAGGAGCCATCCTAAGCTTTTCTCAGCTAGAAGTTTAGTCATTTTCTCATATATTGAAGCCTTCCCTGATAGGGAATATTATTCCTAAAGGAAAGGATACAGTAACAAAAATCTGTATGGCTGTGTCTAGACTGGCAAGTTTTTCCACAAAATCATCTGCTTTTGCGGAAAAACTTGCCAGCTGTCTACACTGGCCGCTTGAATTTCCGGAAAAGCACTGACGATCTCATGGAAAAACTATGCTGCTCCCATTCGGGCAAAAGTCTTTTTCCGAAAGACTTTTGCGCAAAAGGGCCAGTGTAGACAGCATAGTACTGTTTTCCGCAAAAAAAGCCCCGATCGTCAAAAAGGCGATTGTGGCTTTTTTGCGGAAAACCGCGTCTAGATTGGCCACGGATGCTTTTCCGCAAAAAGTGCTTTTGCGGAAAAGCATCCTGCCAATCTAGACGCGCTTTTCTGAAAATGCTTTTAACGAAAAACTTTTCCATTAAAAGCATTTTCGGAAAATCATGCCAGTGTAGACGTAGCCTATGTGTTTAGCTTATAGAAAACCTGAAAGTCTGGACTGGTCTCAATCAACTCATCTTTTAATTTTTTTCTGGTTCTCAGAATCCTCGAATTTTGGAGACTGGGCTCTTTTCAGCCAACAAAAGGAATGTACATAGCCACTGATGTTCTGAGTCTAGCCAGGCTGTGAGCTTTCCAGTGGGCTGACACACAGTCAAGTGTCCAGCACAATATACCTAGCACCTGACCTGGCCATGGGCCATGGCTAGCCATATATTTACTTTCATTTTTCCAATGATGTAAATGTGTGCAGAGCCTGATTTCACATTGGCTTTCCCTTGTTGTGCCTACAATTCTTGAAATACAAATAGCTGTGGCTGTAATTTTGCTCTCCCATATGAGTGCAGACATAATTTGTCATTTAAATGTTTACCTACCATATTATACCTGCATATCTCCTAGTAAGACACATCAATGACAAAGTATACCTGTTTCTTACATTTAATGTGCAAACATGTCTTGTGGAAGAGAGAATTTCCTGTCCAGGAAGAATTAGCTTAGCTAGGGGAGTTTTTTCTGAACTTCCCCAAACCTTTTGCAAATGGAAAAATAATGTTTATAGTTCAGGAATCAAACTGAAGACTCTGAAAAACACAGTTACATGAAATTCACTCTAAAGTGCTAACTGAATTGGCAGTGAAATATTGGATTCAACCATTATTTTTGGGAACTGCTGGGGGGATAAATGAGAACCCAGAGGAGTGGAAAAAGCAAAATTCTTAGTTTTGAGAGAGAGAAGGAGATGTGGAATTTACAGGCCACTGCATTTTAACTTTAGTGGGAGCTTAATAAAAAAATTACTTGGTCACTATGTACTGAGAGGAAAACATGATAATAAATACAAAAACCACATGGTTTGTCAAACATATGCCAATTTAATTTTTTTTTAATCTTAGCGGGGAAAAGTGCATTGAATGCAATAGCTCTCATTTACATCTATTTTAGGAAGGCATTTGCTGTCATTCCGTATGACATTTTCCTAGGGGAACTAGAGAAATGATGTAAAGTTGACAGAGCAACTATTAAAAGGAAATAATTACCTACAATCCTAAACTAAATTGGATCCAAAAAAATAAGGTTGAGATTTTAAAATCAAGTGGTGGGATTTGCTTTTGTTTGGTTTTCGCATATAGAAAAGTAAAGTAATGCTAAGCACGGCTTAGAGTCAGATAACTATATTATCTGGTGTGCAGTTACTTATTTTCAAGTGGGGCTCAGAGGAACTGATTTGAGAGTGCAATGTGCTCCACTAATCCCTGGCTGGTAGAATGGTCATTACACCAAGTTAGAGCAGCTCTATGGTCCAGCAGCTGCTTTAATTTGTGCTGGAGGATGGTCTTCTGCCAGCCCCAAGATCAAGAGGAGAGCTCAGAGCTACCCTTGCCTCTGCTCCCTTAGCTTTTGTTCAGCACAGCTGAGGCTTGCATTCCCTTGTGAAATTCCCTCAGAGGTTCATCTTGGTCCCAGTGTCATTCAATCTGCCTAGTCTTAGTGTCTTGGAAAGATGTATCGAAAAGCATGTTAATCCAATTGGTGGCTGGCATGAATCTAGGAGGAATCTCAAATTCTTTGGAAGATACAGTAGGATTAAAAACTCAGCTGGTATTTATAAAATGGATAACTGGGTCAATATAAATAAATTTAGCTTCTCAGAAGAGGAGTGATAAATCGCATAACTACAGACTAGCCCCGTGGTGTCCAACCAGTTCTGAAGCAGTAGCTACTATAGGGACACTCAAACTAGTCACACTCAACTGGCCAAATAGCCACATGTGGCTACGGTCTAGCATGTTGGCCACCACGGGACTAGAGAGTGCCCTAGAAAAGGAACCGAGATAAGAATGGATAATACACTGGATGTGATGCTGAAAAGAAAAAAGACAAATGCTGCATTCGTGTTAAAGACTGAGCCATGGCTGGTCTGATCTAGCCTATTGTTAGACCAGCGGTTCCCAACCATCAGTCCACAGACCGCTCTCTGTTGGGCAATGTCACATTGCCAGGCCATGCCCCCAGCTTTTATATAGCCCCACTGTCACGTATCTCCCTCGCAGGAGCTCTCCTTGCGGGGTGCACTACCCTTTGCCTGCTGTAAAGGCCGGTTCTAAGCCCTCGGTGCCGACCGTGAGCGGAGGGGGACCTGGGCCCTCCCTCTCTCCAGGTTCCAGCCCAGGACCCTAAGGACAGGCGTCTTGGACACCCTGCCCGACTGGGGGGCTATCGCCGCAACTCACCGGTCCCCGGGTCTCCTTGATCCCATCTTGGGCTGCTTCCTCCTTTCTGGCCGGCCCTGGGCTATCACCACCAGGTCCGGCCGTTACTCTCACCCCGTCCTGGCGAGCCGATCCTCCGACGCCGGCCCCGGTGCTCTGGAGGGTCCGGTCTGGTCCCGGCTTGTCCTGGCTGGTCCCAAGCAGCTCCCTCTCTCCCCTCCTCTGGTTCCCGGCTGGGAGGCTTTTTGAAGCTGGTGCCCCTTCCCCGGGGACGCCGGCACATGCGTTCCGGACACTTGGCCCCTCCCCCGGGTGTATGCCGGGGAATCCCCTGCGCCTGCGGCCACCGCCGAACAAGCTTGGCAGAGCCGCTCGGGCTCCCCGGCCCCTGCACTGTCCAGCGCCCGAGTGCAGGGCACGGGGCTAGCCTCCACAGTCCCTGCCGCCCCGTCACACCCACCCACTGGGGTTCCCCAGGAAATTCCTTCCCCCCCACTTACCCATGCAGCAGCAAGGTGAGTGGGGCAGCGGGAAGCCAGGTGTGCTGCAGCTGGAGCCGGGACTGCAGTGAAGCTGTCCCTACTGAGGCAGCCTCACTGTGGCCCTGGTTTTAGCTCTGGAGGCTGCGACTGGCCAGGCAGGCAGGCAGGGCAAAACACCAAGCGGAGTGCAGCTGCCCCGGCCAGTGGGGCCAAGAGTGAGTGGAACACAGCTGCCCCAGCTGGTGCGCCCAAGCACTGAGGGGAACACGACTGCTCCAAACGGTGGGCCCAAGCTCTGAGTAGAGTGCGGCTGGTGGGGCCAAGCGCTGCCTGGAGCGCGGCTGCTCTGGCAGGTGGGGCCAAGTGCCCCGTGATGGGCAGCTGCCCCTGAGATCCCATTCTCCTCACCGCCCGCTCAGTGGGACCCTCCCTGGGCCTCCAGCTGCTCCTAGCCAACAGGTACACACTATACACGTTATTATTATGCATTATTAAGTGCAAAGGAAAATATGAATATGCAGAATGTGTCAGCATAGTCAGACCTGTTAACTACTGCCTATTTAATTCTGGTCCAATTGAGGCAAAAGGTTTGGACTGGAAAATACTCTTTAACAAGTATTAGCAACTATTTTATTGTTGTTTTTGTTAAAAATGTGTGTGTGCAGCAGTTTTTCAAATTCTTGTTAACCATCATGTTCACCCTCCTTTGATTTGCTATGGGCTAAAATTACCATAATGAATATGCAAATATTTCAGTGCTAGTCTGCCAACAGTTTTTGAATAGTAATAGAAGTGTAGCCGTGTTAGTCTGGGGTAGTTGAAGCAAAATGCAGGACAATGTAGCACTTTAAAGACTAACAAGATGGTTTATTAGATGATGAGCTTTCGTGGGCCAGACCCACTTTTTGATCTGAGGAAGTGGGTCTGGCCCACGAAAGCTCCTCATCTAATAAACCATCTTGTTAGTCTTTAAAGTGCTACATGGTCCTGCATTTTGCTTCAACAGTTTTTGAATGAGTTTGCTGGTTCGCAGTATAAAAAAGGTTGGGAACCACTCGATCAGAGTCCAGGAATGAGCTGAGGATCAGTGCCAGAAGGACAGAAAGCTAATGCCAGAGCTGAAGGGCAAGCAGATTATAGGTGACAGGCAGAGCCGAGGATCAGTACTAGGAGAGACTCTGACTCTGACTGACAGGTCCAGGACCTTTTATTATCTCAGTGGTGCAAAAGTTCATATGATTGACTGTCCTGTGGCGTGCAACTCCTGAGGTAAAAGAGTGTTCAGGAGCTTGAGGTGGGAAAATCCAGTTGTAGCCGGATTGACCCAGCTCTGCCCTTGCTAATGTGATCAGGCCCTTTCACAATGGAGTCTCTCTCCCTGATTCCATCTGAGACTAAACGAAGACCGTGCAACTCCTCATGCTGCCCAGGTCTCTAGCCCTGAGGAATTCCACCAGTGCTATCGTGAAGGAAGGAGCAGATACTTACCATCACAGGATCCACAATTGTCGCCCCTCTCTCCCCTGGGATCTCCCTGGTGTTCCTCCTGATGAGCTTTCAAATAGCTCAATGATTGAGGTCCCAGGTTTCACTCTGTACTTCACTTCCATCGGCATTGTAATATAAACTTCCTTATTGTCCAAGGTCTGTACTTCCACTCCTTTCTTCCTTTTACCACCTGGGATATTGTGGGTTCTAGGCTTCATGCCTGATTAATAGTTCCTGTACGGTGTTTTAAGGTGTTATACTTTACGGATACTGGCTGTTTATTATTGATTGTTTAATCATTTCCCCTAATTATTATGAATTATCCCTCAATACATGTGTTAACTTATTTTAGTGTCTGTTTTTAATTTACACTAATTGGGTAAGATCCTTGCTGGTGATAGATACAGTTTTGCCCAGAAGGCTTGCACTTCTGAGACAGGGACAACCCAGATTCAGGGTTTGCTTCATTTTTATAGTTGCCTTTGTCCCTGAGGTAACAAGAGGCAGGAATTGAATGCCAGAGCCAGGGGGTTAACCATGGGAGAGACAGGAGCTGAAGGGGAAATGAGGCTGGAACAAGAACTAGAACAAGGGCTGCAACAAAGTGGGAACAGGGACTGCACCAAGGGCAAGTGTAGCTGCAGGAGTGATTTGCATTGAGCAGCCAGAATCAGCTGCCAGCCAGTCCCCCTTTCAGACTAATTAGGTGGTGAAGTCAGGAGACTGATTCTGCTGCAGGGCCTGATCCCTGACAATTGGTTAGAGAAGCAGTGCATGCAAAATGAGCAGGGCAATTATTCTGCTCTACTTGGCTTTGATTAGCACCACCCTGAAAAAATACACCGAAATTGGAAAGCATGCAGAGGAGAAAGAAGAGTTCTGGAAAGTCAGGTCTATGAGAAAAAGTTAAGTGAATTTGGCAAGTTGTACTAGAGAATAAAAGACAGAGGGGAGACCTGGTAGTTTTCTACACATGACTGACTGATATGACTCATCAGAGATTGCTTCTAAACCCAATGATGATATGAAATCAGGAAACATAGCCAGATCAAATTTCAATAGATCAATTATTAAACATCTAAAACCAGGACCGTACTCTGGAAACACAAGGTGCAACCAGCGGAGCTGCAACAATTTGTATAGTAAAGGTGCTGACCATTTACAAACGGTAAACCTTGTATAACATGGAAACCACTTTAAGCCAGGGGATGCAGCAGCACTCCCAGCACTCTTGTTACAGCATCTGTGGATGCAACTTTTATCAACCCTGTTTTATTCTTTTCCACCAACCAAAATAGGACTTCATTGTCAAAGTCTGGGCAGAACACAGTATTTCATTCTTGTCAATCCACAGGCATTTGTGCAACTTTGATCCTTCTATTTTTGTGATCAAAGTATCTGTGTTTAAATTGGTGAGACTGATAGCCCTGTCTGGAGCTAGATATAGTGTAGGCAGATGCTATGCAAACTTCTCTTGGATAACATCTGCCAAAGCATCTCATTCCTCGCATACTATGCTCTCTGCTCTGTCAGTCCTTGGGCACTCCTCATTTCTACCCATCTACCTGAATTTTAACCTGTAGCAATTGCTTTTATTGGTATTTATCTAATATATTTGGTATTTACAGAGTGCACCATCACCATAGTATCTCGGGACCCGATTTTTAAAGGTATTTATTTGTTTTTCTTAGGATTGCAGTGCCTAACTAATTTAGGGGCCTCAGTGTCATTTTCTGAAGGGATTTAAGGCATAAACATAAATCTGCTCATATCTTTCTGGAAAATGAGTCTGAGGCTCCTAAACCAGTTGGACATTGCAATCCTGAGCAGCAATCCTTAAATACTTTTAAAATGTGGGTCAATGTATGTCCTAAGCAACTTTGTTGAGCAGTGTGACAACTGTGGAGTGTTAGGTTAAGGATTTGTGATCTGGGCAAACATCTCTTGGGAACTAGACAGAGAGAGTCCAATAGACGGTTCACTTGAGGCAAATGTGAACTCAATCTTCAGATGTTAATTTCTCGGTTTCAGTGGTTTTGGTAAGACCCTTCAAAATAGAAGAAGTTAGGAGAATAGGGCAGAGGAATGATGCTCCTGGCTCACAAGAGTTGCTTTGCACTGCCATGTATCTTTTTTTAGATTGTAGAATTTTAAGTGATGAATTACTGGGTTAATCCAAGCTTGAGAACCAGAAAAATCTGTAATGGTTTCTCTGCCATTTCCTATTTTCTTGGAGATCACAGCCTTTGAAGTGATATCATTTGTATTTTTGGTTTATGCACTTCAGTGTGGACTAAAGCTTGTAATAAAACCTCTCTGTGGCTTTCTTTCTTAATCTGAGATTGTGCAGATTGTCTGAACTCCTCTGTGGTCTCTGCTGACCTGGAGTTCAATGTCAACTTCAATCATTCTCTAGGTTTGATTTATAATGATGAAGAAAGGACCTTTTTGTTGTTGTTGTCTAATTTACACTCTCTTGCTTACTTTCTTTTGCCCTCTCACTCCCCTCCCCTCATTTCCTAATCTTTGCTCTTATTTCAACAGTATGTGAAATGTACTTTTGGAAGGCACTTGGAGGGTTGTGTAAGAGAGAGTTTTGAATAGAAATCAATCCTCCTTGTTACTCATAGGGTATGTCTACACAGCAAAGTTATTTCGAAATAACAGCCCTTATTTTGAAATACGTTCCTAGCGTCCACACAGCCAAACTGCTATTTTGAAATAAAATAGAAATAGCAGAGCGCTTATTTCCAATTTGGTAAACATCATTCTACGAGGAATAATGCCAAATTCGAAATAGCTGTTTCGAAATAAGTGCTGTGTAGACACTTATTTCGAAATAGGGGGCCTCCAGCCTTCCCAGGGTGCCCTGGTGGCCATGCTAGCCTCAACCAAGAACACTTCTCCCCCTCCCCACCTCCACGGAGCCGTTAAAGGGGTAGACTCTGGCCACAGTGCCTCTCCCAGCTCCAAGCCTGCCAGCCCAGAGCCAGCAATCACTGCCCCGACCCAGTGGCCCCAAAACATGAGCCAGCAAGCCACTGGCAGCCAGCCCTCCACCACTCCCCAGGAGCAGTCTGCCAGCTCCCAGGAGCCTGCCAAGGCCCAGAGAAGGTGAGCGCCTTCCTGGTCCAGGGTGGAGATCATGGACCTTATTCAGGTTTGGGGGGGATGCCCCCAACGTCCATGATCTCTGCACTAGACAGAGGAAAGCGGACGTCTATGGAAGGATAGCTGCCAGCCTGGCCACCAAAGGCCACATGCCAACCCAGGACAGGTTTGCATGACAGTCAAATTGGTCTGGCAAGACCCCCCAACCCTGAGCCCTGAGCTTCCCCTCCCCCTTGCTTCTCCTTTCCAGCTCCCTCCTCCCAGGTTTCCCCTTCCTTTTTCCCACCCTCTCTTCTCCCCTCTCCTACCTCCTTTCCCCAGTCTCACCAGAGTTTCATTCCCTCCCCCACAGTTTTGTTAAATAAAGAGAGTTTGTGTTCATGAAAATAAGTGTATTTTATTTTACATCAGGAAGGGGGGGTTACGGAGGGATAAGTGGAAGGACGTGAGGGAGGAATGAGGCACAAGCCCCCAGTGGAGCAGACCAGGGAGGCTCTTAGTGCTCCTCAGTGTGGAAGCTCTCCCGCAGGGCCTCCTGGACACTGACAGCCCGCCGATGACCTCTCGGATGGCAGCCTGCAGAAAGTGCAGCCAGGCTCTCAGCAATGCATCCAAGAGAAGCATCAGAGTGCCCAGGGTCAGCTCTGGCTCCATGTTGCAGAGTGCTGTGGTGTCCCCAGTGAGGGCAACCAGAGCATTCAGAGACAAAATGCTTTGCTGTCCCTTATTGAGGTAGACAAGAAAGCAGGGAAACCTGAGAACTGGCTGTCCGGGGAGGTCCTTTTAAGCTCAGACCTCATATAGCCTCAGGCAGCAGCCCCACACAGTAAGTCCTGACCTGGTGCCCTGCCGGAACTGGTTCTGGCCAGCCTTAAATGTGATTCAGAGTCCACTCAGTGTGGACGTGCTATTTTGAAATAGCAAAATGCTATTTCAAAATGCTATTTTGAAATAGCAAAATGCTATTTCAAAATGCATTTTGTGTGTAGACACATTATTTTGAAATAAGGTATTTCAAAATAACACTGTAGTGTAGATAGACCCATAGTTGTTGCCTTTTCTAAAGCAGAGAACTTTTGGTTGACAGTGTGCCATGGTAAATATTTATCTGTGAAACTTTGCTTTTTTCTGAAACTATTTGTTATTCCTGCTTCAGGTAAGTGGTTCTTAGGAGACCATTTTTAACTCTATCCTTTTTCACTAGCTCCCTTGTTATCCAGTTACAGAAGAAGTTGGAAAGCCTCCAAGCTTGTTGGTATAAATCCTAATGACCCTGTTTCATCATCTCTGACATTACAATCAAGTTTCTGAGATTAACTGAGGTTGCATTTGTTTCCAGACCATGATTTAAATCTCGTGCACATGTTACTTATTTTTCAGCAGTACAGTTTCATTTACTGACTTTTCTATTTATCATTATCTTTCCCCATCTTCTCCCATGAAAGGCACGAATTACGCAACAGTTTCAGGGCATGGGCCTACATGTGATTTTTGGCTTAATTCCTGACCTAAAAACTCACAGGTTTGATCACACAACATCACAAAAGATCTTTCAGGAACTCTGAGGCACAAATGTAGCTGGAGCCTTGCAAGGAAACACTTTTGTTGATTATTCTAAAAGTAGTTTAAAAAAGTAAGAATGTTGGTGAAAGGCAGGCTGGTTAAGTGCTGCTTTGACCAATGATTCCTTTTGTAGGACTCAGGCAAAGTCTAATGGAGTGATGCTAGATGCTCTAGCCCAAGTACTCAAGGAGCTAAAAGCCATATTCAATGAGTTTGAACAAAATTTAAAAAGATACTGTAATAGAGCTTAGGGTCTTTGACTTCTCCTTTTTATTAGATTAACACTTTTTTGCTCAAAAATTAAAGAGTAGGGAAAATGAAAGGACCAATCAAAATCATCCCCCTGTCTCTGTAGGCAAAAATCTTGGGGGCAGCAACAGATGCTGACTCTGAACTAATTTCCCCCAGACTCCTCAACTGACTTTTCACAGGTCCCCAAATCTGTGGTTAGTGAGAGGGCAAAGATGGGGGCCATCCACTATTAATGCATCACCATTTTTATCTCAGCAGTGCAGTTAGGACATTGAGCTAGGACATAAATAAATATGGAGCCAGTATTAACTCATTTGCACACATGCCTTGTGCTATTAAGTAACATGGGCTACCGTTTTTATTGGGCTCTCACAAACCTAATGTACCGTGTTTCCTTGGCAGAGCATATAATTAATAACCTCTATTACCAGAGGGGCATTGGTGTCACTGATAATTTCACAAATGTCAAAATCTATTGAGGAAAAAAAATTGTATGTTGAGCTTCTAATCAAGTTAGTGTAAAATCTGCAAAGATCTCTTTCCACCTCAACACCGCTGCACCAAGTCAGTTAAAAAGGAGCAGGTGCTGTACTGAGCCATCCAAATGGAAAGCAAGTATTAAAATCATAGGAACATGGGTAGAGTGAAGGTCAGAAAGGGAAATAACAAGGGTAAATGAGGCTATGTCTACACAGCAGCATTATTTCGGAATAACTGACACTATTCTGAAATAACAAAGTGTGTGTCTACACAGCAAGCCATTATTTCAAAATAATGTCAAGCTGGAGGACTGTTTACTCTGACTCCTGTAACCCTCATTTCACAAGGAATAAGGGAAGTCGAAAGAAGAGTGCTTTTCCTTCGTCTTCCTGCTGTATAGACAGCACCAAAAGCCGAGTTAAGCTATTTCAACTTAAGCTACACAATTGATGTAGCTCAAGTTGTGTAGCTTAATTTGATTTTTGCCCTGCTGTGCAGACATGCCCTAACAATGCTAGAACAACAACCCTAAGGCTCAGTCTGGAGCACTGATAGCAGTTCAGGGTTATAAGAAAGAAAGGACTTTTTCCTAGGAAAGAGTAGCACTGATTATCAACCAGCACAGGAAGGAAATTTACCTCAGTAGGGTGGCAAGCTATTTGGTCCACGTGCCATAGCAATATCTGGATAGATGGACCCTGGAATGGAGAAACACCACTCAGATGAGAGAGACTGCTGTTGGGAAGCTAAGGCTGCAAAAGAAAGGAAAAAAAATAAAATAGCTTCAGCATATTTTCACAGCCCATTTGAGTTTTTGCTCCTGACAGTTAGTGTGGAGATGCTGGCAGTTCAGTGTGTGGCCTCAGGCCTGAAAGAGCAAGGTTACTGCAGGTGAGCCAGGTTCTAAATCAAGGTAAAACAGGAATCTCCAGGCTCCAGCAAGCATTTGGAGATCACCCCAGGGGGAGGAGGGGACAAAAACCTTTTTGTAATTGCAGTTCAGCAGCAAAGTTTCCTAATGGTGGATCCAGTTATAGAAACATATGTGGTTAATAAATGATGGACATCCTCATGACCCCATTATTGGAAGATTTACTGTTCTCAGGAGAGACTTTCCTGTCATCAAAATATATTTCCTTCAGTTCTTCCTGCAACAACTTGATTTCACAGGTTCTGGTTTATTGTTTCCAGTCAGTACCATAGAATCTTTTACCGAAGTGAAATGGTTTAATGTAACTGTGACTAAGAGCATCATTATGTCTTCATGGAAACATAGAGGGCAGTCTCCCTTGTGAAAGCAAGCCATAAAATGGGTTTGGAAGGGAAGAGATTAGGACTCTGTTCTTATATGGCATAACTGCAGTTTCCATATGTGTGGCCTTGACTGCCCTGGGTAAACAGAGATTTTCACTTGATGTTTTTGTAAAATGTATCAAAGGGACTTGGGATCCCTAGCCCAAGTGAAAAATGAAATTTCACATTAATGGTCACTAGTTAAGTGCAGAGTCTTCATTACTAATTCACAAAGTACATACTTTATAAATTATCTCTCAATTTCTAATGGTGTTCAGAATAAAAGGTGCAGCAATACTGAGGTGTTTAAGATGCTTTTGAAAAAAATTGCCAGGTGTTTGATACTCTCTTTAATGTTCACAGTAGCCCACAATAGTTTTGGAGACTTGGAATAAGAACGTGCCAAGATTTTTAGAAGTGCACACATATTTTTACAAGTATCCTGACTCTCAAGCTTCCAAAATTCCCTGTGTTGGAACTCAGCTCCTGATATGTGCATGCAGACTGATATGTGCATCAATATGTTAGAAACACATTGGCATTTCTGAGGCATATACATTCTTGAAGAAAAATGCCTTTAAACTTTTATTCCTTGGTGGGTTTTTTTTGCCAGAGGTGAATACAACCCTTTTGAAATTTGTGCAGTGTATACCCACATTCTGCCTCTAACACTCATACGCCATTTAAAAATGCTCCTTTTTTTCATCCTAATAACAATTGCCCTTTCAAAAATGAAGCATCTTGGAGACTCTGTAGGGAGCCCCCTTTTAATATTCTTAAAATCCTTCATCATAGAACTCAAAAGCTGGCCATGGCATGCATGGTGACCATGAATCTTTGCAGGGAACCTCAGGTAAGTCTGCCCCTCATCTCACTATTTTTCTCTCTGTCCCAAGTTGTCATGACAACTTGCAGGATTGTCATTGCACTGCAGTACATGAGGCCTATCTGGCATTATATTGTATACTGGGGAGACAAATCAGGATAACACAGCTTCACAACATTATAGTTATTTATCCTATAGGGCTCCAGAAAAGGTGCTCAGCCTACTCTGTAGGGGTATGTCTAGATTACATGCCTTTGCTGACAGAGGCATGTAAAATAGGCTACCCGACATAGTCAACGAAGTGGGTATTTAAATATCCCCAGCTTCATTAAAATAAAAATGGCTGCCGCGCTGTGCCGGCTCAGCTGATTTTCGGCACAGCGCGCGAGTCAAGACACGGATCGATCAACAAGGGAAGCCTTTGTCGACCGCTCTCTTATACCTTGTGAAACAAGGTTTACAGGAGCGGTCAACAAAGGCTTCCCTTGTCGACCAATCTGTATCTTGACTTGCACGCTGTACCGACAGTCAGCTGAGCTGGCACAGTGTGGTGGCCATTTTAATTAAGTTGAAGCTATTTAAATTCCCACTTCATTAACTGTCGGGTAGCCTGTTTTACATGCCTCTGTCGGCAAAGGCATGTAATCTAGACATACCCTAGGGCTGTGTCTACATTGGCACCCCTTTCTGGAAAAGGGATGCTAATGAGACCAGTCGGAATTGCAAATGCCGCGGGGGATGTAAATATCCCCCGCGGCATTTGCATGAACATGGCTGCCGCTTTTTTCTGGGTCGGGGTTTTGCCGGAGAAAAGCGCCAGTCTAGCCGGGATCTTGCGGAAAATAAGCCCTTTTCCGGAAGATCCCTTATTCCTACTTGAAAGGGAATAAGGGATCTTCTGGAAAAGGGCTTATTTTCCGCAAGATCCCGTCTAGACTGGCGCTTTTCTCCAGCAAATCCCCGAGCCAGAAAAAAGCGGCAGCCATGTTCATGCAAATGCCGCGGGGGATATTTACATCCCCCATGGCATTTGTGATTCTGACTGGTCTCATTAGCATCCCTTTTCCGGAAAGAGGTGCCAATGTAGACACAGCCTAGGTGTGCTCTTCCCCAGAAATGCTTTTATTTTACTTGCCCTCTCTTTTGATTTTGCAAAAGTCTAGATGTCATTTACCTAAACCTTCAAACCATTTCAGTGACTCCCACTTTTTTTGCTGCAACCCCCAGACATTTTTGATAATACACTCAACTCTCTGTTCTAGTAGACAGCAAGCCTTTTTAATGGGCTTTGGAGAGGTAAATATGAAGACTACAAATGATGGGAAAAAGAAAGGGGAAAAGTGTGGGATCTGGATTATACCAGTATTTTAAGACAACTTGACAAAAATGTGATGTGCATTGTAGAGATTAAAATTGCTTTGTCCAGGATATGAATCTGGAATTCTCTGGGGAGCTTCTTTCCTGGCTTGCTTTGTCCCTGTAAGGACTTTTCTATGACACAGATGGGCTTCTCTTCTCAGAGCTAACATGCTTTTTGAACTTGCTGTGTGTGTCTGGGTGGAGGGAGGGTTTCTGATTTTTTTTCTTGCATCAGGGATGCTTCCCTCTTACCACTCATGGTGCAGCAGTAAATATTTTCCATTTTAATCTAATCACAGCTCTGCATGTCTGAGGGATGAGGTCATGCTCATTCAGGGAGAGACTGTCAGCAACTTCTCTGCAGTCCCTTGTGGGGGGCACTTCACTATCTCTGTAAAGGCAATAGGACCATTGACACCACACTCAATGCAGAACTTAAGAACAAACTAAAATTGTGTGGACTGCACCTTAATCAATCACATCAAGCTTCCTCCCATATTCTTTGTGTGTGTCTATATATATATATGTAACGTCACATATGATGGCAATCCACTGAGCAACTTCAAACAGTCACATCCCAGAGAACATAAAATAACCTGCCAGAGACATGGCATCTTTTTCTATTTCCAAATTTTAAAAAAAATTCTGCCAAAATCTGCTTGCCCTGAAGTGCAGGATAGTCAATATTAAGCTTTGGAATAGTAAACAGGCTGAAACTCCATTATCTTTTACCACATCAGGTCTATAAGTGAGATATTTATATCCTTGGAAAGAGAAAGGTTTGCAGCTTTCCAGTGAGCAATTAAGCTCTTATTTCTAGCCCTGGTAGGTCCCAAGATATTGGATTTTAAAGTCACAATATTATGGGTAGACAAGCTATTTTAGGTGATGTGTGGTGATTTCTCACAGTTTTAGTTGTAAATCTCCCTGAGGCCTACACAGCTGGACTCATGGTAACTTTTACTCAGACACATGAAGGCAAAAAGTAGCCCCTATTATTATTATTATTATTTAGAACTCCCTCCCATGTTACTAAAATAGCTCTTTGGTAATACGTGGCATGTACAGAATGCATTACAGTGGCACTTGTTTCGGATTTGCTCTACTTCACCACTTGTTACCATTTCAGATGTTCCAGACACAGGCCAAGTAAACCCTTATAGTGTATCACATGATCACATGGTGAATATAAGAGTCTCTCTGTGTATATAGGATATTATTTGATAGTTATATATTTATTCACAGCTTTGACTAAATACAAACGTAATCCTGAGAACAAGAAGCGTGCTTAAAATGAGCATGAACCAAGTGTCTGTACGTTTGTTACCAACACAAGCAGATTGCATCCACATTAGAAAGGGCTGCATGCTTTTTCACTTGGACAAATGAAAATTATGTAAATATTGAAAGGACCAAATAAACTGCTAAGGCAAATACAATGAACATGAGAAGACAGAGAAATTGAATCTGTTCTCTAATACTTAGTTCTGCTTTCCCTTGCCCACTCGGCACTGCAGATTTATGAGTTCTCCACTTCTTTGTCGCCAAGCACTGAAGCTACCCCCTCTAGATTAAGGATTTGAGAGAGATAGGAAGGGATTTTTCCTTTTGCAACAATCCTTTCATGTTACTATAGGTGTTTACAGCGGCTGTAAAAGCCCCTTAGCTGGAGGAGGGACATTTCCTGTCTGATGTAGGCACTGCAGAGGCCAGTCATAGATGGTGTTTCACACATGCCCCTTGCATGTCCCATGGTAGGAGGGATGCTGTAGCTATACTGTACTTTATGCAGCTACAGAAATTCTCAACTGCTATGCTGCAGACTAGCCCTTTGCCAGCCTGGAGGAGGGTATGTGGTTGTATGCCATAATTAGAGCAGTTCCTGGTAGCTCCTTCTAAATTACACCACAGGGTACACTGGCCCCTGAAGTAGCTCTGGTCTTAAAGTCAGCTTTGATCCCTTTCCCCACAGGCTGTACCTCCTGGAAGTGGAGGGAAGACTTCAGATGCAGATTAGTTGAAACTGGGAATATATCACTGCCACAGCCTGTTGACTAGACTGTACCTCTCAGCATTAGGAGAAGGCCTTGAAGAGACTAGGTGCTCTATAATTACCATTAGTATGGACTCTTAATTTTGTACAAGGAAGAAGCAATATGCAGGAGTCCAGGCCCAGTACTTGGTTCTGGAAGTCTTTCAGAAAAGTATCGGTCTCCAAGAGCTATAGAGATGTCACTGACATATCTGAGACAGAAGAGAAAGGGCTGTTCAGTCAAGAAATGTGAGCTCTGACCTAGCCCTGCTGTTAGAGCAGCAGAGGGTAATAAGTACCCCGTGGGCTGGATGTAGTTCTCCAGGCTAGCCCCTGGCGGGCCACCATACTATTTATCTACCTGTGTGGTCACAGAAACAGCCACTTGCAGCTACTGTTGTCCGCAGTTCACTATTCTAGGCCAATGGGAGCTGCGGAAAGCAGTGTGGACTAGGACACCACTTTTTGCAACTCTGATTGGCTGCAAACAGTGATCCATAGCCAATGGGAGCTGCAAGCAGCTGTAGCTGCAGAATTGCTGGTAAATAAAATGTCAGGCAACTTGCCAGGGGTTAACCCTGGTGAACTGTGTCTGGCCTGCGGACTGCTTATTACCCACCCCTGTGTTAGAGAAAGTGGAAACCAAGGAAAAGAGAGATTTAAAAAAAAAAAAAAAAAAAAAGGAAGAACAGCTCTTGTGCAAGAGGGCGGTTTTGTGCAAAAAGGAGCTGTTTACACTGCTTTTTTGTGCAAAAGCCTCTTGCTCAAAAATGGCTGCTCATTAGTTATGCAAATGAAGCATGGTGATATTCCACGCTGAGCTTCATTTGCATAAGCTTTTCCGCAAGAAGGCTACAGTGTAGACGTAGCGCTAGTACGAGGAATTCTCTGTGTGCCACAGTCAGATATATCAATACCTATAATCTACATCTACATCTCCCTTCATACAGACTGAATCAAAAGCACCTCACAAAAAGAGTTAGATGTTAGCAAAGCAGTGACTGGATAGGCAAATAGATCAGTTCTTTTGCACTTTACTTTTGCACTTTACTCTGTTGCAAACCAAATGGTGCCAATGCTTGCAAAGCTTCTATGATTTTTTCTGTAAAAGATCCATTGAACTCAATAGAGTTGCTCACAGGATTAAAATTAAGTGTGCTGCTGCATTAGGATCTTAAATCTCTCTTTGCATTTCTTTATTTTTTAATTAATGTTGCCATTTTTCTTTGGGCTCTCATTCAATTTTCAAGTATAATATAATGATTAATGCAAATGGCACCTGCACCAATAGATGGTGCTATCTCTTAGGCTATGTCTAGACTGCACTGTAAAATTGAAAAAAGATACGCGATTTGTGGTATGCCAAGTCCATATTTTTTTAAATTTAATTTTGGAAGAGGCTATTTCACAATTTGGCATGTCTACACAGTGCCAAATTTCAAAATTAAGTGCTCTTTCAAGCCATCCCTTATTCCTTATAGAATGAGGTTTACAGGGATGGCGAAAGAGTGCATCCACTATTTTTATTTTTTTTCCGAAATAGCAGACGTGTTCCTTGGATGCAGTGTTGCTATTTTGGGATACTTCCAGTATCCTGAAATAGCAATGCAGTCTAGATGTACCCTTAGTGTTAAATTATATTGTTATGTTGTTGTATTTGATCTGGGGGAAAAGAGGGTTAGCAGGAAGTTCCACCTCTCTGTGTGTGCTGGAGACGGTTCTTGCAGTATTTCAATAAATCACTGTAATTGGATGAGTGTTACAATGTCACATCAGTAAAACTTCTTGGCTAAAACTATGAACTGGCAACCATGGGAAAGAAAGCAAAATACTTTTGTCCCAGGTGGGATGTCTGTTATGTGTTAAAGTGAGTAAGGGCATGATTTCCAAAGTGGATATCCAATTAGTGGCTATTTAATGAAATCTGGCTTCAAGAACTCAGGACATCAGTTCCGGATGAGGGATTTTCCTTGTTGGCCTTAGTTCATCTCTCTCCAGAGCTTCCTGACATAAAAGAAAAAGGAAAATGATTACCATTGCCTAGCTTCTGTATAGATGAAGACCCAAGGTCAGGGTGGAAACCAGAAATAGCTCGTAAGACCCACTCCTTGAGCTTTCAGATGATCATCTAGGTCCATCCCCAGGGAGGTGTGGGGGCTTGGGACAACCCCCCCATCCGCTCAGGCTCCCTCTCACACTTGCCTCTTCCTGCCCCTGCTCCATCTCCTTTGCAGCCCTGCTCTGCCCCTTCCCCAACTGACATGGCCCAGGGGATTTGTGGGAGTCTTGGCAGCAAGGGTTAGGCCTGCCCCTGTACTCACCAACAATGGTGGGAAGCTGAGCCACCTGGCCACAGATTGCTCCACTGTCTCACACCTGCATCACTCTGCTTCCCGCCCCCAGTGAGTGCATGGTGAGGGGGTTCCACCTCTTCCTCCAAGTCCTTTCTCCTGACGGGAGGTG
The DNA here is from genome assembly GCF_052426305.1 of Pelodiscus sinensis. Taxonomy (NCBI): domain Eukaryota; kingdom Metazoa; phylum Chordata; order Testudines; family Trionychidae; genus Pelodiscus; species Pelodiscus sinensis. The sequence continues at coordinate 30,872,798 of NC_143059.1, read as the reverse complement.
GTTGGGTTGCTTTGCTTCCTGCTGCTGCCGGTTGCCCCGAACCATTCAGTGGATGGGACGGTTCAGTGGACATCCTGTTTTCTCAATCCCCCATAGAATTATAGGAATGTAGGGCTGGAAGGGACCTCAAAGAGTCACTGAGTCCAACTGCTTGTGATGAGGCAGGACCAAATGAATCTAGACCATCTTGACAAGTGTTTGTCCAACCTGTTCTTAAAAACCTCCACTGATGGAGGTTTTAAACAATCTTTAGGAGCCTATTCCAGAGTTTCCCTACCTGTATAGTTAGAAAGTTCCCCCCAATATCTAACTGCAATCTCCTTTGCTGCATATTAAACCTTTTGCTTCTTGTCCTGCCTTCAGTGTACATGAAGAACAATTGATCTCTGTCCTCTCTGCAACAGCCCTTAACACATTTGAAGATGTGGGGGGGGGGGGGGGGGGAGGAGGAGGACAGAACAATTTTCTTTTCTCTAGACTAAACATGGTGAATTTTTTTAACCTTTCTTTATAGGTCAGTTTTCTAAACCCTTTCTAAACTGTAAACTCGTTGTTCTCCTCTTGACTGTCTCCAATTTGTCCATATCTTTCCTAAAGTGTGGCATCTGGAAATGGACACAGTACTCCAGGGGAGGCCTCATCAGTTCTCATCTGATAATAACTTCTTGTATCTTACATGTGACATTAGGGTTAGTATATCCTAAAATATTGGCCTTTTTGCAACAGCATAACATTGTTGACTCATTCAATTTGTGATCCACTATAACTCTCAAATCCTTTTCATCAGTACAACCATGCCAGAAATTTTGTGGCTGCACATTTGTTTTTATTTTCCTAAGAGTAGTACTTTGTGTGACGGCACGTTGGGGATCCCCCGACCCTGCACCCCCATCTGCAGCCACACGTGACTCCCAGCCAGCCAGCAGAGTAGAAGATTTTATTGCTTCTCAGAGACACATGGTAGCATAGGAGTGATGTTAGCACAGGAGCCAGGGTAGACAGCCTTATTCCTCTCAGGGGGAATGGGCTTAACCCCCTTCCTTGGTCTAAAACATCCTCACTCCTCCTAGCTCAGCCGAGACTGCCTCACCCCCACAGCCACTGCTCACTCGCCCCAGGCAGCCCTGTCTCCTCCATTGTCCTCCTTCCAGGTCCAAGGTGTTATCTGTTGTCTCCTGGACCTCAGGAGTATGTCTACACTACCACCCTAGTTCGAACTAGGGTGGTTATAATGTAGGCAACCGAAGTTGCAAATGAAGCCCGGGATTTAAATATCCCGGGCTTCATTTGCATCTTGCCGGGCGCCGCCATTTTTAAAGCCCCGGTAGTTCGGACTCCGTGCCCGCGGCTACACACAGCACGGAGTAGGTAGTTCGGATTAGCCTCTCTAATCCAAACTACCGGTACACCTCAAGTACCGGTAGTTCGGATTAGAGAGCCTAATCCGAACTACCTACTCCGTGCTGCGTGTAGCCGCGGGCACGGAGTCCGAACTACCGGGGCTTTAAAATGGTGGCGCCCGGCAAGATGCAAATGAAGTCCGGGATATTTAAATCCCGGACTTCATTTGCATCTTCGGTTGCCTACATTAACCACCCTAGTTCGAACTAGGGTGGTAGTGTAGACATACCCCAGGGCTACGTCTACACTGGCCCCTTTTCCGGAAGGGGCATGTAAATTTCAGGAGTCGTAGTAGGGAAATGCGCGGGGGATTTAAATATCCCCCGCGGCATTTAAATAAAAATGTCCGCCGCTTTTTTCCGGCTTTTAAAAAAGCCGGAAAAGAGCGTCTACACTGGCCCCGATCCTCCGGAAAAAGCGCCCTTTTCCGGAGGCTCTTATTCCTACTTCGGAATAAGAGCCTCCGGAAAAGGGCGCTTTTTCCAGAGGATCGGGGCCAGTGTAGACGCTCTTTTCCGGCTTTTTTAAAAGCCGGAAAAAAGCGGCGGACATTTTTATTTAAATGCCGCGGGGGATATTTAAATCCCCCGCGCATTTCCCTACTACCACTCCTGAAATTTACATGCCCCTTCCGGAAAAGGGGCCAGTGTAGACGTAGCCCAGGAGAATAGTGATAGAAATGTAGCCTTGTTAGTCTGGTGTAGCTGAAACAAAAAACAGGGACTATGTAGCACTTTAAAGACTAACAAGATGGTTTATTAGGTGATGAGCTTTCGTGGGCCAGACCCACTTCCTCAGGAGGTGAGAGATTGCACATACTTCCCCAGTGAGTCACACCCTGCCTCCCCCTCCTCATGCAGCTCTTGGGTAAACTGAAGCATGCACACCCCCCCACACAGTGTCACTACAGAGCAGCATAGGACAGTAGGATCACATATAACCCCATAAGACAAATGGTAAATGCAACACCAAAGCGAACACAGGATTACAAAAATAGACAGCACCCCCACTATGTCACACTTTGCATTTGCCTTTTATCAAATTTCATTTTGCTGATTTCTGACCCAATTCATCAAGGCCATTTTGAATTCTAGCCATGCCTTCCAAAATGCTTGCAGTCCTTCCCTGCATGGTGTCATCATCTGCATATTTTATAAGCATGCTCTCCTCTCTCACTATCCAAGTCAGTAATGAAAACAGTAAATAGTGCCACCCACCAAAAATGCCCTCCCAGTTTCACAGTGAAGTATTGATCATTACTCCTTGAGCAGAACTTTCAACCAGTTCTCTAGGCACCTCATAAATATTTCAGCTAGACCCCATTTCCCTACTTGGCTTATGAGAATATTGTGTGAGACTGCTTCCAAAGCTGTAATAAAACCAGACTATATTGTGTCTACTCTCTTCCTCTACCCGCTAGCCCAGTAGCCCTGCCATGGGATGGATGTGTCTGTAGCTGCCTAATAATGGCTGGCCAGCAGGCTCATAAGGTCCCTGCTTGTACATCTGAGGCGGATAACGAGCCCCAAAAGTGATTGGTTCTGCTGAAGTGAGACCTTGTACCGTGGGCTGCTCCAGTACCAGAGACCCACCAAGGCCGCTGTGTTTCAGGGCTGCAGAATGCCGGGCAGAGGGGCAGGGCTTCGCTCGCAGCCTGCTAACAGCCCGATCCCGCGGCTGGGGGCTCCCCAGGGTCTCCATCTGCGCTCTGCCTGCGAATGGCAGCTGGAGCGACGCTGAAAGCGCCACGTGCAAGGGACCTCCCCTTGGCGCCTCTCGGTGCCTCCCCCAGGAGAGGCCCTCGCTGCCTCCTCCCCACCTCCTGGACTCTGCGGCCGGCCTGACACTCACACGCCGGCGTCACTGCGCGGACCCCCCAGCTGGCACCAGCCTGCGTTGCACAGAGCGGCGGCTGCAGCCTGCCGGGCTCCCTCCCAGCCCGCGCCTCCTTCCTCCCCCTCCCTCCCTCCCCCGACTTTGCAGCGCTAGATCCATGGGGGCTTGTCCAACTCGTGCACAGTGCGGCGGGGAGCAGCAGGACCGGCTCCTGCTCCGCCTGCGTCTCTGCCTCTGACAGCCTGCGGCTCTCCGAGAGGAGGCGCGTTGCTAGCTCCGCCGGATCCCCTTGCGCTGCCCGGTTTCCAGGAGGAGCCGCAGGGAGCCGCGGGGAAGAAACTTTGGAGAGCTGCTTCCCTGTGCGCTCCTTTTCGGAGAGAACTGCCACCAGAAAACGCTTCGCCAGCACCAAATGGATTATCTCTGTGTCATGCTGTCTTGCTTGTTTCCTCTCAACTACTGCTTGGCTACAGTGAGGGCAGCCAAACCCGAAGGTAGGAGAGTTCCTTTCCCTCATGGCTCGAGTTGGTTTTTCCTTTTAACCTACAGCATCCAGACATCACTTAAATCAGCGAGGTCAGAAGGAGGAAGGGGAGAGTCACATCAGCAATTCCAACAGGGCTGCAAGGGGCGAAAGAAGCGAGATAGGGGAAAACTAGTTTTAACATTAAGAGTGTAATTCCTTTACATTTCTCCTGGCTCCAGTGTGAATTTCTCTATCCGTCTGTCTGTTCATCCTTCCTTTAACTATTTTTAGACTTTCAGTTATTTGAACTGGTGGGAATTTAGCATTTTTCCATATTGCCAGAAAGTGCAGAATAATACTTTCTGTACATCAAAACTAAACAAAGCAAAAAACCTTTCCTAGGTCTTATTTACACTCTGAAGATGGGATAGGGGCAGGGAATGGAAATCAAAGACTCAAACGGAAATCATCACACTTACTGCAAGTGCGGAGCCTTCTGTCAGATTTGCAGAACAATTTTAGTGGGCATGTAAGGGTGCCTGGGAACAGTACAATTTGCATTCTGTCACCCACTCTCACTGAAAGCACAGGTTACCTTTTGGTGTCCCATGTTATTTTTGTTGGGCTAAATGTACATAGCGTGGGTGTGTGGTGTGTCAAATCTGTGCAATAACATGCCAATTAAAAAGATCCATTCCTATATTGGAGTTGAAAATCTTAGACTCATTGCATGCTTGTAATTTCTATTTGTCTGCATGTCTGGCTGGTTATTTTTTTCCTTCTCTGATTTAGGTGGTAGGAGTGTTTTAGGTTGGTAGGTGTGTTTGTTTTGTCAGGTGTATTTTTATGTAACTGGCTGGAACTGTGCTTTGTTGATTGTGATAGGTAATTGCAATAAGGTGGCATGTATGTTTTGGGAATCCATTGCAAACATTTTTTAAATTGACACTGATATATTTTTATTGTAAAGGGCTTCCTTATTTTTGAGAAGTAATGTTAGATGGAAACTGTACAGTCAATAGTTTGTATGCTTGTTGTTAGTGGGGTATGCAAAAGGCATAAGTGTATGTCAGAATGAGTTTATTCTGCTACATTTGATGTCCCTGCCGATTTAAAAATACAAAGTAGACACAGAATATTCAGGAGTTTATAGGAGGGGCAGAAAGTTTATTGGCTTGACCATATTTGTCTAATTTAACAAGAAAATCCAGTGTCAAAGCGGCTATGAAATTCCTGATGCATATGGGAATTAACATACAGCAAGCACTATGGGGTAAACACTTGTCATGATGACACATTCACAAAGGATTGCTCTTTGCTTTGAATGTATTGACATCTTTCTGTCTTTATTTCCACTAGAGCACCTCCTGTCTGGAAAGCTGAGTGAGTATGCTGTGATTGTGCCCTTCAGTACGGACTGCCAGGGACGGTTCCTCTCGCACATGGTATCTAGCTCAGTGGTGGCAGGCAGTGGAGAAGCCAGCACTCCTTCCACCCCACCCTCTCCTCGGCACAGAGTGGCCCGCAGCACTCTGGATGAGCCACTGCACCACGACAGAGCTGGAAATCACTTGTTCTACTTCAATGTCACAGTCTTTGGGAAGGAACTGCATCTCCGACTGAAGCCCAACCGTCGACTTATGCCACCTGGAGCCTCTGCTGAATGGCAGGAAGATTTTCAAGAGCTATTCCGAGAGCCCCTCCAGCAGGAGTGTGTCTTTACCGGGGACATCTCAGACATGCCAGGTGCCACTGTGGCCATCAGCAATTGTGATGGACTGGTAAGCAGAAGGCAGTTCATCCTTTTTCAGGACAAATGTTTCCTCTTTCTCTTCTGCCTCGTTATTTAACCGTTGTTGTCTTTGTATGATTGATTATTTATTTTTGGCTTTGTATCGAAGCACCTCGCATCAGAACTTCCAGTACCTCTTTGCTGGCAACCTACGGAATGAGCAGAGAACTATAGCAAGTTTGGCAGTATTGTATCATTGTTAAAATTAAACCTTCCATCTAAAAATGTAACAGGAAGATGCTGGTTGCTTATTTGCAATGTTCTTCTCCTGCCCTGGAGATCCTGTTTGCTCCCAACATGTCCTCAGTGCTCCTCCTGCTGCCAAAAATACATGACCAGGTCTATAATGTGAGGTTATTTCTAGTACAGAAGGCTATGTCAAAGCCAAGGGGACATTTTCCCTGTATGTTAACCCCACTGGATCTTCTCTTTTAGCAAAGAGCAATGCCAGGCTTTCCTAGAAACTTTCTCCACTGTAGAATGTTGACGGCAGGAATCGTCTGGCCAACTCTGTGTGTGTCATTAGATTTTGAGTTGTAGTGCCCTGCGTGTGGTGCTCTTGAGAGATGAACTAGAGATCCAATTAGCTACGTTATCAGGTGGTAGGTTGATCACCTGCAGCATGCAACAGGCTGTCATTCATGAGCTCATTGCCACAGATTTACTTTCCTTGAGTTGACTTACACTGTATTGTCTATTATTTCCCTCAATAGGGTTCTGCCCTGAGAACAACTGTTTCCCCTGCCTTTCACTTACATCTCTCACTGCCTATAGGTCCTCTTGTTTTTGCTTTCTTGCATCAATCTTCTGGCCAAGGAGCATAGGACCAGAGTCTCTTTAGAACCCATCAGCATTGTATAATTGGCTCAGAGGTCAATGTTGGTGTAACATGTCTGTTCTTCTATCTTTTGCCTAGAAGCAGGAGGTTTGTCAGACAGCCTTTCTTATTGTTGCCCTAGTCAGTGAAGCTGCAGGCACCTTTTCTGTTCGTATAACTTTAGACTCTTACAACATTAATATAATTATTATGTCTTACATTGAGATAATGCAAGTGTAAGACCTTGTAGTAGTTTACAAAATATAACTATCTTTGTGTATTTAAACAATGTAGAATCCACTCACCCCACTACTAGTTTGCATCCTGGAATGGAGGAGGTTTGCTGTCTTGGTTCAGGAAGTTTCACAGCCTGATGTAAATTGCACATTAAATATTTTCTTTGAGCTTTGTTTTTGTTTTTGGTTAACTTTTAATTTTATTGAATGAGCCTTTTCAAAAAGGACTGCTTACATAGTATTCTCCATTCTTGTTATTTAAATATATATGATGCTTCCGCATACTATTCTACTATTCTTTTCCTAGATGAAGTATGCTTTGGCTAGGAAATCCACTACAGCTCCAGTGCTTGTCCCAGGAGTGTTTGCATTGTATGATTGCTGCTTCCCAACTCTGGCTATAGTACTGGGTGAGAGCATTCCTGGATCCAACTGCATGCTATGACTAAGAAGGGATTTCTCTGAGCTTGGGGGCAGGAAAGCATGTTTTGTTACCTTAGTCTGCTCCATCTGTGCTGCCAGGCCCAAAAAGTGGTCCCTTATAAAGTAACCTGATTGATATTCATTCTCTTTATAGCAAACTCGGCCACCTCAGCATTCATCCTGCTTTCCAGATTGCTGATAAATGCATTATATTTGAACCATGCAAGTCCTGATTCTGTTCCCTGGGGCAGCCTAAGAGTACAGTTTCCACACTCAGAATGGGGCACTTATTTTACTTGGAGCTTTCTGTCTTTTAACCAAAACAGGTCTTTTTGCTTTCTTCTTGTGGAGGTGGTGATGATCATCACAAATGCTTTTCGTATTGCACCAACAGTATATGCTAGGCACTTTACAGACATAGCTCCTGATCTTTCAGTTAGTAAAGTAATACAATGGTGAGGCCTCAGTTCTGAAATGAGTTCTTAGCAGGCTCATGATGAGACCACCTACTTGGAGCCCATTGTAGGATCAAGGGCTAGGTTGAAGACTTCCCAGTCTAGGGGCCTGATTCTGAGAAGGGCACACACTGGAGCATTGATCCCTAAATGACTGATTGTTTTAATAATCTTTTGTGAGGAGCTTCATTTACAAAAATGTGAAAATCTCAATGCTTTGTACTCGTTGGTTCCCTTTTAGACACTATCCTGTTAACTCCTCTGAAAACTCCTAATGGGTTGTAGCAGTGTGACTTGGTCTTTTGGCTTTATGATTTTATTTTCAAGGAATTTCAGTTTCGTGCTGTTGAAATGAGGTTAAGTGATCTACAGAATTCCTGAGATCACACTGAGCACCTTTAGAAAAACCGTTATTAGATTGCTGCACTCCTTTCTTCTGGCAAACTATGGTAACTTTTTTCACTGATAACATACATGTTTTGGTAGTAGCTCAGCTATTTCAAGACTTTAATCAAACTGAAAGGTGAACAGCATTTAGTATTGCAAATTTATTGCTGCAGTGTTTAAAGTTTTGAGTTATTTCACCACTTCTTTATACCCTTGGCATCCAAATGATATTCCCACAGGCTTCCTAATTTTGATACACTTGGAAAATTTCTTATGACATATTACATCTTCAGATTTTATCTGACTCCATTTATTCCTTATCCACATGCCAATACTTGTTATTTTCTCATAGTCTCATTTGAGCTATATTAAGCAACCTCCATTCTGAACAAATGGATTTTAATTTTTAACCTGAATGTTATGTTATGTTTTGGTTATGTTACGTTCACTGCTTTTGGGTACTGATCAGCCACACTCACTGCCATTTCTTAATCAACTCTTGCATTTGACTAAGGCCCAGGTAAGAGTAGTATCTGCTCCAAAATGAGCTGCTCCAAGAAATAGTTGTTTATGGCACTACATCCTCTGGGATGTTCAGTCAGCTTCTCTTTGGGTACTGGAGGGCACTGCTCATAGTTACTAGCATTACCCATGCCATTGTGATGCTAGACGTACACTTGGCCTCCTTCCAACCCACTGTTCCTGGGAGTGGGGAGGCTTGGGCTGGCTCGGGCTGCGTGGCTCCCTCCCATACTGCTACTCCTGGGCTGGCGAGGCGGGAGCCATGTGGCCTCCTCCCTCCCCACTGCTCCCGGGGCCAGGGAAGCTTGGTCTGGCTCGGACCAAGGGGCCTCCTCCCTACCTATTGCTCCCACGGCCGGGGAGGCTTGGGCTATTCAACCTTTTCCCTCCCCGCTGCTCCTGGGGGCGGGGGTTGGGGCCATGGATCCTCTTCCCTCCCTGCTGCTCTGGGTATGCTGGGGCACGCTTGTGCATGTTCCTCCCCTCCCCTTGGTGGGGCTGAGGACCTGCCTCTCCCTAGAAACTTCTAAAACCTTCTCAAATGTTCTCTGTGACAGACAACGTGATGGACACCTCTCCTTTTATAATAGTGCATAGATTCTAGTGTCTCTATCATGTTGCATCCTTGAGTTGTCCAATTTCACCATTACCGTTTTATCCCTTAGACTAGTTGAACTTCACTTGGATCACAAGAATGCAAACAGAAGACTCTGTGATTTTCTGCAAGATTTCCTGTGCGTATAATGATGGATTCCACTACAAATGGCAGAATATTTCAAAATACACATTTTTCTTCACATGTACAGATTTTTAAGGTTGCCCTTTTTGCTGTTTGAGAACCGTATTCTCTTAGGGTATGTCTACACAGCAAAATTATTTCAAAATAACAGCCGATTTTTCAAAATAACTTTGCTAGCGTCTACACAGCCAAACTGCTATTTCGAAATTATTTTAAAATAGGGGAGGGCTTATTTTGAAATATGTAAACCTCATTCTACGAGGAATAGCACCTATTCTGAAATAACTATTTAGGAATAGGCACTGTGTAGACAGGGAGTAGGGGCTATTTCAAAATAGGGGGCCTCCAACCCTTCCCGGGTGCCCTGCTGGCCACTCTGGCACACACCAGGAAAACTCTTCTCCTCCCCTCCAGAGCTCTTAAAGGTCCAGAGTTTGGCCAGAGCCTTTGTGCCTAGCACCAGCCCTGCCAGCCCTGAGCCACTCTGCTGCTGCCCCTGACCCAGTGGCACAAAATGAGCCAGCCAGCCAGCCCTCCAGCGGTCCCTGGGAGCAGTTCTCCAGCTCCCACCAGCCTGCCAGGGCCTGGAAGAGACGGGCGCCTTCCTCGTCTAGTGCGGAGGTCATGGGAGGTATTGAGGTTTGGGGGGATGTCACCAACCTCCATGATCTCTGCACTAGATGCAGGAACGTGGCCATCTATGGCCAGATGGCTACCAGCATGGCTGCCAGAGGCCACATCCACAGGTGCGGATGAAGATAAAATTTCTGCGGCAGGCCTATGCCAGGGCCACAGGGGGCAGCTCCCAACCAGGGGAGACACACAGAGCTGCCCCTACTTTGATGCCCTGGACCGCATCTTGGAGGACGAGACAGTCCATTCTCCCCAGGTGGTCATTGACCCTGGGGCAGAGGGCCCTGATGATGGCACAGATGAGGATGAGGAAGGCCAGGAGACAGAGAAAGCCAGAGTCACCATGCCGCTCAGCCAGGACCCCCAAGCCGTCCCTGTGGACCTGTCCAACGTGTTGTCTGAAGCTGGGGAAGCAACTACGTGTGAGTGCCATCACTGCCCCCTTATGCTGGGAGTGGGGGGTGGAAACTAGGGACTGCATGCGTGGGCCTTGTTGGCCATGGATCACACAGCAACCTGTGCACATGTGAGCATGTGCCGTGCCACCCCTGGGCACATGACCCCAGCTGACTGCCACACAGGGTCCTTGGCCTGTTAGCCACAAGGGTGTGTGGAGACACATCACATGCTCCTGACCCCGGGGTGGGACATGGCAGGATGCCCTTCCTTCACAAGTCCCCTCTACACAGAGGCAGGGAACATCTCTCCCCCCCACACCCACACTGGTATACAGCACAGGGGCATGGGTGCAGTCTCAGGGCAGCTCCCGCTCCCACTCTGGGGGATAGCAGGACATCCCGAACATGGCCTGTGTGCAAGCACATTGGCTCTGATGGTACGGAGAACTGTCATCCTCACCTTGCAGAGGGGGGCTGGGCTTCATGCACTGTGTCCCCAGGGAGAACTGACCACTTCTCTTGGTTCTCCACAGCTACATCAGCTACGAGTGGAGGGTGCACCACACCTTCCAGGACATCCTCCTGCACACAGACAGCGGCCCCTACTTTGATGCCCTAGACAGTCCGTTCCCCCCCAGGTGGACGAGGGCTCCACAGGCATGCCCGTCCTTTGGACGACTACCAGCGGCTGCACCTAGGGGCACTGCGAGCCCTGCACCACACCCTTGACCACTGTGTGGAGGAAGATCTGCAGCTCCGGTGGGAGAGCTGGAGGGAGCAGCTTGCCCAGGGCTGTGCCATCTGTACCCATTTGCAGACCCTGGTGCCTCCTGCCACTCCAGACTCTGCTGCCTCCCCAGCTACCGCTCTTCCTCTCACTCCTCCCTCCACCCTTTCCCCACTGGGGAAGCTGAGGCCCCCACCCTGAGCCTCTCCTCCCCCTTCCTCCCCTTTCCTCCCTCCTCCCAGGTTTCCCCCTCCCCTCTCCCATCCTCTCTCCTCCTCTCTCACGCCTTCTTTCCCCAGTCTCACCTGAGTTTCATTTCCCCCCTCCCCCCAGTTTTGTTGAATAAACAGAATTTGGTTTAATGAAAACACATGTCTTTATTTTTCACCAGGAAGGGGGGTTAGGGAGGAGTAAGTGGAGGGACGTGAGGTAGGAATGAGGCACAAGCCCCCAGTGGGGCAGATCAGGGAGCACTGTTACTGCTCCTCTGGGTAGAAGCTCTCCCTAAGGCTGTGTCTAGACTACATGCCTCTGTCGTCAGAGGCATGTAGATTAGACACATAGGCAAATGATCGCGGCTTCATTTAAATTTACATGGCTGCCGCGCTGAGCCGACAAACAGCTGATTAGCTGTTTGTCAGCTCAGCGCGCTAGTCTGGACGCTCCCCTGCTGACATCAAAGCCCTTTGTTGGCAGCCCCGGTAAACCTCATTCCATGAGGAATAACGGGGCTGCCGACAAAGGGCTTTGATGTCGGCAGGGGAGCGTCCAGACTAGTGCGCTGAGCGGACAAACAGCTGATCAGCTGTTTGTCGGCTCAGCGCGGCAGCCATGTAAATTTAAATGAAGCCACGATCATTTAAATCGCGGCTTCATTTGCCTTTGCCTATGTGTCTAATCTACATGCCTCTGACGACAGAGGCATGTAGTCTAGACACAGCCTTAGGGCCTCCCAGATGTGGACAGCCCACCAATGGGCCTCCTGGATGGCAGGTGTGCGGGGCTGTGTTTACAGGCTGGCCAAGCACTCTGCCTCCACCACCTAGCCTGGCAGGAAGGCCTCCCCCTTCTGCTCACACACATTGTGCAGCACACAGCATGATGCCACCACGTGCGGAATATTCCGCCGTGAGGTCCAGGCAAGGGAGGAGGCACCTAAACTGTGTCTTCAGCCGCCCAAAGGCACCCTCGACCACGATGCAGGCCCTGCTGAGCCTGGCATTGAAGGCATATTGGGAAGAGTTGAGGTGTCCCGTGTAGGGCTTCATGAGCCAGGGCTGTAGGGGATAGGGTTCATCCCCCACCAGGCAGACTGGCATGTCCACATCCCTGACCCTGAAGTGCTGGTCGGGAAAGAAGGTCCCGGCGTGCAGCCTCTGGCACACAGAGGAGTTGCGGTACATGCGTGCGTCGTGTGCTTTGCCTGACCAGCCAACATTAATGTCCAGAAACTGGCCCCAGTGGTCAGTGACGGCCTGCAGGATGACTGAGAAGTATCCCTTCTGGTTTATAAACATGGAGGCCTGGTAGTCTGGGTCACGGATTGGGATGTGTGTCCCATCGATGGCTCTCCCGCAGTTGGGGAAACCTAGGGCGCCAAACCCCTTGATGACGGCATTTACGTCGGCAAGACGATGACTCTGTGGAGCAGGACTCTGTTGATGGCCCTGACCACTTGACAGGGACATACAAAACAGAGTCACGGGGGTGTCAGGGCGCCTGAGAGTGCCCCCTCCCCGCCACTGCCCCACTACCTGGGGGTTGGGTTGCTACAGCTCCTGTGAGGCAGCCTGTAGAAAGTGCTGCCAGACTTGCAGCAACATGTCCAAGAGCAGCAGAGTGCCCTGGGGCAGTTCCAACTCCATGCTGGAGAGTGCTGTGGTGTCCTGAGTGAGGGCAACCAGAGCATGCAGAGAAAAAAAGCTTTGCTGTCCCTCAGCGAGGTAGGCAAGCAAGCAGGGAAACCTGAGAACCAGCTGTCTGGGGGGAAGAGGGGTCCCTTTAAGCACGAGCCTCAGATAGCCTCAGGCAGCAGCCATACAAGGTAACTCCAGCCGGCCTTAAATGCGATTCAGCATCCAATCAGTGTGGACGCGCTATTTCAAAATAGCAGAACGCTATTTTGAAATGCATTTTGTGCGTAGATGCGTTGTTTGGAAATAAGATATTTTGAAATAATTATTTCGAAATAAGATATTTTGAAATAATACTGTAGTGTAGACATGCCCCTAGTCTGTGATCTGTGTCCATCTAGGATGAAGATCCTCTTTTCTTTACATTTTAGTGAATTTAGATCTAAAGTGAAGGATGCCCAGCTAACAGCTCTGGAGACTGAAATCCTCTGCGCAATGAAAAGGAATAAGCATAGGCAGGTAGAGTTGAAGCCACACTACTTCACCTCCGACCTGGAGAGATCACTGCAAGAGGTCAGAGGTGTTCCTTCTCTAGGCCCATTTAGTCCTTAGGCTGCCTGCTCAGTGTACTAACAATAACATCAATTGTGGAGGTAGTTTGTGAGGTGGATGCTCCTATACTTTAGGCTTGTCTATCCAGAAAAAAATTAATGTTTGAACTATATTGGAATAGTTAAAGTAGTATAATCCCCCTGTGTGAATGTAGTTACACTGATATAAAGATGCTTTATACTGGGATTGCTGTTCCTATATGGGAAAGGCAATGAGCAAAACTAGTGCATGTTACCTGTTTCATTCTGTATCTGCACCCTAACTAGGTCTACTACTGTATAACTATATTGGTTAAAAAATAAATAAAGTATACCCTAACCAAAATAATTAAATCAGTACAAAGTCTGAGTATAGGGCAAGCATAGGAAATGGACAAAATTCACCTATTCTTTTAACATTGGCATGGGTATATAGTGCTGGATTTTGCAACAAACTCAAATTTTCGGAGTAGCATGGAAAAATAATTTTTGAATGGAAGTTTTTCTATTGAATTAAATATTAAAATACATTTTGAAAAAGGCCTTTGTTATGTTAGTTTGCTGTAGAAGTTAGAGAAGTTTGACATGACGTCTAGGAAGCAGTGGTTGGTGTGATGATCAAAATGTTGGTCACCTGGAAGAAAGGAATGGTGGCTGGGAAGGTAGAATTAAGATATTGATCAAGAGGAGAGCAGCTTTACTTAATTATTGGGTAGGTGGGTAGGTGTGCAAAGCCTCTTCTCTTCCTGGCTCTTGAGAGTGGAGATCTATGTCTCTTTCCTGTTAGGTTTTTCAGGAGTTTTTCTTCTGTCTCTTGTCATCTGATAGATATGCTCCTTCTTTTTCCCTTTACCTGTGTAACAGCTTCTTCTTCCACTGTTCAGATAGTCAGTGACACAGTGAGTAAAACAATTCTCAGCCATGTCAGAGATCTATACGTGCCTTTTTCCATTGGCTAATTTACCATATATCACTAATAGGACATGAAGATTTTGGTAGCCTAAAGAAATACCAAACTGTCTTGAAATATTCTAGTATTAGATGGATAGATATTTATGCAGGACCTGCTGATTTGCAGAGCAGGATTAATTGTTTTTTTTGTTTGTTTGTTTGTTTGTTTTGTTTTTGCTTTGCAGAGGAAATTAATAGAATTGCAGTTTTCTGTTTTTCAGAGTTTCAGTAACCACATAGTCTAAGAGCTGCAACTCAGTTTTTGGTATCTCCGTCATACAAGCTAAATCAACCCAAGATGTTACATTTTTTAAAAAAGTAAATATGTTGTCTTTCAGTATTTCCTTTTTTTATAGCTCCAATAGAATTATGGAGAATTTTTCCTACCTCACCTTTCCTACTCTCTTGCTAAAACATAAGTAGCCTTGCCCCAAACAACAAGTTCCTTTCCAACATTAGTCCAAGTCCATGGAACAGGTGTGGCATCTCCAAGTTGGGAGAGAAAGAATCAGAAAGACAGGATCTGAGTGCAGACTGCGATTTCAGGGTATCAGATAACATTTTGCCCAAAGTAGTATCTAGTGTTGCTCTTCTGCATGCCAAGGACAAATCCTCAGCTAGTGCAAATTGCCATAGCCCCATTCCCTTCATTGGGGCTCTGACAATTTACACTAGTGAGAAACTGTCCCCCTAAAGAATTTATAAGGTTGAAGGGAAATAGTAGCTTGTTTTTTAGTGGATAAAACTCAGTGGTTCATCAGACACTCAGGGAGCCAGACAATGGGCAGAATTTTCAAGGCAATATTTACAGTTGCTTTTCTGACTGTGACCACACTTTATTTGCAGATGTGATTAAGCCCAGAAAATGTGGGTGTATTGATTTACAAGGGAAGCAGTAAAATAACTGGGAAATCTAGAATAATATGTACATAATCACATGGCAGATCAGTACAAACCTGCCTCTTTAATAGGGGAGAATCTGGCCAAAGGGGTTTCTCTGTTTCGTTTTGCTAGGCACATGTCCTGTCCTTGTTGCTAACTTTACTAGCAGCTATCCATGAACTTCAAAAGAGAGAATCGAGCCCCAGCATTTCAGCATAGCTTGTCTGGGTCACATAGGATTTCTTCGTCATCAAGGTTTATCTACACTGTTGTAAAACACGGGGCCCCAAGACTCAGAACCCAGATCAATTGTCTCTGTATCACGAGATTCATTCTGTGGGACTGAAAATAGCAGTGTATTTGCTCGGACTGAGCCCTGGGTTCTTCTTCGAGTGATGTCCCAGTGGGTGCTCCACTGTAGGTGCTGAGCTTGCCCCAGCGCCACAGGACAGAGATATTCAAAGTCATACTCAGTCGGACTGCGCATGCGCGGGGAGCATCTTGCGGCGTTCGCGCTCTCCCGCACTGCGCGATCCGGTCTTATCCAGTTCCTCTCAACCACCTCAGGCTGCAGACGGAGCAGATCTTCTCCTCATTATCGACTCTTTTGTGAGACAAAACCAGTTAATTTCCTCAGCTATCTTGTTTCTAGTTAATACTTGTTGACGCTACTGTTCATGTTCATATATATACACACACACACACACACATACATACAGGGGTCAACGATTACGGCAAAAGCCATTTGCCAGCTCCGCACCGCGCATGCACGAGACCCACATTGCGCAAGTTTCAAAAAATGCTCCCTGTGCCGCAACGCCATGCCTTCCTTGGATGGCCATGGGCGTGTCTCCACTGCCTTGGCGAGAGCCATGTACCACAGAAGTGCGTACATTGCTCAAAACTCACGACTAGGGCCCGCCGTGATCGAGAAATACGGCTTAGGATGATTGTTTTTGATAAAGCTCTTCAGCCTGCAGGATCATCCTCTCCGCCAAGTATCAGTCAGCAGCCTCAAAAGAGGAGTGCCTCGTCTCCAACTACAGCATCTCCGAAGAAATCTAAGCCATCCCCCACTAGATTGCTGCCCTTAACTTCCCATGGCAGAACTAGCTTGGGGGCTAAGTCAGGCACTTTGCTTACTAGTGCCCGTACATCTTCTTAAGTACACAAAAGGGCCGATCCGCCTCAAACATCAGGCCACTCAGCCGCAACTTCTTCAGCGGCAAAACCAACAGTATCCGCACTGAAGCCATCGGCACCGACCATGGCGACGGAACTGCGTGCACAGTCGGCACCGGTATGAGCCGCTCCTGTGTCCCCAGAGTTGGACTCAGCACCACAACAATCACCGCCTTTGCAGCCAGCACCGACCCCGGCACGGGAGCGAACGTCACCAACCCTGGCATGGGAGCGAACAGCGCTGATCCCGGCACAGGAGCAAACGGCGCTGACTGTGGCGTGAAACCGAGAGTCACTGACCCCCCCTCTCTCGTGACCACCTGGTACCAACCCCAGCACGCAAGTGAGAGGTGGAACGGAGGTGTGAGGCACCGACTTGGCCTCATCGACAAATGGCCCCACGCTTGGCGCCGGAGCAGACAGCACCTACCTTAACACACGCAGCGGGCTTGGCACTGGAGCGATCAGCACCTGCCAAAGCACAAGTAAAGACCCACCATCTCTATAGTCCATCTCCAGCTTCATCGCCTCTTGCATTCTCGCTGGCCCCATCGCCTTCTCCACCTTCACCATCAATAAGAAGATCTCCCTTGCTTTCTAGGAGATATACCTCTCCTGATAGACTACCATCTCTGTTTCTGACATCCCCAAGAGATACCAGAAGATACTCTCACTGTTTCTCTGCTTCTCCCTCCCCACTGCCGAGAAGATCTTATTCTCCCTTTCTATCCCTCCATTCATGGAGATCATCTTCTAGGCATGACTATACAAAGCACCATCCTTACAAGTGCTCTCCTTCACGGTCATCGTACTATCACCGGGACCGCTATGATTACTCGCTTTACCACAGGAAATGCTCACCGCGTTATCATGAGTACCGTTATTCACCGAGATCTCCACCCAGGTCTGCTACGGGATATTCCTCCTCCATGCACTCCCCACTCTTGCCCCTCCATTTCCTGAACAAGACCCATTGCCAACCCACCCTCTTCCTTCTGACCAGGAGGCGAGGCAATTAACCACAACGGACACACAACCCCCTGAAGTGTCTCTCACAGACCAGTCCGCCTCGCCGGATGAGGCGGTCATACCTGGTGATGTCTTTCCACCAGATGACTTAAGGTAATTCCAGGACCTTTTTAAAAGGGTGGCAGCTTCGCAAGAAATACAACTAATGGAAATGAAAGAGAAACAACATTGCCTACTTAAAAACCTACAGACAACCCAGAGCGCCAAATTAGCTATACCTCTGGATGAAGCCATCTTCGAGGTGGCCAATGAACTATGGCAAACCCCTGCTTCTGCCCTTCCAACTAACAAACGTGCTGACAAGAAGTACTTTGTGCCACCAAAAGGGTCAGAATTTTTATTTACCCACCCGCAACCCAATTCCCTTGTGGTAGATGTGGTGCATCAAAGAGCAAAGGCACCCCAATATAAAAGCAACTCTGTGGACAAGGAGTTAAAGAGTCTCGATTTAATTGGCAGGAAGGTGTACACTTCTTCAACTTTACTCCTTAGAATAGCCAACTTCTTCGCACACTTATCAAACCATAATTTTGATAATTATGAGAAGTTGACTGTCCTGATGGAAGCACTGCCGAAGTCCAAAAGACCGCTGCTCAAGTCCCTCGTTCAGGAGGTCTATGCATCTACATGAGCAAGTCTGCAAATTGCTATGGATGTAGCTGACACGGCAGCTCGCACCACCGCTACTGCTGTAGTTATGAGAAGGGCCTAATTTCTTCAATCCGCAGGAGTCCCTATAGAGTTGCAGACAAAAGTAGAAGATTTACCTTTTGATAAAGACAAATTATTCGGTGAAAAGACAGATTCCATTCTACATTCTAGTAAAGACTCTAGAACAACACTTATAATGTTGGGAATGTACACCCCACCGTACAGAAGAAGGCATTATACACCATTCCAAAGATGCTCTGACTGCTTCCATACCAGACAGCAATGGCAACATCAGCAACATCAGTTCGACCAACCACGTCATCCTCAACGTCAAAGACCACTGAGAACTTCACCAACCGTATGCAGACTCAACCCGGCAACAAACAGCACATCTGATGTGTTGGTCGAGAGCAAGCACACAACCTTCCCAAGCCTCCATATGTTCCACCATCGGCTAAGGCCCTTCTACCATCAATGGGTCAACATTACCACTGACAGATGAGTTCTGGAAATAATCCAGTCTAGGGCAACCATCCCATTCCTTTCTCTTCCTCCCACAACCCCACCATCTCCGTCCCTTTTCAGGGACCCATCTCATGAGGTCTTATTACGCACCGAAATCTCTCACCTGCTTCATATAGGTGCAATAGAAAGAGTGCCTCTTCAATTTCAAGGGAGAGGATTCTACTCCCGCTATTTTTGGTACAAAAGAAAACCGGTGGATGGAGACCGATATTAGACTTCCAGCAACTGAACAAATACCTCCAGAAACAACACTTCAAGATGGTGACCTTAGCCTCCATAATACTTACTCTGGAGCGGGGCAATTGGTTTGCTGCTCTCAACCTCAAAGATGCTTATTTTCACGTAACAATTCATCCCGTGCACAGGAAGTTTCTACATTTCACAATTGGTACAGACTACTTTCAGTATCGAGGTCTACCCTTCAGCCTCGCAACAGCACTCAGGGTGTTCACAAATATGCTGGCAGTGATAGCCGCGCATCTCCGACACAGAGGGGTGATAATATATCCCTACCTAGATGATTGCCTTATAAAAGGAATCTCGTCAGCGAAAGCATCTGAAATAGTGTGGATTACGATCAAAACCTTCCTTTTTTTAGGTCTCCTTATCAACGAGGACAAGTCCACTCTTCAGCCTACTCAGAATATAGAATTCATAGGTGCTCGCCTGGACTCCATTTCAGCAAGGGAGATTTCAGATGATACAAAAACTACTGGACGAACTCCTCTACAAACGCTCAGTACAGATTATAACAGTGCTCAAACTGATGGGCCATATGGCCTCCACAACATACGTCATACCCCATGCCAGATTACGTTTTCGGCCGCTACAACACTGGCTGCTCAAAGTCTACAATCTGATGAAGCACAACGTATGCAGGATGGTGACCATTCCTTCCGCAGTCAAATCCTCTCTCCACTGATGGACCAGAGACGACAACTTGCTGTCAGGCACCTGATTTCATCAGCCGCCGCCTTGTTGTCACATTACCATGGATGCCTCCCTCATCGGCTGCAGTGCTCATAAGGGCAAACTTTCCATCCAAGGCCGCTGGTCGACACAGGAGTCTCTACTACATATAAATCTATTAGCGCTCAGGGCGGTTGCCAACGCCTACAGGCATTTCCACACATACCTTCACAACTCCACTGTGGGCGTTCTCACAGATAATATGGCAACCATGTATTATATAAATCGTCAGGGGGGTGCACAGTCCCGATCACTGTGCGCAAAGTCAACCCGATTATGGAACTGGTGCATTGCCAATGGCATAACCCTTGCAGCGTCTTATTTACCTGGCATCACCAACAGAATAGCGGATTCCCTGAAAAGGAATTTTGCAACAGATCACAAATGGGAGGTTCACCAGGGAGTCCTCATTCCATTTTTCAACTGTGGGGCACTCCTCAAATAGACCTATTTGCCACTGCCAACAACAAGAAGTATCACTGTTCCTGCTCCAGGGCAGGCCTCGGCCTCAATTCCTTGGGGGACACCTTTCTCCACAATTGGAAAGATTCCCCTCATGTATGCTTTTCCACCTACGCCTCTTATATCCAGGGTCCTACAGAAAATCAAACTCAACAAAGTGACTGTGATATTATAGCGCCCGCATGGGCATATCAACACTGGTATCCACTCCTCCTACGACTGGCCCTATACCCGCCAAACCAGCTCCTGTTAATCCCGAACCTCCTCACTCAGGAGCAAGGGTCTCTTCTGCATCTGCAGCTGCACACCCTTCACCTTTTAGTGTGGTACCTAGTTGGCTAAATGCTTCTGAAGCTCTCTGCTCTGACCAAGTCAAGGACATTCTCATCCACAGTAGAAAACAGAACACATGATCTACTTACCTTGCAAAATGGTTCACCTCCTGGTGTTCTCAATATCATATGGATCCTCAAATAGTTCCCATCCATGTTATTCTTGACTATATGATGCACCTAAAACAGAGTGAATTGGCCTTAGCATCCCTAAGAGTCCATCTCGCAGCACTGACAGCCTTTTGGTATCCAATAGATGGCGTGTCTTTATTCGCCCACCTCTCACTAAAAGATTTCTTAAGGGTCTAGTAAACCTAAACCCACCTACACATGCTTCTCCTCCCTTGTGGAGTCTGGACTTAGTACTTGGGACTCTCACTGCACCACCTTTTGAGTCTAGCTACAGTTCCTCTCCACACCTCACGATGAAATTGGTCTTTCTCATCGCCATCACCATGCAACGAGTGAGTGATATTTCAGCACTTACGGCATTACCTCCCTACACCATTTTTAACAGAGACAGTGTTATCCTGAGACATCACCCAGCCTTCATCCCTAAGGCCTCTTCAGACTTCCACCTTACTGATCCAGTGGTGCTAGCCGCTTTTTACCCAAAACCTCATGCATCATCATGTGAGGCAGTTGTCCACACATTAGATGTGTGCAGAGCACTAGCCTTTTATATAGAATGCACTAAAACCTTTAGAAAAACCGACTGGTTACTTGTCTCCCTCGCTGAATGTTCTAAAGGGGACCCTTTATCATCCCAGAGGATATCCAACATCATTATTTCCTGAATAACCCAGGGTATGTCTACACTACAACCCTAGTTCGAACTAGGGTGGTTAATGTAGGCAACTGAAGTTGCAAATGAAGCCCTGGATTTGAATTTCCCGGGCTTCATTTGCATATTGCCGGGTGCCACCATTTTTAAATGTCCGCTAGTTCGGACTCCGTGCCCGCGGCTACACGCGGCATGGACTAGGTAGTTCGGATTAGGCTTCCTATTCCGAACTACCGGTACACCTCGTTCCACAAAGAGTAATGGTAGTTCGGAATAGGAAGCCTAATCCGAACTACCTAGTCCATGCCGTGTGTAGCCGCGGGCACGGAGTCCGAACTAGCGGACATTTAAAAATGGCGGTGCCCGGCAATATGCAAATGAAGCCCGGGAATTTCAAATCCCGGGCTTCATTTGCAACTTCGGTTGCCTACATTAACCACTCTAGTTCGAACTAGGGTGGTAGTGTAGACATACCCCCAGTGCTATGCCATACGAAATGTGCCACTTCCACAGCGCCCTAGAGCCCACTCTATGAGGGCGGTAGCGACTTCTATTGCTTTCCTAATGGGTGTTCCTCTTTCTGATATCTGTAGGGCAGCCTCCTGGGCCTCTTACCTCATGTTTGCCAAGCACTAAGCTATTCAGTGCAGATGGCTTCTGGATACTTTTGTAGCATCTGCTGTGCTTTCATCCATGAGCAGATAAGAGCCTCTGAATCCCACCTTCCTTTCAACGGGTGGGTACTGCTACTCAGTCACCTATAGTGGAGCACCCGTTGGGACATCACTTGAAGAAGAAAGCGAAGTTACTCACCTTGGTGCAGTAAGTGTCGTTCTTCAAGATGTGTGTCCCTGGGGGTGCTCCACTACCCACTAGCCTCCCTGCTTCGGAGTCTGTTTCTGTCTATTGCAGATTCTGAGGCAGGTCCGAGGAACTGCATAAGACTGGATTGTGCAGCACGGGAGAACGCGAACACTGCGAGACGGCTCCCTGCACATGCACGGTCTGACCGAGTATGGCTTTGAACTTCTCCATCCTGCGGCACCAGAGCAAGCCCAGCACCTACAGTAGAGCACCCACAGGGACACATATCTCGAAGAATGACACTGCACCAAGGTGAGTAACTTCGCTGTCTGAGATTCCTCACCCTCATGGTATGAGCCTGCACATCTAACGCTGTTCACCCCACAACCTAAGCCCTGCTAACCTGAGTCAGCTGAGCCCAGCCGTGGCCATGCTATGTGTCTTTTATCACAGTGTATATGCACCACACAGTGTTGATAAAGTTAAGTGCTTCAAATGAAAAAATGTGCACAGATAAAGTGTGTTGTGTAAAAACTGGAACCAAGATTTAAAAAAAAAAAAACTGCTTAAAATTATTATCCAAAATCCACATTTAGACATGTAAGTAGGTGGCCTGATTTTCAGAGGAGTTGAGTCCACACAGCCTGTCCCATTTTAATGCTTAGTCATAGGCACCTGTGTTTGAAAATTTTGTTCCGGGTAGCTCAGGAGCATATGTAATAGGCTGTTGAGTCCTTGTCTTCCATATTAGTTTCAAAGGCAGTCCTGAGTTCAGAAACAGTGGGAATAGAATAGCTATAATCTTTTGACTTGCCATCACACTTTCTCCTCCAGTTATTAGCAGGCTCCTTAGTTTTCTTGGACTTTAAGGAATCATTTTTTTTACCATGTTTTAGTACATATGCCCATGAAATTGAGCTAAGATTCCAAGTGTTTTTATGGGAACAGTACAGGCAGTCCCCGGGTTACGTACAAGATAGGGACTGTAGGTTTGTTCTTAAGTTGAATTTGTATGTAAGTCGGAACTGGTACATATTGTAGGGGAAACTCTAGCCAAACATTTCTCCAGAGCTCAGTTTTATTCTCCCACACCTCACTTCCCTCAGTCCTTTATTCTCAAGCTGAGGTGTCTGCTGAGAAAAGCCGCTCCACGTCTCCCTGGTCTGCTGGGGAGGGGGCACTAGCTTCGCATCTCTCTGGTCTGCTGGGGGGAAGCAGCTAGTGCGGGGTTGCCTCACCCCGTATGTAAGTAGGGATCCGATGTAAGTCGGATCCATGTAACCCGGGGACTGCCTGTAATTAGAACAAGTGAGTGTTGCATGGACACAGATCAGCAGCAGAGTCCTGGAAGTTTTTACTGCTTTTCTTTGTGTATCTTGCTTATACAGTGTTTTGTTAATTGCAGAGGTCATTTTCTGGTGGGGAGAGAGCGTATCCTGTTGTTACAGGAGTCCAGGGATTTAGGTGTAAAGATGGACTCCCATTCTGGGGAAATGCTAAAAAATATTCTTGGCCACTGTTCAGTTTGATCAATGCCTGTATCTTTTGTCATTTTCATTACTAATTATCAAGGATATTTGTGATTCTTCTTTAAATCACTTCTCTTTCTCCTTTTTGATGCTACAGTAACAATACAGTAAGGATGTTAAATTGCAGTTAGCTGGCTAATCATGTAGTTGATACAATTTTATCAACTACACAATTAATTAATAAGGGGCCACTTTGCAGAGCCGCAGTGGGGGGTAGTTCCTGGAGCTGACTGGAACCGGGACTTAGTAGTCCTGGCTTGTGCCAGCTCCGAGAGCCTCCCGCGCTGCAGTTCTGCATTTTAAATGTAGTAAGAGCCACTGGGCTCTTACTACATTTAAAATGCAGAGGCACATCATCCAGAACCAGCGGCCATGCACAGGGGCTGGTGCCGGAGCAGCATCTGCCGGTGGCAAATCTTGACCCTGCCACGGGTAGAGTCTGCTTCACAGCAGCCTCCCATCCTACTGCTGCCTCTCATAGAGGCAGCAGGGAGGGGGAGGCAGTCAGCACTGCAGAGACGGTGCTTCGGGAACTGTCTTTGCATACTCACGTGCTCCACTCGACTACCTGATAAGCTTATGCTTATCAGGTAGTCAAGTAATTCACTACTCACTAAGGGTATGTCTACACTACCCCGCTAGTTCGAACTAGCGGGGTAATGTAGGCATACCGCACTTGCAAATGAAGCCCGGGATTTGAATTTCCACGAGGCGTACAGATAGTTCGGAATGGCTTGCTAGTTCGAACTATCTAGCCCGTGCCGCATGTAGCCGCGCGGCACGGGGTTCGAACAAGCCGGCATTTAAAAATGGCGCCGGCCGGCTTATGCAAATGAAGCCCGGGAAATTCAAATCCTGGGCTTCATTTGCAAGTGCGGTATGCCTACATTACCCTCCTAGTTCGAATTAGGGTGGTAGTGTAGACATACCCTAACATCCCTACAATACAGTTCTGAATTTGGGAAATCACGATCACTTCTAGAGGAACAAACGTGGGGTGAAATCCAGACCCCACTGAAGATAACAGTTTTGCCATTTTTTGATATTTTGAACACAAGATTGTGTCTTCCCAGCAGGAACCAGTTGAAGATTTTAAGTTGTAGAGATGTTTTCATTTATTTAGCAGTGAGTCTTATTCTCTGTTATCCTGCAACTTGTAATTTACTCTGGGGCAAAGTGAGTGTAAAGTGTTACCTCATCAGGCTGCTAGGATTTTACAATTAGGCCCCACTGTCTTTAAGAAGCAGCAATAAAAAAAAGCAAAGGGATAAGTATATTGCTTTTTAAATCTTTCTCCCCAGATTTGTATAGTATATAACAGGGGTGTGCAAAAGGGCCTCCGTGGGCTGCATCCAGCCCGCCAAGGGGGTTGATGCAGCCTGAAGAGGCCCTGCTGCTCTCCCACCCCCAGGCCAATCAGGATCTGGGGGCTGGAGAAAGTGCGCAAAGTTTCCCTTGCCCTGCAAGGAGTTCATGGTGCTTAGAAGTGCCGCGTGCTCCTGCCAGGGTGGGAGGAGACTTTGCGCGTTCCCCTGCCCCCCAGACCAATCAGGGCCTGGGATGGGGGGAAGTGCACAAAGTTTCCTCCACCCTGCAAGGAGTGCATGGCACTTCTAAGGGTTGCCAGATGGTTGAAACAAAAATACCGACCCCTCCCCCCAAAAAAAACCACTGCAAAAAAATTCTGTTGAAGGAAAAAAAAGGGGGGGAGGGCCAAAAAAAGGACTCCAAGACTTAAGCAAAAAAAAAAAAAATTAAATTAAAAATTAAAATAAAACAGCATTAAAACAGCATGTCCCCTTTAAGAGTGAGTGCAGGGATAGGAACAGAGGAGTGGTTGAGCACTAAGACCCTTGGTCAGCAGGCAGCCTTTTGTGCCGGCAGCCTTGCGGAACCAGGTAAGCATGGGCGCTGGGGTCCGGGGGCTGGGGGTGTTGGGAGCCAGGGGGGTTGAGGAGGGGGGTGGGGGGAGTCCAGGGGCTGAGTGTTTGTAGGGTTGCCAGGTGCCCGGCATTTTTGACTCCTGGCCGGGGAAAAAATCAGAAAATACCAGACATCTCAGATGTCCAGTATTCTCTGAATTTTTTTTACCGGACAGGAGGCGAAAATACTGGACTGTCCGGGTGAATACCGAACACCTGGCAACCCTGGCAGGAGGAGACTTCACATGCTCCCCTGCCACCAAGCCCTGATTGACCTGGGGGCAGAAGGGGGAGTGAGCGAAGTCTCCTCCCACCGCCAGGTGCATGGGTATCTAGGGAGAACCTCTTGGGGGAGGCAAAGACTTTACACGCTCCTCCACCCCAGACCAATCATGGTCTATGGGTGGGGTCTATGGGTGGGGAAGAAGGGAAGTGACATGGCCCCGCCCCTTCTGCTTGAGGCCCTGCCCCTTCCGGTGTGGCCTGGGACCACTTTAAATATTTCTTAAATGGCCCCTGGTAAAAAAATTATTGCCCACACCTGTTATATAAGGTCCTCCTCAAGGGCTATTCCTGCTTCCTTAGTGATTGTTTTGCCAATAGGAGGTGTGTTGGACCCCAAAATGTAGCTGTTAGTTGTAGGTTTATGCTTGTAATTTCTGGAGCATGGGCTTAGTGTTAGAAGGGAAGCAGAATACTTGTTTAAATGTTCAGAGGCAGGTGTATCTAATTTTTTATTGTAGGTCTGATATCAAGCGCACTGAGACTAATTTGGCTGTAGTGTATCTCTATCATTTGCATGAAGTTACTCCTAATTTGCAGAGGTGTGAGATCAAAATGAGGCCCTAGTTTGGTTGAAGAGCTAATTAATGGAGTGATTCTTTCCCCTTGGCTTTCACCTCTGCAAAATCTAGATTCAAAATCCCACTTAAGGCACAAGTAACAATGAAGTCAGACTATTTCATGTTCATAGACATCACAAAAACACCATTTTGACCCCCTTTTGTGCTGTTGGCAATCTCTGATAAAGAGAAGCCCATAACGAGATCAGGGAGGTTTTTGCAAGTCAGGATTGATGTGAGTAGGCAAGGTTGCATGGAGGCCCAGAACCAGACCAGTAGGAGATGTTGAAGATCAAGACTGAGATATGTTGGCAAATGTTTGCTGGAAAAACTTGCAGAGTTCTTGCTTGTGATGTGCCAGGCTCAACCAAATTCTATTCTCTCATTTTTCATGAGCATTAAATCTGCTAAAAAAAAAAAGCTATCAAGCTTTCATCTGATTGGTTGCAGAGCCATGAGTATAATATACAGCCTGTTATTCTTTATGGAAGATTGAGCAAGTGAAAGGAGGAAGCTGCTGGGCAAGTTAGCTTGAATAGGAATCACGTTTCTCAGACATAGTTCTGCACTAATCATGTACATATGGGTCCCATTTCAATAATTCTCTTAACATTTGAAGCTAATCTTTTTGATTACTGATCATTCAGCTTCAACTCAAAGTGCTGTAGAACTAAATGTCATGCTCAGGATAAACGAGTGTCCCGTTCTCATTGACTTTAACGGGAATGAGACAAACATACTCGAGAGAAGAACTCACTTTGTAGTCTGAAAGCGGAGCATTTAGACACATTCCACATCCCCACGCAGCATGTTCTTGAGTCTGTGACTCAGGACCAAGAGGGTAAATAAAGCAGATTAACTTCAGCTAGCAGAACTATGCTGGATCAACCCCTTATTCATGTGCAAGTAATGCAAAGGTCTAGAGTTATCCAAGTGGCTAAAAAGGCCTCTAATTTAGTTTTAGTTTATTTGTTCCATACTTTGCTGTGTTTTTTAAAATTTATTCCACATGTAACAGTGTATAAAATATACTGGAAGTGTGTGAGACTGCTGCCTAAATTATGACATATGGGATCTGCCTAAGATGCAGAGTATTATGCCATAACATATTTCAAAAAGGATATTAATTTCATTATATTTTAAATATATTGTCACATTTGAAACATACCATCTGGGCAATAAATTTTATTACTGTACAGAATTTGGTTTTGAATAGTGCCTTTCATAGTTAGGGAATTGTACGTAGCTTGCCAAAGCAATGGGCTGGATACAGAGTGCTCTGGGTAGATGCCACAGCCATCATGCACTCATGACAGCAATTGTTAAACATCAGAACCTGTTTTTTCAGAGGGGGGAATGTGGGTACGGGTGACAGGTTTATCCTTTACCCTTTTTAGTGCCAGATTCTGATACCTCTTCTTTAATTGCAGAGCATTATAGACTTCAGTCAGACTACTCCTGGAGTATGATGCTACCCAACATGAGTAAAGATCAATATCTGGCCATTAGAAATGTATCAAGAGATCAGTTTCTTATGAAATAGACAGTTTCTGCCCATACACACCCATAAAGTGGGCCAACATAGTTTCCAGCTTAACCCAATGCTACCTTCTACTGCAATGGAATACAGTAAGGATGACCTCATACTGATGGATTTCCAGGTGAAAGAATACTCAGTTTATTGTCTAAGCTGGAAGATGGCACCTCTGCTCAAGTAGCACTTCTTCTCAGTACTTTTAATCCACATGAAATGATAAGTTGATATTTCTGTGGGAGTTTGAGCCTCTTTTACTTGCTGATTATAGAGGAAGCATTAATGTGGGGAGAGATTTATCCTTGGCTCCATGGGCCATCTCTGGGCCTATCTGCCTGACTTCCATTTTGAAGCCTGACATCTCTTCAGCTCTGTAAATTCCACCGTCCCTCAATGTACATTGACAGTCAGTAAAGAACTACCCTTTCCCATTCCTCATCCCCATCTTTCTTCCCCTGTACTCTTTGCAAAGGTTGAGCCTGGTTAGAAATAAGTTTCTTGTAATATATTTACTAGTGTTTATGGTGGAATCCTGTCACAAAGGCTGATTAGGAAAAGCCCTGCTTTGATAATTATCTTTGTCTGAGAACTACACACAGCTCCCTAAAACAGTGAGTTTCTTAAGATACAGTAAAACTCCATTAGTCCGGCATCCAATGCTCCGGGACTCCTGATGGTCCGGCACCATCAGGAACCCGGAAGTGCTGGGGCAGCCGGACAGGCTTCCCCCATTCAGCTGCTGCTGAAACTGACCAGCAGCTGAATCGGGGAAGCCGGAAGCAGAGCAGCTGGGGTGCTGCCAGGTTGGTCTCGTAGCGCTGCGCCTCGGGGCTGCGGGACCAAACCGGCAGTACCCCAGCTGCTTTGCCCCAGGCGTCAGGATTCAGCCGCTGCTGATACTGACCAGCAGCGTCAGTTTCACCAGCAGGCTGAATCCGAACGCCTGGGGCAGAGCAGCTGGGGTGCTGCGGGGTTGGTCTCGTAGCACTGCCCCTCGGCACTGTGGGACCAACCCGGCAGGACCCCAGCTGCTCTGCCCCAGGGGTCCCCACATCAGCCGCTGCTGAAACAGATCAGCGGCTGATTCCAGGAAGCCTGGGGCAGAGCAGCTCTGCCCCGGGCTTCCTGGAATCAGCCGCTGATCTGTTTCAGCAGCGGCTGAATCGGGGACCCCTGGGGCAGAGCAGCTGGGGTCCTGCAGGGTTGGTCCCGTAGCGCCGTCCTTTGGACCAACCCGGCAGGACCCCAGCTGCTCTGTCCCAGGCGTCCCCAAGAGCAGCTGGAGTGCTGCTGGGTTGGTGCCGTAGCGCTGCCCCTCGGCGCTGCGGGACCAACCCGGCAGCACCCCAGCTGTTCTATTGCAGGCATCCCTGATTCAGCTGCTGCTGAAACTGACCAGCAGCAGCTGAATCAGGGATGCCTGGGGCAGAGCCGGACTATCGTAAGGGGGGGCTATGAGGGGTCTGGGGTGGCATCCCCTCCCACCCCACTCCAGACCCCCTCATAGCTCCCCCTTCTGATAGTCCAACATATCTGATAATCCGGCACCCCCTGGGTCCTAAAGGTGCCGGATTATCGGAAGTTTACTGTAGTAACAATATTTCTGTCTTGCCAAAACAGATTTAGTTCTAGTTAGTCTTTTAAAAAGTACAAGTCATGCCAATCAGATTATAATTGGCTCTAATTAGCATTCCTGCAAGTTGTGCCACTTTTACCAGCAGCTGATTGGCATTCAAAACAATATGAAACTCTTTCCTACACCTGAAAATATCAAAGGAAATAACTTGAAACGTATTCCTTATGATCAATTATCCGGGTAGTGAATGTGGGTTGTAGCCCTTCACATTACTTATATTGAGTAGTATCTTATTTGGTAAGTGATCCGGATTACTTGTGGAGTAAGGTACTATTTAGGGTGAGCATGGATGGCAGAATCTGTTCTGTGAGACAGACAAGTACCCAGAAGTTAACTACTTCAAGATAGGCCCAACAAGGAAAATAGCAGAACACCACTGGTCATCACCTATAGCCCCCAACTTAAACCCCTCTAGCGCATCATAGAAAATCTACAACCTATCCTCGAAAACAATCCCTCACTCTCACAGGCCTTGTGGGACAGGCCAGTCCTTGTCTACAGACAGCCCCCGAACCTGGAGCAAATCCTTTCAAGCAGCCACACACCACATCTCAGATACACTTACCCAGGAACCTACCCCTGCAACAAAGCCCATTGCCAATTCTGTCCGCACATCTTTATGAGTGACACTGTCACAGGACCTAACCACATAAGCCACAACATCAGGGGCTCATACAACTGCACGTCCTCTAATGTGATATATGCCATCAAGTGCCGGCAGTGCCCCTCTGCCATGTATATTGACCAAGCTGGACAGTCTCTATGACAAAGGATAAATGGACACAAATCAGACATCAGAAACGGTAACACACACAAACCTGTAGGGGAACATTTTAATCTGCCTCGTCACTCAATCATAAATTTCAAAGTAGCCATTCTTCTATAAAGCAATTTCACCACCCAATTACAGAAAGAGACTGTAAAACTGGAATTCATCTACAAATTTGACTCTGTTAACCTGAGCTTCAATAAAGACATTAATTGGTTAACTCATTACAAAGCCAATTTTCTTTGCCTTTAACATCCACATTTTCACATCAAAAGTTACAAATGGGACACATCCACACCACTTACTTAGCTTCATTAGCACATGTCTTACAATTGACAGATACTTCTGTTACTGTTATATATGTCTTGGTTTCCATTATTTCTACTCCAGCTCATCTGATGAAATGGGTTTTACCCACAAAAGCTCATGATACTATATAGATTTTGTTAGTCTCTAAAGTGCCACAGGACTACTCGTTGTTTTTAAAGTTCCTGACTAACATGGCTACCCCTCTGGGACTTTTTATCCTGTGAGCGATAGGCAAATACAGCAATATCAGTAGAAAATGATGATGGAAAGTAATTGTGTATTCAGATAGCTAAAGTGCTGAGTAAAATCAAATTGCATTGCCCTGGAATGGAGCCCATTTAATAAAGCCCTGTCACAGGAGCATATTCCCCACGTTGCATGTGCATGCACACACAGGCTATGTCTACACAGCCACATTTTTTTTGAATAATCGACCTTATTCTGAAGTAACAAAGAGCGTGTCTACACTGCAAGCCATTATTTCAAAGTAATGGCAAGCTGGAGGACTTCTTACTCCAACGCCTGTAACTTTCATTTCACAAAGAGTAAGAGAAGTCGAAGGAAGAATGTTCTTCTTTCAACTGCCTGCTGTATAGACAGTGCCAAAAGCTGAATTAAGCTATTTCAACATCAGCTACATAGTTTACATAGCAGAAGTTGAGTAGCTTAATTGGACTTTTGCCCTGTTGTGTAGACATGCCCACAAAGAGAGTCAAGCACTGTACAAGGCATAGGTGCTGATAAGCAGGAACTGAGTCATGAACTCCTTATTTAAGCAAAGCTTTCTTGGGACTACAAAGGGATTTGTTTTAATACATACTTGAGGATTTATCATGGAACTATCTCATAGATGCGCTAACTGTAGGGATAGGGAGGAGCCTTGTGCTCAGAGTGCCCATGTGACTCTAAAGATATCAGAAGCTAAGGGTATGTCTACACTACCCCGCTAGTTCGAACTAGCGGGGTAATGTATGCATACCGAACTTGCTAATGAAGCCCGGGATTTGAATTTCCTGGGCTTCATTAGCATAAAGCCGGCGCCGCCATTTTTAAAAGCCGGCTAGTGCGAACCGGCTAGATAGTTCGAACTACGTAGCCATTCCGAACTATCTGTACTCCTCGTTCCACCCTAAGAGAATAGGATGACTGATGCTGACTGATGCTGACATCAAGCTGTACTTGCAGAATGCGGGGGGAAGGAGAGATAGAGTGGAGACCATGCTTTCTGATTTCCACAAGGCAGGTCCAGTACTTAAAATGGTGTGTCACTATTGGATCCCCTGATGTCAATGGATGGAGTAGAGATGTGGGGGCAAGACCAGAAGTGGCAAACTCATTGCATCATTGATGACCCAATAAACCTCTTGAAAACATTCAGACTAAGTATTTTGAACCAGAGTTTTTGCATCTGAGAGCTTTTTGCAGTGTCACTTTAGTTCGTATACAGCTGAGATATTTAAATAAATACTGGTTATAGAATGGGCAAACTTGTACATTCCTGGTGCCTTCCTTCTCTTTCAGAACCTGAGAGGCTGATGTAGTTTGTGTTTTATTTTTTAATGTATTAGAACCCTTTGATTATAGTTTATGTCTGCACACTAGTCATTAGAGTTTCACTGGTGGGAATTCTGGACTTTGATAAATGGATTGGAAGCTTACACTCAGCATCACTGTAAGACTTTACAAATGACTCTGTGTCCCGTGCTGGTAAAAATGCTCTTTTGTAATTTCCTTAGGTAATACTCAGTCTATTGCAATTCATATCTCCATGCTTCCTACAACAGCAATACACTAGATAGACTATTTATTGTTTCTTCTTCTTTTTCCAATAGTAGAACAACACCAGTACTGTAAACAGAGGTAAA
Source organism: Pelodiscus sinensis (assembly GCF_052426305.1). Lineage (NCBI taxonomy): Eukaryota > Metazoa > Chordata > Testudines > Trionychidae > Pelodiscus > Pelodiscus sinensis. Next base: position 30,840,546 of record NC_143059.1, on the reverse strand, counting down.
AGTAAGCTGGCGTGGCCTGGCATGGCACACTGGTAAGAAACTGGCCAGCTGGGGATGGGGGCCTTAATCCTGTCCTTCTCCCTTCCACTGCCCAAAGTTGAGGTCACTTGCCAGGACCCTGAGGCCAGCAGCCAGGAGAGCCCCCGGCATGCAGCTGCATGGCCAGCGGCAATAGAGCTCCCCATGGGGCAAGGCTTGTGGCTGGAGAGCCCCTGCCCCTGGGGCCACAGAGCCTACCTGGAGGTGCAGAGTTGGTTGCCAGAGTGCCCCTCCAGGCGTTGGTGGCTGGAGAGCTCCCCGGGGATGGCAGGCCCAGGGGGGCTAGAGAGCTCTGGGTATGCAAAGTCTGCATCCAGGACTTTGCTGGGTCAAAATCCCAGGGGAGCTGCAGTACCGAGCCTACCCTTAGCTCCCTTCCCATACCTAATAGCACTGCCCCCACAACTCCCATTTGGCTGGAAACAGGAGCAGTGCAAGGCAGGGTCACAAATGGAGACTGCCTCAGCCCTGAGCCTCCCAATCCTCACTCTACCTTACACACTCACACTCCGAGCCCCCTTTCCTGAGCTCCTAACACACCAGCCCTCTACCGTGAGCCTCTTATACACTTGAACCCTGATTCCAGCACCCCCACCCCGCACATCTCCAGCCCCCTGCCTTGACTCCTGCACCGTCTCACACCCCAACCCTCTGCCCTGAGCCCCCTGCATTCCACCCCACACTTACATTTCTTACAGGTGCTGTTGTATCTCAACCCCTCACCCACTGCCCTAGGCCCCTAAAGGGGGGGCGGTTGTGATAGGACAGTACCTGTAAAACATGTAAGTTACTTTCACCACTGGTTGTAAAAGGCCAATGGGTTTTTGTGCACTGAATCTGTTCATGTTTCTACACGGACATGGCAAGCTCTGAAGTTCATGATTTTTCAAATTTATAATTGACAAAATCTTCTGTATCTTAAGCTATAATCACCTTCCCCATATCACTCTAATTGCTGGGACTCTAACTTGTACAAGGCATCTGGCAGTGATCACAGGCAGCTGGCAGTGATTGCAGACATTGGCAGTGACTGCTGAAGTACTGCCTGCTGTCCTCTTGTCCTGAAGCTGCCAGGGTTTTGTGCCAAGCAGTCTCTCTCAGCTCTGACCTGCTTAGACTCTGGAGCTGTTCTGCAGAGAAGATTCCTGAGGGAAATACGTGATTGAGTTCACTGAAATGGTTGGTCCATCAGGAGAGGTAAAATTATGACATTAGGCTCCTGTTTTGGTTCGGATTGGGATTTGTCATTAACAGATGTACGGCTCTGACTTTGTTCCAAATGAAAATTCAAAATCACCCAGGTGTATTCAAGCAATGGAACTTCTTAAATTGCTAAACACACCATTGTCTATTTTCTAAAAGAAAGATGTTCCTGTTTGCAGCATGACTAACTTTCAAGCTGCTCAGTGACTACTTGAGTATTTTGCCTTTGCTCTTGACTAAGGCTGGATGCTTCAGAACAAGGCAGACCTCCCCCCATAATGCACTGCTAAAAATGAGTGTCAGTATAGTGTATGAAGGTGGGGATTATTTCTTCCAGTTGCCAGTTCATTTCTCAAAACATGGAGATTGAAAGCCCTTGAAGTTTAATTGTTTAGTTTATATTCATAGTGGATTCTCATATAGGATCAGATTTTCAAAAATGAAGCAGTTAAAATTATTGTACTTGTCTAACATATACATGGTGATTCTCTATGTGCTTACCGTAATCAACAATTCATAATGTATGGGCAGGTAAGCATCTCAAGCAGTTGATTTACACATGCATCAATGAGTTGCAAACATAAATTAGAGAAGCACGGTGATTTGGATTTGTTTGACTTTGAAAATCTGGCTCACAATGTCTAATCCTCTTTTGAATTTTACTGAGTTGTGTGCCTTGATATTATTCTACAGCAGTTAGCTTCACAGGAATGTAAAGAATAACAGGCAAGTCATTTTGTCCAAGGCCATCATGGATTTTGTATCTAATTGACAAGAAAGTAAGATTTTTTTTCCTTGGATACACAACTGCCACTGATTAATTATGTGGCTTTGTTCAAGTCACTAAGGCCTAGATTTTTAAAGAGACAGAGGGATTTAGGCTGCCTAACACCATAATCCCTTTTGAAATGAGACATAAGCTCCTAAATCAGATAGGCATTACATTACTGAGTGCAGCAACACCTAAATATATTAAAAGTCTGTGCCTAAAGGCCCACTTCAGTGATTTCCTTAAATGCATGTGTTACGGGGTGCCCCCGTCCCTGGGTGCGCCCGCAGACAACCCCGAGAGCCGGGGGAAGAGAGCGGAGACCGGCTCGCTCCCCCGGCAGTGCGGCGCATGCACCCAGGTCCGCCCGCCGCATTTAAAAAGCAGACGGACCAGCTGGGCAGGGGGCGCGGAAGCGGCGGAGAGCGTGGTGCCGGCCGGGGCGTCCCAGGGAGCGACCGCAGATGCCAGCCAACGCCGAGAGCGCGGAGACGAGCGGCAGGCGCCGCGGCAGGGCGACCCGGGGTGCCAAGTCGGCAGAGGCGGCCAGGGAGGTCGCCCAAAGGCGAGACGGCCCAAGATGCCGGCCCCTTGACCGACAGACCTGGAGGGGCCGTGAGTAACCCCCCGACGGGCGCCGGGTCCTCCCCATCCCAGATTACGGGGACTCTCCCCAAACCGTGGGGAAGCGGACGGCTTGCTGGGCGGTAGGTTGGTCTCTCCCAAATAAGTTGGCGTAGACCACGACCTAACCCCCTCAGAGCGCAAGCCTAGAGCAAAGCTAGGGAGTGGGGCCTCCGTGCAGTAAACACGAGGACCCATTCCCACATGAGTTTGGGGGGGGAGGGAATGGGGAGGATCTGTGACAGCATACTTAAAAATAGAATGCCCATTGACTTCATGGAGTCTCACTGAGTTCAGTGGAACTACTCATGTGAGTTAAGTGAAGCATATGAGTAAGTTTGTAAGGTCAGGTCTCAAACCTCTGTGCTTTATACTCCATCTTTAAAAAAGGGAAATAATAAATACATACTTTTTTATGGATATTGTGAATATAATTGGTACAAACACCACCAGCAATTTCACAGGGGTTTCTAAAACTTGAGTACAAGCTAGCCAGATTGGTTAATGCCACAATGAATACAACCGTACACACATATGAAGAACTTAAAAACAATGAATAGTCTAGTAGCACCTTAAAGACTAACAAAACATGTAGATGGGATCATGAGCTTTCATGGGCACAACCCACTTCTTCAGATGACTGGAGTATTAGAAGTCTAGATCCAAGAATAAATAAGGGGAAAGGGAAAGAGGAGAAAAAAGGAGAGAAAAGGAGGGGGAAAAAAGAGAGAAACAGTGAGTAGATGGTTCAAGTAGTTACAAGAGGATAAGAACAAATAGCACCTTCTTTGGCTGCTTGGTTGGTTGGTTAATATGAAGGAAATCAAATAATGCAGACAAGCTTGGAAAGGCCCTAGATTTGCCTTCCTTGTCCCTTCTAAATATGTCTCCCGAGTAGTCATTTGTTTGTACTTCTGGTAAAAAGTGAGGCTTTTACAAACACTTCTAAAATGAAAAGAAAAAAAAAATTCCAGTCGCCTAGTATTTAGGGTTGCCAACTTTCTGATCGAAAAAAATTAAACACTCCTGCCCCACCCCTTCTCCAAGTCCTCTGCCCACTCATCCATTCTCCCTCTTTCCCTCTCACTCCCTTGCTTATTGCCACTGAGATGGGGAGGGGCCCTTTTTGACTAGGTGTTCGGTTGAAAACTAGTAGTAGTGATCCAGTATGCACAGCCCCAGCACTCATAGGCAATGCTGTAGAAACAAACCTGTATGCTCAGCCTGGTACTCATAGGCATTCATATAACAATAAGCTAGGCTATGTCTAGACTGCAAGCCTCTTTCGAAAGAGAGCGTCTAGACTGCACACGGAACTTTCAAAAAAGCAAGCCGTTTTTTTGAAAGAAAGCAGCAAGTGAGTCTGGGTGCTCTCTTTCTAAAAAGCCCTGTTGCTTTCAAGAACGCCTTTTTTCGAAAGAGCACTTTCGAAAAAAGGCGTTCTTCCTCGTGGAATTAGGTTTACCGCCGTCGAAAGAAAAGCCGCGTTCTTTCGATTTAATTTCAAAAGAACGTGGCTGCAGTCTAGACGCAGGTGAAGTTTTTTCGAAAAAAGGCTACTTTTTTCGAAAAAAACCCTGAGTCTGGACACAGCCCTAGTGTGGGGAGTCTACCATTCACAGGCAAGCCTGCGGGAACAAATTATCGTATATGTGCACAATGAAAGTCAACAACTTTCATAACTTGACAGTGTTAAGTTTCAAACTCTTGAAGAAGCCTGTTGATTAAAAACGAGAGAAAAACCCATTTAAAACCGTGAAAGATACTTATTCCTGCGTCTGGAACAATGTTCCCTCTAATCATTTCCACCCATGTGTGGGTTTTTTTCCCATCCATGTGCAGAATAATTTTTATGTGCACCAAGGCATGTGTGAATGTGCATCACCAGTAGAAACAAAACCTAGCTGTGTGTGCTCTGCTAATCAGTTGGATTTGGTGAGCTATAGACCATTGTGCTTGTTTTTGCTAAAACTAGGCATTGTGCAATTTCCTTTTGTTTGCCTAAGGTCCTACCCAGTTGGAGTTTCGGTGCATAAAAGAGCTGGTCAATTTCAAGGTACATTTAATGGAAGCTTCATGCTAGTTAAGAACAGGTGGTAGCCAGAAAACATTTCTAATAACATTTGTTATTTCATACATCTTTTCCTTGTCTGAGAAGCATTATTAGTCATAATACTTTGTATTTATAAAGTGCTTTCCATCCAATGTTTTCAAAAGGCTTCCAGGCTAAGGGCGATGAGCCTCTTGTAGCTGTGAGTGGAGTTAATATGTTTGGTAGAATGGCTGATTTTCCTCCCATCTCCTCTTTAGGGAGAGTTCTGGATAGTTGGTAGCATTTGAAAATGGGAGTACATGGTAGATGATGGATCCCACAGGGTAGATAAGTTAAACAGAAACACTTGTAATTAATCAAAAGAAAATAGATTTTTATAACCACATAGGAGCTTAGTTTGAAATTGTTTTTCATTCATTTTCATTCATTCATTTCTCTTTTCCATCAAGAAAGAGAATTTGAGGGACCTTGTATGAAAATTGTGGTAAAGAGTCTAAGAATATTAAACAGCTAAAAGATGCCCACTCAATCTGCCAAAGAAATTACTGCTACTTGGACTAATTGAAAGCTTACAGACAAAGGCTGCTTGTGGGACATGATGAATTGTTCCTATACATGTTACTGTAAGGAGAATAATGAGGCATGGAACACAAAGGGGATGGCAGTCCCCTTCAGAATGTTCACCTACCTCCTCTTTCTCCTCTAATTAAACCTGTCTTTCCTCAAGCACCAGCATTCAAGGTTAAATAAAAAAGTATTTCTACTATTTTCCATTACAAATATATAGTATTTCAGCTACAATATGGGTTAAATAGGCTTTTGTGGGCTAGTCTGAGAACCTAACTACTAGGGATGTTAAAAAGCGGGTAATTGGGTAATCGTGTAACCGCTGAAAATCTCAGGCTAGGTCTACACTACAGAGTTTTTGCACAAAAACTTGCGGAGTGTCCATACCTCAAGCTCTTTTGCACAAGTAAAACGAAAGAACAGAGGGGTTTTTCTGGTGTATGTATTCCTCCTTCTACAAGGAATAACTCCTTTTTGCACACGAGCTCTTGAGCAAAAAGGTGTGTGTGGACAAGGAATGGGAGGTTGGGGGGGTTGTGCAAAAAGAGGCAATTGAAAAAAGCACAGGTGCCCTGGTGGCCATTCTGTAAATAGCAATCAGAGTTTCCTTTCAAGGAAAGTGGGTCTGGCCCACGAAAGCTCATCATCTAATAAACCATCTTGTTAGTCTTTAAAGTGCTACATAGTCCTGTATTTTGTTTCAGCTACACCAGACTAACACGGCTACATCTCTATCACAGTTTCCTTTCAAGAGAGTGTCCATGCAGTCTGGATGCTGTCTTGCACAAAAGCGCATCACTTTTTCGATGAGCTTTTGCAGTATGGACGCACTCTTGCGCAAGAAGCCTGTAGTGTAGACATAGCCTCAGTGGTTACACCATTACACACTGCAGGCACTGTAGTATAAAGCTTATACTGCAGAGCCCACCATGTAGCCAGCTGCCTGGGAGCAGAGCCTGCTGGCCCCACTCCTGGGGAGTTGACTGCACTGTGGGCTCTGAAGTATAAGCTGTATACTGGAGCCCCCGCAGTGTGGGACAGCAGCCAGCTCCCTGGGAGCAGGTATGCACTGGAAGCCAGCTTTTACGTCGGCTCACCGGCTCCTGCCTGCCAGCCCCACTCCCAGGGAGCTGCTGCCTCTGTTACAAAGGCAGCAGCATGGAGTGGCAGTCAGCTCCTCAGGAGTTGGTGCACGCCAACTGCTACCCTAGGGACTCTGATACGGAGCTAGCAGTGCATATCAGTTTACGGTAATTTATCAGATAACCATTTAAATGGTTATTATATTACATCCCTACTAACTACCATTTATAACACTGTTTCTTTGGGAAAATGTGTTCTAAATTCCAAACAACTGACTTACAAATTAACTTTTGCAACACAAGTTGGGGACTTCCTGCATTGTTTTTGTAAATTATCTTGGAACAGAAGACAGTGTTTTCAAATAGAAGCAGCTGAATGTATCAGTAAAGTTCTTTATGGATGTGCATTTTATTTTACAGTATACACAGGTGTATTAGGTTCTTCAGAGAAAATTCAGAGACATTAGGTTCCACCTCTAAAGAGCTTTTGCCATAAGGAACCAATACTCATATTCATTATTGTGTAGTATCTTTCTGTGCAAGTAGTCTCATCAGTTCATTTCCCTGCCTGGGGACAAATTCTGTGAATAGTGGTGAAAATGTCTCTGGTAATAATGTGAGGTCTAAGAAGGGTAGAGGGTCAATGCACATGCAAGGGAATGACTTTGATTTTAAGATAATAAGTAAGGTGAATTTGCTGACTTCAGATTAGCCTGATTTCTATCATCATCTGTCATTGGTGGTAGTTTATTAATTAAAATACAGTATTAAAGTTTACTTTAAGAGTTGTCTATTGCATTGCACATGACACTTACGTACCTTCTTCCTTTTCCTTTTTTTGCAGTGAGTGGTGATGTGCTAGTGTTAAAGAGTTTAATGCAAATTACCTTTGTCCACATTGTTTTGGAGGATGGTCTTGTTCTCTGGGGTTCCTTTTTACTCCATGCTTGCATGTTCCCTTGAATGCACTGTGGACACCCCTCTTACTGCTTTCTGTCTGTCACCATAGGACAGCATGGCCTAGTTGTCTGAGCCTATAGAGTGGCCCCTGCTGGCAGAGTGGTGCAGTCTAACTGCCAGAGTCCACTGAGTAGCCTTTGCTGGCAGGGCAGCTTGGCCTAATGCTTAGTACTGAAGGGGCCGTTAACACAAAGAGGGGGATACCACTGGTAGGAGGGCCCAGGCCCACCCAACTTCACTGGGTCTTGTCTTAAGGCCCTGGAAGTGGTTGAGTGGTCCACCACTGGCTCAGCAGGGAATCCCAATGAAACACACTCAGCTCATTTGGCTGGGAGGTACCACTTGCACACATTTCCTGGGGCACTCGCTACCATCTTTGGTGACAGGGCAATCCATGAGCCTTCAGGGTCCCCAGGCTCCACAGTGCAAATTACTCCCCAGGTCTCAGTCAGTTCTGGAGGTTTGTTCCAGTCTCCTGGGTCTCAGGCTCCCTCTGTCAGGTTCTGTGGCTGATCTACCTCTGGAGATCTGACATCCAGCCCAGGCTGAGCTGAGTTGCTCCCTCTTATACTAATCCAGCACTTGGAGCATGCCCAGTATGGTGGGGTGGGATGGGGAGGGACTTCCTCCAGCCACGGTGCATTAACTCCTTTTGTCCCAGTGTGGGATAGGCACACCCTTTCACATGCTCTCTTTTAGCAGTACAGTGAATGTATATATATTTTCTTCTTTCTTTTTCCCCTTTCTGTTGTGTGTTTTAGGCTGGCCTGATTCGGACGGACAGTAGTGAGTTTTTCATTGAGCCTCTGGAGAAGGGGCAGCAGGAGAAGGAAAAGAACGGGAGGGCACATGTGGTCTACCGCAGATCTGCTGTCAGACAGGAAAGAGCAGAATCACAGAAGGATCTTCATAATGAAGGTAGGACAGTGTGTGTTGAATACACATGTACACATCCTTTACTGCACCCTGCACGCACATGCTTCATTAGCTCTGGCTGAGCTGCACTAGGACACAAAATCTGATTAATGAGGGGAGCTTGCAGCATTCTTGGTGTTTATTTGAATAGTCAATTAACCTTATGAATTCTTATTGGTTACTCGACTAGTCTATAGTACCTGGGAGTGGGGCTGGCAGCCACTGGGCTCCACTCACACCCCTGAGGAGCCTTCTGCCACTCTGCGCGGTTGCCTCTGTGGGGTGCCAGGCAGGAGCTGGTCTGCGAGGGGACCCAGTTTAGACACCAGCTCCCCTCACAGACTGGCTGCCTGTCGCCCCATGCTACTGCCTCTGATACAGAGGCAGCAGCATGGGGTGGTAGCAGCCTGTGTCCAACGGGGGGGGGAGGGGTCTGAGCTCTTGGACCCAGCATGAGCTAGAACTGAGCAGGGCTGCCTGCCCGCCTGGCTCCTAATACACTTTAAAAATGCAGAGCCACAGCAGAGGTATGTCCCAGAACTGGCACAAGCCAGAACTGAGCTGGGCTGCTGGCCAGCCTGCTAAAAAATTTACTGTTGGGGGGAGGAGGGATGATGTGTGTAATATATAGCATTAACCTATAAGCTTTTGATTATCGGTTCTTAACTGACTAGATATTACATCCCTAGTCCACGGTGCTTCTTAGAGCACTTTGGCAGATCTAACTCCAGGTGGACAATAAGCGACTTGCAGGCCAGACATGATTCACCAGTTAGCCACTGGCAGGCTGCCAGATGCTTTATTTACCTGAGCGTCTGCAGGTATGGCCACTCGCAACTCCCATTGGCCGCAGTTCATTGTTCCAGCCAGTGGGGACTGTGTGTGGGAAGTGGTGCAGGCTGAGCCACTGCTTCCTGCAACTCACCATTGGGCGGGAATGATGAACCGCAGCCATCAGGAGCTGAGTGTGTCTGTGCCCATGGATGCTCAAGTAAATAAAGCATCTGGCATCCTGCCAGGGACTAACCTGCAGACGCTCAGGTAAATAAACCACGTCTGGCTGATGGATTGCTTATTGCCCACGCCTGCTCTAGATTGTGCTAAGCTACCCACAGCTCCCCAGGAACTTTCTAGCAGTTGACAATCACTGGTACCTGTACTGGGAAATGAGAGGAATCCTGTTGAAAATCCTTTGGAGCCCAGTGAAGCTTAAAAGCCACTTTATGCCCTAAAGAACCAGAGAATTTGGCAGCTACAGTCTCCTAAATCCAGTGAAAGTACCCTCGGATGAATCAGATCCATAATTTTGTTCTGATGAATGGGAATGATTTGTGTTTTATCTGTAGAAAAATCAGAGGGTATGTGACTGTGTGCAGAGAAAACCCCAAGTCTCCTCTTCCTGGATAAACACTGAAATGCAGGAGTCTGCTGTCATTGAGTTAATTTAATCTCTTCAGTATAAGGCATGCTTTTTAATTCTGGTTTCAGTGCAATTAAAGATCTGATACTTGGTCATAATGCTGTAAAGATGCCTTTCCTGGAAAGCCAGTTTAAAGCAACCAGTAACGATAATAGTAATACTTTGCATTTCTTTAGCACCTTCCAACTGAAACTCTCAGTTATGTCTAGAATACCCTTGGTTTCCGAAAGAAAATATGCAAATTCGGCATGAATTTGCATATCTTCTTCCGATCCCTTTTTCGGAAAGTTTTTTCAGGAAAAAAAAAAGCAGTCTAAAAATGTGGAATTTGCATATCTTCTTTCAAAAGTAGGGTTGCCAGGTATCTGGTTTTTTACCGGACAGTCTGGTTTTTGTGCCCTCTGACTGGTAAAAAAATTCAGAAAATACCAGACATGTAATGTCCGGTATTCTCTGTTTTTCCGGTTGGGTGCTGGATGGAAGCCTGGTGGGGGCGAGGGGAGTGGCTGGGAGGCGGGGCCTCATTTGGCGCCGGGAGCCTGTGGTCACGTGCAAAAGCCTGGTGGGGGTGGGGGGAATGGCTGGGAGTCCCAGCCACTCCCGTTGCATCCGCCAGGCTTCTGCACGCAACCAGAGGGAGTCCCAGGCTGGGAGGCAGGGCCGCGATCAGTGCTGGGAGCCTCTGGTTGCGTGCAGAAGCCTGGTGGGGGTGGGGGGAGTGGCTGGGAGGCAGGGCACAATCGGCGCTAGGAGCCGTCTGCTGACTGCGTCTGAGGAGGAGTGACGCCTTGGGGAGGAGGAGAAGCCCTGTCCCTGCTGCTGAGTGCTGGTCAAGCGCGTTGTGGCGCCGTAGTCCAGGAGAGAAGCCCACAGGTGCTTTGTAGTTGCGTATAGGCGCCTTCCATGGGCGCTCAGGCAAAACTGACTGGGGTGGCATTTCTGCTCCTTCCCACTTGGACACCTAAAGATCTGGCTATGGGGGAGTCACCTTCCTACCCAGGTTGCCCCCCCCTCCTGCTCCACCATTGTGTTGCCTTGGGGTCTGCCTTTTTCTGCTTTGGGTAGCAGGCGGCTGCTTTGCAGAGCAGGCTCTGCTGCTTCCCCCTTTGTTTCCAGCTTGGTGGCTCGGGGTAGTAGCTGCACAGGATGTGTGTTCGGGGTGGGTGGTTTTTTTTGCTCGACAAATTTTTAGCCCGCATGTTCAGTATTTTTGGGGAGACCATTTGGCAACCCTATTTGGAAGCCGAGGGTAGTCTAGACGTGTCCTCAGGGTACTTCATCAACAGAACTGATTAAGCCTCACAGCACTCCTCTAAAGTAGGTTTTGTAACAAAGGCAGTTAAGAGACTTTCTCAAGGACACCTGGCTCATTGTCAGGCTGGGTGCAGCCCTGATTAGAATCCTCTATGTCAGGGGTGGGCAATAATTTTTGATGGGGGGGGCCACTCCAAGATTTTGGCAAGTGGTCAAGGGCTGTACCCTTCCATGATATTAATGGAGGCGGTGCGGGGTCTGGGATGGAGGTTGGGTGCAGAAGAGAGCTTGTGGTAAGGGATTCAGGTGCAGGAGGGCCCGTGAGGTCTGGGAGGAAGTTTAGGTGAAGAAGGCAGTTGTGAGCTGGGGCATGGAGTTGGGTGCAGGGGTTAGTGTTGTGACCTAGGGCAGGAGGGGACTGTGATCTCAGGCAGGGGATTGGGGTGCACAGTCAGGGAGGAGGTATTGGCTCAGGAGGGGGGCAGAGGGTTTGGGTTATGTGGGGAAGGGAGATAGGAGTGGGGGGACAGAGGGCTGGGGGGTGGGAGGAAGGAGGGACTGGGGTGCCTGAGGCAGGCTCTGGTTGGGAGACTTACCAGTGAGACTCCTGTCCAGTAGCTCAGTACATTTCTCAGGAAGGAGCTTTCCCCACCCCTACACAGGCTGCAGGGCTGTGCGCTCTGTGAATAAGTCTGAGAGGAGAGGGGATTGGTGCTTCCCGCACTGCCTGTTCTTGAAACAGACACCTCCCATTGGTCAGAAACTGGCCAACAGTATTGTGCTGGAGGTGGGAACAGCTGTGAAGCATCACTCCCTGCTTCCCCTTGCTCACAGTTTGTGAAATACAGTTGGTCCCACAGTTGCTTTTCTAAGTGACGTGTGGGAGCAGGGCAAGCAGGGGAGTCTGCCTGAGGCTCTCTGCTGCATCTGTGGGCCAGATCCATTGGCTTGGCAGGCCAGATCTGGCTCACGGACTGTGTTTTGTTCAGGCCTGCTCTATGTTTAACTGGTTAACCTATTACATGGGATTTTACATCCCTAATATGCATGCAAAAGTGGTTAGAGGATCAACACCAAAGTTTGAGAAGTACTGTGTTAATAGCACTTTGGCTATGTTTGAGTAGGAATTAATATTCTTTAGCATTATCTCCTTTAATATCATACTAATTTCCATGGCTACTAATTGTGATGTTAAAAACACAGCATGAAAGCAGGAGCAGATACATCTTTACAAAGAAAAGAACTTATTAGCAACCCTATATACTTCAGTAGTAAAGACGGTGATGGAAAAACACACTAAAAATGCAGCAAGTACTGGGAGAAGAATTATCTCTGAGGAGAATGTGATGTTAAAAGTTTCTCATCTGTTTTCAGCTGTTCTTTAAGATTAAGTATAGCTAATAAAAACATTTGCAAAGAGCTGTAAAGCAATAAGGGAAAAGAGAAGGTGATGAATGACTTTTTGGGATTGGTCTTTCATGTTTGTCACTAGTTTTTATTTAGAGAAGGCTGGAGGACTGGAAGGCTCAGGTGATGAGGGTGCCATCCAGAAATCACTGTTTCCTGTGTGGACCCAATCCATCTAATTCTGTTTCCCTGCATCTTGTCTCACCATTTACACTTCTGCAGAGTGGATGTAAATCACTATTGCATCAGAATGGGGGTAAGTTGCCCCCACTTTGCACTTATAATGTCTGTGCAGGGTTCAGAGGAAGGGGAAAATCAGGCCCTGCACGTAGCCATCACTTGTTGGCCATCTGGTGGGTAAATAGATATCTTCAGAGTTGCCAGTCAGGCATTTTTCATGAGCACTAAGTTCACTAGAAAGAAAGGCCATGCCGTAGGAGGAGTGAATACATCATCCGAGGCAAAGCTCTCTAGCTCTGTTTACTTACTTGCATTCTTGTTGGGTCTTTCCCATCTGTCTGCACAGCCTATGCTGTAACCAGGCACTTGGCCAATGGGGACATCATGTAAGAGTGGATTGACAACTCCGGTGCAAATGTGTTATGTGTCTATCAAAGCTTGCTCTGTAAAACAGAGAGAGGGTAAAAATAGAGAAGGAATTTTTTGAAACACTGTGACTGTATAAGTTATTTTAAAGAGGGGTAGGATGAGGGCCTAGGGCCAAAGGCTGAGTTGTGGTGAGAGTTTAGCTTTTTTTGCTTTGCTCTATTTAAGGTTCTTGATCAACGTTAAACACATTTTCACAGCTTGGGCCTCGCAATCTTCATCCGTCTGCTTGAAAATGAAGCCCCTGTTGGCAAATACAGAAATTCCTGCAGGATGTGCTGTGCAGAGGTCAAAGCTCTTAAACCGCTTTATGTGACTCTCTGTTTGGAATAATGAAATGCTCCTAATATCATCTCTCTTTATTTAACTAGATGGCATACTCCCAAGTAGGGTACAAGTATCAAAGAATTAAGTGGCTATCAAGAGGCCTGGGAGTGGAGAGGTTGCCTAGCTTTGCCTATAAGTTATTATTGTCTTCAGAGAACCCTTCAAACTCATTTTGGGGGCACTTACTCAGAATTTTGGCTTGGGTGACGAATTTAGTGTTGATAAAAGTCAGGGGTGGGATTGTTAATGTTCCTGCTTCCCATGCTGTTAATGTCCATGGACGTCATCTCCCTTTGATGTCCTGTCTTGTACCTTTCACCACCATGATAGACACCGTTAAAATAAAACATGTCCAAGCCCTTAATTAATCCTTTCTAGTTTTGGCAATGCTTGCTCTCAGTGGCCATTTAGAGGTGCTGCTTCCAGAAATGGCATCTGATGGAGTCTGGCCCAGAGCCTCAAGGCATTTAGCTGCCTGTTGCCCATGCTCTGGGCCTTAACTGTTTTGTTATTTTTTTTTGTCTCCTTTTGATCACTCTTCTCATCCCCATTAGCTTTCCTGTGATCTCCTGTATATCTGTATCTTACCTGTCTATGTGTATTGCACAGTTTCTAGCACAGTAGGGTCCCCATCCCAATAGTGAAGGAGAAGGGGCATTCTTATTGCTGTCATTAGTGATTTTAAGCAAGAGAGTAGCCAAAAAATGTTTGGACTCGCTGTTTTACTGTCAGGACTATGATAACATTTCGCTGCAGAAATAAAAGCGTCAGAAGTAGCCACTTGTTCCATGTTATTGGCAGAGGCAGAAGAAGGTAGGCACGATGTGGGATCTTAAGGTATGTGTCGACATGGGGAGTGACATTCCTCTTGGTACCTAGGATAAGCTGTCCTTGGGGCTTGGAGAAGTCTTGATTTGCCAGAAAAAGCTGACAATTAGAAGTGGGCATTGGAAGCAAAACTGCATTCCAGTTCCTCAGTGAATAAAAACTGGAGCATACTTGCATTCTCTCCTTAAATGGAATAGAAGACCAGACACTACAGCTTTGTTGGTAAACAGCCACCAGGCACTTTATTCCTTAGGCTGACAAAACTTGGTCTTTCTTTCCATAACCTTCAGGAGGAGGGGCAGGGAGCTGAAACAAACACAGGGCTCTCTGTCCACAGACTTCTCCCCTAGAGTTAATATACTGGCAGTGTCTTCCTCACCAGCTACTGTTGAGTTGGGGTATAAGGGTGAGTGAATCAGTACAGAAAGCAGGCAGGTATTTTATCCACTTTCACACAGACAGATGACTCATGCATATAAGAAAATGGACAAGTAACTGCATTAGATCCAGGAAACAGCTCTAAAGCCACATTGTTCTGCATGCAGTAGCCTTAACATATCTCCCCATTTCCTCTTTTCTCTCATCCCCATCAGCTCCAATCCACAGTGTGGGTGAGCTCCCAAATTCACTGGACCTGATTGAAGACCGGCTTGGTGAAGTGGATCGGAAGAGGCGCCATGCCAAGAAGAATGACTACAATATTGAAGTCTTGCTGGCAGTGGACGATTCAGTTGTGCGTTTCCATGGGAAGGAACACGTCCAGAATTATGTCCTCACGCTCATGAACATAGTGAGGTTTTCTTTTCTTTTATTGTTTACTAAGCACGGGTGCTAAAAGGGATGTGGGAGATTGCAGGATGAAAATAGAAATTGGTAGTGATAATTACTATTGAAAGTCTTGCTTTGTTTACATTTGCCATGGATATAACATTGTATGGCAGCAATTCTATAGCCAGTTAGTTCACTAGCAGTATAGATGAGTCATGAATATCAGTCGAGTAATCCAGGTATATTTCAGCATTCCTTAGATGTGGATTTGCCTGATAAAGGCTGTTGGTTCTCCTTTCTGGACATTGAAGAGGAGTTTTCACACTAAGGTCAGATAGGAGACAAAAGGGATCTATGTACAAAACATAGATTTATTTTCAGTGTAATTTCCCCTTCTTTCTTGGCTATTTGGATCAGAGTTAAGGATGCCTCCCAGCATGGCCCTGTAGTGAAGCCCTGACCCCCGGTTTGCCATCACAGTCTTCTGACACAAAACTTATTGTGTTCTCTCAATCGATTGTTCTGAAAAACATACCTTAGGAAGTGTTGTCTTTGACAATTAGCAAATGGAGTGGCTGAAATAACAAAATGTGGACATGAGATAAAAATAGTTTTATGCTCATCTCTATTATTGTCTCAAGAACTGAAAATGGTGCACGGATCAGTGTTCATATCACATTCTCTGTCAGGGTATGTCTAGACTACATGCCTCTGCCGACAGAGGCATGTAAAATAGGCTACCCGACATAGTCAATGAAGCAGGGATTTAAATATCCCCAGCTTCATTAAAATAAAAAGGGCCACTGCGCTGTGCCGGCTCAGCTGATCGTCGGCACAGAGCGCGAGTCAAGATGAGGCTCGGTCGACAAGGGAAGCCTTTGTCGACCGCTCCTGTAAACCTGTAAAATAAACCATTTTTATTTTAATGAAGCCGGGGATATTTAAATCCCCACTTCATTGACTATGTCGGGTTGCCTATTTTACATGCCTCTGTCGGCAGAGGCATGTAGTTTAGACATACCCTCAGTATCCAGCTTGGGCCAGGGAAGCTAGTATGAATCCAACCAGCATGAATCCTGGTCATGAGCCACCCAAGATATGTTGTGTACACACTGAGAAGACTGTATAGTGTCCTCCATAATGTTACTGGTCTGTATTGATTGGTGGCTGTGCGTTTTCATATGGGTAGGGTTAATTCATTGTAACCTAGTCGTGCCATTGCACCATCAAGATGTATGTTCATTGTCATTGCAGATTGTCTCAAAATTGCTTCTTAACCTATGCCTCTTGTTCGTGGGAGTCCCAGGAAGGGCAAGCAGGCAGTGTCTGTTGCTATCTGGTTGGTGTTGATGTATTTCACTCAGTTATTTTATTTAAGGGGTGAAGATTTTTCCTTCTCTTTCCCCATAGGTGAGCTTAGATCTTGAAGACCGTTTTGAGCTAAGCAAGCAGGCTATATACCATCAGCAATAAAGGAGGGAAAAGAGAGGGAGTGCAGATAAGGCATAGTTACGGGAGAGAACTCAAGTGAACTATCCCTTTACTGCATTGGTTGCTCACCTCTTCTCTGGCATAGCGCACCTCAATATTTTTCATTATTTTGAGGCACGCCACCATATTGTTTTAAAATGAGTCACCCTTTTAATGCCTGTTTACTACCTGCACTGTTCACAGTCTGAACAAAACAGTTAATAACATTAAAGTCTAACATCATTACCTGTATTATATAGATTGGTACAAGTATTCTCAGTCAGTTCACACATGTACACCAGCAAGACACCAAATTAAAACAATTGTTTTATTATGTGATGAACAACAAACAATACAAAAGTTGTACTAATAAAAACATCAACTAATGATATTATTATGTATCAAGATGTATACCCACGGGCTTTTGAAGTGAGCAACATTAGAAGCCAAACTGCAGAGATTGCAAGCCTAACTCTACCTGACATGGACTGGAACTCTGCAATATTGCCCTGCATTCGATGCTCACTGTGGATACATCTGCATTGCAACGCTATTTCAGGATACCAGAGTATTCTGAAATAGCTATCCCACATCTTCACAGCAAGCCCGTTATTCCAACGTCCCTCTAAACCTCATTCTACGAGGAGCAAGGGACATTTCGGAATAGCACTTTATTTTGAAATTTGGCGCCGTGTAGACTGCACCGAATGATGAAAAAAGCTATTTCGAAATAGCATCAAAATAAGATACGCAATTTGCGTAGCTCAAATTGCATATCTTATTTCGAATTACGGTGCAGTGTAGATGCACCCTGTAATTCACAGTCTGTGATGAAGGATCACAAATTATATAGAAAAAATAAAAATAAATAAAAACATTTTTAATGAGACACATGAGCGTGTCTTGATGCGCAGAGTAATCTAACCCCAGGTAAAAATACTATCAGTGCCACTCTGAACTCTTGCTTTTTTTACCTCAACTGCTCTCTTTTGTTGTTCTTGATGTAAGTCAGGCTTGGAAAACTTAACGTGCACAGGTATCTTGTTGAAAAGGGCAATAGAATGGAGACAGGATAGTCAGAGATTACAGGATATTTGCCGTCCAGCTGCAACCAGAAAGAGTCCAATGGTGTATCTAATCTGTGTATATTAATTTTCCTGAAGTTAGGACGATTTTGATCTCTTCTCTTAGCTCAGACAAGCAATTCTGTAGGGTTATAGATACAAATACAAAGAGCATTATAGTTAGGAGAGGGATAGCTCAGTGTTTTGAGCATTGGTTTCCTACACCAAAGGTTGTGAGTTCAATCCTTGAGGAGGCCATTTAGGGATCTGGGGCAAATCTGTCAGGAATGGTACTTGGTCTTGCTGTGAAGGCAGTGGACTGGACTCAAGGTCCTTTCCAGTCCTAGGAGATAGGAATATCTCCATTCATTTTTTTTTCATTTTAAATTTGTGAAGGAAAACCAGTGTACTTCAGTGTGCATAAGTAAACTCTGTTGCTCCACTTCAGTTTCCTTACACAGCAAGGGCAAAAGGTGTGATATTAAGGCCAACAATTTTATAAAGTTTATTTTTTTTACTGTTTCATCCAACACTGAAGACATTTCTTTTGGCAGTGTTTTGGTGAGAGCTTCATTGTTCAGGAAACAGTGGGTCACCAACACATCTGGTTTTTTTTCTCTGACCTCACTTATAAACCCCTTTGCTTTGCTAGTCATGTTGGTTGCCCCATTGGCACAAACAGTCCAAGCCTGACTTACATCAAGAACATCACAAACAGTTTCCTATTTTCACCACCTTTGCTTGAAGGAATAATTTCCAACACACCAATATACAACACACTGACCTCACTGCTCCCCCCTGCCAATCCCACAAGAAGAAGGCTTCTATGTGGACCCCCACCAAGGGATGTAACGAAAGTCTGGATTTCTACATCGACTGCTTCTACAAACGTGCTCGAGCTGACATTATCAGCAAACAACAACATATAACTTACAACCTCAGTCATGCAGAACGCAATGCTATTCACAACCTCAAAACCAATCCTAACATCATAATCCAAGAAGCTGACAAAGGAGGCGCTGTAGTCATCATGAACAGGACAGATTATGAACAGGAGGCGAACAGACAACTCACCAATATCAGATTCTACAGGCCTCTCTCCTGTGACCCCACTAAGGAATACCAAAAAAACATGAAAAAACTGCTCATGAAACTCCCTGATGCTACTCAGGAACAAATTTACGCTAACACCGCCCCTAATCCCCGACCAGGAACTTTCTATCTGCTACCCAAAATACACAAACCTGGTAATCCCGGATGGCTCATCATCTCCAGCATTGGCACACTTACCACATGATTATCTGGCTATATTGAGTTCTTCCTCAGACCCTATGCTACCAACACTACTAGCTACCTCTGTGATACCACTAACTTCCTGAGGAAACTCCAAAACATCAATAATCTTCCTGAAAATACCATCCTAGCCACCATGGATGTAGAAGCCCTCTATACCAACATTCCACACAAAGATGGATTACAGGCCATAAGGAACACCATCCTTGATAATAACACACTGCACACCTGATTACAGAGCTCTGCGACTTCATCCTCACCCACAACTACTTCCAATTCGGAAACAATTTCTATCTCCAAATCAGCAGCACCGCCATGGGCACTCGCATGGCACCACAATATGTCAACATCTTTATGGCTGACCTTGAACAACGTTTCCTCAGCTCTCGCCCCCTAACACCCCTACTTTACTTATGCTACATCGATGACATCCTCATCATATGGACCCACAGTAAAGAGACTCTCGAAGAATTCCACAAGGATTTCAACAACTTCCACCCTACTATCAACTTCAGGCTGGACCAGTCCACAAGGAAAATCCGCTTCCTGGACACTACAGTACAGTTAAATAATGGACAAATTTCCATCACCCTATATCGGAAACCTACTGACCGCTACACTTACCTTCATGCTTCCAGCATCCATCCCAGACACATATTTCAGTCGATTGTTTACAGCCAAGCCCTACTATACAACCGGATTTGCTCCAACCCCACAGACAAAGACAGTCACCTACAGGATTTTTACAGAGCATTCCTAAAACTGAAATACCCACCTGGGGAAGTGAAAAAACAAATTGACAGAGCCAAAAAAAATACCCAGACATGAACTACTTCAAGACAGATCCAAAAGAGAAAATAACAGAACTCCACTTGTTGTTACTTACAGTCCACAACTCAGACCCCTCCAACGCATTATACACAATCTACAACCCATCTGGGAAAATGATCCCTCACTCTCAGAGGCCTTAGGAGAAAAACCTATTCTTGCTTACTGACAACCCCCTAACCTGAAACATATTCTTTCTGATAACCATGCCACACAACCTCATCATAAACCTCCAGGAACCCAGCCCTGCAACCAGAAAAGATACCAACTCTGCCCACATATCTACACTGGTGAATTCATCACTGGAACAAACAACATAATCCACAAAATCAAAGGGTCATTTGACAGTACATCCAATAATTTGATCTATGCCATCAAATGCCAGCAGTGCCCCACTGCTATGTATATATTGGACAAACTGGACAGTCTCTGCAGGAAAGAATTAATGGACACAAAGGGAACATACAGAAGCCTGGTGGTGAGCATTTCAGCTTGCCTAAGCACAGTCTGACAGACCTGCAAGTAGCTGTCTTGTCACAAACCAGCTCTACAAGCCAAATACACAGAGAAGTCCCGCAATCCCAGTTCATCCACAAATTTAATTCACATGCTAATGGACTCAATCGTGATATGGGCTGGTGGGAACTCTACCTACTTAATAACCACTGAAGGTGCTAACAGCTCCCTGAGTGGTATCCTTCCTGTTTTAGGAATTATCTGCTTAGGTTTAAGTACCCATTCTCCAGATACTTAATGATGCTGTCTCCCATCCCCTCCCTTTTTTTTCTCTCCCCCCTCCCCTTCCCCTCTCCTATTTATTTCGAGTTTTCATATCCCCAACTCATAACTCCGGTCATCTGAAGAAGTGGGCTGTGCCCACGAAAGCTCATGATACTATCTACATATTTTGTTAGTCTATAAAGTGCTACCAGACCATTTGTTGAGTTTTTCTGGTGATATTCTCCTGCTTCATGGTAGGCTGTCACACTGAATAAATCCTTTCCAGTCATTTGACCTGGTGATTCTTTGCAAAACAATTTTTGTAATACTTTCTCCATCAACATACCTTGCATTAGTCAAGAGTTGAGCAAGGCACTGATATCTGTTGACTCGTCAAGTTACAATGTACATTTTCCACTTGATTTTAATTTTTCTTCGAGCATCATCTCAATATCACCTGGTGTCATCAATGTGGCACCTTATCTTGTTACTAGATGGCTTACCCAGCATTGCTCCTGTCCTTCAGGGCAGGGGGCTGGCAGAGTGGTGTGTGTGTGTGTGTGTGTGTGTAGATTCAGGGCAGAGGGTTGGGTGTGGGGCGGTCATGGCAGGGGGTAGGAGTGCAGGAGTCAGGGCAGGGGGCTGGGAGGGGTGTGTGTGGGGACTCAGGGAAAGGGGTGGGGGCTTAGGCTAGGGGGATTAGGGCAGGGGGCTGGAAGGTCTGGAGGGGGCTGCCCATGGTGGTGAGGATGGTGCTGAAGCTGCCACCCCAACTCTTCTTCGGGAGGCAGGGGTGTGCAGCTTTGCCCCAGCCCAGGGCACGAGGAGTACAGATAGTTCGGAATAGCTAGCTAGTTCGAACTAGCTAGCCCGTGCCGTGTGTAGCCGCGCGGCACGGGGTTCGCACTAGCCGGCTTTTAAAAATGGCAGCGCCGGCTTTATGCTAATGAAGCCCGGGAAATTCAAATCCCGGGCTTCATTAGCAAGTTTGGTATGCATACATTACCCCGCTAGTTCGAACTAGCGGGGTAGTGTAGACATACCCCAAGATAGTAGTCAATTGGGGATGGGGCTTCCCCTTTCCCCCACCCAGCTGCACCTGGGGAGTACCAGCATGGGGGAGGCCTGCGTAGCCCCCTGCCTTCCCCTCTGCCCCATAGCTTGTGCTGGGGATCACTGATGCAGGGAAGGCCTACACCAGTGGTCCCCAACCTTTCGGGGCTGCTGGGCGCCCGGGGGTGTGGCCGCTCATGCACTGGGCACCCAGGGGCAGGGCTGCTCATGAACCATGTGTCCAGGGTCTGCCCACGTGCCACCCGCTTGGGGCCAGTACCATACATGTGCCACGCGCCCGGGGCAGAGGCCGTCCATGCGCCGCATGCCCGGGGCCAGCACTGCGCATGTGCCGCGCGCCCGGGGCAGGGGCCACCCATGCATCGCGCCCGGGGCCAGCACCGCGCATGTGCCATGTGCCAGGGGCGGAGCTGGCCCAGATGATTTGGCGGGCGCACATAAATGCCCTGGTGGGCGTCATGGCACCCGCAGGCACTGCGTTGGGGACCACTGGCACGGTCCCCTCTTCCCTCCTGCCCCAGGGAATGCCCGTGGGGGAGGCCTGTGAGGCCCTCTTTCTTCCCCTCCTCCCCAGTCTGGGCCCATGGAGTTCTGGCCTGGGGGAGGCCTGCATGGCCTCCAGCCCTGACTCCCCACTGCTGGCCCTGGCCAGGCCCTCCTTCCTCAACCCCCAGCCCTTGTCCCGGGTCTCTCTTCCCTGGGCTGGCCCCCTTTCCCAAGCCCAAGACGGGCCCCTCCCACATCCCTGGATTAGGCCCCCTACCAAGCACTGGGCTGGCCTGCTCTGGCCTTCAGAAGGCCCCAGGGAATCCTGGCAGGAGGCTGCATGGTCCTTTCACCACTGCTCCTCTGAGCCTGAGCCGGACCCGGGCAGTGCTGGGAAAGTCTACTACTTTGGGTCATAAATTCAAAATTCACCACTGTAACTTCTGAGATTTGTAAGATCTGGAAAACAAACTGACTACCACGTGATTCCATAACATCGGGTTCATAAGATTACAATGTAATGTTGAATCTGTCATAGACCACTCTTACTTTTATCTCATGAATATTTATAAACTGATCCAGAATGAGGTTAGTAGAGTTAAAACAACCATGGTGGCTGATGTTAGATCGCAATCTGTCTTTTGTGCCAGAATTAACATTTTTCAAGAGTGGAAAGTAATATTAAAGCTAAATATAGGAACTCTGGACAAAAGCATGCTCAGTGGAGAATGTGACGTGTGCTTGAGAATAATATTTTGAGATGACTAGCAATTAATAATCTTTTCTTTTCATTCCCAAAATAGCCTACAAAGTGTGTGTAATTATCTCTACTGCTATGAAAACTACTGTTTTTAAATGCAGTGTAATTAATCTAATGTAGTTCCGGGCCCAGCTCATTCTGGCTTTTACTGCACTAGTAAGTGTAAAGCTTAGGCTTTAATTGTATGTTTCTGTATGTACATCATCATCAAAGGCTTATTGCAATGCATTGCATTCATCAGGGTACATCATCTTCGTTTCCTTTTTGTCTCTCTTAACTTCACTTTGGGGAATGGACTTTGACGCATGCATAATATTTGACAGGGGCCTTGTCCCTCAAAGGAAAAGCACAGTGCGATCTGGCTCCAGTACTAATTAAAATACATGGGAAGAGTTCTTTGTTCTCACATGTAGTTTTTCAAAAAATCCTGCAGCACACCTGTTCAGGCCTGGTGGGTCTGTCCTCATTGCAGGGAGATATTAGCAAGAAAGGCGTTGCTTTCTCTACAAATATATAAACAATTCATGGTTTTGGAGAACACTTGAGAGCGAAAGAGCTGGGGTTTTATGACTTTTGAACAAAAGGCTATGTGTGAAAATTCTGGCTAAGGCCTTGTGGACTATGGCTGCTGTCCAGGACACCTGTTTGAGAGGCACTGAAGTTGGGTGGGCAGATTGGGAGAAAGGGAGAGGTGATTCCATTCAGAAAGAAAGGAGAGAGGGAAAATGTGGTGTTTATTCACATTACCTTCTTCAGCAAAGACAGGCCAAGAATGTCCAATTTATTTTGGATGTTCCCAAGAGGGAAGGAAGCGAGAGAAATGTCACCTCCTTTGGTCCCTCTCCAAAAGCTGTCCTCATAATCCCAGGAAATGCTGTGAAAGCTGCTCTACCACAGTGAACAAAGAAGGACCTCTTGCTTTTAGTGTTTTAAATTAGTGCATCATATTGACAAAGTATATAATTTTCAGAGGTTCCTATGTCATGTCGGTGCTTCTGAAAATTGTGCCCAAAGAGCAGCAATTCATAATGAAAATCAGGAACTTCTCCCTCATATCGAAGCTCCCCTGGGCAATCCTCTGCTCCTCTCCATTAGGGATGTAATAGTATAGTCGATTAATCTATTAACCAATAAGCAAAAGCTCGTGCTGGGTCCGGGAGCTCAGACCCTTCCCCTCCAGACAGGGCTGCCCGGGGACTATAGAATAGTTGACTTACCAATAAGAATTCATGAGGTTAATCGACTATTCAATTAACCAATATTTAACATCCCTGCTCTCCATCAGTTCTGACTAACCTCTCATGGTTTTTTCTGAATCGTACTCCAGTGCTTCTCTTCCATTGCCTGTAGGAGTTTTCCTTTAACCATTTATTAAGAAAAAAGAATTCAAAATATGCATATTCCTAAAGAGCTGGTTGACCTGGAAGACTGCTAATCGTTCAGAGCATTTGTACCATTGAGCAGTTAGTACCTAAATAGCTGCAAATAGTGAGCAATCTTCGCAAAGCATTTTATCTCTCTCCTTGCTCTTCCCTCAGTCTTCAATTCCTTCCTCGTTCCCTCCCTGGCTGAATATATCGTGCTAGGACAGAGTAGATGCAATATCTGTGTACCAGATGGGGCCTGCAGTGAAATTCCTTCTAACCCTGTTGTCTTTCCTGTTCTCTTGTTGGCTGCTTTGGTGTCTGGAGGCTAGCGATGTGGTGCTTGAAGCCCTAATTATCTTAACTGGGTTCCCAAGTTACGTCAGGTGGACCAGCTGAAATGTATTGAATGGTAGCTTCTGTATAGTTGGAAACTGGAGAATAGCTTTTGTGTGTTTTCCTCTCCTCCCCGTTTCTATTCTTTTCTGCAATGTTATGGAAAGTATTATGGAGGCATGACCAGTTCTGAAGTGACAAATCTATGAAGACTTTTTAAAATGTAGAAACCAAAACAGCATTAATTCACATTGCAGCCAAATCTATGGTGCTAATCAGGGTGGAGGTAAATTTTAAGAGTGAGATGTAAGGATTTACTTGTATGTCTCCCATTACACATCTGCTAGCTAGTTATCATCTGAAGTCTGAATTGTAAAACATAGCATTTTAACAATAAAGAAATAGTAATGCTTCATGGTAATATTTTTCTGATCATTGCCATAAACATAGTTTTGATGTGGATAAGTTACTACAAACCTACTGTACTGTGCAAGTCCTCAGGCATTCCTAATTGTCATTGTCATCTCCATTGCTATCTTGCATTATTATTTAACAGTGTTGCCATCTCCAAATGTAAAAGTGGGCTTAAAATTACAGAAAGATTTAAATTTTTAAAAAGTATATGAAAATGTATTCTCATTTATTCTCCTGATTTATGTATGAAGCACCAAGCTCCATTTGTTTAGTGCTGCACAAGGTACAAAGAAATATGAGGCAGAAAAGATAAAACTCAAAAATTTACTTTGAGACCCTTAGCATGGTGATAACTTTAGGCCCTTAGATCCTGAAATTATATATGAACTTATTACTTATTTAGCTTTATGCATGTGAATAACCTCATTGAGTACAATTTAGACTACTTGCATATGCAAAGAGTGTGGGTAAATGTTTGCAGAATTAGGGCCTGGAGGTTTCACTATTTTATTATATAATTTTACTCTGCATTTGTTTTTATTTCAGTAAAGATTTAAGGCATGGGTGCCTGGGATAATAGGTGGGGGAAGGCATTGCCTTCCCAAACCGCCGTCCTGGCTCTGCCTACACGCTTCCCCCAGAATATCTACTATAGGGGTGTGTCTAGACTACAGGGTTTTGTCGACAAAAGTATACCTGCGTCTACACTACCGCCGAGTTCTGTCGACATCACATCGACAGAACTTGGCAGTTTTGTTGATGGTGGTAAACCTCATTCTACGAGGAACAACGCCTTTTGTCGACAGAAT
The DNA here is from genome assembly GCF_052426305.1 of Pelodiscus sinensis. NCBI lineage: Eukaryota > Metazoa > Chordata > Testudines > Trionychidae > Pelodiscus > Pelodiscus sinensis. The sequence goes on along the minus strand of NC_143059.1, from coordinate 30,815,106 downwards.
TCTGTCAACAGAAGACGTTATTGCATCTCCACTGTCCTTTGCGTCTACACTCTCATGTCGACAAAGCGGCTTGCTTTGTCGACAGAACCTGATGCAGTCTAGACGCTCTTTGTCGACAGACGCTTTGTCGACAGTATCTGTCAACAAAGCCTCTGTCGACAAAAGCCTGTAGTCTAGATGTACCCTAGGTGTTCTGAGGACAGAGTGTTGCTGTCCCCAGAGCCCGTCCTCCCTGTGCTCTGGGGCGAGGGAGGTTGAAGTGCATGTGTCCACATACCCTCCTCCCCTCCCTGTGGTGGTGGGGGGGCATGTGGTGCACTGCCATTCCTTCCCATGGTGGAAGGGGGTGGGGATGTGGCTTGGCTCCCTTGCGGGTGGGGCCGCAGCAGAAGGGATGGGGCTGGAGGCTTGCCTCCCCCCCAGCCCTACCTTCACCAACCACCCTTGGTTTGGGGCTGTGTTTTGTAAGTGTGGTTTAGCATTGTGAACTGTATAGGGGCAATGAGTTTTTCAATGAGAAACCTGAGTGAAAAAGAAGGCTAGATATGAAGTATACTGGACTAGGAAGGGTATTGTATGCTTGTGCGGAAGGGGAATATGGAAGAAGGTATGAAGATGAGAGTGAGAGAGAAGGAAGCTAACAGAGTGGTGAAAATCCAGTTCCCTCATTACATACCTGCTTGACATTAAGTTTGGAATTGCATTTCCATCCAGCAACAGTTGATGACAGAATTGGGAATTACTAGAGAGAGTTGCATATCTGTGTCATCTTCAGCTATTGCAGAGGAAATTCTGAATCTTGTCATGGAATTTGAAGTGGTATCTAGAGAGGTTCCTTTGGCAGAGGTGGTGTCTTCAGTACAGCTTTCAGATTTTTTTTTTAAAAAAAATTCAGTTAAAATTTTTAGTTAGCTGAAGAAGCATCAGTGAATATCAGAGCCTGAATGAGTTTAAAAGATGTATAATATTTCCCTGAAATATAAAAAGACAGTTTATCAGGGGCCCCTTGACTTTATTTCTATTTGTGAGCTCATTAATGATAACAATTGCTCTGTCAACCTGTAAAACAATATGCCTGTGCAAATGGGTTTCATGTGCCTAAACCCTATTGTTTGCATGCACAAGTATTGTACATGCAAATCTTGTATGTGTTAATGAAAACAGATTGAGATGAGAACCCTTAGAAAATTTGCTCCTAAAGTTGATTTGTTGGTTTAAATTGTTCTGAAATCAAGCAGGGAAGGGGTTACATTCTCTGACACCAGTCTCTCCCCACACTGGTGGTGTCACAGATGATGTCATTTTTTCAGCTTGGGGGACAGCATGGGAAGCTCAGAATTGTCAGTTTTAATCAAAAGCTTTATTTTCAAACACATTTCATGGTTTATACGCAGCAGGGAGTGCTTTTCACTGTGTGACTGTTCAGGATGCGATGCTGAGTGAAAGAGGGACAGCTGTCTTTTCACATAAAGGACCCATTGGTGAGTTTAATGAGTTTAAAAGAAAAGATCAATAAAAGGGGAAAACATGACCCCTGTGGGTAATATGCAAAATGAATAGTTTACCAAAGCATTTCCCTTCAAGGAGGCCTTTTTCTTTGCTTTCTTAGGTTTTTTGCTTCTGGCTCTGACACATCTCTTGTGCTCAGTGGGCGATACTCACTGTTTAATGGACTCCCCCACTAGTTATCCATCATTGCTGGGACCTGTCTGAGTCTTCTCTTCAAGCCATTGCCCCCACTGTGTCATGATGTCACAATGGGCTATAGCATGGGTTCCCAAAATGGGGGAGCATGAAGAAATTCCGGGGGGGAGCGTTAGCGACCCAGGGCCCCCCATCAAGTTTTGCTGCTCCAGTCAGTTCCTTTCCTCCCCCCCAATAAGTTTTGCTGCTATTTTTTGGGGGATGGGGGGCCGTGAGTGTTTCTCAAAAATCAAAAAGGGGGCATGATGCTGAAAAGTTTGGGAACCACTGGGCTACAGGATTTGTATAGGAATGGAGAAGGCATCTTGGTGTGAAGTTTTCCACACCACCCCTACACACTTTGATAAGCTTGCTTCCCTTTTACATATGGTTGCAATACAATTTCCTAAATTAGGGTATGTCTACACTACAAAGTTAATTCGAACTAACAGACGTTAGTTCGAATTAACTTTGATAGGCGCTACACATACAAACCGCTAGTTCACACTTAATTCGAACTAGCGGAGCGCTTAATTCGAACTAGGTAAACCTCATTCCACGATGACTAAGCCTAGTTCGAATTAAGCAGTTCGAATTAAGGGCTGTGTAGCCACTTAATTCGAACTAGTGGGAGGCTAGCCCTCCCCAGCTTGCCCTGGTGGCCACTCTGGGCACCACCAGGGAAACTCGTCTGCCTCCCTCCCGGCCCCGGAGCCCTTAAAGGGGCACGGGCTGGCTACGGTGCCCGTGCCAGGTGCCAGCCTGTCAGCACCCAGCCAGCAGACCCTGCACCTGGCACGGCACGAACCAGCTACCCACTGCCACCCAGCCCTCCGCCTCTTCCCAGGACCAGGCTGGCGGTTCCCGGGAGCCTGCCCGGGTCTGCAAGAGGCGGGCGCCTGCCTGGTCTAGTGCGGAGATCGTGGACCTCATCCACGACGTCCGCACTAGGCACAGGAAAGTGGCCGTCTAGGGCAGTAGAGCTGCCAGCCTGGCCACCCAGGAGCAGGTTTGCATGAAAATCAGGGTGGTCCAGTGAGACCCTGGACCCTGAGCCCTGAGCTTAGAATGGCCGTACTGGGTCAGACCAAAGGTCCATCTAGCCCAGTAGCCTGTCTGCCGACAGTGGCCAACACTAGGGACCCTGGAGGGGATGGACCGAAACAATGACCAAGCCGTTTGTCTCGTGCCATCCATCTCCAACCTTCCACAAACAGAGGTCAGGGACACCATTTCTACCCCCTGGCTAATACCACTCCATGGACCCAACCTCCATGACTTGATCTCACTTCTCTTTAAATTCTGTTCTAGTTCTAGCCTTCACAGCCTCCTGCAGCAAGGAGTTCCACAGGTTGACTATTTGCTTTGTGAAGAAGAACTTTCTGTTATTAGTTTGAAGCCTGCTACCCATTCATTTCATTTGGTGTCCTTTAGTCCTTCTATTATGGGAACTAATGAAGAACTTTTCTTTATGCACCCTCTCCACACCACTCATGCTTTTATAGACCTCTATCATATCCCCCCTCAGTCTCCTCTTTTCTAAGCTGAGAAGTCCCAGTCTCTTTAGCTTCTCTTCATATGGTACCTGTTCCAAATCCCTGATAATTTTAGTTGCCCTCCCTTCTCCCACCCTCTCTCTTCCTCTCTCCCACCTCCTTTTCCCAGTCTCCCCAAGTTTTGTTCAATAAAGAGAGTTTCTATTTTTGAACACACGTTTTCTTTATTTTGTACATCAGGAAGGGGGGCTAGGGAGGGGTAAGTGGAAGGAGGTGAGGGAGGAATGGGGTACGAGCCCCCGATGGGGAGGACTGGGCTTGCTCTGCGGGCTTCTGGGGGTGGAAGCTCTCCTGCAGCCCCCCAATTGCCCTCTCCCCCCGGATGGCAGCCTGTGGCAAGTGCAGCCGGGATGATGGCCGAGTGCTGTGATGTGCCCAGTGTGGGTACTCCAAGCCAGGAATGCCTTGCAAGCGGGGAACCCTGAGAACTGTCTGTCGGGGTGGGGGTCGGGTCCCTTTAAGCACAGCCCTCGGCTAGCCTGAGACAGCAGCTCCACACTCTAAGTCCTCATCTGATGCCCTGCCGGCACTGCTTCCGGTCATCCTTAACCTCGGTTCTGGGTCCACTCAATGTGGACATGCTAGTTAGCATTTTGCTAATTCGAACTAGTTTTTAGGTCTAGATGCACTAATTCGAATTAAGTTAGTTCGAATTAGCGCTGTAGTGTAGACATACCCATACTGGCTTCAACAGAAAAAGGGTTTTAAAATTCACTTGGTGAGCTAAAAGTGCACCTCAGATTTGGTGCTATGAGAATTACATAACAGCCAGAGTGTGAAGACAGGTCATAGCACTGAAAAAGACTGTCCTGACACTACCGAGGGAACACAAGAGTGTGCTGGACAGTAACATTCCTCTACAGCAGTTCTCTGCTTTTCTTTTTTAGGACTGAAAACAAGTTAGTGGAATGTGCATGTCAGCCACATAGCCTGTGCTTTGGAGTCTGGAGGACACAGGATAGAGGAGGATGCTGGGGTGGGGGGTCATTGGGAAGGAGTGTGCAGGGGGACGATGCCAACATCTGTAAATCACAACCTGACCAAGACCACACAATTGAGTACTAATCCCATTAGTTCCAGGCAACGCTAAGGAGGAGAGGTTTGGCTGGTGTGCCATCAGGGAGGATTTAAGGAGCCGGTGGCTCAGCCAGAGCAAGGCGGAAGTGCAGTATGACTAACTAGAAAGAGTGAGGCTCAGATGAAAGCCAAAACTTCTGGAGCTTTGAAATCGAAATACCTATACATCTTAGATGAGGGGGTTAGATGAACAATGAATTCAGAAACTCACCAAGAAGTGTTTGCAACATTTAGAAGCATTACAGCTCTTAGGGGTAGCATAGATTCTCAATGTATTTTATGCCAGTGGGGAGTGGGCCATTTATTCAGGGGTTTTATTAGGCCCACTGGTGCTTTTAAACTGAGATGCAGAGGCTAAATTGCCACAAATATTTTGAAAAACCTATTGCCTTGTATAATGAGGATTCAGTCAGACATAAATTATTTTTAGTTTTTGTCCAGATCCTGTTTCTGAAAATTCATAACCTAAGAAGTACATCATATAACATATACACAGAATTACATTTATTTATTCCAGCAATTTCCAGCTCAGGATGAGGCCTCTTTGGGTACATCCATATTGCAATGCTATTTTGGGGTACCAGAGTATCCCGAAATAGCTATCCTGTTTCTTCACAGGAAGCCCGTTGTTTCAGGCTCGCTATTCTGATGTCACTGTAGACCTCATTCTGTGAGGAGTAAGGGAAGTGTTGGAATAGCGCTTTATTTCGCTGTGTAGACAGCGCCAAATGACAAAATAAGCTATTTCAAAATAGCATTGAAATAGGATACACAGTTTGCATAGCTCAAATTGCATATCTTATTTCGAGTTACGGTCCAGTATAGACTGGGCTTTTAGCCCAGTGCAGGGTCAAAGTCCTTTCCACCACTGTTTTTGCCCTTGTACAGTAATTAGCACTTGTCAGCTACTGAACAGTAACCCGACCACACCCCTTCCCTCAGTGCTTCTGTCCATTATGGAGAGTCTTTGGGCCAGCACAGTGTGTCAGGGGCTTGATGATATAGAGTGAACCGTGTTCATCTCCTTTACTGATGACACTACTGTGGTTGAACACATCAGGGAACTGTCGCCCCAAATGGCATCATTCACAGATTGCTAATTTGTTGCCACTGATCTGTGACTCTGAAATAACACCCATGACCTCTGGGTGAGCTCAGTTCCATACTGCAATCTAGTCACGTCTCTGAAGCACCAGTGGTCTGACAAACAACAGAAATGTCCCAAAGATCTTTCCCTCCAGAGTTCATGCTTGGTTAACAACCTGCGCTAAGAAGAATGAGACAGTAGCCTTTTAAAACACTGCCAGAAGGCTAATGGAGCTCTTGCTATGGAAAACTGTGCACGCTACTGGTACGCCTACACAGCAGCGTTATTTTGGAATAACTGACATTATTTCAAAATAACATTGTGCATGTCTATACAGCAAACCATTGTTTCAAAATAATGTCAAGCTGGAGGATTTCTTTCTTTGACTCCTGTAGCCCTCCTTGCACAAGGAGTAAGGGAAGTCAAAGGAAGAGTACTCTTCCTTCGATTTCCTGCTGTGTAGACAGCGCCAAAAGCTGAGTTAAGCTACTTTGATTTCAGCTACGCAATTGACGAAGCTGAAGTTACATATCTTAATTCAACTTTTGCCCTGCAGTGTAGGTGTGCCCTAAGAAAGATGGGAATTCTGCCCTAAGGAGCTCTGAGGCCCTGCAAGGCCTTAGATATCCACTTTATATCCGTGTCCGCAGATGTGGATGCAGAGCTGTGCGGCTCATTTTTTTAAGTACATAGGTGGATACAAATTTTCTGACTGGAGCCCTGTAAATTTGTGAGTATTGGCTTTATATCCACAGGTATCCACTAGAGCTGTGAAAGTATAATCATGTACGCAGTTAACCAGTGAGCCTGGGCTCATTGGTTAACATTCACAGTTACACAAAGGCTCCTGGTACATGCAAGAGCCAGCTTAAAAGCTATCTTTTGGCATGTAACAGCTCCTGGTGAGCCACCTGCTCCCCTGTGCTGGTGCTTCTGAGAATATCAGTGGCTCTCTTGTAAGCAAAGGATAAATCTTTCTCTTTTCCAAGAACACAAATGCTTATTGAACTATACTTTCCTCTGGTAAACATAATGTTCATTGCTGTATATAGATACTGGTTTAGTATCCTCACCCATCTGGAAGTATGTTGAGCTTGCAAAGGTAAACAAACCAAAATATTTGTCAATATTCTCATATATATGCAGTTTGTTTTTACATGTCAGACATCCTATGCCTTCTGTTCCTGATACCCTTGTCCTACAAAAGCTGGTGGTTCGTATTTTATACCTCTGCACAATTGGGTTGTAATGATAATGGCACTTCACTTCAGCAGTGCAATAGAAAAAGTGAAGCAGGTTGCAGGAGTTCTGTCTAATGGGATTACCCCTGGTAAAAGAGTACAAGATGGAAAATGTAACACCAGCCGCCAGGCTGTACTGTGCCATTAGCCCATCAGCTGTGTTAAGTAGAATGGAGTAGTACTTTTAGAGGAGAGTAGTGGGGTTGAGACTTATCACCATAGCGCCTCCTGCTGGTCACACCGGGAATTAGCTTTGTTTTGTTTTTAATTGATAATCTCACATTGGCAATGTCTCTTTAGGAAAACTGTTCCCAAATCCATTTTACTTGTGGTTTGCAGTATGCACCTTCATTTCTCCACTTGAAAAATGTATATCCTTGTCTTGTGCTGGGAGGAAGATGGGTACTATGTAAAGAGCCTCTCTGTAAGGTCGAGGTACATAAACATTCTAATGCTTCATTTCTTATGGCTTTTCTAGCATGAGCCTCTCTTTTTCCAACAGCTACTAATTTTAGAGGCTGTAGGGTAAAGTTTATCCTCCTGTCCTGTGATGCACCCATTAGCAGTTGGAACCCCATTACTGAAGTGAGTGCCCTAATTTTAATGCAGGATCTTTAGGTGTCAGTCTAAAAAAGGCTGGTGTCATGGTGCAACACAGCTTTTAATGACAGTGATAGATGTGTCCATTGCAGGGTGGAGGGAGGGACAGAGAGGGAATGAAACCATTGTTATAGCAAGTGTGTTTCACCAAGAAGTGACTATATTAGAATTTCCAAACACCATTTCTGCACAGGACGTAGAGTAGGGAGAGCTGACAACCTTCCAAGTACCAGAGATCCTGCTTCAAATCATGTGAATCTGTAATAAAATTAAACCATGATCTTTGGGCCAACTTGGGAGGCCATTGTGGAATGCTTTAAATTGCACCAGGCAGCCAACTGTCCAAGAGAGCTACTGCAGCAGCTGGCCATTGCTTGAAAAAGAGGCACTGTCTCACCCTGGCCATGCTCCCCTTTGGCCAGCCATGCTGCCTGTGCTGTGAGGGTATAATACAGTCTCAGCTATGCTGGCATTATGTCAGCAGGGTTTCTTGTTAGGTTGGGAGGATCCTCAGCTGGCAGGTTAAGCTGGCTTCTGACCAGAGCAGTTTTGAGAATCAGGGACAGTACAGGTATCTTCATCTCAGCCAGTATCGGCCAAGCCTGAGAGTCAGTCCCATTGTATTTGCTATGACTAGTTGAATGAGTGTGTCATGTATTCCAAGACAAACAGGCTGGAAGCTCTGAAACCATACTACTGTACAGAAATCCAAACAGCAGGACAGAGAGAAGGCTCTCAGAACCTTTACCAAATAAACTCCCCAGCACTGGGCTTTCCAGACCTTGAGAGGAAAAAAAGCTCTTTTCCCACATGATTCTCTGCTTAAGGACTTTAGGCTGCTCTTGTGAGCCTGTTAGCTTTTCATTAGGAGAGCCCACTAGTTCCTGCCACCTTAATCTGATTAGAGGGGGAAAAGCCTTCCTGTCAAATTCTCACACTGAGCTGGGTTCAATCTGTAACAGTTACCATTTGGCATTAACGGGGTGGCCTGATTATCCAGTGTCCCAAATGCTGGTTTTGGAAGTAGATGGAGCCAGAGGAGGGAGGAGTTGGAAGAGTGTCATGTATAGTAGTACATAGACTTTATTGTCAGCTTGGCATTTGTCAAGCTCAATACAGCACTGCTGCAGTTAAGGTTCTGTCACTGTCTCCTTTGTCATGATCTAGTGGCCAACTGAGAGCCACTTCAGGCTGCTCTAAATTGCACAAGACAGACCCTTTATTATGAATTCACTCTCAGATAACTTGCTGATAAATTGTTAGTCATTTGCTTATTTACTTTATTCGGTTGCAGATAATAGGAAAAATCAGGTGTCGGATTTTTGATTGGCTTTGAGAATTAGATGAAATACCTTATCTCCCCTGATTTGACTGCCTCTTTGTGCTGTTCTGAAGGATTCATCTTTGTGCCTGTGCATGTACGTGTTTATTTGGAGTACATGGGTGATTTTCATTTTAAATGGATGAGTTATTTAACCAACGAAAAGCTAAAATTGCCAGAGATCACTCTGTGGAAAATTTAGAAAACATAAATTTTCAAGCTACAAATGGATTTTGAAAACTTATTTGTGATGTAAAAAAAGTTGAACCAAAACCAGATGATATGGAGGAAAAACTATGGTTTTTTTCTATCCACGTTGATACTGCATTTGGGATTCCATGGGAGCAAGCAGTAAATGGATAAGGAACAGCTCCTGACACTTCCGGGATGTTTTGTGGCTCATGGAGAAATGGGGAAAGATAGGAAATCAGATTAGATGATGTAATGTTCCTTTCTGGCATTAAACTGTATCAGACTGAATGATTGACTAACTTACATACAGAAGTTTGAGATTTGATCAACATAAGCATCTTTGCTAGTGCTGTATAACTATATATTTAAATTTTCCATGCATGCACATATTACTCAGTTAGAATAATAGAATCATAGAACACTAGAACTGGTGAGAGGTCATTGAGTCCAGTCCCCTGTCCTCACAGCAAAACTAATCACTCTCTAGAGATCATCTCTGATAGATGTTTATCCAACCTGCTCTTATATATCTCCAGTGATGGAGATTCTACAAACTCCCTAGACAATTTATTCCAGTGTTTAACCATCTTGACAGGAATTTTTTCCTAATGTCCAACCTAAACCTCCCTTGCTGCAATTTAGGCCCATTGCTTCTTGTCCTATCATCAGAGGCCAAAGGAGAACATTTTTTCCCCTCCTCCTTGTCACTAACACCCTTTTAGGTACTTGAAAACTGCTATCATGCACCCTTTCGGTCTTCTAAATTAAACAAGCCCAGTTCTTTCAGTCTTCCCTCAGAGCTCATGTTTTCTAGACCTTTAATTGTTTTTGTTGCTCTTCTCTGGACCTTCTCCAATTTCTCCACATCTTTTTTGAAATGTGGTGTCCAGAACTGGGCACAGTACTCCAATTGAGGCCTAATCAGACAGAGTAGAGCGGAAGAATGACTTCTCATGTCTTGGTCACAACACTCCTGCTAATGCATCCCAGAATCATGTTTGGTTTTTTTGCAACAGTGTCACACTGTTGACTCATATTTAGCTTGTCGTTCACTATGACCCCTAGTACTCCTTTCTGCAGTACTCCTTCCTAGACAATCACTTCCCATTCTATATGTGTGAAACTGATTATTCCTTCCTAAGTGGAGCACTTTGCATTTGTCCTTATTAAACTTCATCTTATTTACCTTAGACCATTTCTCTAGTTTGTTCAGATCATTTTGAATTTTGACCCTATTCTCCAAAGCACTGGCAACCCCTCCCAGCTTGGTATCATCTGCAGATTTAATAATCTTACTCACTATGCCATCTTCTAAATTGTTGATGAAGATATTGAACAGAACCAATCCCAAAACAGACCCCTGCATGATTGTGAACCATTAATAATTACTCTCAGAGAATGCTTATCCAGCCAGTTAGGCACCCTCCTTATAGAAGCCCCATCTAGGTTGCATTTTCCTAGTTTATTGATAAGAAGGTGATGCAAGACTGTGTCAAATGCCTTACTAAAGTCTAGGTATACCACATCTACCACTTCTCCATTGTCCATAAGGCTTGATATCCTATCAAAGAAATCTATCAGATTGGTTTGACATGATTTGTTCTTTACAAATCCATGCTGACTGTTACCTTATTATCATGCAGATGTTTGCAGATGAATTCCTTAATTACTTGCTCCATTATTTTCCCTGGCACAGAAGTTAAACTGACTGGTATGTAGTGTCCTGGGTTGTTCTTATTTCCCTTTTTATAGATGAGCACTATATTTGCCCTTTTCTAGTCTTCTGGAATCTCTCCTGACTTCCATGATTTTTCAAATATGATAGCTAATGGCTCAGATACCTTCTTTGTCAGCTCCTTGAGTATTCTAGGATGCATTTCATCAGGCCCTGGTGACTAGAAGACATCTATCTTTTCTAAGTAATTCTTAACTTGTTCTTTTTTTATTTTAACTTCTAAACCTACCCCATTTCCACTAGCATTCACTATGTTAGGCATTCCATCATCATCATCAAACTTCTTGGTGAAAACCAAAACAAAAGTAATTAAGCACCTCTGCCATTTCCAAGTTTCTTGTTATTGTTTCTTCTTCTTCACTGAGCAATGGGCCTACCCTGTCCTTGGTCTTCCTCTTGCTTCTAATATATTTGTAGAATGTCTTCTTGTTACCCTTTATGTTTCTAGCTAGATTTAGCTCATTTTGTGCAAAGCCAGGTTTACAATAGTGCACCCAGCAGCTCTGATTGTTATAACTGATGATCCAATATAGCAAATCTTATGGTCCTATTCATATAGAAAAAAATAACAGTCACTCAGTAGTTCATTTATGGAGGTGTGTGTGTATTGTGATTCAGATCCTGCATGTACTTTTAGAATGTATTGCTCACTCACTGTATAGCATGATCCTTCAAGAACATTAATGTAGAATAGCTGGTAGTGCATATCCTTCTCTATCATCTTCATTCAATTTCCTTCTTCTCCCACAATTGTTTTCCTCTTACCATTCTCTTTTTAAAGCTTTTTCGCCAACAAAGAACTTAGTATAAACCGATTATATAACTGAGATAATTAGCTAAGTATACATCCTTATACAGGGAGATAAACATTTAGTTATCTGTATTGTTATAAAGCTCATACTTTATAAAGTTTGTTGCCTGTGGGGCAAATAATATTAGAATTCCTGTTATTAAAAAGATTAGCATTTTCAGTGACAATACATTTTGTGTGAGAGGCACTGTATGGCAGTCGGGTTCCTGGGGGTGGGAATTAAGACTATATCTAACACTGAGGGACAGCGGAAAGGAAATGTTTTGTACCCGGCTTTGCTTTTCAATCTGTTGTCATTCTTTGAGCTCATGAAGAGGGAATTAGCCAATTAAGACTGGGGCTTTGAGATTCTAAAGCCGAGACATGGGAAACGTGATTTTAGGATTAAAGAATAATACAAAGGAGTTGTTTCCTCCTTTTACCTTGGCATCACCATCCTGTTCACTGCCTGTTGCTACTACCAGGGTTCATATCATAGCAGGAGGTTTTGGCCATGCCTCTAAATCCTCCTGAATTTCTGAAAGGTGGTGGGATAAAAATGGACCATGCTGGAAGGTGAAAGTTGTTGGCTTTTCCACCCTTCATACTCTTCCCCCATAGGGCAGGAACTTCATCCTGTTCATTGTATGAGGTTTTTTTTGTTATATGTGTGCATGCACCTTTAATCCCTTTAAGGAGATTTCATGGGGAACATTGTCACATAAAGGGTGTCATTTTGCTTTCTCCTCTGGAGTTTCCACCAACATTTGTCTAGATACTTATATTTTTAATGATTAGGCCAAACCCCAGTATGACAAAATAAGAGGATTGCATTAAATACAGAAAATGATTGGCTATGGCTCTATACATTGATATTAGCATATTTGGGCTGGAGCACGATTAGTTAATAAATTGCTCTTGAAGAAACTTGGATAGGACTTGGAGTTTGCATTCGGTTCTGATTTGGAGGAAAGGTGCTGGCACAACAAGAACCTATAGGCTGCGTCTAGATTGGCATGATTTTGCGGAAATACTTTTAACGGAAAAGTTTTTCCGTTAAAAGTATTTGTGCAAGAGAGCGTCTATACTGGCATGTGCCTTTGTGCAAAAGATTTGCTTTTGCGCAAAAGCATCCGTGCCAGTGTAGATGCTCTCTTGCGCAAGAAAGCTCCGATGGCCATTTTAGCCATCGGGCTTTCTTGCGCAAGAAATTAACGTGGCTGTCTACACTGGCCCTCTTGCGCAAGAGGGCTTATCCCTGAGCGGGAGCATCGGAGTATTTGTGCAAGAACCACTGATTTTGTACATTACAAAGTCAGTGTTCTTGCGCAAATACTTGCGGCCAGTGTACACAGGCAGCAAGATTTTGCGCAAAAGCAGCTGCTTTTGCACAAAATCATGCCAGTCTAGACGCACTCATAGAGAAATCAAACAGATAAAGCTATATTCTAAAAATAAGGCCTAACTTAAAGCAACCAACCATGTTCAGGTAGAGAAGGCTAAGTGTGCTATGTGGCACAAGACCATATTGGCTAGGAGCAAATATTGGCAGCAGGGGAGCTACAGTAGCTGCAGCCAAAGGGAATAGGAAAAATAAAGAGTAACGAGTGTGAACTTATAACAGAGAAAACAGAGGGACATGGTAAAAAGCTTGATTCTATTACTGTTTTGAACAAGCATAGAGTAGGAGCCCTGTGTAACTCCCCAGCATCAATCCCTGGCTTGTTATCAGATTTCAGAGTCCTGCTCTCTTTTGGTCAGCACAAATAGTTATAAAGAACACAGCCAGAACCCTTCAGGGGAATTGGAATTTCCACTCTCCCCTAACCAGGAGAAGGTCGAATTTAACAACTTTCAGGTTATACTAGTGCCTGGTAAGTGCCTTTCAATTAGATCATTGCAGCATTTGATTTCACAGGTGATCAGAAGATTTACCCAAAGGGGAATCATTCATACTATATTTTTCAACTGAGCACAGGAATGAATTGACAATGAGGTGCAAAGTGATGAACTCAGGGGGTTGGATTTAGTTCTCATTCTAGGTCCTGAAAGCTGCCTGCAGAGCTAATTCTAGGCAGTTTCTCTCTTCTTGCAGAACCAATTTTAGACGTGCATTCTGCTTACAGAATTCTGGGCATGTTATCCACCTGCAGAACAGAGAGAAGAGGCAGAGTAGAACCAGTATAATTAGATATGAAGATGGTGTTGATATAACAAAAATTCTGCCTTCTGCAGCGGGAAATTCACTGAATTGCTGGAAGATGAAGAATGACTTTCATTTTATACCTCTGTGTAGTGGAATGGGCAGGTAGACAACAATATTTTTCACTGGGGCCAGACTGTAGCCTATGAATTTTACTGATGTTATTTTCTCACTGTACTCCTCATCTACCTAATCAGAAAACCTGAGTGGTATTCTATTTCCAGTGAATTTTCTTGACAGTACAAAGTTACTTAGTATTACTGTTTTGGGTTACTAAGGAAACCTCCAGAGTTAGAGTGTTACTAGAGGAGTGACTTACATCCTACCATTCTGTCACACATTTCATTGTTTATATGTTTTCAGCAAAACAGAACTTTGTAGATCCTCATTTAGAGATTTTAGAAGACTCTAAACTTACTTTTTGTTTTAACTTGTGATTGTTTGGTGGTGATGGAAAGTAGATAGAGAATACACTCAAGAGAAAAAAAATTCCTTTGGAAGAATCTTGCTAGAGAAACAACTGCCTGTAATTGTAGATTTCTAACTCTGGAAAGGGGATTGCCACATTGGGGAAAATCTTTTAGAACAACAGGCTTACACTTATCCTTTCATGGATTACAATTTTCCTTGACAGTCTTATCCAAAATATTTGTGTTTTATCCTCCTCAGGCCATTTTTATTTTTTGCCTAGATCTTGCTGTCCAGTCACAATGATGGATTTCTGAGATCACACCAAGTTGTTCCCATGATTGTGATATAAAAAGTAAAGTATTACTGTGAATTTCTGAAAGGTCAACTAGTGAATATGGTGCTATTTTGGGTTGGGTATGGAGGAAGAAAGCTCTTATACTAGCACACAGCTTCAGCCATGACAAGGTGAATACAGAAAGTCACTGTCAAAGTTTATGATTTAGGCATGACTGGCTTACAAATTTACTTTGGTGTGAAAAGTCCCTTTTAACTGCTGACATTGGGGCAAGGATTACAACTTGGTACAGTAACTAATCCCAGTGTTTTGGAGCTATCACTACAGTAGCCTTATTATGAGAAAAGACTTGTTGGGAGCAGCAAGGAACAGTCTTAATCATACTAGCTCAACCAGCTGTGTGTGACGTGCTCCAAGTTATGAGGTCCCATTTTTATTTCAAAGTTCTTTCCAAGTCCATATTGGCATGGGAATCAGGACAGAAGAAGTTAGTTTGAGATGAACTTGCTGAGCTGAATCTGAGATCTGGGATTTTGAAATGTCAATTATTGTACTTATTTGAAAATTTCTGTTTTTTGTAATGTCATTGCTCAAAGACAGTTAAGTCTAGAAATTGCAAATGTGTTTTGTTGTTGTCACGTAGACTTCCAAGGACTTGCTGTGAATTAGAAGTTCACCTCCAGAACTAGACAAATTCAGAAAGGATCTGATGGAACAGGCAAGTTTATCAAGTGACTGACAGGAGAGGTAGAGTGAAGTATTTTAATGCTCACTTCCTTGTTTTATTGCACCAGCATCATCCACCATGTCAGCACAGTCTAAGAAACTTTGATGTTACCTACTGCTATATAGCCAGCCAGGGTCATACAGATTGATTTTTCTTGCTGATAGCATCTAAATCATAGTTAGACTGTAGGAATTTACAATAATGTTGGTGATAAATAGACATGTTGGGTTTGGAGAGCATTAGGAAGGGTGAGTTTGAGAGTTTTACACTGATTTCATGCAGTCTGGTCCCTTTTACAGATCCGTTTGTGAAGTGGGTATTTGCACAGAGGGGTTTTCTTTTAAGACACTGACCAGCTAATGGTATCAGCAGGGGGCATGAAGAATCATGCCATTCACTTAATGTGCCTCACATTACACACCGGGAAAACATTTTGTTGAAAGAAAATAAAAAAGCGAGGGGGGGGGGGAGACCAAAGTTGTTGAGCAAAAAAGACTCCAAGAACCTGGATCAGTGCTAGGGGTTACCAGGTAGTCATTTTAAAAAAAAATCCAAAACCCCGGACACACTTCATGGGGCAGGGGGGGAGAGGACCAGCCAGGAAGGTAACGGTGCTGGCCGGGAAGGGGGGGGGTCTGGAAACAGCTAATGGGGGGGAGGAAACGGGGCTGTCCAGGAGAGATGGGGGGGCCAACGGGAAGCAGGGCTGGTTGTGGGGGGGAGGGGGGGGAGGGCGGAATGGGGCTGGCCACGGGATATCAGGGGAGAGGGGACCGGCCGGGAGTAAGGAGGGGCAGGAAGCACAGCTGGGGGGGATCGGGAGCTGCGAGGGTGGCTGGGAGGAAGGGGGGGGCGGGAAGCAGAGCTAGTGGGGAGAGGGGTGCAGCGGTGCTGCCCGGGGGAGATCAGGAAGAGGAACAGGCCAGCGGGAAGCAGAGCTGGCGGGGGGGGGGGCTGTCCGTGGCGCTGTCCAGGAGGAAGGGGGGGCGGGAAGCAGAGCTGGCGGGGAGAGGTGCAGCAGCGCTGGCTGGGGGAGATTAGGAAGAGGAACGGGCTGGCGGAAGGCAGAGCTGGGGGGAGGTGCAGGGGAGCTGGCTGGGGAAGATCAGGAGGGGAAGTGGTGGAGCACCGTCTGGCCAGGAAGGGGGGGTGAGCAAATTTGGCTGGCGGGGAGCAGGAGTGACCTGGGCATTTGCTGCCTGTCCCGTGCAAGCTCCTGGCGACGCAGGAGTGAGAAGGAGGTTTCCCCTCCTCCTCATACTCAACCAATTGAGGGCTCCCGGCAGCAACTGCTGCCCCACCTCCCAGCTGGGACTCCCAGCCGCTCCCTCGCCCATGCCAGGCTTCCGTCCGGTGCGCAGCCGGAAAAATCAGAAAATACCGGACATTGCACATGTCCAGTATTTTCTGATTTTTTTTACCGGACAGAGGGCGCAAACACCGGACTGTCCGGTACAATACCGGACACCTGGTAACCCTACCTTCAGCTGGTTCCTGACTTTCTGGCTGGGTGCTCCCAGTGGTCTGGCCCAGTCCTCTGCGGCTCGCAGGTCTGTGGGGCTCAGCTGGGCTCCTGGTGCAGGTGGCGTAAGGTGTCTGGGTCAGTCCTCAGGATCAGGCAGCAGCAGCAGTTTCTCCCGGGGCAGGGGCTGAGGCATGGAATCAGGCTGGTCCTCTGCAGGGTCTGCTGGGGTAGGCAGGCCGGGCTGGGCCGCAGCTTTGGCCTCCCAGGCAGGTAGGCGGTATGCGGCTTCTGGCTCCTGAAAGGTTGGAGGTCCAGGCCAGGCCTCAGTCACAGCCTCCCAGGCCAGGAGCAGGTAGTCGGCCTTGGGCTCCAGGAGAGTTGGAGGCCCAGGCCAGGCCTCGGTCACAGCCTCCCAGACTAGGAGTCCAGAGCAAGCCTTTGGTCCCTCTGCAGGCTCAGCCCTGACTGAGTCTGCTGGCTGGGCTTTTATAGTTCTAGCCTTGCCCCCTGGCTTCCGGTAAGGTGGCTGGGCAGGATCAGCCTTGGCCCAACATGGTGGCCGAAGGGGTTCCTCCTCCTCCGCATCAGTGGGTGGCCACTCTGCCCCACCACACAAAGGATTAATCACTTCTGAGTTATGAAGACAAGGGAAGGCATTTAATTCATTTGGTGGAGAGAAACAAACTGCTACCACTTGGCAGATTGAGGTTGAAGTTTTTCATGATGTCGAGTTGCCCTTTCTCCCTTCTTCTCTCCTCTTTTCCATCTCTCCTCCCAAATTCTTGCAGCCCATCCTCTCTCCCTGCCCTCATTCTTACCTCCTCTCCCTTCCTGCACTCCAGCCAAGTCCAACCCAGTTGAGGGGCGGTGTAAGCTGCCAAAATGCTTCTTAAGGCACTTCAGGTCAGAGCTGTCAGCTTCAGAACAGAGCTGGCATTTGGTGTGCTTTTGAAGCTCTGCCAGGTTTTCTCTAGCTCAACACGCACTTTAGCCCAAGGGCAGGAGGAGCCGGCCGTGCTGGCGTCCCTCCTAGCAACTCTCCCTGACTGGGGTCAGGCATATCACACCAGAGAGCAGCGCACCCTTGTGTGTCTGGCCAATGCAGAAACTCAATCAATTATATAACATGGCTATAAAAAATGTGCTGTGCAGTGTACTTTGGACAATCCTGATTCACATGTGTTCTTTTTTTTAAATTAACCTGTAAACATCATATTCTTCTTGCAGCAGTGTCCCGTGGGTGCTCCATTGTAGATGTCGGGCTTGTCCCGGCACTGCAGCTCAGAGATCTTTTTCAGCTGTAGCCCGCCGGACCACGCATGCACGAGGCGTGTCTCATGCCTTTCTCACTGTTTGTATGCGTGCAGTCCAGCTCCTGCCAATTCCTCCCGACCATCCTCGGCCACGGACGGAGTGAGTGCTCTCTCGTCATCAATCCTGTCAGGATTTGAGAGACAAAAATGTTTATAGTTATTAGTTAATTATATAGTTGTTATTCTTATAGTCGTAGTCCTAGTTAGTTATATTGTTATTCTTGATATCGTTTAAAAAAATTATATAGTTTTAGTTAGTGTGTTACTTAGTTAAAATAGGGAAAAAATGCCCGACTCAGATGGGCACTCATTCTGCATAAGGTGCCTTGGGGTGTGTCTACACTACCACCCTAGTTCGAACTAGGGTGGTTAATGTAGGCAACCGAAGTTGCAAATGAAGCCGGGATTTGAATTTCCCGGGCTTCATTTGCATATTGCCGGGCGCCGCCATTTTTAAATGTCCGTTAGTTCGGACTCCGTGCCCGCGGCTACATGCGGCACGGACTAAGTAGTTTGGATTAGGCTTCCTATTCCGAACTACCGGTACACCTCGTTCCACGAGGAGTAACGGTAGTTCCGAATAGAAAGCCTAATCCGAACTACCTAGTCCGTGCCGCGTGTAGCCGTGGGCACGGAGTCTGAACTAGCGGACATTTAAAAATGGCGGCGCCCGGCAAGATGCAAATGAAGCCCGGGAAATTCAAATCCTGGGCTTCATTTGCAACTTCGGTTGCCTACATTAACCACCCTAGTTCAAACTAGGCTGGTAATGTAGACATACCCTTGGTGAGGGACATATTCCTCAGAAATGTCCCCACTGATCTAAGCTCACGGCGCAAGCTAGGCAGGAGAGAGAGATGAGGCTGAAAATGCTCTTGTTTGACAAGGAATTGCAGCCACCAGAGACTGACTCCTCCCGCCCAACAGACTCCACTGTAATTAGCAGGCGCCAGCCCTCGTCACCCAAGCCTACTCATTCGAAGAGGAGACCTTCTCCCTCATGCTCCTTACCCCCGATGCGCGTTAGCATGGGGGATAAACCAGGCACATTGGGCACGATGTCCACTCATGGACCTGAGGGCTGCAGCACATCGGCACCTAACCCGGCGCCATCGAGAGAAGCAGCACCGAAAGTGTCTGCCGCAACTTGACCGTAACTGAGTCCTGAACCGGCACCGACATAGGCACTGATAACTGTATCAGCACCAACCACACCGGCACTGGCACCGACTGCACCAGCACCGACCATACAACCGGCGCTGCTATGATATCCAACGTCAGCATCGCTGACACAGTCGGCACCACCAGAGCATCCGGCACCGCCAGCACACCCGGCACCGCCGTGCCGATCAGTGACAGCACTGATTCTCCATGCTACTGCGCAGCTGGCACCTAAGCACATCTCAACCTCGGCTTCATCTTCACTTGATCAATCCCCGGCGCCGGCAAAGTCTTGCCAAAAGTCCCGCAAGCTGCCAACTCCCTCGCCAAACCCCGAGCAAATTGAGTTCTCTCCAGAGCCTCCTTCACCATCTCCAGCTTGTTCATTTCCTTCAAGGCATTCACCAGGACATCATACCACTAGGCAAAGTTATTACTCACCGCCATATACTTCACCTCATTACCACCATCGACAACAACGTTCACCTGCATCCTCCATGCACTCAAGGAGAAGGTCACAATCGCCCAGATCTCCTACACTCTCCAGCTGCTCTGGGCACTGTGAGATACATAGGAGCAGATACTCCTCCAGATATTCCCCATATAGCACGTGATATTATGACTGCCCTTACAGGCACTCTCACTACAACAGACACCGTTCATACTCTCCACGACGGGACACAGTATCATCACCATCCTTTTACCAGCCTCACCCCTCACATACCAGAGTTCACTCTCCTACCCTATCTGCAACAAGACCTCCTACTCCTACTGGAATTGAGCCTTCCATGCCACAGCATGCAGAACTGCAGCACGAGTAGTCATCGGATCATGAGGAAGCACAAGGGCACTTGCCTACAGACCTGTCATCATTGTCACCCGATGACACTGTCTTCCTCGGCGATGCATCATCAACTGACGACCTCTGGCAGTTTCATGAGTTGTTCAAAAGAGTCGCCAACTGTCAACAGATGCAACTCTCTGAAGTACAACAAAACCAACATTGTTTTCTTAGAAACCTCCAACTGTCCCAAAAGTCAAAAGTCGCACTTCCACTCGACGATGCAATTGTGGAGATAGCGGACAACATATGGCAAATGCCAGCATCAACTCCTGCTACTAACAAAAAAGCGGACAAGAAATATTTTGTTCCTGCTAAAGGCATGGAATTCCTCTTCACGCATCTACAACCAAATTCTCTTGTGGATGCAGCACAACAGAGGGCTAAGGCTCCTCAGTTTAGGGGCAGCAACAATGACAAGGAGAGCAAGTGTCTGGACCTGTTTGGACGGAAAGTCTACTCTTCCACGACATTAACTCTAAGGATGGCCAACTATGCTGTGCTCTTGACCAACCACAATTTTGATAATTATTCAAAATTGGTTCCACTCTTAGAACATCTGCCAGATAACAAACGCAATATACTCAAGGCGGTGGTACAAGAAGGGTACACAGCTTCCAGATCAGCTTTGCACATAGTCTTTGATACCTCAGATACGACAGCGTGGACCACCACCACATCTGTGGTCCTGCGCAGAACATCATGGCTGCAACAAGCAGCGGTGCAGAAGGACCTCCCGTCAAAGGTTGAAGATTTCCCTTTTGATAGGCAGTCTTTTTGCGGAAAAGATGGACCAAGTCCTCCATTCTGGCAGGGACTCCAGAACTACATTCAAAACTTTAGGCATGTATACCCCATCTTACCGCCAAAAGAAATATACACCCTACCAAAAACAGACTGTTTTCACACCCAATGTCCCAGTAGGAACAACAATGCAACAGGCAGAGACAACAGAGAAGACGACCTCAAACTAAAGTGTCCAATCAGCAGAGCACCCGGCAGCAAGTTTGGTGCCTTTGTCAAGTGACTGCAGGCCGTTCCACTGGCCACCCACCTTTGTGCCACAAATGCACTGTTTCACCATCGTCTAAGTTCATTCCATCAGCAATGGACCTATATTACCACCGACAGATGGGGCCTGCAGCTAATCACATTAGGCTACACCATCTCCTTTCTCTCACTTCCTCCTCCCAACCCCCCCGCTCTGTCCCTCTTCAGGGGCCCAGCTCATGAGTCTCTCTTAAAACAAGAGGTGGCTTATCTCAGCTATTGGAGCAATAGAGAGGGTTCCAGATGACTTAAAAGGCAGGGGGTTCTATTCCCACTATTTCTTGACCCAGAAAAAATCAGGAGGTTGGATACCCATTCTGAACCTTTGATGATTAAATAGGTACATTTGCAAACAACGCTTCAAGATGGTGGCCCTGGTGATTATCATTCCAGCATTGCACAGTGGAGATTGGTTTATGTCCCTCAACCTACAGGATGCCTACTTTCATGTGACCATTCACCCAGCTCACAGACGTTTTCTACACTTTCAATTAGACTCAGACCATTTCCAATACAAGGTCCTTCCTTTCGGTCTCTCATCGGCTTCCAGGGTCTTCTTGAAGACACTGGCAGTAGTAATGGCCTACCTGCGACGACTGGGAATCATCATATTCCCTTACCTCGACGACTGCCTAATTAGAGCACCTTCTTTCAATGAAGCGCTCCATGCTACCAACATAACGAGATCCATATTCAAAGCTCTTGGACTTATAATCAACATTCCAAAGTCATCTATGATACCACAGCAATCCATAGAGTTCATAGGTGCATGTATAACCACCACCAGGCAGATTTGAACCTGGGACCTCTGAAGCGGAGTATAGAAGCCTCTACCCTCTGAGCTAAAAGCCAGCTGGCTCCCAGCCCATACTGTAGAGGTCTCTTGATCTTAACCGTTGTTGTGGTCTAGGTACCACTTGCATTGCTCAGTAACCACACTAGGTGTGTAGGTTACACATGCCTCGATTCCACCAAAGCATGTGCATACTTATCCGTGAGCAGATTGTAAGCAATTAAGACCTGGTACAGGATCTCTCTATGGGTATGTCTACACTACCCCGCTAGTTCGAACTAGCGGGGTAATGTAGGCATACCGCACTTGCAAATGAAGCCCGGGATTTGAATTTCCCGGGCTTCATTTGCATAAGCGGGGCGCCGCCATTTTTAAAACCCAGCTGGTTCGAACCCCGTGCAGCGCGGCTACACGGGGCATGAACTAGGTAGTTCGAACTAGGCTTCCTAGTTCGAACTACCGTTACTCCTCATTTTTACTCCTCATACCCTATCAGTCCCAGAACGTCTAACCTCACCTGCCTACAGCTCATGGGGCATATGGTGTCTACGACATACGTCGTAGCACATGCAAGGCTACACTTCAGATGCCTGCAGCATTGGATTGCTTTGATATATATGTCAAACAACCAAGATGTCCACAGGAGGGTCATGGTACCCTCTCACATAAAGAAATCATTGGTGTGGTGGAGCGTCTTTGACAACCTGATGGACAGAATACCTTTTCATCAGCCTCAACCAACAATACAACTTACCACTGATGCATCACTGCTAGGTTGGGGCGCCCATCCACAGGGTCAACAAACCCAGGGACTATGGTCCGCTTACGAATTTCTACTACATAACAACCTACTCAAGTTGTGGGCAGTCTTCAACGCATATCGGCACTTTCTTCCCCTGATCTGCGGTCGGGTCATTTGTGTCCTTACCGACAATATGACTATGGTATACTATTTAAACAGACAGGGTGGAGCTCAATCCTGATCCCTTTGCATGGAGGCAATATGTTTATAGAATTGGTGCAACCAGCACAACATTACAGTTATCTCAGCATACCTCCCTGGCGAGCAGAACTCCACGGCTGATGCTCTGAGCAGGCATTTCTCCACAAATGGGAATTGCACCCAGAGGTAATCCATGCCATATTCCACCACGGGGGGTTTCCATCTGTGGATCTTTTTGCCATGCACCACAACGTAAAGTGCCCTCAATACTGCTCGAGAGCCAGGATAGGACGGAAGTCCATGGGAGATGCTTTCCTATATGATTGGAGTCATCATCTTCTGTATGCCTTTCCACCTACTCCCCTTATTCCCAAAGTTTTGGAGAAAATAGCAATTGAAGGAGCCCCTGTAATACTGATAGCCTCATTCTGGCCACGACAGACATGGTTTCCTTACCTGTTTTGCATGTCGATCCAGTCTCCATATCATTTTCCCAAATGCTACAACTTGCTGTCGCAGGACCACGGACAATTGATACATCCTCAACTCGACCACTTTGCTCTGACAGCCTGGTTCCTAGTTGGTTCCAACAAACAGAGATGAATTGTTCCCAAGCTGTCAAACACATCCTGCCACATAGTAGGAGATCTAACACGCGTAACACTTATCTGCATAAGTGGCAATGCTTCTCTTCATGGTGCTCCAGTGCAGGCGTGGACCCATACTCGGTCCCTATTCATCGCATTTTGGATAATCTTTTAGATCTTAAACACTCTGGCCTGTCTTGCTCCTCCCTCAAGGTGCATATTGCGGCAATCACTGCCTTTTGGCACTCTGTGGATGGCTACTCCGTATTTTCCCATCCAATGATAAAGAGATTTATGAAAGGGTTGGCTAATCTCTTCCCATACTGCAGGCAGCCCACAGACCCATGGAACGTGGAGCTAGTTTTGGATGCCTTAATTTGGCCCCCTTTCGAGATTTGGCAACTTGTGACTTACACACCCTAACAATGAAGGTGGTTTTCTGTTGGCGATAACTTCAGCACGTAGGGTCGGGGAATTATCCGCCCTCTCGGCATCACCTACACAGTGTTTACTCCCCATGGAGCAGTACTGTGTCCTCAACCAGCCTTTTTACCAAAAGTGAATTTGGACTTGCACATAAATGAACCAATAGTTCTTCCCACATTCTACCCTAAACCCCACTCCTCAGCACAACAGGCACGTCTCCATACTTTGGGGCTGTGTCTTTTGGGGCAGCTGCTTTTGCGGAAAACCTTGCCAGCTGTCTACACTGGCCGCTTTGAATTTACGCAAGAACACTGACGATCTAATGTAAGATTGTCAGTATTCTTCCGCAAATACAATGACTCTCCCATTCGGGAAAAAGCCCTCTTGCACAAATGCTTTTGCACAAAAGGGCCAGTGTAGACAACTGAGAACCGTTTTGCGCAAAAAAACCCCGATGGCGAAAATGGCAATCGGGGCTTTCTTGTGCAAAACCGCGTCTAGATTGGCGCGGACGCTTTTCCGCAAAAAGTGCTTTTGCGGAAAAGCGTCCGTGCCAATCTAGACGCTCTTTTCCACAAATGCTTTTAATGGAAAAACTTTTCTGTTAAAAACATTTGCGGAAAATCATGCCAGTCTAGACATAGCCTCTATGTCCGTCGAGTGTTAGCGCTCTATATTGACAGGACACAATGCTTTCATAAATCTCAGAGCCTCCTAGAGTCCACCATGGAACGTTCTAAAGGCCATCCCTTGTCGGCACAATGTATATCCAGAGTCATTGTCTCATGTATAATATAATTATTCCTTACAGAACAAGCCTTTTCCACATACACTGAAGGCTCATTCAGCGAGAGCAATGGCAACCACAATGGCCTTCCTCAAAGGGGTTCCCCTACGAGACATTTGCCGTGCAGCTACTAGGTCTTCCAGGTTTACATTTGCCTAACATCCTCATGACTGGTGCAGCAGTTGCCTCTGCCATCCTCTCCACGGCAGCAGGGCATTAACTCTGAATCCCACCTCCTTGAAGCAGGCTACTGCTGTGAACTCACCTACTGTGGAGCACCCACAGGACACTGCTCGAAGAAGAAGAAGAAGTTACCTTGTATAGTAACGATGGTTCTTCGAGATGTGTGTTCCGTGGGTGCTCCACAACCCGCCCTCCTCCTCTCTTTTGGAGTTCCTTGTTTATTATGTCTTTCAGACTCTAGAGGATCAGGAGGAACTGGTGGGAGCCGGAACGTGCACACATAAACGGCGCGAAAGGCGCGAAATGTGCATCGCGCGTGTGCGATCTGGTGGACTATGGCTGAAAAAGATCCCAATCTCCGGCGCCAGGACAAGGTTGACACCTACAGTGGAGCACCCATGGGACACACATCTCAAAGAACCATTGTTACTGCACAAGGTGAGTAACTTCTTCTTTTCTTTCTATCAGCAATGGGTACTTTAGTTTCCTTCTAAAGTTCTGTAGATACTATTCTGCTCGCTATCCAGAGATAGAGAATTAGATTTCCGCTTCAGCACACATGTACATAAAAGGTAGGAACTACTAGCTGAGAGCAAAAGTTATCTGGAGTAGATGGTAGGCTGAAGTTCCTTCTGCACATAGCTGTCCTGATGGGAGTTAAACATTCCAAGACATTTTTTAAAGAGTAGATGGAATTCCTTCTCTCAGTAAAACAATTTCCAATGCCCTAATTTTTACATAATCTATTTTTGAGCTCATAATGTCTACAATCATCCCATAGAGGCATTGTGCTACTCTAGATCAAATCTGAATTAATTGCCCCGTGAAACACCTTTTATATATATATATATATAAAACTTAGTATGAAATATGTCATACTGACTCCAGTTTTCTTCTCAGTGCCAAGATATTTTCCTTGTCTATTAAGAAACTGTGTTTCTCATTAATAGAATTGTGCTAAAAAAGATGCTCATATCTTGATACTTAGATACTATGATGATGAATATACTGGAAGATCCAAGATGGATAGATAACTGCTTATGACTTTCAGAGAACCAAGGTTTCTTTTTCCAGTAAGTCTGGATAAGCTAAACTAAACTAAAAAGGTTTCAGTATTTTTACAAAATACATCTCAGAAGGCTTACTAATATGCTATGAAATATTATCACAGCTCCCTGAACTACCTTTGCTGAATACATTATTAAAGAACATTTTGTGATGTGTTATCTTTGCTATTTTGTTGGGCTCATTTGCTTGCTTACTGGACTTGTTGAATAAGGGCCTATAGAGTGAACTTTGCTTGCATGTGTAGTCAGTTTCACAGGAAGCACTGAGACAATCCATGTGAGTAAGGGCTGCAGGATCTGACCTTAAATGTTTGAGGCAACTTGTAGCTTGTTACGTGTGGCCAGATTGTTGAGTGCAAAGGCAGCCCTATTGACTTTATTTGTGTTAGCCAGTGTACAACAAGTTGCAAGATTGGGGCTTAAATTACTCCTTTGCAAACATCAGTAATTCTCAGTAGCTGTATTAATAGCTGGAGAGATTTAGCAAAGTTATTCAAAATTGACAAATACTCCAGTTTTTTTACTGATACAATTTCAAATATAAAATAAGTACATACATTCTAGGTTCTATACATTAATAAGTATTCATATAGTCTGGAAAATTGCAATTCTGGCTTCATACAATGTCTGTTTGAATTTTAAAGAATCCATAATGTTAGCCATCAAAACAGAAAAGTCCCATAAATCTGGATGACATATTTTAAATGTTCTTATAGTCTGGAAATTTATGAAGGCATAAAGGAAAAATAGTTTTCTCTTGGATGAAATAGGGAAAATATTTAAGCTAGCTTGCCATTTTTACTATCACACTGTACATTTTTTTTACTGAGTATAGCTGACAGTTTTAAATATATTTCCTGATAGTTGGCAATCCAATTCACCTTTTGCTTAAATCTGTAAGGACTCTGGCTTTTGTAGTTTAAATCTTTAAATCTGTAACCACTCTGGCTCCAGTGGTTTAGTTGGGAGACAAGCAAACAACTCTGACTGTTTTGGAACCCTTTCTATCCCCACACTCCAGCTGTGTGCCCCTATTGCTTTACTAACCTGACCAGCATTTGAAAAAGGCAAGTCTGATGTTATAAAAATCAAAACATTTTGTAGACCAGTGTTTTCTGCCAAATTCACATCTGTTTTGTGGGTGGCTGAGGGCCACAGATGTCTGTCTTGCTTCTGTGTATATTTTGTCACTGGAGCTGCACGCACAAACTAGCTTTCTTGGCATCTGTGCAAGTGTTTTGCTTAGTGGCTGACTTCATTAACAAAACTGTTTTAAAATGCATTTTCAATATTTCAGACTATATTCTTTCTACTTCTCAGACAGCTCTGTTTGTGTTTCTGCCAGGATAATTGGTTTGATGGACTACATGTCCCAGAAGCCACTAGTGTGTTAAGGAAATTATACTGGGATGCAAGTTATCACTGCAGACAGATGTGGTTCATTAGTCTAAAACAGAGCTAGGGAACCCAAGGTCCAGGGACTGGATGCAGCTCCCAGTTTGCCTGGATCTGGCCCCTGGTGCACAGGGCTCCACGTAGCATTGGGGAGCTACACTGGTGGAGGGTGGTGGTTTTTTTCTCACTTATGTGCAGTCTCTGATTGATTTTTCTGTGGGTTGGTGGCCCCTGACCCAAAAAAAGGTTCCTCACTCCGGTCTAAAAGATCATTCCAAGCAACTGTTTACTGTAAGACTTTCCAATAGCCTCTGAAAGAAAGGACTGAGAAGACTACGGAGGAGAATAGCAGTAGCAAGGTTTAACAAAATCTCCAGACCTAGTTTGAACTTCATGATAATTGACAAATTCTGTCATGTACAGATTGTTTCATGAAATAAATAGGCATGAAGAGTACCTACACATGCTACTGCTCCTTTCTACTGCAATGGCCTATACTTCTTCAAGTGATGTCCCTGTGGGTGCTCCACGGTTGGTGTCAGGCTCATCTTTGATAACAGTGATTGGGTGGGCTGCACATGCATGAGCGGAGAGCAGCACTCCAGCCTTTGAAGTAGCATGCGCGGTGCGCTTCTCTTCCTTCTTCGCTGCCCTCAGCCACAGATGGAGCTCAGTTCTCTCCTCCTCAGCGCACTCTGGAGGACAAAGCATAAGATTACCAGATTAGATAGTCCTGAGGCACTCCGGACTACCTTCTTTTTACACAGAAAACAAAAACAAAACAAACAAACAAAAAGCCGCCCCCACCAACTTTTACCGCCATGCATCGCCAAGCCGCAGTAAGCAAACAAAAGAAAAAGGGAACAAACCAGCGACCCACAAACAGTCTCAGCTGCTTGTATACCTATAAATAGCTTTGGGAGACTTGCCAGATTCTGCTAAGGAGAAAAGATGTGGCAAATGCTGAGAATTTATGCCAGCCTCTGATGCCTACAGCGAATGTATATGCTGTTTGGGGGACACATGTACTTCAGAAATGTGTCCATTGCTGTAGCCTCAAAACCAGAGCTCACAAAGAAAGGGAGAACACAGTGCACACGCAGTCTATGGATAGAGCCCTGGACCCCCATAATTATGAAGGAGCAATAAGGGCTCAAGTGCAACTTCTTCTCAGGGCAAATATCCAAGCCCTTTTCCTCAGAGAACATGCTCAGAACCTAGACCCTCACCAGCCCAATCTCTCACCTCAAGAATTAGCAAAGGAGATGAGCCAGGCACTTCAGGCACGGCAAAGTCTCGAACCTTATCAATAACGGGCTCAAAGATGCACTCGAAACAGCCCTCAAAATCAGCTACCACAAAAAGAGCACCTAGCAAGGGCCCTGAGGTGATAGAGGTGCCACTGGCATAAAGGACACCTGGCTTGCCGCAGGCACATTCAGGATCCCTGGCACATTGCCACCTGTGGTACAACATTTGCCTGTGGCACAGGAAACCGATAGGGCTACCTCCAGCCGCCCCCTAGTACCCTACACTAACTCTAGGTCCCCTCGGGTCACGGCTATATACATGCCACCACCACAAGTGCCGACCAGCGCGGAAGTGGGTCACAAGCCTGCATCCCATTGCCATTCCTCAGGTCACAAAATACAAGGGCCACCAGGACATGACGGGGTCTAGGACTCTGTCCCCTCCTGAGCCTTTACCATGACACTGTTTACAATCCCCACTAGGAACAAAGGGCTCGCCACGATCACTGTCCTCATCACAATTCAGTGCCTACCACGGGGATACAGGGAGTATGTTTTCCTCACAACACTCCTCCCCTCTGCGAAGAGATAGGTCTGTTCAAGATAGGTCTCCAACCTCCTGTTCTCTTTTTGGTGAGAAAGAACAGGAGGTTGGAGACCTATCTTGAACCTGCGCCAATTAAACAAATATCTTCACAGGCAATGCTTCAAAATGGTCATGCTCACCACAATAATTCCAGCACGGGATGGGGAGACTGGTTCACAGCCTTAAAGACCTTAAAGATGCATATTTTCACATCACAATACACGCTGCACACAGGCGCTTCCTATGATTCACGGTATCCTCAGACCACTTTCAATAAAGAGTCCTCCCATTCGGACTTTCCTCTGCCCCAGAGTCTTTTCCAAGACCCTTGCGGTGGTCACGGCATATCTAAGATGCAATGGAATTACAATATTCCCCTATCTAGACAATTGTCTTATCTGAGATCCCTCACAATGGAGCATCAAAGACATGATCACATTCACAAAGACCACACTTCAGTCACTGGGCTTCATCATGAACAAGCAGAAATCCATACTACGCCCCATACAATCTTTGGAGTTCATAGGGGCTTGTATAGACTCCACAACAGCTCGAGCCTATCTCCCCAATCACCAGTTTGACAATATAAGAAATCTCGTTATGACCATTACCACCAGCCCAATGGTACCCATTATAATGTGCCTCAGACTTATGGGGCACATGGTGGCTACCACATATGTGGTCCTGCATGCCAGGCTGAGCTTCTGTTGTTTTCAACACTGGATCTCTTCAGTGTACACACCAGCCAGTTGTCAGATGCACAGGTGCATTTCCCCTCCCCCAAGAGTTCTCACTTCCCTACAATGGTGGACACAGGCACATAACCTCTACAACGGGGTGCCTTTCCACCAGGACCAGGAGCGGCCTGAGGCCGGTTGCGGCAGTTGGTGCCCCAGGCAGGCGGCGCAATTGGCGTCCCCACCTGTATGGCCGTGACGTCATCATCGGGCGCCCGGGGTAGCGGTGCTCTAGGCAACTGCCTAGTTTGCCTAGGCTCACGGGCTGCCCCTGACTGGGACCAGCCATCCAAACAAATTATGATGGACGCCTCACCGATGGGATGAGGGACACACTTCCAAAAACAGTTTGCACAAGGGAAATGGTCCAAAGACTAGTCAAGACTGCACATAAAACTGCTCAAGCTTTGAGCAGTCCAGAACTCATGCAAGCACTTCCTCCCTTACATCCAAGGCTCTTTCATGTGGATCCTCACTGACAATATGACAACTATGTTTTACATCAACCGCCAAGGGGGTGCGAGATCGCAGTCACTATGCACAGAGGCAATCAGGCTTTGGAATTGGTGCATCCACCACAATATTACCTTTCGGCAGAATACCTGCCTGGAGACAAGAGCATTATGGCAGATACCCTCAGCTGCAACTTCCGCACAAGAACACGAGTGGGAACTACACAATCAGATCACCCAGAAGCTATTCCATCGATGGGGGATACCACAAATAGATCTTTTTGCTCCGAATGCCCCCCATACTGCTCCCGAGTGGGCCTTCCCACCCATTCCTCTCATTCCCAGAGTCCTCCAGAAGATACAGACGAATGGGGCCGAAGTGATCTTGATAGCCTCAGCCTGGTCCCGACAGACATGGTTCACAAATCTTTATCACCTGTCTCTACGACCTCCCTACTCACTTCTGAACAACCCAGACCTGCTCTCTCAGAACCAGGGTCAGTACTTCACCCCCAACCACAAATGCTACACCTGACAGCATAGGACCTATCTGGTTCTTGGGAGTGGCGCAACAGTGCTTCCAACAAGTGAAAAATATTCTGCTACATAGCAGGAGAAAAACGATATGCAAGACTTACCTATACAAGTGGCACCGGTTTACACAGTGATGCGCACACAGTGCACTCGAATCATCCAGGGCACCACTCTACCACGTATTGGAGTACAGCATGCACATGAAACAACAATGTTTGTCAATTTCATCACTTCTGGTGTATATGGCCACCATTAAGGCTTTCCACCCTTCCATTGAAGGGTTCTCCATATTAGCATACCCCATCTCAAAAAGATTCTGGAAGGGCCTGCAGAACCTTCACCCACCTCAAAAACCCATTCCCCCTATGTGGGACTTAGAATTGGTAGTACATTCACTCACAAGACCACCCTTTGAACCAATGGCAACTGCACCACTTACCTTTCTTACCATGAAAACATTGTTCCTTCTGGTGATCACGTCTACAAGGCAGGTCAGTGAACTCGCAGCTCTCACGTCCTTGCCTCTATACATGACCTTTCACAAGCACAACATCATCCTGCGGCCATACCTGTCCTTACCCGAAGTGAACTCAGAATTCCATATCAATGAACTGATAATCCTTCCCACTTTCTACCCAAAACCACATCATTTCAGGGAAGAAGCCATATTACACACCTTGGATGTCATAAGGGCAATTGCCTTCTATCACAGTAGAACTTAATCCTTTCGATCATCCCGGAGATTGATGGTTTCTGTGGCCGAGAGGTCCAAGGGAAAACCACCGTCTTCTTAGTGCATATCAAAGCTCATAACATCATGCATTACTACATGCTATCAAGTATCAAAGGTGAAGCCATGTTAGTCTGAATCTGCAAAAGCGCCGAGGAGTCCTTTGGCACCTTATAGACTAACAGATTTATTGGAGCATAAGCTTTGTGGGTAAAGACCCACTTCATCAGATGCTTATACTCCACTAAATCTGTTAGTCTATGTCATAGGCTCCTTCCCCACTCTGGCACGATAAATGCAGAAGTGGGGGCCTGCAAAAGTACCCCAAAACCTCTTCTTTCCAAGCTTTGGTATAAAACTTCCCTCCAAAATCTTAAAAACCTAGATTTTGGGGATAAAAATTGGCTGCCACCACCCCAGTAATGATAAGAAAAATCAGGGGAGAGATCACTTGGGAAATCTTACCTTAAAGTAAAAACCAGGAGAAACAAAAATTAACCAATGCCAGGTTAATAAAAAGAAAAGAGAAAGAACATTTATTATTGCCACAATATTTCTGTTGCAAGCATAATGACTAGATGGAAAAGCCACAAATTAATATAGTAATGGGGGGAACCCCACCATGGGCCAAGACTTAATTACAAAGGAGAGCAAAACCCATTTTTTAAAATGCACAGACATCAGATCCCATTTCCCAAATCATAAAACAATAAAACCATAGGGTATGTCTACACTACCCCGCTAATTCGAACTAGCAGGGTAATGTAGGCATACCGCACTTGCAAATGAAGCCCGGGATTTGAATTTCCCGGGCTTCATTTGCATAAGCGGGGCGCCGCCATTTTTAAAACCCCGCTGGTTCGAACCCCGTGCAGCGCGGCTACACGGGGCTCGAACCAGGTAGTTCGGACTAGGATTCCTATTCCGAACTACCGGTACACCTCGTTCCACAAGGTGTACCGGTAGTTCGGAATAGGAATCCTAGTCCGAACTACCTAGTTCCACAAGGTGTACCGGTAGTTCGGAATAGGAATCCTAGTCCGAACTATCTAGTTCCACGAGGTGTACCGGTAGTTCGGAATAGGAATCCTAGTCCGAACTACCTAGTTCGAGCCCCGTGTAGCCGCGCTGCACGGGGTTCGAACCAGCGGGGTTTTAAAAATGGCGGCTCCCTGCTTATGCAAATGAAGCCCGGGAAATTCAAATCCCGGGCTTCATTTGCAAGTGCGGTATGCCTACATTACCTTCCTAGTTCGAACTAGGAGGGTAGTGTAGACATACCCTAACTGATTTATCTAAACCTTACCCTACTTATAGATAGTGAAGAGTCTGTTCTTGGAGGGAGACATTCTATTCCCTCAGTAGCTGGAGAGAAACTGCCCAGAGACAAAGGAGGGAAAACTCCCCAAATTCCTTTGTCCAAGTATGAAATTCCTACTTGCATTCCTATTGGCTAACTCTACCTGGCTTAGCTAAGGGACATAGTTAACCCCTTAGTCCTCAGGCTGCTGGCTAACCCTCATAATCATGACAATCTATAAGGTGCCACAGGACTCCTCGTCACTCCTACATGCTACTCGCTCCAGAATAGGGCATTACCAACGAATTCAAAGGTCCACTCTACCAGAGCTATGGGGACATCAGCTGCTTTCCTAAAGGGAGTCTTATTCCAGGAAATATGCAGAGCAGTGACATGATTGTCTAAACACACCTTCATAAAGCAATAGTGATAGAAATGTAGCCGTGTTAGTCTGGTGTAGCTGTAACAAAAAACAGGACTATGTAGCACTTTAAAGACTAACAAGATAGTTTATTAGGTGATGAGCTTTCGTGGGCCAGACCCACTTCCTCAGATGAAATAGTGGAAGAAAATTGTCACAACCATATATACAAAAGGATACAATTAAAAAAATGAACACATATGAAAAGGACAAATCAAATTTCAGAACAGAAGGAGGATGGGGGTGGGGAAGTAAATGTCTGTGAGCTAAGGATATTAGAGGTGATAATTGGGGAAGCTATCTTTGTAATGGGTAAGATAATTAGAGTCTTTATTCAAACTTGAGTGTAAAGTGTCGAATTTAAGCATGAATGACAGTTCAGAGGATTCTCTTTCAAGTGTAGTCTTAAAAAGCCTTTGAAGCAGGATGCAGGTTATCAAGTTGTTGAGACAATGTCCTTTCTGGTTGAAATGGCAAGAAACTGTTTTTTCTTTGTGATCCTGTCTAATATCTGTTTTGTGGGCATTGATCCTTTGGCGAAGTGTCTGAGACGTTTGTCCAATGTACATAGCAGATAGACACTTTTGGCACATGATAGCATAAATTATATTTCTGGATGCGCAGGAATATGTGTTCTTGATGTTATAACTCACTTGGTTAGGTCCAATAATGGTATCAGCAGAGTGAATATGTGGACAAAGCTGGCAACGGGGTTTGTTGCAAGGGAAGGTACCAGGGTTGGTATTAGTGTGGTATGTCCTGTGGTTGTTGGTAAGAATCATCTTGAGGTTAGGTGGTTGTCTATAGGAGACTATGGGTCTGTCTCCCAGAGCCTCTCGGCGTTTAGTATCCTGTTCCAGTATAGGCTGTAGTTTATTGATAATGTGTTGGACAGGTTGAAATTGGGGGCTGTAGGTGATGACAAGTGGTGTTCTATTGTTGGTTTTCTTGGGTCTGTCTTGAAGTAGTTGGTTTCTAGGTATTCGTCTGGCTCTTTCAATTTGCTTTTTTATTTCTCCGGGTGGGTAGTTGAGGTTTATAAATGCTTGATAGAGATTCTGAAGTTTCTGGTCTCTGTCAGTGGGATTAGAGCAGATGCAGTTGTATTGAAGGGCTTGGCTGTAGATGATGGATCGTATGGTGTGTTCTGGATGGGAGCTGGAAGCATGTAGGTAACTGTATGAGTAAGTGGGTTTTCTGTAGAGTGTGGTGTCTAATTTTCCATTGCTGATTTGTACTGTGGTGTCCAGGAAATGGATCTCTCGTGTAGAATGGTCCAGGCTGAGATTGATGGTGGGGTGTAGGTTGTTAAAATCTCTGTGGAATGTCTCCACTGTTTCTTGGCCATGCGTCCAGATCATAAAGGTATCATTGATGTAGCGTAAGTAGAGAAGGGGTAAAAGGGGACAGGAGTTGAGGAAACGTTCTAGGTCAGCCATAAAGATATTAGCATATTGTGAGGCCATGCGTGTACGCATGGCTGTGCCGCTGATCTGGAGGTATAAGTTGTTCTCAAACTGGAAATAATTGTGGGTGAGAACAAAGTTACATAGGTCTGCTATCAGATTAGCAGTGGTGTCCTCTGGGATAGTGTTTCTAATTGCTTGTAATCTGTCTTCATGTGGGATGTTGGTGTATAGAGCTTCTACATCCATGGTGGCAAGGATGGTGTTATCGGGGAGGTTATCGATGTTTTGTAGTTTCCTTAGGAAATCAGTAGTATCTCGGAGATAGCTGGGGGTGTTGGTTGCATAGGGTTTGAGAAGAGAGTCTACATAGCTGGATAAAACAGTAGTGAGCGTGCCGATACCAGAGATGATGGGACGTCCGGGGGGTCCAGATTTATGGATTTTGGGAGGCAGATAGAACAATCCTGGTCGGGGGTCAGAAGGTGTTTCTGTGTGGATTTGTTCCCGAGTAGCTGTAGGGAGGCTTTTAAGGAGACAAGTATCAGAGGGGTAGCCGTGTTAGTCTGAATCTGCAGATTCAGGAGACATTTTAAGGAGACAGTGTAGTTTCTTTTGGTATTCCGAGGTGGGATCAGAGGAGAGAGGTTTGTAAAATGTGGTGTTGGAGAATTGTCTGGTTGCCTCCTGGTTATAGTCAGCCTTATTCATAATGACCACAGCACTCCCTTTGTCAGCTGGTTTGATTATAATGTCCAGGTTGTTTTTGAGACTCTGGATGGCATGGTCATAAAGCATTACACTATTCCACCATGCTCCACAACAGATACCGCAGTAGCCAGTGCGGTTCTCTCCACAATCTGTATCAATTGATCGAAGCCCACCGTCTGTGGAGCACTCAGGGGACTATCACTTGAAGAAGAGAGAAGTTACTCACTTCGTGCAGTAACGATTGTTCTTCGAGATGTGTCCCCCTATGGGTGCTCCACTACCCGCCCTCTTCCCCACTTCTTTGGGCAATAGTAGCAGCCTATGAGGGCGTCAAAGAAGAAACAGAGGAGAAGCAGGCTGCACGTGCTACTTCAAAGGTGGGAGCACCGCTTCTCTGCTTGTGCATGCGCAGCTGGCCCTATTACTGCTATCAAAGTCTCTGATCTGTGGTGCCAGGACAAGCCTGACACCAACTGTGGAGCATCCATGGGGACACACATCTCGAAGAACAATCGTTACTGCACAGGGTGAGTAACTTCTCTTTTCCTGTGCCCCTAAAGCTGTCCAATATGTTCTAGCTTGGTGAAATACTGCAAGAAAACCCTTTCTTGAATGATGAAAGACAAGCACTAGTGAGAATAGCAGTAAGAATTCAAACCCTGGATTTGTCCCTCTCGAAGATGACCTACAAAGAATAAATTATGGCTTTGTCCCTATTCTCCATGCTGTATAATGAATGTCTGAGGGCCGCGGTCTTTAAAAGTGACTAGTGATTTCTGACATTATACTCAAAGAGGCTGATAAAGGAGGTGCTATTGTCATCACATATAGGTCAGACTACCAAAAGGAGGCTGCCAGACAACTCTTCAATACCACGTTCTAGAGGCCACTATCCTCTGATCCCACTGAGGAGTACACAAAGAAACTACACCATTTGCTCAAGACACTCCCTACAAAGGCACAGGAACAAATCTACACAGACACACCCCTAGAGCTCCAACCAGGGTAATTCTATCAACTACCCAAGATCCGTAAACCTGGAAATCCTGGATGCCCCATCATGTTGGGCATTGACACTCTCACTGCAGGACTTTCTGGATATGTTAACTCTCTATTCAGACCCTACGCCACTAGCACTCCCAGCTATCTCCAAGACACCACTGACTTCCTGAGAAAACTACAAGGCATTGATGATCTTCCAGAAAACACCATCATAGCCACCATGGATGTAGAAACAACGAGAAGTCCTGTGGCACCTTATAGAGTAAGACAGTGGTCCCCAACCTTTAGAGGCTCCCGGGCGCCCGGGAGGTGGGGCCTCTCACGCGCCGGGCGCCCGGGGGCGGGGCCGCGCATCCTGGGGCACGCCAGGGGACAGGGATGCCCTTGCACCCGGTGCCGGCATGTGCCCTAGGGCCGGGGCTGGGGCCGCCCAAGCGCCTTGTGCTGTGGGCCCGGGGCCGGCGCTGCCGCCCGAGCCGCGCGTCTGGGGCCGGCCCCGGTGCCGCTCGAGCGCCGCACACCCGAGCGCCCGCATGTGCCCTAGGGC
Source organism: Pelodiscus sinensis (assembly GCF_052426305.1). Classification (NCBI taxonomy): domain Eukaryota; kingdom Metazoa; phylum Chordata; order Testudines; family Trionychidae; genus Pelodiscus; species Pelodiscus sinensis. The sequence continues at coordinate 30,778,501 of NC_143059.1, read as the reverse complement.
CGCCCGAGCGCCGCGCACCCGGCGCCAGTGCGTGTCGCACGCCTGGGGCCGGCACCTCCTGTGCGCCGTGGGCGGGGCCGGCCCAGGTTGTCGGCGGGCGCACACAAATGCTCTGGCGGGCGCCATGGCACCCGCGGCCACCGCGTTGGGGATCACTGGACTAAGAGATTTATTGGAGCATAAGCTTTCGTGGGCAAAGACCCACTTTGTCAGATGCATGTAGTGGAAATTCCAGAGGCAGGTATAAATATACAGGCACATGAAAAGAAAGGAGTACCAATCAAGAGGAAGGCCAGAGGTAACGAGGTCAATTCAGTCAGGGAGGATGTGGCCCACTTCTAGCAGCTGACGTGGAGGTGTGAATACCAAGAGAGGAAAAACTGCTTTTGTAATTGGCTAGCCATTCACAGTCTTTGTTTATTCCTAAATTGATAGGCGGCCGGACGGGAACATGCAAATAAAGCCCGGGATATTTAAATCCCGGGCTTCATTTGCAACTCCGGTTGCCTGATTCACCTACCTAGCTCAAATTAACGAGTTAGTGTAGACATACCCTGTGAGAGTGAGACAGGTGATTAATGACAGACTTTCAGATGATTAATTTATTCATCTTCATAAGATCTCGTATCTCTCTAAAATGCCATTTTTCTCTTTAAAATGCCAGGATGTTAGGACATGAAACATTTCCTTCCACTGTATGAGTTCAGACTTTCTGCTCATGGAAATCACTCATTGCTGCATGATTTAAGTTGATACAATTGCCATGGAAAATCTAACTGTTCTGGACTTAGTTGACAATACCAGGGATATCATCAGAGAACAAAGCACCCAATCATTTGGTTGTTGCTTTATAAAAATAGACCATACATTAAAAGAAGAAAGACATTAACTCTGTACCTGGCCATGCATGACCTTGTAAATCAGAATCCAAGTGAGGAAAGGAGTAGGAGTGCAGCTAGGCTTGGCTTTGGGGCTGTGTTTAAGTGTTGCTATGGAGACTGTTCAGATAGACTGTACATGTGTGTGCATGCGCGCGCGAGTTTTAAAATATTTTTTTGGTGTTACATCTTTTGAAGAGAGTCTGTCTCTTGCCTTGTGTGGAAACAATCAGCCCTCTGTGTTCCTGAAATGAAAGGCGTTTTCATGTGGTTATATGATAGGCGCCCCGGAAAAGAAGGATATTCTAGCTTTGTCATCCTGCTGTCAGTTCTGCTTCACAGTGTTTTTCTACAAACAGAGCAAGGGAAGATTATTTTAACCATTTCCAGCTCCTGGAAGGCATGTGAATTAGGACTTCATAAGATGAATGCATAGAAAACATGAGAGGCGAAGGGGTGGGAGGAGAGAGATGATGATGTGGTCTGGGGCAGTGTTTCTCAACCAGTGGTACGAGTACCTTTAGGGTACTTGAGAGAAGTCTGGGGGGTACGTAAACACAACTGAAATTTGGAGAAAACTGAAAATTTGTTTTACGTTTTTCAGCACTTTATTATTTTTGTACTTTTTACACCCAAACATTTCATCGCCCGCCTGGCTACAGTAGGTACTGGGGGTACTTATAATTTTTTTTTTTTAAAAGGGGTACTTTATGAAAAAAGGTTGAGAAACACTGGTCTGGAGAGATCTTGCAGAGTGAGTGGGAACAGAGTGAATTCAAAGTTTGTTAAAGGAGGAGTGAGGAAAGGTCTTGTGTACTGAAGGGGGAAGCGAGGGGGGAATTACATCTGCAATCTAGCAAGTTTCCTTTATCTGTGAATGATATTCTGGTGTCTCTGGGACATTTCTGTCAGCTGCCCTTCAGAAAGAACTCCTCATAGGACCTCTTCAGGGTGGCAGAAAGATAATTCTCTTCAGCAAAATCCACAACAGCAAAGGATGCTGGAAGAGAGACTGAAAACTTTGTGTCAGAGGCTTTTCCTGATTTTTTTTCCATGGGGGATGGGTGTGAAGTGCTTTTAGAGGGCTGGGGGTAAGGCAGTGATGTATCAAGGCAATAATGCACATTCTAAAACATTGCATCAATGCCACAGAGTTAAATTGCTGGACTTGAAAAACTTTTCAGACTGCATAACCATTGACGGTCCATAGTGAGGATAGGTACCTGCATCCAGCATATTTTTGTCTCCTTCAGTTGGGAGTGATATGGAGGGGAGTGTGCTTTCTGGGGCTGTACACCTGGTCGAGAGGCTACTTAACAAATACAATGCCTTTTCCTTCAAGGAATTAGCAACATGATCCTTTTGGAGAGGGAACCACCTCTGTGCAGGATGATTGTGTTGTGTTCCCAAAGAGGGTTTTAAAATGGATGTAATGAGAGCCATGAACAGAAATACCTGCTTCTTAAAAGATTGTTACACTGCTTCTCCTGAACTGGGATACGACATAGATAAATCCTTCCCCCAAATCAGAACTACTCAAATAGGAACCTCTCTATATGTAGGCATAGGAGGAGCTCAGAACTGCTAGTTACTATACTGGCACTCATGCGAGGGGAAAGAGGAGTACCGCTGGCACTGTGCTGTAGTCGCTCTCTGGAAATTAAAAAGCATCACGCGTCTCTATCACACAAAGATGGACTAAATCCTTGAGGTTTCGCTCAGCGGGGGATCTCTTGACTGTGGCTCACTAGAGAGTTCCAAAAGAAGTTGAAAAGCTGAAAAAGAGTATGAACCTTCAGAGAGATACTGCTTGTTCCAAGTCTAACTGGAAAGAGATCTGCAGTTACTATCTGTGTTATTTTCATGTGGTGAAGAAGCAATTGTGAGAGACAAAATATTAAACTGCTTTTTAAAGATGTTGCCTGCCAGTGTCTCTCTTCTTACTGATTCACTGCAGTGGTTCAGATGAATAGTCCTGTGAAGAAAACTAGCAGATCCTCTGTACTGTCTTAGCATCTGGAGAAGTTTGTCTGTTGTTATAGGCATGGGAACATTTTAGAAGTCAATATTTGGGTTATTTTTAACTTTATTTTCTATTTTGTTTTTCTCCCTAGGTGGATGAAATTTATCATGATGAGTCCCTAGGGGTTCATATTAACATTGTCTTGGTCAGAATGATCATGGTGGGATACAGACAGGTAAATACAGGGGTATGTGAGCAGAAGATGCTATATGGAGGGGGGGTTGTTTCACAATTTGTATCATGCTCAGGCTTGGGCTGAGGGATGCAATGAACGTCCAGACTGGGTTATGTCTATAAAAAGAACATCATTAGCTAACTTCCTCGTCTGTCTGCACCCACTGCTTTCAGATTGTGTATATGTCTGGGGAGATGACTCAGGATTCAGTCTAGTTATATATTAGTGTTTGCATTAGAGATCCTCTCTCTCACAGCCAAGCTTCTATATGAGTTAATCATCAGTGCAATATGTGTATGATATCAAAATCTGCTACATAGAAATGATTGGGATCTCACAAGGTCAGCAACCAGCATTCTAACTTCAGCACAGGACCTGCTAAAATGCAGCTACAATTATTAAAAATAACATGCCATGCAGTGCTGTAAATTTGCCCAGTGCTTTACAAACAGTTCCTTGCTCTGAAGATCTATTTTTGATCTCTTGCTAAAGTGTGAAAGTCAAACAGGTTTCTGTTCAAACATATTACAGGAGTTCCATTCCCTCTGTAAGCAGCTGCACATGCTGTGGCTTTGCTAGACTGAAATGAAACTATCTTGAATCTCTCTCAGTTTACTGTGAGACTTGCTAAAATTCCTAGACTCCAAAGATTTTCCTTCTATGGAAGGCAGACATGAGGACATCTCTGCCTTACAGTACCCCTGTGTTTTTATTGAGAGCTCTTACCCTTCCCCCACTGCTGCTGCTGACTACAGCTCTGAGCTGGCTTGGAAGGGGTAGGGCAAGAGGGTTAATCTCCCAGTAATTAACATCTTATTTGGTTAACTGAGGTTAATTTTTGGTTGCAGGGATTTTCTGTCACATCACTATGCAGAGAGAAGCTTTTTGAATGGGCACTGTGGAGTTTGTTTTTTGTTTTAATATAGCTGTACTCATTTTGTGTTCTTTACCAAGACAAAGAGCACTGTGGAGTGTGTGTGTAATATGTAGTAAGAGTGAAGGCACAACTCTCCCCTGTCATCTTCAAAAGGGAATTAAGTGAATAGCAACAGTGTGGGGTTAGTGTCTATTGGCAGTAATAATTAGTCCTTACATATGCCCCAATTCAGGAAAATGTTGCTGCTCAGGAGAGGTCATACACATATGCTCAAGTCCTATTAAATTCCAGTGAAGCACGTGCTTAAGTGCTATCCTGAATAGGGAAACACACTTAAATAATTGCTTTTGCAAATTGGGGCCTTCACAATTCTCCTAATTTAAAGCATGGAACAACTGTTAATCAGTCCTCACAACAGTTCATAAGGTAACTTTTCATTCCTATTTTACAAGCAGGGAAACCAAAGCACAGAAAGGTTGGGTGAATTGCCCAAGGTCACAGAGTAAATCAGTGTCAGGATCAGGATTGGAGTCGGTTAGTTTGCTGCTTGGTCCAGTGGACAACATTACCTCTCAGGACATGTCTATACTCAGAAATTATTTCAAAATAACTTCTTTTGAAATAATAACTCCTAAAATAATAATTTTGAAATAGCATGTCCACACTATGGGGAAGCCTTGAAATTAGTCCAAGGCAGACTCCCCCCTTAGGCTACATCTATACTACTTCCTTCTTGCGCAAAAGCCTATGCAAGTGAAGCGTGGATTAGCATATTGCCATGCTTAATTTGCATAATTAATCAGGGGCTGTTTTTGCTCAAGAAGCTTTTGTGCAAAAAGAAGCTGTGCAGATGGCTCCTTTTTGCACAAAAACCCCTCTTGCACAAAAAGGAGCCATCTACACAGCTCCTTTTTGCACAAAAGCCTCTTGCGCAAAAATGGCCCTTGGTTAATTATAGAAATGAAGCACGGCAATATGCTAATCCATGTTTCATTTGCATAGGCTTTTGTGCAAGAAGGAAGCAGTATAGATGTAGCCTTAATATGCATGCACTACCTCGACTTAGAGCCCCAGCAAGCACTGGGGAGTAATTACTTTGAATGACTCTGGGGAGTACTTATTTCGAAATAGCAGCAGTGGAGCATCCGCACTACCACTATTTCAAAATAATTATTTCAAAGTAAGTGTTACTCCTTGTGGAAAGCAGGAGTTGTTATTTTGAAATAACCAGACCCTTATTTCGAAATAATGGGCTGGGTAGTGTGGACACTCTGCTTGTTATTTTGAAATAACTCCCTAGAGTAGATCAGGGCTCAGTGAGTGGGAGTAAAATCTTATAGGTTCAAATCCTGATTTTGTCACTTACTCACTGTAATCTTAGACCACTCTGCCTGTTTCCCTTTCTGTAAACAGAATATTTAAATCAAAGGGCTGTCAGCTGATGTGGAACACCAAGATCCTCTCATTAAAAGCGCAGAAACGTACACCATAAACCCAGTGTTGTGATCATGCTAACACAAATGGGCTACGTCTACACTGGCCCCTACTTCGAAGTAGGAATAAGAGATCCTCCGGAAAAGGGCTTTATTCCGGAGGATCGCGCCAGTCTAGATGCTTTTTTCCGGCTTTTCCCCAAGCCGGAAAAAAAGCGGCGGCCATGTTTATTTAAATCCCGCGGGGGATATTTAAATCCCCCGCGGATTTCCCTATTCCCAAGTTCAAAATTAGCATGCCTCTTCCGGAGAAGGGGCCAGTGTAGACGTAGCCATGGAGTACAAAGCTTTCTCTCAGGTGTCAAACACCTACACCGTTAAAGAGTCAAAGGATATGCCTGCCCTACCAACAGAGCTATGTTGGCATAATTGTGCTGTCATGGCCCTGTTATGTGGATGCAGCCTACATTGATGGGAGGTTTTTTCTGTCTGTGTATAACCTTACTGTTTACTGAAGCAAATAGACATTTGATGAGCTGCTGCAGATACAGAACAGCAGGCTTTCCTGATCAATATATGATGACAAGAAAAATATTCCTGGTGAGCAGAAACTGCATGCATCCTGTAGATAGTTATCATGGTTTCCCAGGAGCATGAGGAGTTTGAGGCAGCCCACAGCGTGGCAGACAGCTCCAGACAAGTGACAACAGAACATCATTTCCATATAAGGAAGAAGATTGGGTGTCTGGCCTCTTTGCTAAGGTGTTCAGGATGGCATCAAATTGATGATGTCCTCAAAATGTAAGGGAGTCAAAAGCAGAAGATCTAAGACTTGAGACGTGAACTAGGAGCCACAAGTTGCAATCCTGACAGGACTGACTCAGCCTTAGCCTTCTACAGTACACCAAGGACCACGCAATGTACTGTGTGGGGTTACCCGAACAAGACCTTAAAAACCAAGATCCTTGCTGTTGTACTTGAAAACTTACCTAGGTTTTCATAAACGTAGGCACTTACTTTGGGGTCTTTGTTCAGCATTAGCCCTCCCCACACTGCTGTTCTGTTTACTGTGTGACAGCCTTCATTCCTGGGTGTGCTGCATGTCTAGTTTCAGGGACACAGTGTTGTTCATGTGTAAGTGTAATCCTCACATTACTGGGCTTGGTTCCCTGTCCCATGTAGTGGCACTTAGACCACTTACAGAGAGAAAGAATGCGTTACAGCCTCAACTGAGAGCTAGCTGGCATTACAGCTCAAGCTGTAGATGCTCATGTGCTTAAACTCCAGAGAACCCTGGTTCAGTTCTACCTCTTGGTATTACACAAGACAGTGTACAAGGAAAGTTTTTTCCTGTCTAATGGGTTCTATAGGATTTTTTTTTGGTCTCCTTTCTCTGAAGCACCAGAGATGGCCGTGAGTGGAGATGGGGCAGTAGCTGGAGCGGGTCAGGGCTCTGAGGTGGCACAATGCATTTTCTCAAGCCATACATGAGTTTAGGAAGGAGTCTTCTCCCAGGTCAGTTGACAGTGACCTGTTTTTTCCCTCCCTATCTCCGCAGCATGGGATGTAGGCCATTTGCTGGGATCAGCTGGGTGTACCTCAATGGGAGAGGCCTTGGGCATTGGTGCACCTGTCCCTTCCTGTATTCTCTGTGTGGCACACAAGAACTTAGTCTCTTGAAGGCTGTAATTTTTCTGTCTGATTTTGGCTGTTGGCTTTAATGTGCAGGTGTTGGGTGGTGGTTTGTGCTTTCTGACACACATGAGGTCCAACAAGATCTGGTAGTCCCCGCTGGCTTTAAGCTGAAATTTAAAAATATTATGAAATTTAAAATACTATGTTTTCATTCTTAAATGTTGTGTAAACTTTATCCGTGGAACTTCTGTACCCTCTACCCAAAAACTCTGGACAGATTCATTGTCACCCAGTAATGCCTCTCCTTTCTTTTCTCTCCCCAGTCAGTCAGCCTGATAGAGCGGGGGAACCCGTCTCGCAGCTTGGAGCAGGTCTGCCGCTGGGCCCATTCTCAGCAGCGCTCAAACCCAGACCATGCTGAATACCATGACCATGCTGTATTCCTCACCAGGCAAGATTTTGGTCCTGCAGGTATGCAAGGTACTGTATTCATCTCAATCATGTCTTTGCAGTTTGCTGGGCTTGGGGGAAAGCCAGCAATTGGTAGGGATTTCCTGCTGACACAGTCTGGGTGCCTACAGGCTGTGGTTACTGTCTAGCAAGCTTTTGAAATAAGTTATCAAAATTAGAACTTAATAAAAAGAAAGGAGAAAAGACAAATTTGCATGCCATGAGGGTCTTATTATTAACACTATTAGGATTTTTTATTGCCAGTGGACATTGAGCAGAGGTTTTCAGAGAACTATCCACAGTGGCACAAACTATCTTTCTTGAGTGGTAACATAATTTTGGCCTCATCATTTTGTATGTGTAGTTGGGATTATGTTTTTGAATGTTTATTACTTTGCATGTATCCACACTGCATTTCATCATTTTTTTGACCAGTCACCCAGTTTTGTGAGGTCCCTTTGTAATTTTTTGCCGTGTGCTTTCAACTTAACTATCTTAAGTAATTTTGTATTATATGCAAATACAATGTTTACTCCTTTTTCTGGATAATTTATGAATATATTGAACAGCACTGGTGCCAATACTGATCATTGAGGGACTTTTCAAGCGGATTCATCCCGCTCTCTCTCTCCATTCTGAAAATTGGCCATTTAGTCCTATCCTTTGTTTCCTGTCTTTTATGCAGTTACTGATCTGTGAGTTGAAATCCTCCATTCTTACTGAGTTCTCTGTTTTTATAGTCTCTGTAATCTCCTTGAACATTTCACAGGCACTGTCTTTCACAAAAAGTGTCACTCCTTCACTAATATGACCTACTCTGTCATTCTTATATATCTGTTACATTGGTATTACCGTGTCTCATTGATTATTATGGCCCCACCAAGTTTCTGTTATGCCTCTTAATCAATATCCTCATTTAATACCAGGCAATGAAATTCACCTCTTAGACTCCTAACATTGATATACAAACAGTTATAAAATTTGTCAGTATTTAGTTGTCCACCTTCATATAATGTAATTAAACAGTACTTCTTTTCATTTGACTGTTTCATTTCAGCTCCTACCTATACTTTATTAATTTCTATTCTCTCCTTTTGACTAGGCATAGAAAATCCCTTTGAATAGATCTTCTCCTAAAGTTTGGTCCCTGTCCAAACCACGTGCTCCTTTTCATCTGTCAGGTTCCGTACAGCCCTTAGTTTAAAATCTCTTCTATTATCTTTTTAATTCTACATGCCCACCAGTTTAGTCCCATTTTGGTTTAGATTGGGTCCATCCTTCCCATAAAGACTGTCTTTCCTAAAAGATTCCTCAGTTCCTAACAAACTAAAACCTCTGCTCCACTACACCAATGTTTTATCTATGCAATGAGATCCTGCAGCTTTGCTTGTTTAACTGGCCTGCACATGGAACTAGAAACATTTTAGAGAAAGTTACCATGAAGCTCATGGATTTTAATCTCTTACCTTGCAGCCTTAAATTTGCCCACCAGAACCTCTCTCCAACCTTTCCCTATGTCATTAGTTACTTACATGAACCGGAACCACCAGCTCCTTCCCAGAACAGCACATACGTCTTTCTGTGTACTTCAAGTGGCCCAAAACCTTCACATCTGGCAGGTAGCTCACCATGTGATTATCATGGTCATCACAATCCTAGATATGACTCGTTGGACATTAGACACTTAGGGTATGTCTACACTACCACCCTAGTTCGAACTAGGGTGGTTAATGTAGTCATTCGAAATTGCAAATGAAGCCCGGGATTTAAATATCCCGGACTTCATTTGCATCTTGCTGGGTGCCGCCATTTTTAAATCCCCGGTAGTTCGGACTCCGTGCCCGCAGCTACACGCGGCACGGAGTAGGTAGTTCGAATTAGGCTTTCTAATTCGAACTACCATTACATCTCGTTCCAACCAACTCAACAATGTAAAGAAAGCATTAAACTTCAGCTTTGCTCATTATGCCAGGTAGAACAACCTCTGAACACATATTTTAAAATCTGATTTTTAAATGGCCAGTTCCTCAGCCACCATAGTGCTGAGACTGGGACCATTCCATGAACCCATAAAAGCCTTCTGCCCTTTCAGTTTCCATGCTTCTGTTAGGCCATTAGCTGTAGAGGCTGATACTGTGCATAGGAACTCAGAAGCTCAGATATAAGGGTATGTGATGAAGTGCCTTCTGGCTCCTTTCCATTTTGAAAAATGAGTGTCTGTGGCAGGGCTTCTGTGACCATATGTGGGTTAATTCCTCTCCCTGTCTTAGCATGCTCCATTTTTTTAAAATACCATCATCTTCAAAGGGCTATTTCCAGACTTCCTTCTACTCATTCACTCTGTGATGGCAATGTCTGAGATTTTTGATGGAGATAATGCAGTAACTGGAATATTGCATAAAACAGATTCATTTTTGTCTTGAGTCATTCTGGTATATGTGGGAAAGAATCAGGGGAAACACATTGATCCTTTTCAGAAACATGCTAAAATGCAGCAGGAGTTTAAGAGTCCTTCATGTTAGTGAGGTTAAGGCAGAGTTTACATTTTGGCCTCTCATGGCGGATCTTTTCAAGCTGGAGCTGGAGCTTGGCCCTGGCAAGAGCATGGTCAGGTCACAGTCAGTGGTGTGCATTGATTGCACGTGAGGTACATCACAAATGTTTCTGCGACAGATCAGGATGATGGCACTGTCCTGAATGGTGGTGCCTTCAGGTGACCTCACTGTTGCTGGTGCCAGCCAAACAGGTGTTTGAAACTCCCAGCTCACAAGAGGTGCAAAGATCAAGGGCATGCAGGCTGTTTCCTTTGAGGCTACCCTTGCCACATTGGCCAATGTCCGTGGTGCTTCCAGTTCATACCCACAAGGGCATTAGCTTAACATTGGGGGTATGTCTAGACTACATGCCTCTGCCGATGGAGGCATTCAGTCTTACCAATAGTTGGCCAGGAAGTCAACTAATGTCTTCAGGACATTCATATAGGAGGATTCCTCAGGAAACTGTTGACTTTGCTTTGTTTTATTATCCGTGGCCAGCTGTACAAAGTGCTGATGCACCGAGCCATGCCGTTTATGAATTAGATTCACATCTGCTCAGACTCCTCCTCTTCCTTGTTGCAGAATAATTAATATTAGTTATTCTGTCACCACTGGAGTTCTGGAGAACAAGTGGCCTGGAAGATACATAGTACAGAGAGGTCATTGCAATGACAAACTTCCTGGAAAAGAAGCAGAATAACATCCATGTTCAGAATAGGGGTACCAGCCAGGGGAAGGAGTCAGGCTGAAACAGTCGCTAGAGCACATGTTGATGATTGTTCTTCTTACAGAGGGTCCAGTGCAGCTCCTCTTAAGGTGAGCTGCATTGATTTATTTTAGTTTGGGTTTAAAATGACTAAACACAGAAACTACAACAACTTAGAAATCACAGTGCGATGGGGTGTGATCACAGACAACCACTTCAGGCTGCTTCCCAGGGTGCTGACAAAGCCACTGACACTCGCCTCCTTGCTCTCTAGGGCTTTTCACCACCCTGTCCTGGTGGGCCAGATCTCCTGGTCTTCCCCAGCCAAGGCCCAAACCTGAGATCACTGCCACCCATCCCCGAGGAGACGCTGAAACTCTTCAGATATGAGGAAAATGCATTTTTGGGCCCTGCTTTCAGCGAAACCACTCCCCAAATGGGATCAGAACTCCAAATAAATTATTTCTTTAACAATGAAAGGAGGATGTACACACTGATTACTCCCCCAGGTAACAATTATTTACACTGGGCTTGATAGTAAATAAAAGTGATATTATTAAGTACAAGCAGTAGGATTTAAGTGGTTGCAAGTGAAAACAGGCAGAGCAAAGTAAATTACAAATTTAAAATAACAGAAAACTCATGGCTAATTCTAACACTAAAAGCTCAGTACAAACTTATCCTAAAACAGTACTTATTTCAGCTAAACCTCCAAGCCAGGGAACATCTTTTTTCCCTGTGGCCTCTGGTTCATTCTCTTGGGAGAGACATGGCAGCCAAAGACAAAGGGACATCTAGCTTCCCATTGTTTTATAGATTCCACTTTGGGCAGGAATTCTGTTTCTACATTCCACCCTTCCCTGGAAAATTACCTGCTCAGATCCTACCAGTTGGGGTGGTCACGTGATTTCCTAAGACCAAGCACTGCTTAGACTCAAAGGACAAAAGAGGCTGTTTACAGGTGATCATCCAGACATCGAGGGAAATGTCTGTTAATGGCTTTTATTTGAACGTTTAAAACCACTAATCATTCCATACTTCATATCTCTAACTTTACATACAAGAATGATACATACATCAAAATAAGATACACAGATCCAGCGGACTGTGACATTAAAATTGATAGATTACATGAGGTATTTTGTCCAAAGCATTTTCGAATTATGCCTATTTGTGTCCATAAGTAAGTCAATTACATAAAGCATGGGGCAGAGGTAGCATCACACACAGTTAATAAATCTGCCCACTCAGAATTTTGATACTGTGTCTGTGCACATTTCCTGTCTCTTCTTGCCATTGAAAGAAGTCCATGTGCTTAAAAAGGCTAATTTTTCAGGATAGTCCACAGATCAGTTTCCAGAGCATGGGAACAAGATGGCCAGCTGCATGGAAAGCAGACAGGCTCCCTGATTTCAGGGGACTCTTAGCTGACATCTGGCCATGCACAGAGCCCTTCCCTGTGCCCATCCTCTTGAATGCAGGCTTTTCTGAGCTGGCATTGTGCTGATGGAGCACAGTGAGGCAAACACCATTGGGATGCCAACAGAGGGATGCGGTCTAGACATACCCAAAAGTTCCACTGGAGGACATTTGCGCAGCGGCAACATGGTCCTGGGATCACACCTTCGCAAAGCATTATTCTCTTGCTTCTGGTTCTCTATGACATACTAGACTAGCAAAAGCTGTCCTGCAGATAGCATACTTACCCATCCGAAGTCCCTATTTCCATAACGTGGATTGCTTGTAGTCACCTACTGTGGAGCACCCCCAGGGATGCCTTTCGAAGAAGAAGAGGAGGTTACTCACCTCCTGTAACTAATGTTCTTCAAGATGAGCATCCCTGGGGGTGCTCTGCTACCCTCCCTTCCTCCTCTCTACTTCAGAAACTCAAAAAAGAAAAACGAAAAACAGCAAACATGTAAATTACACTACTCCGCCGGGTTCCGGATAGAGAAGGAACTGAAGGGGGGGGCTGTGCGTGCTCATAGCTACTGGGGGAAGCCCGCATGCTCAGCACACTGTGCATGCACGGACTTTAAGCGCTGCTAGGCAAAACTCCATCCAAAGGTGCTGGGAAGCTCAACACCTACTGTGGAGCACCTCCAGGGACACTCATCTCGAAGAACATCAGTTACAGGAGGTGAGTAACCTCCTCTTGCTGAATCTTCTTGGAATCTGAATCTCCTTCACCATGCACAGCTGACTCACTGCATGTCCCCCTTGATCGAGGGACAATGCACTGGGTAGATGCATGTCCTTCCCTGTTCCCTGGTCCTACCTCAGTTCCTACTGGATATTTGTCCAGATCCTACAAGAGGCATTTTTGTAATTTTTGCTCAGCAGAGCACCAGGATGTGTATAGTGGAGATCTGCAGGTTAGGATGGAAGTTCAGCATTGGCACAGCTATGGGAGTCTTCATGTGCGTTGCAGATTAGCTCAGAGATGCACTGAAAAAGCTGCTTGTGGAACCTTGCACACATTTTGCTTACCTCTCATCCAATCTGTCATTCCCTTTCCTGAAACCCTCTATTGGAGCTTCTGCTCTCACTGGGGTGTGTTTTCTAGGGCCTGTTCTATACTGACTTTCTTCAGAGCAATCAGAACCATCAGCTGCACTGGGTGCTAATTGCCAGAGGCTCAGAAGGTGGCAGCCACCAATGTTGACATTGAATCTGTACATTTGTCAGTGGCCTGTAGAAGGATATGGGGTTAAATTGAACAGTGGTACCATTGTGCACATGCAGTCTGGCTAGTCAAGAGGCATTACTATTATGGAGTGCAAAGTACTAGGAATGTTTGGGTATTTCAGTGTAATATTAGCCTTTTCCTGGCACAGGCAGGCAAGATAACCTCATGGGAAACCATGTCCATGTCCCAGTGAGTACTGACCAGTTGAGATATTTGGTCAACTCCTTGGCTTAAGTTTTTTTTTTTATGATAGTGTTTGTTTTCCCCTTTTGTCACCTGCTTGACATGTTGCTCTCTTCATTCTGCCTGCTGTGGCAGGGCTCCAGATATTTTCACTCACTGCTGAAGAACTAGTGCAAATTAAATCAACTTGTGAGAGAGACAGGAGAGAACTTTCCACTCCTCCTTGACCAGCTCTCTCCATTTGCTTATTTCCCCAAAAGAGCCCGGAATGCCAGGGAGCATTCCAGGGTCAGAGGAATTTTTTAAAAATTTAGTGCTGATGAATGTTGCCAGATAGACTATCCCTTGTATGCCCATTGCACTGACAACAGCAGTGTGCATGCTGCTCTGTACCATCCTTCTCCTTGACCTGGAAAAGCTGTGGTGGTAGATTGGGTTTTAGTCTGATTAAATCTTTGTCTGATGAGATTGTCAGTTGATGTGCACCTCTCTATTAGAAACTGGGCAGAGACTGTCTGTCCTTTTTACATGGGTCCTTAACCAGAGGCATACCTATCCCTGGAGATACTCAGAGGTCTTTCAGGAGGTATATCATCTCATTTAGATATATGTAAAGCCCTGCAAATCCACAGTTATCTGCAGGTATTTGCATATGCAGATATGGATATCTGCAGTTCATTTTTGCAGATACAGATGTGGATGCAGATACAAATTTTGCATCTATATACTTACAAATTTGCAGGTATCCACATCTGTGGAAGTCAATGTGGATATCCTTTTAGTGGGTACAGATGTGGCTATGGATACAAATTTTGTATCCGTGCAGGTCTCTAGATATTTGCCTAGTTTTACAGTACGCAAAATTGTAAATAGACAATGACTTGTTTATACTGCTCTATATAATATGTGTAAATATAATATTCATATTCCAGTTGATTTATAAATATATAGTAAAAATGAGAAAGTCAGAAGTTTTCTGATAATAGAAAACTGATAATAGAGTGCTGGGACATGTATGTATTTTTACAACTGATTTTGTAAGCAAGTAGTTGAGTGAAACTTGGGGATACACAAGACATATCAGGATCCTGAAAGGGTTACAGTAGTCTGGGACATTGACAGCCACTCACCTAGGATATCGAACAGCCAACAGATTATTATATTTTTCAGCAATTGTGGATTGGGCCAGAGTCAAAACAGCAATCTCAGGGTGAAAGACTCTATAACCCATGAGCAGTCCCTTCTGCTACCTACTATAACAAGCTTCTGAGGAAAATTACACAGGAAAATACCATGAGATTAATCTGCGAAGAAGCTGGCAAATCAGACATACAGTCAAAGATGTGAATAGGTGCAGAAAGGGGTGAGGGCTCTGTCAAATATGTTTTCTATCCAGCTGAACAGGTGGCCATTGGAGTATAACAGTTGCAAGTGCATTTGTTTAAGATACAGACTATGTTCGCTGTTCCCGTAGTGTGAGACTGAGTCAGGAATGAAGGCAACACAGTTATTGCAGGTGGCACGGCAAGGTTCAAACCGTGTGTAATTCTAATACCCTCTGAGTCCATTTGTCTCCATGGGATATGAGCCAGTGGAACATATGATAGGCTTCATTTATATGCTTGAGCAGCTGTGGAGTCCGTCCCACTCAGCAGGAAGCTGGGCATGAAATACATTTGGAATGGCTCTAGCTTGTGGTTTTTCCCTTCTCATGAACTGCCTCTTGTTCTTTCTCTTGCTTTATCTTCTGTCTCACTCCAGGGTATGCTCCTGTCACGGGTATGTGCCACCCACTACGCAGTTGCACTCTCAACCATGAGGATGGTTTCTCCTCAGCATTCGTGGTTGCCCACGAGACCGGCCATGTGTAAGTCAGCGTAGGAGACAGTTGGACATTTTATCTTTTTTTTTTCATGATTGTATAGTGGCTCATCAGGCTGTTTAGTCTCCCTAGCTCAGCACTAACATATGCAGTCGATTTGCTGCTATATGAGAAGTTGTGATGTGATGAAATAATGGCCCTCCAAGTTACTAACATGGCTGCTAAAACTGGCAAATATAGGAGTGAATCAGTCTCTTTTTTGTATAGTGAGACCAATGAACAACTCAAGAGCAATCTCTGCATTGGAGTCTACAGTCTACATGTCTGCATATCACAGTCTATCACCTTCTCACTAGAATGAATATAGACATTAAATGCATTTGGATTTTGTGTTTTGTTTCTAAATGAATTGTAGGTGGAAGTGCTGTAAAGTGGACAGAAACATAAAACCTCACTTACTGTGCATGTATAGCTATAGTAAATCATAACCTCCAAAGATATTTAATTCCCAGACACATTCTGATATATACACATGCCCCAGGTTGTCTGTCTGCTTCTCTAGTGGACATAGCAACCTCTCAATCAGATAGAGAGTGATTCAAGGGGCTGTGAGAGGGAATCATGGATAGCAATATTTGGTGTGTAGAGAAGGAAATATTTCCAAAAGTAAGAAACACTAGACTTTGAGCAAAGTGATAGAAAACCCTATTGTCTGAGTAATTTCAAACTAGACTGGACAAACAGTCTGTAAAATATTGTTATGAGCAATCTTGATAATAGATCTCTTCCATCTAGTTTCTGTTAGTCTGTTTTCAGCATTGCTAAAGACAATATATATATATGTATTCAGTGGCAACTCACCCCCTGCATTAACACAGAGCTAAAGTTGCTTGTTGGTATATCATCTCCTACTCGAATGATGACTTGAGCAAAAAAAAAAAAAAAGTTTTGACAACCAGGAAATACAGTCATTCACTTTCACTCACAGAAGTTCAGCTAGTACTATTAGGGTATGTCTAGACTTCATCCCTCTGTCGGCAGAGGGATGCAGATTAGGCAGGTCGACATTGCAAATGAGGCAGGGATTTAAATATCCCGTGCCTAATTTGTGTAAAAATGGCCACCACGTTTTGATGACTAAGCACTTTGTTGGCAAAAAGAGGCAGTCTAGAAGAGGATCTGTCGAGAAAGAAAGCCTTTTTCGACAGATCCCTTATACCTCCTGCAAGGAGGTTTACAGGTTCACATATCTAAATTGTGTTCCATGGCACAAAAAATTATTGTTTGGTGTTCCTCGGTCTTAAAAAGTTTAAGAAACACTGATCAAGATGAAATGTTATCTGCTGAGACCTGTAGTGTTTGCAACTCTTCCATTTCTAGGACATCATTATTAAGGATGTCAGCTGTGAAGATTTAGATGTAAGAAGTTCCTGTCTTAGACAAAGACTTTTCTTATACCATTGTGTTGAGCCTGGGTCATACCCAATCAGCCAGCTCATAGTTTTAATAGCCATCGCTGGCAAGTTCAGTTCCTTGCATTTTATTCCTGCTCTGTCTCCATGCAGAACTACACTCTTACTGGTGCTGGAATTGCATAGTATGTTGAAAAGTGTCAACAGTTGGTCCAACTAGTGGAAGAGTCATGTTGAATATGCCTCCTTCCTCACCCACTTCAACAGGTTTTTACGGGAAATACTCATATTCAAAATGCTGATAACTGTTTTTCTGGCACATCCCTTTGGAACACAGCTCACTGGCTTTTTTAACAGGTTAGGTATGGAACATGATGGCCAGGGGAACCGGTGTGCAGATGAGACCAGCATGGGAAGCATTATGGCACCGCTGGTGCAAGCTGCATTCCACCGTTACCATTGGTCCCGATGCAGCAAGCAGGAGTTGAACCGATACATACAGTAAGTAGGTCAATTTCAACAACTATGATTTACACCAGCCAAGGGCAACCTAAACTAGTGAGTGGGCCGTGTGGGTGGCCCTTCTTCTTCTCAATGGGCCGCAAGATTGTCATAACCAAGACGGTCTCCCAGGATAGGGTAGTTTTGCTAACTGTACTTGCATACTGAGAATTTGCAGGGTATGCTGACTGAGCTGTAGCAGCGCTCACACTGGAAGAAGAGGGGGTATGTCTACACTACCCCGCTAGTTCGAACTAGCGGGGTAATGTATGCATACCGAACTTGCTAATGAAGCCCGGGATTTGAATTTCCCGGGCTTCATTAGCATAAAGCTGGCGCCGCCATTTTTAAAAGCCGGCTAGTGCGAACCCCGTGCCGCGCGGCTACACGCGGCACGGGCTAGATAGTTCGAACTACGTAGCCATTCCGAACTATCTGTACTCCTCGACAACGTGATTACTCCTCGACAACGTGGGGGTTGCCCAAGGCCCCACACTTCCCTAGAACAGCCCTGCTGGTCAGGGAGAGGCTCTCACAGGCAATGTCGAGCCCTGCTGATTGCACACAACAAATAATGTACTCGACTCACCCGTGGTGAGTAGATTACAACCCAGAAGAGCCGGCGCAGAACGATCTGCACATGCGCAGAGCGCAGAACTGCACGGCTGGCGAGCGGGGCTCACGTTGCTCGGGGAGGAGCCTTTGGGTAAGGGGGATCAAAAGGGAAGGGGTGGAGTGAGGCGGGTGGGAGCAGAGCAGAGCCGGAATGAGAGTGGGGCATACAGCAGGTGGATTGTCCTGGCCCCACATCTGGGGCATTGAGGGGGCGGGGGTTGCCCAAGGCCCCACATTTCCCTAGAACAGCCCTGCTGGTCAGTCTGTTTTTATTGCACAGATGAATGACTGCATGCATTTGTATGAATTAACAGATGCACAGAAGAACGAGTGGAAGCATTTTTATTGTAAAAATACATTTGAATAAGGAAAGCAAAACCAAAAAGAATCTTGTTCAGCCAATATAATAGAGCTGTAACTCTGATCTCTGAACACTGACCTTGAAACATGGTTCTTGCTATGGACTGATGACCATTGCTGAATAGGTTCAGAACATACCATACTCAATACATTAAAATTGTGTTGGGGGGAGAGCCCCGGGTCACTCCAAAGCTCATGTTCATATCTTCACTGAAAATTGCTTATGTGAAGATGACTTCTGCTGAACTGATACTCCGGATCACCTGAGAGAGCCATTCAGAAACACAGCAGAAAAACATGTGACCTCCTCCATGTGACCTGCCTTAAGAAACCAGGCTCTTACTCAAAGGACTGTGCAAATGGTAGCCTGAAGAAAGATGCAGATATGAGGAAAGCAGAAGTTCACAAAAAGTTTCAGTGCAGGGTTTATACCAGGGGTGAGCAAATTCCGGGCTGCAGGCTGGCTCCGGTCTGCAGGATCAGTCCCTGGCAGCAGCCCCCTCCATGTTTAGCTGCACCCCCATAGCTCTGGTTGGCCACGAATTGTCCTGGTCCATGATGCTTCCCACTATTTGTATTGGTGACGATCAACAGTTCGTGGCCAACCAGAGCTGCAATTCCCAACCCCTGCAGAGGTGCAGGTAAACATAGAGGCAGTGGCCCACCGGGGACTAACCTTGTGGGCTGCCATTTTTTATTGCCTACCCTAGGTTTACTTACTTACACACACACACACGCACGCACACACACATCATTGCTATTTAGATGACACATCAAAACTGATATTAAGTACTTTTATAATTTGTGTTGAGCAGTTCACACATTTCTACCTGCAGCGCTCCTGCCTAACCTTTAGACAGGCCAGTGTTGCATCTTAAAGAAAAATGTAGCACACCATTAAGTCGTGCATTTGAACTAACGTTTAAAAAGAATTACCGGAGGGACCTATTTATATAACCAGCTGAATCCTGCCATGATTTGGTTGCTTTTCAATCTTTTTTGTCTTGGGCAGGAGAAATAGCAATAAATTCTGATCTGGAAATAACAACTTTGAATGTGTTTTGACAACAGCACCTATCACTGATGTAGAGTTTTTCCTTGACAGTCACAATAAGGCATCAGGTAGTGAATTTGCTGTTCTTCACACCAAAGGAGGAGTTGTAGTGATTATGTTCACTACCAAAGAATACATTTTCCGTGAGGGAAATGATGAAAAAATGCACATGCTTATGGTGGCTCTTGTAAGGGTTGCGGGGGATGGTCAAAGACAATAAAGATCTCTTAGTGCGGGGGAGAGTAAGGATAGAGATACGTAAAACTACACAATAAAAAAGAAAGGTGTGATGAAAGAATACATTTTGCAACATTCAACCCAACTTTTTTTTCCCTGATGTCACTGCAGTTCCTATGACTGCCTCCTAGATGATCCCTTTGAGCATGAATGGCCCAAATTACCAGAGCTCCCAGGAATCAATTACTCTATGGATGAACAATGCCGCTTTGACTTCGGCGTGGGTTACAAAACATGCACAGCGGTGAGTATTGTTCCTACTACGATAGGGTTTGTTTTTTTCCTCTTTCTCTTGCTGTAGAATTAAAGGAAGTTCCCTCGGGGACAGATAGTCCTAAGGAGGCAATGGAGAGGGTTGCTTGGTGGTCTTGTGGGCCAAGTGTAGTCCTGGGTAGAGGTGCCATTGTATAGACAACTGCACAATTAACCGATAACCCTGGGCTTATCAGTTAATCTTGTCAGTTACACGCATTTCCCCCCCCCCCTTTCTGCCTCTGTATCAGAGACAGCAGTGGGAGTGGAGAGCAGGAGTCAGTGCCAGTGGAGAGCTAGCTTAAAAGCTGGCTCCCCACAAGCACTGGATCCACTTGCTCCCCTCACCCCTGCACTGCTTCCTCTGATAGAGAGGCAGCAGCGCAGAGTATGAAGGGGGCAGGCTGCAGCCAATAAGTGCGGGGAGCCGGCTTTCAAGCCAGCTCCCTGCATGAATCAACTTCCACGGACCTGCCTGCTCCCCCCCTTGCTGCCTCCTTCAGAGGCAGTGGGACTAGGGGGGAAGGCAGGATCCGTTGCTGGGGAAGCCGGCCTGGGCCTACCACGGACAGAGGCTGCTCTGCGGCAGTAGCCCCTGTCCATGGGGAGCACGGAGCACCTCCCCACACATGGACTGGGGCTGCTGCCACCCTGTGGTCTGCACGGGGAACTGGTTTTTAAACTGGCACTACCACCTGCCACCCCAATCTGCTGCCTCTGTTAGGCAGGGGGGTCCCCGGAAATGGGGCCAGATTGCACTGGCTGCTGGCCCTGCCGCCGAGGACTATCGAATAGTCATGTAACTTCTAAGATTTCATGCGGTTATACAACTATTCAATTACACAATAGCAAACATCCCTAGTCCTGGGATTGGTAGCATCTCCTGATGTCTGTGGGTATTGAGTGGTATGGTTTATTAGCCTTATTTGGTCTCCAGGAGGATTATGATGGAGGGCCTATCTCCAGTCTTTTCCTTTCCCTCGTGTTCACCAGACTGGATCAGAAGTGATAGTGCCTTGTTTGCCCTGATGGAAGAGCTGCATCAAATTTCTGGACTGGGGGTTAAAAGTTCTTCACTCTACCTGCTCTCTTTCTTACATGCTCATCATTTCAGGGCTGGGAGGCCCTAGATGAGGCCATTAGACTATCTACCCATTAAAATAACAGAAGGGCTCTTGTTTGCTTCACAGTTCAGAACCTTTGACCCTTGCAAGCAGCTGTGGTGCAGCCATCCAGACAATCCTTACTTCTGCAAAACCAAGAAAGGGCCCCCCTTGGATGGGACTGAATGTTCATCAGGCAAGGTACCTGTGGTAGTTGGAAGGATACAGACTGGATTCACTATTACTGGGAAATAGACATCACCCTCCTCATAATGTTGCATTAAAAATGTATGTGCACTGTAGGGGTTCACTGTAGGGGGGGGGGCGTCCGTGTCCCCTGTTTCCCAGACAATGCACTCCTTTGTACGTATTTGGAGTTATCAGGTTTATTAAACTCTATTGCCTTACAAATCCCGTAACGCGATCGATCGCCCTCCACACGCTAGGGAAGGAGGTTCGGGCCCACCCTCGCTCCGAACCCCGACCCAGGGCGCTAAGGTCAGGACTCTGGTCCTCACCTAGCGGAGGGGGTTGAAACCCTAAACTCCCCCACTCTCGGAGTCCACGCCCCTGCCCTGGGCTGCTTTTTCCCTAGCCTCTGTCCGTGACTAGCCAGGGGACCCCGGGTTAGGACTCACCCAGGGTCTCCAGATCTCTGGCCCGCCAGGCTCTGACTTCCCGGAGATCCGTCTCCCCACCCTCAGGCATGGAGCCTACTTTTAAATTACCCGCCGGACGCGGGGGGATGACGCTCCCCTTGATGTCATCCCGCCGCGCTGCCTTGGGCCTCGGGATGCTGACGTCACTGCGGATGTCATCGCGGCCGGCACCCAAGCCCCGCAGATGTGCTCTGTGACAGCGTGATGGGATCTACTGGGTTGGGAGGGCTGAAACATCCCAGCCAGCTGGCTGTGGTGTTCAGCCAGAGGAGGCTGCGCCGTGCTCCAGCTGATTGGGCAGCTTTCCCTCTGCTCCAGCGTACGTGGAGTGTGGTACACCCTGGCTGAGCGCCATGGCCAGCTGTCCAGGCAGCTGCTCCTCTTTGCTCCAGCCCAGCTGACCTGAGCTCAGCCCAGGGAGGCTGTGCCTCAATCCAGCTGGGCTGGAGCAAAGAGGAAGGGCTTCCCAATCAGCAGGAGCATGGCGCAGCCTCCCCTGGCTGAGCTCAGAGCAACTGGGCTGGAGCAAAGAGGAGCGGCTGCCCGGCCAGCTGGCCATGGTGATCAGCCCAGGTGCACCCTTCTCTGCAGGAGAGGTGAGTTGGCCCCAGAGGAGGCACACGCTGGGGCTTCCCTGCTTCACGGGAAAGGAGTCCTGGAAGGAGGCGGGTGCAGGGGACTCCCTGCTCCCACTGGCACCCTGTCCCCTGCTGCAGAACCCTGCCCCCCAGCACCCTGTCCCCTCTCCCCCACTGCCACCCTGCCCCCATTGCCACCCTGTGCCCTGCCCCTGCACCCACTAGCACCCTTCCCCAGTAGCATGTCCCCTGCCCCCACCAGCACAGTTGGGGCCACATTAGTGAGACTTGGGGGGGGTTGGAGGAGGGTTTTTTTCAATCTCCCTTGTGTGGCCCCAACTGATTGTTCTGTGGGTCAGTGACCCCTGATTCAAAACAGGTTTCCTGCCTTTCTCATAAATAAAGACAATGGAGAAACTTTTTGTGTTTGACATAGTCTTTATTTAAAAATGAAGCCTGGCCAACAAACCCCCAAGTGGGGCCAAGCCCCCATCTGGCCACAGCATTATAACACTCTTGCACCCCCAGACACTAGATCTGAGCCTATCATAAACTGGAACCCTCTGCCCTGAGCCTCTCACGTACCCCAACCCAAATTCCTGCACCCTCACATCCACAAGCCTCGGGCTTGCTTAGTAGCCCAACCTCCATCTGACCTCAATGCTCCCCAGCCTGGAGTCCCCTCCCTGACCCAGTGTCCCCTTCTCCACCTCCCCCTGCATCCAGATTTCCTCCCAGAGCTTGCGCCTCTCTCCCCTTCCCAAACCCAATCCCTTATTCCTACCCCAGAGCCCACACATCTTGTCTCAACCCAGTGAGGATACAGCTAGACTGCAGGAGTTTTTCCAGGATTCTAGAGATATCCCGGAAAAACTCTTCTGCATCCAGGGACGCGTTTGTTCTTCCATTTTTTTAGTGGAAGAGCAAACATGCTATTTCAGTAACCCCTATATTCCTTGTTCCACAAGGAATAAGGGGGCTGCCAAAAGAAGGGTTTTTTTCTGACAATTGGTCCAATCATGACAGGCTAAATGTTGGAAAAATCTCTTCCTTCAGAAGAATCGGGAAAAAAAAGTGGCAGTGTAGAGTGTATAAGGGCTGGGGATAACAAGTGATGGAGAGGAGGAGAATAGAGAGGGCCAGGCTTCAAGGAAGGGGTGGTCTCTTGGGCGGGAGAGGTGGGGCAGTAGATCTTCACTTGTTTTGAGATTTAAAAAGAGATCTTGGGTTTAAAAAGGTTGGAGACCACTGAACCCGTATGTCTATGTTCAGACAATGGCTTTTCTTCCTCACAGAGCATCTGCTTCTGCTCCTGCTGCTTGGTTCTAAAGTGCTTGTTAACTTTGTGATATTACAATCATAGCCATGGTAACAGCCTGTGATGTCAATAATTCACAATTATGACTTCATCACAGGATCTGTCTACTTCAGGGTTTCTTATAATGCACATTGTGGCTGTATACAAGTGCCAGTGAGTCAGAAGAGCAGCTGGAGTGTTGTTCAGACATGAATCCCGGAGGCAATGACAGCAGAAAACTGCATTTTTGAAGATGGTGCCCTTCCCCCTGACTTATTTGAAGAGGAAATATAGATATAAAATATTTAGCTGTTGTGCAGTGAAGCCTCCTGTTCCATATTATGCCAACATTTTGGAACATTCCCTTAACTCCTATCCTTAATTTTGCCCTGGTTGATAGGTATATCTCCATATATATCTATCTCATACAGCTGAAAGGGACTTTGAAAGGTCATTGAGTCCAGTCCACTGCCTTCATAACAGAGCCAAGTACTATTCCTGATAGATTTGCCCCAAATCCCTAAATGGCCCCTTCAAAGATTGAGCTCATAACCCTGAGGTTAGCAGGCCAATGCTCAAACCACTGAACTATCCCTCCTCTGTTATGGGGTGTGTTCATGTTACATGTAATGGTGGTGAGGGTGCTGAGACCGTAACATCTGTAGACTGAAATCTGTGGTTTATCCATGCAACAAGCATAGTATGGGCAGTGTGACCTCATTGTATCAGTGTTTCTCAATTCAGACCATGAGCTGAAACTATCTTTCTATAGGTGAAAGATCTTATGAATTATCTTTCTAGAGGTGAAAGTAAGTTCACTCTACAGACCTGCTCACTTCCCTTCCTCTCTCCTGTGGCCAGTTGTGGTGATGGTTTGGTGTCAAGAATCCTTGTCCGTTGGGATCTGGACTGAAATAACCAAGGGTATGTCTACACTACCACCCTAGTTCAAACTAGGGTGGTAATGTAGTCAACCGGAGTTGCAAGTGAAGCCCGGGATTTGAATTTCCCAGGCTTCATTTACATGTTGCCGGGTGCCGCCATTTTTAAATGTCCGCTAGTTCAGACTCCGTGCCCCATGGCTACACGCGGCACGAACTAGGTAGTTCAGACTAGGCTTCCTATTCCGAACTACCGTTACTCCTCGTTCCACATGAAATAAAGAGGAATGACAAAGGGAGGCAGAAGAAACAGAGACGAGATGACTGCCTCAGGTCACACAGCCATTTAGTGGCAGAGCTAGGAATATAACAGGTCTTTTGCTTCCCAATCTAGTAAGTCCTGCTAAAATGCTTATAGTTTGTTATTTTTTTTTCCATATTTTACTGCCACCTTACACTTATTTTCCTACTGTTTGGGAACTTTCCTGTTTGGCAAATATTTTGGTACCTGGTTTCTCAAGAAGCAAGCCAGTCTTTTTCAGAAGTTACCAAATGCTTTTGAGATAAGGCAAGTCATTTTCTAATCAAACTAATATTTGCTCCTTAGAATCAGATTCTGAAATTCATACTCAATTTTTCTTGTAGCAAAATTCCAACTGACTTCAACAACTTTTGCTTACAGAAGGGCTCAGGAAGCCTGTTTTGGCTGATTATTCTTATTTGATATCCTATAGAACACAAAAGTCAATCCAAAAAAATGTAAAAAGCTACCGAATATTGAATGCAAACAGACTTTTGCAGACTGCAGCACTAGTGACAGGGATTATTGGCATAATCAATGCAGTACATGTAGGAGCGTCTGAACAGACTGAAAGTTAATAGTTGAGGGAAAGCCAAGCAGTGAACCCCCAAAAAGCTTACATAAAAAGGAATCTTAAAGAGCATCTCTTTCAGGTGAATCATCTAATGATGTGTGGTTGTGCATTCAACAGCTTCTGGCAAGCTTTGTGCATTCATAGGTAACAAACGTGAACTTGTCTTCCTGTACGTTGTGCCTCTGTCTCTACAGGAAGTGGGGCAAACATACATTAGTGTCATGAATAAACAGTGGCCATTGTGCTTTTCAGTTTCTGAGATACAAAGTAATGATTTAAAACAAAATAAAACACCACAAAAACCACTCCAAACAAACCAGATGCAAGATTTTCAGTTGGTGTAAATCATTATATTGACTGCAGTTGAATTATGCTATTGTGCTCCAGATGAGGGCCTGGCCCTATATAGTTACCAACTAGAGGACATTCTTCCTCCATTTTTAACAGTTCTAAGGAAAGTCACTTTTTTGAGCCTCAGCTGCTTGACAGTGTTCCTCTGGTGCATTCTAGACTGTTAGTCTTGGCCACAGAATCATTCTAGGCTCTTGTGGCACAGCCAAAGGATTTGGATTACTTTGCCATCTGTGGGATACACTCTGCAGTCAGCAATAATTAGATGCAGGGTACCAAGCCCAAGGCCAAAGTCAACAAAAACCATGGCTCAGGTCTTGGGGTGCCATGCTGCCACTTCGTGCCAGTGCTACTCCATTATTGGAATCTGGGCACAGAACTAGCATAACCAGCTACACGGTTTCCTCCAAATGTAGCTCCCCACCCCTGGGATGCCAGCATAAAAGGGGTGGCTGAGAGAAAGGAGGCATGGCTAGGACATCTCTATGTTCTGACAGTGCCCCAGTGCTGTATGTGCTCTTTAGGACCATTGGCAACCTGAATTTAGAGCAGCTTTTGTTACTCTTTCTGAACAGAGCTATGTGCTCTCTGGTGGCAGCTGAAGTTCTGGGTTCAGGCAATTTTCACGGAGATTAATCTCTGATTTATGGGAGATTTTGCTATGACATTGGTTACTGAATTTTGTGTCTGGGCAAGTGAGGTGTTCGTTGCATTAGTGAGTACCAAATGTAGTAGAGGCAAGTGCTATATCAGCTCTCTGCTAATGCACCTCAACCCACATCTGTGATGTCAGTTGTTGTGTTGGCCCTGGGACACAGAGAGCTGTACCTGTGCAGTGAACCCTGCCAATCTGTTCCTAGCTCTCTTCTGAGCATAAGTTTTACCTAATGTGATGTGAACAAATGGGACCCCGGATGAAACCATCAAACTCAGCTAACTTTCATTGGTGACTTATGTCAGATTTGAATTTGGCTCGTTAGTTCATTAGCCCACAGTTCCACCTAAGCCCCCGAGACCTTTCTTTATTAGGTTCTCCGCTTCACAGTCGCCACTGTCTGTCATGTCCATCTGACCAATGGGAGTGGGAGAACCAGATTCTAAACCTTGTGGTGATAGAACTGCTCTGCTCACTAACACTGGACAGTTCTGAAGAGGCAGGTGTTCAGGTAACCCCTGTTTCTTCTCCTGTTCCAGTGGTGTTTCAAGGGTCACTGCATCTGGAAGACTTCAGAGCAGCCTTACAGCCAGGATGGCAGCTGGAGTTCCTGGTCCAAATTTGGCTCCTGCTCCAGGACATGTGGGGGTGGGGTGCGCTCCCGCAGCAGGAACTGCAACAACCCACCGTAAGTTTGGCTTTCTGCTAATTCTCTTAGTGCTTGCCACATTGTACCTGGCAAAGAGCAAGGCCCTCCTCCTTCTCCCTCCCCAGGGGGTCAGTCACCAGGAAGGAGAGAGTGTTGCTCTGGACAATTGAGTAAGTTGGAGAAAGGAAGGGACATACATACCTATGTACCACAGCACTGAGTGCCAGAGCATTAAAGGAACTCTCTTTCCCAGTGCCTAGCAAACTTCAGTCATATGCTTGTCCATCTGTTCTATAGCTCAGCTCTGTACTATAAGTCATGGGCAGCTCTTATGGTCAAATATATAAGATGGGATTGTCAAAGGAGCCTGAGGGAATTAGGCTCTTAGCTCCTATAGGATTTGTCTTCTGCTCCCTTAGGCTCCTTTGAAAATCCCAGCTATAATCCCTAATTTAAACACTGAGATACAATTTGTTTAACTTCTTGTCTTCACATGCACCTAATAGGATTGAAGCTTGACGTAATCAAACTGAGCTGGTCACCTTCCTGCAACCCAGAGGAGAGCCAACATTAAGAACTGCTGTCAAGGCAGATGGGCTCCAAACAGCTCGAACCCAGCTTCTTGGTTCAGTAGCCTGTTGATAGCAGCTAGCAGTTATGCCTATGCATGTGTACTTTGTACCACTTCATTGCTCTTATCTGCTGGCAGGGGATCAAAATCCTAACCTGTGAGCCAAGTGTGCTCCCATGGACTCTCAAACTGGCACAAAGTTGATAGTGGTAGGTATGAATTGTAGGCTCCCCACTTTGGTGCTTTCAGTGACTAACACGATATAAATAGGTCTTTCTGTGCATATGTATAGGTGTTTGTCCTTTAATGTGAGCATAGTTTAGACTTGGCTATGGGAAAGTCAGTCACGTAAAGAGAAAAAAGGTTTCATAGAGATCTTTGGACAGTGTTACTAGAGTTAAAGTTTTCCTGGGTCCTCATGCTGTTGTTCTAGAACAGAGGAACTTCCAGACTTCACAGAGTCAGTCATGAAGGCCTGTCTCACACAAACCCAAGTAGAACTGTGGTGCATCACCCCTTGCTGAAATAGTTTCACAATTCTTTATTCCCCTTTTTATTTTCTAGTCCAGCCTATGGTGGGCGCCATTGTCCAGGCGCCATCTATGAGTACCAGGTATGCAATACTGAAGAGTGTCATGGCCCCTATGAAGATTTCCGTGCCCAGCAGTGTTCTAAGCGGAACTCCTACTATACCCACCAGAACTCCAAACACACCTGGCTTCCTTATGAGCACCACGATGGTGAGTGGAAATGGAGCATTTGGCCAGGCAGTGCTAGTGTAGCCATTGACCAGATGTGTGTGGGCTGTGTACATCTTCAGGGGACCATTGAGAAGAGATTGGAGAGGCTACAGTATAGTAATGGGGATAGCTGTTTCTTTGGACAGTTTTGGAATTGGCTCTGGGTTACCACAATTTATGGCCTCTGTGGGTTTTTTCCTTGCTATTGGAATGACACTGCTGCCACCACTGTTTGCCTACTGCAGTGGCTCCTACAAGTATACTTGATTATCTCTTCCACCTTGCTAGGACACTATCAAAGCCGTGTTGTCATTTAAAGAGAAAAAAATTGAATTGGTTTTTCTGTGATATCTTTCATACGTGTCTGATTTCAGTGCTCTTTAAAGACAAGGGGTGAAAAGCTCCATACTCCATCACCAGTCCTTCGGGTTCTCCAAAATCACCATCTCTTACTTACAGAGGTCTGTGTTGAGGGTTTCCACTACAAGAGCTAGGGACACCACAAGCACTCATAGACTCATAGACTCATAGACTTTAAGGTCAGAAGGGACCATTATGATCATCTAGTCTGACCCCCTGCACAATGCAGGCCACAGAATCTCACCCACCCCTCTTAGTATAATCCTCTCACCTATGTCTCAGATATTGAAGCCTTCCAATACTTTGAAGGCCCCAACATGCAGAGAGTCCTTCAGCTGTGATCTGTGCCCAATGCTACAGAGGAAGGCGAAAAACCTCCAGGGCCTCTGCCAATCTACCCTGGAGGAAAATTCCTTCCTGACCCCAAATATGGCGATCAGCTAAACCCTGAGCATGTGGGCAAGACTCACCAGCCAGACACCCAGAAAGTTCCCTATAGCAACTCCTATCATCCCTCCATTGACCTATTTCCAACTGGAAATGAATGGTCAATTAGTTACCAAGATCATGTTATTTCATCCAACCATCCCCTTATCATAGAATCAGAACTGGAAGAGACCTCAGAAGGTCGTCAAGTCCAGCCCTCCGCTCTAGGCAGGACCAATCCCATCTAAATCAACCCGGCCAGGGCTTTGTCAAGCCGAGACTTAAACACCTCTAGGGATGGAGACTCCACTACTTCCCTAGGTAACCCATTCCAATGCTTCACTACCCTCCTAGTAAAATAGTTTTTCCTAATATCCAATCTGGACCTCTCCCACCACAACTTGAGACCATTGCTCCTTGTTCTGCCATCTGTCACTACTGAGAACAGCCTCTCTCCATCCTCTTTGGAACCTCCCTTCAGGAAGTTGAAGGCTGCTATCAAGTCCCCCCTCACTCTTCGCTTCTGCAGACTAAACAGACCCAAGTCCCTCAGCCTCTCCTCGTAGGTCATATGCTCCAGACCCCTAATCATTTTGGTTGCCCTCCGCTGGACCCTCTCCAATGCGTCCGCATCCTTTTTGTAGTGGGGGGCCCAGAACTGGACACAGTACTCCAGATGTGGCCTCACCAAAGCCGAATAAAGGGGAATAATGACATCTCTGGATCTGCTGGCAATGCTCCTCTTAATGCATCCTAATATGCCATTAGCCTTCTTGGCTACAAGGGCACACTGTTGACTCATATCTAGCTTCTCATCCACTGTAACCCCCAGGTCCTTTTCTGCAGAACTACTACTTAACTGGTTGGTCCCCAGCCTGTAACTATGCTTGGGATTCTTCCGTCCCAAGTGCAGGACTCTACACTTGTCTTTGTTGAATCTCATGAGATTTCTAGTGGCCCAATCCTCCAATTTGTCTAAGTCACTCTGGACCCTATCTCTGCCCTTAAGCGTATCTACCTCTCCCCCTAGCTTAGTGTCATCTGCAAACTTGCTGAGGGTGCAATCTATCCCCTCATCCAGGTCATTAATAAAGATATTGAACAAAACCGGTCCTAGAACCGAACCTTGGGGCACTCCACTAGAAACCGACCGCCATCCTGACATCGAACCGTTGATCACTACCCGCTGGGCCCGGCCTTCTAGCCATCTTTCTATCCATCTTACCGTCCATTTATCCAATCCGCATTCCCTTAACTTGCTGGCAAGAATATTGTGGGAGACCGTATCAAAAGCCTTGCTAAAGTCAAGGTATATAACATCCACTGACTTTCCCATGTCCACTGAGCCAGTTACCTCATCATAGAAGCTAATCAGATTGGTCAAGCACGACTTGCCCTTTGTGAATCCATGCTGACTATTCCTGATCATTTTCCTCTCATTCAAGCACATAAAATACAACAGGAAATTGCTCTTTGCGTTAATTACAAGGGAAATAAAGACCTCTGCATCTAAAGGTATGTCTACACTTGCACCCTCTTTCAAGAGACAGATGCAAATGAAGACATTTGAAATTGCAAATGAAGCTGGGATTTAAATATCCTGTGCCTCATTTGCATATTTGTGTTATGGTGCTATTTCAAAATAGCACTATTTCGAAATAACAGATGTTGTTAAGACGCAATTATTTCGAGAGAAAACCCTTCTCTCGAAATAACTGGTAAACCTCATTGTATCAGGTATAAGGGTTATTTCGAGTGAAGGTTTTTTCTCGAAATAACCGTGTCTTAACAGCATCTGTTATTTCGAAATAGTGCCATAATGCAAATATGCAAATGAAGCACGGGATATTTAAATCCTGGCTTCATTTGCATCCCTCTCTCAAAAGAGAGTGTAAGTGTAGATATACGCAAACTGATTTTCAGATATATAAGGACCATGTGCCTTGGGTGTTCCTTGATGCAGTCCATAAGTTGATCTTACTGACATCATGGTTGGGGAGAGTGAAGACAAGCCAGCAGAATAAGGGAATTATAACCAGTTCTCTGATCTCTCCCCCACCATCTTTCACCCATAGGCTGTGTCTAAACTACATCCTTCTTTCGACAGAGGGATGTAAATTAGACACTTTGAAAGTGCAAATGAAGCGGGGATTTAAATATCCCGCGCTTCATTTGCATAACCACGTCATGACACGGTCTAGATGCGGTTCTTTCAAAAACGGCACGCTTTTTCAAAAGATCCTGTACACCTCATTTTTTGAAGATATTTAAATCCCCGCTTCATTTGCACTTTCAAACTGTCTAATTTGCATCCCTCTGTCAAAAGAGGGATGTAGTTTAGACACAACCATAGGGATCTCTGATTCAAGATCTCTATGTGTTTTAAATATAAATGTATCTGTCTGCTCTTTTTAGATTGGCTTTTTGTCCCTTTTTTACAATCTTTTCATAACATAACGTATTGTTTTACGCTGCAAATTCTGTCCTTAGATATGCACAACTCTCATTGTATTTAAGGAAGCAAATACCAGCTGACTTAATGTGTTGGCAGTTGCGAGGATGTCAGTGGTATTTGCATGTGCGAATCTGCAGGCAGAGTTTGGTGTTTCATTACATACAGAATAATTTCAGATTTCTACAAGGTGTTGAAGTAGCTTGCCCAGTCATGTCCTTCTTACAGCAGGGCCAACAGCCACCATGGGCCAAGGGGCAAGGTGGGGGGCAGAGCCTTGGGCGGAAGGGGCAGGGCCAAGGACAGTCTGTCCTTAGCACAGCCTGGAGCAATTCAAAGGGACCCAGAGCTCCAGGCCCCTTTGAAATACTGGGCCCTGGGGCAGTGTCCCCTTTGCCCCCCTGGCAGAAAGTATGCCTTTTAAGGTCACTCTGGGGGCCCAATAGTTTCTTTGGCTGCTGGGCAAGGTATGGGGGGCAACTTTGCATCCCCAGAAGGGTCAGAACGGAGGGTATGTCTACACTACCCCGCTAATTCGAACTAGCGGGGTAATGTAGGCATACCGCACTTGCAAATGAAGCCCGGGATTTGAATTTCCCGGGCTTCATTTGCATAAGCGGGGCGCCGCCATTTTTAAAACCCCGCTGGTTTGAACCCCGTGCAGCGCGGCTACACGGGGCATGAACTAGGTAGTTCGAACTAGGAAGCCTAGTTCGAACTACCTAGTTCGTGCCCCGTGTAGCCGCGCTGCACAGGGTTCGAACCAGCGGGGTTTTAAAAATGGCGGCTCCCTGCTTATGCAAATGAAGCCCGGGAAATTCAAATCCCGGGCTTCATTTGCAAGTGTGGTATACCTACATTACCCTCCTAGTTCGAACTACGAGGGTAGTGTAGACATACCCCTAGAGTGGAAGGGCCAGGGTCAGGGCCAGAGTCAGCCAGCCCTCAGTACTGCCCAGAGTGTGGTGCAGAGACCTCCCTCCCCCAGCCTTCAGAGCCATGCAGAGTGGCACTCCAGCAGCAATTTAAAGGGCCCCAGAGCTCCAGCTGCCACAGTAGCAGCAACTGCCCTCTTCCCCTCTCCTACTGGCGGGCCTGGATCACTTCATTTGCTGGCTCTGCCAAAGTCAGATTTTAATAAGTTGTGGTTAACATTCACCTGCCTAAATTTGTTGTAAGAGAATATAGAATACTCAGTGGCAAAAGTAGGAGGGAATTGGAGATAAGAAGGGAATGGGTCTGGAGAATATTCTAATCAAAAGTAGCAAATTCCTCTTATGAAGATAATTTTGACTCCATTGTGCGTCCATGGACATGGGTTTTCCAATGTTTTGCTGCAGATGCTCAGAAGTGTGAGCTGATTTGTCAGTCACAGGAAACAGGAGATGTGGTGTTCATGAACCAGGTGGTTCATGATGGTACCAGATGCAGCTACAGAGACCAATACAGCGTCTGTGTCCGGGGGGATTGTGTGGTACGTATGTCACCAGACTTGGGGCCTAACAGTATTGGCCTGTCCACTATTCAAATGAGAGGAAAAGAGAAAGAGCAAGCATGCACCTTTCTGGAGTCAGCAAAATCTTAAACATTTATACATTTTTTCATACTTTTCTATAGAAGTCTAAAATTCCTTTCTGAACTGGAGCACTGTGTGAGAAGCAAATATAGAAAAGGTTCAGGTGTGCTTTTACCCTGGCTTCTCTAGCAATCAAAATGATAGGAAAGCTATGCATGTGTAAGAAACAATTCATGTGCATGGCACTTGCAATGTGAGGAAGCCCATTAGATACTTTGCTCCAGGTTGTTTTATTGCATCACACTGTTGTCAGAAACAGAGACTCAGAGGGGTTTCCACTGCGGAGTGACTGATCATACTGGTAGAGGGGCTAAGACTTCCATCCAAAGCTGGTATCCAGCTTTGGACTTGGAGCTTTCACATGTGTGTGTGGGGGGCGGGGAACACGACTTGGAGCTATCTTATGGTGGTCAAGAGGAAAAGAGACTTGAACCAGGACAACCCTAAAGAGTTGCATCAGCCTAAAAGCTCTTGAGCACCATAAAAGGAGTAGGGCATAGGATATCAGATTTGTCTCCCCAATTGGCATGATGTGAGTGACTGATGATTCAGCAACTGGCAGAATTTTGTGAAGGCTTGCACTGAAAAGTCACTACCATGCTCCCCTGCCATATACATCTCCACAGCTTTTATACTGCTTTCAGGCTGGAAGGTGGCTAATGTGCAGGGTTAGCTATGAGGTGTGTTGCCTGCCTTGAATTTTGAAGCTCTACATATATGATCTTTTTTTTAATAATCTCTTTTTCTCCCTCTGGTGACAGCATGTTGGATGTGACAAGGAAATTGGCTCCTTAAAGCAGGATGACAAGTGTGGTGTTTGTGGGGGTGACAATTCCCACTGCCGGACGGTGAAAGGAACTTTCATCAAGTCTCCAAAGCAGCCAGGTGAGAGTCTGGCCCCAGAGTAGGGGAAGAGTATAGCTTTAATACACGTTTGCACATAACAAATATAACCAGGGTAAAACTTACTCTCAGCTCTGCCTGTGTAAACCTATTCTAGAGTAAGCTCTGTTGAAGACCATTGGTCCTACAGATATACGATATGATGTATGAGATGTACAACTACATCTCGTAGTTTATTATCAGTAGTAGTAGGGTTTATTTGTATTAACCGTAATGCCTAAGGGCCTTAGTTGTTTGCAAGGAGCCCATTGTGACAAGCAGTCTACAAACTCAGAGCAGAAAGATGGTTAGAGTGGTATTGCTGCTGAAATGAAGACTGTCTTTCTAGCCACAAGAGTATCCATAGGCTCAGAATGCTTGCTTATGCCAGTGGCACATTACTTAACAGGCTCTTGCATACAGGCTTTGTGTTTTGTAATTTAAAAAACATATTGAAAAAGAGGAGTAGACCTTTGCCTTACTCTGTAGACACTAGGTAAACACCATTAAAGCCCAGAAATTTAATGGGCATATGCTCAGAAGTGACAGTCATCAGCGTATCATTACTTACTGACTTCAGTGGTGCTCTGCTGGTTGACAGTACCTGAGGGTGTGGTCCTCAGTAACTGACAATGTGATAGCTCCCAGCTGTGCTTGGTCTTGTGTTAACTGAGTGAGGGTCCCATCATTTCTTTAGTTAATTACAGTTACTTATTTATGGGATCTATTTCTTTCTGTCTGACTATTATCTGGCTATTTATGATGATTCAAGCTATTGCCCATCACTGATGTAAGGCACTAGAGGAAAAAACTGCCGAGAAGTTACGGTTCTTACACCATGGTGAATTAAATGTTAAACTGCACAGACTGGCATAACATAAGAGGTAGGGATCACCAAATGAAATGAATAGGTTGCAAGTTTAAAACAAACAAAAGGAAGTTTTTCTTCACATAGCACACAGTCAACTTGTGGAACTCCTCATCAGAAGATGTTGTGAAGATGAGAACTTTACAGCATCTTCCAAAGCCTGCTGACTTCAGATCAGGCTCTGGTTGCCTGTTGAGTCCAAGGCTGAGGTGGTCCTCCAGAAAACCCTTGGGCTACATCTACACTGGCAGCTTCTTGTGCAAGAACTGTTTTGCAGAAGAGTTCTTGTGCAAAAGTCTTCCACAAGAGCGTGTCTACACTGGCATGTGCTTTTGCGCAAGAGATGTGCTTTTGCGCAAGAATGTCTATGGCAGTGTGGATGCTGTCTTGCGCAAGAAAGCTCTGATGGCCATTTTAGCCCTAGAGGCTTCTTGCGCAAGAAATTCATATTGCCTGTCTACACTTCCCTATTGCGCAAGAGCTCTTCTGCAAAACAGTTCTTGCACAAGAAGCTGCCAGTGTAGACGTAGCCCAAGCATTTTCTGGAGGATCACCCCAGCCTTGGACTCAACAGGCAACCAGAGCCTGATCAATGGGCAACTAGAGCTCTTGCGCAAGAGGGCTTATTCCTCGTGGGGAGAGGAATAACTCTTCCGGAAGAAGCTCTGTTTTCCGACGCTGTACTGTACATTTACTTGCGCAAGAACACATGTGCAGTGTAGACACCCGGCAAGTTTTTGTGCAAGAACATTTGTTCTTGTGCAAGAAGCCGCCAGTGTAGATGTAGCCTTGATGTGCTGGGAAGAGGCTATCTCAGCTACTGCTTCCCTATCTGGGCCCACAGGTGGCAGCTTCGTTTAGCTCTCTGCTGTGCCTTGTGAAGGTTATGGAGCTTGCCTCTGTGGTAGATCAGCCTGAGCCGCCTCCAACCTTGCCATCTTCAGTGCATGTTATAAGACTGCCATCCTCATGTAGGTATTTTGCTTCTTGGAGTCTGACCCCTCTAATAAAACACTATGAAGGAAGTGAGAAAAAGCTTTGCTGAGGGTACTGCTTTCCATAAGAGTGCTGAAGATGCTGTTGTAACTTTAGCAATCCATGTGAAAATAAGGTTTTACCTATTCACCTGATCTTTTCCAGGGGTTAGGAGAAGGTCAAAAGAGTGGAAAGGCAAGAGCCATTTTAGAGAAACATGGTGTTGCAAGAAGGGAGAGATGTGATAGGTGCAAGGAAGAATGCAAAGGTTAGCCACAGAATGCTGAGAACCTGATCAGGAGACGAGAAGTTTTGCAGGATTGGGATAATCAGAAAGAGAGTGACAGGAAGCTAGAGCTCTCATTGAAGTAAGAAGTAGGGAGAAGAAGGGGAGCTAGGAGACTGTTAGTTAAATCTTGGGGAAGCTTCACGAGAGGAAACAGGGAGTTATGAGAGAACTGCAGAATGGGAGGGCAAACAACTCCGATTCACATACATTCTAGAATCCACATTTTGTTGATGATTAGTTGAATTAAATGACTGGATCATGCATTTGACCCATAAGTTAATACAAACATAGATTTCCTGTTACCTCAGTAAACTGCCTCCTAGTGTTTTGCTGTATTTATGATTAGCACTGTTGGGTTGGGGCTGATCCTTCAAACATAGAGTTATATAAACCAATCTTTTACAAAGATCAGCAAAAGCAACAGGTGAAAAAAGCACCAACTCTAAAGATCTTCTTCATTTACTTTTGCTCACTGAAGAATCCTTCAAAACCTAGTGGGAATGTAACACAGAATTTAACCTTGACTGCTCTGCTGTCAGTTTTGAGAATGCTTTACTTTGGTTTAATTTTCAGTAGGAGCTTTGAAAATGTTTGAGATGCCGGCTGGGGCCAGACACATTCAGATAGAAGAGATGGAGCCAGCTTCCCATAGCATTGGTGAGTAGTGAACAACCAGAGAGCACAGACAGGCTCAGAGACTAGGACTTAGCTAGTTTGGCCTAGAAACGTTTAAGGCTCAGGTCTAAAATAAATGTGGTAGTCATACTTTCCAAGTATATATAGAAGTGTACACAATATTCAGGTGCATGGATAAAATGGGAAACTGAGTGTAAAAGTATGATTTATCACCCAGATCTCAGTAAAAGGAGTAGCTCTCAGTTCACTTTCTTGCACAAAAGTCAGAGAAGACGAATGTTTGCTCTTATCACAAAACTGCCAGACAATTTAGCCCATTTCTGTGTGACTATGAGCTTCTGCTTAGGAGGAGCCAAGTGACGAAATAACAGAGGGTGGTGACAAAATGAACTATATTGGCAGAACTGGCAGGGGGAGATGCCCACGAGTGGAATAGCAAGGTGTGTTCTGTGATACAATTGAGGTATGATGTCAAAACTGGGGCCAGCAGGCCAAAGAATTTGTACAATATTTGCCTTTCGTCATGGCTGGTGCTAGCCAATAGTTCTATTCCTTCGCTTGCATAAGCACTACCACTCACCTGAGAAAAAAAGAAAATATAAAATCCTAGGGTCAGATCCTTGGAATGAAGCCTTCTGTGCCTGGCACATTTCAGAAGCAGAAGAATGGTAAGGGACATCTCCCCAACCACTCATGTTTGTACTAGGGGCATAGGGGGTAGTGTAGGAGCAGCTATGCTGGCTCTGGGCTGCTTGAGGATTTCTCCACAGATGGGGAAGCCCACGTATCTTGCTAAGCCAGATTTATAGCCCATTTGTGCTGCTAAAACAAGGTCAGGGAGGCACAGAGTGAAGATGGAGTAGCTGTTCCCCAGCCTCCTGCATCTCAATTTGCCGCTCTCCTTTTCTGCTGTCTCCAGAAATCCTTGTTAGTGAACCTTCCAGTGTTGTTGGCAAGTTGAGCCCTGCCTGTGTGATCCTTCAGTGCGAACTCACACAATGCTCCTCTGTGTGAGGTATAGTCTCCGAGGGCTGGGCCTTGAAGCCAAATCTCTTTCAGACATAGGAAGGGTGTGTGTGTGTCTGTGTGTTTTCTTTCTGCTCAGAAGACCATTAATTCAGAAGATGAGTTGGAATGTCAGAGAGATTGGTATGTCAGCAACACTGTCAAACCAGACTGACTGTTTAGAGAAGATGAAGAGAGTTAACATTAAGAAAGCAGGGGGACCATGCAGAGATGAGGGAGTCTGATTCTCTTACAGGGTGGGGAAATAAGAGATACTGGCGGGAGGGGCACAGACTGTGTGGAGCTTGGTCACTTAGATTTTACGCATTTAAAGGGTTATTGCCTGCCAAGACTCCTATCTTGATCACCAGCCTTAAACACACATGCCTGTTCATTCAGGGGCACATATACAGGCTCTTCCATGAGCAGTTGCTCACAACCTTGTTCATCTGCATGTGTGGCCCCTTGAATTCTGGGTCTGAGTCCTCTGCCAGGGCCTCTCAGTTCCAGCCGGCATACACCTTGCAGTTCTAATCCTAGGCCCTAGACAGCTGTGCCAGTGCACCTCACTGTTGAGCTACAGCATCTCTGCTATCTCTTTTTGGGGCCCCCCATATGTAAATTCCTAGGGATTTTATCTTAAATGGTCAGTTTGTGATGTGGGAAAACCCATTTCACTTGCCATTGAAGCTACTAATTGAACCCAGATTTTTTCTGTAAAAGATGTAGTGCATTGACCTCTGGCATAGTCCAGCCCTAGCTCTCACCCGTGAATGAGGTTACTTTTGCCCTTCTGGCAGAGGACTAGGCCACAATGAAAAGACTAATAGGACTCCCTTTGCTTGCAGTTGATAATATACAATTAATATACGGGGCCAGAGTTGCAGATGCTGAGCTCCTATTTTGGCACCGAATCCAGAGCCGGATTTTCCAGATTGTTCAGCTCCCAGCTGCTCCCACAGTGACATTTTTGGCCAGATTTTCAAAAGACCAACCGTCTGAGCCTGAATACTGAGATATTTTATATAAATATCTGGCCTGCCATAGGGAATATTTTCACCGTGAAGGTCTATCCATAAAATGCCCATCCTTAGGGATTTTTTTCTGGTCAGTTAAATTCCCATGCATTATGCTCACAATTCATTTTTCTGTTCCTAAAGGACTTTGACAGGGGGAAATTACTTTGTGGGCTTCTTTTTCCAGCTGTAAAGAATCAAGCTAGTGGTGACTTCATCCTTAATGCCAAGTCCAAGGAAGCCAAAAGCAAAACCTTCATTGAGATGGGCTTGGAGTGGGAATACACCATTGAGAATGGCAAGGAGAGCTTGAAAACCAGTGGTCCCCTGCATGAAGCAATCAGTGTGCTGGTGAGTCACACTGGCTTGTCCTGTCGAGATATGATGGGCACACATCATATAGCAGAGCACGCTGTGCAATCACAGTTACAAATTCTACAAGAGCTTGGTACAGAATGTTGAATGGAGTAGAGGAACTTCACTGTGGACGCACAAATGATGTAAATCCCACAAAACTCTTAAAAGTTATTAAAATAATTGAAATCAACTAGCCACATTCTAATGGCAATAAGATACTTCAAGATATTCAGAATCAAAGCATAAAATCATTGCCTACCAATACACACTCTGTTGTGGCTTATACACGCATTAATGGGAGTTAAATATCTAGATTCCCTATGCCTTCATGGATGAAAAACTCATCCTCCCTTCCCCCAATCTCTTGGATTACATGTTCACTTACTGGTATAGACTGTTACGAACAATGCTTCTATGCTTCCTTGTGTGTTAAAAGTTATAATATAGGTTCCTATTTATGCAAACAAGGGAGTAGGTTCTGTGTATGAAATCTAGAGTTTCAGCATGTATCATGGGCATGTTCTGCATGTGCGCAGTGGTCCAGTACAAAGCATGTTCTGTGAGTATTCAAGAATCCTTCAAGTCATTTTAGATTTAATTGAAATATTTTGAATGGATCAAGAGTTCCTCATATTAATTAAAAGTTTTCTCTTTCCTACCTATGATACTTGTTCAATTTCTTTCTTGTTACTTTCTTCTTCTTTCTTCTACTTTTTATGTAATGTATCTACATGCTACATTGTCATGGTTTGTATCCTCTTTTAATTACTCTCCTCCTTCCTCTATCATCCTTTCCCACAATTTCATTCTCTTTCTCTTGTCTTTGCTCCTTCTATACTGCCTTTCTTCTTTCTCTGTTCCCAGGTTATTCCACAGGAAGATGAGTCCAAGAGCAGCCTGATGTATAAGTACATTATCCATGAAGACCTGCTGCCAGTGATTGGAAACAATAATGTTCTTCTTGAAGAGATGGATTCTTATGAATGGGCCCTCAAGAGCTGGTCTCAGTGCTCAAAGGCATGCGGAGGAGGTCTGGTTCTCTTTTATATGTCTGTAAAAATGTGATACCTATACACAATTGCCTGTATGTCACTATCATATTTCTTGGACCTGTAGGATAGTAAGAGTCATACTAGACCTCTGGGTTCTAAATTTCCATATACCTTAATTACCATATTCTCTATTCTTTGGCAATTCTAAGTCTTACATTCCAGAATGCTTTGCAAGACAATCTAACATCCTTTGGCAGTGCTTTGATAAACTGCTTTATTTAAATATGGTTGGATGCCTCATCTGATGCTCCAATTTGCTTAAGATTTCTAGGGCTTTATGGAACCTGGTAATTTGAGTGTCACAGGAAGATTTCCTTAACTGAGATTACAAAAATTTCTAGTGCACCTGCGATTATGCAAAAACAACATTCACACATAAGAAACGGCACCTTGTGGCAATGGCCTACTTAGAGCTACTCCCTTTTACACTCACACTGTGTCTGAGCAGAACTTGGTTGCTGTCAGGATACATTCAGGAATCCAGTTCTAATTTTCCAGAGATGAAATGACATAACCTTTTGCCTACATAGCAGCTAGCAACCGTATGTGTCAGGCAGGAATATGGGAATGACCAAGGTATTGTAGACTGAGGTAGCAATATCTCTTCATTATCTCCCTGTTGACTGCAAATATATTTGCTGGGTTTGTGTGTGTATAGACTCCTAGAGGAAGTATTGTCTGGCTGCATTATGGCTCTTTGTATGACATGCTGAACTCCGTTGTTTGAGTGCAAAGTCATAGCAGAAAAAAAGCAAGAGGAGCTAGTTAGTGGGATCCAACTAATGGTCATGAAGGTGGAGTTCTAAACCAAATTGTGTGTCAAGGTCATTCTCACCCAGCTGCATAAGGCACCCGAAAATGTGTGGCACCACTGGGTCTTAATGTGCACCTATCTGCTCCTTCTATTTCTGTTCTGTGGCAATTGCAGCCTAGTGACTCTTTTTCTGGAGATGAGTTAGTTAATTTAAAAGTGAAATGGCCCATGAAAGAATCATTCAAGTGGTAGGGAAGCCAATTAACAGGTATATACTGTCAGTTTCTGAATTTACTGTTAATCTATTGGTCCTTAATTTCAAATTTGCTTTAAAATTTTAGTATGTTGTTGAAGATTATAAAATCATATACAGCTTGAACCTTTGTGATCCAGGACTCTCTGGTCCAACAATATCTGTGGTCTGGCAGGAGCACAGATGTTGCAGGATTAGAGAGCCCCAGCAGCAGAGGTTGCTGACTGCTTGGATTGGAGCCAACTGAAGGAGCCTGCGGGGCACCAGAGTCCACAGCTGGGGAGAGGAGGAGGGGTTGGAGCTCATGAGCAGGGGAGCTCACAGCTGGCAGGGCCGCTGGGAACTCAGGCAGGGTTGCTGCGAGGCTGGTAGGGCCACTGGGAGCTCCGACAGGGTGGCAGGGCTGCCACAAGGGCAGGAGGGCTGCCAGGAGAAGACTGGGAGAGGAGCCCAATGAGGAGGCTGCCTCTCCCTTCCAGACCTTGTCTGAAACCGGTCAGGTTCCAAGGCTGCCAGACCAGGGAGGTCCAACCAGTATTTAAAAATTGTCCCTCCCCCTTGCACTGCCATTGGCTATAGAGTCACCTATTTAACAGTACTGCATAGAGTCCCATAAATCTTAAGGAAGTTCCTGTTGTGTGTGTACTGGCGATTCACTTCTTCCCTGTGTGTTGTTCTGTCTGTGCTTCTTTCAGGTATCCAGTACACCAAGTATGGCTGTCGGAGGAAAAGCGATAACCGGATGGTGCATCGAAACTTCTGTGATAATGGCAAGAAACCAAAGCCAATCCGGAGGCGATGTAACCCTCAGGAGTGCTCCCAGCCAGTGTGAGTTCTCTCGTGCTCTGTCTGCAGTGCCTGCATGAAAGTGCTCAGGTTTAAGGCAGGAGGCACTGATCAGTTTCCATTATTGGTGTTGGTGCCAGAGCTACCATGAGGTGCCCTTCTCCCTCCTCCTGCCTATGTCAAAGAGGTGGAGGGATCCAAATACTGCAATGAATGTGTTGTTTTCTGTTAAATCCCTCCCCCTGCTAATAGACCCATTCTGAAAAGTACAAAAGGAAAACATCTTGGCGACCCAGTACTGTCTGTATAAGGCAGGTACATGTGCAAGGAAACTGACCAAGACATAGGTCATGGAAAGCATAACCATTCCTAATGGGTTATGTAGGCTGTCCTGGAAGGACCAAGACAAACTTGCCATTGTTTGGCCATCTAGAGTCTAACATGTTTGATCAGCACAAAACCCAACTGTAAAGCTGTTAGGGACAGATTCTCAGTTTCTGTAAATCAAGTAGCTCCATTGGATTCAGTGGAGTTGTCTCGATTTACACCTGCCAAGGATTTGCTCCTTAATCTGAAGACTATGCTACAGCTGAGTATATGAGCTTCCAGATCTCTTCCAAGGACTCTTAATCTGTGACCTCAAGTCTCCAGAAAGATAAGCCAATCAGAATCTGAAAAAGTCCAACTGTTCTCCCCCTCAGCCCTTTGACAGTGCTGTATTTTAATGATTCAGCTGGATGGCAGAGGAATGGGGAGCCTGCAGCAAGTCCTGTGGCAAGCTAGGAGTTCAGCTAAGGGTGGTGCAGTGTGTCCATCACCTTGTA
This sequence comes from Pelodiscus sinensis, assembly GCF_052426305.1. Lineage (NCBI taxonomy): Eukaryota > Metazoa > Chordata > Testudines > Trionychidae > Pelodiscus > Pelodiscus sinensis. The sequence goes on along the minus strand of NC_143059.1, from coordinate 30,735,792 downwards.
AATGGCACAAACCGGACGGTGCACACCAAATACTGCACAGGAGATCGCCCGGACACACGCAGGGCCTGTAGCCGATTGCCCTGTCCAGCCCAGTGGAGGATGGGGGCCTGGTCTCAGGTGAGTAAGCCTAGGTTCTGTCATGAATGTGATGTTGGGACAGAATAAAGCTTTTATTCCAAGGATCTGCAGATCTGTAGTTGTTTGCTTCCTGATTCAAAAGCCCCAGAAAGCACGATCATCTTCTATCTCGGTATCCTGTTGGTACCCTTCTATCTTGGTACCCTACTTTCAAAAGAACTGGCTTCCCTGCTAAGGATAACTCAGCAATCTTTGGTACTTGGTGGCCTTGCTGAGTAGCTGGGGATTAGCACTGAAACCTCTCTTATGTGGTGCTGAGAGTGTTTTCTCAGTCAAGGAGGATATTTTTATACAGCACACACAGTGTAACATTATCTGGAGAGCTATTTCATTCTAAGTGCCTGAGCCAAAGCCCAGTGAAGTCAATAGCAAGATTTCCATTGAATTCCTTGGGCTTTGGATTGGACCCTAGAGGTTTATTCTTATCAATAAACTAGGCAAATACAACTTAGATGGGGCTACTATAAGGCTGGTGCATAACTGGCTGGATAACCGTACTCAGAGAGTAGTTATCAATGGTTCACAATCCTGCTGGAAAGGTATAACAAGTGGGGTTCTGCAGGGGTCTGTTTTGGGACTGGCTCTGTTCAATATCTTCATCAACGATTTAAATATCAGCATAGAGAGTATGCTTATTAAGTTTGCAGATGATACCAAGCTGAGAAGGGTTGCAACTGCTTTGGAGGACAGGGTCATAATTCAAAATGATCTGGACAAATTGGAGAAATGATCTGAGGTAAACAGGATGAAGTTTAATAAGGACAAATGCAAAGTGCTCCACTTAGGAAGGAACAATCAGTTTCACACATACAGAATGGGAAGCGACTGTCTAGGAAGGAGTACGGCAGAAAGGGATCTAGGGGTTATAGAGGACCACAAGCTAAATATGAGTCACCAGTGTGACGCTGTTGCAAAAAAAGCAAACATGATTCTGGGATGCATTAACAGGTGTGTTGTGAGCAAGACATGAGAAGTCATTCTTCCACTCTACTCTGCGCTGGTTAGGCCTCAGTTGCAGTATTGTGTCCAGTTCTGGGCACTGCATTTCAAGAAAGATGTGTAGAAACTGGAGAAGGTGCAGAGAAGAGCAACAAGAATGATTAAAGGTCTAGAGAATATGAACTATGCAGGAAGACTGAAAGAATTGGGCTTGTTTAGTTTGGAAAAGAGAAGAATGAGAGGGGACATGATAGCGGTTTTCAGGTATCTAAAAGGGTGTCACAAGGAGGAGGGAGAAAGATTGTTCTTCCTGGCCTCGGAGGATAGGACAAGAAGCAATGGGCTTAAACTGCAGCAAGGGAGGTTTAGGTTGGACATTAGGAAAAAGTTCCTAACTGTCAGGGTGGTTAAACACTGGAATAAATTGCCCAGGGAGGTTGTGGAATCTCCGTCTCTGGAGATATTTAAGAGTAGGTTAGATAAATGTCTATCAGGGATGGTCTAGACAGTATTTGGTCCTGCCATGAGGACAGGGGACTGGACTCGATGACCTTTCGAGGTCCCTTCCAGTCCTACTATTCTGTGATTCTATGATAAGTCCTGTATTAATGCAAATCACCTAGAAAGCAAGTAAATTCTATAGTGAACTCGATAATGGCACTGAGAACAGGTGAAAACATTGTTTGGGTTTGTAGGAAGACAAGAGAAAAGTTGAATTCCATGTAGTCCCTTTAGAATAGACAAGGGTGTGTAGGTGGGCAGGGTAAAGCCTCCGGCTAGCCCAGAAGAAAACTATGTCACTGGTGGCAAGGTAGGTATGTGGGAATAGAGAGGGCACTTATTATGGGTGACCAGTGGTATCAAACCTAGAGGGAAATATTTGGTATTTAATGTGCTTCAGTGTATTTGAGAGAGTCACACCTTTCATCTCCAGAAATAACTGTTATGATATGAAGAGGAAAGTCATTCTGCCTTGGAAGGTTTAGCAGTATCTAGGCAAGAAGACAAATTTTCCCAGAGCCAGGAAGATATCCTTTAGTTGGGTGTTTATATACGTAGTCTTGCACATGTGCACAGACACACACTCACTACTTTTTGAAGCCCCTTGTTGCATTTTGATGTCTCCATCCACTCACTCCCCCTCCCCATCACTGATAGGTGTCTTTTTTCTCCCCCTTGGTGGTTTGATACAGTGCTCAGTCAGCTGTGGAGAAGGCATGCAGCAGCGCCAGGTGGTGTGCAAGGCCAGTGACAATAGCATCGGGCAATGTGAGGACGAGAAACCTGAGACTGTCCAAGTCTGCAAAATGGCAGTGTGCCCAGGTGAGAGGAGCCGCTATGTCACTGGAGCAGACTCTCCTAGAGTCAAACTGAGAAATGATCAGTGATGTAGTAAAAGCTGGACCCCTTTGCACTTAGCAGGTCTATTTCACTGATGTGTAAGGCTAGGGAAGGTGATGTAGTTTACATGCTCAGGAGCAGAAGAAGGTGTTACAAGATATACGTTAAAAATTCAAGTTGTTCCTGAAAATCCACGACCCTAGGTACAGGAAGTCACACGTTCCCATTTGCTTCAATTACGGCAGCTGCTGTTACTATCTTGATAGAGTACCTGTGCTGTGCTCTAAATGTACTAATCAATAAGCCCTGATGTTCCATCAGCTTCAGGGGGATGTTCATGGAACAATGGCAACATCACAAGTGACCTTGCGGACCAGCAAGGAAACAATTTAGCATATAAGAATAACTTTGCCAAAATGTACAGCACTCCTGGTCTTTCCAGTCTTCATCCTCTCTTTAGGACCAGAGGTCATGTACATTTTTCTGATGGTGTTGCAATGTGGGAATAATGGATGATTAAGGTGAGACCATCAAACTTATTTTAATACTTGGCTGAGATTTTTAACTGTGATTTGGGATGCCTTAGTTTTTGGGTGCCCAATCTAAGTTTCCTTAAAGGGGTCTAATTTTCAGAAAGCCAAACACCTGCTCTCAGAAAATTAGGTCTTTTTTTAAGGTGCTCAAGTTGCACATCCAAAAATTGAGGCACCTGAAACCCTTTTTACTTTAAAAGTCTTGACAGATCTCTAGAAGACAAGAGCTGGGGCAAGGAGCTCTCCCCAGCACATACACTACACACTGTATTGTAGAAATGCCTCTGTGTGGCTAATTTTTATGACAAATTGTTTTGGCCTGTATCTACATACAGGAAAGCTACCGAATATTGCAGCAAATGCAGACACCAGTGATCATGTGACTCCGAAAGTACAGTGGGTGCCCCAGGATGGGCCCAAGAATCCTGTAAACAAGATATCTTCAAGTAAGTTTCCCCTCTTCCTAAGTTTGTCTCTTGGAGCAGAAGTCTCTTTGCCTGCATTACTCAGTAAGAATTCTGCTATTAAATATTTATAAGTCGCCCTCTTCCTCTTCCATGACTGAAGTGGAAATAACTTAATGGAGGACACCAATTTTTGGAGGCTAATGGACACCTTTCTCAAAGGGAAATCAAAAGGCTAATGCCCCATAGTGGACACCAGTTGAGAATATAAGCGTAGCTTGGTTGCACTCTGAAGTTGTCAGCTACCACGCTAAGATGGGTTAGCTGGGAAGTGCCCCACCATCTCTCTGTTTCATGCCTAGTGAGACTGAAGTTAGGCCACTCATGCTGCTCTTTGCCCCTCTCTAAAGTCAGCATTCAGCACTCACCTGAGATACCTGTTCAGAAAACAGACCTTTGTGACACTGTTCAAGTGTCATTAGTTCTCTTCCCCATTTCTTCCCTGCCACCTCCCTGCTCCCCTGCTCAAGTTGGAAGAAGACTCAGAATCTCTTCTGAGGGCTTGTCTACACAACCCGGCTGTCCACCTAAGTTACACAACTTCAGGTTATGTGAATTAAGTAACTAAAGTCAGTGTACATAGGACAGCTTACTATGGTATCTTCACTGCAGTAAGTCAACAACTGATGCTGTCCCGTCAATGCTGCCTACTCTTCTCGTTTTGGTGGAGTACCAGAGTTGATGGGAGAGCACTCAGCTGTCAGTTTATCACATCCCTTGACAATTAAGGTATCACCTTTGTCCATAACCCTGAAATTAGGGTGCCACCTAGTGGCCCTTATTATTCAGTTGCAAGGATTTCCCTATTAAATAGCAAGATCCGGACATACAATTCAACTCTTCTGTCATTATGGGCATTGTGTCTTTGTTTAGAAAGAAGGTGGGCACTGCTCTTGGGCACTGCTTACTTTATTTCTATAATTTCTTCCCTTTCCTGTTTGTCTCAGCTGACAGCAGCTGTATGGGATAATTGGAAACCCATGTATGCAGTGATTTTGGATATGTCGTGCTCGTTATTTTTGTATGTCCTGGTTACACTCACTGTCTTCTTTATGCATATGCTTGTCACAGAAGAGCCTTGCCTTGGGGACAAGTCCATATTCTGCCAGATGGAAGTTCTGGCTCGCTACTGCTCCATCCCTGGCTACAACAAACTCTGCTGTGAGTCCTGTGGCAAAAAAGTCTCCACCCCCAGTGTGCCACCTACTGTAGACCACGATGCTTCAGAGACTGGAACTCCCAAGGGTGCTCTCTCTCCCAGCCTGGTTACACCAATGCCCTTTCATCCCACTGCCCAGCACCGCCTGCATAGGACACAAAGCACAGCTGCCAAAGAGACAGATGGGTCCCAGGCTGCTCATGTCCAGCAGTCCAGCACAGAAGGTTCAGCTGCCCATGGAACCTCTTGGGCTAAAGCTGCCACCCCATCGCGGGGCATTTCAATTGATGATACTTCCCAAGTTGACTCCTCAAGACTACTACCTCCTAGCCGGAAGGCTGCAGCAGGGCAGAGTCCTGGGGAACTTTGGGGCAGCACTGCCTTTCAGTGGTTCCCTCCTGCCTTGAACAAACCTTCTGCTGGTGCACACAGTGAAAGTGATTCTTCTGTCCCATCCCAGGGCATAGCACGACACCGAAGGCTCAGTACAGGATCCGAACAGCTGGGGAACAGTCTCAGGGCCTCCTCCCCTGTTGTGACATGAAACATTTCCCCAACATCTCTCTTGGCGATGGTTTACATGGGCAGAGCAGCCATGTTTCTGAGCGACTTCCAGAAACGGCTGAGACACATATTTAAAAACCAAACAGAAGGCTTCCGAAAATATGGCTTTGTTTTTATGAATTTTCAGCCGTGGCACTTTTAAATTCTTTATTGGAATATCAAAAAATAAATCAGCTCAAAGAATCAAACAAAAGGACAGAACAGCAGTGGCCACTGGGTTGCTAATGAACCACAGACAGTGGCTGAGCGGGCATAGCTTGTGTAGCCCACACCTGGTTACCTCAGAGACTGGCTTGAATCCAGGAGGCATTTCCTTCCAAGGTGCTACAAAGAGATATTTCGAGCAATAAAACAAAATGCAACAGAAACAACCTTTGCCCCTTCTCAGCCCAGTCCGCACTCATCTGCTGCTGTTATCCATGTGGCTTGGACCATAGTGGACTCTGAAATCCTCTTGGAAATGGTGCTGCAAATAGATTTTCTATTCTTAACCTCAATGAGGCGTAGAGCAGGGGACAGGGGAACAGCAGGCCAGATGGACTTGTACTCCATACTCGTGGATGGGGAGATCCTGTTTCAAAAGCAGGGTTGGGGAGGAGCTGTCAGCATCCTGGCCCAGCTGGGAGAGGGGTGGGACAATGCAGGGGTGTTTGGTTTCTTTGGGAGGAGGAGCGTGGTCATTGGAGCACTGTGCTCACAACCTGTCTCCAGCTGGGTAGGGTGTCCTTTCAAGGCTGGCAGCCTGTGTTTGTGTATGGAAGCCCTACACAGTGAGGCAATAGCAAGGCCAGTCTCCAAAGAAAGGCAGAAATGGAGGAAGAAGGATGGAGTGAACTGCAGCGAAAATCAGGGAATTCAATACATAAATATGTTACAGATTCCTCTGTTTGGGAAAGAGGAGAGCAGCCCCTGTGCAGAGCAGCTTGGCTAGTGACTTGTGACTCCTGCAATGCACTTCTCTTCATTTGGCTGTGGGGGGTGTGTGTGCTCATCCTCAAACACTGTCTGGAACGGGGGGGGGGGGGCGCTGTTTTGATTCTTGCTGAGACCCCCTGGGTAGGGAGGGGCTAAGAGCCCAGGCTCAAGCCCCCCCCCCCCCAAACATCTTCACTGCAATCAAATAGCTTGTGGCCTGAGCCCCTTGAGCCCAAGGCAACTTACACAGGCCAGCCCTGAGTGTTTACATTTGGCGTGGACTTACCCATGTGACTCTGTTCCTGCTCCCCCTGAAATCAGTGGCAAAAATCCCACGAGCAGGCAAGGTGCTGAACAGCTCCTGAGTGGGCTGACTTCAGTGGCAGGTGAAGATTGGAGCTGGTGTTTGTGCTTTGCAGGAGCCAGGCCTAATCTGGACATGATGGACCCAAATTAGACAAAATAACAGTTGGGGAAAGGCAGGGGAGGGATCACTGCCAAAGAGAATAAAGTAGGCAAGATGGCTGGAACAGGAGGGTCTAAGGGAGAGGCCATGCGTGGCAGATGGATGGTGAGACATGAGTTCGGCTGCAAATCATTTCTCAAAAATACATTTTTCCGAAGTTGATGCTTACAGTGGGCTTGCTTTTGCTCCCACTGAGCTCAGTGGCACAATTCCCTGCCGTGTTCAGAGGGAGCAGGATTGTGCCCTGTATCTGTCACTGGTGCAGAGAAGAGTGGTGGTCAGCTGATTGGCAATATTCCTGCAGACTCTGGACTGCCCACCCCAGAGAGGTAAGGACAGGTCAGAGTTCAGAAAGCATTAGAACGATCTCATGCCTCATGGGAAGGGCTGAGCCCAGACCGTCTCTTGACTTGGCTGCAGAGGAAGTTCAGCCCTTTGTAAGAAGTGCCAAGCTACCTGAAGGGAAGGGTCCTATCTAACCTTCTCCTTGAGTCAGAGACCACGCTGCTCACTTGCCTCAAACCAGTGCTAGGAGTCATCACATCTGTAGGAAGGTTTGGGGCAGCTGCCCCAGCCCCCATGCTTTGGGAGACCCCACAGGGCCTAGGGTGGCCTGGGAGATTACAAGGGGGTTTGGTGCCAGCGGCAGGAGTTGGGCCTGCCTCCACAGTCACCAGCAGTGGTGGGAGCCATGGGAAGCAGAACAATTCAGCCCCAGCCTGTTCACTTCACCGAGGCAGCAGAAAGCAGAGTAGCCCAGACCCCAGCCTGCTCTACTCCACCATCTGCCAGCCTGGTCTCCGTGGCAGGAAGCAGAGTGACCTGACCCTAGCCTGCTCCACTCCTCCAAGTGACATGGTTGGGAGCTGGGTTCGAAGGGTGGAGTGGGCTGGGGCCAGGTCACTCCACTTCCCTCTGCTGCGGTGAGTGTGTTTGTAGGGGGCCTGACTCTGCTGCCAGCCCCAGCCCTAGCTCTCAGTAATTCCCCAGATTGCGTCAATGAGGGGAGGAGGTTTGGGGGAAGAGATGGAGTGGGAGCGGGGTGGGAAGGGGCATGGCCTGGGGTGAATGGGGAGTGTTGTTCAAGGTCTCACATCCCCCTAAAGACGGCCTTACCAATGCTGTGAAAAGAAAGATACTTTTGTTCCCTTCAGGGCCCTGGAGATGTTCCAGCTGGGAGAAACAATTGATGGAGTCTGGTATTTTCTTTGCTGCTGTCTTGTTTATTTACAAGGAACGTGCACAGCCCTCTTTCTCTGATCCTAGGAGGAACCAAGAGCAAAAGGAGTATTTCCTTCGCTTAGTGTCCCAAGCCTCCTTAGCCAGCGGGCCCCAATTTTTTTTCTCACTAACTTTGTCCAGGGTCACACTTTGCTCACCGGCTATTGTCTGGCTTTCTTGGTTTTTCTGTGCCTCTCTGTTATTGTCTCTCTTCAGTTTCTGTGTGGTGTTCTTGTGTCCCCCAACTCAATCCCTCCACCAACACACTTCAGAACTACTGGCTGGGCTCTCTTAGGCTTGTTATAAGTATGGTCCCTTAAACGTCTCCCAGCTATCTACCTACGTGGAGGGTGTATGTGTCTGTTTCATTGTGGGTTTAAACTTAACCCATACAAGGTGTATCCCATTCATATCCATATATTGTTGGTTAGTGCTTCTAAGGCTTTGTTTTTAAATGATGTGTTTGGAATAAGAGGGACTCTATAATATGAATGCAATATATATATATATATATATATATATATACACACACACAAGAGTGATAAAAGGGGTAAAAACACCCAAAAACATAATAATTTGTTAAATTAATGAAATTCTTTGAGGCCTTTTGGAAGGAAAGGGGAGCAGTGAAAATGGTTCTTTCTTTTCTGCCTCTTACATTTTTCCATGTTTTACCTTCTGCTCTAGGGGTATGTCTACACTACCACCCTAGTTCGAACTAGGGTGGTAATGTAGGCAACCGGAGTTGCAAATGAAGCCCGGGATTTGAATTTCCCGGGCTTCATTTGCATAAAGCCGGGCGCCGCCATTTTTAAATGGCCGCTAGTGCGGACTCCGTGCCGCGCGGCTACACGCAGCAAGGACTAGGTAGTTCGGACTAGGCTTTCTAGTCCGAACTACCGTTACTCCTCGTGAAAAATGAAGTAACGGTAGTTTGGACTAGGAAGCCTAGTTCGAACTACCTAGTCTGTGCCGCGTGTAGCCGTGCGGCATGGAGTCCGCACTAGCGGACATTTAAAAATGGCAGCGCCCGGCTTTATGCAAATGAAGCCCGGGAAATTCAAATCCCGGGCTTCATTTGGAACTCCGGTTGTCTACATTACCACCCTAGGGTGGTAGTGTAGACATACCCTAGAAGACTTGTGACATTATAGGCTAAAGCAAAAAATGCTGAGTATCTGGGTTGGAAGTGATTATCTGCACCCTTACACGTGGCTGTGAAGATGGGTGGAGAACTGTCTCTCTGTACCTGAGACAGGGCAGGGATAGCTGAGGTGGAAATAAGATCCTCCGGAAAAGGGCGCTTTTTCCGGAGGATCGGGGCCAGTGTAGACGCTCTTTTCCGGCTTTTCTAAAAGCCGGAAAAAAGCGGCGGACATTTTTATTTAAATGCCGCGGGGGATATTTAAATCCCCCGCGGATTTCCCTATTACGATCTCTGAAATTAACATGCCCCTTCCGGAAAAGGGGCCAATGTAGACGAGCCCATAGGGTATATAAAATGGGTTTAGTAAAAGCAAAAAACCGATTGGCTTACAAAGGTGCCTTGGATCCAGGGAGCTAGTAAATTTCATGCCAAACCATGGCAGACTTCTTATTGAAATGTAACAAACAAGCATTCTTAAAAATAATAACAAATACGTAAGGACATGCAGTAATAGGATGTCTGTCATAGAGGCACACACGTTTCAGGAACCATCATGGACCTGTTCATAGGTTTGCTGAAGATATTGGGCCCACTTCTGGTAACAGCTTCACCACTGTGCATCTAAAGTAACCCACTTACTTCAGATTTATACTGGTGTAACAAATCAGAACCTGGCCCTTAGATGACTTCTTACTCCAAACTGCACATATTAGTGGTTTGTCCCTCTAATTGAAATGTCATTATGAACTCTTTAAGGGAGTGTTTATTATGCCAAAGATAACCTTAATTTTGTGTGTTGTTTACTCTTTAAAGAAAATTCTTTGAAGCTTATATCTCCCACCAAGGGACATTACCTTGATGGCAACATCCACTGGGAGGAACGGGTTGGGAAATACTAGCATCATCCTCTACAGTTCCTGTTGGTAGCCAGTGATCATCCCTGATTAGTACTGTGAGCAGGTTCAGCAGTGGCAGAATGCCGCACCTCCACATCAGCCCCAGCTTCTGGGGAGTTTGGGGCGGCGTAGGAGTAGTTCTCCATATAGCCAACAATTACTCTCCGAACACCAGCATGGTTAAGGTCTGGGAACCTGTCAGATGTAGAGTGATACTGAAAGCCCTGAGATCAGGATTTGGGTTTGACACGTTATATAAACAGCACACAATAAATAGAAATTATGCACTAAAAAAGAAAACCCTGTGGCCTTTGCTTTGAACCCACAGGGAAAAGGTGAGAGGAGGAAACTGGACTCTAGTGGGGGCGGTAACATATATCTCTCCAGTTAGTTCTGTGGCCTGTGACACTCCATACAGTGTTGGGATTAAGATGAACATGGGCAGTTCTTCAGCTTGTTCCCTCTGAAGTAAAACTTTTCTCTCAAGCGGATACAACACATTTGCTCTTTTCCCCACACAAAGTTTGTTCACATCAAGCATTAAAAAGATTGATAACAATCATTGGCTGGAGTATCTTCAGATAGCAGGACATGTGCAAGCCCTTGCACTCCACACAACAGCTGTCCTAAGTGTTGTTTGAGTTTTGCATTACAACATCTGGGAGCAAGTCTTTGTCTCAAGACTGGCTGAAAGCACAGTCTACTGTAGTTTGCCGCTGCTTGAGCAGGAAGCTGTAGGCTTAGTTACACCAGTGCACCCATTCCTGCCTCCTATGTTCCATAGTGCAGTGAGCCAGATTTGGAAATTACCCCATCTTCTCATTCCCTACAGTATTACTGAGCTCTATCAAATGGTGCTTCAAGGCGCCTGGAACCCACTGGTACAACAACAATTGTAAGAAAGATTGTGTGTGGCTGTATCAAGATAGGTCTGCAAAAGTAGTAACAGTTGATGTGATTGATGGCCCTGAAATGGTTTTGTTGTGTAGTGTACACAGATCTATAGTGAGTGGGGCATTTGTTTGATGTTGGTGAGGTCCTACATCCCTGTTTTGCAAAACCAGATCCAGTACTAGTCACCACCAGAGCTGAGACTCAAATGTATATGTATGTGAAGGAGGTGCAGTTTAAAGGCCTTGCACAGGATGTGCTTGTGTCACACCAGCTAATCACACTATAGCTACATCTACACTGCTAGTTTTCTTAGGCAGAAGATATGCAAATCACACTGTTATTTGCATATCTTCTGCTGATCCTTTTTGTGGAAGAGGTTTTGCCGCCAAAAAGCCCCATGTAGACGGGGCCATTTGTCAGGAAAAACCCTTTTGTGCAAGATCCCTTATTCCTCAAAAAATGAGGTTTACAGGATCTTGCGAAAAAGGAGGTTTTCCCAACAAATGGCCCCATCTACACGCGGCTTTTTAGTGGCAAAACCTCTTCCGCAAAAAGGATCAGCAGAAGATATGCAGACAAGAGCACAATTTGCATATCTTCTGCCTAAGAAAACCCGGCAATGTAGACATAGCTTCCATGTAGGGGGTAAGTCACATCACCAATCTCTTCATCCCACAGTAGTGAAGATTTCACTTCCCCATGTCTGCCACTCCCACCCACAAGATTGTATGTTGCAGCTGATACCTAACGGTGGGTGGAGCTGGGACTTCTGATTGCTTCCTATCTCCTGATTCAATGAACACATGAGATCATTCCTGTGATGTACCCTTGTCCAGTGTTATGATGTATACATTTTTGTACTTATAAGAGTCAGAGCTTTTTATTTATTAATTTTGTTGGTGTTTTTAAAAAAAATCTTAACAATGTAAAAAAAATCCACTGAAGACTCCCCCCCCACACACACACCTTTTTCTGTTGGTTTATTTTTGAGGGCAGAGGGGAAATATACCATATGAATAATGCAGTCTCTGTGTGGTTATTAAGACTGGGTTGAGCAGTAGCAGGGCCAGATAGTGATACATTATGCAAGAGGGAAGGAATGGGCAGGAACTAGATTTCATTCTGGGTTCAGGAAGAATGGTAAAGGGAGGGAAAAGTCCTACTGTGAGACAAAGCCAAATGCCAAGTGCAGGAACCCATTGCCCTGGTTTGTAGAGCATTTTGAGGCTTACATGGGCCCTCATTCTCCTCTGCCTTGCACCTGTTTAAGTTTACAAGTCTGCTGAGTTTGGGTTAGTGGGTGTAACATCCAAAGAGTGAGCCTCGTCCATATTTCAAACATTAGAGGACTGTATTCAATAACCCTTTCCCCACCTCCAGTCTACCCTCTGGCTGGGGTATAAATCTGAGGCAGTATCAGTTAATTCAGACTTAAAGGAGAACAGTATTTCATTTCTTTATTTAATTTCAACAAACCCCATAGACACACCTGACTGGGTCCCATGAAATCTTAGAAACATGTTGGCAATATTTCTATTCAGTAAATGAGTGCCCCATGGAACACACAAACACACACACTTATAAATTAGCAAGCACACTGAAAGGACTGTAATAACCACATTTCATAAAACCAGACAAGCCTGTTTGATTCATTCAGTCTGACCTACTGCTACAATGTTTGGCTTTAATCATGTTTCATAGTTTCTGTGCAATGAGACATGCGGCCATCTGTTCAGTGAGTAAAATGGGAATGGATTCATTCAAACAAACGCCACCCGTTCTACGAAGACTTAAGGGCCAGAGAAAGTTAAAGGGCCAGAGAAATTGTCCCCAGTGGTTTTAGGCTACTATTTAGGAGTAAAAACTTAAAAAACAACAAATAGTCTAGTAGCACCTTAAATACTAACAAAACATGTAGATGGTATCATGAGCTTTCGTGGGCACACCCCACTTCTTCAGATGACAGGAGTGTTGGAAGTCCAGATCCAAGAATAAATAAGGGAAGGAGGGATGGGGGGGGGAGAAAGAAAAAATGGAGGAGAGGAAGAAAAGAAGAGACAGTGAGTAGATAAGCAACAGAGGGCAGAGTTTCTTCTCTGCTTCAGTCTGGGTTTCCAGTTTCATCTGACAGTGAAAATATGGGTGGTGTTCTTTGGCTTGAATTGGTCAGTCACCTTCAGAAAGTCTAGATTGATTTTTATTTTTAATATGAAGGGGGAAGAGAGCCTTCGGCCCTCTCTTAATTGACATAAAAGGTGTGATTTGTAATCACATTCGCTTAATAAGACTTGAAAATTCTATCAAGACACAGGCTAACACATGTGAAGTCATGTTAGCAGGTTGTTTTCTAGCCAAGGGTAGAGCCTATGTTAAAACAGGACCAGATTAACATGGCTTCAAAAACATGTGAGTCTGGATCTGGATGAGCCTCCGCAGTCATATTGAGCTAAATCAAATGAGCTAAGACATTTTATCCATCAAGGTAAAACCCTGACAATTAAACTGTACAGAGAACAAGGATGGAACTGCCATGAGTTACAAATACACTTGGATTCTATCCCGGGATTCCAGTGACATTCTGATCTGAGAATGGAGGTCATACTCTGTCCATGAGATGGGATTTCCTGGTGTTTGCATTGCTACATGTTTAAAAGTAGGATTAACCCTACTTCACACATATCAAACAGGTTGATAGGAAAAAGTGTAAAATGTCTTTTAGGTCCTCCAGCAGGCAGTTATATACCACAAGAGGGCACCAGACACCATATTACTGCAGGAAGTGGTGAGCTCAGAATTGCGGTTAATCCTTCCGCTGTCTATGCAACAAGTGCGTTGTCATTTGAGCAGAATGTGCTGCCTCGGTAATGCTAGCCAGACCGGAGAGATTGTATCCGTGACATCTCCACATTTCTCAACACAGCACAGCAGCCTACTGTCAGAGCCGTGGTTTGGGTTAAAAGTTCTCTAGAACACAGCTTGCGTGTTGCCAGCTGCTGGGTGCATGCCCAGCCTAGTGAAGTGGTGGAGAAAGATGTCGTAACTAAAGAAGCTCGCTCCATCCCCTTAGGCCCCAACCCAATAATGGAAGACAGCCTGTGTGCTGCAGTTCAACATCCTCCAAGCTTTGGGGTGTGTGAGGCTGGGATCGGAATGTTGCCTCTTAGCCTGTAACACTGGATTGGCTATAGCACGAATAAAGTAAACTTGAAAGGCCCAGCCTGGTCCTTGTTTCCTGCCACCTCCTTCTCCCTGTATGACAGCCTTGTGCTGCAAGAGAGCCCAACCTCACAGAAGCTCAAGGGTGTGCTGTAGAGGAAAGATGCCGGTGAAAGTGTCTGATAAAGTCCCCTTGCGACTGAGACAGGATATGGTTGATAACAGACTTGGGGATCCATCCCTTTAAAAAACAGAACAACTTTAAATAAGCTTGGCAGAAGATTTCAGTGCGTTGAATTTGCCAGCCTCAGCTCAGTTTCGGAGAGAGTGGCTGGAGGGACTCCATCTAGGCATGAAGTAATGCGGGTGCAAATTCAGGAGTCTGGTGCCTGGAGTCCCTGCTGGGGAATGCACCCACAGGAGGAGGGAGGCATGCACTTTGCCAGGTGCAGAATCAGCTCTGTCAGCTTTGTGCTCCCATTGCAATAGCCCCAGGGCAGGAGTCATAGAAGACTAGAGGAGGTAGGACAAACTGAGGTGGTCCTGGGGGCTGGTAATTAGCAAGTCTGAACAATGGAGGTGCAAGATGCCACCTCTCAGTCCCTGCTCCTGTGCCTGTACAAGCATGAATCTTGCCCCCATCCCATGGCACATCTCCCCCTCACATTTCCAAAGCTGCTATAATCAAGACAGATCTGCAGTAGCAAAAGCTGGACTTTATGCCCCATTTAGAACTTTGCTTCTTCCTTGTCTATATAGGCTTAATGCCCGATTGGGAAAGCATCAAGCTGTGCCAAGAGTTGGCAGCGTTGGGGTTAATGCTATCTTCCTCAGCAGGCAGAGAGATCACAGCTGCAAGGCTCAGTGCAGGGACTGGCGGGGTGGGAGAGTTTGACCAGCTGTGGATAATTAAGCACAGTCTTCCTAGTACACTATAAGGGGGCTGTGCTCTCAGGAGCTTGGGTTAGCCAATATTAGGGGTGTTAGGCTGTAAGAAGTGGTTAGTGCTGCCGCCCTAAGAAGCAATGTTATTAGCTAGTGACAGTTTATGGAATAGGTAACTTAAAATACTTCTCTAATGCTATTACTTCCTTTGAAAGGATGGGGAGTGTTTCTACTACTAGTGTGGAAGCTAAGCTGAAAGAGACTGACTGCATGGTTAGGTAGCAGTGTGTGACTCCACTAGCCTGCATAGGAACTAGCCTGGGATGTGGCCTGAGCTGTAATGCAGCAGATGTAATGCTGATCTCTGACTAGCAAGTTACTGAACTCTGAAGAGCAGAAATTAGAGGCCAAATCAAAATAAACCAGAGAAACTTAATTCTAGGCAGCAATGCACACAAATCCATGCCAATGCAGTGCCCCCCACAAGCATTACAGAATCATTACTCACAGCCTTGGGTCTGGAGAAGCACAGAACATTTATGGGAAAACATCTCAGGGTAGGAATAGTCAGCTCTATGGTCTCTTAGCCACTGGGAAAATGATGCTGCTGGCCTGATCAGTTGTTCCTTTTACTTCTGACTAGGTACATGACCTCCTGTGAAGATCCATCTCAGAACCCAACCCCCTATTGTTTTGGGGAGGTGAGGTTCTCTATTTTACTATTGAATACCCCTTTAAAGATCTTAATGGTCAAAGTGATATTCAGCATTTGGGGGACTTCCTTCATGCATCTCTTGACTTATGAAGTTTTGTCATTTATGCTGACTTCATTGTATGATTCAGCACATGCATTCATCATCTCCCTCAGTTAATTAGCGTAATCTATGCATTATTTTATGGTCAGGGTACTTGGTGGTTTTATAAAGAAACTACACACTGATCTCTGCAAGAGGGCGCAAAGGCTATGAATTGTATCAGTTTGCTTCTGTTTAAAAACAAAACTATTCGGGTGAGTGTAGACTGGCAAGATTTTGCGCAAAAACTTGCCAGCTGTCTACACTGGCCGCTTGAATTTGCGCAAGACCACTGACTTTGTAATGTACAAAATCAGTGCTTCTTGCGCAAATACTTTCCCGCTCCCGCTCAGGGATAAGCCCTCTTGCGCAAGAATACTTGTGCAAGAGGGCCAGTGTAGACAGGCACCTTAATTTTTTGTGCAAGAACGCCAGATTGCTAAAATGGCCATCGGAGCTTTCTTGAGCAAAAGCGTGTCTATACTGGGCATGGATGCTTTTGCGCAAAAGCATCCTTGCCAATCTAGATGCACTTTTGCAGAAATACTTTTAACGGAAAAACTTTTCCGTTAAAATTATTTCTGCAAAATCATGCCAGTCTAGACTGTTTACTGTTTTCCAGTTTACTGTTTTCTATGACCCAGTACAAATATCTAACAGATGATCACACAAAGAGGGGCTGATCCTCCCATTCTGAGTTCCAGCTTTGGTCTCAGAAATCATTCACTAATATATCTAACAATGACCAATAGAAGTTTCCTACAATTAGGGTGCCCAAGGGAATTGTTTCATTTCCTCCTTCCTGGTTCATATGGTATCCAGTACCCATAGCCCCATGAAGCCCCCACGCATGCAAATCTCCAGATATGTGCTTCACGTTCCAATTTAATGCCTGCTCTTTTTTCTGCATTTAGTTTCATGTCCAGTGCTCTCACTAAGATGCAACAGTTGTTTGTAACAGGCTCGACCCTTCTAAACAGCCTGAGTCCCTCTATGCAATTTCTACAATGACATCCCAATCAATGCGATGTCACAAATCCACAGCATAGGGTTACCCTGGCAATCAGGCCCCGGGGGGGGGAGGAGAAGGTGCAGGAAATATGGAATGCTTGTATGAATGTTAAATGGGGTGTTGCTAAGACAATGCATCCTCTATTTCTGGGATTATATCCTGCCCGTGCATTGAATGGCATCAACATTCAATACATTTTTCTCTCCTAAGATCCTCTATAGAATCTGTGATCCCAGGTCTAGTGGGTATGTGGAGTATCTTACCACAAGAATATTCAGTTGGACCTCCACTGTCACTCTTGGCTGACTGGGAGGGGTTTTTTAAAGCAAGGTTTTAAATGTTGATTTTGACTTACATGGCTTAGGACCTATCTGAGAGCCCTCCCCCCCATTCCCTGTGACTTACTGTCACAGCTGACATCAGCAGAGGAGCTTGACGGGAAGCCCCACTGGCATATATACAAAGGGGCTGTTGGTAGAGTGTCCTTAACAATGGCCCCATGGTATTAGCATTCACCCTTCTCCTTGGCCTGAAATGGCTCCAGCCTGCTGACCTCCAGGGCATGCTGCAAAGTTCAGCTCTTTATCCAGGCATTGGAAATGGAGGGAAGTGGGGGGATGAGGAGATTTGAGCTCCTAAACTGCCTGGTTTGGTGATGGAGGGTTACATTGAATGGCCCTGCTTCATTTTAGCTATGTATGCATTTTGGCTGCATTTTCAAGTGCTGTCAAGGGTCCCAAAGGCATTTCTAGAAATGTAAATAAATAACTGCAGGAGACGTTGGGCGAGATTTGTGACCAGGCAAGCCAGTGATCGGGGGAGAAACTGGTGGCTGTAGAATCCCCAGACCCATCTCTCCATTTTCCTTGACTCGTCTAAGGGTAGGATGCCACTCAGGCATTTGCTCCACTATCTCCAGCAGCTCATAGTATGGCTGTTCCACTGGACCATCCACACCGTCTCCATTCGGAAGACTTTGCCAAGCCTGGGAAGAACTGGACTCAGTACCACCTCTCCTTTTCCCTTGGATGAAAGCTCACAGTGTAATCCTGACCACAATGTGATAGTTGTGAGAGCATCGTGACGCAGGCCTATCCCATTTATCATCCCACACGCCCTGCTAGGCCATGAGCTGAGGGGCACTGAATCATCACTGACATAATGGGCCTTTCTAATAAATGACTTTGGTCCTTCTTCATCACCATTTGTTTTATAGATGAAAGTCATTACACTTGAATCATGCCACTATTATTTATTTATAAAATTTCATCACCAGAGATCCATCCAGTGCTTGCTGTTCCCGTTCAAGCTAAAGGAAACTATCCTTCTAAAGATCTTAATATATAAACTCATAAATAAAAAAAATTCAGAACACAGCCATGATTTGATGTCTGTTAATTTTGTAAGATAAACATTCTGGACTTCCTTTGGGACTATGACTGACTGACTTTCCCCCTCAAAGCCTTTTTCATTTTGTCTGGTTTTGAATGTATTCATGTGTGTGTAACAAATTGTCTGTTTCCTTTCACATTGACCACAAGGTACAACGGTTTACTTTAGGTGCTCATGTGATTTATTTACTTTTGTGAATCTTCACTCATACCATGAGCTCTAGCAGCTGCACCTTCTCACACACAGCCTACTAGCTTCTCAAACCAATTTGCCCACACTCCTTTCTGTGCACAGACATATGGAAATAGGCCTTTCTCAGTTGGTCATCTAACACTGGCTTTTTAAAGGGGCTCTGTGGTGGTGGGCATTTCTAAAGATAGTTATTCAAAATAATAAGAGGAAGTGATGGAAGCTGATTCCATCTAGCTCTGTCCCTGTCTCTCCGCCCCTCCCTCCTCCCCCTCCACCTCTGTTTGCTTGCTGAAAGCTTTTTTGGACTACAGTAGCAAAGGTAACAAATGCAAGGACTCTACTTGGTTAATTACTGTCTGTCAGAGATCTTGCCACTGCAATATCTTGATAACCTTGTGCAGGGTGGCTTTCCCGTGCTTCACATAGGAAAGCTCCATGTTCGAAAACCAGCTGGGGCTAACTTCAGTGCCATGTTCTTGATCCGCAACTATAGGAGCAAGCACAAAGTACTTGTCCAGGAAAGTTCCAAAGCCTCCCTAGTTTGCCAGTATACCCTAGTGTTTCATAAGGAATCAGAATACATGATGGATCTGTGAGGTGTCAGAGAGGCGGGGGGAGGGCACTACAGTGTACACTGATGGGCCTTTAGCTCAGGTCTGAATCCTCTCCAACTTTTGGAGAAGTCCAGACCTGAACACCTGTACTTGGGGATATCTCCAATGTAGATACAGAACAACAAAAATGATTAAAGGTCTAGACAACATAATCTATGAGGGAAGATTGAAAGAACTGGGCTTGTTTAGTTTAGAAAAGAAAAGACTGAACGGGGACATGATAGTGGTTTTTAGATGTTATAAGGAAGAGGCAGAAAATTTGTTCTCCTTGGCCTCTGAAGATGGGACAGGAAGCAATGAGCTTAAATTGGACATTAGGAAAACTGCCTCACAATCAAGGTGGTTCTACAATGGAATAAATTGCCTAGGGGAGTTTCAGAATCTCCATCACTGGGGATATTTAAGAGCAGGTTAGACAGATCTAGACAGTGCTCAGTCCTGCTGTGAGGGTAGGGGACTGGACACAATGACCTCTTGAGGTCCCTTCCAGTTCTATGATTCTATCCCATTGCCAGCTACCCATTTAAGCCAGTTTTCCCATCACTGAGTTTAGAGGCCTATGAGTCAGGGTCATGGCATCACAACTGTGGAATAAAATATCTTTAAAGTGGAAAACCATTTAAACAGGTGGCTTCTTAAGCAATAGCATTAATAGTCAAATAAACCAATATCAGCAATATGCTGATTGGTCCAGTCACCTCACATAGTATCATGCCAGCATTCTATAACCAAATTTTCCTGAAATCCAACCAAGTATATAAAACAGAATGAAAAGCTTCTTCCACAATAGCCACACTTCAGCTTACAGAAGCCTAGTTTTGACAAACAGGCACCTGAATCTACATCACAGTTTTTACCATGATAAGAAACTGGTTTTTAGTGCAATGTATAAAAATATCTTTAGTGATCTTGGCTGTATTGGTCAGTAGAGTTGGGATACAACTTGATAAAATCAGTTTATGAAAACCATTCTCAGGAGTCTGTCACTATCTATATGCTGACTTGCTGAAAAGCATTTTTAAAAACTTGCTCTTAAAACAAGTTCCCAACAATGATGTGACAGTTTCTATTTAGTAGCTTTATATATAATCCCATTGCCTCTCCAACCAGTAAGTCAAAAGAAGAGTACAAATAGCTCCTATCTACAAATGTAGATGGGCCTACCCTATACCCACTGTCTAGATATAACAAAACACTGTTGACTGGACTCAACTTTCACTACAAGCCCTTGGGTTTCATTTGTGATGAGCCCCTGTAGTCTCTCTTACAAGTCTCAGGATGAACATAACATCGGTTATTACAAAAGTCTGGCCACTAGCCAATACTGAGAAGGTATTGAATTATTCAAAGTATTGAGACTTCTCGTGTGAGGAGAATAACATTAATTCTATGCTCCATACAGGCACACAAAGTCACTCCTGTATAAAGTTTAATGCTGGGGTAAAAGCTCTGTAATTCTGCAATCCTCAGGATCAGCAAATGTCAAAAATTGGAGGTAATTTGGAGAAATTAGGTCTGTCAAGCAATTACAAAATTTAATTGCACTTAATTGTGTGCTCCTCCCCAGCTGACCTCAGGCTCCATGCAGTGCTACCCCTTTGAAGCACCAGGGCAACATTTCCAAAGGGCAGCGCAAGGCAAAGTGATAGACAAGGGTGATAGACTTAAGGAAATACCCCAGCCTCATCTGCATTGAAGATAGAACAGAGAGACATTTCCATTAGCATACAGAATGGAGAACAGCACTTCCGAAGCAGGAACCACACTTAACTGTGGGATACCAAAAGCAGAGAAGCACTGCCTGATGGGAAATCTCTGCTCCAGATGCTAATGAACCCAGGCCTGCTCACACCCAAATTAGTCATTACCAGACCAGTTCTAGTAATGGATCCTATTGATATCCAAACTACTGAAACTGCCTAATTGCCTTGTGAGCTCATTCAAGAAACATCACCCATAGTCAGTCTCTATTGTCTCGCCTCTGTTTACCCATTAAGAAATCTAGCATTCTAAATACATTCTTGCAAGCCTATCACCTATCTTGAACAACACTAATATTTAGGTGAGCTGGTCTGGTTTCCACCTATGATTTTGTGAGTGCTCAGATGACGCGTCTAGCGTTGGCTAGCACTGGCACCTGGTTTACCAGTGTTATACACACCTGTGTGACCAGAAGGGGTCAACTTGAAACTGTTACATGGATGTGTGGCTAGTCAAGGCCTTAACTCTGCGATGGTGGTAATTGTTGTAGGACCAAGGCAGGACAAAGCATCAGGGAAAGTGAACGTGCTTCTGGGTGCCAGTTGAACTCAGCAGGATCTGAATGAGCTTTGCTCTGACTGCCACAGCTCTAAAAACATCAGTAACAAAAGAGACAGAGAAGTTCTTCTCCTTGAAGTTTTGGCTGTGCACCATGGTACATGGCTGCCTCTGTACATCACCATTAAAGTCCAGTCAGCCCCTCAGAGTACTGTTGGAGACAATCAGTGTCTCCTGTCTCACTCCAGCAGATAGTGGCCATTCTTAACAGTTGCCAGTTGCTATTAAATAGCTTGTCCTCACATTTTGCAGTTGTCAAGGTATGGCCTTAAGTATTTTAAATACATATTTAAACAGCAGTAATAGCTGCAATCTTAACTATGAAGCGCCAAGGATTGTTTCAGAGCAGGGAATGCTGCAGATATTGAGGAAATTATATTTCCTTAGGGTAAAAGTGACACATTTTTTTCAGGGTAACCACTTAAACTCTTCCACTTTAGAGGCCCCAGTGTATACATAATTATATTTTTAATCAAGAATGTGCTGCTATGTATGTAATTTCCTGTTTGACTGCAGGTACTACAGCTCCTCAGCTGGGCTGCAAAGGCCTCTGTAAATCCCAGGAGAACACATGGGAAGTTAAAGGAAACTCGGAAGAAGGTGAAACTCTGGAAATACGCTCAAGTAGTATGTTCACATCTGGCAACCAGACCATTCTGTTGATTGGTTTGGTTTGGTAGTGAAGGAGTATGATCATTTAACCCTTTGCTGTTCTGTTTCAACTGAGGTATCAAAATAATCTTCCCCATGCACCTTGCAGAATAATAAGGCTTCAGATATGAATTAAAACCCACTCAGGTCTCATGCTGTGGCTGCCTACTGTGGCTGCCAATTCATAGAATCAGTTACAGGCAGGGTTCACCACAGAATTGTGTCATTAGCAGCTGACACTTCAGCTCCAGGGAAGTAGCTAAGCACAATGACACATGCCAGTGGAGCTCTGAGGTGCTTTAATTCAAACGGGAAGGACAGGAAAGCAGAATTGGAACCAGAGAATCAAGCTGGCCGGCATTAAAGCTGTTGGTGATGAGAGAGTGTAGGGCCATACAGGGAAAAGTTAAAGATGGAGTGGCAAGTAAATGAGACTCAAAAAGGGACACAGTTTATTGATAGATAACTTGAATTTGAAAGCAATTTGAAGCCCAGAAGTCTAGAAATATAACAAGTGACACATGCTCCTTCCTTCCACAGGCTATGTCTACATGACTGTGGTTTTCTGGGATAGTAGGTATCCTGGAAAAACTCCGCCGTGTTCAGGGAACTCATCTACTCTCCTGGTTTTTTTTTGCAGAAGAGCAAATGCGCTCTTTTGGAAGCCCTGTCTTCCTCCTTCCATGAGGGAGAAGGGCTCTTCTGAAAGAGGAGGCTTTTCCAAAATTTGGCCCAATGTTGAGCGCAATTTGCGTACCTTTTCCTGATAGATCAGTGTAATCTAGACATAGCCACGGTCACGGGGTAGTTCTGCCATTTAGACAAAGCAGCAGGTTACACTGCAATTACTCTATATGAGTTTGGGCCTACTCAGTGCAAATTACCCAATAATCTGAGAAGTTTGAGCTGCTCAGAAAATGAACATTTTACCAACATCTTGAGTGGCATCCAAGCCCTTCACAAAATGGGAGACTCTGGGATAATGTTGGGATGGTTAGGCCTGTGAAGCTCCTAATCTCACAGGATTTATGGTCATCTCTCCTGGGGCTCCTCAGTTCCATAGATGCAGAGCAGAAGAGCTCCTGCAGGGCTTTGGAATTTTGTGAGAATTTAGCGTCAGCCCTCTGGAACTTCTTAACATTGAAGCTGTAAAGCTAACTCCTATTCAGCTCCTCATAATGTTACATATAGCTGGCTTCCAGGACACCATGCTCTCTGGCTTCTGCTGGGAAAGTAGTTGTTTTCTACCTGCATTCTCATTCTGTTCGCATGTGTGGAAAAATAAGTCCATTAGCCCAGGGGCAGCTCTGGCTCCATGTTGCAGAGTGCTGTGGTGTTCCGAGTGAGGGCAACCAGAGCACGCAGAGACAAAATGCTTTGCTGTCCCTCATCGAGGTAGGCAAGCAAGCAAGGAAACCTGAGTACCGGCTGTCGAGAGGCGGGTCCCTTTAAGCACAGGCCTGAGAGAGCCTTAGGCAGCAGCCACACAAAGACACCCCTGACCTGATGCCCTGCCAGACCTGGTTCCATCTGGCCTTAAATGCGATTCAGCATCCACTCAGTGTGGACGCGCTATTTTTTGTGTAGATGCATTATTTCAAAATAAGCTATTTTGAAATAACTTATTTCGAAATAACACTGTAGTGTCTACATACCCTTACTTAAGCACAATCCTATTTAACTTTACATTAATTTTCTATAATGTGTTTAATTATTCTTTCTAATCCTGAAAGCTGTGTGGGTCAAAAGTTAGAAGTTATGCCAGAGGTGAATTCACCCTATTTAAACAAAGGATTTGCCATTCTCAGCCTCATTTTTCTTTCTGGATTTGTGACATCATCATTTCCCTGGCAACAGAGCATGATGTCACTGAAGGATTAAGTAGAAGAAGTTCTAGTTGTGAGAGAACTGAGAAACTCCTCTTCAGTTACAAACACTTTTAATTATACCAAAAGAAATGTATAATTGCTCACAGAATGTTCAGCTTTTTTGTCTTACTGCTTTTTCCCCAAAAATCAAATACCCCTAAAAATGAAGCTCCCCTTTTTCACATGGAACCCTATTATAGTTACCAAATCTTGCAACATTGGATTCCATTAGTTTCCTCAGTCCCTGGAAGTTTTGACCAGTCTCTCTGGAAAAGCTAACTTGATTGCAGTTGCTCAGGTAAGTGGGAAGAAATGTGTCTATTGGCTCTCCATTCTGGGTATCTTCTCTCAGCACACTTTTGTAATACTGGCTGAAATTCACCTTATGACTCTCAAAATAAAGGGACTCAGCTGTGACACTTATGGTGGCCCAGTTTTGCTTCTAAGGGACCATCCCATCTGGAGCATGAGCATCTCAGGGAAGAGTTCATGATAATGCAAATTCTTTTCCCCTTCTTGCTGTCTTAAGGATTCTAAAGGTCAGACCCAGAACATGTTAATTCTTTTACTGTTTCTTTGAGTGTGCCAATAGGATCTTGCACATTTCAGAGTGAGCCCTTTACAAGAGACTTCTCTTGATGGACTGTAGGAATTCATGTCCCACTACTTTTGGCGTCCTGATTTCAGTATATTTCCCTGCAATAGGTTCACTCATTTTTCATGTCAGTTAAAAGCAGACGCTTGTGTGAACCAGAAAGGGCTCTGGGCTGCCCATATCAGTCCCGGTCTGGCTCATGGAATGCAGCTCATTGAGAGTTGTAACCAAGGAAAAGGGAGGAAGGATAAATCCAGTCCTAGCACACATTGATTCCTCTACTGCTCCTTTGCCTCTGTCAATAGGATCTTGCACATCTCAGAGTTGGCCTTGTGCAAGGGAAGCTCGCGACCAGCAATAGTACCCTGTCTCCCCTTGCGAACAGTGATGCTTTGGTTCAGTGATGATTCAGAGGTTGTAAAGATTTCTCTGTTGGGCAGAACAATAAGAAAGAACATCAGAAGTTAGGAGACTTTAGAAAATACAAGATTGGACCCAACTTGTCTGCTCAAATCAGTCTGCTCCATTCTGATGGGCAGGGCTTGACAAATTATACAATCTACTCACCCGTGGTGCGTAGATTGTAACCTGGAAGAGCCAGTTTCGGGCGATCTGCGCATGTACAGAACAATCTGCGCATGCGCAGATCACTGGACAGTGCAGCTCGCGAGCAGATTCATACCTCACTCATTCCTTAAAAGTCTGATCTATTGGGATGTTATGACACATTCTGGCAGGTGTTTTTTTTAACAATGGGGATATATTGCCCCTTGAAATCATTATTCTATCCATGTTATACAACAGTGCTGTGAGTTTAATCTCTAGCACAGGTTAACTAACACACTCTAAGACATTTCCCAACATTTCACCACACTGGGCAGGGAAATTTTGCGGATAGTTTCATCAGTAATGCAGATGGGGCCTAACTGTTTCCATGGGAGGATGAACCACTGCTGTCTGAAGTGATCCTTCTGCTCCCAGCACCTGATTAAAATGGGCAAGATTCTTAGAGAACAAGTTGATCTCTGACACTTGTCTGGGCCTCGGGTGGAAGAGGCAAGGACTTTCAGGAAAAGCTGTGGAGAAATGAATAACTCCTCAAGAGTTTCACTCTTCAAAGGGCTCCTCTAATTGCCTGGTTTTGAGGTGTGACCTGTAGATGAGGTTCCCTTCATGTCCCTGTGGTATCACTGGTGTGGTTAAGAGGCCCAGGGCTATTCTATGGGAGCATGTCCATTTATTATTGTAAGTATTTCAGACAGCTCAGCTATATGCAGCCCTGTTAGTCTGAGTTAGTTCATAAGTCATGGGAACAGTGCCCCGGTGTCTGCCCCTGACGTCAAACAGCAGCAACAAACTGCTTGACATTTATTTATGTCAAGAAGGAGCAATGAAGGATTTATCAGCAGCAGCCTAAGAAAACAGTGATGTTATATCTGGGGTAAGATCAATACTGGCATTAGGCCCAGCAGTTACAGTACAAGAGAGGTTTATCACCACAGTCCTGTAAAAGACAGCCCGACATTCTTCTAGGCACAGGGCTCCATCTTAATACTCCTTAGGCTGACTAACTCTCCAGCATCATCCAAAGCTTTCTTTAACCCTTTACTGACCTCTCCTGATGGAAGGACTAATCAAAACCTGCTTTAAGTCCAATTCTGGACAACCCTTATCACACACAAATGAAACAGGGCAATAAATAACTTGATTCTTATTGGAAAGTGAGAAGTGGCTTTCGTAATGGCTTCCCCTCTTGTACCCTTAGCTTTTGTGTCCCTGGATATCTCAGATGCTCACGACAGTGTGGAAGGCCAAGCACTGCTGGAAGTAGTCAGCACTATTGTCAAAGTTTTGAACTGAGTTCTTGGTTCAGGAAGATGGGGGGAAATAGTGCATGATTTCCCTCCACACCTTTACTGCCACTGGAGTCACAAACTAAACACTATGTTTGGTGTGAGAGTGTCTCTGATGGGAGGAGTGCTCTAATCCCTGTCCCTGAATAGAAAACCACACCTAGCAGATCCTGGACTAGAATATCTCAGCTTACCTGTAAGGGAGCTGCTCCTCCCTTAGCTGCAGACACATGAGCACAGGACTCCCAGAAAATCTAACTGCTGTATCAAAATTGATTGAGGCTTCTGCCTCTGTCTGGCTTTTCACACTGGCTTGAAAGGAAGGGGCATCAATTTCTGCTGTGAAGTCAATGGCCAGTCCACCCCTGCAATGGGAAAAGCATAAATTCGGTCACTGAACACGGTGTCTGTGCAATCCTGGCACTCTACAATTTCATTATTTCTTAGCTGTGTGGTGCTTCCTGATCCTGAAGGAAGGGGAGGTGCCGAAAAATGTTATTTAAACCCATCTGTCCAGGTGAGGCTTTTAGCCTGATCTCAAGTACAGGCTATGGGAGCTTAAAGACAGTGATGAGTGACAGGTGTCTATGTTCATAGGGAGGCAGATCTTTTCAGAAGTTGCTAACTTCTTTTTGTGAGATCCCTGGTTCATTGGGGTAGGTTTCTAGGAGCGTGTAACAGGTGTAGCTCTCAGAGCTGACAAAAAGGTATAGGGGACACTATGCTGCTCCCTCACCCCAGTATAGAATGTGTACTGGTGTATTTGGTGGAGAAGTGACGGCTGAAGAGCATGGAGCTCTAGTTATCTCTGGCCAATCTATAAAATAGCCCCTTGGGGCTGTTACAAAAATTGGAGCAGCCCTAGATCTGTTCTATTTGGAGCAGCCCTAGGCTGTTCTAATTGACAGTAGGGGTATGACTAGACTACATTGCTCCGTCAATGGAGCCATGTAGATGAGTTTACTAGACATAGGAAAATGAAGCGGCGATTTAAATAATCGCCGCTTCATTTACATCAAAATGCCCACCACGCTGTGCCGATCAGCTGTTTGGCGGCACAGCGAGGCAGTCTGGACGCGCCGTGGTTGACAATGGAAGCCTTTGTCGACCACTCCAGTATGCCTCATGAAATGAGGTTTACCGGAGCAGTTGACAAACGCTTCCCTTGTCAACCGCAGCGCGTCCAGACTGCCCCGCTGTGCCGCCAAACAGCTGATCGGCACAACGCGGTGGGCATTTTGATGTAAACGAAGCGGCAATTATTTAAATCGCCGCTTCATTTTCCTATGTCTAGTAAACTCATCTACATGGCTCCGTTGATGGAGCCATGTAGTCTAGACATACCCTAGGTGCCAAATTCCTAAGTCTCCAACCAGAGTGTTCAGAGACTAAATAAGTTTTCTCTCATTTACCTTGTTTTGATGCTGGTTCTTGATTCTTGCTCCCATATATTCATATCAATGGTTGCAGAAATATCTAATCCAAGTGCCCCCTGAAGTTTAACCACGGTTTGCAGCCCCGACTGAAGTGGAATTGCCTGAAGAATAGGAAAAAAAGTATTTCTTTAGGTTTGAGAAGCACCTTTCTTGATCATAGATGTTCATCCAAAAATGCTCAACAGCTGCTGGCCCGTGGGGACACTGACTGTGCTGAGCTCCCACGCCGGCTGGCCTGGGCAAGGGAAGGCAGGATGGAAGCCAGGTGAGGAATCCACTTCTCAGAACCAACTCAGCCAATACGTCACATCCTTTGATCAAGGACACTCTTGGCTAGATTTGACACGCACATGAGTATCGGGCATGAGCAACTGATTGCAAGCTGGATATTCACTGAGCTGCAGTATACCATGGTGCCCGTTCACAGGCAGCTTGGATGCACACCATACGACCATTACCTGCTCATGATCCATCAGCAGGACATTCCCTTTCACCACGCTGGTTGGCTCTCCGCTGCTTAAGAGGACCTTGGCCATTAAATCTGCATAACCTCGGAAGAAAACAATTGGCCGTAACTGGACATCGAAGAAAATGGCGGACATCCCAGCCATCAGCTCCTGTTCCTCTTCTCCTTCAGTGCCACTCTCTCCCAGCACAGCATCCAACCCCTGGGCTTCAAGAGAGACCTAAAATACATAAGTGGAGAAAATGTGCTGCACAGGGCGAGGCTTTCTCCAGGGTTGATTTTCACTACTTCCATTGGGGAAAGCTGGATAAAAACACCCCCCTGCCTTTTGAGGGTAACTCAACTGATGTGCTGATAGAAACACTTGCATTGGGAGTAGTTAGTTTTACATCCATGTACTACTGATTCAAGTAACAGCTGCCCATGGGCCTACTGAATGGGAAGGTGATTGCATTTAAAGCCTAGTGAGCCTGGTACAAGACTGGCCTGTCTCTCGAGCAGTCATTTACAGCCAAGCAAAGTGATTGCTAAATACTATTGATCTGATTCGGTATCATTTTACACCATTTTGGACAAGTGCAAATAATACAGGTGTCATAGCAGGGGAGAATTGGGTTCTAGTATTTTATATTGTTTCTCTGAAGGATGTTAATTAAAGTAGAGAGGAGGGATGTCCACTGGTTAGGATACCAGCTGGGGACTTGGGTGACACGGTAAAGTGTCCTGCTCTGTCACAGTGATCTTGGGCATGTCCCTGAGTGCTTTGTGCCTCAGTACCCCATCTGTAAAATGGGAAGAATAGTAGCTACCTACTTCACATGGGTGTTGTGGGATAAATATATTAAAGATGATCAGATGCTTTGGTACTACAGTGATGGTGGGCATGTAAGTACAATAAATAGATAAAAATAAAAATTTCATTTATAATTAAGCCTACAGAGTGATTAGCACCATAGAAATCTTACACTATGT
This sequence comes from Pelodiscus sinensis, assembly GCF_052426305.1. Taxonomy (NCBI): domain Eukaryota; kingdom Metazoa; phylum Chordata; order Testudines; family Trionychidae; genus Pelodiscus; species Pelodiscus sinensis. The sequence goes on along the minus strand of NC_143059.1, from coordinate 30,706,910 downwards.
CTACACTCGCGGTTTCTTGTGCGAGAAATATGCAAATGAGGCTAAGCACGGAATATCGCTGAGCCTCATTTGCATATCTAATGAGCCACCATTTTTGCATAAGAGGCTCTTGCACCCAAAGCAGCTGTCTACACTGCCCCTTCTTGCGCAATGCCGTTATTCCTGAAATTAATCAGCATAACGGCATTGCACAAGAGGGGTTTTTTTGAGCACGAAGGGGCAGTATAGACAGCTGCTTTAGGTACAAGAGCCCGCAAAATGGCGGCTCATTAGGTATGCAAATGAGGCTTGGCAATATTCCACGCTTAGCCTCATTTGCATATTTCTCCTGCAAGAAGCCACGAGTGTAGACATAGCCTTAGAGGGGTTTCAGATCCACAGAAATCTTAGGGGGGGAGGGGCAGATCTCTTTGCATTGTGTAAAGCGTGGATCAGACCATGATGTAAAATTGTCTCTTACTAAAGCATGAGCATGCGAGCAAATTTCTCAGAATATGGGGGCACTCAGTAGCTTCCAGATTTCACCCAAGCTCAGGGTGACCTACTAATGTTAAAACTCCAATTGACTTTAGGGCCAGGAGTTCACTCAGTCTTTGCAATAGTAAATTTACAAACATCATTATTTATAACAGCAGTGTCTCTGCTCCAGTCTTTTTGAAGATGCCATGGGCTAGATCCTCAGCTGGCATAAATAGGTGCAACTTCATCAAAGTCAATGGAATGAAGTTGATTTACAACAGGTGAAGATATGGGCCCATATATCCATAGATGGAAGATGAAAAAAAAGTTGTTGTGTGGGACGTTTAGCCAAGTTGAGAAAATGTCAGTAGAGATACTCTTAAAATGTCAAACAGCAGGTTTGTCCTGGTTCCTACTTCAGAACAGTGAATAACACAGATAACAGCTAAGGCATTAAGCTTTCCATGTGTGACTAGATGCAGCTGATGTTCTGGAGGCTTCAGAATATATACATGAACTTAAATACTAGGAACCACCAGCTCTACAAGGAACGTGAGAGAGGAGATATTGAATGTGCTGGCATGATGCGGGAATTCCAAGTTCCTGCATGTGTATCTGCTGCTCAGGCATTTTAAAAGTGTTTCACCCTTGGGGACAAAAGCTAATAGCAGACCTGAGCTGCCTGAAGCTGGTGGCCATGGCTTTGTAGTAAGAAACCAGAGACGCTCTTCCTCAGGAGACCACTCTCAGTGAATAGCAGCTCCAGACTGAAAGTGGACAGCATGTCCTCGGTGACTGAAAGACAGAAAGAGGCACCAGCAAGGGGAGTTGTACAGCAGCCAGCACTATTTTAAAATATCCCACTACTGGCTAAAAGAGGAGGGACACACTGAAATTATCTGAATGGACAATAAAGAGCTTGGAGGCCTCCCATGTAATGTAATGGGAAGGTTTGAAAATGTTGGCATTGGAATTGCAGAGAAGACCAGTGTGGCCTTCTGTGTTCAAAGTGTCAAATTAGTGAAGAGCTCTGAGGAGGGTGCAGGGAAATTACCTTGCTATATAACTTGGTGGGTTCCTGGAAAAATCAGAGATGTATCTGGAGACTTTTACTAACCTTATTCAGATCACATCACTAGAATTCAATAGCTTCCAGGCTATGGTAGATGAATAACACCATCCCACACATAATCAATTAACAATCTGACCTAGGAGCTGAAATAAGAGGGATGCTGCAGATCTACCAGAAGAGTCAGAGGGCAGGGGAAGCAGGGATTATCCCCTGGTGTGGATCCCTCCCAGCAGAAAGGCTGTGGGTGTTCCAAATGGGAAGAGGTGGGGTGCAACTCTAGCTGGAAGGGCTCGGTGTGTATGTGTGTGTCCTGGCAGACAGAGAGAAGAGGACTCACAAGGAGCCCAGGTGTGGTGGAAGACACTGGAGTATGACATGGAAATATTTCCAGCAGAGACTGGTGTGGGGGATGGCCTGCTGGGAAGAATGGGGCGTTAAGGACTATATGCCCTGCGTGTGGTAGGGGTGTTGTTTAAGTAAGAGAACCTGATATAGAGTTACTGGAGTCTCTAAAAGGGGAAACTGAGGCAGGTTTATTTGGCAAGCTGTGGCTGTCCCAGAAGGGTGCTCCAGGTGGGGCTGTCCTTTGACAAGTAGTAGGTCAAAAACAGGTGTGTCTGGGTGATGGGAACAGGAGGAAGTGTTGAGGTTGAACAACAGCCTCCACACAAACCTATCAGCCAGATGCAGAGTGGCACTGATAGGCTTTGTAAGGAATCAAGAACAATGGCTCTGCCAGTGTGTGTCCATGTCTGACTGCTTCTGTGCCTCACTTCATAAAGGAGTCCTTGTGCTCTATATATGGAGAGCCGCTTTAGGATTGGGATGGCCCTACCACAACAGTTACTTTCCCTCCCATATCTTTCCATCTCCTTTCCTTTCCATTGCTCTTAAACTACACACAAATACAGGGAGTGGAGAAATAGCCAGTGTGCTTAGACATCTGAGAACACATACAGAGGACTCTCTGCACCTCATGTAAAATTTGGGACTGTCAGACAAGTTAAAGATCCCTTGTAACTCCCAGGACCCTTTGACAATGGATTCCAAAAGTAGGCTCTGCCTACAGGTCCTTTCACTTAGCCTTTTGAGATGAGCTTAAACATAATTTTGTCCATGTTGTCACCTGCCAATGGTCCCAAGAAAGAAGAGGAACTGCCCAGTTTGGAGAGGTAGTTGTAATTATTGATGTGTGGATCTTTCAGAATTTCTTTCATTGCTTTCCTAGGAGAAAAAAAAGTAGGAAAAGGTGTGTATGGGTGGGACAGAAAAAGAGGAAAATCTAGTGTCTGAATCTAAAGCAACTCAGAAAAGACAGCTGCTTTTTTGGAAGGTTTTATAGACAGGGCAGGAGATATGCACTTAATTATACATAATATAAAGGACACACTAAGAACAGCTTAAATGGCATGAAAATAGCTATACTTAAACACACTCCTTTATAATCTCTCTCTTCTTTTGTATCGCATTAGGGAGGGAGAAAATAGCTTAGTAATATCCCATATGGCATGGGCAACTATTAATGACATGTATAAGTTTGAGCCTTCATAGTGGTTATAATTAGTGGCTCTGCAGCACAAGAAGAACAGAAGAACAAAAGAACATGGAGCATGACAGAAGAAGAAAATGAGGGTGAGACAGTAGAGCAGAGTGGAATTATGAAGTGGTATAAAAGCCTTCCCTAGCTCAGGGTTTCCTGGGTCTGAGTGTAGTTATGTTCCTACAAGAAGAGAAAGTGATGTGCTAGTGCTGGATGAAGTATTCACACAGGCCAATCTTCTTCTATTATTGAATTATCTGCAAACTTTTTTAATGAATTAGTCTGTTACTCAGAATGATTTAAGTACTGGTTTCTGCCAACATATCCTGGCCTGTGAATTGCTTACAAATGACTTATCCCGAGTACTGCTTTGATTAACAGTTCTCTCCAATTTACTATTCAAGGGTGTAATAGTAATGCAGGTGACTGTGGTATTGTTTCTTTCCTGACTGGATGCTTTCAGGATGGCTATGCGAACACTCCTGTGAATAGCTGTTCACTGGAGCATTACAACACTTTCCCTTTCTGCATATATCTTTGTGAATGAAAAGCTGCTTGTTATAAATGTTTGCAGAAAATAAATGAAGAGATTGTGAATACCTTTGCACTGGATTCACTTTTTTACCCGAATAAATGTATTCAAATACATTGGTGTGATATATCATGGATTCTAAGTCTAGAAGGGATTGCTGCAAAAATCTGACCTGAGCTCCTGTATAACACAGGACACAGAGCTCCCCACAAATAATTTAACATAATCATTCAATCTTGTATATAAAAATGCTCCTGAGGGAGAATCCACCCCCCTCCCGTTCCTTAAATTTACATCTTATTTCTAGTTTGAATTTGTTCTGCTTCAAACTTCAGCCACTGGATCTTACTATCCTTTGTCTGCTAAATTTAAAAAGCCCATTACCAAATATCAGTTACCCATGTACGTGCTTACAATCTGTGATCGAGTTACCCTGTAACCTTCTCTTTTGTTAAGCCAAATAGACTGTGTTCCTTCACTCTACCACTATTTGCCTAGCTCAATAACTTTTGCATTTCAGTCAGCTGTTGATTTGTTGATTTTCTTTTTGAGAATCTGGAGAGTCTGATATCATTGCTCATATGTCTTGCAAACCTGGGGTTTGGCTTCCAAACACCTCTATGTTTTACACTGTCATTTTGGGGTTCCATATAATATTGTTTACTGCTTTCAACTGGCCATCACACAAGGAATAACACTGGACTGAGGCAACAAAGCTGGGAACGTAAATCAATTTAGTTTGCTTAAAGGAAAAAATAACAAAAAAGATTAACAGATGACCATGAAGAGAGAGAATGGTGAGGAGAAGGAAAAATGGGAAAAAGAAGGTGATGGAGTGACTCTAGAGGACAAAGGAAAAAAGGAGTTTGGGTCTGACTGACACTTAGTACTTTCCGGTCTCCATACTAACCAGGCTGGGTGATGGTAAGAATGTAAACTGGTCTGGATTTTCGAAAGTAAAAATGTTGACATTTCTGCTTCCAGCTGTCTGGTGGCCAGCAAGATATTGGTGAGGTCCATGGGCAAAGGCTCATTGTCCAACAGAATTCCAGCAGCAGACAGTCGACAGGTTTTTTCATAGTTTCTGTTTGTCTGATGGAAAATCCTCCTCATTGCCTTTTTCACCTAATATTAGGATATCATTATAATTTTACTCCTCACCATTCCAACACCACAAATACCATAATTGCATGTCACGCTACAATTTCATGTTACATTTTGCATGTTAGATTTTGGGCTTTGAACAGGTGGTCTCCTACTGTTTACAACTCCAAAAAAAAAATCAGAAGTATAGTCATCACCAGTGCTCTGCAGGGCCACTTCATGTTCTTAGTGTAGAAGAAGGGAGGTATGGCCTGGAGAATGCTGCCTCTAAAAGAAAGGTTGAGACCTCTAGAGATTAGAAAGATATGCTGAGATGTAGGCTATGGATAGACTGCAGGCTTCTTTCAGAAGAGATCTCCCGAAAAAACTTCTTCCGAAAGAATGCGTCCACACTGCCAAAGTGCATCAAAAAAGGGATCTGCTTTTCCGAAAGATAGCATCCATTCAGTCTGGACGCTATCTCGCATGTAAACTGTGATTACTATGGGCGGAATGGCCACCATGGCCATTCTGAAAAAACTCTGTAGTGTAGACATACCCACATGTCAGATTTAAAAAGAGTAACCATATATCACTTCCTACTGACTTAGGTTTTGGAGATGCCTATGAGCCACAAAGGTTCCAATTTCAGCTGCAGTAATATGCATAACAAGTTTCAGCAAATCCAGTCATCACATAGAGACTCTGCTATTTGGATAAATCTGTACTAGCATCTAAGCGTACACACCACTTATTCCTTCCAGGTTCAGGACAGAGGGACTTCTGGGAATAGCAGGTAAAGCTTAAGGAAGGATTTTCTCCCAGATGCACAAGCTGGAGATGTCTGGTAGTTATCAAGAGACTAGGTGAGAATTATATCCCAGGTACTTCCTGGGACACAGACACCTGGGCTGTTTCATGGAAGGCTGCTTTAAAAGAATAAGGAAAAGGTCTGATTCTAAGTAGGCTCATTCCATACCTCAGTAGTGATGTGCTGAGAGGAGAACCTTTGTAGGGCAGATACTGCTGTACCTGAGACTGCAGCAGACCCTTCCTCTGCATAATGCAGGAGGGTAGGAATGGTTTCAGGGAGCAGGGCATTCTGCAGGGACAACAGGTAAATGATTATCTCAGAGTTGTCCTCGGTCTCTCTTAATCTTCTCAGAACAGTTTCCATGCCAAGTCCTACTTCCTGTTTATTTGGAGGAGAGAGAAACAGAAGAGGGTGAAAAAGGAGCATGACACAATTTTCAAGATGCCATGGGATAAAAGGGGAGGTCTAAAAAGAATAACTGGAGTCAGGAAACCTACCTGCAATCCACACAGCTTCATCCGGCACAACTTGCCAGCTAGTGAGCCAATGACAATTATCCCTGTTTCCCAGATGGCAGGGTCTAACTCCTTTCCATTCAGCTTATCCTGGGAGAGCGGGCGTAAAAAATTAAGGCAGGACAAGTGGGAAGAGAGAGAGAGAATATATTTTAGTTATTACCCCACAGGGTTTATTGAGCGAATCTCTCCAGTCTTACTCTGACCTGCCTTAGAGGTGGCAATTCATGGCCTAGTCCCACAATATGCTGGTTTCCATAGCAGGCAATTAAGTTTTACTGACTGCAGCTCACTGATATAAAGCCATGCTACACATTTCCTCAGAATGTTTATTCCCATTTCAGGTATGCACGCACAATGCTTAAGTTGGCATTTCATCATTCTCCTTTGCAAGAGCATTATCCTGCTCCACTGAAGTCACTGAGAGTTTTCCAATTAACTTAATCAGAGCAGGATGAAGCCCAAATCCAGTAGCCGGATTACCAAAGAGCAGAAGGGGAGAGAGGAAATGACTTACTAGCACCAGGTGCAGAAGTTCTTTTGAGGGCCGAGGAGAGAAGGCTGCAGCATAGAGAAACTGCTCCAGCAGGGGCGCTTGCTTTTTATTGCTAAAATCTAGAAATTCAGAGAGCGCCGCCAAGGAAGCTGTTGACTGGGCAGCCACTGCAGCATCAATGAAGAAGAGACTGGAATGAGAGGAGAAAATGGATTATGAGCACTATGTACAACTGAAGATGGGGAGATGGGACCAGATCCTTCACTGGTGTAAACTGGTATAGATCCATTAAAATCAAATGAACCCACACTGATATACCAGCCGAGAATATGATCTCTTGTCCCTGTTTCCCCTGATTCTACATAAGGAAGTAAATTCAGACTTCCACTGATGTCAGTGAAACTGCACCCACAGACATCAGGACTAATTTTGGCCCAGAAGCTTTTAAAAAGTGTGCTGGGTAATTCCAGCTCGCTGTCCAGTCTACCTAGTTAAACACCCGCAGCAGCTTCAGTTGGATACATTATAAACATGAATAACAAGCTGCCTTTCCTAGAGAAGCTTTCCTCCATGGGTGAGCTAATTTGCAGCAGCTGATGAAGTGGAACCATATATGTAATCACATGTAGATTTCACCTACCACTAAAATGCAACCACCTCTTGGGTGGAAGGCAGCAGCCTTTAAAAGCACACACTAACACCACACAACAGTTCAGGATAGGAAGTGGAAAATGGCATTGTCCTGGAATTACTGAATGGGATATGTAGAGCAGGGCGTTTATATGGGGCACGTGATTCTGAAAGATTCACTAGAGCATTTACACTAAAAATGTGCTGAATGTGCATCAAAGACATCCCAGTGGCTTATGGTGCCTTGGAAGCCGATGCCACATCCTTAAAACAAATGGTCCTTGATCTTCAGACTGGTCATTTGAGATGATGGGAATGACAATATGCCCTTTTCATATCTGCCTGAATGAAAGGTAGTTAATGCTTAAAAATGAGTCCAGAAACTGCCCACTGCACAGGTGTCAGTAGGAAAAGCTGCAGCCTTTTCTGGAAGGACAGTCACTGCGGCGGGATTTACTTACACCATCTTCTCCGGAGCTTTCCTCAGCAGCTGGAGGACATCCCTCTTCTTGGCATCCCGCAGAACGTGGATGAACCTGTGGAACCACCATGTTGTTGACGACTTGGAGACATCCATTTTGACTCTCTTGTTACCAAAAGTCTTCAAATAGCTTTTGAGCTGAAAACAAACACTCATCATATCAATCACGGCAATTGTACATAGGTGCCACAGCAAGGGACAAAATGGACGTAGTATATACACAGGGATTATTTCACCTATCACTGAAAAGCGGCCGTCTCTGGGATGGACACTGGCAGCCTTTGTACAGTTTGCAGCAACATAAGATCCACATATTCAGGACTGGTAACAAGAGTGCCCCAGCACTGCATGGGGAATTTTGGAAGGTAGAATATTATGGTCCAGCTGGAATTTGGCCAGAGCTAATAAAAAGTTCCATGAGATGCTTAATGGCCATTGACAATCCGTCTCAAGCAGCAAATGGTTCATCATTTCCTCTTCCCCTGGCAATATCAGAGTGGGGCTCTGATTAAACAGTGACTCAGAGGGAGGAGTACTACCTACTGCATCAACAGCAATTCTTCCTTCTGCAGTGTCTTGTACTGACCCTGTCCAACCCCACTTGTATTACGTGGGCTGACAACTTCAAAGTGGTGGGGCTCCAGGCTACTAAGTACTTTTGGGGCTCTTGTACATTTCAAAGGCTGAGGCGCTGCAGGGAACATGGAGCTAGCAAGGGAGTCCCTGCTGCTAGTAGGGCTCTTGCTACAGCTCAAAGGCAGAGGCGCCCTTATAGACTATATAGTCAGAGGAAATCCCATCGACTATTTGATTAGTTAATTAATCTAAATTTAACAACCCAACCTCTGACCAGTCAGTAAGTGAGTTCATAATAGAGCAAAGGGCTGGTTTTGCCTTTGGAGCAACCTGACATAAGACTGAAAAGTTTGTGGCTAAGATCAATGACTCCATCCATAAAATTACAAAGCCAAAGAAAATGCATTTAAATGAGCTGGTGTACAAAACATGTGTTGCAGTGTAGACATGAGAGGGAATCTTGTGCTGTGCAGTGACAGTTTAATAGCTGTGGCTGGAACAGTGAGAGACTGGAATGCTATCATGAGTCTGACCACTTTAATAAGGCAACTTGTACAAGGCATGGTCCAGTGGATAGTGCACTGGATTGGGTGTCAGAAGATGTGGATTCCGATCCTGACTCTGCTACTACACTGCTGTGACCTTGAGCAACTCTCTTCACATTCCTGCTTCCCCTCCCATACTTGTCTGTTTCAGCTGTAAGCTGTTGGGGCAGAGGCTGGCTCTCACTATCCTTTTTATGGGGCTCAGCACTGCTATAATAGAAATAATGTTTAACAATCCTTTGTATAACAAGTAGTCCTGTGGTACCTTCATCTGATGAAGTGGGTTTTACCCATTAAAGCTTATGATTCTATATATTTGTTAAGTTTCTAAGGTGCCACAAGACTACTCGTTTTTAAAATTACAGACTAACATGGCTACACCTCTGAATCTTTGGTATGAAACTTTCAGTAAATGGTTCTTTCCATCTGTGATGCCTACTGTTTGGGTGCTATTAAAGAACCCATTGCACTTCCAAAAACAACAGCATGTAGCCCCAGTATCCTAGGCCACATTTCCTTTCTCAGTTCACTAGTTTTAATGTCTATGGCTCTGTGTGTTATTACAAAGTACTTAACAGCAGCCAGGTTTATCCAGACTCCATGGCTTTACTCAGAGAGCCCTTTACGTCAGTGCTGCAGATGAACAATAACATTTTGAAACTGTATGTGGAGCTTTGGGGACTCTGCATAGCACTATAATCAGATGGGGAACAATGGAAAATGGTAAGAATACCTGACATACAGTAAGTATTTCATGTGCCTACTTGGCGCTGTCTGGAGCAAGTTTCTATGTTTCTCCCCGTGGGTACACTAGAAAAAGCATCTTTACACTAGACTTTAGAAAGAAAATTCTTCTGCAAGTGTTTGGAGCTACTCACCGATGGGCACCGCATGCAGGTTCTCCTGAAAGGCTGGCTAATTATGCTTATGGGATGGTGCTTTTCCAGTATGCCAGCCAGAGCTTCCTGAAGGCTTTGTCCAGGAGTCTCTGCAGGACCAGGCATTGAAGAAGACAGAAGTTCAAGCTTCTGTCTAGTGAGAGAAAAGAGGCTCTTGAGAAGGGTTTCATCTTTTAACCTTCCCTTTGTTCTGGGGCTGGTTAGGACATGTACTGGTATGAGTATGGTGTAGCTTATGGTGAAGTGACATGGACCCAGTGGTAAATGAAGGGGATTTAGTATTGCAGATGGGGCAAGGGAAAAATGAAGAGGCAGGTAGCTAATTTTGGGTGTGTTTGTACTTCTGTAGACTGAACTGGGATTATCTGGGAGACTGATGAACTAGAACCGTCCTGTGAAGATGAAAAACAGAATGCAGACAGGTCTCCCTGGTGGCAGGGTGGCCTAGTGGTTAAGTCCTGGAATTAGCTGGCAGAAAAGGGTTGCAGAACCCTGATGCTGGTGCCCCAGCCTAGAAGCTCTGGCCCAGTATATGAGAAAAGTCCTTCAGTTTGGGGCGTGGCCCCAGAGTCCAGATTTTCCCCTTAGCTGGGTTCTAGCAGGTTTCCCCCTTTGTCCCAGGGGCAGAGTCGGAGGCTTATTTTCTCCTGTGACTGGCCAAGTGGACCGGTTTTGGTTTCTGCCCTGCAGACAGCAGAACCACACTCCTGTCTCCTTGCTGGTCAGCCCCTAACTGAGCCAGGCTCTTTCCTTTTATTCTCCCTGCAGGCTTGGCATTGGCTACAGGTAAAGCGGGGTTAGCTGAGCCAAAAGGCTTTATTTACCCCCTGTGATGCCAGGCCCTCCTCTCTTCACTCCCTCCCACGGAACATATAAGTCCTCCTACTGGAACAATTATGTCCAGTGAGCTTAGTTGGTATCTCACACCGTCTCCCCACAACCCACATACAAGGGTGTCACACTTGCACAAGAGGAGAATCTCTCCGTGCTACCGAATCTGGTAGGCAGACATTGATCCCATTCCTGCCTGGAACCAGCACATCGCTAACCTGGAAATGATCTTGGTGCCAATGGAGGACTTCAAGGCTGGCGAGACCAGGTGGCTTTCCTCTGAGAGCACTGACTGGATGAGACTTCCTTGTACAGAATACAAGCTTTTGCTGGTGGCTTGCCACAGAACTCTGAAGATCTGTAACCAAATTGAACAAACACATGAACTTTTCCCCACTCTAGTCCCCTCTTCTCCTTCCAGTGTCCCTCCGTCCCTTCCCCATTTTGTTTCTAATCGTTGTGCTTATGCATTTGATAGTCTGACCTTTGAGCCTAGTGGATGAAAGAACCACCTTCTCCTAGAACCACAACACACTTTGACCATGTCATCTGAAGAATGACTCCAGTCATCTGAAGAAATGGGCTGTGCCCGAGAAACCTCGTGATACCATCTACATGTTTTGTTAGTCTATAAAGTGCTACCAGATCATTTGTCGTTTTGACCATGTTGTCAGTTTCTAGTCAGTAGGGAAGGTGCCTAGCACTGAACTAATAAGAAATGTGCTTGTGGGGCTTGAGGTGCATGGCTAGAGCAATGTGAGATCTAGGACTACGATGGCAGGGTGCTGCATTGTATATAGAGGCATTATTGCAGGGGTAGGGAACTAAGACCCGGGGGCCATATGCGGCTCTGGATCTGGCCCCTGAGGCTCAGGACTCCCCCCAGCATTGAGGACCAGCCTCCCCACCATCCCACCATGGGGTTAGTGCACACAAAATCTACTATCCTGAGCTCCACTAGGCTCTGGTGTGCTAGGAGAATGTGTAGAGTGTCTTTCTCCTTCTCAGTAGAGGGTCACATCAGTGATGGCTTGTTTGGGTTGTGATTTTTTGTTTGTTTGTTTTTCTTTTCACTTGTGTGGGGCCCCCAACTGATTTTTCTATGGGTCAAAGGTCTCCAACTCAAAAAAGGTTCCCCACACCTGCTTTCTTGTATGGACTCCAGGACTATGATGACAGAGCATACTGCAACTTGAGGCCGAAGTGCAATAACAGTACTAGGAGGCGGTTCAGGACTGGCATAGCAGAGGGGACAGCAGATCACAAGCGAAGTACAGAGACAGAATAATTTAGGAACCCGCAGCAGGCATACCAGTGATTGTTGCAGGTTAAGACTGGTGTCTATTTGTTAAATTGAGCTGGGATCTAGTAGCACTCTATGAAGGTCTGCTTCAAGTTACAACTGAGGTGCACGGAAGAGCTGTGAGGTGGCACATCCTTGGAATAGCTGGTCACAGTGGGGAAGGCTGGCTGAGTGGTAGAAGGGCAGGACTAGGACACTAAGGGTATGTCTAAACTACATGGCTCCGTCGACGGAGCCATGTAGATTTGTTTTTTTGGCAAAGGCAAATGAAGCCGTGATTTAAATGAGGAATAATGGGGCTGCCGACAAAGGGCTGTGATGTTGGCAGGGGAGCGTCCAGACTAGCGCGCTGAGCTGACAAACAGCTGATCAGCTGTTTGTCGGCTCAGCGTGGCAGCCATGTAAATTTAAATGAAGCCGCGATCATTTAAATCGCGGCTTCATTTGCCTTTGCCTATCTGTCTAATCTACATGGCTCCATCGATGGAGCCATGTAGTCTAGACACAGCCTTAGAGACACTTTATCTGAGAGCTCAAGTGCATTGGAATAATTCTGTAGGAAGGGAATCAGAGACTGGAACAGTGAAATTCAGTTCCTGCACTGTGGGCTGGCAGAGCCATCTTCACCAACCTTGGGGGGTGCAAATCAAGGTTGTTCTCGCACTTCTACTTTCATGAACAGCAGAGTCATCTTAGACAAAGCTGATAGTTACTCTTAGGGCATTCTCTGGGTATTAGTAGGATCTGGCTAATCCCTTTGCTTCTACTAGATACATGACTCCCGCATACATGACTCCCACAAGCAATTTTCTGTAAGTGGAACAACAGGCTGTAAGAGGAACATCAAGCTGCATGGGAGGAAAGGGTCTTCTAAGACACATCTGGTACCACATTCAGCTCCAGAGCACTAGAGAGATGTTCTCTGTCACGTTCCCAGGCCATGGCTGAGATTAGCATGGAGGAACAGTAACACCTAGTGGAAGGTTCAGTGTATTACAAGTTGTCATTGCCAAAGGCTTAGCTAAAAGAAAATTAGTGACACTTTCTCATGGTGAAAATAGCTGAAAGGGATTTTGGACTATAGGGGGAAAAATTACGCTCTGGTGTCAACCAGCCTCTACTCACTCATGTATAGCGCAAGACTGTACAATCAGTGATCTAGGAAAAGGACCTGAATGTGGGTTTTGATACATAATTGTGCTTAGTGGTTTTGAGCTATGGGCAAACATCCCAGGGACTATATTGAGCTCACCAAATACATTTCACTTTTGTCTTACTCCATATTTGAGCCCTGATCTCCAGAGATGAACAACAAAATACTTTAATACAGTGCCTCTCTTATGCTTTGGGTGGCTTGGCTATTCCTTTTAGCCATCAAGAGACACATAGTGCTCTTTGCAGTCACTAGCTAAACAAATGGGAAATGAATGCCTTGCAAAGCAATACAAATGGATTCTGTATGGCATTCCATCAGCCTCTGTTGACAGCATTACAGATCTGACTGTCTACTTGTCTGTCTTCAGCTCTCTTTCTAGGTAACTCCCTACTTCCTTTGTTTCATATCACACTTCTGCTCACTGAGGGTTCGTCTAGACTAAAACTTCACTGTGTTCAGGGAATGCCTGTGCTCTTCTGCTTTTTTGTTTGCAGAAGTTCAAACACTCTCTTTCGGAAGCCCTGCCTTCCTCATTCCACGAGGAAGAAGGGCTCTTCTGAACGAGGGGGATTTTCCGAAATTTGGCCCAGTGTAAATGGGCCAAATTTCAGAAAAGCCTCTTCCAAAAAAAAAAAAAAAAAAAATCGGAACAAGCTATGAAAAGTGCGCTTTGCATGTCGCGTAGCTTTTTCTGAAAGAAAAAAACTGAAGTGTAGACCTAGCCAAACATTCAGACAATCTTGATAAATATCCTCATCCCAACCCTCAACATCCTTACAATTAAGGGATAGATACCCAGAAAAGGGAGAATTGTGGTTTAAGGAATTAGAATTGATGCTATAACATCTTTTATAAACGGTGCATAAATATATTCCTAATACACGGTGGCTACGTCTAGACTGGCATGATTTTCCACAAATGCTTTTAATGGAAAAGTTTTTCCGTTAAAAGCATTTGCAGAAAAGAGTGTCTAGATTGGCACGAACACTTTTCTGCAAAAGCACTTTTTGCGTAAAAGCGTCTGTGCCAATCTAGACGCAGTTTTGCGCAAGAAAGCCCTGATCGCCATTTTCGCGATCGGGGCTTTTTTGTGGAAAACAATACTGTGTTGTCTACACTGGCCCTCTTAAGCAAAAGCATTTGCACAAGAGGGTTTTTGCCCGAACGGGAGCAGCACAGTATTTCCGCAAGAACACTGACAATCTTACATGAGATCGTCAGTGTTCTTGAGGAAATTCAAGCGGGCAGTGTAGACAGCTGGCAAGTTTTTCTGCAAGGAAATACTTTCCAGTCTAGACGCAGCCAGTGAATATGTCTAGACTATGTGGTTCTGTCAACGGAGCCATGTAAACTAGTTTACCCGCCATAGTCAATGAAGCGGGGATTTAAATAATCCCCACTTCATTAAAATAAAAATGGCCACCGCACTGTGCAGACAATCAGCTGATCCGGCAGAGCACGGCAGTCTAGATGCGGATTGGTCAACAGGGGAAGCCTTTGTCAACCGCTCTTGTAAACCTTATTTCATGAGGCATAAGGGAGCGGTCGACAAAGGCTTCCCTTATTGACCGATCTGCGTCTAGACTGCCGCGCAGTGCCGAATCAGCTGATTGTTGGCACAACACGGTGGCCATTTTTATTTTAATGAAGCGGGGATTATTTAAATCCCCGCTTCATTGACTATGTTGGGTAAACTAGTTTACATGGCTCCGTTGACGGATCCATGTAGTCTAGACATACCCAGTGTGACCAAATCATATTAAAGTGGCAATGTGAGGGGATCTTCTGTGGATATAGAAAAGCCTTATTCTGTAGCAATGTCAGTCCAATAATAACGCCCTGCCCACAGGTGTCCTGTGAAAAAGTTAAGGCCAGAGAGGGAAAACCTCCAGGGTTAGTGTACTTGTTCGCAAGGCCATTCTCCAAGTCAAAAAGGGAGAAACAGCAGAAATAATCAAAAGTGAATCCAGGCCAAAAATGTTGGCTCCTTTGCTGAGCTGCACAGTGACCCAGTGTGAAATTCTTCCCCCCATCCCTCCAAGAAATGATACACTTGCTGGACTTCACCATCACCTCTCTGCTGCCCTAAGCTTCCTTCACAGACCTCTGAGAACTTCAGATGCTATCTGAACACCTGGATCATTATCTGGAGGATTTTTTATGAATGGGGGAGTCACAGAGGAAGAACAGAGCTGCAGGAAACAGCTAGGTTTGCTTTGTGATGTTTGTACGAGACACAGTGACTCCAGTGAATTATAAGAATAGTAGCTATGCTTTGCATCTGTAGATTTCAAAGCACTCTACAAACGTGGGTCAGTATCATTAGCATTATTTCACACGTGGAAGACACTGGGTCCTGATCCTGATCAGAATTTCCATTCACTCAATGGGAATTATTAGATATCACACACACATACACCCCCCTGGCAAACACACACACACACACACACACACACACACACACACACACACACACACACACACACACCCCTGGCAAATCTGTGTCCTCATAAATTTGGCCCTCTCTGGTCCATTATTTTCTCTGGGAAAATGTGCCATGTTTACATGTAAATGGCCTTTCCTGTATAAATATTCCTGTTAGGTCACACAAAGTGCAGTCCTTGCCAGTGCATATTTATAGTGTACAATTCACTCTTGGTATAGGCAGGTGTAAAGTCACTAACACCGGTAGAACCATGCCTAATTTTATCAGGTCTGATTTAGGAATGTAAGAGGTTAGCCAGTTACTCAATAAGCATAATTGGCCAGCTTAACTGGTAACTGGTTAACCTGCCCTGCCAGAGCAGTCTCCCACCTGCAGCATGGGCCTGGCCGGCAGGCCCCTGTTTACAGTGCAGTGAGCCATAACAACCCTGTGGCTGCAGCACAAAGTGGCAGAGCAGCCCCCAACCTGTGGCGCGGGCCTGGCTGGCAGAACCCCAGCCATGGTGTGGCGGACCTGAGTAACCTCCCACCCATGGCCCAATGGTTAACTGGTTAAAAGACATAATTTTAATCATTTAACCAGTTAACTATTTGAATGGGTTTTTACACCCGTAGTCTGAATGCCTGAAAAATTCTAGTGGAGCTTCTGCCACTTCCATTGTCACACTGTTGCACAATCCAATTGAATTTCAATGTTAGCAAACATTTCTGGATACCCAGTCTCCTTTGCTCCTTTTGCTTAGGACAATCATTTCTTCTGATTCTGCTTTAATTCTTCAGTAGCCAACAAAACTTGGGCAGAAGCAAACCTAAGAGCTTCAGAAGTGAGCTCTTCTTACTTTTCAAAACTTTCTGTAAGCCCCTGCATGAAATGATCAGAGTGCACTGAGACAGTTTACTCTAAGAACTCCCTGGAGTTACTGACTCTATGGAAAGATCTGGAGAAGACTGCAGTATGTTTAAATGGAGGGTCACTAGGGCAGGAGCTTTCTAACCCATCACCATCAATGTAGGAATGGACTTACTTTGTTCACAGAGGTGAATCCAAACTTTGGCCTTGTACAGCTGTGCAGATCTTTTGTCTTTACAATGGAGTCCTTAGAAACATCATATGAGACTTGACAGCTCCCAGAAACATCCTCCTAAAGCCAAACAAATATGAGAAATTGTGTCATGAAATTACAGTGTTTGAGTAGAACTTGTGGCAAAACAAACTACAGTTCACTGTACATAAATGGTGCAATCTAATTGAAACACGTTATGTAGAACATTTGCACAGAGACAGGGCCATATTTTAAAAATAAGGCCCCAAAACCACACACCTATCACAGCTAGCATAGTTACTGAAATAGAGTGTATAAAATTAGACAATTGCACACCCAAATAAATGTTTGACATTTAAATCATAGCATGTAAACACAAAAAAAGGCATGAATATATTAATGGAAATTCTGAAAAACATTATTGTAAGAGGCATTAATTGGCACAGGCATAATAGAAGAATGGGTTTGGAGAAGGAAAACCCTCTCACTCCAGAAATGGCTTTAGTAATGTACTAATATTAGGTTTCTAAACTATTTTTCTTGAAAACAGAACTATATTCTGTACCTACCTCAGTTGCTGTCCCAGAATGCAGCTGGAATTGGAGGAGACTAATGAGACCTCGTTTCAGATCCAAGACCAGGGGCCTTCCTCCTCCATCTCCAAAGATGCCTTCAACCTATAAGGAGACATTTATGATGTGTGGGGGAGAATCCCTGATACTACTGAGAAAGGGGTAAGAACTCAGCATGAAGATATAGAGGCTACGTCTAGACTGCAAGCCTCTTTCAAAAAAGAGCATCTAGACAACAAGAAGATTTTTCAAAAAAAGCGGCTTGCTTTTTCGAAAGAGAGTCTGGATGCTCTCTTTAAAAAAAAACCCTATTTTCATGTAATAGTGCCTTTTTTTGAAAGATGACTTTCGAAAAAAGGCGTTATTCCTTGTAGAATGAGGTTTCCCGCTGTCGACAAAACTGCCAAGTTCTTTACTGGCGACAGAACGTGGTGGTAGTCTAGACGCAGGTAAATTTTTTTGAAAAAAGGCCACTTTTTTCGAAAAAATCCTGTAGTCTAGACACACCCAGAGATGGCATGGTGATGAACATGATAATGAGAGAATTCCCCTCTCCCCAGGCTCTCAGAAGGTGAGGGGGCGGTAAGGAGAACTTAAAGGTGGGACTTCATGGGAAATGAGAAAAACATTCATTATCCTATCACTGCACTAATACTAGGCGACAATTTCACTGCTAATACTCTTCTACCTAAAATATTGCCCTAGTGCCACTACTGTTGACCCAGACTGCTCAAGCCTATTGAGTTGAACAGAACTACCACACCTGGAGCCAGCAGTTTTGAAAGGCTTCAGATGAAAACTGATATCCCTGACTAGCACAGGTTTAATTTCACAATAAATGTATGGCCGGGGAATCTTTTATAAAAGAGAGGCCTCCCCTCTTTGCACACACCACAAAGCAGTGTCAGTTCTACCTGGGGTACCTGGAATACTGCTCTGCTGTGAGCACTGACAAAAGAAATCAAAGTAACATTAATTTGTCCTTATTCTATGAGACAGTCACAACTGTTAATAGTAAATGTAGGACCAGTGCAGGAACAGTTACCGTAGACCACCACAATGTGTAATGATCGACAGAGTAGCAATCGTAGGACTTGAGAAGTGTGTCTGTACTTCCCTACAAGTCACAGTAGAGATGAGACGGTATGGCAGGGGTGGGCAAAAGGGCCTCTGTGGGCCGGATCCGGCCTGCCAAGCAAGCTGATCCAGCCCACAGAGGCTCTGGCGCTCCACCCACCCCCAAGCCCTCATTGGCCTGGGGTGGGGGGAAGCCACACACTCCTTGCTGGATAGGGGCAGGGTGGGAGGAGACTTTGCATGCTCCCCCACCCCCCAAGCTAATCAGGGCTTGGGGGCGGGGGGAGCGTGTGAAGTCTCCTCCCACCCTGCAAGGGGCTCAGCACTTAAAGTCAACCACCAGCTGCTGCTCAGCTAGTGGTTGACTCTAAGTGTGGTGCTCCCTTGCAGGGCGGGGCCAGGGAGTGAGAGACTTCACGTGCTCCCCCTCCCCAGGCCCTGATTGACCTGTGGGCAGCAGGGGGGAACACGTGAAGTCTCCTCCCACCATCAGGGGAATGGGTACCTAGAGGGAATTGCCAGCTGTTCAGAACAGCTGGAAGTTCCCTCTGGGGGGACAAAGACTTTGTGCACTCCTCTAACCCCAGACCAATCAGGTGGAGAAGCACGGAAGTGTCCTGGCCTCGCCCCTTCCTCCTGAGGCCATGCCCCTTCCAGGGCGGCCCAGCGCCACTTCAAACATTTCTGAAGTGGCCCCCCAGTCAAAAATTATTGCCCACCCCGGCCGTATGAGTAGGGCAGGTGTAAGAATTCTTTCAAGAGTTTGTTCAAGAATTTTCTTCAGTAATGAGCTTATATGTAGCAATGACTAATACTCTTCTACCTCTAATTTGCGCACTCCTTCTACCACTGCTGTTTGGGACATCCACCTTTGATTTCTCTAGTCTAGTCTAGTCTAGTCTAGTCTAGTGCCCATAGTACCTTCCCCACCATAATACTGGAGTGCCTTCCACTAGTGCACAAAGTGAAGTGACTAAGTGTCTGGGCTGACAGGTGTTCAGACTCTGGGTAGGACACTTATTCCCAGAAAGGGAATGCTGCCTGCGACTCAGCAGTCCTTCCCACTAGCCCGTTACCCAACAGCCGTGATAGCAGCTGAGTGGTCCAAGGCCAGAAGGGGGGGGGGGGCTATCATGTAGAAAACGGAGAGCGGCAAAAATGTAAAGTAGGGAAAATGAGGGACTCCTCAGGACTCAAATAGAGATGTGAGGGGCTGTCTGTGTGTCTGAGCGTGGGGTACTATCAACACACCTTCCCATTGTTCCAGTGGAGAAAAACTGGCAGCTGAAGCTCCGCGTTGTCCTCTTTGCCCAGCACAATCATGGTGGATGGATTTCCAGTCAGATTCTGACTCTTCTCATGTTCTGAATCATGGTAGGCTTTTAGGTCTTGGAGCTAAAACCGTAAAAGGCAGATGAAAGCTATGAGGGTGCGGTTCACAGAGCATGTGTGTGTCCCAGTGCTCAGCAATTCTGGCCTTTTGACTGGAGGAAAACCAGAACGTTCATTTTTAACATCTCTCTGACTCTTCACAGACCCTGCTTTTGTCAGAAACAGAAGGGCTGTGTCTACATTGGCACCCCTTTCCGGAAAAGGGATTGCAAATTCCGCGAGGGATTTAAATATCCCCTGCGGCATTTGCATTTACATGGCTGCCGCTTTTTTCCGGCTTGGGGATAGGCCGGAGAAAAGCGCCAGTCTAGACATGATTCTCTGGAAAATAAGCCCTTTTCCGGAGGATCTCTTATTCCTACTTTCACCTGTTTACTTTCAAGTAGGAATAAGAGATCCTCCGGAAAAGGGCTTATTTTCCAGAGAATCACGTCTAGACTGGCGCTTTTCTCTGGCTTATCCCCAAGCCGGAAAAAAGCGGCAGCCATGTAAATGCAAATGCCGCGGGGGATATTTAAATCCCCTGTGGAATTTGCAATTCCGAAGTCTACATTAGCATCCCTTTTCCAGAAAGGGGTGCCAATGTAGACACAGCCTAGATGTACGGGACTGAGTGTTTCCCATGCCCATCGGCTGAAGTTAGCTTTCTGCATGTTTACTCGGTGAAGGAACTCTCAGGCAAGCCCTAACTCTGGCCTTAAATTGGCTTATTCATGTTTGGGTAAGGACAAGCCACTGGTCAGTTTCTCCACAGTCAGCATGCCCGAATAAAAACTTCATGGGAGGAAACTGTTTGCTGTTGGAGCACAAAATGATCCAGCAGCAGCAACTCTCCCACTTCAGTTCAAAGGAAAGCTTCATTTTCAAAGGAAAATCTATTTTCAGACCTGCAGGGGACAATACCATCACATACCTGTATCTGGAGAAGCTGCTGCCCTGCATGATTTCTCCAGAGCAGGTGCACCTGAACCAAAGCTTCAGCCCGCATCCAACTTCCTCGCAAGGACAACCTTGAGACATAATCTAGCTGCACTTGCAGTGAGTAGTGGTATTGATACAGGATTCCAGGCTGGAAAGATGGTGTCTCCAAGTTCCCTAAGAAAGGAGACCAGAACTCAAGTCACCCATAAGCTTTCACTCCTCACTACACGTGATTGACTTGGATTCAAATTTATCTCAGCATATAGGTAAAGTGTCCTATTGACCTTAATGGGTTTTGTAGCAGAACCTGTCTGAGATAAACACATATTTTCTTACTCTGCTTGCTCCTGCTGCTAAGGCCTGCGTTGGTAGAAAGAACTTCCTCTTATCCTGCCTATAGTAACTCCTATTCCTGGGCCCTTCGGGATACTAGTACAGGGGTACTAGTAGGAGTAAAGATTAAAAAGGACTTGGAACATACCATTATATTTGACTGGGCTTCCTGAGAGCTTGTGTCTGAGCTTTTCTTTTCCCTAGTCAGTGCCAATTTTCAATGGAAATAAAATGTAATCTGGTGAATCTGGTAGCTAAATAACAGACTCACCTTACACCAGTGGTCCCCAAACTTTCGGGGCTGCCAAGCATCCGGGGGTAGGGCCACTCATGCGCTGGGTGTCCAGGGGCAGGGCCACTCATGTGCCGGGCATCCGGGGGCGGGGCAGCCCATGCTTCGCGTGCCTGGGGGCAGGGCTGCCCATGCGCCATATGTCCGGGGCTGGCACCATGCATGTGCTGCGTGCACGGGGCAGGCGCTGCCCATGCGCCACGCACCCAGGGCCGACACGGCACATGTGCCACGCGCCTAGAGGCGGGGCCAGCCCAGATCATTTGGCGGGAGCACATAAATGCCCCAGTGGGCGCCATGGCACCTGCGGGCACCACGTTGGGGACCACCGCCCTACTCAGATGATAGATGTTTCCAAGACTAAGAGCCTTTAGGTGGTACTTTGCAGAAATTGCCAATGATTTATGACCTTGTGAGAGTTTTAGCCCAGCAATAGATCTTGTACCATGATTTCAAATTTAAAAAGAAAAAAATCTGGCTAAATACGAAGAAATGCTTCCCGGTCACAAGCTCTGTAGCCTGCGGTGTAATCTCCCAACTGGTGGAACTGCCATCCAGGCATATTTAAAATCAGACTTCACAAAGAATTTAAAACACTGTACAAATGAGAGGGTAACCCAGTACTGGCAAGTGGATGGGCCAGGTTGCTTAAAAGACCTTTTCTATTTCTAATGTCTAGGACAATACTGACAATGTGCATTTCCAGATGAAGTTCGTAGTGTGACACCAGGGATGAATCTGCTCCCATGTCTGACAATTTTGGATTTCTCTCTGTCCAACTCCACTGTCACTGAAAGTTTGAAAGTCTGTATGTAACACCTTAAAAACTGCATTGTGCTATTTGCACTAAAGCCTAGGCGTTAGTGGCTGGCAGGGGAAATAATGCTTTTATCTTGAAACAACAAAATGATCTGATTTGTCTGACTGTATCTTCCATTTTACGGAGTAACAACAACAGAGGAGAATAAACTAAGATGAATTTCTTTTAAAAAAGTGTAAAAATTAAATGTCAAGGCCCTGTACGCTCAATGTAAATTAGCCCAAACTTCAGTGAAGCTACCCCCAATTTACAGCTGCTGGGGTTCTAGTCTCAGAGGAATATCTGGGTGCTGCTGTTCTGAAATGAACAGGATGGCTCCCACAGGAGAAGCTCAACCCGGCTTCAACTGATTCAGCTTGGGGTAGGGGGATGCCCCGTAGCACTAATGGATGCTTGAGAGGATGGAAAGGGCTGATCAAAAGCTCCTGGATACAATTCCATCGCCTGACTGAAGGGTGAACTGGGATGATACTACAGCTTTTGATTCACTGCTTTCTCTGCCTGAGATGACTTGTCCCTGAGCTTGTGAAAATACTTCTTAATTGTATTGCTTTGATGTTTGAAAGAGACAATATTGTACCACTACTGGCAGGTGGATATAATGAGGTTTTGTTAGAAAACACATCATCCCCCAGTTCTGTCACCTCTTCAACCTATACAAGTAAGACACTATAGTGCATTGTCAATATACTCGTAGGCTACGTCTAGACTGGCATGATTTTCTGCAAATACTTTTAATGGAAAAGTTTTTCCGTTAAAAGCATTTGCGGAAAAGAGCGTCTAGATTGGCACGGACGCTTTTCCGCAAAAGCACTTTTTGCGGAAAAGTGTCCGTGCCAATCTAGATGCGGTTTTGCGCAAGAAAGCCCCGATCGCCATTTTTGCAATCGGGGCTTTTTTGCGCAAAGCAATACCGCGTTGTCTACACTGGCCCTCTTGTGCAAAAGCATTTGTGCAAGAGGGCTTTTGCCTGAACGGGAGCAGCATAGTATTTCCGTAGGAACACTGACAATCTTACATGAGATCGTCAGTGTTCTTGCAGAAATTCAAGCGGGCAGTGTAGACAGCTGGCAAGTTTTTCCGCAAAAGCACCTGCCTTTGCGGAAAAACTTGCCAGTCTAGACACAGCCATTGTATTTTGCAGGAACAGATAAACATTTCCACAAATGCCTATAGCATAAGTCAACAATATGAGTCAACAATGTGATGCTGTTTCAAAAAAGCAAACTGATTCTAGGATGCATTAACAGGTGTGTTGTGAGCAAGACACGAGAAGTCATTCTTCTGCTCTATTCTGCACTGATTAGGCCTGAGTTGGAGTATTGTGTCCAGTTCCGGGCACCACATTTCAAGAAATATGTGGAGAAACTGGAGAAGGTCCAGAAAAGAACAAAGAGAATGATTAAAGGTCTACAGAACATGCTCTATGAAGGAAGACTGAAAGAATTGGACATGTTTAGTTTGAAAAAGAGAAGATTGAGAGGAGACATAACAGTGGTTTTTAGGTATCTAAAAGGGTGTCACAAGGAGGAGGCAGAAAATTTTTTCTCCTTGGCCTCTGAAGATATAACAAGAACCAATGGTCTCAAAGTGCAGAAAGGGAGGTTTAGGTTGGACATTAGGAAAAACTTCCTAACTGTCAGGGTGGTTAAATGCTGGAATAAGTTGCCTCGGGAGGTTGTAGAATCACCATCTCTGGAGATATTTAAGAGCAGGTTAGATAAATGTCTATCAGGGATGGTCTAGGCAGTACTAGGTACTGCTATGAGAACTGGGGACTGGACTCAATGACCTCTTGAGGTCCCTTCCAGTCCTCGTATTCTATGATTCTCTGATAAGTCTGTTTGCCCAGTGGTCCTACCCCTTTCCTTGGTTGTGAGAGTGAACCCCTTGCTCATACTTCTCTGGGGTATTTGCAGTGGTCTGCACTATTTACTGTGGGTAAAGTTACAGAATAGCCCAATCATACACCTTTGGGTAGTGTAATATAAAACTCCAGGTACTCACAATGTACATGGAACCTTCAATCTGTTTCTTAATCTTTTAGAAAATGTTGAATTACAGATTGCTGCTATCATAATACAATAACATTTACTATTGGCAGCCAGTCGAAATCTGTAAAAGCTTTTTTCATTTAGTGCAGTTCTTTTCTATTGTATTCTGTGCAGGTGCTATATAACACACCATCATGGTGCTATTGGAGTGTCAGGAGATCTTTTCCTAAGGTTGATAGTGCTTAATTCATTGCCCTCTAGGGATTAGCTTCCATAATTCTGCTGAAAGTTAAAAATATACTGGAACCGGCTGTGGGACTTCAAGACCTTGTGTGGAAACTTGCAGAATAGCTCTCAACAGATGACTTCAGTCCCCTTTACATTTCCTATGCCTGTCCACTGCTGCGGGTCCCAGGGTTTTCTTCCCAGGGAATGAATTATAGAACAGAGGGTCCCCCCTATAAGTCGCCCAGGTATACATCCATTCCACACTAAAGTCGTTGACGCTTGTAGGAGCTGATGCATAATAAGTCCTCCCATTCCCCACTATAAGTCATGTGAAACACTCCCCACAATTTGCTTAAATGGAAGTCAGCCACGGGAATAAAATTCCCCACTTTAAGTTGTTTCGCTATAAATCCAAGTTTTTTGAAACATATCTTGGACTTATAGCGAGGACCCCCTGTACTGTAGCTCAGTTAAATGGATATGTTCATGCTCAGCAAAGTCTGAAGAACCCTAACAGAGATGGCTATTCATTCCCACAATACCTTAGGCAACTACTTGAGGTGAGGGAAGAGATGTGATACTCCTCCTTTCCGCCATTCTTTTGCCTGTTTCAAAGCAGCAATGATGAGAAGGCTAGCTAAGTCATAATCCCCATCCCTAATTTAATCATTGACCTAACCAAAGCCTGCTAAAATAAAGATGCTGGAGAGGTCTTGCCTCAGAATGTTTTTGTTTTTATACCTCAGCCTTAATGTTCTTTAATTTTTCATTTCATGTGCGTGTCCTAGAATGATCTGAGATCAATCTTCTTATGTATTTTATTCTTTGTATATATTTCAAGATTGATTCTGATTTTTATGATCACTTTTGCCATGAGGAATAATCAGTATAATCCAGTGCTCTCCAACCCTTTTAACCACAAAATCACTTTTTCAATTTAAATGCAATGTAAGATCTACCTCAAACCCAAATACCCTTGCCCCGCTTCCTTCCCGCTTCTTCTTTGAGGCCCTGCCCCTGCTCCACCCCTTCTCCAAGGCCTCACCCTGCTCACTCCATCCTCCTTCCTCCCCCATCTTCATTCACTTTAGCCAGGCTGGGGTAGGGGGTTGGGGAGCAAGCTCTGGTCTTAGGCCAAGGGGTTTGGCATACGGGAGGGGCTCTAGGGTTAGCCCAGAGTGGGAGATTGGGGTGCAGGAGGGTTTTCAGAGTGCAAGTGCTGAGAGACTCACATCTGGAGCAGGAGGTTGGGTGTAGGAGGATGTTCAGGACTCAGACAAAGGTTCAGGTAGCAGGCTCTGGCTGGGCACCGTTTAACTGAGAGGGCTTCTGGGTGATGGAGCAGTGGGGTTAAGGCAGGCTTACTTCTTCCCTGCCTGCACCACTCCTGAAAGCAGCTGGCACGTGCAGCAATGGCTCCATGGCGCCATATGCTGGCCCTCAACTACAGGCACTGAGCCCACAGCTTCTACTGACTACAGTTCCCCAGTATTGATCAATGGGAGCTGCAGGAGAGGTGTCCGCAGGCAAAGATAGTGTGTGGAGACTCCCTGCTCTGCCTTTCTCAGGGGCTACAGAGACATGCCAGCCACTTGCAGGAGTAGCAGTTACCTCAGGGATTATGACTCCAGTCACGACAGGTTCTGCACGTTAGAACTGACTTCTCAAAGAATTAAATGTAAGCATGAGAGAGAAATGAAAATTATGAAATGCACAGACCAGTCCAAAACCAAAAATAACCCACTTTGCAAATAGTAAAAGAAGCAACAACAAAAACAACCCAGCATGTGTTGAGTCGGCAGATGAGAGTGAAGGACAGTGTGTGTTTTTGAAAATGACAGACACACACACAGTGTGAGGCTATGGCTACGCTGCCTTTTTTTATGGAAGAAGATATGCAAATCGCGCTCTGATTTGCATATCTTCTTCTGATTCTTTTTGCGGAAAAGATTTGCAAATAAAAAGCCCCGTGTAGGCAGGGCCATTTGTAGAAAAAAAAAAACCTTTTTCGCAAGATCCCTTACTCCTAAAAAAAATCAAGGTTTACAGGATCTTGCGAAAAAGGTTTTTTTTCCCCCAACAAATGGCCTCATCTGTGTGAGGCTTTTTATAGGCAAAACCTCTTCCGCAAAAAGAATCAGAAGAAGATATAAAAATGAGAGCGCAATTTGCATATCCTCTTCTGCAAAAAAAGGTAGTGTAGCTGTAGCCTGAGAGTGACAGATTTGCATTGCCAAGTCCCTCCATCCCCTTCTCTCTTGTGAAGATAGAATAAGGAGTGGGGGAGGGAAAGGGGCACCCTTACATCAGCACCCCCTCACACTCTGCACAGCAAGCAGGAGGCTCTGAGGGGGGCAGTTCCAAAGCAGAGAGTGGGAGCATCATGACAGTGAGTGGAGGGGCAACAGAACTGCCAGCACTTGAAAGCTTTCCTAGCCAAACCAGTCAAGATCATGTGTCAAAGAATCCAAGTTCTACCAGCAGAACCCAATCTACTGGATGGTGACCACTGGTATAATCTTTTATTTAGAGACATAATTGTGCTTAAAATTTTCAAAGGAACCTACTGTTCTTCCAATTCATTGCGAACTCGGTAGGCTACAGAAGCATTTTGGAATCTGTCATCTGATTCTTTAAAATGATCAGCAAAATAGGTTTTAAAACTCTCCCCAAAGGATGCCAAAATTTCCATGACTGGAAAACTCCACAGTAGATTCAGGCATATACAGGTGTAAATCTAGCAGAATTCCTGAAACCATTTTCTGTGCATCATATGTAAGTGGTGCCTGACTCTTTTAGATGAAATTGAACTTTGACAGACCAATATTCCTAGGCACCTAGGAAGAAGCTTCTAATTACAAAGCCAAAAACTAAGTCATAGCCACTTGTCCCTTAATTCTGGAGGTGTACAAGCTGTTGTTAGTTGCCATGCTAATAGATTAGTAATTTATTGGTGAAGATTTGAGCATTTTCAGAGCTTTCCTTCAACTTCCTTCTTTGAGCATGGGACTGTACTTTTTTGCTTTAGAATTACAGTATGCCCAAGGCATTATACAGAGTTTTGTGTAAGGAGATAAGCATCCTGTTTCTCAGGTGCACAAGATACTTCCCCTTTCATGTTACTTCAAAAGCTGAATTGCAAAGTCGCTTACCTTTTGCTGAACTGGAAAAGAAAAAGAAAATCAGCCAAACGTGTCCTGAAGCTGTGAGTGAATACATGGTGTGGATTGTGTGTGAGCAAAACAGAGTGCTAGAGAAAGAGGAGAAGGCTACAGAAAAGAGCTGGAGCAGGAAGGGGGGCAAGAGGAAAATACAGCAAACCCCCTTCAGAGTGGCCAGAATTGACAGGATTCACAATGTCAGGTGACCAGGCCTGACCTTCTCCCTCTCCCTGAATTACACATTAAAGGAAAAGCAAATCATTAATCCCCTGCTCCAACCCCCAGCAGCAACAGCAAAAGAATAAAAGGTTTGGAAATCACTTGGATTTTCCAAAGCCTGAAACAAGGAAATCAACAAAACCTGCAAAAAGGATTTTTTTTGCCTGGGGGTTCGGAAGAGCAGCTCTATCCCTTTAACATTTACCCTCTCCCAACTCCCAGCCCCTCGCCCTCTCTACCATAAAGAAAAGGGAAAGAAAGGAAGAGAAACTGACAGCAAAGTGGCAAAAAAGCTGCAGCAGAGTCATCCCTCTTCCTTCCCTTTTCAGAGGCTGAGGCGTTCCAGCCTCTCGTGTCAGATTACTTAAAGGGCCAGGCTGGAGCAGAATAAGAAAGCTGGGCTCTGTGAATGAAGCTTATTGAATAGACTGAACACACACACACACACACACACACACACACACACACACACACACACACACACACACACACACACACACACACACACACACACACACACACACACACACACACACACACACACACACACACACACACACACACACACACACGAAAGCTTTCCATCCATCACTTCACCCTGTGTCCGGGAGAGATGATCAGAATTAATCTGTTTTGAAAGGAAAGAATAAAGGATTCGGGAAAGTAGAGCGTTAGGGACGGGTTAGGAGGATAGTACTATGTATGCAGTCATATGTCAGGACACAGACAAGCCACAAGACCAGGGGCTCCATTTCAGATTTTGTTGTGTGCGAGGGCAACCTGTGCGTGCCGTGATGGGGGGAAGGGAGGAGAGTGAGAGCATAGGGTTAGACTGAGGAAGAGGCTTCAGCAGTGTTACTGAGCATGCTCAGTAGAAGCCAAGCACCAAATGGAGCGGGGACAAACCCCATCTGTCACCCACACACACATATCTCTATTCAGGGGCTACCAAGGCACTGGAAAACTACTTTTTTTGGCAGACAACTTAGCAGTTAGCTGATAGGAGCACTGTATCTAATTCCTACATAAAAGAAAGAAAATTAAATATTAGACCCTGACAAAGAATTTTAATCCAAGTGTTCGGATGGGGGTCCAAGCCCCTTCCAAATCAATTTCAGACACCCTTCTTAAGCAACCAGCTTTATTCAGGAATGCATTCCAGGACAAAAATCTCTAGGATACTCTCAGGAAAGTTTTGCAACTTCCCAGCAAAAGGCAATGTCTTTTGTACTATCTTAGGGTGTGTCTAAACTACATGGCTCTGTCGATGGATCCATGTAGATTTGTTTGTTCGGCAAAGGGAAATGAATCGCGGCTTCATTTAAATTTAAATGGCTGCCCCGCTCTGCTAATCAGTTGTTTGTCGGCAGATCGGGGCAGTCTGGACGCTCCCCTGTCGACATGAAAGCCCTTTATCGACCTCCCCGGTAAACCTCATCCTACGAGGCATAATGGGGAGGTCGATAAAGGGCTTTCAGGTCGGCGCAGGAGCGTCCAGACTAGCGCACTGAGCCGACGAACAGCTGATCAGCTGTTTGTCGGCACAGCGCGGCAGCCATTTAAATTTAAATGAAGCCGCAATTATTTAAATCGCAGCTTCATTTTCCTCTGCTGATCAGCCTAATCTACATGGCTCCATCGACGGAGCCAAGTAGTTTAGACACACCCTTACATGGTAATCACCCCTTTCCCACTGACCACTTACAGTTACACACATATACAGGTCATGCCCTCTGCACCAAAACTCCTCCAATCATTACCTACCCCCTCACATTCCCTTCTCAGGCCGTACAACAGGTTCATACCAGTAAAATAGGTTTATACCAGTTTCACCTATCCCCTTCTTGTTGCATACCTGTGACCAAGCATGTACCCCTTTACAAAGACCAGGCTCAACATCCAGGTCACACAGAGGTCATACTGACAATAAATTAATGTTATCCTTCAACCCACTCAGCTCTAACGCTAACATATTCTGACATCTTGTGGCACGTCACTTAAGGGCACGTAGATGTAGGGCCATGTAGATTAGGCACGTCACATTAGCCTTAAAATGTATTGTATATTCTTACTTTGTTAGTAACTCTGTGGAGAGAGACAGACTTCGTCAGGACTTCTGGGCTCTATCTTAGCTCTGGAAGGGGAGTCAGGTCTAGCAAGTTACAGCAAGGGGGCAGATACATTTCAGGTCTGTATAAGAACATCAGAACTGCCATACTGGGTCCTTCTAGCTCAGCATGCTGTCCTCCAACAGTGGCTAATGCTGGGTGCTTCAGAAGGAATAAACAGAAGAAGCAATTATCATGATCCATCCCCTGCCCATTCTAGCTACTGTCCTCCTTGAATTTATTTTGTTCTTATTGGAACCCTGTTATAGTTTGGGCCTTTCCACCATCTCCTGGCAAAGAGTTCCGCAGGTTGATTGTGAAAAAATAATTGTTTTTGTTCGTTTTAAATCTGCTGCCTATAAATTTAGTTGGGTCAGCTTCTTGTGTTAAGTTAATGAAGGAATTAATAACATTTCTTTATTCCACTTTTGCACACCATTCATGATTTCCAAGACAGCTAACATATCCCCTTACTCGTTAGTCATTTCTTTTCCATTTTCTTTTTTTCCAGTCTTGTTAATAATCAGTTATCTTATGGTAACTGTTCCTTACCCCAATCATATCTGTTGCTCTTTCTATACATTTTCCAAATCCAATATATCTTTTTTTTAGATGGGATGACCACATCTGCATGCAGTATTCAAGATGTGGGCATACAATGACTTTATTTAGAGGCAATATGATATTTTGTCTTATCTATTGCTTTCCTAATTATTCCAAATATTCTGTTAGCTGTTCCAGTGTTTAGACAGCCACTGAACACTGAATGTGTAGATGTTTTCAGGAAACTATCCACAATGATTCCAAGATCTCTTTCTTGAGTGGTATCAGCTATTTTGTATGTATAGTTAGGATTATATTTTCCCATGTGCATTACTTTGCATTTCTCAACACTGAATTCCATCTGCCCTTGTGTTGCCCAATCACTCAGTTTTCTGGAATTCCTTTGTAACTCTTCAGTCAACTTTGGATAAGTCCCTGTTTACCACTTTTTCATGAACTTTGGTAAGTTTCACAGCAGTGATACAAATGCAAACTCCAGCAGCACAACACTCATTCCTACTTTTCCTCTCTATAGTTTAAGTGGTGTACCCAGCAATGTTTTCATGATGATCCTTCAATTGCCTGCATGCCAAGCCTTTTATTGTTCTTAATGCCTCTCTCTTTTTATAACAAACTTCCTGCCCCAAAGGCAAAGCTGCAAACAGCTCAAACTCTGTTGCATTTAAGAACTGTCTCTGGAGTCAGGGCATGCAGCTTTAAGTAGACCTCAGGTATGAAATCCAGGGGTTCCAACCTCAGGAGGGGGCTACTGTCCCCCCTAGTTCGCCATAAATAGCGCCCTTGCACACGTCATCCAGATCTAACTAGTCTTTTGTTGTTATTTGTCATTAGGCGCACACAACACAGAAGAAGGAATGGCCTTCACCAGAAAGAGCATAGACCAGACAAATGCATAATTAAAAAGCTGGGGAACTGTGATCTACAACCTATGATGAGAGGTTCAAGTGGTAACTAGCCTTGCTAGGTAACAAATGCTGTAATAACTTAAAAAACAACAAGTAGCACCTTAAAGACTAACAAAACATGTAGATGGTATCATGAGCTTTTGTGGGCACAACCCACTTCTTCAGATGACAGGAGTGTTAGAAGTCCAGATCCAAGAATAAATAAGTGAAATAGTGAGTAGATAAGCTTCAGAGGGCTTCAGGAATATTTGGGGGGGGGGGGGGGAGGAGGGAGGTGAAGAGGAGAGAGGAGAAAAAGGAAAAAAGGAGAAAAAAATGGTGGAGGAAGAAAAAAAGAGAGACAGGGAATAGATAAGCTTCAGAGGCCTGATAACCCTGAAGCTTATCTACTCCCTGTCTCTCTTTTTTTCTTCCTCCCCCCTTTTTTCTCCTTTTTTCTTTTTTTCCTTCTCCCCCCATTCCTTCCCTTATTTATTCTTGGATCTGGACTTCTAACACGCCTGTCATCTGAAGAAGTGGGTTGTGCCCACAAAAGCTCAAGATACCATCTACATGTTTTGTTAGTCTTTAAGGTGCTACTAGACTATTTGTTGTTTTACCCCACTGAAGCTTTTGAAAATGCTGTAATGTTAACTGTAGAAGTGGGAGTCTAAGTCACTTAGGATGTGTCTAGACTACATCCCTATTTCGACAGAGGGATGTAAATTAGACACTTCGAAATTGCAAATGAAGCAGGGACTTAAATATGCCGCGCTTCATTTGCATAATCGCATCATAGCGCTCTTTTGAACAAGCGCCATTTCGAAAGTAAAACCGCGGTCTAGATGCGGTTCTGTTGAAAATGGCAGGCTTTTTCAAGAGATCCTGTGCTCCTCAAAAAATGAGTACAAGATCTTTCAAAAAAGCCTGCCATTTTCAACAGAACCATGACTAGACTGCGGTTTTACTTTCGAAATGCTGCTTGTTCAAAAAAGCACCATGACGTGATTATGCAAATGAAGCATGGGATATTTAAATCCCCGCTTCATTTGCAATTTCAAAGTGTCTAATTTACATCCCTCTGTTGAAATAGGGATGTAGTCTAGACACAGACTTAGGCTGTGTCCAGACTCAGAGGTTTTTTCGGGAAAAGTAGCCTTTTCCCGAAAAAACTTCCCCTGCGTCCAGACTCAAGCCGCGTTCTTTCGAAATTAATTTGAAAGAACGCGGCTTTTCTTTCGATGGCGGTAAACCTCATTTCACGAGGAAGAACACCTTCTTTCGAAAGTTCCTCTTTCGAAAGAAGGCGTTCTTCAATGTAAATAGGGCTTCTTCAAAAGAGAGCATCCAGACTCACTGGATGCTTTCTTTCGAAAAAGCAAGCCGCTTTTTTGAAATTTCTCCGTGCAGTCTAGACGCTCTCTTTCAAAAGAGGCTCTTTCGAAAGATGCTTTCGAAAGAGCCTCTTTCGAAAGAGGCTTGCAGTCTAGACATAGCCTTAGGGTTTATCTAGACTATGCTAGAGTGTTGAAAGAGGAACTCACTTTTGAAAGCAGAGCTTTTGAAAGTTAAAGTAGTTTAGATGTGGCTTTTTCGGAGACCCCCCCCTCCTCGTTTGTCGAAAAGCCGCTCTTCCTCAAAAAATGAGGAAGTGAGATCTGAAGAAGCTATGAAAATTCCTGCGGAATTTGCATATCCTCTTTCGACACTCTAGCGTAGTCTAGATAAGCCCTTAGATCTCCTGTGAAAATTACAGGCATAATATTTTAATAACACAGTGAATATTTGTGTATGGTGCATAATCAAGCACCCGATTCAGAGGGGCTTAATCAGTTTTCATCTCTGAGTTGCAACTGAAGTGGGTTTCTTGGAGGGGTTTGCATGCAGACAGAGTAATGACCTCTGGAGAGGAAAGATAACCAAAGAATGCATCTTGTGGTGTGTCAAGGATTTGGCTTGAGAGATCAAAGGAAATGATGTTCACCTACCACATCCTGATGAACCACTTACCCTCTCTCCCTCAGGATCTTGCATCTGACTATTCCAAGTGCTGTCTGCATCACATTTCACAAGGTCTTACATTTCAGGCAGATGTTCTGGCAAGGCAAGAAAGTGTGATGCAGTCAGGGAAAGGAAGGGAAAAACAAGAGCTCTAACAAAGGATTTTTGTGAAGAAGTTTGGCTTAATTTATTTACAAACTCTTAACTCGGGTTATGGTGTGATGACATGCTCGTGACCAGTTCCTCACAGATTGCCCAGACACAAAATAGGATAAATTTAAAAAACAACAAATGGTCTGGTAGCACTTTATAGACTAACAAAACATGTAGATGGTATCATGAGCTTTTGTGGGCACAGTCCACTTCTTCAGTCCAGTTGAATCTTGCTCCATGGCATTGTTCTTGGCTCTGCCATTGTCTCCGGAGCTAGTTATTTAGGCCTCGTCTATACTGGGACGTTAGCCACTGGTGCAGCATCACTAATGCAAATCCTTAGTGCATGCACTATCTACATTGGAGCAATGCAATCTGCAGCTTACCCTGGCATTGAAACAGGTAGCTAAAAGTTCAGTGTAGCACTGTTTGTAAGACTATGAGCTCCCTTTCCTGTAAAATGGCATCAAACCCAACCACATCACAAGGGTATTTTGGAGCATTTTGAGCTCCTCCATGGAAAGTAACATACATGAGCAAATTATCAAGGTTGGCAATTATTACAGAGGCAGTGCTGGCTGACTAAGGGGTAGCTTCATTCAAGGAAAGAGACATGTGATGGTCTCATCTCCCATCAGCCCCCAGTGCTCTTAAAACCACTGTCCTTTTCAGCACCAAATTTGGAGTCACTTAGGGTATGTCTGGACTATATGCCTCTGCCAGCAGAGACACGTAAATTAGACTACCCGACAGTCAATGATGCAGGGATTTAAATATCCCCTGCTTCATTAAAATAAAAATGGCCACCGTGCTGTGCCGGCTCAGCTGATTGTCAGTACAGCACGTGAGTCAAGACGCTTAGTTCTGTGGTAAGAAGAAGAAATTACTCACTCTGTGCAGTAACGGTGGGTCTTTGAGATGTATGTCCCTGTGGGTGCTCCACTCAAGTCTCGGTGTGTCTCCGCACCAGGGATCAGAGATTTTCAGTAGCAGTGCCCTTTGTGTTGCAACTGCGCACTCAGCGCCTCCCCCCCCCCTCGGAGGCCGTGGAGCGCACACGCAGCGCAAGTCGCATCTGTTCCTTTTCTACCTGAAGTCCTTGAAGACTCCAAGCAGAGGGGAGGACAGGAGGGTAGTGGAGCACCCACAGGGACACACATCGAAGAA
Source organism: Pelodiscus sinensis (assembly GCF_052426305.1). Taxonomy (NCBI): domain Eukaryota; kingdom Metazoa; phylum Chordata; order Testudines; family Trionychidae; genus Pelodiscus; species Pelodiscus sinensis. The sequence goes on along the minus strand of NC_143059.1, from coordinate 30,672,604 downwards.
CCATCGTTACTGCACAGAGGAGTAACTTCTCCTTCTTTGTCGAGTGGTTTTCCTTAGGGTGCTTCACTCAAGTGACTCCATAGCAGTATCCACTCAATGGTGGTGGGCATTGGAGTCTCTCTAGGTGGAAGGAGGAAGGACCACATCTGCTAGAGATGTGTAAGGCATCAACCCTTTGTGTAGGGCATAGTGATGCATGAAAGTATGGTGTGAGGACCAAGTGGCTGATCTACAGATGTCCACCAGTGGCACTTTATTGAGGAAGGCTCTTGTGGTGGCCATCACATGTGTGGAATGCGCTCTGATTGGGTGCAGTGGCTGTCTGCCCTTAAGTTGATAAGCGGTGTGTATGCAGCCTGCAATCCATTTGGATAGGCGCTGTGCGGAAACTGCTGTTCCTGTGCATGGTCCTGACCATGCAACAAAGAGCCTATCTGATTTTCTGGTCACTCTAGTTCTATCAAGGTAGAACGCAACTGCCCTCCTTGCATCCAACGAATGTAATATAGCCTTCTTGGGAAGGCATGAGGTTTAGGGAAATAGGCAGGTAAGTAAATGGGTTCATTTACATGAAAGTTGGATATAACCTTAGGGAGAAACCTGGGATGGGGTCTAAGTATGACTTTATCCCTGGTAAATGTAGTGAAGAGAGGATCCGCCATGAGCACTGCGATTTTTCCTACCCTTCTTGCTAATGTTATCGCCACTATGAATGCCACCTTCATAGACAGGTATTGTGGTAGTGTAGTGGCTAATGGCTCAAAAGGTGGCCTAATGAGCATGTCGAGGACCAGATTCAGGTCCCACGGTGGCACCAGGAGGTGGATGTTTGGACGCATTTTCTGTAAGCCTGTGAGAAAACATTTCACTGGTGGATGTGTGACGAGGGAGAAGCCGTCTACTGGATCATGGAAGTCCATGATTGCGGACAGGTGAACCCGGATGGAGCTGATGGAGAGGCCAGCCTCACTGAAGTCCATGAGGTAGTTGAGTAAGGTAGGTATGGGGGCTGTGATGGGATGCAAATTGTGCATCATGCACCATTGATGAAAACGCCTCCATTTGTACTGGTAGGTGCTTCTCGTGGAGGGACAACAGCTGTTTAGAAGAGCTTGTTTGACCCTGTCCAAGCAGGTAAGTTCTTCATTCTGGAACCATTGAGAAGCCAAGCCGTGAGTTTCATGGTCTGGACATTGAAGTGATGTATACTGCTGTGGTGCTGTGTGAGGAGATTCAGCACTGCTGGGAGAGGAATAGGTTGATATATGGACCAGTAGGATAGGTAAGGGAACCAGAGCTGTCCCGACCAGGCTGGGCTATTAAGATTACTGTGGCCCGATTGGATCGAATTTTGTTGATCACTATGGTGATGAGCAGGAATGGTGGAAAGGTGTAAAGAAGGGGAGCTGTCCAGCGGATGGTGAAGGTGTCCACTTCTGACCTCTTGCCTAGCCCTGCAAGATTCCCGAGAGCAGAATCTGTGGCATTTGCGGTTGTGCAGTGTTGCAAAGAGGTCAATAGTTGGGAAACCCCATTTGTGGAAGATTGAGAGGAGGACATTAGTATTGATCTCCCACTTGTGCTGATCTGAGAATCTCTGCTCAGTTTGTTGACTCTGACATTCTGTTCTCTTGGCATATACATTGCAGTTGGCATTATGTGGTTCCTGATGCACCAGTTCCAGAATTTGACTGCCTCGGCACTTAGAAAATGTGATCGGGCACCCCCCTGCCGGTTGACATAAAACATGGATGGTGTGTTGTCCATGAGGACACGGATAGTTCTGCCCTTTATGAGGGGAAGAAAATGGGCGCACGCCCTGAGACTGGCTCTGAGCTCTAGGATATTGATGTGGAAGTGTCTCTAGTGTTGAGCCCATGTGCCCTATATTGACGCTGCACCACAGTGGGCTCCCCAGCCCATGAGTGATGCATCTGTTGTTATAGTAACTGAAAGGTCTGGTCGGTGGAAGGGTATGCCGGCAAGAAGGTTGTGCAGAAATGTCCACCATTTGAGGGACTGCAGTACCGGTGAAGGAAGCGGGAGGTGTTTCGTGATTCTGTGTCGGGCTGGCATATAGTTGTTTGGAGCCAATGCTGTAGGCAATGGATGTGCAATCTTGCAAAAAGAACCACAAAAGTCGTGGCCGCCATATGCCCCAGCAATTGAAGGTACGTCCGGACTGTGGATAAAGGGACCTGTTGAACAAGGTCGCAGATCACCCTGAATCTTTGCAGCAGAAGGTAGGCTCTCGCTGTGACTGAGTCTAGCAATGCCCCAATGAACTCTATTTTTTGTGTGGGCTGTATGGTGGATTTTTGCATGTTGATAAGTAGGCCCAGTTGGGAAAAATATTCCCTGGTAATAGTTGTCATGATAGTGATTTGGTGATAGGTGAGGCCCTTAATTAGGCAGTCGTCTAGGTAAGGCAAGATAATGATGTTTTGTGTTTAGAGAAAAGCCATGACTATGGATAGGGTCTTTGCAAAAACTTGAGGGGCTGTAGAAAGGCCAAAGGGGAAGACTCTGTACTGGTAATGATCTTGTCCCACAACAAATCTGAGGAATCTTCTGTGGGACGGGTGGATAGACACGTGAAAATATGCGTCTTGTAGGTTGAGGGCTGAGAACCAATCACCCTCATCCAGTGCAGGTATTATTGTTGTTAGGGTCGCCATTCTGAATTTTGAGTTTCGAATAAACTTGTTGAGTTTCCTGAGATCTAGTATCAATCTCCAGCCACCTGCTTTTTTGTCTGTGAGGAAATAATTGAAGTAGAACCCCTTTCCACGATGTTGTTTGGGCACAGGTTCTACAGCTCCTAGGGTAAGTAGCTTCAGGACCTCTGCCTGTAACAGAGGTTCATGAGAAGGGTCCCTGAAGAGGGATGGGGTAGGAGGATGGGAAGGGGGCATGGAAGTAAAGAGGATTGAATAGCCCGATCTGATAACTTCTAGGTCCCATTTGTCTGTGGTAATTAGGGTCCACTGATGATAAAAAGGACTCAGGCAGTGACCGAAGATAACATTGGACTGCACGGGGGTTGTGGGGTGGTCGCTCAGACCCCTAACCAAAATTTCAAATTTGCTGTTTGTTGGAGGTGGACTGGTTTGTGGAGGACTGGCTTTGGTGGTTCCTTCTCCTATTAGAGCATTGCTTGGGCCTGTTACCATATGGCCTCTGCTGCTGCCTGTAGTACTTGTAATTATAACCCCTTGGTTTCTGATAAGGAGTGTATTTGCGCTTCTTTATAGGAGGGGTGTACATTCCCAGGGTACGTAAAGTTGTGTGAGAGTCCTTCATGGAATGAAGGATCTCATCTGTATTCATAGCAAATAGCTGTTTTCTGTCAAAGGGGAGATCCTCCTTCTTTGCTTCAATTCTCTTGGGACCCGATGACTGCAGCCACGAGGACCTGCGCATTAATATGGCTGTGGCTGCGGTTCTGGCCGCGGTGTCTGCAACATCCATAGTGGACTGAAGAGCCATTTTTGCTATTGATAAGCCCTCCCTCATGATGGATTGGAGGTGAGGGCGTTTGTTTTCAAGAAGGTCCTGAAACAAATCTTGTAGATCGGTATAATTGGCCAACAATGCTGTGTAATTAGATATGCGGAATTGGAGTGTGGCCAAAGACTACACTTTGCGGCCCAAGGTGTCTAGGCGTTTATGATCTTTGTCATGGGGCGTAGATTTAAATTGTGGATTCTTCGCCCTGTGATTCACAGTCCACCACCAGCGAATTTGGCTGTGGGTGGGCAAATAGAAAGTCCATGTCCTTTGCAAGGACAAAGTATTTTCTGTCCGCTCTATGGTTTGTGGGCGGGACCGAGGCTGGATTTTGCCACAAAGCATTCAAAGGTTCAAGGATAGCTGCATTGATCGGTAAAGCTATTTTGGAGGATGCTCTGCTCCGCCCCACCGCTTCCCCAAATCTGCCACCGCTGAAACTAATTAGCGGTGGACTTGGGGAAGCGGTGGGGCGGAGCAGAGCAACTGGGGTGCTGCCAGGCACCGAGCAGGGGGGTGAGGGTCAGCGCTATGGGTCCAACCTGGCAGCACCGCAGCTGCTCTGCTCTGCCGCTTTCCCAAGTCCACCGCTGCCGCTGCTGAAACTGATGAGCAGTGGACAAGCAGTGGAGCAGAGCAGCTGGGGTGCTGCCGGGTTGGTCCCACAGCGCTACCCCTCATCCCCCTGCTGGGCGATAACTACTGCAGTCTGGGAGGTGGGGAGACTGCTCCCCTCCCGGAAACTCTCGGCGGTGGCGTGGGGCTTCCCCCGCCTTCCTGTAAAACGGCGGAGGGTTCGCACCTAGCCGCACCGTTCCCCGCCAGCAGCTCCATTTGTCTGGCTGGCCGGAGCACTTCCGGGTTCCAGTTGGTGCCGGACTATTGGGAGTGCTGGACCACTGGATGCCGGACAATGGAGTTTTACTGTAATACGGTGAGTAATTTATATTGTTTATCCTGCACCTCTTGTAGTGTAATTTATTGTGACTGTGCTACCCGTTTAAAAAGTTCCTGAAAATGTTTCAGGTTGTCTGCCGGGGAGAAGGTGAGATCTGAAAAACTGCTTCGCCCTGTTTAGACCTGGACTCACGGGAGGAGGTCTCTGAATCCAGCTGAGGTAAGTGATCCTGCTCAGTGGAGCCTGCCTGTGAATTTACTGAGGGTGGGTGAGGAGCATGCAGATATCGAGGGTGAGCGCCTAGAGATGTGGTGTTGCCTAGATGTAGAGGCCGTGTGCCTCGATTGATAAGTGTGAGAGGACTGCGGTCAGCATCCCTGTCGTGTATCCCAAGGACTCCACTGAGGCGGGAGCAGATGTGGGGGAAACATCCATGGTTGGGTGGGCCAAACAGGGTGTTGCTGAAGGGAGTAATCCCTGTATGAATGCCAGGAAGTCAGGGAGGGAACAGGGGAGGAATGGCGTGATGAGATCCTGCTCCTATGTCCGCTACCATAGTCAGATCTTGGGGACAGCGGTATAGGCTAATGGGGGCCACTCTGAGAGGTTTCAGAGTGTCCCTGCACTATGGAGCGTGGTGAGGCAGTTACTTCTTTTGACTCAGGCTGAGGAGATCTTTGTAGGTGCCACGTCTTGTGCAACGCTTTCTTATACTGCTGTGCCATAGGGCGGTCCCAATTACTCTGCCTGTTTAAATTGGGTGCTCACCAGAGCTTATGGAAGAGGCATATGTGGCACTGATTTGCATTTCTCCATGGTACCAGACACTGATGGTACCGGGTAACAAGAGGCTCTAGACAGCTCGGACAGGGAGCATGCCGGGGAAGCCCTTGCGGCTTGAGAGCCTTTGTGGTGTGATGAAGGTGTCATACTGGAGGGCTTTTGCTGCACCCACATGTCCTCTGGTTTGTCCCTTAGTGACTGAAGAGACTTTTCCCAGATAATTGCTTTGAGCCGCAATTCGTGGTCTTTTCTTGCCCTTGCCGACATGCTCAGGCAATGAGGGCATTTCTGTGCCACATGAGACTCCCCCAGGCATTTGACACATGAGGCATGGCCATCTAAGGTAGGCATTGAGTCTCTAGAGGAGTCACATCTTTTAAAGCCGGGGAATCCGGCATTGTAGTGAAAAAGAAAAGCCGCCCCATCTGCAGCTGCTGCTTTTTTTTTCTCTTGAAGTTAACGTTGAGAAGGTTAAACTAAGTAAAACTATGAGGTAAAGGGAATTAAATAACTAAGGATTCAAATTTTCTCTCTCAGGAGGAAGAGCACTGCTGAGCTCCGTCTTCAGCCAGGGACAGTTGTAAAGGAACAGATGGGACTCACGCTCTGGTGTGTTCCATGGCCTCTGAGGGGGGAGGGGCACTGCTACTGAAAATCTCCAATCCCCAGCGCAGGGATGCACCGAGACCTGAGTAGAGCACCCGCAGGGACACCAGTTGACGAAGAACCTCCCATTTCCATGACATTCTGCTGCAAATGCTTACAGTAGTTTGAAATTTCTGTGGCAACATGAAATAGTAATACAACACTATGGTTACAGCACCTTTCCCCTAAGCACTTCAGAAATCCTAATTAAGCCTCTCAACATCTTCAGTTTCTACTCGGAGTCCAGTAGCCCTAGCACAGTGTCAGGGAGATAAGCTGGCTACACAAGGAGGTAGTTTATTCCTAAAGGGACCACAGGCAAATATTTGGAGTCTTACATTTTTTATTGATATGCAATGATATTAGTAACAAAGAAATCTGCACATTTCAGTAACCGAGTCAGGAGGACACAAAGACATGGAAGATTGTTATAAAATCCACATGGGAAGAAAAGTCATATTACAAAAGGAATTTTACTACTGCAGGCCACCACAGCCACCTGAAAAGACAGGAGCATCAGTGGTGGATCCAGTAAGAACAGGCAGCCATAAGTGATTTTGACAGAATGCAAAACATGCATCCTCTACAGATGCATGCATGAAGTGGGTCTTTGCCCATGAAAGCTTATGCTCCAATAAATCTGTTAGTCTATAAGGTGCCACAGGACTTCTCATTGTTTATGCAGATTCAGACTCAAACGGCTACCCCTCTGATACTTGTTAATATGTTGATGACTCTCCCACCCAGCATGGCTCTATCTCCTCCAGTGGCTTTAAACAAGTACTGACAGGACTGATCTGCGTCCTTTGGAATGGTGAGCAATTGCTCAATGCTACCCCTGGGATATTAGAGGAAGGACTGAAATGCTTAATGGCCAATCTTTCAATCAATGACTCAGCCCACTTCAGGGATCATGGTATCAAAGCTGCACCTCCTGTCTCTGAGACCACTGACAAAACACTGCCACATTCTCTTTGTGATTCCACACATTACCCAGCTGGAGCATAGCAGAAGCAGAACTTTAAGCAGCTATAGTTATGGGGAAGTTTGAAATTTCAGAGACTCATTTCATTTTGCAGTATGACTTAATGCCAATGGCACAGGCATTAAACAAATTCTGTTTAAACTTGCCATTTATCAACATTAGATCTCAAAATGAAGTGAGAGATTAGGGGATACTGCATGCCTTTCTTATGTATTCTACAGAACACTTTTTCACTAGAACTTTTTCACTAAGTGAATAATGAGAGTAAATCAGTACAGTTATAGCAGGAAATACATTAGCATGTTAGCACTTCTTGAGCTTCTTCCATCAGGAATGAGAGATGATTCTATGTTAATTAGGTGGATTTGGCAGGTTCTACTTTCCATCCTGGGGTAAAGGGAACTGGAGAACTTCTGCAGTACCCATATGCACTGAAAATGAAAAACACATTTGGGATGGGTTGATGTGGGTCAACACCAGTTATAATCACACAAAGGAACTCCTCTATTCATTGTCCAAAGACCAGACTTTTAAAGGCATTGAGGCAACTACAAATGTAGAAAGTCATCTACTAGGATTTTCAAAAGCCCCTAGAACACTATTTCCCATTGAAATCAATGGGAGCTAGGTGTCTAGCCACTTAAAAAAAATTCAAACTAAATGTCTATTTGCATATGAAAGCATCTAAATATCTTTAAAAAATCAAGGTCACTTTTGAAAGTGGGATAAGAGTCTCAAGAATTCTTGAAAAAGTAGCTCCTTGTTTTCACTCATTATAACAATGCACTTTATTTAGCTAGAAATGACAAAAATTGCTCATGGAAGTGTTCATTGTGATAAACCTCAAGATTTGGAAAAACAGACATTTGGAAGTAGTGCCAGGTTTGTTTATTTGCATTTGAATATTTTCTTTTTTGAAAACTGGAGCTCAGGGGAATGGCAAGTCGCAACATATTTTACTCTTTAAAAATTGAATGTACTTATTTCTACCAGCAAGGATATATCACTTAGAAGAATGTTTACAGCAAAACTAAGGATCAAATTCTATCCTGATCCCATGCCCAAATTCCTGTTAGGCTGAAAACACTCACAGGGTATGCACTATTGTTCATTCAGAAGCATAGGTGTGCACATGGGGTGTGCTGGGTGTGCCCAGGCACACCCTAATGTTTCAAAGGGCCACCCTGGTGCGCTGGGAAACGGACACTGCACTGGGTTTGCCATGCATGCACGGCCAAAATCGGCAGGTCTTAGGACTCCACGGAAACAGGCGGCAGGGAGCAGCATTGTCATCCCGCCTCCCAGGCAAGCGAGGTAAGTTTAAACCCCAGGCGGGATGGCGGGGTGTGTGCCCCGGGCAGGGGATCGGGAGCAGCGCAGCTGGTGTGTGTGGGGGGGGTCGGGTCAGGAGCAGCGCACCTGGGCTCGGGTTGGGGTAAGGCGGCTGGCCCGTGGTCGGGGGCAGCACAGCTGGCCTGGCCCGGCCCAGCCTGGGGTCGGGGGAGTCCGGGGGGCAGCGCAGCTGGCCCAGGAAGGGAGGGGCCCAGGGTCAGGGGGGGCTGGGGACAGCGCGGCTGGCCCCCACGCCCCAAGAGCTGCTTCCCATCCCCCCAATTCCTCCCAGCCAACCTGGCATTCCTCGACCTCCCCCCAGCTCTGCTTCCTTCCTCCGGGCCCCGCTTCCTCCCTGTGGCCCCTGGTCCCCAGCCAGCTCAGCTTCCTCCCCCCCTCCCTCCTGGCCATCCCCCCTCCAGTCCAGTCCCTCCCCCTGGTCCATGATTAAGTGTGTCTGGTTTTTTTGGGGGTGGTCTACCTGGTAACCCTACCAGCTGTAGCTCCTCAACATGCTCAGGGACAAGGCTTCTCCTCCCCAAGACATCAGACTCAACTAGAGGATCCCAGAGCTGATCGCTCCCCACCTTCCAGTCATTCCCCCCGCCGCCACTAGGCTTCAGTCTGCTGCTAAGCCGGAAAACCAGGAAATACCAGACATTGTATGTGTTGGGTATTTTGTGGATTTTTTTACCAGAGGACCCAAAAACTGGACTGTCTGGTAGAAAACCGGACACCTGGCAATCCTACGAGTCAGACCCGGAGCAGGCACCAAGTGATGGGGAGACTGCTGGAACTTTGGGAACCAGAGACTGCGGGGTGGGGGTTTGTGGCCCAAAAGGTGGCTGAGAAACTTAAGAAAGACAGAGTAGGGGGAGCATCAGAAGGGTGATAGTCAGGGTGACCCTAGAACTCTGTTACAGACCAGCTGGTGGCTGCTGGAGGAGGAGGGAAAAATAGGCGGAAAGGGTCAGAGAGGAAGGGGCTTGTGCTGAGGGGAGGGGGGCAGGTCGGGAGAAGAAAGGGGAAGGCACCAAGGGACAGGGTGGAGGAGAGAGACAAATGCCAGGGGGCCAAGTGGAGACAATGAGGAAAAGGGAAGGAGGGGAAGTGTCAGTAAGGGGGGAGAGGAAAGGGGAAGGGCTTTGGGGGCTAGAGGGGAGAAGGGGAGGTGCTGGGAGAAGTCTTGAAAGAAGGAGTGCACATGAAGAAGGCAGGGATGGAGCAAGGCATGTGTGAGGGCACAGAGGGGCATGAGGGGAACAGGGGCAATGAAGGAACAGGGAGGAACCAGGAGGGTGCAGGGGTAAGGGAAGGTGCAGGTGCCAGGGGATTCTGGGGGTGAAGCAGAAGGGCAGACACCTGCAGAGGAGGGACCAGCACCAGAGGAGAGCGGCAGGGCAGGTGTGTAGTGGGAGGTGTTAGGAGAGGGGATGAGGAGGGGTAGCTCACATGATCAGAGTGGGGCTACTGGAGGAGTGGGCACAGGGGGGAGAGAAAGGCTGGTGGAGGGGGGCAGGTCTCAGAAATGCTGAGGGCACTGAAAAGGGCAGAAGTCAGGACAGCAGAGGTGGGTGAGGGGTTGGGAGAGGCAGCAGGCACCAGGGGATCTGATGGAGCAAGGGGAGGAGACATGACAGCAGAGGGAAAAGGTAGAGGTTTATAAGATACTTATTAATAACTTGCGTGCCACAGTGGCACATCCAAACAAGCCACAAACTCAGTATTGGTGCATAACACAAAGGGTGTGTCTAGACTACATGCCTCCTTCGACGGAGGCATGTAGATTAGCCAGATCGGAAGAGGGAAATGAAGCCGCGATTAAAATAATCGCGGCTTCATTTAAATTTAAATGGCTGCCCCGATCTGCCGATCAGCTGTTTGTCGGCAGATCGGGGGAGTCTGGACGCGATGCCCCGACAAAGAAGCCTTTCTTCATCGACACAGGTAAGCCTCGTGAAACCAGGCTTACCTGTGTCGATGAAGAAAGGCTTCTTTGTCGGGGCATCGCGTCCAGACTCCCCCGATCTGCCGACAAACAGCTGATCGGCAGATCGGGGCAGCCATTTAAATTTAAATGAAGCCGCGATTATTTTAATCGCGGCTTCATTTCCCTCTTCCGATCTGGCTAATCTACATGCCTCCGTCGAAGGAGGCATGTAGTCTAGACACACCCAAAATGTATTGTGCTCATGGGAGGAAACTCTTAGGGGGAACACGTCCCCCAGCCTCTCTGCCCCAGAGTTAATGTCACACACATTGGGTTAATGCAATTGCAGGATAGTTGCATGAGGGGGGTTTGGTGAGGGCCAAACTAATCCCTAGTGGTAAAAGGATGGTGGGAAGAATCCTTGGGGAGGGGGGGTCACATGACACCTTTTATTTCTGGTCATGTGTCCATATTGCCCCGAAAGTATTACCTCCAGAGGTGTGGCTAATGGGGGTTAGGGAGTGTGCCTAATGGGGGGGTCAAAGAGTACATTTAAAAAAAATTATTTGGGTGCACACCCTAATGAAATGTGCTGCGCACGCCTATGCTCAGAAGTAACCACACAAAGGTTACTTTAACTCCGACTGTGTTACCAAAATATAGCCTGCAAGGAATTTGCTGTCATTTATTTGTCTATCTGTAGTACAATCTTACACTCATAATACAGTGTGAATGTACTATGAATGTGTGATCAAGTGGTTAAAGCATTGCACTGGGAGCCAGGATCTCTTTAGTTCTATTCTTAACTTTGCCACTGGCTCACCGTGTGACTCTTGGCAAATCATTGAACTTCACTAAGGCATCATCCATAATATGGTTAAAATCAGGCCCACCAACAGCGGGAAGGGGGAGCAAAGAGGGCAGTTGCCCTGAGCTGCAATTATTCAAAAGGGCCAGGGCTGCCTCCACTATCACAGCAGCAGTGATGGCTGGAGCCCTGGTCCCTTTACATTGCTGCTGGAGTGCCAGGTGGCATGTTCTGGGTGGCGCTAAAGGCAGGCTAAAGGGGGTGTGGCATGGCACGCTCCTGGCACTGCGGAGTCCTGGCTGCCGGAGCCCCACTCCTTCCATCTAAGGCCCCACCCCTTCTAGCAGTACAGAGCTGCCCTCCGCCTTGCCCAGGGGCTTGGCAATTCTGTTGGCCCCCTGGATAAAATACGTACCTACCTCCAAGGTCTGGTAATTAATTAATGTTTATAAAATGCCTTAAGATCATTGGATTCAAAGGGAGTTTGTAATCAATATAAAGAATGTATTTAATATTTTTACCTGGCTTGTCTTCCTCTGGAATGGGTTCTTGCTTCTGTCTCTGAGACAATCTGTTATGAATAACGGCAGAGAAAATTAAGTATTTTTCTAACTCTAAAATTCTAAATTTTGAATAAATCTGGTAGTCACAGAAATGAAGGGCTGATGATTGCACTAGTCCGCCACTTTGCCATTCACATCCTGTGTTTATGTGTATTTTTAGTTTCTACTTACTCTGCTCATGCTATTGACTGGAAGTTCACATGCAAGTACTGAATCCAAGCCCCTGAACAATTTGAACGGTTCACCTTAATCTCTGACCCATGTGCTATTGAAATCATGGGCCTCCATTGAGCAATGACTGCAAGCTGTACCATTGACTTAAATGGGCTTTAGATCAGGCCTTCAGTTAAATCATTAGAAATGCAAGGGGAGGGGAGAGTTCAGTAGGTGTTCTAATCAGTTTTACTGCTTGCATGGTGAATCTCTTTCTCTCCTCTAGCTGCTGTTCATGCAAAATAAGGTATCCAGTGTGTCCCCAGTGCTCTAAGTGAAATGTTTCAATTCTCTGTCCCACTGAACATCCAGTTAAATAGTTTTTATTAGAGAACCTGATTGGATGATTCCTTTCCAAGAGTTGCCCTCTGCAGTACAGGCTCACTGCAGTCTGGGACATCTGGGACTGAAGCCTCTGCTCCATGCTGATGCCTGAGGATTGGGGCTCCGGTTTTAGGTTGGCAGTTGCAGTCTGTAACATCTTCATAACAAGATCCTTTTCTGGAATGAGAGAAAGACAAGTAGAAAGCAGAAGAAACCATATCTCACCTGCAATCCCTGCCCCCCCCCCCCCCCCCCCACACACACTTTGCTCCTCTCAAAAAGTTCCAATCTGGAAACATTTGAATGTCATAAATGTATTCCCCCATTTCCTGTATTCTGTCACTTTCTTTGCCCACATGCTCTGCCCTATATACTGCATGTGTTCAAGCAAAGTAGAGAGATGGGCAATCAGAACTACAGTAGGACTGCAGTGATAGCCTGTGTAATGGTCTCTTCTTGCAAGACAGATCCATGGAACCATGAACTACTATGTTACCTAAGACAGAAAAGCTGCTCCAGATCCCACTGTATCCCTTTTTGGGGAAACAGGGATTTTCCCTACTCATCTGGTGGACACCCAGAATAAATATCCTTAAAATGAATATAATAACTACAATTACAATATTACGTTCCTACAGTTGCACTTTTATATTGGAACTCAGTAGTGCAGCTTGAATTCAGCAGCAGCAGCAACATTACCTTCAGCTGCAGCCTGTAATGCAGAAGCTAAATATTCAAACATAAAAGCCTAGAGTTAAGCATCTAAAGTCATATTTAAGCAGATAGATCAGTAATCTGATTTTCATAGGTATGAGCATCTGAAGCCATTGAGTCTATGAGAGCTCAGTACCTATGGAAATAATTTTGGTCTCCAACTTTTACATAGAAATAATCCTTTAATCTAACATTGGCCATATTCAGTAACTGTCAGTGGAACCCAAAAGGCAAGAAAAAACCGAGACCAGTGAGAGACAATTTTTGGAAAGCCATGCACGCCATTCTTCTGTCCAGATTCGATACCAGTCCCATCACTGCAGCAATTGAGTCTTTGAATACAAAACAAAATTCATATCCTTAGTTCCCCCAGTTACTGCAAACTAGGATATTAAAAACCCTAACAGATTCCATACAAAGGAACCTTTTCTCCAGAAGCAAACCTTTCCTCAAAGAAAACTGCACTTCAGAAACGTGGGTTGACCTGAATTGCTATGAAGTGTGTATTGGGACTAAACTAGTGGATGCTGAAGTAGAGATAATTAGGGTGCCAAACTCTGAGAATAGAAGTGGGTATCTATTCCTCTTGCCCAGGCACCCTGTTGAGGTTCCAGGTTCTCCTCACCCCTCTGACCAGCTGTGAGCAGCCATTGCTGAATAGCCGATAAGGAGTCTGTCTGCAGGATCTGACACAGCAGCTCCAAAATCTGTTGGCAGAAGAGCAAAGTAGAAAGTGACAGCATGATCAGGTCAGAGTGACACTTATTGTATCTGGAACACAGAAAGCCAGGAGGTCAGAAGGGTATGCACACACAGGCACCTTGCTTATCTATGCACTGTATGGGTGTGGACTTTGTTTTTCAGTTTTATGAGTTACTGTTCCCTGCCCAAGGTCTAATCCACACATTACAAATATAATAAAAGTAGACGCTGATCTATCAAAGTCAACTGCATGCATGGGAGATGATCTGTCCTCCCAACAAAGAGAAGGATAAGGCCCTGATCACTGACCAGGACACTGAGTCTTCTGTTGCATTGCAAGCTCGCCTCTTTCATACTCTCCCTGTATGTAGGCACTCGAACGCACGACATAAGAGTATGTTATCAGTTAGGAGTGAACTCATGTCTCCAGGTTCTATGTTGTTTTTTATCATCTCTTGTTTCTATCTGTTGTGCCTAGAGCTAACAAATCAGAGGCAGGCCTGGTCACACTTGCTAGATGCCCAACTGGAACTTCTCATTCTCCTCCCAGCCTACAAAGGACATGAATTTCAAAAAAAAAAAAAAATTGTCACTGCTGCAGATTTTCATGACTCTCTCTCCCCAGTACCCCTTTCAGTTGCCTTGCTGCAATTAACCTGGTGCTGTCTACTGTCACATCATCATTTAAAAACAAAATAACAAATTCATGATGAGAGAAGCAAACTGACATCTAGTATATAAACGTGTGTCCTTCTCGAAGGGAAGAAATGACTCCTACCAGGGCAGGATTCCCTTCCCTGTCCACTTCAGCCTGTTATCAGTTAAAATTTTTATGTATGACCTCAAAGTAAATATCACAATATTGCTGATAATCTGCAGATGACACAAGATTGGTGGAGTGGTAAATAATGAGGAGGACAAGGCAATCGTACAGAACAATCTGGATCACTAGATAAGATGAACCCCTTCAACTAAAATATGTTTGCCCACAATCAAAGACAAAGTCATACAGCTAGGAACAAAAGAATGGCTAATGCTGTCCTTGGGTGTATAAACAGGGGACTAGTGAATAGGATGAGGGAAATGATTTACCTCTGTATATGAGACTGATATTGGAATACTGCATCCCTTTCTGGGGTCCACATTTTTAAAAAGGTTCAAAAGGGTGCAAAAAAGAGCTGCAAAATGATTTTAAAGTTTGAGAAAATGTCTTAAAGAGCTGAACTGAATGTCTTAAATGTCTTAAAGAACTGAACTCTGTTCAGTTTATGTAAAGGACTATTGCAATTACATGATTACAATGTACAATAGAAGAAAATGTCAGATATTAAGTGGCATTTTAATGTTATAGCAAAAGGCATAACAAGAACCAACAGCTAAAAGTTGAAGCCAGACCAATTCAAGTTAGAAATACGGCACATATTTTAACCGTGATGCTTATTGTACCACACTATGTAAGGGCAGTGGTGGATACTCCATCTCTTGATGCCCCAAGTCAAAACTGAAACCTTTCTGAAAGATAGGTGTTTTTTTCTTTTCTATGTAGATTCTTCTACCGCCCTCCCAGAGTGCCTTTCTATACCTCAGTTAATGTGCTTAGTCAAACATACACTATTGGGCTCAATGAAAGGGTATGTGGATTCAATGGCCTTTGATAAACAGGTCAGATTAGAGTTGAAATTTATTAATCTATTAATTATCATTCATTTTATCTGTCTTATTTAGACTAGAAACTCCTGTATGCAGAGTTTTTGTGTCCTTACTTCTCTCCTTTTCTTACTAAAGCACCATGCACATTTATAGGCTACTCCTTGTGACTGTGTGTACCTAAGCACATCATTCCTAAGAGTGTTAACTGTGCTTTGCAGGCTGAGGAAGCCCCATTCCTCTGCCCCTGCTGCATTTGCTCAGCCTAGGGACACAGAGGCGTAGTCAGGGCATTATGTGCCCGGGAGCAAAGGCAAAATTTGTGCCACCCCCCCCCCCACCGCTGGTGGGTCTCCAAACCTGGCGCACAGCTGAGCCCGACCCTGGGAGGAGAGGGGGGAGCTTGTACCGCGTCATCCCCTGCCCCCTCCAGTCTGGGGCTGGGCCCCCGCATGCACTAACCCACCGGCGGTGATGGAGGAGGGTTGGGCTGGGGGAAGAGAGGTGGGGAGCAAGCTCCAGCCGGCAGCAGCAGGAGGAGGTGCAGGTGAGCTGAGGGATGACAGGGGGAGCAGAGAGGGACTAAATTGGTGCCCCCCCCTAGAGTGGCGCCTGAGGGCAAGTGCCCCCCTGCCCTCCCTCACTATGCCACTGAAGAGGCAGGGTTTGAAAGGAAGCAGCCCAACTCAGTCTAGGCAAACTGTGAAGGGGGAGGATGCAGATTCTCTCCAGGGAGCTGCTATAGGCCCTGGTTATGGCACCACAGCACACAGCGCTCCAGATGGGCTCTGTGCTGCCTGGTGAGCCTGGAGAAGGGTTTGCACCAGCAGTATCTACATCACTTGAGGACCCCAGAGACCTGGAGGATAAGTGAGGGTTGTGGAGCTTGCTGAGGGAGAAAGTCTAGAAAGCAGCTCAGGGGACTAGTATTGTCTGGTGAATGAACCAGGGAACCAGTCAGTGTGTTCTGGGAGGATCCCTGCTGATTTGGTGGTAAGAACCCGCATCACTGCCAGAGCTCTGGGCTGGCTTTGGAGGAGCAGGAAGGACCCAAGTCCCCTACCAAGGGTGCCACACACCCTGAAGTGATGCCCCACTTCCCAAATGGGCCATTCGGAGATGCAATCCCACAGAGCGGGCTACTTTATTGACTGGCCATTAGGCCATTCCTTAAGCAGAAGGGTCACACTTATTGAGTCTGGCCATTAGGCTGTAATACAGGTTGGACCTCCTTGGTCCAGCACCCTCGGGACCTGGCTGGTCCCAGATGAGGGATTTTGCTGGAGCAGGGAAGGTTATTTCTGGGCCCACCCCTGTCACTGCCACCTCCCCCATCCATGACCTTGCTGCCAGCTTCCCAGACGGCTTCACCTGCCACCAGCCCCTCCGCACGCAGGGCTCCTGACCCCACCACTGGCACGAATAGCCCCACTACCAGGCTCCATTCCCGTGGGGCAAACTCTCTACTGGGGGGTAGTTGCACTGCTGAGTGACAAGCCTCTCTTGGGCAGCCCCACTGGCTGGGCAAGCCCCACTGCCTTCCAGCCTCACCAGGCAACTCCTCCGAGCAGTGGGGCTGCCAGGCTTTTTGCCGTGCCGTTGGGCAGCCCCACTCCTGGGTTGCTGGCCCTGACTCCAGGCAGCCCCGAGGTGAGGCTCCTGGCCCCGCAGGGCAGCTGCGCTGCCTCCCAGTCCCGCCAGGCAGCTGAGCCACTTGGCAGTAGCAAGGCTGCTGGGTTCCTGGTTGTGCTGCTGGTTGGCCCCGCTGCCTCCCGGTCTCGCAGGGCAGTTTCACTGCTTGGCTCCAGCTCTGCTGCCTCTCATACCCCATTCCCACAGTGTTGGCACCAGGCAGCACCCCTAGTAATGGGCTCCCGGTGGGCTCTCACCCACCAGCCCTCCACAAGGATTCTCTAGTCCTGGAACATCCATGGTCCTGCCAGACCAGGTATGTTGCTGGACCAGAGAGTCCCGGTTAAGTCCTGGTTAAGATAAAACCTGTATCATGTTTTATAGTCAAGAGTCAAGAACACAGGGCCTAACTAGCTTCTATACAGGAAAAACTTAAAAAACAACAAATAGTCTGGTAGCACCTTTAAGACTAACAAAACATGTAGATGGCATCATGAGCTTTCGTGGGCACAACCCAGAAGAAGTGGGTTGTCTATTTGTTGTTTTTTAAGTTTTTCCTGTTACAGATTAACTTGGCTACTCCTCTGTAGCTTCTATACAGTTTTTCACACCCTTCTTACCAGTGGTTACCCAGCACATGGGATGGAGTGTACCTACAATCCCAAAGGAAAAACAGTCACACAAGAGAAGTGAACAACAGAAAGTGCTGGATGTAGCTACTTTTTCTCATTATGTTCTACTCACTACCAGCTCTTGGTCTGGCAAAGACAGGGCAGCATCTTTGCCTTTGTTCTTTGCATTATTCCGGCACAACTGGTGGGATGAGTGGCGGGTTGTTGTCCGAGAGGAAGGTGGGATGAGACGCCCAGTTTCTGCTGAGTATTGTGTTGTTCTCCGGGGCTCTTCCACCTGTTAAAATGCAAATGCATACACGCTTTCTGAGGAGACCCCCTGAGAGTGGTACAGGGGTAGCACAGGCGATAAAATGATTAGAACAAGGCTGAGTGTAAAAAGGCTGTGACAAAAGAGGAAATGTTCACATCACATGAACAAAGAGGTGCTTGGATGTTACAAAAAATAACATCTGCTGCTGTTAAAGTGAAGCTACTTTAGAATACCAAAAGGTCACCTTGAGAGGTGAGTTTCTCTCTAAACGTGATATGTGCACTGGTTTTGCCAACCATTTGTTACTGAAGATTGAAACTTGTGGGCCACCTACTGTTGTGAGTCATAAGAAACACAGATCTGAACATACAAAATCTAAATCTGCACCTAAACCCAAAGCTATCTTTATGCAGCTATAATCCTGTATAATGCTGAGACTCCCAGACCCAAGTATTAAAGAATATTAATACAGGCTGCTGAATTTGGTGATCTTGAAAGTGATTGATTGGTTGATAGCACTCACTTGAGCTGATACAGTGCATGCAGGGATTGTGTAAACTTCCTGTACTGAGGGCTACATATTCATCTCAGGCCTGATCTGTAATACACATTGGTGTCCCAGCTCTGGCTCCCCACAGCACTGCCAATATCCTTCAATCTTGATCTAAAGCACCTCTGCTCTGTCCGGCTATGTATGATCTTTCACATTTGGCCAGGTCTACACTAGGGAGCAATGTGAATAGCATACCTGGAGTCAACGTACCTTAGTTCAAATTTCTGCAGCATCCTCACTGTGGACAATCCATGGGAGAAACTCCCACATTGACTTCCCTTTCTCCTCATGACACAGGGGAATACCGGAGTCCACGGGAGCACAGTCAGTGGTCAATTTAGTGGGTAATTACTAGACCCGCTAAATCAACCTTTGGGAGACTGATCGCTGCAACGTCTATCTCCTAGTAAGTGGAGATAAGGCCTTTCACACAGTTTTGCTCCTTAACCCTGATCCTCCCACCACTGAAGATTAACCATTGTCCTATTGTGCAATTGTTTTGTGATGTATTTCTACAAGAGTTTGAAACCAATTTCATTTGTACTCTATCTTTACAAAACAGATTTCCACGCGACCCTTCAAGTCCTGATGCTGTCATCAACAGATGTGGATGCATGACCCACAATTGTGATACAGCAGCCTCTCTGCAGGTTTTTTTGCTCCCTCCCCTCCATTTCTTTAACTTCAGGTGTTAGTTAGATGATACTCAATAGCAAAGCAGCCCTAAGAGTCATGCTCACAGTATGAAAGACTCACCTGCTCCTTTTGCTCCATTTCAGTGGAGGAGGAAGCCAAAGCACTAACTCTGGCAGTGAGTTCCCTCAGTTCTTCTCTCCATGCATCTGACAACAGGCCTGTGAAAGGTGTGAGAAAGCTCAGTAAAGAAGCACCACTTAGTTTCTACTGCACTTACAAATCTTGCATGTGTCTGAACACAGACTGCACCTTGAATTCCTCCCGCTATGTATCTGTGATTTCCTATTTTCACTGTGTAAGGGAATTTGCACATCTCATCCTGAGGCCAACAGTTGTCCTGTAGAGCTTGGATGGAAGTGAGATGCAAATAAATGGTAACAACCCTTGGATACACTGCAAGGTATTATGGGATATACTATATCTTGAACAGTGACAGTCTTTGTATGAGAGAGTGGAAAGGAAGGTTCCCATATTTCACACTATGAGTAGCCCTAGAGGTAACACAAACATGTACTTGCAAAAATGGTGGTGTAATATGAGAAGGAGACAGAGGTTCATACAAGAGTGTTACAGAGCTAGATGAGACGATGAGGAGGGAAAGGAAGAGAGGGGGAATCTCTCAAATCTCTAATCTTTTCCATTGTTAAAACCTCCTATATGGGCTTTTCAGGGAGGGTGAGAGTTGCAGGAATACAGAAGTCTAAACATGAGAGCACTAAGGAGGCAAAGGGAAGCAATGCCTTCCCTGGTTCTTAGTGCTCAACCTCTCCCCTCTTCCTATCTGTACTCTGAGCATCCTAGCAGGCTCTCACAACCTGGTGAGTCTTCCTCCGAAGTGGAATTTAGGTCTGGCAAGCTAGAAGGCTTTTCACATTTATTAGCATAACATTGAACCTGTGAAAGAGTGATTAAGTGGTAATGAAGCCATTGACAGGGAAGTATATACTTCAAGTTTTTGAATTTATTGACAAACATAGCTATGCATTACTGTGCTATATTTACTGGACCTTAGCTTAAAATTTGCTTTAAATATTTCATTAGCTTGTTGCTGAAAATTATAAAATCACATCTCTAAAAATAATCCTTGCATAGATATTTAGATTCACTATCTGAGTATTCAGCATTAGACTTAAACGCTTGGATCTTCAGACATAGTTTTGAAAATAAATTTTTCAAAAGAATACCATTATCTAAAATACACATTTTAATTACTATAGTAAAAACTTGCTTCCAAAGTCTTCCTGTCATTTCTATCCATCTTTGTTGTAATTTTTTCCTTCACCCCATTTTGAAGAGAGTCCTTAAAGGGACAACATCCCTTTTCTTCCTGATAGGAAAACTCATTTGTCCAGTTTTCTTTACTTCTATTTGATGAACTAGTTTTAAGAGAACCCTTATCCAAAATCAGAAACTTACTAAGATGTCATAGAATTATAGAACACTAGAACTGGAAGGGACCTTGAGAGGTCATCAAGTCCAGTCCCCTGCCCTCATGGCAGGACCAAGCATGGCCTATATCCTCCCTGATAGATGTCTGTCTAATCTGCTCTTAAAAATCTCCAGTGATGGAGATTCCACAACCTCCCTAGGCAATTTATTCCAGTGTTTAACTGCCGTGACAGTTAGGAAGTTTTTCCTAATGTCCAACCTACACCACCCTTGCTGTAGTTTAAGCCCATTGCTTCTTGTCCTATCATCAGAGGCCAAGGAGAACAATTTCCCCCCCTTCTCCCTGTGACACCCTTTTTAGATACCTGAAAAGCACTATCATGAAAATCTTTTATTATTATAAAATAATAATATTATTGTCATATCATATTATTATTATAATATAAAATCCTTTGTTATACCTAAAATCTTTGGAAACATTTTTTTAACAGATGGTGAAATGTCATAAACATGTTTATTGTTACAGAAATCCCACAAAATAAATTAGTGTCCCTTTTTTTGAAAGCAATGAACTTTGTTATGAATACTACATTGTTTAAACACTAAATTGTTAACTTATTTAAAATAATGTCATTTTTTTCAGCGTGTTAAATATTTAGTAATCTGGAATGATTATTTTATGAAGGCTTAAGAGTACATTCAAGACATAAAATCAGCTTAGAAATACTGATTAAGAAACTGTAAAACAGAGAAGAGCTGCACCATGTATTCCATAATATTTAATGTATTCAGCAAGACAACTGACTAGCTCTTTCTACAAAGTTTTTGTGAATAAATCACTGACAAACTTGGCAAGGTATATATAAAAAGCCTGTGACTGACATTTTTATTCCCAAATTGAGTGCTTTTAATTAGGGACCTTCTGCATGTCTAGTCTTCAAAATCTGGCATGCAGTGAAAAACATACTCAATTTTCTTTACAAGTGTTTCTGATTTCCAAATGTCATTTGCTGTATTTGTGTTCAGGGATTTGGCTGGAAGGAGTGAATAGGGAGGGGGAGGAGGAGGGAAGAGAAGAGGGATACAGTGGGGTGTGTGTGGGGGTGAGGTCTGGGCAGAATGAGGGCTGGGCCTGGATACAGCAAGGGTGGAATATGAGCGGGGCCACAGGCTGGGGGGCTTGCCTCCCCAATCAGCAGCTTCACACACAGCCCGTGACAATTGCTCAAGATGGGCAGTTCAGAATCAGACATACTGTCCCCTCCTTGGATTCTGTTGCACCAAGTGGTTGGTGCAACACCAGAGCATTGTGCGTGTCTGAGGTCTGATGTCTTCCAGGTGACGGGAGAACACATGGCTTCATATTACCAGTTATAAAGTTCCTGGGGACTGGGGAGGAGTCCAGAACAAAGGGGCACTGTGCTCACAGCCGTACCTCTAAAAGATGGGAAAGGACAAGCAGGCATCTCTATCCTGGTGGCTCTCAACCTTTCCAGATGACTGCTCCTATTTCAGGAGTTTGATTTGTCTTGCGCACCCCTAAATTTCACTTCACGTAATAACTACTTGCTTACAAAAATCAGACATAGAAATTCAGTGTCACAGCACACTGTTACTGAAAAATTAACTACTTTCTCACTTTACTATATAAATATAAAATAAAGCAATTGGAATCGTACTTACATTTCAGCTTATAGAATATAGAGCTGTATAAACAAGTCTGTATGAAATTTGTACTAACTTTGCCAGTGCTTTTTACATCACCTGTTGTAAAACTAGGCAAATAACTAGATGAGGAAGATCTCTGAGTATTCACCATAGTATGAATTTCCTGGGTTGAGAACATCTGCTCTAACCTAAGAGGCCATAGCATTAGGAAATAATTACTCTCACTCCATTTATTTGACATATTGATAATTAGGTTGTTTGCAAGGAGCCAAATTAAACCTGATGATGATATTTAGTGGCAAGGCCCACAGTTTAATTGCCATGGTAATTCCACTTGCTTGTGATGTGTACAAGCAATTAAGTGGCTATCAAAGAGGGCTATCTGTCCCTTGTGACAATGAAAAACTGATGGTGCTTTTGTATGCCACAAGCAGACCTTTGGTAGGGCAAAGCTGCTTTTCCACCTGTGTTATGTAACATTAACTTTTCAGGGTGGCAATACATGTTGTCTCTGAAACCCACCATTATATTTCTCTACTTCACACCACTTCAGCTCAAAGGCGCAGGAAAAATAATCAACTGAGATTTTTGTCAGTATAAAACCAGAGCTACCTCTAGACCTGTAGGGAGCCAAAACAAGTGAAACAAAATTATTTGAGGACCATTTCAGGTACAATGATTAATTCTGTTTATTAAAGAATCCCACTTAATTGGACAAAAGGCAATTGAATGGGACATCCTGATCAGGCAGTCTACCACACCAGAGTATGTGAGCAGCACACTGACCTACAGTTAGCCGGGGGATCAGATTACTATGTGGATCTCCAATTGGCAGTTGGGCCCCAGGCACCCCCAGTACAGTAGTAGAGAGCTGGCCTTTTATCATTGGATGAGGCGATAGAGGGGTCAGCACAGACCACCCATCATTAACCATACAGATGGGGGCGCCATTTAAGCCTACAAAAGAAAATGAAGAGAAGGAAATATCCGTCAGTAACGCAGTGGAAGAAGCACACAAGAAAATAGTGTCTTTCACCTTGCAAAACACAAGGTGTTTTTACTGTTACTTTCTGTCAGAATAATACATCTGTAGGTGCGTGAGTTCTGCTGTGGCATACTTATATCAATTTTTGTCTTCTGCCCAAATAATACTGAATAGATTGCTGAAACATATGTTTATAGATCTCTGCTCTGCCACTCCAAGTGCCTCTGAGGGCTTTGGGGAGAATGCACCATGGTCTGGGCACAGCTAAGTGCTGACTGCTCTCAGCCCTACCTCTTCTTGAGATGCATAGCTGCCCCCCCTACACTCCCCCCCCCCCCGTGCCCGCCATCTAGCCATGGGGCCCATGGTGGCTGTCAGCCCCAATGTTAGTGAGGAAATACAGCTTGGATGAATTACACTACAGCCTCTATCATCTTTAAACAGGAAGCCAGGCCTGGGATAAATTCCTCAAGGGTGTACATTGGAAACACACAGCTGGGATTATGTTACTTGGTTACTGCCTCATCTGGATGTCTGACATAGGCCTGGGATGGAGCAAAGACTTGCATGGGATTAACCTAAGAGTCTCAGGGTATGTCTACACAGCAAAGTTATTTCGAAATAACAGCCCTTATTTTGAAATAACTTTCCTAGTGTCTACACAGCCAAACCGCTATTTTGAAATAAATTCGAAATAGCGGAGCGCTTATTTCGAATTTGGTTAACCACATTCTATGAGGAATAACACCAAATTCAAAATAGCTATTTGAAATAAGTGCTGTGTAGACGCTTATTTCGAAATAGGGAGCCTCCAGTCTTCCCAGGGTGCCCTGGTGGCCACTCCAGCCTCAATCAAGAACACTTCTCTCCCTCCCCCCTTCCTCGGAGCCCTTAAAGGGGTTGACTCTGGCCACAGTGCCAAGCCTGCTAGCCCAGAGCAAGAAGTCACTGCCCCTGACCCAGTGGCCCCAAAACATGCGCCAGCAAGCCACTGGCAGCCAGCCTTCCACCACTCCCCAGGAGCAGTCTGCCAGCTCCCAGGAGCCTGCCAGGGCCCAAAGAAGGCGGGCACCTTCCTGGTCCAGGGCGGAGATCATGGACCTTATTCAGGTTTGGGGGGGATGCCCCCAATGTCCATGATCTCCACACTGGACGGAGGAACGTGGCCATCTATGGCAGGATAGCTGCCAGCCTGGCCACCAAAGGCCACATGAGAATCCAGGAGCAGGTTTGCATGACAATCAAGTTGGTCTGGCGAGACCCCCACCCCTGAGCCCTGAGCTTCCCCTCCGCCGCCTTCTCCTTGCTTCCCCCTTCCAGTTCCCTCCTCCCAGGTTTCCCCCTCCCCTATCCCACTATCTCTTCTCCCCTTTCCCGTCTCACCAGAGTTTCATTCCCCTCCCCCAGTTTTGTTAAATAAAGAGAGTTTGTGTTCATGAAAATACGTGTATTTTATTTGACATCAGGAAGGAGGCTTAGGGAAGGGTAAGTGAGGGAGGAATGAGGCACAAGCCCCCAGTGGGGCAGACCAGGGAGGCTCTTAGTGTTCCTCAGGGTGGAAGCTCTCCCGCAGGGCCTCCTGGATACTGACAGCCCCCCAATGGACCTCCCAGATGGCAGCCTGCAGAAAGTGCAGCCAGGCTCGCAGCAATGCATCCAAGAGAAGCATCAGAGTGCCCAGGGGCAGCTCTGGCTCCATGTTGCAGAGTGCTGTGGTGAGGGCACCCAGCGCATGCAGAGACAAAATGCTTTGCTGTCCCTCATTGAGGTAGACAAGCAAGCAGGGAAACCTGAGAACTGGCTGTCCGGGCGGGGTCCCTTTAAGCACAAACCTCATATAGCCTCAGGCAGCAGCCCCACACAGTAAGTCCTGACCTGGTGCCCTGCCGGAACTGGTTCCAGCCAGCCTTAAATGTGATTCAGAGTCCACTCACTGTGGACGTGCTATTTCGAAATAGCAAAACGCTATTTCAAAATGCATTTTGTGTGTAGACGCGTTATTTCAAAATAACACTGTAGTGTAGACATACCCTCAGATCATCACTGCTGCTTAGAAGAAATACCAGGGTAACACTTACTCTATAAATATGTTGTCAGAGTTCTGCTACTTCCCTCATATCTCACTGTGCTCTGCAGTCAGACCTGTACTGAAACATTTTATGAATTTCCTCCTATCCCATCTAACCCTGCTCCTCAGAAGAGAAAAGTCACATCAATACCTGCCTTCAACCCATGTTTCTTGCCCCATCCTACGGCCATACCTTGCAAGTGGGTCACTCGGTGCGGATGGGGGTTGTGCCGTGAGAAGAAAGAATGGTGACTGAGGTTGCCAAAGCGAGAGTTGTTCTTCGACTGGGGTCTCATGGCCTCCATACTAAACTGCAGTGGCATGTTCAGGGCCGCATGTGTGAGTTTTCCTGCAAATGCTGTGATGTCTTTTCCTTTGAATGGGCCAGCAACTGGGCTCCTTAGCATCTCCATCTTCTCCTTAGCAGATGTACACTTGGTTTTGGAAAGAAAGAGAAGAAAACCACTTATCATCGTGCAATCACATATTATGAAAATGTCTGTATCTTAAGTGTGAGCCAGGTTCATGAAAGTAGAGTTTCCAAGTAGGCACTGAACTTCAGTACAGATTATCTTTCCTCTCATGGATTTCTCCTCAAATCCATTCTGACCAGGCAGAGAGATCCACTATCACTTATTCTTTTCCCCCGCTTCTCAAGGGATTGCAGCAAACTGATGGAATCCTTTTCCTTATTGACACTGGAACAGACTTGGTTAGAATGTTTTATTTACAGAAAAGGAAATCTTGGATCTGAATTTTGTACCCACCTGAAATGCACTTAATGGTCTAGACTAATTTACTGAGAAAAACAGATTGAACAAAATAGTTGAGTGAAGAGAAGCTGATAGGAAAGCTTTCTGTGTGTGTTGAAAAGATCTGTTCTGTATTTATGAGAACACCTTGTGACCTGTAGGCCAGCAAGAGCTCACATGAGTCTGAAATCTGAGAAGCAAGCCCACACAGACTCCCTTGTTTCTGCTGACATGCAGAAAAAGGAGCCGTCCAAGGAAATCCCCATGAAAAGAACTGAGAACTTTCCCAGCTGGCAGCTTTGGAGGTGACTCAGAGTCATGGCTGAGACAGACAAGGTTAGGAGTTCAACTTTATCACAGCACTGCGATCAGATTCTCAAGACTGACAAAAAAATCATCTACTCAGAGGTTTGTTAGCTGGCTTTGCTTCATCAGATGACACTTGGCTTTATCAGCATCAACACTAATAAAAGGAGCAGGAGCCATTGTAGCACCATGCTCATGTTTCACTGCATTCCTTAGCTAGAAAACACATCAACCCATTTCATTGGAGTGTTTGGCTCAGTATTCTGCTTCCTAGATCAGAAGCAGAGGAGACCCAGGAACATGTGTTCTGATTTTTCTTCACAAACATCTTAACTCAGCTCTGATCTTTTTGAAGTGCAACACAACAGACCATTTCAGGTCTCCCCACATACTTACCTGTAGCAGCCCACTGAGGGCACATCTACATTTCGAAATAACGTGCTTCTTATTCCAACTTCTATAACTCTCACTTCACAAGGAGTAAGGGAAATTGAAGGAAGAGTGTTTTTCCTTCAACTTCCTGCCGTGTAGATAGCACCTAAAGCAATTAACATAGCTGAAGTTGCGTATCTTAATGTGACTTTAGCCTGCAGTGTAGACGTACCCTGAATGACATAGCGCTCTATGCTTTGGCAGGAACAAAGCTTTCAAAATGCTCTCTGATGCAGCAGGAGAATAATATGCAGTGAAGTTTTCTTTGGACTGGCATGTCTACACTATCGAGAAGATTGAACGATTGGAGGTCAATCTTCTAGTGTTCAATTTAGCAGGTCTAATATAGACCCCAAAATTGAACTTTGAGGGCAGCGCCCACAGGTGACCTGTACACCTCATTCTGTGAGAAGTAAGGGAAGTTGATGGGAGCATGTGCTTCTGTTGGCCTCCTAGGGTACGTCTAAACTACATGGCTCCGTCGATGGAGCCATGTAGATTTGTTGTTTTGGCAAAGGTAAATGAAGCCGCGATTTAAATGATCGCAGCTTCATTTACATTTACATGGCTGCCGCGCTGAGCCGACAAACAGCTGATCAGCTGTTTGACCGCTCAGCGCGCTAGTCTGGACGCTCCTCTGCCGACATCAAAGCCCTTTGTTGGCAGCCCCGGTAAACCTCGTCCCGCCTCAGCGCAGCAGCCATGTAAATGTAAATGAAGCCACGATCATTTAAATCGTGGCTTCATTTACCTTTGCCTATGTGTTTAATCTACATGCCTCTGATGACAGAGGCATGTTGTCTAGACACAGCCCTACTGTGTGGACACTGCAACGGCTCAGCTTAAGGTAAGCCAACTTCAGCTATTCATTTTGTGTAGCTGAAGTGACATACCTTAAACTGACCTGCCTGGTCTAATATAGACCTGGCCGAAGTGTTTAGCAAGCCCATACAGTATTTCAAATAGGGGCTGTTAGACGCTGAGTAGAGCTGAATGAATGCTAGATTTTGCCTGAATATCCATTCCGAGCCTTTCTATAATTGCTTTACATGAATGCAAGTTTACTGACAGGCATGTCTGTAGAAATGGCATGTGTTCAGGCAACTCTTGTAGAAAGCAAATTTGAATTCATTACCATGAGTTTTAGCTCCAGAAAGCTGATTCTAAGCATTATGCTTATCCAATCAGGGAATGGAAATGTATGTTTTCTGGGCAAAACTTGGAGTGTTGGGGAAAAGATGGTTTAGAGCCATCTTTGTATTCCCTATTGGGCCAGGAGCATCCAGAGGACAATTCATCCCCTGCTGTATGTATAAGTCCCCTAGTTGGCTGTTCTGCTGTCTGAGAATTACCAACATGCCTCTTCCCCCTGACATGGGCCCTGTCTTTGGAGCAGGGCATAACGAGGTGCATACAACTGGCTACTCTGCTTCTATACCAGCCTAGTATTCATCTACAAAAAGGGAATTCCCAGTAATCCTCCTTTATGCCAGGAGCAGAGTAAAAGCTTAACTATAGAAACTCTAGCCATAGGCATCCAAATAAAATAGCTCACTCTGAAAGCACTGCACAGTCACAACAAATTGCTCATAAAGAAGCCATAGATCAAGGAACATCAACAGAAATTACTCAGTGGATAATTTCGTACAGCAAATACAGCTCTGAAATTTTTTTTCTCTTTTTCAAACAAAGCGGGAACAGAAGACAAAATGAAATTCATTTTGAATAATTTGTCACAAATGAGTCACCCAGGTTTAGTCCTCAGAATGGATGCTGCCTCTGTAGCCAGTCACCTATGGTTTCAAAATGGAAACCCAAATCTGGCTCTTTAATGGAATGTCACTCAGTGTTATAACAGCACACTGTCACTTGAATTCGGCTTATGTCCCTGCACAGGACATCTGGTGTGTGCAGCTTCATTAGCTAACACACTAAGTTTCAAGCAGAATGTTTCATTTGTCTGCCTGATGAAGATGGGCCCAGCAGCAATGTTCCCTCTAATTTTTTCCATCCACATGCAGAATAAATTTTATGTTCGCCCAGGCATGTGCGGATGTGCACTACCAATAGACCAGTGTTTCTTAAACTTTTTAAGACCGAGGAACACCAAACAATAATTTTTTTTATGGGGAACACCAAGGATTTTTTATTGAAAAAAAAAAAGAGGGAAAAAGGGTTAGAGGAAAAGTTATTGAGGAAAAAAAAGGATTGAGGGAAAGGTATTGAGCAAAAAAAAATTACCTTTATGGGTGGCCATTTTGAATTCTGTTGTGCTCTGTGGCACACCTCCAACTGCCTCGTTTAAGAAACACTGCAATAGACATACGTGCTGATGGCTGTTAATGCTGTGGGCTCTCTCCTAGGTGGCTGCCCAAGTGCTTAGCTTCCAGGGAACACTGGCCAACAGACTTTCCTCACTCTTTGTCACCACTGAGACACCCATCATTACCCCATATGACCATTTCTAGTTAGCAGTCCCAGTCTCTCATTTACTGTTTGCAGGGGTACAAGCTATTGTTTCCCCACTTGCTCACTTAGGGCATTGCTACTTAACTGTTTCTTCCACCTAAAGGGAATGGCACTTGGGTACTTACTCCAGCTGCTGAAGAACAGGTTCTCAGTTCTTTGTCTCTATTGCATTTTAATAATTCTATGAGAATACAGAAAAATTGGTGATTATTCCAGCATACCTGGCCACATAGTCCAGCTGGGAATTCAGACACATAGATCTATATACAAGAACTATATCTGCACTACACCTACTCCTAATATTCAGCAGCACCCCAACAATACAATCACATGTAAATGGTGCCTTAAGTTCAGCCAGTCTTCACTAGCCATCACTGAGGTGACACCTTAACAAGTCACTGTGAGTTGTTTAACTAATGTTCATTTCATTAAATCCTCTGAAAACAATCATTTCCCCAGTAACTTGGGACTGGTTCTTCCCTTTGTGAAACAGACTTGTGGCAGTTTCAGACTACTGTGATACATCTACCATATGAAATCAAATTGTGAGCTGTATACATATAGTTGGTTTCCCGGCTAAGGTGTAGAGGATTGACATGTGTTGAACCTTAATTAGATGACCTAATACATCTTTTCCATCCCTCAACTCTATAACTCTTTGAAAACTCCTTTCCTCATGAAAATGTATTTTAATTCAGATGAAACCTTCCTAATAGCAGCATGCCTAGAAAGCATAGTAAGGATGATCTTGTGGGTAAGCCACTAAACTGCAATTTGGCAGATAAGACTCAAACTGTAGCTGTGACACAGATTTCTTGTGTGACTTGAGGCAAGACACTTAAGCTCTCTGTGATTCAACTTCTCCATTGTAAAATGAGGATGATGGTATTTATATTCTCCCATGGTTTGTTTATATTATCTATGTATATACATTGTATGCTATTTAGAGCAGGAACTGGTTCATACTATACATATAAGTACACAGCAGGTAGCACAATGGGGCTCTGATCTTGGTTGGGGCCTCCATGTCCAATGGCAATGCTAAATAATGCCAGAAGGGATGCTGCTGAACATGCAAATAGTCAGCTCCAAGAAACAATACTAGCCTGACCCTGCAAAATGCTGAGTATTCCTGCTGAAGCCAATGGGAGTTGAGAATATTGAGCACCTCATGGGATCATGACAGAGGTCTGTAAAATCATGACTGGTGTAGGAAAAGTGAATAAGGAAAAGTTATTTACTTATTCCCACCATATAAGAACTAGGGGTCACCAAATGAATAGGCAGGAAGTTTTTCTTCACTTGGTGCATAATCAACCACTGGAACTCCTTGCCAGAGGATGAGGTGAAGGCTAGGACTTTAACAGGGTTCAAAGAAGAGGTTAGGTTCATCAATGGCTATTAGTCAGGATAGGTAGGAAGGGTGTCCCTAGCGTCTGTCTGGAAATGGGTGACAGGAAAGAGATCACGGGAGGGTTACCTGTTGGGTTTCCTTCCTCTGGGGCATCTGGTATTGGCCACTGTCAGCAGACAGGATTCTGGGATAGATGGACCTTTGGTCTGATCCAGTATGGCCATTCGTACGTTCTTATGATCACGTACAAGATAAGAAAAAATACAAACAATAATAACCAATGTAATGCATAAGAGTGGACACTCGAATGTGAGAGCTATAAAAGCAGAAGCATTAAGTTTCAGACTTTGGAAATTACAAGGCTACCTACCAATGTTCCCTCTAATATTTTCCATCCATGAGCGGAATGAGTTTTGTCTTGTGCACCAATATTGAGGTCATGCGTGCTTGTTTGGATGTGTGCCACATATCATCCAAGTTATTAATATTTTTTATATATTTTTTAAAATGCTCTGGAAGAAAGGATACTAAAATAAGGGATAATTAGCAAAGTGTGTGACTTTAAATGTTTATTTATTTAATGTGAAGTCAAATAAAAAAATTAATGTTGCAAAATTTTCAATAGCCAACTTTCTCTGTTTACAGCCCTCTACTAGACCCTGCCCCAGCTGGGCTTCCTCCTCAATTAAATCTGGTTCTCCTTTCAGAGAACTATGTGAAATGGCTTTTCAGAATAACATTTCTGAACTTGTGTAGAGTATCCTCTGCATTGCACACCTGGACAACAGCTTATTTGGATCAGAGGTGAAGTCAATCCAGTGTCTCCTCATCACTGACCTGAGTTCTTTTTATTTAGACAGTTCTTTTTATTTATTATCAATAAATAGCCAACTTAGAAAATGTAGTTAACCTGGAATGCTTGCTCTTCACACAAGACATAAATCAGAATTAAAGCTCTCTGATGAATCAAATGCATATTTCCCTTGTCTGACTTGATCAACTCATAAGCATTCTTCGAAGCTTAAATGTCTATTAATACAAAAATGTATATGAAAGGTGACAAATAATATTCTTTGCTTTATGCCAGAGTGCACAGGCTGTCCAGCAGTAACTCGGACAGCTCTGTGTCAGGATGGCCTGTACATTCAGGACTCATGAGTAGCTGGACAGGGCAAGTAAATCCTGTGCAGCCTTCCTCCTTCAAACTCTCTAAGGTCCAGTGTACCTTTCTTTTCACACAGAGGTAGCCTGGGACCAAAGCTTGTCCCTACATAGTTGCATAAACCAAGTCTTCTTTCTAGAAGCTCCCTCCCCAGCTTCCGAAATTGCAGAGGGCTGCTGTTTCAAAGGGGAAGTTACAACTGTAGTATTTGAACAAAGAAGAACAGTAAAAACCAGAAACTGGCCAGTTATTAAATATATATAATGGGCCTACTTACCATGTACACTGCTTCCACAGATTGGGGAATGAGTCCCCCAGCTGTACCCAGGGCTCGGAGGGAGACTTGCAAAGTTACCTCACTTGTGTTAAAAAGTCTGTTTACTTTGTGCCTGATTATGTTCAGGTTGCTAGGTTACACTTTTGGTGGCAGCAGCCAAGCCCCCTGCCTTCCTTCTGCCAGTGTTCCATTTCCTCTCCTCCTCCATCCCCCCAAACAGGGCACCCAGCTGCTCTTTACCTGACTAATCTCATTATCAGTTGCTTTCCATAGTTACATTTCCAGGCTTTCCATGACAGAGGCAGGTAAGATCAACTGGGTGTGTCAAAGTGGGAAAAGCAAATTCCAACACTGTATGTTTGACGCTTAAGCACTCCTGGACCTAAACAAGCCCACAGCCAAACTGCATATGCCTCCTCTAAGACAGATAATCTTGAGAAAGGACTAGGCTACTTGAATTCCTAATGAGATTTGTTTTACATTCTGGTGTTAATTTTCTCTTCTGGGATCAGTGGCATAATACATAGTTCAATTCTGTAGGGGGAAAATGTGTGTCTTGATATCAGGAATGATCTTACATCATTTCCCTGCTCATTTAAAAACCCCAATGATGCAAAGTGTGATACATTTTACTCCAGAATTATTAACGCACATATACATTGCATATAAATAGGAAGGCAGATATTTAAACAGGTGAAGCACATTCTGCCCTGGACACCTGCCACTATGGAGATGCTATATCAATTGAACCAAAAAATGCACAAATGATTAATACACCCCACTGCCTTACCTGCATTTATACAAGCTTAGGATAAGATTTACATCAGCTAGCAATCTTTATGCTTCACTTCATGAGATGATAATCAGCTGCAATGAGCAAGACATTCCCCTACCACCTCAACACAAACACGCCACACAGCTATAATATGGGTATTTTCACCTTTCTCTGCAGCATTCATTAGAGGTTCCTTCTAAGGAGAGAACACAGAACTAGATGGAATGTTGATCTTTCTTGTGTTTCTCCTGAAACATTGTTAACCCATTGTATGAATATATATTGACATTCATCTATTTTGCGTGCTACTAGTGTGTTAAAGTACGCCAGTTTGCACCATAGGCTCAGTAATGCATTCTTGCACATTACGCTTTTATTACATGTACAGTGAAAGCTTTGTTAACCGGCATTCTGTTAACTAGAAAACTTTGTTAAACGGCATAGCCCCCAGCCACAATACTGTCACATCTTCAGTCGCACAGGCCTGGCTTGGTTTACCATGATTAGCTTAACAATTTTTTATTTAAGAAGTACTAATCATCTTTAACTCAAAACAGAAATGTGAGATCAACTGCCTCACACTACAAAACTATCAATATTAAAAACTTGAGTTTTACTATTATTGTCCATTGGATTTTTCTAGGTTGATGGGACCCTCAGATAACCAGAATTTTTAGATAACCGGAATGCCCTAATCCCCGAGCATGCTAGATGACACAGGTTTTACTGTTCTTGTAAAGATAAGGCCTTTTTCAGTAGCCATATTATAAGGCCTAACTTGTACTGTCTTCATTTGCAGCCAGACTGAAAGGGTGTGTCTAGACTACATGCCTCCGTTGACGGAGGCATGTAGATTAGCCAGATCGGCAGAGGGAAATGAAGCCGCGATTAAAATAATCGCGGCTTCATTTAAATTTAAATGGCTGCCCCGCTCTGCCGATCAGCTGTTTGTCGGCAGATCAGGGCAGTCTGGATGCGACGCGCCGACAAAGAAGCCTTTCTTGATCGGCACAGGTATGCCTCGTGAAACCAGGTTTACCTGTGCCGATCAAGAAAGGCTTCTTTGTCGGCGCGTCGCGTCCAGACTGCCCCGATCTGCCGACAAACAGTTGATCGGCAGAGCAGGGCAGCCATTTAAATTTAAATGAAGCCGCGATTATTTTAATCATGGCTTCATTTCCCTCTGCCGATCTGGCTAATCTACATGCCTCCGTCGACGGAAGCATGTAGTTTAGACGTACCCAAAGATCAGAAGCCGTTAGCTGAGATATAGGATGTCAGAGCCTCTCCACACAGTCTATCTAAATGACATTAATTTAAAATAGTGTAATATCAGGCCGCTAAGAAGGAGACCCTGCCCTAATGGTGTACAATATCACCAGATAAGGAAACAGATGTTAAGAAGGTTAAAGAAAACTTAGTTTGATAGCATCCTGTCTGACAGGAAACTATTTATTAATAGTTGGGGTTGCAAAATCTTCATTTCATTATTGCTCTGACATTATGTTTTCCACTTCCCTATTGTTCATTTGCGTGATCTCTGTCTGGATCTTTACTTGTTTCTGTCTGTTGTATAAGTGCCATCACTGTCCCCTTCCCAGGGGTGGGGAGGGAGACCAGGGACTGTGCACGTGGGCCTTGCTTACCACAGATCACGCAGCAACCTGTGCACGTGCAAGCACATGCCGTGCCATCCTTGGGCAGGTGGCTCCAGCTGCATGCCACACAGGAGCTGTGGCCTGATAGCCACACACGTGTGTGAAGAGACCTGACATGCTCCTGATCCCGGGGTGGGACACAGCAGGACGCCCTCCCTTCACAAGCCTCTTTCAACATCTCCCCTCCCACCTCACCCACACTATACACAGCACAGGGGCATGGGTGCGGTCTCGGGGCAGCTCCCACTCCCGGGGATAGCCGGACATTCCGACCATGGCCTCTGTGTAAGCACAGCAGCTCTGACAGTGAAGGACACGGTCATCCTCACCTTGCGCGGGGCTGGGTTTCACCCATTGTGTCCCCAGGGAGAACTGACCACTTCTCTTCTTTCTCCACGGCCGCACCAGCTGCACGTGCAGGGCGTACCACCCTGCCACATGCTCCCGCACCCGAGGGCTCCACAGGATGACTTACAATATGGCAGGGGTCCCGAGAGCAGCAGCTAGGGGCCCGGCAAGCCCTGACCCGCATAATGGAGCAGCAGGCACAGGAAGAACAGGAGTTCCAGAGGGAGCTGCTCGCCCAAAGTCGTGCCATCTGTACCCATCTGCAGCCCCTGGTGCAGAGCGTGCTGCCTCGTGCCGCTCCAGCACCTGCTGCCCCCCCAGCTACCATTCCGCCTCCCACTTCTCCCTCCTCAACCTCCTCACCCTCCTCCTCAATCTCCACATCCCCCACCTCAACCTCCACACCCTTCTCCGCACCACCCCGGGGACGCCGAGGCCCCCGCATCCGCCGTGCTGGGAGATATGTGGCCTGATGAGACCCCCACCCCGAGCGCTGAGCTTCCCCCTTCCATCTCCCTCCTCCCAGTTTTCCCCCTTCCCTCTCCCACCCTTTCTCCTCCCCTCTCCCGCCTCTTTTCCTCAGTCTCCCCGGAGTTTCATTCCCCTCCCCAGTTTTGTTAAATAAAGACAGTTCGTGTTTATGAAAAAACGTGTCTTTTATTTGACATCAGGAAGGGGGGCTAGGAGGGGTAAGTGGAAGGACGTTAGGGAAAATGGGGCATGAACCCCTGGTGGAAAGGACCGGGTGACTCTGAGGGCTCCTCGGGGTGGACGCTCTCCTGCAGGGCCTCCTGGATCCTGACAGCCCCCCGATGGACATCTCAGATGGCAGCCTGCAGCAAGTGCAGCTGGGTTGATGGCAATCACCCCATGAGATGCACCGGCGTGCCCAGAGGCAGCTCTGGCTCCATGTGGCCGAGTGCTGCAGTGTCCCAAGTGTGGGCACTCAGGGCACTCCAAGGTAGGACTGCTTTGCTGTCCCTCATCGAGGTAGACAAGGAAGTGGGGAACCCTGAGAACTGTCTGCCTGGGGTCCCTTTAAGCACAGAGCTCAATTAGCCTCAGGCAGCAGCCCCACACACTAAGTCCTAACCTGATGCCCTGCCGGCACTGGTTCCGGCCAGCCTTAACTTCGGTTCAGGGTCCACTCAGTGTGGACACGCTATTTAGAAATAGTAAAACGCTATTTCAAAATAGTTTTTGTGTATTGATGTGTTATTTCGAATTAGCTTAATTCAAATGAACTATTTTGAATTAAGTTAACTCTGTAGAGTAGACAAATTAATGCTGTAGTGTAGACATACCCTCAGAGGGGTAGCTGTGTTAGTCTTTAAAAACAATGAGCAGTCCTGTGGCACCTTAGGTTATAACTCACTTTATTCCAAAATAAGAAAGTCCATATTTATACTACAAGCTGTTATTTTAATATAATGTCAAAATAATGTCAAGCTGGAGGGCTTCTTACTTAACTCCTGTAACCCTGTTGTATGAGGAGTAAGGGAAGTCGAAGGAAGAGTGCTCTTTCTTGGACTTCCTGCTGTGTAAATAACATCAAAAATTGAAATAAGCTATTTCAACTTAAGCTACACAATTGATGTAGCTCAAGTTGTGTAGCTTATTTCGGCTTTCGCCCTGGTATGTAGATGTACCCTGAGAGACTAAGGGTATGTCTACACTGCACAGCTATTTTGGGAAACTGGCGGTATCCTGAAATAGCTTCCCCATGTCTACACAAGCCACCTGTTATTTCAAAATATTTTTCAAAATAATGGGCATGCTATTTTGGCATCCCGATGACCCTCGTTCCACTAAAGGTAAGGGATGTCTTGAAATAGCACGTTATTTCGAAATTTGGTGCTGTGTAGAGGCACTACATTTCAAAATAAGCTATTTCAAAATAGATTGGAAATAAGATATGCAATCTGCGTAGTGGAAATTGTGTATCTTATTTTGAGTTTGGGGTGCACCTCAAGTTTACCACTGCTTCAGACACTTCCCCGCTCCCCCACTACCTTCTTCAACATGGGTACATCTACACAGCAACATTATTTTGAAATAACTAGCATTATTTCAAAATAACTTAGTCCATCTGCATCTAGAAAGCCGGCAGTTATTTCGAAATAATGTTGAAATACTGTCAAGCTGGAGGGCTTTTATTCCGACTCCTGTAACCCTCATTGTACTAGGAGTAAGGAAGAGTGCTCTGTTTAGAAATGAGTGCTGGAAAAAAGCTATTTTGAAATAAGCCATGCAATTGGCGTACTTCAGCAGCTCTCAGGCTATGTCTAGACTGCAGGCTTCTTTCAGAAGAAGCTTTTCTGAAAGAGCTTTTTTAAAAAAAGGCTTCATAGAAAGAGGTTTACCAATGTCGGGAAAACCCCTTTGTTCTTTTGATTTTTTTTCCGAAAAAACGTGATTGCAGTGTGGACACAAGTGAAGTTTTTTTGGAAAAACGTCCATTTCCAAAAAAACTCTGCAGTTGGTACTGCATGGTGCTGCATGGTACTGTATATGAGCTATTATAGGTTATTGTGTGATGATATAGATTTCCTCTCTAAAGTAGAACAAAGAAATAGTCATAATTTGATTCCTCATATGCCAGGTTCAATTGTGTCCCAAGAGTAAAATTTCAGATAATTGTTTAGTCAGTTGCAGATGCACAGTGAAAGCTTGTTTTTGTAAATCTACCAAGTTTCTTAAAAGGGCAGTTTAGAGAAGCACAATACAAATAGTGAATCTTTGTTTCACATAAATTGGTGGCATAGTGGTTAATATTGATGGTCTTACAATAAATGAAGTTTTCCATGCAGCTGAGCTTTTTTAAGAGGAAGGATAATATTATGTTTAAGCCCTAGACTGAGTCTTAAGAGAAAGGGCTTTAATTCCCTGCTCTGCCATTTATTTCTTGTATGATTAAGGGCAAATCACTTAATCTATGATTCAATTCCCCATTTGTAAAATGGGAATAGCAAAGCTTCTTTTCTCCAAGCTCTCTAAGGCTGGGACTGCCTTACTGTGTACGTATGGCATCTAGACAAATCTCAGTTGGAATCTCGAGATTGCAACTTAGTTGTGCCACCAGTTTTGTTACCGGTAAGTGTTGCTTTAGCATGGCAGATGGGCCTTCCAGATTCTTTCCTTTTCAACTGCTTAAGAAAACTATTATCTGCTATCACTGGTAAATATTGCCATCTTCAAGCCTCCAGGGGATCATGTGAAGATTTGAATTCCTTGTGTTTTTTTACACAAAGGTTCACGGCCTCTGACAACTTATGTATAGTGACTGAACTCATTGGCTGAAGGGTTGCTGTGGGTAAGGAAGGATGGATTAACTTGAAGTAAGAGGTTAGACTCCAGTAGCAACATGCTCCAGGCGATTTCTGAGAGATAGGCAAAAACGGGGACATTTGAATGTGGGTCACACTTATCTAAATATTTAAATTTGGGGATATTTCAGGTAGAAATATTTGTCTGTTTGTATGACGGACAATAGATCTGCTTTTCTCTCTGAGTAAAAGAGGGAGTTCCTGCAGCCACTTAAGGCTATGTCTACACTACTGTTTGTGTTGGTAAAACTTTTCTTGGTTAAGGGTGTGAAAAAATACACACACATACACACTTTGGCATAAGTTTCATTGACAAAAGCGCTGGTGTGTACATGGTTATGTCAGCAGGAGATGCTCTTCTGCTAACATAGTTACCACTACTCATTGGGAGTGGTTTAATTATCCTGACAGGAAAGCTCTCTCTTGTTGATATAGAGCATCCACGCGGGAGTCCTTACAGCAGCACAGCTGCAGCAGTACAGCCTTGCCACTGAACATTAAAAAGCTTTAAACCCAGTTACAGAAATTCTTGCTCTCCTGGGATATTCTGAAGTCTGAGAAGCATGAGTCACTAGTCCAACATCCACTGCTTTTTATGGATATTTTCACAGTACAACAAGTTGATAAGATTGACATGTCATATACAATTTGAAAGCATGTTAAGTGGAAGGGTATGTCTACACTACAAAGTTAATTCGAACTAACAGACGTTAGTTCGAATTAACTTTAATAGGCGCTACACATACAAACCGCTAGTTCGAACTTAATTCAAACTAGTGGAGCGCTTAATTCGAACTAGGTAAACCTCATTCTATGAGGACTAACGCCTAGTTCGAATTAAGTAGTTCGAATTAAGGACGGTGTAGCCACTTTATTCGAACTAGTGGGAGGCTAGCCCTCCCCAGCTTGCCCTGGTGGCCACTCTGGACACCACCAGGGAAACTCTTCTGCCCCCCTCCCGGCCCCGGAGCCCTTAAAGGGGCACGGGCTGGCTACGGTGCCCGTGCCAGGTGCAAGCCTGCCAGCACCCAGCCAGCAGACCCTGCACCTGGCACGGCATGAACCAGCCACCCGCTGCCACCCAACCCTCCGCCTCTTCCCGGGACCAGGCTGGTGGCTCCCAGGAGCCTACCCGGGGCCGCAAGAGGTGGGCGCCCGCCTGGTCTAGTGCCGAGATCATGGACCTCATCCATGACCTCCGCACTAGGCACAGGAAAGTGGCCGTCTAGGGCAGGAGAGCTGCCAGCCTGGCCACCCAGGAGCAGGTTTGCATGAAAATCAGGGTGGTCCACTGAGACCCCTGTCCCTGAGCTTAGAACGGCCGTACTGGGTCAGACCAAAGGTCCATCTAGCCCAGTAGTCTGCCGACAGCGGCCAACACCAGCTACCCTGGAGGGGATAGACCGAAGACAATGACCAAGCCATTTGTCTCGTGCCATCCATCTCCAGCCTTCCAAAACAAAGGCCAGGGACACCATTTCTATCCCCTTGCTAATACCACTCCATGGACCCAGCCTCCATGAATTTATCTAACTTATCTTTAAACTCTGTTATAGTTCTAGTCTTCACAGCAAGGAGTTCCACAGGTTTACTATTTGCTTTGTGAAGAAGAACTTTCTGTTACTAGTTTGAAGCCTGCTACCCATTCATTTCATTTGGTGTCCTCTAGTCCTTCTATTATGGGAACTAATGAAGAACTTTTCTTTATGCACCCTCTCCACACCACTCATGCTTTTATAGACCTCTATCATATCCCCCCTCAGTCTCCTCTTTTCTAAGCTGAAAAGTCCCAGTCTCTTTAGCCTCTCTTCATATGGGACCTGTTCCAAACCCCTGATCATTTTAGTTGCCCTCCCCGATCCCACCCTCTCTCTTCCCCTCTCCCACCTCCTTTTCCCAGTCTCCCCGAGTTTTGTTCAATAAAGAGAGTTTCTATTTTTGAACACATGTGTCCTTTATTTTGTACATCAGGAAGGGGGGCTAGGGAGGGGTAAGTGGAAGGAGGTGAGGGAGGAATGGGGTACAAGCCCCTGATGGGGAGGACTGGGGTGGCTCTGCGGGCTCCTCGGGTGGAAGCTCTCCTGCAGCCCCCCGATTGACTCCCCCCCCAGATGGCAGCCTGCGGCAAGTGCAGCCAGGCTGATGGCCGAGTGCTGTGATGTGCCGAGTGTGGGCATTCAGGGCACTCCAAGCCAGGACTGCTTTGCTGTCCCTTATCGAGTTAGACAAGCGAGCGGGGAACCCTGATAACTGTCTGTCCGGGGTAGGAGGTCGGGTCCCTTTAACCACAGCCCTCAGCTAGCCTGAGACAGCAGCGCCACGCTCTAAGTCCTAATCTGATGCCCTGCCGGCACTGCTTCCGGCCATCCTTAACCTCGGTTAAGGGTCCACTCAATGTGGACATGCTAGTTCGAATTAGCAAAACGCTAATTCGAACTAGTTTTTAGGTCTAGATGCACTAGTTCGAATTAGCTTAGTTCGAATTAACTAATTCGAATTAAGTTAGTTCGAATTAGTGCTGTAGTGTAGACATACCCGAATCCTTTAAGCACCTCTGGAAATGTAAAGAGCATCAAAGACAACAGTTTACAGGCACAAGATTAATGTAATCAACATAGACATGCTTGATGCTATAAGTGCCTTCTCTTAAAAGTAGCTTGAGCATAAACATTCATTTAATTTAGGAGCTATAGAGCAGTGGTTCCCAAACTTTTTGGCATCACGCCCCCTTTTTGATTTTTGAGAAACCCTCACGCACCCCCCAATAGCAGCAAAACTTGTGGAGCAAAAAAGAAAAAAAAAGAACTGACCGGGGCCAAAAAACGGCAAAACTTAGGGGGGGAGATTAACGGGGGGAAGGGGAGTTGCCTTGCGCACCCCCTGGAATTTCTTCATGCCCCCCCAAAGGGGCATGCCCTCCAGTTTGGGAACCCATGCAATGGAGCTTGACAAATTTGCTTCTGGACTATTGAGACTGTTTTCTGTCAGATCTTTTTCCTGTAGCTATATCAGCAACAGCAATTAACCACATTTTAAGAAAGTGATCTTTCCTAGTGATCACCTACAATTTAGCTGCAAATGCTATCCAATTATATCTAGGAAGCCTTATTGTTTTCTTCTGTGCATGAGTCATAGCTGCTCTGTTGGGAAATGGGGCCAGTATTCTTTGCAGTAATTTGAATTTCCTGGGCTTCATTAGCATAAGCGGGGAGCCGCCATTTTTAAATCCCCGCTGCTTCGAACCCCGTGCAGCGCGGCTACACGGGGCTCGAACTAGGTAGTTCGGACTAGGTTCCTATTCCGAACTACCGTTACTCCTCGTGAAACTTCAAAGTAGGAATAAGACCCTCCGGAAAAGGGCACTTTTTCTGGAGGATCGGGGCCAGTGTAGACGCTCTTTTCCGGCTTTTTTAAAAGCCGGAAAAAAGTGGCGGACATTTTTATTTAAATGCCGCGGGGGATATTTAAATCCCCCGCGGATTTCCCTACGACGACTGGTGAAATTTACATGCCCCTTCCGGAAAAGGGGCCAGTGTAGACGTAGCCATATAGTTTGTATTGTTAAGAGTTTTCAGATAACTATGTTACATTTAGCGAGTTTTGTAATACTTTGTTACTTTAGATCATTGAAGGTTTGCCCTGTTGTATTAAAATGTCTAAGTCTGTTATGAGTTGATGGTCGCAGTTTCAGCTTACCATTTCATAACAGACCATCAAGGAGGGGAAATGTTAACCCTGAACAGTGCACTATATGGACTATATAACTAACATCTATAAGATGATAGATTCAAAATGGAGT
The DNA here is from genome assembly GCF_052426305.1 of Pelodiscus sinensis. Taxonomy (NCBI): domain Eukaryota; kingdom Metazoa; phylum Chordata; order Testudines; family Trionychidae; genus Pelodiscus; species Pelodiscus sinensis. The sequence goes on along the minus strand of NC_143059.1, from coordinate 30,631,016 downwards.
TTGTGGACTGAGGGATAATTCAAAATGGGAACCTGAAAAGCTTTTGCCGCCAAAATTACCATCTGCACATGGCACATGGCTGTGCACACTGCACCACAGTGCTGCACACAGTGCGAAAGTTTGCACCCGACTCTAGTTTTGCACCCAGCACTAAACCCTGCTTTGCAGTAGAGACACTTAGAGTTTTCCCACCTCGAACTTTATAAAACCCAGAATCCTGAGGAGATCGGGTCGGCAGTTTTACTACACCATCGTGGAAGAAGGAGACCTCTAGTCAGAAGACCGTGGTGAAGGCCCAGTCGAGCTGACAGATCTATCCATTCCATTCCTGCCTCCCTCAGGGTGCTTCGGCCCACACAGTGGCAATAATAGTGAGCCTTGGCTACCTGATTGCTCCCTACATATAATCAGAGCAGGCCCCATTAAATTTCATTTACTAGTGTGCCTTTGCTGGTAACATACCCTTGAGTTAGGTTGAAGCTCTAAGGGAGGAACTCCAGGGAGATCACAGCAGAGACCATCTATACTGGTGGTGTATCTTCTCCTTCCCTCATCACAGCTTCTATGGTGGTCCGGTGCTGACAGCAGCATAGATGGAAACCCACATCCTCCCCTCAGCAGCTGCGCAGGTCTTTAAATCCTTTCTGTGGTGTGAAACTCTGAGGTGATAGAATGTTCTGGTTGGGCGGGTGTGATGTTGTGGGGGTTTTGTCTGCTCTTGTAATCCTGTGTTCACTCTGGTTTTGCATTCACTCTTTGCTTTGTTGTGCTTTATGTGATCCCTACTATCTCATGCTGGTCTACAGTGATTCTGTGGGTGCAGTGCCCAGCAAGGGGATGGGATCTCTGGGAGAGAACTCCTGAGGGAAAGCACATTGGGAATGGCCCAGGCTGGCCTGACACCTGAACTAGGTGGAGGATTCAGTCAGGTGACCCTTTGCCCGAGAATCTGAACAAAGCAGGTGGAAGGGCAGCCTGGAAATAGGGTGACCAGTTGCTGTGAGTGTGAGGTTAGTTTTTCGGCTGGCTAGAGTAGAAGGGAGCCTCGCTGGCGTGAGGGGTCCTTAGGTCAAAAGTTCACTGTCTCCATTTTGACTGGTTTTTACATTAACTCCTTTAGTCCCAACATTTCGATGAAACTAGAGACAATGAAATCAATTTAAAAGGGAAACAGAAGATTGCCGTTGAGACCATCAGTGTTGTTTGTGACACAATAATAGTGCAATTGCAGAGTAGGGGTGAATCTCTAAGGAAAAACCTTGATTTATTTTGCCTGTTTTTTGACAGACATATGGCTAAAGATACTAAAAGCAACTACAGTAAGAAATTAAGTAAATTCTACCTAGAAGACATAGACCCACATTTTTGTGAAGGTGAAGTGAAACATTTCATTCATTTTATCGAAAATGATGAGGACTGTGCTTCAAGATCATTGGTTGATTTGTGTAGACTTGTACATGACGCAATCTTTCCAAATGTAGAAACCATTCTGAAAGTATTTTTCACAATACCTGTCACAAATGCTTCCGGTGAATATTCTTTTTCTGTATAGAAATGAGTTAAAATTATTTGTGAAATGTGATCAGTCAGGAACATTTGATTAGTTCAGCAATATTGACAATTGAAAGTGCCTCTTTACAAAATATTACTTACAATGACTTAATTGACAATTTTGTAAAGAAAAAGAGTAGAAAGAAAGCTATCTGAATAATTTTTTTTCTAATTGAACAAGTTTCTTTAGAGGAAGTTAACTTTTACTTTTCCATTCATGCATCATCTATACATTTTATTTTTACACATTTTTCATGTTTGCTTCATGCAAATACAAGCTTTCATCTAGACCAGAAGTTTTCAAACTGTGGTCCGAGAACTCCATTCAGGTGAACTGAGGAAAGGTTATTATGTGGATCTATCTATCTATCTATCTATCTATCTATCTATCTATCTATCTATCTATCTATCTATCTATCTATCTATCTATCTCACTCTTATCCAAAGCACTTTACAATAGTTAGCTCATGATACAAACAATATTTGGAAAGATCATTAAGTGGTCCACTAAGACCCTGTGGAAAAAAATGTTAGACTACAAAAAACATCAAGGTACCTCACTTTATTTTCATTTACTTCTTATTACTTATAATATAGGAGGAGGATAAAGAAAAAGGAATGAAAAATGGGAAGGCAGGAAGAGTGATTTAACTCTAAATCTGCCACTGGGTTCCTCTGCTTTCTTCATTGTGCACAGCACTTTATACCTTGGTGTATTGCACCTGGCATCTGTACCTGCCCTTCACAGGGCCCAGACTGCAGTTTGTCCAAAATCTGCTGGGCCCAGCTGGGGCAGAGTTACGACGAAGGTGTGTTTGGGAGATGCTGTGATCATTATATGGGGTGAGGCAGTTATGAGATTGTTTGTTTTCCTGAGGCTTATGCTCCCCATGGCTAATGCAATGCTCTGTCTACTGTGAAGTTACAGTTCTCTCCACTCAGGAAGGAAACAATCCATAGGACTTAAACCATCAGCGTATGTCTACACTACAGAGTTTTTTTGGAAAAACAGTAGTTTTTCCGAAAAAACTTCAATTACGTCCAACTGCAATTGCGTTCTTTCAAAAGAAAATTGAAAGAACAGAGGGACTTTTCCTACAGTGGTAATCCTCTTTCTAGGAGGATTACCAGTGCATGTCCTTCCTGGTCCCCTGATCCTCCTTTCACTCTGCCCAGGAGACCAGGAAGGACATGCACTGGCAGCAATGGAAAACCACAAGCCCCCCACAGCACTGGAAGGGGAAGCTTCTCTGCCCCTCAGCTAGGCTCTTGAGTAGGGTGGGAGGGGAGCTATTTCCATCCTGTTTGTGACCCAACCCTGCAGATCCCCAGGCAGGGGCACTTCACATCCTCTTCTTATGCTGCCCCTACCCTAGGTTCTGTCCCCAGCGAGTGTTGGGGGCTGCTCTGCCCCTTAGGCACCCGCCTCTGTTAAGCCACCTATCTGGCCCCCAATCCCTGGCTCTTGAAGGTAATGCCTTATATGTTAGGCCACTGTGTTGCACAGGGAACACTGCAACGATTAATTTACTCTGATTAAAGTGAACTTAAGCTCATGCTGACTATCTGGTTATTATATCATCCCGGTTTCAGAAGCGAGATTCGCCCGAGACCGTATCTATCACTGGTGGAGTTTTGAAATAATAGACAGACTCTCAAGTTTGGGGCCAGATCATATATTGTAAATGAATTTAGGTAGCATACACAGAATATTGAACAGCAACTTGTGAACCAGCCCTAACCCAGAAAAGAAAGGAGATAGTAAAGTCCCTTAAACAATAGGTATATACATTACAATTACTCAGTCGGTTGATAATGCAGCCGTTGCTCACAACCTCTACACTTTGGCTAATGGAAAGCCTCAATGGAGGAACGGTGAAAAGATCCCTTGAGCTCAGTCACCAGGTCTTAAGACACTGGTTTGTCTTAGGATCCTCGGCTCCTCGGGTAGCAGTCACACACAGGAATCATGGGAAAGCGACTGTTCAGCACGCTCACGGCAATCCAGAGGCAATAACGATGATGGCCTAGCTGCCACTACTCCTGGCCTAATACCTCAATGCGGGAATATACCATGCGCAGGTGGCCACAGAAATAGACAGCTAGTTAAACACTTGCTGCTATACTCCAGATGATAACAATTGATCTATCAACCTCACACACACTCATACCAAACCTAATAGACAGTCTTGAGTAGACAGACAAGACAACAGACTAGCTCCACACAATCTGGTAGGTACGAATCCACAGAAGGAACAAACCCGAACCTTTCAAAACAAGGAGGTTTTATTGCCTCTAAGGCGGGAAAATCTGAGGAGGGCTGAGTGCACATCTTTGGTTACATGTGCACATAGGTTACCTAGGGTGGTGTGCAGATCTGAGGTGCGAAGTGCATAATGGGTGGTGTGCATAGCCTTATAGTGTCATGTGCACACTGTTAGGATGGGGTGCACAGACTAGTAATGAGTGCAAGGCGTAGATTAGATGGGAAACTCTGAGTTGGGAAACCCTGACCTTTGCCTTTCACCTAAAATAGAACCCATTGTGACTCCATTTTGTATTTATTACCACATTATCATACACATTTCAAAATCCATGGTAACAACTGGGACCTACCCCACTCTAAGTACCCTTTGTTTTTTTATGTCATTAGGATGTGGATTGTAGCAGACCATCCAGCCAACATCTTTGTTGAAGGAATCAAACTTGTAAATGAAATTAAATTCTATAGCTCATGCCTTATCCTCCCTCCCTTCTGCCAATGCCAGCTCTAGGAAGGCTGGTGGTAGGACTCAAACCCACAACCCCAGGCTCTGGAGGCTGATGCCTTATCCTCCCTACTTTCAACTGATGCCAATGCCCCACTTTGAGGTGCTGGTGGTGGCCGCCCAGCTGTTCTAGGGTCAAGAGTGGGACTTGAACCCACAATTCCAAATTTGTGGAACTGTGTCAAATTGTATCAGATCAGGGATGGTAAGAAAACTGGATACTCCTCTCAATGAAATACCACCTTTAGCTGGGGGTGGCTACACAATATGGCTATTCAGTTGTCTTGTAAGAATGAATAATAGAGGTGTAAGGGATCAACCCAAATACCACTGACCTGACCTATTTCTGCACACAGGTGATTACTGCTGTGGAAAAGCTGTACCATGTCAGCCATGTAACCTGGAAACTGGGTTAGATGCTCTTTAGCTGTAAAGATTAGCTTAACTTATTACTTCTAAAAACTCACTTGTGGCTTCTCTCTGGACAATTTATCACTGTTACTGTTTATGGCTGGAATTAGTCTGCAGTGCAGGGGGTAATGATTTTTCTTTTCATTGTGTGATCATAGAGAGTTTAGAAAAAATGTCTTGCTGAGATGAGGGTGGAGAGGCGATTCTGGGGGTATGTCTACACTACAATGTTAGTTCGAACTAACGGACGTTAGTTCGAACTAACATTCATAGCCGCTACACTAGCGCTCCGCTAGTTCGAATTTGAATCGAACTAGCGGAGCGCTTAGTTCGAACTAGGAAAACCTCATTTTACGAGGACTAAGCCTAGTTCGAACTTACTAGTTCGAATTAAGGGGTGTGTAGCCCCTTAATTCGAACTAGTGGGAGGTTAGCCCTCCCCAGGTTTCCCTGGTGGCCACTCTGGCCAACACCAGGGAAACTCTATGCCCCCCTCCCGGCCCCGGACCCCTTAAAGGGGCACGGGCTGGCTACGGTGCCCGTGCCAGGTGCAAGCCTGCCAGCACCCAGCCAGCAGACCCTGCACCTGGCACGGCACAGAGCCACCCACCCGATGTCCCCCAGCCCACCCCCTCTTCCCGGGACCAGGCTGGCGGCTCCCAGGAGCTTGCCCTGGACCGCAAGAGGCGGGCACCTTCCTGGGCTAGTGCGGACATCGTGGACCTCGTCCACGATCTCCGCACTAGGCACAGGAAAGTGGCCGTCTAGGGCAGGAGAGCTGCCAGCCTGGCCACCCAGGAGCAGGTGTGCATGAAAATCAAGGGGGTCCACTGAGACCCCCGACCCTGAGCCCTGAGCTTACAATGGCCGTCCTGGGTCAGACCAAAGGTCCATCTAGCCCAGTAGCCTGTCTGCCAACAGCGGCCAACCCTAGGGACCCTGGAGGGGATGGACCGAAGACAGTGACCAAGCCATTTGTCTCGTGCCATCCCTCTCCAGCCTTCCACAAACTTTGGGCAGGGACACCACTCCTACCCCCTGGCTAAGACCACTCCATGGACCCAACCTCCATGACTTGATCTCACTTCCCTTTCAACTCTGTTCTAAGTTCTAGCCTTCACAGCCTCCTGCAGCAAGGAGTTCCGCAGGTTAACTATTTGCTTTGTCAACAACAACAACAACTTTCTCTTACTAGTTTCAAGCCTGATACCCATTCCTTTCCTTTGGTGTCCTCTAGTCCTTCTTTATGGGAACTCAGGAAGAACTTTTCTGAATGCACCCTCTCCACCCAACCCCTGCTTTTAGAGACCTCTATCCTGTCCCCCCTCCGTCTCCTCTTTTCTAAGCTGAACAGTCCCAGTCTCTGTAGCCTTTCTTCATCTGGGACCTGTTCCCACCCCCTGATCATGTTAGTTGCCCTCCCCTCTCCCACCCTCTCTCTTCCCCTCTCCCACCTCCTTTTCCCAGTCTCCCCCAGTTTTGTTCAATAAAGACAGAGTCAATGTTGGAAGAAACGTTATCTTTATTTTGTACATCAATAAGAAGGGGGGCTAGGGAAGGGTAAGTGGAAGGAGGTGAGGGAGGAATGGGGTACGAGCCCCTGATGGGGAGGACTGGGCTGGCTCTGTGGGCTTCTGGGGGTGGAAGCTCTCCTGCAGCCCCCCAATTGCCCCCTCTCCCCAGATGGCAGCCTGCGGCAAGTGCAGCCGGGCTGATGGCCGAGTGGTGTGATGTGCCCACTGTGGGTACTCTGGGCACTCCAAGCCAGGACTGCTTTGCAAGCGGGGCACCCCTTAGAACTGTGTGTCCGGGGTGGGGGTCGGGACCCTTTAAGCGCAGCCCTCGGCTAGCCTGAGACAGCATCTCCACGCTCTAAGTCCTCCTCTTATGCCCTGCCGGCACTGCTTCCGGCCATCCTTAAGCCCTGTTCAGAGTCCACTCAATGTGGACTTGCTAGTTCGAATTAGCAAAATGCTAATTCGAACTAGTTTTTAGTTCTAGACGCATTAGTTCGAATTAGCTTAGTTCGAATTAACTAATTCGAACTAAGTTAGTTCGAACTAGCGCTGTAGTGTAGACATACCCTGAGACTGATGACTATTTGTATTAAATAGCAGTGGAAAAAGTATCTCAATCAATAGTCTATAACAATTTGAACCCAGGTGTTAGAGCTTCATAATTAACAAGGTTCTGAGCTCCAGGGTCTTAGAACAAAGGATCATGGGGTCCACCTGCATCAGCCTAAGAACCCCTCCCTTTTCACCCGCAATTGATTCCTCGAGTATACAAAAGGTAATATGGAGAAACTGCACATAAATGTCAAACTAACTGTCTGATCTTTCTTTGCACCTCCCTGTAAAGAATCTTGAACGCGGCAGGACCATTGTGGTTTCATTTGGGTGAACAGGACAGGATTAAGAACAGGACTTTAGGGGCTCTGGCCCAATTCCCAGGGCTGGGTCGCGGGCGGTCTCTAAAAACATCTCCTGGCTGCCCAAAGTCCAGATTTTTTTGTGAGGTCCCTTTAGCTCAGGCCCCTGGACTGCAGGCACTGAAGCCCCTGTGTGTTATCCAGCTCTGCCCGGCCATGAGGGAAGAGGGAGGCAGCTACACTTGCTGCCATCCCCCGCCCCTGGATCTGCTGGAGCTGCATCACCATGAGCACCAGTGGAAGCTCCATACCCATGCTGCCCTTGCCCGCAGCCACTACCTCTGCAGCACCTATTGATTGGGAACCCTGGCCAATGGGAGCTGTGGGGGGCACTGCCTGCAGGCAAGCGCATGGCAGCATGGGCCACCTGGAGAGCTGCTTCAGGTAAGCGCCCTGCACCCCAAACTCCTGCCCAATCTCTGAGTCCCTTCCTGCACTCTTAAGTCCCTACTTCCTTGCTAGACCCCACAACCCAACCCTGAGCCAAGTCTGGCACCCTAACTCACTCCCAGACCCAGCACTTCCACCCTATCTCCTCTCTTGAGGCCTCCCTCACACTTCAAAACCCTTGGCTCCAGACTGGGGCCCCCTTCTGCACCCAAAACAGCTCCTCCCCAGCCCCACCAGAAGCCTGCACCCCCAGTTGGAGCCCTCACCCCTCACAGATCCATCCTTCTACCTCAACCCACAGCCTTCTCTTGCACTGACAGCCCCTCATTCTTGGCCCCACCCCAGAGTTTTGGGGTCCCACAAAATCTAGTAGCCCCAGCTCCCAGAAGAGTTAATCCAGCTGTATGGATGAGTGCCCAGAACATAGGATAGCAAACACAGAGAAGCCAAAGATTTTCAGGTTTGCAATCCAATGTATAGAAGAAATCTTTTTTTGGGGATGGGGGGGGACAGTGTAGGTGGAGCCATAACAATACAAATCCACAAGCAGTTCCACCTGTAGAACAGAGTGGCCATGCTATTGTGCCATGATCTAGGACCCACTTCATGGTCTGGTTACTCAGGCAGGGTTCTGAGAAGAGAATTTGGTTTTGCTATTAATTATGATAGTGCCAAGAGGACCTGAGTGGGGGATTCAGGACTCCATTGGTTTATATACCGAATACCACATAATAAAGAATTCCTGGCCTGGACATTTCACAATCCAAGTATGTTTACATTCTGCCCTGAAAGACTGAGGGAAAGCCTCTTACTGTTATTGAAGCTCTAAAGAAATCATTGGGGAAATTTACAGTGCCACACTTTGAAGACAAGAGTCATAAATGTGGCATCATTATAAATTCAGGACCATAATACAATTTTTGCAACAATCTAAGCATATATTTCTAATCACAGTGTTTGTCTCCAGAATCCTGTGCTTTCATGTCAGTGATATTAATGTCTCCAATACCATCAAGAAGAGGATGTGCTTTTATCAGCAGAAAAAGTTGAAAAGTTGGAGTACAACGTAAAGGCTCAAAAATCAGAAGGTAAATAAGAAGATCCCCAACTCTATTATTTGAAAAAAAACTTTGTGATTTTTTGAGGGCTTTACTCATGAATTTTGAATGCTTGGGGTTGACAGTGGTAATATTCTCATCAACTGTATAGCAATATAGTGGAAAAAAACAATGGCAAAGAGACAAGTAAATCTAAACCCAATTCTCTTTCTCCATCATCAATCTACTGCAATTTTCATGGCTCATCAAGGCCTGACATTTCATTAAACAATGCTTGCTGCTGAGCACCATGGACATCTTAAGGTTTTGAACCCTTTTTTCTTCTTCTACCTTCATCTCCGCACTTAATCATTTTGCAAATTTTTACTGTGTGTATTTTAAAATGCTTTGTCAGTGTTTTTCTCCTGTTGTATATTTGCACTTGTCAGATTGTTAAAACCAAAGCCAGAAAACTTCTCTTGAGTAGAGTTATATGTGGCTCTGGGAAACTGAGCAGAGTTTTTTTTTTAAAATCAGGAACTAGACTTATACCTATTTTGTCTTTTTCTGGTACATGGTTATAATCTGTAACCCAACTCAGATCTTAAATTCTGAGGAAATATTAAAATTTATTATGACCTTTTTAATTTCTGGGGACTTTAAATATAAATATTTGATTTAGCTGAATGTTGTATTTCTTTTTCATACATTTTTGGATGAGAGCACTTTGATTGCCTCTTGAGTCCAGAAGGGTGGCAAATGGAGGAAAGCATCAACCTTTTAAAAAACCCATCTGTTGCTGTTTTAATCACTCACCAGATAATGTTACTGAAATAGGTGGAACACAAAGTGTCCTACTACAGAAAATAACTATAATAGTCTGTTTGTTTATTTATAAATCAACCACCAATCAGTTGGAAGATTGTAGTTAAACAGGTTAGGGTAGTGGTGTTAGTCTCTAACTCAGGGTTTCCCAACCTATGGGTCGGGACCCAAATATGGGTCTCCATTACATTTCAAATGGGTCACCAAGTGTCTCCCCAGGTGACTCCTCCCCCTGTTTTTGAATTGCATTGGGTCACAAAGTCTTCCTGACTTGTCAAAATGAGTTCCCATGTGGAAAAGTTTGGGAACCACTGCTCTAACTGAAAAAACTTAAAAAATAACAGTCTTGCAGCACCTTAAAGACTAACAAAAATGTAGATGGTATCTTGAACTTTTGTGGGCTTTTGAAAGTCACCATATTATTTCAAACCAATTTCAAAAGCTGTGACGGGGAAGCTACAGAACTTAATTTCATTTACAGGTTTGATTCCTACAACAGGGCTGTGTCTACACTGCACCCCTTTTCCGGAAAAGGGATGCAGATGAGACAAGTCGAATTTAAATATCCCCTGCTTCATTTGTATAAACATGGCTGCCGCTTTTTTCCGGCTCGGGGCTTTGCCGGAGAAAAGCGCCAGTCTAGACGGGATCTTTCGGAAAATAAACCCTTTTCCGAAAGATCCCTTATTCCTGATTTTAGGAATAAGGGATCTTTCGGAAAAGGGTTTATTTTCCGAAAGATCCCGTCTAGACTGGCGCTTTTCTCCGGCAAAGCCCCGAGCTGGAAAAAAGCGGCAGCCATGTTTATACAAATGAAGTGGGGGATATTTAAATCCCCAGCTTCATTTGCAATTCCAACTTGTCTCATCTGCATCCCTTTTCCGGAAAAGGGGTGCAGTGTAGACACAGCCCAGAAGTCTGAACAAAGATGTCGGCTGGATGGCCTGATACATTCCACATCCTAATGGCATAAAAAACACCAAAGGGTACTTACAGTGAGTACTAAGTGCTCTTTTCAGTTTCATTTAGCATGGACTTTCTATTGACAATTTCTTTCCCCCTTTTTCCTTCTCTCCCCTAAGCCTCCCTCTGCTACTTATTTGAAAACTGGGTCTCTTAAATTCCATTCATCTGAAGAAGTGGATTGTGCCCACAAAAGCTCATGATACTATCTACATTTTTGTTAGTCTCTAAGGTGTTGCAAGTCTATTCATTGTAGTTAAACAGAAGTGCTAGTTGCATTTTTGTGTTAATCCACCACAGAGTTTCATGAGAAACCTTAAGTCATCTTAAATATTTTATTTCTCCAATTAAGAGTTAGTCCTATCTAAACTATGGCCAGGCGTATGCAAAGATTTACACATTTACTTAACTTTATGTACTGCAAGTAATCACTTTTACTTGGCAATACATACAGTTAGGCACAGGCATAATTGTTTGCAAGATCAGGAACTACATTTCCTTGATCTGGGTGTATAACAATTATGTATGTAAGTATTGTTCTTATAACCAATGACTGCTACCTTCTGTCCTCCTCAAAATCACATAATTGCACTAATAAAACAAATAAAATAAATAACAGGAGAACTGCAGTATTTTTTGTGTTAGGTTAGTTGGATTGACTTGATATGGTGAACATTCTATTCTAGATCTTCAGAAACCATTTGCAGTGAACAATTCATTCAATGAGTTATATTCCTTTATTTTTCCTGAATTTGTCACTTTAAATTTAATCTATAACTTGAAAGTATTCAAATGTATGTGAATAATTTTCAGCCTATGAATTATTTACTGACATTATCTACCCAGGTTTTCATTAGTGCTTTGACATAGGCATGGGTAGTAGGTGTGCAGGGGTGCCACAGTGTAGCCAGACAGACTAACCCCATATCATCCATCTTATTTGCCTCTCTGAAGCACAGGGCAGAGAAGGAGCAATAATATCAGCATAGTCTATGCTGGCTCATCTAATCCTGAGGAGCAAAAAAAAAAAAAAAACAAACAGATATGTGGATAGAGAGCAGTTAAGTCAATAAGCTGGCCTCGAGGCTGCGGCTGGCACCTATGTTGATTCGAACACACACACAGTCCCTGGGAGAGGAATTTCCCACTGAGAAAACAATGTCCCGTACTTCCAATTTAATCATCTCAATTCTCTCTTACAAGTGTAAATTAAGTTCACAACTCCCTTGTAAGAACTGGTCTCACAGCAGACAGACCAGCATCAATTGGCATTACAGACAAGAAAGAGAAATACGTGACCCCATGGGTATATAAGATGGGCCCAGCACACACTCACTTTGAGTGTCATTCTACCCTCTACCTGCTGGTCGGGTTAGGTGTTTGACCTCCCGAGGTTCTATGGGGACGCCCACCTCGTATTTTCGTCTTTCCTAGGAATTGAGGGACCGGCCCTGGCCTGACATGCTGGAGTCGAGAGGCACAGAAGGGGGTAAAAATTGTACCTGGATGTGGTCCTCTGTCTTAAGTGTACACATAGAAAGAGTAAGCTGTTACTTGGTACCATTATTTCTATTTTTCTATCTTTATCTTTTTTGTAACCATTTTTAAGATCTATATTTTGCTAGTAGTTAAGAAATAGAACAATAGCCATTGCAACCATATGATTTATAAGCTTCTTTAATAAACCTGTAACTGTTTAAGTTTTAACCTGACTCCTTCAGTTGCTGTAACAGAACCAGGCACAATTTAAAAGAACTTCAGCCGGTCTTAAGGGACAGATATAGGGAGCCCTGACCGTCGGCTGGCACACAGCATCCCAGGATTTGGACCAGATGTCTCCACCGCTGGCCCCTCGCCTGGGGGTCCTGGTCACCAGCCTCTCTGCTACCCAGGATCCCTGCTGCCAGCCCTGGGGCTTTGCTGCTGGTCCTACCCATGGGCCTCAGCTGTGACCACAGCCTTGAGATTGAGGGATGCATAGAGGAGTAAAGGGGGAGGCAAAGCTTAACACTCCCACCCTAAAAATTGTTCCAGCGCCACTACATTTTGGTCACATTATATTGTTTTTGTTCCGAATAAGTGAAAATGTTATAAAGGGTATATGTTAGTATCTTAGTATGAGATCTAGGACTTCGATTTTCTCAGGAAAATTAGTGAATGAGGTTTGGAATACCTACAAGCCTCGCCTGAAACAACACTACTAGACAATATATTTTAATACTGGCTCAGGGTAAACTTAAAATTAATGTTTTTTTTGTGGTAATCCAACAAAATAATTGTACGTGGTGTCAATTGTAAAGAGGATGCATGAACTATTTAATTGCATCTGTGCCAGGGTTTTAGCATGATCATAGTTCTGAAGGATGTAATTACATACTCTTGCCTTCTCCTTTAAATATTAGTGTAAGAGAGTTAGCCAACACAGGGACTCCTTGGAGTCTGCAATTTTACAGCTTCTTTGTGCTACCAGAGAAGCTCACAGAAGCTGTAGCTGGGTGGATCAGGCCCACAGCCACAAACACTATAATTTTAGTCAATCAGTATGGAGTAAATTAAAAGGAAATGACATCACTGTGATATACAACACATATATAAGGTATTTTTAACAGCCAACATATTAAAGGTTGCAATTCCTGTTTGTAGTCACATTGTGGAGCTATGTTTTACATTGGAAACACAGGCTTAGGGAGTATGCATTATGTTTTGAGAATTGTGCTTGGATTTTGTTTATTGAGGCTTAATTGTTGGTTCCCATTTTAATGAGTTGGTATTAGGCTTAGGTTAGTAAACTTAACTTTGTGCAGTCCTGTTTTTTGACTTTGACCAACATTTGTTTCTACTTGTAGCCTGAATCATTTGATGTATGACTGATGTATTTCTAATAGGGATTTAAAATCCTGTTTAATTGGTTCACTGGTCAATCAGAGAAGCCCTGTCTGCAATGTGGCCTGTCCTGCTGCAGACAGAGACTGCTCTGGATGACCAGAGCAGCTCCTGTCTGCGGTGGGCTCCGTGATGCTGGAGCAGCACCCTGCCTGCTCCAGTCCCCACTGGTTAACTGGAACTGGTAAGCATCAGCCATTAAGGGTGATGCTTACCAGTTAACCTTTCACCTCCCTAATTTTCAGTAGCCTTGTTGTGACACCTGTTGCCTTGCTGCAAAGAGCTTTCAATCCATAGAGATGAGACGTCGAAAAGGTAGTGGAGAATCAGACACAGAGAAATGAAGTGATCTGCTCAAAGTCAGTGGCAGAGCCAGGAACAGAACTGGGATCTCCTGATTCCCAGTCCAGAGCTCTTTCTACTCCACAGCGTCTTTTTTTTTTTGAAGATCCATCCTACATTGAACTTCTGGTTGACATTTCCACTTCCTTTTTTTCTCTTATAAATTTATTAGAGTGAACAGGTTACCTCTGATATGGGACCTTGATGTCATCTTTATGATGTTCTTCAGCAAACTAAGCCCTACATACAGTCTTCAGCTAGGTAGCACTAAAGTTTTGAACACTCTTATTACCGGCTTTGTGTTGAAGAGATTGCCGACAAAATAACAGGCAAGAGGCTGGCTTACTCTTTTTAGTTTACTGAAAGTATTTTTATGTAGGTGTTGCAACCCTGAACAGCCATTTTTCTCACTGGTTTAGAAATTGCAAAGAAAATACATTAACCAAGAGATGGTAGAAAGATCAAGTGCTACTGACATTTCCACTTTCAAAATCTTTCTTCTAAACATTTCTTCTTACAACAGCATGTTAAAAAGGGGGGGGGGTATTGTGATCTAGGAACATGTTGATGCCAACTGGCAGGAGGCCCAGAGGGCACAAGGTTTTTAGAAGGCTCTTTTGGGTTAGATATATGCATAATAGTTCACCAAAGATTAGCAGGTGGGGTCTCTGACAGTCAAGAGCCCATTGGTTGTCATTATCATAATTGGTTGTCATAATCATAGTATGTTTGAGTAATACTTAAGGAGTTATATATCTAAACTAAAAATTACATTCTTAAGGTTAGGAGTTAAGAAAGTTCACCAAGAAGTGACACACTTTGGGCAAGTTCCTTTCAGACAGGAAGCAACAGATCCTTATCTCTGTGCCTGGTCATGAGAGTACTATGTATTGTCTGCCTCACAATGGATGCTTATTTGCATATTGACCCAAATACCAGTTGAAAGATTGCAAAATCCACAAATGAAATTTTACATGAAAACACAATCAGAAGGGAAGTGTTCTATTTATGACTAAAATTAAAGGATTCGTCTGGAGTATCAGGGAATGTAAAGAAATGCAGGATCCTTCACCCAAGAAGGCACATAGACAGCATGTTGTTTCTCATGAAATTGAGGTCACAGCCAAACCTGGCTGTATCGTGCTTGTGAGGAAAACTGTATGAGTCATGAGAGTATCTTGTTAGCATGCATTCTGAGCCTAGACTTAATTATGATTTTATTATACACGTAGCCATTTGTTTCGATAAATTTACTTGCTATTGCTTTGAATATCTGTTTTGTTAAAGAAACCTATTTTTGATTTCACTATTGTCATAATCAGGAGTGCTGACCAGCACCCGATGACTAAGGGGTTAACTTATGTACCTTGCCAATCACAATGCATTTAGGAAATTCAAACCGGAAAAGAGGGGTTTTTCTCTCTTTCTTCTTTGTTTGAGATTCAGAGCAGTTTCTCCCAGGGATTGAGGGAGATGGGAAACACTTCTCTCTCCAAGAACAGACTTCTTAAAATGTGTAAGCAGGGAAAAGTTTTAGATAGTCCATCAGGGTTTATTGTTTTCCTTGTTTGGAGTTTTGGAAATAATGTCTGAGCTTGCTAATTGTTTTTTTCTCTTTTGTAACTAAGCCCTCAGCCCAGGGGCGTTCCCTGAGCATCTATATCAATGGTGGCTCTTTCCATCTAGCCAAATTACTATGCTTGCAACTGTAGTTTTGTTTTGATAATAAAATATTGTTTTGGTTTTTTAATGAACTGGTATTGGTGGATTGTTGTGTCCTTACGACTTAATGCCTAGATACAATGGCAGAGTCCATTGTTGTCTGTGGATTCCCTCTGTTTTTTCCCACTCCAAGCAAAACAGATGTTGGGGCAGGGTGGAGAGCTTTACCTTAGGGAGGGGATTTCCTAAGTGATCTCTTCCCTGATTCTCTTGGAATTACTTGGGTGGTGGCAGAGGGTCCTCCTAAATCTGAGTATTAGGATTTTGTGGGGGGAAGTTTTTATACCAGAGCCTGTAGAGGCAAGGTTTTGGAGTGATCTTGTGGGCCCCCAACTTCTGCATTCGCCGTACCAGAGTGGGGAACAGCTTTGACAACCATAAGCATCTGAGTTGGAATTTGTAAGCTGGGATGTGCTGTTTCTTTGGAAGCAGTAGATCTATGAACAGTGTAAGTGTCCAATGAAACAGAGAATGGAAACTCCAGAGAGATGTTCAGGTCTTGGAGGTTGGAATGTGCCTATTGTTAACTTGAAGAGAGATGGCAGAGCTTCTGCAGGCCTAATCAGGAGTGCTTATGCTGCCTGTGGCCGGTGGAGTTGGGGAGCTGATCCATCAAAGGCATAGACAAGGCTTTATTGCCAGATGGGCAGGTGGTAATAAGAATCCTAAACCCTGGAGACCTCCTGGAATTGTCCCAGATCAGGCCCGCACACAGGAATTTCTGTGGGGGTGTGTGCTTTTTTTGTAAATGTGGACCACAAGGATGTGAATGCACCCTCCATGGTCCCTCAAGTAAACAGGAAAATCAGCCCCAGTCTTTCCCTGGCTGGTCAGAGCATGGCGGAGGGAGGCTCGGGCAGTGCGCTGCTCCCACCTTCCCCTTGCCGACAGAGCATGCTTACTTGAGGGACCATAGAGGTGCTTTCGCACCCTCCCCCTGAGTATGGGCCTGCAGATATAATAGGGCAAGCACATAACAAGAGTGTTATAGTTCAAGCCATCCAATTCCTTGCTGCGGCTGGGATAACATGATCTCCTAATAGTAGTTCTAGCTACATGAATTGGTGAAGGAACATGCTGGTGGTGTAATTTTCTTTCAGTGGTTGAGCAACGGAGATAAAATAAAGTAGAGATGAAAGGACGAATCAATTTAGGTCACATAAGAACTGCATCATTCCAACCCCCCTCCTAAACCTAAATGTGTGGTTTTTCTCCCCTTTTTGAAGGTGAGGGTGAAATCCTTTGTACTTTTAAGGCCTATCCATGACTAGAATTAAAGTGCTGAAATACCACCCAAGACCCTCATCCTGCAATCAGATTAATGTGGGTTCAGATTCATTTATGCAGAACTCATAGCAGGCTCTGGGCCCAAGTGTCTCTGCTTTGCCCCATCTCAAATCTCTTTCTTCCTGTTAGCTCTGCAGGGGTGTGGAAACAGACAGGAAAGGGCTAAAAGGTGTGGAACATGTGCATGTTCTACCAGACTCAAGTGCTTGGCACAAAAGAAGGAAGTAAGCCGTGGAAGTCTGGGTGGGAATTGACTACTAGGCTAATATAAAGAAAGAGAGAAGACTGGCCTCCCATTTGCACCCTAAAAAGAACAACTTTTATTTGAAGGATGGCGGATAAAGTTTGAGGAGGATACTAGGGTATGTCTACACTACAGCGCTAATTCGAACTAACTTAGTTCGAATTAGTTAATTCGAACTAAGCTAATTCGAACTAACGCATCCAGACTAAAAAACTAGTTCGAATTAGCGTTTTGCTAATTCGAACTAGCATGTCCACATTAAGTGGACCCTGAACCGGGGTTAAGGATGGCCGGAAGCAATGCCGGCAGGGCATCAGATGAGGACTTAGAGTGTGGAGCTGCTGTCTCAGACTAGCCGAGGGCTGTGCTTAAAGGGACCCGACCCCCACCCCGGACAGACAGTTCTCAGGGGTGCCCTGCTTGCAAAGCAGTCCTGGCTTGGAGTGCTCTGAGTGCCCACACTCGGCACATCACAGCACTCGGCCATCAGCCCGGCTGCACTTGCCGCAGGCTGCCATCTGGGGAGAGAGGGCAATTGGGGGGCTGCAGGAGAGGTTCCACCCCCAGAAGCACGCAGAGCCAGCCCAGTCCTCCCCATCGGGGGCTCGTACCCCATTCCTCCCTCACCTCCTTCCACTTACCACTCCCTAGCCCCCCTTCCTGATGTACAAAATATAGGACAATTGTGTTCAAAAATAGAATCTCTCTTTATTGAACAAAACTGGGGGAGACTGGGAAAAGGAGGTGGGAGAGGGGAAGAGAGAGGATGGGAGAGGGGAGGGCAACTACAATGATCAGAGGTTTGGAACAGGTCCCATATGAAGAGAGGCTAAAGAGACTGGGACTTCTCAGTTTAGAAAAGAGGAGACTGAGGGGGGACACGATAGAGGTCTATAAAAGCATGAATGAGGTGGAGAGGGTGCATATAGAAAAGTTCTTCATTAGTTCCCATAATAGAAGGGCTAGAGGACACCAAAGGAAAGGAATGGGTAGCAGGCTTCAAACTAGTAACAGAAAGTTGTTCTTCACAAAGCAAAGAGTCAACCTGTGGAACTCCTTGCTGCAGGAGGCTGTGAAGGCTAGAACTAGAACAGAGTTTAAAGAGAAGTGAGATAATGTGATGCAGGTTGGGTCCATGGAGTGCTATTAGCCAGGGGGTAAGAGTGGTGTCCCTGCCCAAAGTTTGTGGAAGGCTGGAGAGGGATGGCACGAGACAAATGGCTTGGTCACTGTCTTCGGTCCATCCCCTCCAGGGTCCCTAGGGTTGGCCGCTGTCAGCAGACAGGCTACTGGGCTAGATGGACCTTTGGTCTGACCCAGTACGGCCATTGTAAGCTCAGGGCTCAGGGTCGGGGGTCTCAGTGGACCACCTTGATTTTCATGCACACCTGCTCCTGGGTGGCCAGGCTGGCAGCTCTCATGCCTTAGACGGCCACTTTCCTGTGCCTAGTGCGGAGGTCGTGGATGAGGTCCATGATGTCCGCACTAGACCAGGAGGGTGCCCGCCTTTTGCGGTCCCGGACAAGCTCCCGGGAGCCACCAGCCTGGTCCTGGGAAGAGGGGGAGGGCTGGGGGGCATTGGGTGGCTGGCTCGAGCCGTTCCAGGTGCAGGGTCTGCTAGCTGGGTGCTGGCAGGCTTTCACCTGGCACAGGCACCGTAGCCAGTCCGTGCCCCTTTAAGGGGTCCGGGGCCGGGAGGAGGGCATACGAGTTTCCCTGGTGTTGGACAGAGTGGCCACCAGGGAAAGCTGGGGAGGGCTAGCCTCCCACTAGTTCGAATTAAGGGGCTACACACCCCTTAATTCGAACTAGTAAGTTCGAACTAGGCTTAGTCCTCGTAGAATGAGGTTTACCTAGTTCGAACTAAGCACTCCGCTAGTTCGAATTAAATTCGAACTAGTGGAGCGCTTGTGTAGTGCCTATCAAAGTTAATTCGAACTAACGTCCGTTAGTTCGAATTAACTTTGTAGTGTAGACATACCCCTATAGTTATCTCATATCATAAGCCCCTGCTGACGGTATGGCTGTTTCTTTGTCAGGCTAGTCTACTGCAAACAACTGAGGGCTAGTTTGTTTTCATTTGGGCGTAGTCTGCTCACACGTTGTCAGCCAAAATGGTCAGGGCAGTTTGTGCGTGTGTGTTACACCCAAGTCTTCAACTGCTGAGACGCAAAGTCTCGTTGCAGTGGGCAGCCTAGGAAAATAGTTTAACGTCTGTGACTTTACTGCTAGGACTGGGGTCCCATCGCAGAGGGCAGCCAACAGGCTCTCAGATGCCCCGAGTTTATAGGAAGAGCTTATTACACCTCAGATTTTAGCTGCTAGGATACAGAAATCCCTTCGCAGCGGGCAGCCTGGGGAGGCTGAGAGGTGCCCCAACAGATCTGTCCCCGGAAGCGACACGATCCAAAATGCCGAAGCTCTTCCTATACCTGTCCCTTTTGACCGGCTGAAGTTCTTTTGTTTGTGTTCGGTTTGGGTACAGCAGCATGGGTTCAAGTCAGAAGCTTGACACGCACTGGCTTGTTTATAGGAGAAAGAAAGAGAAAAGACATAAAGAAACTTGGTTCAGTATATATATATTTATAAGTGAATGAGGGCACCCCACTTATTCCCAAAGTTTATAGCTAAATCACCTTACCAAAGGCAGTTTACAATAGAAATGAAGCAGCTTGACTTAAGAAAACTATAATAAAGTAACTAAACTTACAACAGAGTGACAATTAAAGTGTACACATAAAGAAAACACATTGCAGGTACAATTCTCACCCCTGCGTTCCAGACTTGGCGTGGCCAGTGTCTTTCTCTCAATCCCTCGGGAAGAAGTAGGGCGAGGTTGGGCGTCCCACGGACCTTGGGAGACAATCAATACCTGCCAGCAGGTGTAGGTGATTGGAGCTCAAAGGGGGTGGGCTACTAAACCCCTCTTTATACCCCTTGGGTCATGTAGGCTTCTTCCTGGTCTCAAGTGGCCAATTAGGAAAAATGGCTTTGAATGCCAAGTTTCCCACGAAAGGTGCAAAGCATAATTCACACCTGGGAAAATGCAGACAATGGACACCTCTGGTATGTGATGGGCGAAGATTCCTCTCCTGAGACAGTGCAGGCGTGTCAATTACTGATACTAGCCATCATGGTGATGGGAGGCCTCCCAGTCGTCAGCTAGCCCATTTACTGTCTGGTTTCTGTTTATGGTAGAGTCAGGGACAGGCACCACACCTGCGTTCCCAGGGCATCGAAGGCTGACTGCCTTTCTCTTGCTCTCTGGGGGGGGGGGGGGGAAACAAGATGGGGTTCATGTCTGGCTACACACCTCCAACATGTCTAGTGTCCACCCAGATACCTGCTCAGTTAAAACACTCTCACCTCACCTTCCACTCATGTATTTTGTTTTAATACACCCACTCTAAGAACATTCCTAACCCAGTCTCCTAATTCTAAATAGAAGATGGAATTTTTCTGCAGCAATGTCATCCCTAACGAACTATTCCATGGTGCCATACAGCATGGGGTCAGAATGGAGGAACTTTATTTTTGAAACATAATTTAATGAATATGTATAAAGGGTTTTGAGGTTCATTTCCTGTTTCACAGCTCTGCCATTATTACAACACTACACTTTTAGGTCACTGTCGACATGCCGGTCTTCAGGCTGGTGTAATCCTGTAGCTTCTTTTTGTGCCATGAAATGATGTCTGAAAAAGGTAATGAAAAGATAATGTCATTAGAGGAGGCTTTGGAAAAAATTGATAAATTAACAGCAATAAGTCACCAGGACCAGGTGATAACTGAAGGAACTCAAATATTAGGGATGTTAGCTATCATGTATTTGAATAGTTGTGTAACCATATGAAATTTTATCAGTTACATGACTATTTGATAGACCCCAGGGGCAGGGCTCTACTCCTGGGGAGCCCCCTGCCACCCTGTATTGCTGCGCCTCTATCAGAGGCAGCAGCATAGGGTGGCAGGCAGGAGCCAGTCTGTGAAGGGAGCCAATTCAAAAACCAGCTCCCCACACAGACCGGCTGCCTGCCACCCTGCACTGCTGCCTCTCATATAGAGGCAGCAGTGCGGGTGGCAGCAGCACCTGTCTGTAGGGTGCAAACAGAGAACAACATTCTTCGCTCTCAAGAACCTAAATTTTTAAAAAGGACACCATAGGTGATCTTGGTAATTATAGGCCAGTAAGCGTGACTTCAAACTAGCTACAGGCATAAAGGGAAACAAGAAGACCTTTTATAAATACATTAGAAGCAAGAGGAAGACCAAGGACAGGGTAGGCCCACTGCTCAGTGAGGAGGGAGAAGCAGTAACAGGAAACTTGGAAATGGCGGAGATGCTCAATGACTTCTTTGTTTCGGTCTTCACCGAGAAGTCTGGAGGTGTGCCTAACGTAGTGAATTCAAGCAGAGAGAGGGTAAGTTTAGAAGATAGGATACACAAAGAACAAGTTAAAAATCACTTAGGAAAGTTAGATGTCAGCAAGTCACCAGGTCCTGATGAAATGCATCCCAGGATACTCAAGGAGCTGATAGAGGAGGCATCTGAGCCTTTAGCTATGATCTTTGAAAAATCATGGAAGACAGGGGAGATTCCAGAAGACTGGAAAAGGGCAAATATTGTGCCCATCTATAAAAAGGGGAATAAGAACAACCCAGGAAACTACAGACCGGTCAGTTTAACGTCTGTCCCAGGGAAGATAATGGAGCAGGTAATTAAGGAAATCATATGCAAACACTTGGAAGGTAATAAAGTGATAGGGAATAGCCAGCATGGGTTTGTGAAGAACAAGTCATGCCAAACTAATCTGATAGCTTTCTTTGATAGGATAACGAGCCTTGTGGATAAGGGAGAAGCGGTGGATGTCATATACCTAGACTTTAGTAAGGCATTTGATACAGTCTCGCATGATATTCTTATTGACAAACTAGGCAAATATAACTTAGATAGGGTCACGGTAAGGTGGGTGCATAATTGGCTGGATAACCGTAGTCAGAGAGTTGTTGTTAACGCTGCTAAATCCTGCTGGAAAGGGATAACAAGTGGAGTTCCGCAAGGGTCTGTTTTGGGACCCATACTGTTCAATATCTTCATCAATGATGTAGATATTGGGATAGAGAGTACGCTTATTAAGTTTGCAAATGATACCAAACTGGGTGGGGTTGCAACTTCTTGGAGGATAGGGACATAATTCAAAATGACCTTAGCAAGTTAGAGAAATGGTCAGAGGTAAACAGGATGAAGTTTAATAAAGAGAAATGCAAAGTGCTCCACCTAGGAAGGAAAAATCAGTTCCATACATACAAGATGGGAAGCGACTGTCTAGGAAGGAGCATGGCGGAAAGGGATCTAGGGGTCATAGTGGACCACAAGTTGAATATGAGTCAACAGTGTGATGCTGTTGCAAAAAAAGCAAATATGATTCTAGGTTGTATCAACAGGTGTGTTGTAAGCAAAACTCGTGAAGTCATTCTGCCGCTCTACTCTGCACTAGTTAGGCCTCAGCTGGAGTACTGTATCCAGTTCTGGGCGCCACATTTCAAGAAAGATGTGGAGAAATTGGAAAGGGTACAGAGAAGAGCAACAAGAATGATTAAAGGTCTAGAGAACATGACCTATGAAGCCAGGCTTCATGAACTGGGCTTGTTTAGTTTGGAAAAAAGAAGATTAAGGGGGGACATGATAGCGGTTTTCAAATATCTAAAAGGGTGTCACAAGGAGGAAGGAGAAAATTTGTTCCTCTTGGTTTCTGAGGACAGGACAAGGAGTAATGGGCTTAAAGTGCAGCAAGGGAGGTTTAGATTGGACATTAGGAAAAAATTCCTAACTGTCAGGGTGGTCAAATATTGGAATAAATTGCCAAGGGAGGTGGTGGAATCTCCCTCTCTGGAGATATTTAAGAAAAGGTTAGATAGACATCTGTCAGGGATGGTGTAGACGGAGCTTGGTCCTGCCTTGAGGGCGGGGGGGCTGGACTCAATGACCTCTCAAGGTCCCTTCCAGTCCTATGATTCTATGAGCACTAGGCAAACTGGTTGAAATTATAGTAAAGAACGATGTTAGCAGACACATAGATGATCATAATTAGTTTGGAAGAGTCAACATGGCTTTGTAAAGGGCAATCATACCTCGCCAGTTTACTAAAATTCTTTGAGGAGGTCAACATACATGTGGGCAAGGGGAATCCAGTGGATATGGTATACTTAGATTTTCAGAAAGCCTTAGACAAGGTTCCTCATCAAAGGCTCAGCAAAGTAAGCTGTCATGGATTAACAGGGAAAGTCCTCTCATAAACTAATTACTGGTTAAGATAGGAAACAAAGAGTATAAATGAAGTCAAAATGGAGAGAAATAAATAATTGTGTCTCCCAGGGGTAAGTTCTGGGACCAGTCCTATTCAACATTCACAAATGATCTGAAAAAAAAGGGGTGTGGCAAAATTTACAGTTGATACAAAACTACTCAAAATAGTTAAGTCCCAGGCAAAGAACTAAAAAAGGATCTCTCAGAACTGGGTAATGGAAAGCAAAATGGTAGATGAAATTTAATGTTGATAAATGCAAAGCAATGCACATTGGAAAACATCCCAACTCTACATATAAAATAATGAGGTCTAAATTGGCTGTTACATCTCAGGAGAGAGATCTTGGAGTCATTGTGTATAGTTCTCTGAAAACAACCACTCAATGTGTAGCAGCACTCAAAAAAGTGAACAGAATGTTGGCAATCATTAAGAAAGGAATAGATAATAAGACAGACAATTGCATATTGCCTTTACATAAATAATGCATAGTACACCCACATCTTGAATACTGCAGGCAGAAGTCGTTGCTCCATTTAAAAAAAAAATTTGGAATTGGAAAAGATTCAGAAAAGGGCAACAAAAATGATTAGGAGTAGGAATGGCTTCCATATGAGGCGAGATTAATAAGACTTGGTCTTTTCAACTTGGAAAAGAGATAACTAAGGGTATGTCTACACTACCCTCCTAATTCGAAGTAGCAGGGTAATGTAGGCATACCGCACTTGCAAATGAAGCCCGGGATTTGAATTTCCCGGGCTTCATTTGCATGAAGCCGGCCGGCACCATTTTTAAATGCCGGCAGTTCGAACCCCGTGCCGCGCGGCTACACGCGGCACGGAGTAGCTGGTTCGGATTAGGCTTTCTAATCCGAACTAGCTGTACTCCTCATTCCACGAGGAGTACAGCTAGTTTGGATTAGGAAGCCTAATCTGAACCAGCTACTCCGAGCCACGTGTAGCCCCGCGGCACGGGGTTCGAACTGCCGGCATTTAAAAATGGCGCCGGCCGGCTTCATGCAAATGAAGCCCGGGAAATTCAAATCCCGGGCTTCATTTGCAAGTGCGGTATGCCTACATTACCCTCCTACTTCGAATTAGGAGGGTAGTGTAGACATACCCTAAGTGGGGATATGATTGAGGTTGATTCATTCATGACTGGTGTAAATAAAGTAAATAAAGTAAGAAGAGTTATTTATTCCTCATAACACAAGAATTAGGGGTCACTGAATGAAATAGGCAGTAGATCTAAACACAAACATACGGAAGTATTTCTTTGTACAGTCAACCTATGAAACTCTTTTCCAGAGGATGCTATGAAGGCTAAGACTATAACAGGGATCAAAAAGGAAGTAGATAAATTCATGGAGGATAGTTCCAACAGTGGCTGTTAACCAGGAAGAGCGAGGATGATGTTCCTAGCCTCTTTTTGTCAGAAGCTGGAAATGAGAGACGGGGGATGGATCACCTGATGATAGCCTGTTCTGTTTATTCTCCAGGAGGCAGCTGGCACTGGCCACCGTTGGAAGACAGGATACTACTGGGCTAGATTGACCTTTGGTCTGACCCTATATGGTCATTCTTACGTAAATGATTTGAGTGAAAAGCTCACTGTAGGCACTGGCTGCAGTGACTACTGACACAGCCTCGCAGAAGAATGAGTGCTGAGAATGACTTCATGATTCTGAATGCTAACGCTGACTATTTCCCTCCCCCCCCCCCCCCGATAGTGAAGCAATAATATCCAGAGAAAGGAAATTGCTTTTGTAATGGGTTAACCAGTTGAGATCCTTATTCCATCCTGAGTTGATAGTGTTGAATTTGCAAATGAATTCCAGTTCAGCTGTCTCCTTTTGTAACCAGTTTTTAAAATTCATTTATAAATTCTTTGTAAAAGGATCCTAAAGATTTAAAATGCTGTGAATGATCCACTTCTACCGTGACTTGATTAGCTTCATTAACACAAGCAACTTCTCCCTTATATATACTCCTGTTTCTGTAACTTCCACTCTGATTCATCTGATGAAATGGGTCTTACCCATGAAAGCTTATGCCCTAATAAATCTGTTAGTCTCTAAGGTGCCACAGGACTCCTTGTTGTTTTTGCAGATAGAAACTAACACAGACGTCCCTCTGAGGCTTAGCATCATTACATTAGCTTGCTGTGTCTTAGACTTCACTGGGTTGGGACTCTGCCATCTTCCTCATCTTCCTCTCTCTCCAAGGATTTTACTTCCACGGCCTTTCCCCATCTAGACCATTAATACAGAGAAAGCCGATCTTTTCCATCCATTGTTCCACGTTTGCCCCATCCCTCCACTAGTGAATATAAAGGTGAAACTGATCTTTCTGAAGATTGGTTTCTCTCTACTTCAGACACACCTTTATCTCCTTCATATTCTGGTTTTATTAACTGTTCAGACAGTACGCTGTCATTTATCAATGTCATGTGTTGTTCATTTTTGTAGCTTGTGTGTTTTGTGTACATAATTATTTTAGAAGTGTAATTTGGAATATTCCCTTACTGTATGCTCTATCAATCTTACTGTCTTGGGGCTGTGCTCTGCTGCTATAAACACGAACTTTTCCTACAGCAGCAGGCAAAAGGGTTGTAGTGTGTGATAGCCTGGGGACTGTCAGATGAAATAGTATCCAGAGGAGATTAAACAGGGCTAATATTTGGGGATTGGAGCTGAAGAATGAGCATGTAGGCTAGTTATAAGCCTGATTGCCAGTACATGTATTCTAAAACTGAAAATCCAGTCTTTCTGAAGGCAGCCATTAGTAGTTGAATGTTGTTCTGTTGTCCTCAAGAGTATGTGAAAGTAAGTTAATGCCTTCTTCCATATTTAAGGTAAATCTAGCAGTTAGCACACTTGTTTGACATTGAATGGGATGGCTGGTTAATTTACTGCCCCTTAACTGCAAGTTTTACAATGTTCTAGAAAGAGTGTTTCTGACAGTGAAAATGCTCTGCCTTTAGTACAGTGACTCCCTGAGGTAGAGTGGGGATGGAGCACTGTATGCAGAAAATAAAGCGCTCAGAGTTATGTGTGTACGCATGCAAAAGCACTTGCAAGAAGTTTGTACAGCATTTAGAGCAGGTTGAAGGTTGTGGAAAAGGGATGTCTGAGAGGGAGTGTGTGACTTTCAAATACCTAAATGATTTAGGAGTACATGGCACTTAGGAATGTTGGAAAATCTGATCCACTCTCAAAAATGCATTGATCAGCAGCTGTTCTGCTTATACTGAACATATATCAGAGTATTTTGTGGTAGCAATGTTCTGGGTGTGCATTGAAATAACTAGCTACATGACCAAACGTCATCTTGAACAGGTTACTATACTCTTATTCTATAGGACCTTTTTCGGAAGGTCCAGAGAAGGTGGAACAAAAAATGTTACAGTGGCCCTACATGTTTGTTGTCTTTTCATTCCCTCTCTTTGTCTTGTGATCTGGTGGCTGGATCTTCACGGCTACCTACAAGGGGAACATGAGCTGTGATTTCTATTTACTATTAGAATTTCAGAGAAGTAATGTCTGGTGTTGCCTATATATCCATGTGTAGTATATGGGCTATCTCACATTACATTGAGGAAACTTTGCAATAGCCAGGGCTGATGCACAAGTCTGTCATGTGCAAGAGGTCAGCTGACAAACAGAATCTAGTTTTCCTTTAACCACAAGTGAGGAAGCAAGTAACTTCACCAATTAGGCTGCATTTGAATTGGGATAACTTGCTATGTGCAGCATATTAATTATAGGTTGACACACGGTCTGATTTTCTTCAAGCTTGTAATACATGGACTTTCTTCCACAGAAATGCAGAACAGAATTTACCTGTCAAATGTTATTTTTTTATGAACGACGTAAACACTCCACAGTATGGTCACGGTGTCCTTGTGTTCCAGAAGCCATACTTTATGATTGATGCCTGCTTTGATCTTAGTCTTTTTCTCAAAGACTGCCTTGAGAGTATCTTGTCTTGCTCTTGATGACCTAAGGAAGCAGCATAGGTCCTTTCTATACTACATAATAGAGATGTTAGCGAGTAGCTATTTACATGAGTAACCCGTAAGCCTGGGCACACTGGTTAATCGTGAGGGTTATATGGTATCAGTGGCAGCAAGTGGGGGTGGGGTGGGGAAGGCAGGAGTTGGTGCTGGTGCTGGTGCTGGTGCTGGTAGGGAGCTGACTTTTAAGTTAGTTCCCCACGTGTGCTAGCTCCTGCAGAGCTGCCTGCCCCCACCTCCCACAGAAGTTAAGCTGACTCCCTGTGAGCACTGACTCTCACTTGCCCCCCACCCCTGCATGGTTTTTAAAGGTGTAACCGCTAAAAAAATCCTGTGGTTACACGCTTAATACACAGCTTTTGTTGATAAAACAGTGGAGGTGTACAGTGCTCCTTTTGTTTATGAAACTTTCCTGCTTGGCTGACAAAATAAAGCCATTTCAACAGGAGGCATAAAGCTTTTTTGTGGCTGCCTTTTATCTACAAAGTGCCGGTGTAGATGCTATACTTGGTTTTGTTGCTGTAAACGGTCTCCACAGAGTGTCCCACAATGCGTATCCTGACCACTCTTGTTAGCAATTTGAACTGCCCTGCAGCTATAACCATCCACCTCTCCCTCTTTAAAGGCCTGGGGATTTTTGAAATGTTGCTTGTGTGGAGAGCTCAAATTGCATTTTCCCAGCTCTCCTGCTTAGACCACTGTGGAGCTTTTGAATCTGAGAATACAGGACAAGAAGCTTTCCAGTTCCAGCTCCGCTTCAGCCATAGGAATTTTGATATTTATGAATACCCCTGCAGCACATTAGAGACTGCCTAACAAAAAATGTAGATGGTATCATGAGCTTTCATGGGCACAACCCATTTCTTTAGATTGCAAAATAAATAGCAGAGAAAGAGAGGAATGGGGAGGGAACGAGAAGGGGAAAAAATGGGGGAAAATGGTCAGTGTCCATGCTAAATGAAACTGATATAAACTACTTTTTATTTGATTCTTGTGTCCTGGAAGGTAACAAGAAGTCTGTATGTAACAGAAGCTTTGTGTGTGTCTGCCTAGCCTTGGAGATCAGCTGTCAGAGATACAGTTTGTTTTCCTGTGCTTTTTGCTGCTTTTTTCAAGCTCTCTTGTAGCAAAAGAGCTTGGGGTACTACGGAGAAGGAATTTTAAGAGTTCCTTCCTGTTTTTTTCAGGGTTAAATCACTTGATGGTGGTAGCTTCCCCCCAAAGTTGGTAAATCTATGAGACTGGGTTTTTTTTGTAAATAGAGCCTATAGAGGCAAGGTATTTAAGGTACCTTGCAGGCCCCTATCTTCTGCACTTGGCGTGCCAGAGTGGGTATCAGTCCTGACACAGCACAGGTCTCATCCTTTTCACACAGGGATGGCAGGTGCACAGTAAACAGGACCATTGACAAAATGCTGCAAAAAAAGAGTGTAGTGTGAACATGCAATAGTGATGTAATTGTGACACTTCGATAGTCAACCTAAATTTTCTTGAGAAATCTCTGTAGTGCAGAAAAGGCCTTGTCATCTCAGCTATTACAGGGTGAAAACAGGGATTCTCACAGAATTATTTTGTTCCTTACCTTGTCCTGGAACTAAAATTAATTACCTTGTTTTGGAAAACTTTTAGAATGTAATTTCTTTGAATTCTAATCTGAGTTGTTCCCATCTCTTTGTAAATAATAGTGTGTTCAAACTATTTTAATTCTTCTCCCTTCTTTTAAGAGATTAAAGAAACTAAAAATGGCAGCTCTTTGTGTAGACTAAATGCTTGAATGGTCTTTCTATTGCTTTTGTATTAAATGGGCTCCTTCAAAGAACTATGAGCAACACTTTTATGCTTTCTTCAGATTCATAATGAAGTCTGTGGAGCAGGAATGCCTCAATTTCAGTTCTTCAAAATTGGCTGGCTTTTTTGAGAGCAGCATTTGGCCTGGCCTGGTGTTGGCAGCTAACATCAGGTGGCAAGGTGGGGTGTTTCCTTAAAAAAATGAAATCCTTATTTCATAAAATGTGCACACAAATATAAACCAAAACTTTGGCCTTTTGAGCCTGTGCCCCTTCAAGCTGACCAAGAAAGATCCATGTATACAAGATGTCAATAAAAGCATATGCTCTATTTTGAGAGCTATTGCAAAACCTTTTGTTGTTATTACAGTGTTGGTATTTAGAGATTGGAAGTCTTCTGTTATGATTGTAGCAGAGAAGGTGGATCCCTGATGTGTAATAGTTTCATTCAATTAGTGAGTAAACAAATGGTCTTGTGAAATGATTGCATGACTCTACCATAGAACCTTAGAGTTACAAACACCAGAGTTGCAAAGTAATTAGTCAACCACACACCTCATTTAAAACCAGAAGTATACAATCAGGCAGCAGCAGACTAAAGCTAGTGCAGTACTTCGTTAAATGTAAATTACTGAAAAAATCAAGGGAAGCAACATTTTTATGCATAGTAAATTTCAAAGCTGTCTTACATCAACATTCAGTTATGAAAGAATAATCATGTTTTGTTCAGTTACAACCTCCATTTCTGAGGTTTGTAACTCTGAGAGTCTTCTACATGGGTAAATTGTGCCAGGCATTGTGTTAGAATTAATCAAAAAAGGACAATTACTGTACTCTAGTCTGCTTAATAAAATTGCCTACTACTAGATGTCAAATATCTGTAGTGCTGCTGATACCTTGGCATGGTGCTGCAGTAATGGTAGAATTTGTGCTTTCGAGAGGCATGGGAAAGTATGTTATCTACAACACAGCAAGCAAACTATATCAGTCAACTAATTTCTATAGAAAAGTCATAGAAAACAAAACTGAATGTATTGGTATTTTGTATCCAAAGAGCTTTCAAGTCTTTGCTCTTCTATGAATTGGGAGAATGGGTTCACTTTAGGAATCTAGAGCAGGAATCGGCAACCTATGGTTAGTGAGCCAAATGTAGCTCGCTAGGGAGGCAGATGTGGCTCTTCTGGAGCCCCAACTCAGCCCCCCCAACAAGGAACCCATGTGGGTGCTACAGCCTTACAGCCCCTCTCTTCCCCCTCCCCCCCCCCGCAATATTGGAACATGAGTGCCGGCATGGGACTGCAGGGGGACCA
Organism: Pelodiscus sinensis; assembly: GCF_052426305.1. NCBI lineage: Eukaryota > Metazoa > Chordata > Testudines > Trionychidae > Pelodiscus > Pelodiscus sinensis. The sequence continues at coordinate 30,600,747 of NC_143059.1, read as the reverse complement.
GGGAGAGAAAGGCCTGAGCCACCCCGCTGGATCAAGTGTGCAGGGAACAAGTGGAACTAAAATTGATTCCATGTACTCTGCCATTTTCCCTCTCCTGGGACTCTTCTTCCGGGACACACTTCCTGGAGGCTTCCCCTGTGAATCCTCCCTGGAGGCTTCCTCCCGGTGACTGGGAGCAGGAGGATGCTGTAATGCAGCATGAAAACAAGTAAGTGCTCCCCCACCCTCTCATGCCCAGACCCCACACCTTAACTTCCTCAATCACCCTCCCTCCCTCCCTCCCCCGGCCAGACAGCCTGCCCCTCCCCTGCATCCAGACACCTTACTCCCAGCCTGCTCCTGCACCCTACCTCCCATCCTGAGCTGAGGGGGACTTACAGAATCCACTAACCTTGGAACCTCTGAAAAGGAAATCTGGCCTGAGGCCTTGAACCTCAGTCCTCCCTGTATCTCCCACCATGGGGCTGGAGCACCTGGGAATTGAGGTGTTTCAGTTGGGGGGGGGGCACATCAGTGAGGGTTGTGGGTTTGGGGTTTCCCCCTCACTTGTATGGTTCCTGACTGATTTTTTGTTCTGTGGGTCAATGACCCCTGACTCAAAAAAGGTTCCCCGCTTCTGCCATAAAGACAATGTTGAAATCTTTTGTGTTGAACATAATATTTTACTTTATTTAAAAATGAAGCCTGGCCAACAAGTCCCCATCTGGCTGTAGCATCATAACACTCCTGAACCCTCCTCCCCACACCAACTATGAGCCCATCATACACTTGAACCCCCTGCCCTTAGTCCCTAATACCCGCCAAATCCTCAAACTCCTGCATCCTCACATCCAGTGCTTTTTTTGTGACGGTACTGCCTGGTACGCAGTACCAGCACCTTCAGTCAGAGCTCAACAATTTTTCCCCTGGAGTACCGGCATCTTTTTTTTTTAAACAAAAAAAGCACTGCTCACATCCCCAGTCCCCTACCATAACACTCCTGCACCCCCTACACACTCCAAATCCCATCACAGTTTCCTGCATCCTCACATCCCTGGGCCCCTACCATAAGATTGACAGAAGACAGCCTGAATGCCTGCATGAAGCTGGATTTGACCAGTTATAATGTAAACATCAAAGAAATGTGTGAAAAGATGCAGTAACTGAAGTCCCATTAAATAAAGTCTGTATGTTTCATTTATGCTATTATTAATCATTGTGTCAATTATCAATAATATTAAGTTGTATGTTTTCAGTTTTCAGTCATGCAAATGGGCATTGTTATACTGGCGCTTTGTTGACCACTTATTCTGAATTTTGATGTAGTTTGGCTCTTTGGTTTGTAAAGGTTGCCAACCCCTGATCTAGAGGTAAAATCAATAGCTCTTAAGTCAGTCAAGAGGGTTAGTTTCATATTGGTAAGATCTGCTGCCTAGAAACACATTAATTTTTTTTAAAGACTTGGGATAAAATTTTCATAACTGCACAATGGATGCTGCTCCCTTGTCCCATTTCCCAAAGATAATTAGGAGTTATTAAAATGCTACCAAGTCTTTTGAATGAAGATGTGGAATAACTGGTCTATTTTAAGAATGGAGAGAGGTGAAGAGTAGTGTCTCATCAGTGTCTGTACTGGGACCAGTCTTGTTCAAGATATTCACATGATCTGGAGAAAAGGGTAAACAAAACTTGCAAATGATCCAAAACTGATCAAGATAGTTAAGTCCACAGCAGACTGCAAAGAACTTCATAAGGATCTCACAAAACTGTGTGAGTGGGGAAAATGGCAGATGGAATTCAGTATTGATAAATGCAAAGTTATGAAGATTGGAAACCATAATCTCATCATTTTACAATTGAGATCTAAATTAGCTGTTACTGCTGAATATAGAGAACTTGGAGTCATTGTGGATAGTTTTCTGAAAACATCCACTCAATGTGTAGCAGCAGTTAAAAAAGCGAGCAGAATATTGGGAATGATTAAGAAAGCGATACAGAAGACAGAAAGTATCATATTGCCTCTGTACAAATGCATGGTGTGCCCACATCTTAAATACTGCATGCAGATGAGGTTGCCTCATCTAAAAAAAAAGATGTACTGGAACTAGAAAAGGTTAAAAAAAGGGTAACAAAAGTGATTAGGGGTATGGAAAGGCTGCCATATGAGGAGAGCTTAATAAGATTAGGACTTTCCATCTTGGCAACAGTGTTCCCTCTAATCTTTTCCATCCACGTGCAGATTTTTTCCATCATTGTGCAGAATAAATTTTGTGTGTATTGAGGCATGTGTAAATGTTCACCACCCAGAGAAACACAAACTTAGCTGTGGGAGCTCTGCTAATCAGCTGGGCGGCACTAGAATCTCTCCTGAGCAGTTACACAAGCAGCCAGCTTACAGGGAACTCTGCTTGGGAAAGAGATCATTTAGGAGGGTAATGTAAGAGAGGTCTATAAAATCATGACTAGTGAGGAGAAGGTAAATAAGAAAGTCTTGTTTACTTTTCATAACACAAAAGTTAGGTGTCACCAAATGAAATTAATAAGAAGCTATTTTAAAACAATTAAAAGGAAGTATTTCTTCACACAGTGCAGTCAACCTGTGGAATTCTTTGCCAGAAGATGTTGTGAAGGTCAAGATTATAAAAGGGTTCAAAAAAAGAGCTAGATAAATTCATGGAGTATAGGTCCATCAATGGCTATTAGCCAGGATGGATAAGTATGGTGTCCCTAGCCTGTTTGTCAGGGATGGAAATGGGCCAGGATGGGTAGGAATGGTGTTCAGAGCCTGTCTGTCAGAAGCTGGGAATGGGTGACAGGGGAGGGATCACTTGATAATTACCTTTTCTATTAATTCTCTCAGAAGCATCTTGTATTAGCCACTGACTGAAAGAATACTGGTCTAGATGGACCTTTAGTCTGACCCAGTCTTGCTGTTCTTGTGTGCCACCTAGAAACTCACCTATTAACATAAAGCTGAATCATATTTTCACAAGTGACTTGGTCTTTGTCCCTTGGGTACCTTTGAAAACTTTACCTCTGAGAAATGTATGTATTTGTAAATGGAGTTTAGTAAATTTGGCATATGCAGCATTTTGCCTGCAATTCAGAGTAAATGGTGTTGCTTTGCAATTGGAGAGCATTTGTTTATCACTGGCAATCAGTATTTAACTTTCTAGCTGGGACAACTGTTAAGGGCAGGCAGCTTTCTGGAGTTTGACTTCGTGATCAAAATCTTTGGTTTGCATGTGAAGTCTTGATCCGATCTTTATTTTGCCCTTGGGTTCCCTTGGGCACTTCATATAATTACATTCTTTAGGACTTGCTTAACATAGGCCCCTGTCTGTCTCACTTTTAATGTTTTTTCCCCTTTGTAAATGAGAACTTGGAATTCTTCTGTTTTATTCTTACTGCTCTGTTTATTCAACCTCCAATATATTTTTATGCTAGACCTATAATAAGCCTTTGCATAGCTAGTCATCCTGATTTGTTGGAGCTCACCCAGCATCTACACACTAAATCCAACAATGAAAATAAGACTAAAGTCTTACAACACATAAGAGGAGAGAACAGTCAGAGGCAGAGAACAAGAGAGACTAAGGTGCACCATTGCCTCAGTCTCCCACAATAGCAGGGAAATGAGTGAGAGAGACACCCAGGTAATTCTGCCAAGTAACCTGCACTAACATACTTTAGAGCAGAGGTCAGCAACCCCTGGCATATGTGCCACAAGCTGCATGTGAGCTGATTTCCCATGACACACGGGACGGGAGCTCAGCTCTGCCCCTCCCCTCGGGGCAGCCAGGAGCTCATGCTGAGGCTCTAGCCTCAGCCATGTAGCTGCAGACTGGAACACTAGCTCTGGCTTCCTGCTGGGAGGGAGGGATGGGAGAGGCACATGTGTGTGTCCTCCTGGGGTTGCCCCTGTCCAGCCTGGGTGTGCAGCTCCTGGGAGTTCAGGGGTTAACCCCTGCTCCTGCGTTACAGGCTTCCTGCTTCAGGAAGGGGCGGGGCTGGGCAGCCACCCACATGTTGCGCATGGGGGCCTGGGCTGCTCCCCACAGTCAGTGTGCTGGGGCAGGAAGCCCCTTCCCCAGTGACCTGCTGCCCGTGGCTGGGCTAAGGCCAGCCCAGGCCAGCCCTGGAGCTGCAGGCAAAGGGCTGTTTTGGGCTGAAGAGATTGTGCTCCCCCACCTCTCTGCGCCCCAGTGCTGCTGCCCTGCTGAGTGCGCTGGGGACACAAGAATGTGGGGGTAGGGTTGCTAGATGGTTTCAACAAAAATACCGGACACACTTGACATTACATCACAATCTACATTACATCTTATTAGAAAATACCGGACATTTATATTTTCTCATTTATATTTTCTTGATTTGTTTCCTGAACAGAAAGCTCAAATACTGGACTGTCTGGTTCAAAACCAGACACCTGGCAACCCTATGTGGGGGCGGGAGAGGGGTGAAGGATGATGTGGGGGCAGGTTAGGAGGGGTTGCAACTGAAGAGGATGGGTAATGCCGGGGATCAGATTGGAGGCATCATGGGGCTGAGGGGAATGAGGCCAGAGCAGAGAGATGTGAGGGGGATACAATTTTACTTTGCAGAAGCTGCACTTTTCTTTATTCTTCTCTTCTTTGCCTCCCTCCCCAACTAGCTATTTGGCTGCATTCTCACCCTCTCACCTTTTCTGCATTACTCCCCCAGCCCCCTTCCGCTCCCAAACGTCCTCATACCCACACCCTCTTCTGCCGCCAAACTCCCTTCTAGACTCTGTCCTGCACCCCACCTCCCACCCAGATCCTACATCTCTATTCTACTCACTGGCAGCCCTGTCCCACACATTGAACCCCTCATTTTAGTTCCCACCTCAGAGGCTAAGATGGTTTACAAAATCCACTAACTCTGGAACCCCAGAAAAGTAAATCTGGCCTATGAGATGACCAGAACCTAAGTCCTTCCTGTCCCTTCCCCTCACCCTGCGTAGCTGGAACGCAGAGGAGTGAGGTGTTTCAGTTGGGAGGCCACATCAGTGAAGGTTGGGGTTTTTTGGAGATTTTCACATCTCACTTGTGTGATCCCCAGCTGATTTCTCTGTGGGTCAGTGACCCCCAACCCAAAAAAGGTTTCCCACCCCCTGCCATAAAGAAAACTTTGAAACCTTTTGTACTGGGCATATTTTACTTATGTTTATTTAAAATGAAGTTTGATAAACAGAAAGTTAAAATGCTTGATCTGTTTAATAATTTAAATTAAACAGTTCTCCCTAACTGCAGCCCTAGCAAAATGGCTCAAGTGTAATTATGTAATTAACAGTGAGTTTCCATTAGCAAGTGGTAAATCAGCTCAAAGATTTGCATTGAGCCAGGGTGTTCACAGGGGGCCCGGTGGAGAGAGCTCTTCCCCGGAGAGCAGCACCACCGAGGCAGAAGAGTTAAATCTTAGCAAGCTTCTTCGGAAAGGCTGCTGATCCCTGCTTTAGAGGAAGGTGAACTATTTCTCAAGGTCACTCAGGTTGACCTGGGGACAATTCCTTCCCCACACCAGGCAGAGGAATGAGTGAGCAGGAACCAGCCTAGCAAGCCCTAGAGCAGGCATGCGAACTGGCGTTTGGCGCGCCGCCAGCGCATTTTTATACAGGAATAAAGCGCGGCCCCATGGCCGCTCGGAGCACGTGCCGACTGCAAATCACAGTCGGCCGGGCCGCGCTCCGCCCAGTGTCTGCTCACGTTCGGATGGGCCGCTGAGCGCTCTGCGCACGCGCTCACAGCCGGCCGGGCCGCTCAGCGCTGGGCGTTCTGCGCACGCGCTCACATCCAGCCCGGCCACTCTGCGCACAGCGCTCACAGCTGCTCGCTGAGCTCGCGCCGCCGCAGCGCGCCTGAGGAGGAAATGAGCGGCGACTCCGGGACCCAGGTACTAGGTGTGGGGGAGGTATTGGGGTGGGGGTGCCTGGCTCTGGGGGAGGGGGGAGGTATTGGGGTGGGGGTGCCTGGCTCTGGGGGAGGGGGGAGGTATTGGGGTGGGGGTGCCTGGCTCTGGGGGAGGGGGGAGGTATTGGGGTGGGGGCGCCTGGCTCTGGGGGAGGGGGGAGGTATTGGGGTGGGGGTGCCTGGCTCTGGGGGAGGGGGGAGGTATTGGGGTGGGGGTGCCTGGCTCTGGGGGAGGGGGGAGGTATTGGGGTGGGGGCGCCTGGCTCTGGGGGAGGTATTGGGGTGGGGGTGCCTGGCTCTGGGGGAGGGGGGAGGTATTAGGTCTGGGGTGCCTGGCTCTGGCCAGCATCTGGTCCCCTCACCTTTGCCCGGTATCACCAATCTAGTCCCTTGGTGTAAGCTTCATGTTGGGGGGGAGGAGAGCACTGTCCTCCCCAATTGCCTACTATGGGCACAGCCACTGGGGCTGGCAATTGGAGGAGGGCTGGAGCTGGGCTCTGACAGAGGCCACTCTCTGCCAAACCTGCAGTGACAAGGGCAGCTGGAGATGGGAGGTACCACAGTGGAGGGAGGATAGGATAGTGGGAGACCCTCAGCAGGGAGAGGTGTGTATATATACTCACAATTGTGAGGAGTAAGGGAAACCAATGGGAGCGTTTGCTCCCATTGGCCTTTTGCTATGAGGATGGAGCCAAGCTTGGTGTAAGATAAGTTGACTCCTGCTACGAACTTTACATAACTGGAGTTGTATACCTTAACCCAACCTTCCGGGTCTAGTGTAGACTTGGCCTTAATCGACCATAGTAATCTGATCGACCCACACAACCAGAGGAGACAGGTCGGGGGGAGGAGGAGGAGGATCCTGTGGGCTGCTGGTTATGTGACACTCTCCACCCCAAGGAAGGACTGAGACATACCTGTCTGTTCCCTGCCCTTGCTCTGTCCCCATTCCACTTCTTCCCCAAACCCAGGCAAGTGGAGCTGGCAGCAGGGGTCTGTCTGCCTCACCCCACAGTGGCAGAGGAAGTGGAGCAAAGCTCTTACTCCCTGCTCCCCCCTTGCTGCCTCTGACACAGTAGTAGATTAAATAAGGCTAGGCTTATCGGTTAATCAACTAATGATTACTTGTTCACATCCCTAGTCTGGACCATGGATATTGCTGGATCAGAGTGCTCTGGTGGTTGGGAACATGGCTTTGACCTCCTCGGGTCTGGCAGACTCCCTGGTTTGGGACTGCTCAGGTCCCAAGGATACTGGACCAGGGAAGTCCAACCTGTACTTCACTGGCAAAGCATTCCTACTATGGATGCTGCTTATACAATACAACTTGAATCAATTTGGAGTGCAATGTTTAACAAGCATACAACATTCACTAGATAAAAATGAGTGCAGGCTAAGTAAAGTTTGTGTTAGCCATAATGTCTATTGACACATTGAAAAATGGAACTGAGTATTTGAACACTTTCTTCAATATTTTGAGGTATTGAATTATAAATGGGTGCTAAGATGAGACAACTGAAGTATTTTGTATACACCAATCCAGAAAATGTGCTGAAATGGTCATTCTAACAATCTCCTTGTGCTGTCACATGCTTTTAGATGTAGATAGCTGTATACAATTTGGTCTCTAGAAATAGATCTAAACATACCCTTAATTACATAATGAGCATAAGATTTCTTTTGGTACTTAAAAAAAAATCTATACTGCCATTAAAACGTAGTCTTAGTCTTCACATGATTTTGTGATCCTCCTGGGGGAATTCTTTTTCCTTATGAGATCTTATTTTTAGCTCTTCCTATAAGTCAATTTAATGCTAGTGAATGTTGCCGTTTTGATCATGGAGACTTGCATTTTAGTTATGCACTCTGGCAGCAAATCAAGATTCTTCATATTAGCAATTGTATGGTCTGTTAATTTGCTGTACAGGGACCCACTAAAGTTTTAAACTTCATTGCCAGGATAGTAATTTTCTGGCATAACAACCATGTCCACTTTGGTTAACTTGTGTGTGTGTGTGTGTATATATATATATATATATATATATATATATATATATGGTGATGGACTTTTGCTGTGTCTCTCTGTCATTTCTTTTGAGGTGTAAGATGGTAACAATTGTTCCATGTTTGTAAAGGTAGGACTGCTATACCTAGAACGAATTAAATCAACTAATGGATTTAAAATATAAAGTCATCAGGAGATTGTCCCAGTTTTTATTGATAAAAGCACTGCAGTTGCCCAGGCTTCTGAATAAATACATAAATAAAAATAATGCAAGTACTGAAGATGTAAATATTTGAATGTTTATTTCCAATATTTGTGTCATTCTTAGCATAGTACTTTGCGAATTTGTCATCCTGCCCCACCTCTCAGCCAACCAGCACTAGACAGGGGCAGAGATTCCTCCAGAGCGGAGGAGCTGTTTGCTATGCAGTGGGAGGGCCACATGGAGCTCTGCACTGCAGCCTTAGAGCAGCCATGACCTGGACAGCAGAGCTCAGCTGGTGGCTGGGAGGCAACGCAGGGCTAGATGAGGAAGGCGGAGCAGGCACTGGGGGACTCTGGGAGTGGGACTATCAATGGGGAGCGCTAAGGTGCGGGGAACTCTTAGAGGCAGGGGGTTGACAATAAATGTTACTGGTCTGCCAGAAGTTTGTGAATGGGCTTGCTGGACTTCAGTATAAAAAAGGTTGGGAACCACTGGCTTAGGGAATTGTTTCAATCAATTAGAAACATGAGCACACTGATAAGGTCTTAGGAGTTTTTTTGCCTTAAGTCAAAGTCCCTCAATCACAGAAGCTGATTCATGCCATCTTGTGTTTCTCCCATAACATACAAATCAGGGTGAAATAGGTTTGTATTTTTTTCCACAAGGTTTTGTAGGTACATAAATGTTGATTTAATTTCTCTTCAGGCCACTGAGCTTGCCCCTCCTTTAAAGTGAGTGATGGAGGAGAAGAAAAGAAGGTCGATTGACTTCTGTAATGCTAAAAATATCTTCCCTTTAAGCATGTGTGGTCAATAGTTCCATTGCTGAGTCTTGCTGAAAGAAGCAGCAGAAATAAAATAAATGCGACCTGTCTGAAAAAGATTACAATGGAGAAAGGATGTTAAATATCGATTAATTGAATAGTCGAGTAACCTCATGAATATTGGTTAGTCTACTATTCTGTAGTTTCCGGGGACGGGACCAGCAGCCAGTGTACTCTGACCTCGCTCCTGAGGAGACCCCTGTCACCCTGCACTGTTGCCTCTGCATCAGAGGCAGCAGCTCAGGGGGGCAGCAGCCACTGTCTGGGGGAGGGGTGTCTGAGCTCCTTGACCTGGCACAAGCTAGTACTGAGCTGGGCTGCCTGTCCACCTGGCTCCTAATACACTTTAAATGCAGAGCTGCAGTAAGGGTAGGTCCTGGACCCATCGCAAGCCAAGACTGACCCAGGCTTTTGGCCATCCTGCTAAAAATTTACTGGGGGCAGGGAGGGAGGGAAATGCATGTAGTCTAGAGCATTAACCTATAAGGTTTCGCTTATCGGTTAATTGACTACACTATTACATCCCTACAATGGAGAGGATTGTTATCTCTTGTATTTGGGCAGAGGACTGTGGTTTGTAGGATTTAATCAGTGCATCTCTGTGCTAGTGTCCTGAAAATAGCAAATGGTGCAGTTGTATCTGAAGTATGAGCCTGAATAAAATTAAAATTCGACTTACGGGCAAGGATACGATTTAGTCATGTATTCCATAACTTTACCAGACCTTTGTGACTTCTTTTGGCATCTGCTGTGAGCGGCTGGAGCTGTGCACACCTTGCACTCTGCTCTTTGGCTTTGGTAGAGGCCTTGCACACTCTGCTACTCCCCCTTGTGGCTGAGGCTGGTGGAGAAAGGGCTGTGGCCGTCCCCTTCCTCTCATGACTGTGGAGCTCTAGCTATCAGCCTCTTTCCCCCTCCTCCCACGTTATATTTAGTGAAGTCTTAGACAGGTCAGCAGCTTCTGTGAATTTTTATCTGTTGCTGGTGACCTGTCTATGATGTGTGCTAAAAATAACCATGACAAAATGTTAATCTTAGTTTTTTGTGTACAATGGAATGAAAAACACACAGAATCATTGTTCAGGACTTGTGCCAACTGCCTCCTTGATATAGCTCTATTCAGAAGAAAGTGAGAAGTGTGTGTGACTCATTAAGTGCTGCAGACTGCAAAGAGTTAAATGAGCTGTATGGATCAAGCTATTCAGATTTGTTAGGAAAGGGTATAGAACTATGGTAAGCTTGAAAACAGCATCGTTATACTGATTCAAACAATCCATTCCAATTGGAATGAATTAGTATGGACTCTCTTTTTTATATTGTTTTGGTTTTATCCTATTCAACTCTAAAATGAGAGATGCATTCTAATTTACTGATTACTTTTGAGCAGGGAAATTCAATCTTTGTGTATATTTTAAAAAGTTTGTGTCTGCCCAGCCATCTATGGGTCTGTTTGTTCGAGAACTCCTTCTAAATGGTAAGAGCTAGGACCACCAAATGTGATATGCAGCTTTCTCTTCTTTTAGCTTAAAGCAAGGTCAGGATTTGATTGTGCCAGGAGTATGGGATGTACCTGGACTGGGATTGTTTTCCATAACATGGAAAGGGAGGGTCTGATAGAAGGGACAGTTATATTGCAGTGACCCCAGGGGGTGGCCGATGGAAGAGAGCAGCCAGCTGGGGCCAGGACTCTCCTTGTTGCTGGCAACTGGCCTAAGTAAGTGGGCCCCTCTGTCCTAATTGCCTCCCCACCCAAACTCTGGGCCACAGCACCAGATGAGGGAGAGGGAGCCCTGCTAGCCAGCAACACCATCATCCTAGAGAAGCTGCGGGCCAGGACCAGGCAATGGAATATCCCTGTCCCCAGACAAGCTGGAGGCCAGAGCCAGCCAGTGAAGACTCCCTGCCCCCTCCCAAAGGAGTTCCATTGGGGGTGAGCTGCATAGTCCCTCCCCCCAAGCACTGCTTGGGCTAGGGCCAAGTGATGCAGCCCTCCCCTTGCCCACCCCGAGGATCATGGCCATGGCCAGCTCATGTAGCTCCAGTCCCCTTTCCTGATGAACACTATCCACTTCTCATCCCCACCCCCTTGGAGAAGCACTGCGGAGGCTGGACACTGCAGCCTCCCTCCTCCAGAGGAGCTGGGGAGGGGGCGGCTGCTCCAACACTGTTCTCATGGCCAGTGGGCAGCCCTGATGAGCCTCCCAGCCCTCTGCCCTGATTCCTGCACCTCCACTCCCTACGCGGAAGGAGCCAAGTAACGCCAGGTACATTTTCTAGTGTACTGTCAATTGACATGTTTAAAATGCCCAACACTTTACCATCCAAGAAACTCCAAATTAATAAATAAGGCATGAATTGTTGTTTTACTCCATTCCCTCCCTCCCCATCCTGATTTCCATCTGTCTTGGTTTTGGTCTCCTTTCACAGTTCCCCTGACTAAACCAGCATTTCCTTCCTGAACTGAAATCACTTTTTAAAAATAGTAAACCCAAGGGCTACGTCTAGACTGGCATGATTTTCCGCAAATGCTTTTAACGGAAAAGTTTTCCATTAAAAGCATTTGTGGAAAAGAGCATCTAGATTGGCACGGACGCTTTTCCGCAAAAGCATTTTTTGCGGAAAAGCATCCATGCCAATCACAACGCGCTTTTCCACAAAAAAGCCCCGATTGCCATTTTCGCGATCGGGGCTTTTTTGCGCAAAACAAATCTGAGCTGTCTACACTGGCCCTTTTGTGCAAAAGCTTTTGCCCGAATGGGAGCAGCATAGTATTTCCGCAAGAAGCACTGATTTCAGACAGTAGGAAGTCAGTGTTCTTGCGGGAATTCAAGCAGCCAGTGTAGATAGCTGGCAAGTTTTTCCACAAAAGCAGCTGATTTTGCGGAAAAACTTACCAGTCTAGACACAGCCAAGGAAAATGGCTGAGGAGTAGGGGAAAATCCTTTTCCACCCTATTCCTTCTGCCCTCCTCTGCTGCTGAATCCTTGCTATCTCACTGTTTTCTGTGCAGAGTGTTTTTGGGCCACTAGTTCTAGAAATGGAAGCAAATCTTATGTGTGTGAGGATTAATCGCATCAATATTTATTAAGTATTAATAGTTGATAAAATTAGAACTGGAAGTGTAGCTCTGTAAACACGGTCTTGTAACTACACAGTGGAGTTTCTGCAGCGAAGTACCACACTAGGCATTCAGTTGTTTATAAATTATGTGAAGTACATGGAGAGTTAAACAGTAAGTCAGAGCATGGGCATGGCTATGGTAAAGTGGACCAGAGGCCTTTGTAGCATTTGTGTGTATGCTGTAGCCATGCTACCACTGAGAGTGAACTCATTGGTATAGTACCCTTTCAATGCTTAGGGCATATCTTCACTACAGCCGTATGCGACAACCCCTCTAATATTTACCATCCATATGCACAGTGAATTTTTCTGTGCATCGAGGCATGTGCACCACCAATAGAAACACAGCCTAGCTATGTGAGGTCTGCTAATCAGCTGGGCAGCATATGAATTTTTCCTGAGTGGCTGCACAAGTACACAATTCACAGGGAACACTGGCCCTAAGTAGATCTTTTATTAAGTTAACTTACAGCCAATGACTGAAATGTGTGTGGGGAAGATGGTTCTGAGAACCTGGGCTTTAGCTCCTTGCTGGAGCCCACCTGGGTTCCTTGGCTCCCTGAGTGGGAAGCCTTGGAGCAGCAGCCTGACTGGAGCTGGGGAGCTGGGCTGTAGCTGTTCTGCGTTACCAATTTCATGCTGGAGCCATGAAATTGACAATACAGTTGATGTAAGTAAGTGCCTGTACAAACACTGCATTGCGTTGTTGAAATGAGCCCTATGAAGAAATGGATTGTTGCACTGTTGAAATGAGCCCTACGCTGAAGTGAGCCCTACAACTCTTATGGAGATAGGAGTTATGATGCTGATGTGGTAGGACACTTACAACTGTGGACTAAGGCTGTAGTATGTACACTGACATAATTAGGTCAACATAAGGCATCTGTGTAACTTGGACTTATTGGTTAATCTTAATGATAGAGAGGCAGCAGTATGGAGGGGAGCAGGTATGTGCAGGAAGCCGGCTTTCAAGATCTATTGGCTCTCGCAGAGTCACTTGGCCCCCGTTAGTGCTTGTGGGGACCTGGCTTAAAAACTGGCTTCTGCCTTGCCCCCCCCCCCCCATTGTAAACATGAACTGTTAAAAATATTTAGCGGTTCCATGTTTACAAAATACCCATTGATTAATGTTTTGTTAGTCTATAAAGTGCTACCAGACCATTTGTTGTTTTTTCCCTAATTAACTGTTACCCAGGAACAGCTCCCCCTCCCATTTAATCCGTTAACTGGTTAAACTTAATATTTAACCACTTAACTAATTAAACAGGATTTTATATCCCTAACCTGCACTGGGGCTGCGGTGCTCCGCTTCTTGCTGCCGTGGTGAGGCAGAGTGACTGGGCTGGCCTGGGAGATGGTGGCAGAGCAGAGGCTGCTGCATTGCTCCACATTGCCACAGCTTCTGCTACTGCAGTGACTGGGGGGTAAACTGACTCCCGCTGCCAACCTATTTCACCCTGGTAATCCCCATGGTCATATCCCTTGTGGGAGGAGACTTGAGGGAAGGGGTGGGATGGGGTAGAGCAGGTTCTGAACTTGGGGGAAGGGTACAGATACCCCCACCTTCCCAAGGGCTGCAGGCCAAAGTGTAGGACTGCTTGGGCTACTGATGGCCCACTGGCTGTGAATTTGACACCCCTAGTCTAGCACTTGCTTCTCCTGCGCTAATCAGGAGCACAATTGATGGCAACTGACGGCCTGTCCTAATTATGGGACACGTAGCTGTATTGCTAACCTCAAATGTTAAACAATCATGAGATGGACTTAAGGGATGTAAAAGCCACTCAGAATAATTAACCAATTAAACAATGTATTTAACCAGTTAAACACAGGCTGCAGGCTGGCAGGGGGCCTTCCGGTTAAGGAGCTAGCTGGCAAGCATGCTGGTAAGGTGTATGCTTGGACTTCAATATCACAAGAGTATGGAAAAATAATAATTTGGTTTTTTTTTTATTTGCCTTGATTTTGAGCCTTAGGGTGCATTGGGGTCATGTTTTGAAGCTTTCTCTACAGACAGAAGGCTAAAAACTTCCTTTTTCTTTAAGAATGAAGGCTGAAGTCAGAGGCAACTAATGAAGGAGAATGGGGGAGGATCATTGGCCACACCTCCCCCTCCTGCCCAGGGAAGGCCCAGAACAACCCCACTCCATACCTCCACCCTGCCTTTTCCCCCAGTTGAGGCAGCCTGGGGGGAATAATAGGGCTGGTGCTAGCAGCAGGAGTCCGCCCTACCCTCCCACCACCTGCAGTCACCAGCAGCTCCAGGGAAAGTGGACCAAGGTGGTGCCAGTTCACTTTGCTCCCTTCCTGCGAGTGAGTGCGCAGGTGGTCCCACCCAGCCCCCAGGAGAGACATGGCTGGAGAGTGGTATGAGCAAGGGCCTCCTAGTTCTGCTTCCCGTGCTGCTGCTGTGTGTGTGTAAGAGAACCCCTGCTGCCAGCCCTCCAGCTCCATTAGTCCCACTGCTGGCCTGTTGGCTGGCCCCTCCCACTCCCAACACTTGAATATTTTAAATAGAAAGGTGGGGTAAAAATATTTAAATAAACACTTGAGGTGGGGCGCACAGCCTCTCGTGTCCCCCATGCTTGGCCTTGGCTGAAATAATCATTTATCTCATTGGCCCCAGAAGTTGGGGCTTTAAGGAAAATCATAATTATTGTGAGTTTTATAATAAAATTATGACAGTTGGCAACACTGATTTTAGCTGCAATATACTGGGCTCCTTTCCAATAGGAGCACAGACTAGCTGGCAGTCAGTTTAATGTCTGCTTTAGGCAAGCTCTTTTTGAATGCCCATATTTGCAGTAATTTGAAGAGGTGTGGCTGACCTTTTGTAATGTGATGTTTTTTCTTTCTTTCCCCCTCCTCCCCCAGGATACCTTTGTTCCCTTTAAAGAAATTGTGCTGATGTATTTAGAAAAAGCCAGGAACATCGTGAATGGACAGTTTGCTGGGATTGAACCTTGGCAACTGATTGGCTCAACATTTGCTTCTACTCTGGTGGTGGTGTGGCTGCATGGTATCCTCTTCCAATCAGAGAGTGAGTACCTTGGCGCACATGTCTGGAGTTGGGGTTTTGTGACGGCTGGGCTTTTTTTCATATAAATATTTTTCTGTTTATAAACAGGCTTCTGGCATAAACCAGTGTGTGTCAGTAAAGTATTTGGCTATTATATTTAAGGTCAAGATTTGGCAAAGTTTTAATAGCTAAACCATTTCATATCATGGAGTGGTGGAACGCCATCTAGAACAGGGATGGACAATAATTTTTGATGGGGGACCACTTCAAGAATTTGGTATGCACTCTTCCATCATTAAAAGAGGAGGTGCAGGGTCTGTGTTGGAGATTGGGTGCAGAAGGGAGCTTGGGGTAGGAGATTGGGGTGCAGGAGGGGCTTGTAATCTGGTACAGGGAATTAGGGTACAGGGTCTGGGATATGGATGCAGAAGAGGAAGGTGAAGGGTGCAGAGTCTGTAAGGAGGTTGTGACTTGGGGCAGGGTATTGGGGTGCAGAAGCTGGGCTGAGATGTGTGCATGAACGATGGTGCAGATGATTGGGGAGGAGGGGATAAGGTACCAGGTACAGGATCTGGCTGGGAGACGCTTACCTTAGGCAGCTCCTGGCCAGCAGGACAGTCAGTCAGGCAGGTTCCTTGCCTACCATGTCTCCATGTGCTGCTTAAGGTGGTCAACTGCAGGGGCCATATGCTTCTCTGTGCATCACATGCCTGGGGGGCAGGGAAACTAGGGATGTAAGTGACTAGTTGACTATCCGATAAGCATATCGGATAGTCGACTAGTGATGAGACTAGTCGCTTCACCACCCCCTTCTCCCTCCCACTTTGCTGCCTCTATCAGACAGAGACAACAAGGGGGGAGCGGGAGCCAGCTTAAAAGCTAAACTACTAATGACTGACTAAACCATATTCTTAAATCGCTTTTGCTGGTAATCTGGGGCAGATTGAAATTTCATTCTTCAGTGTGTTAAATCTCTGCACATCAATCTCTTCTTCATTGTTTCTTTTAGCCAAGAATTCCTGCCATATACCAGCAGTACTAATCTTTAGGAGTTTTTTGGCTTATTAGATCAGAGCAGGCTGTTTAATTTTGTTTTTTGTTTCTCAGGTTTAACATCACGAAGCAAAAAATGGTTCTTCAAAGCTCTAAGAAAAATGCCTTTTGTTGGTACAATAGTAAGTATTTGAACAGCTTTCCTTAATATTCAGCCAGCACTGTCTCTCCTATTTGTATTGCAGTAACACCCAGGAGACTTTTGTGCTAGGTGCTGGCAAACCTGTTCTAGATGCTTACAGCCCAAGTAACTTTTCTGTAGCAGTATTGACTTCAGAAAAGGGAGATGACATTTTTGTTACCAGTAATCCCAAGTACCTGAGTTTCTGCAACTCCTTTGTGTATTATCAGACTTTCCCAAAATAGCTTTAGCTGGTGGATAAAGGCCATAGAGTTTACTATGGGTTATTTTTCTGAGCTAAGTTATCATTCTACTTGTGTTATCCACATCTGGTTATTGGTCTGCAGAAATATGATAACTGAACCTCGCGTTAAGCAAGATGCAGAGGTTATTCTCCTTGTCTTTGATTGGTTTAGAGCCTGCATTAGGATGGTTTGGACTCTTTAGAGAACAGAAGTGATGTAATAATTAAAACAAGAAATACAATAGAGGTTTGTTTTTTGGTGGGTTTTTTTATTGAAACTTAAACCTGCATATTACAAGATTCAGCAATTCTACTGCCATTCCTTGTAATTATATGTCAGGAATTCTTGGCATCAACAAGGATAGAGCTGCTTTTAAATGTATTTGGTAAATGACAGTACTGTATTTGGTGGCTATGAAATACAGTCTTTGTCCTGAAAACATCAATCACAATAGACAGACTACATAAAATGGGGTATTCAGGTGCCAGGTTGTTTCTATATGTAACAGACGAAAAACAGTAGTTTTCAACCTTTTTCATTTGCAGCCCCCTAAACATTTTTGAATGTTGGTGTGGAGACTTTTAAAAATCTTTAAACATAGTCTGTGACACTCCCTCTTCCCCCATAGGTTGAAAACCACTGGTTTAGCATGATAGAGTGCTTTCTCTCTCAGATCTTCCCTTAGCATTATTACTGATGTATGGAACTAGTTTAAAAGCACTATCCAGTTCAGATAAGCTACAAATACCTCCCTTTTTAAAGGAGTTGATGTCCTGACCAATACATTCTACCATTGTTTGACGTGGTTATCATAGCCAGTGAGTTTAGCAGCTGAATTCATAACTCCATATTATATTCCACTTGTCTGTTCTTTGCTTACTGTTAGAGCGCGCACACAGTAGTTCTGGACTCCCTACAACTGTTTCTTATTTTTACATGACCCATATTTTCAGGATAGTGCTACTGAGATGTTGGCCCATTTCAGAAGAACAGTTTAGTTTCTCATTTGCTTAGAGCTTCCACTGATGAGTAGAGTCTGACACATAAGCCTGTCATATTGCTTACAAGAGGCCTTGACTCCCAGGCATTCCAATGTTCAAAAGTCTCTGGTACTGATCAATATCTCAACAGCTATTGTAGATAATGCTTCTGGAAGCATTATCTGTGCTGCTATGAGAGCACTGTCTGTGCTGCTATGAGGGCAAATCTGGGCCTTCAAAGTGGGGGAGGAGTGAAAGTGTCATAATCTTATCTGTATGTTCAGATATGTTTCATTTGGTATCTCATTGTGCAACAGTGATATTTTTCAGGGTTTCTAAAAGTACAGCTGATTTCTGAAGCAAGATGGTCCAAAAGTTAATCCATTTTGAAACTATATCTGATATAAAATTAGTGATTGTATTATCATGGTCTTGAACACCATAAAAAGCCTGGGGGGACCCCGGGAACTTGTTTTACTACATTTGACAATATTATTTTCAAGGTTACAAATAGGCATTAAGGGATTAAATTAATATACACAGCATTTGACAGTATCTGTTCAAGGAGGTAACACACTTCAGTGTTGAGCTCAGTGTTCCAGTGACTAGCACTGAGTGTTCTGTGCAACATAAAATGTATGGACCCTATTGTTGAAGGCATTTTTTTCTTTGTAGATACAAAAGCAGTTTAACAAGGCCTTGGATGACGTAGCCTCTGGTTTGCCATTCCTGAAGGAAGGAAAAGGTTATATCAAAGCATTGCCAGCACAAGGCCTGAGCCAACCGGCCGTACTCGAGAAGATGAAAGAGTACAGCTCTATGGGTATGGCAGTGAGCTCATACTGGTATATTGCAAGCAGAGACATCATGTTTGTGAATTCCTGGAGGGTGCTTAACCCCCACTCTGCCCCAGACCCTGTGCCTTCCTGGTCTGCTTTTTCCCTCCTCTGATCGTGCCCTGCCCTCTCTCTTTGCTTTCTCACTAGGGCCTCCTGCATGCTGTTGAACAGCTGATCTGTGATGGATAGGAGGTGCTAGAAAGGCAGGGAAGAGCTGCTGGGTTTTTTCCCCAGGATGCTCCAGCCCCAGTGTATGCAGGTCTCTGTATGGCACCTGTGTATGCAGGTCTACTTCATAGGCCTAATATTAGAATTATGCTATATGTTTACACACCTATAAAAATAAAATTGACTCTGGTGACTGCTATGAATAGTTTAATTGAATACATGTCTTAGTATTCATCAACTGTTAGTCATTTACAGGACAGCATAAATTAATACCAATCCACATGTTTCTAATTAACTAATACTCAGACATCCCATAAACTCAGGTGGCCAGTATTAACTGGAGGTAATAGAAAAGTAATTTAGTTCCATTTTGTTCACATCGTGGTAGTGAAATATAATCCAGACCATTTGTGTTTGAGGGTAATGTTTTCAAAGGTAATTGGCAAGTTTTTATTGTGTTTCACTGACCTGTTGGAACAGTAACGAGGAAAGGATAAGGAAAGGTTACCTGGGGTGGCAGTGGGCAAATTTGACCAATTCTTGTCTTGGGAACCTTTTTCTAAAACAGATGCATCAATCTTCCCTCCTCTTCCACCTCCAGTTCTAAGGGAAATAAATCAGTGGCAGCAGTGTAGCTCTCACAAGCATCCCTGTAGTAACAAATCAGTGAGCATTCAGTGGGAGGGTGGAGCACTAATTGCCATTATTGAAAGAAGGAGATCTCTTTGTAGTTGGGGTGAGGGTTTGAATAGGGGCTCCAGGCTGGGGCAAGTAATTGGGGTGAGGGCTCTGGCAGGAGTTGTGGGCTCTGGAGTGAGGCTGGGAATGAAGGGTTTCAGGTGGAGGAGGGGGCTCCAGGTTGGTGGGTGGGGCCGAGTTATTTGGAATACAGGAGGGGATTATGCGTGGGGTCTAGGAAGGGATGAGGTCTCTGGAGTGTGCCTGGGGATTCAAGGGGGAGTCTAGGGATTCTGGGCTGGGGAGCAGGAGGGGATGTAGGTTCTGGACTGGGAGTGTAGGCTTTGGGACAGGACAGGGGATGAGGGCTTTTGAGTGTAGGAGGTGGCTCTGAGTTGCAGGGGCTCAGAGTGGAGTGGGGCTTGGGTTTACCTGGGTAGTGGTGCTAAGACAAGCTGCTTGCCTATACTTGAGCATAGTGCTGTGCCCTGGAAGTGACCAGCAGGTCCAGCTCCTGGAGCAGGAAGGGGCTTGAGGCACTTGACTCTCGCCTGCAAGTACCACCCCCTGAGTTTCTGTTGGCTTGAAGCTGTCCAATAGGAGAGAGGGTGTGCAGAACTGGTGCTCAGGCCTGGGGCACTCTGCCTATGAGTTTGACCTTCTGCTGGTTACTTCCCTGCTGGTCTGAGCACAGAGCTGTCTTGGCTATGGCAGCTCCATGCTCAGGTGGGGGAGAAGGGCTCCTCTTCTCCAACTGCAGCACTTTGGATCTTGGGTAGAGGCATCTTTCCCAGCTGCATCCCTGAGCCCCCTGTAGGACTTAATGGCCAGTGTGCAGGGATTAATAAGAAGCTGCATGGCCACATAGATGAGGGCAGTTGCAGACTCCTGATACTTTTTGTCCCAGAAAAGCAAGACAAATTTCCTTTTGATTGACACCTGTAACTTGGAAAATATTTGAGTCAGGTCTCATGCTTCAGAACTACTATCCCAGTGTTAGACTCTTGCCAGAAGCATGGTTTGTTTTGTTTTTGTACAGCAAAGTACAAAACAAATTGTTTACAGGGATTTCTTGCTTATCTCAGTCACTGAGACTTGCAGTGTGCTAGGTGCTAGAGTGTTTCCTTGGCTTAGATCCACATAGACAGCCTCTGAAACTTCACTGCTGAGTTGCTTTTGTAGTCTGAAATTTCTTCTCCAGTTAATTTACCTTCCACATTCTAATAAGAAAATTTAGGAGGATTTACAGCTTCCAAAAGAAGCTGATTAGGAGGACTGATTTAATATTTTTTGACATTGGAACTTTCTTGAAACAGTTTAGCTATCACTAAATCTGAAAAACAATATTGCATGTAGGAAAACTTCTACTGTTTTTCTATTCTCCACAATTCTTCTGGAGCTTACTGTGTCCTCTTTTTCTACATCTGTTTTCCCTTACACTAACTTTCTGGTTTCAAAATGCTCTTTCTCCTAGACTCCCTCAAAGGTATTTCTCTCCTCCCTCCCTCCTCCTCCCCCCCATGCCCTGGTCAGTTGTTCACTGCTCCTTTCTCCAAAAGCTATTTGGGAGGGAGGCTGGGACCTGAGTCTTGTATCTGTAAGTGAAGTTGATACCCCTGAATTATGAAAGCTGCTTCTTCCGAATGGAAGAAAAGGAACTCTTTTTGAGAGTTTAAGAGGAGGAGGATGGTAAAACAGATAACTGAATCCCATTGAAAAGATTCTCTGAAATGATGCATTTGTTACAGCTTTTCTCTTATTGGTGGAAGATTACCCAGTTAAAATGCTTGGATGATAACATGTTGAGATGCTTCTTGATTATTATTCACCCTAGCACTATCAGACATACGTGCTATGTTCGGAAGCTGCAGTAATTTACATGCACTTTTAGATGCAAACAGTTACTGGAGTTTGCACTGCATATTTTTAACAGTACAGTTTGGTTTGAGCTGTTTTTCAGATACTTTGTAAGATAGTTGAATGTTGTTGGTATAGATTGAACCTCCGAAATCTGTGATTCTCTGGTCCAGCAACATCAGTTGCTGGATCAGAGAGCCCCGGCGCCTGGGGATGCAAACTCTGTCCCTGGGGAGTCCCGGGTAGCTGGGAGAAGTGGAGCTGTGGCAGCAGAGGCGCTCCACCCTGTGGAGCCCTTGCCAGGTGGGGCAGCAGCAGGACTGGCAAGCCTCATCCCCGGAGATTCCAGGCCAGGCTGGGGAGAAGGGGGGCTGTAGAGGCTGGGGAGCTCTCTCCCTGGGAAGTCCCATCTGGGTGGGTAGCAGTGGGACCAGTGAGCCCTGTCCCTGGGGGACCCCTGGCTGGGCGGAGCAGCAAAAACAGAGCAGCTGGCACACTCCGTCCCCAGGAATCCCCGGTTGGGTAGGGGAGAAGCAGGGCCATGGCAGCTGAGGAGCTCTGTCCTGGGGAACCCCAGCAGGCTGGAGCCCAGTGGGAGTGGGGCTGGAGCAGAGCCAACTGCAAGGAGGGGGTACAACCTGGGAGTCCAGTGGCAGGAGACCACTCCATATCTGGCAAATTCCCTCATTTGGGATGGGCCTGGTCCTGAGAGTGCTGGACAAGGAAGATTCAGCCTGTACAGTTACCACCTTCAATGAACAGGATCCGGCAGTGTGGCCAGGTTTTGGAATCTTCAGTGGGAATTACTGCACAATTGTTGGTTTGTTGTATGTACTTTGCTGTAGGTACACATTGCTCGACTACTCCATCTGTTCGAGCCATTGCATTTGGTAAAATGTGATGGAGTACTTATGGTTTCTAATTTTTTCTTGTGAAATTTTGTTTATGCTAATCATCCTGATACCAGGGAAGCGGGAAATGTACTGTAGGGAAGAGTTTAGCATTTTACATTATTGAATGCTCTCACCCCAAGTATAGTCTGGAAGTAACACACTAACCATAGTGTTTTTTTCTCTCCAAAGCTCTTTATAATTGACTTACAATGAAGATAACCAAAAGTGTATGGGCGGGGAGGGGGCGGCGGTGGCAACAAAAACGCTTGACCTAACCATCTTCAGAATCTGGGCAAACCTGTTTAGGACTTGTCGGTGCTTAGAAGTTGCAAGTCCATCAGGCACTCCATTTAAGTTTCTTTCTTTGCTCTGATTTTATAAAGTAGAGTTTCTTCATGTAATTCTCAGCTTTATTAATGCTAGAATGGAGAAAATAGTCAGTGCTAATCAGTAACTGAGAAGATCATGCTTGTGGTATGTATTCTTACTAGCATTGATGCCATTTTTGTGTGTGTGCAGTTTTGAGTAGCTTTCATACCAGGATGGCTGGCTATGCGAACTTTTGTTGTTTATGCTTTTTTTATTTTTCAGCTGACGTACATTGGGAGGATGGGAAAGTTTCTGGGACAGTATACAGTGGGGAAGAGAAGCTCACTCACTTGCTAGTGAAGGTAGGTAACTGTTCAAAATTCATCCCATAAAGGTATTTGTATGAATTCCCATAAACGCTTCAATTCCTTATTTATAATTCCTATTTATCTTATCTTGGAATATGGTAGAACAAAGCATTGGTCTGAAGCCAAAGGAAAAGTTTGAGATGGATATGGCTGAGGAAGGAAGAGAGAGCAAACCATTTGCACCATGGAATATCAGTGGTCCCCAACGCGGTGCCCACGGGCGCCATGGCGCCCGCTGGGGCATTTATGTGCACCTGCCTAGTGACCAGGGCCAGCCCAATCCATTCTTGCACCCCAGGCACCCAGCGCATGCACGGTGCCGTCCCCGGGTGCATGGCGCGTGCGCAGCGCATGTGCTGCTCTGCCCCTGCTCACCCGGCAGCCCCAAAAGGTTGGGGACCACTAGAATAGATGCTCAAAGGCTGTGGTTGTCAAAGCTCCATTGCTGTAGATATTCAAGAACATATTAGGTAAAACATTTGGCATGGTAAAGCGAGTTAAACTATAAGAGAATGGGTAAACTGACATTGGTTTTCAGCAGCTTTACCACCACTGGTTCTGTGAAAGCGAGGCACTGATTGGACTACACTGAATCTAGCAAAGCTGCATGACAATAGTGACTGACTACACCTTGAATCTGGCCTGCAGCTACCCATTCCAGGACTAGGCTTTTGTGGAAGTTGTAACTGGGACAGCCTTTTAACCTGGGCTGCTTAGCCAAGGGTAACAAATGGTACAATGTAGCCAAGATTCATACAGTAGTAAAAATCAGATGGCTGTTTTGCTGATATGTCATAGCTAGGAACTTTTCTCCTTAGAAGGATTAAAGTTATAAACAGTCCAAACAAGCAGCCATTTGTTCTCAGCTTACCTCTATTAAAAGAAAACAGGTGTATTTGCATCTTATAACTTATTTAAACAACATATGTTACTGAATGAGGCCAGTCCTTGTGTCATGGTTTATTTTTGTTTTGTTTTGTATTTTTGTTGGTGCCTAGGGGTAATGGGCAACTAAGTCCAGCTGCTTCTCCTTGCCACTGTGGCTGAAAATAGCTATGTTACCACATTTGTTACCCATTACTAATTTGTTAAATCATAATCCAGACCTTTTTCTGCAATATGTCATTGAGAGACAGACATGCTGTTTTCTTTCTGAAGGTTTATGAGGAGTTTGCATGGAGTAATCCTCTTCATCCAGATATATTCCCAGGCTTGAGGAAGATGGAAGCAGAGGTGGTGAGGATTGCCTGCACGCTCTTTAATGGGGGACCTGATTCCTGTGGTGCAGTAAGTAATGTAGAACCTAAATTTGAGTTCCTGCCCCCTTAAACATATGTACTTCCTTAATATTGACTCTGCCTACTTCCTTTTCTACTGACTGTGCTAATTATCCCTGTATGTAGTCTTAGGCTTTTTCTGCAATAGAAAGAATTTGCGGGATACCGCTCCACTGGTAAAGGTTGGTACTGGAGATTCAGTTTATACTGGCAGAATTCTTTTGTCAGTATAGTTTTAGTACAATTCCCTGAAAGAGATATGTTACTCTGGCAAAAGTCTTTTTGCCAATATAGCTACATCTGCACTAGGACTTTGCCTGCATAACTGTATGTGCATGTCCTAACTGGCATAGTCGCATAGCCATGTCTTAATGAACAATTGTCTTCTGATATTGCTATATTGGCAAAATATTGTAAGCATAGACTAGGCCTTAGGTGGAGGAAAGGGGGACTACCTACTATAAAATGTAACTAGGGTTGCCAGGTGTCCAGTATTCGTGCCCTCTGTCTGGTAAAAAAAAAATTCAGAAAATACCAGACACGTGCAATGTCTGGTATTTTCTGTTCTTCCTGCTGGGCGCCAGACGGAAGTCTGACAGGGGCAGGGGAGTGGCTGGGAGGCAGGGCCACGATTGGCGCTGGGAGCCTGTGGTAGTGTGCAAAAGCCTGGCGGGGGCGGGGGGAGTGGCTGGGTGTTCCAGCCACTCCTCCTGCCCCCGCCAGGCTTCTGCATGCAACCAGAGGGAGTCCCAAGCTGGGAGGCAGGGCTGCAGTCTGCGCTGGGAGGCTCTGGTTGTGTACAGAAACGGGGCGGGGGGAGTGGCTGGGAGGCAAGGCGCAATCGGTGCTGGGAGCCCTCAGCTGATTGCGTCTGAGGAGGAGTGACGCCTTGGGGAGGAGGAGAAGCCCTGTCCCTGCTGCTGAGTGCTGGTCAAGCGCGTTGTGGCGCCGTAGTCCAGGAGAGAAGCCCACAGGTGCTTTGTAGTTGCGTTTAGGCGCCTTCCATGGGCTTTCAGCCAAAACTGACTGGAATGGAATTTCTGCTTCTTCCCACTGGGATACCCAAAGACCTGGCTATGGGGGAGTGACCTTCCTACCCATGGGTCACCCTCCCCTGCCCTGCCATTGTGTTGCCCCGGGGTCTGCCTCTCAGCTTTGGGTAGCAGGCAACTGCTTTGCAGAGCAGGCTCTGCTGCTTCCCCCTTTGTTCCCAGCTTGGTGGCTCTTAGTAATAGATGTGTGTTCAGTTTGGGTGGTGGTGTGTGGCGTGTGTGGGTTTTTTTGTTTGTTTGTTTTGCTCATGTGTTCAGTATTTTGGGAGACCATCTGGCAACCCTAAATGTAACTGGCTTGGGATGGTGTGTGTTTATGTGGATGGGGGAGGTAAGCTGTGTTTAGTTTTGCTCTAATCTAGAAATCTATCAGCTTGCCAAAACTAGGATTGCAAACCATTCTGGCTGGTTGGCTTGGTGACTACTGAGAAGCAGTTGCGGGTATTATATGTCTTTGATCACAAGGGTGTGGTACATATTGTTCTTGTCCAACTTCAAAGCTGTCTGAACTAATTTGCTTGCATGGTTTTAAAGCTCACAGGACCTGAAATTAACAATTTGAAATCATTGAATTAGTTACTTGCAAAATGAGTTTTAGTCCATGTCACTGGTCTCATACTTTTCAAAGGTTTATGCTCTTTGTTGTACTATCAAATGGACCCTTCCCATAAGAAAATACATGCTATATTTTTGTGTTTCTCTTGTCTCGGTTGGATTGTTAAGCTTCTCAGCTGGGGCTTTTTTTTTTTTTAGTTTGTGCAATGCTGAGCACAGTGGCACCTTAGTCACTAAGGGTATGTCTACACTACCCTCCACTACTACTAGGAGGGTAATGTAGGCATACCGCACTTGCAAATGAAGCCCGGGATTTGAATTTCCCGGGCTTCATTTGCATAAGCGGGGAGCTGCCATTTTTAAAACCCCGCTGGTTCGAACCCCGTGCAGCGTGGCTACATGGGGCTCGAACTAGGTAGTTCGGACTAGGATTCCTATTCCGAACTACCGGTACACCTCGTTCCACTAGGAATCCTAGTCCGAACTACCTAGTTCGAGCCCCGTGTAGCTGCGCTGCACGGGGTTCGAACCAGCGGGGATTTAAAAATGGCGGCTCCCCGCTTATGCAAATGAAGCCCGGGAAATTCAAATCCCGGGCTTCATTTGCAAGTGCAGTATGCCTACATTACCCCGCTAGTTCGAACTAGCAGGGTAGTGTAGACATACCCTAACTGATGTGTCTCAGGGCTTCTGCAATGTAAGTAAGAAGTATGCTGTGTTTGTAAGTTATGGCAAACTAATTATGTTGTGGACAAATAAGTACTGGTAGTAAATATGAATTTAGTTTTCAGAATCTGCCATGCAGTTGCTATTGGTGATGTGCAGCCCATGTGCTGGTGTACTGTATGGCCAGTTGAAGGGTTTTAAAAAAAAATCTTTATCTCAAAGACACTTATTCTGGTCTCTTCTCCCATACTGACTTGCAATTGCATAGAACTTTTAAGTCATCTGGGCAGGGTAGGCTTGATCAGTGTTTCTCAATTAGGAGTACTCAAGAGAAGTCTGGGGGTACATCAACACAAATTAAATTTGGAGAAAACTGAATTTGTTTCAAGTTTTACAATGCTTTATTATATTTGTACACCCAAAAATTTCATTGCCCGCCAGCTATGATTAAGTTGTTAAACAAAAGTGTTGCAATGGTTGAAAAAATTTGTGTGTCTGAAAACTGGGGGTACTTATAAATTTTTTTAAAGGGGCACTTTATAAACAATAGTTGAGAAACTGGACTAGATCACACCAGTCTCTGTCTACAATTGTGATTCTAATTAGTCTCTAATTTAGTAGTTATTCTGTACTTAGCAGAGTTTTGCAACACTCTTGCACGTTTGGAGAACTTTACTCTCAAACTTTCAACACCTCAAACTGTTATTTTCTTTTAATTGTTCATGATAGCTTTAAAAAGTGTCTAGCCTTGGGCCAAATGTTCTTGCCTAAATTTAAAATAAAATGACATGAAGGTTAATGCAAGATTCACTAGTTGCTTCTCTCTTCAGAACTAGAAAATAAATGACATTAACCCTCCCCAAATATCCTTGATTAAAAGTGCCAGCACTTGTTCTCCCCCCTTTCCTAAAGCCTACATAGTTAAATGGGCCTTGCTTCATGCACGAAAGCATGTGGGTTGGATTATAAGGCATAAGGCCTGCTGAGATTCAAGTAGAAGCCTAAGCAAAATAATCAGGGTAGTGTTACATTTGGTGTAGAAGCTACATACTGCCTTGTTGAACAATTACCCAATATGCAAGGCCAGGGGGACAGTTGAAGTGGTTAATCAGAAACTTCTAAAAATGACCTACCCATGTAACTAACATCTTGAAACTAGTCTTGCAGATATTTGAGTTCCTGCAGTGTACAAGTTGGGTGCTTTGAAACCGCAAATATCAAAAATGGAATTAGCAGTTTGTGACCTAAGGACTTCTTAGTGCCTCCGAATGCGGTGGAAGTGTCAGAGAGCTAAAGCAAGGCATTGTCGAGGAGATGTAGAGATGGTAGTGTTTTGAGCACAAAAGTGTGACATGATCTCTAAAGGTCAGAGGTGGGCCTTGATTTCAAAATAATAACTTCTAGGAACAGGGCTGGCCTTACCATGAGGCGAACTGAGGCGGCTGCCTCAGTTGCCAGACTGTGTGGGGGGAGCGCCACTAGGACACAGAGTATAGAAAATTGTGTCTGCTGCTGGTGCATATGTATTCTCTCTGCTCCAGATGCACAGACGGTGGAGTGCCATGAGAGGAGTAGAACAGGAAGAAGGCAGAACTGAGACCTTTCAAAGTTTTGGCCCAAGCAACGGGATATGGGGGCCTCATTTGAACTCCCCACCTCAGGTGCCAAAATGTTGTGGGTCGGCCCTGTCTAGGAAAGATTTTGATCTTAAATATTTCATCAAAATTTCTGATAGCTCAAATAGTCATTCCAGAGAGTTGTGCCAAACAATAAAATAATATTTATTTATAAACTTTTCAGACTTAAATGTGTCCCCCCCCCCTTCTGTTTTTCAAATTAATATGTAAGATCACTGTCTCTCAAGGGGTGGGGGGGGAGGAGGGGGAGAAAAACATTTCTGTTTGTCATGTGGTGAGGTCACAGAAGACCCTTTTGGGAGTGCCTTCCAGAGGGCTGACAAGGCCACAGCCACTGCTACTCACCTTCCTGCTTTCTGGGGCTTTTCACCGCCCTGTCATGCTGTATCAGCTCCCTGGTCTCCCCCAGCCAAGGCTCAAAGCTGAGGTCAGTGCCTCCCTGAGAAGTAGTACAGACACTGAATCTCTTCAGGTCCAAGGAAAATGTAATTTTGGAACCAGCTTCTTGTGATACCACTCACCAAATGGGATCAGAACCCCAAATGAATTATTTAGGAAAGCCCCCTTTAACATGAGTGGGGTAATATATACACTGATTGCTCCCCCAGGTAACAATTATTTACACTGGGCTTGATAGTAAATAAAAGTGATTTTATTAAGTATAAGTAGTAGGATAAGTGGTAATGAGTGAAAATAGGCAAAGCAAAGTAGATTACAAACTCAAAATAACAGAAAACGCTTAGCTAATTCTAACACTAAAACCTCATTATAACTCATTACAAACTCACCCTAAAACTGTTCCTTTTCTAGCTAATCCTTCAAACCAGAGCAGCTCCTTACCCTGGGGTCTTTGGATCACTTTCATGGGAATGCCCCAGCCAAAAAAAAAGACCTGCTAGTTTCCATGGCTAGGTCTACAATAAGAGTTTTCTCGGAAAAAATATGCAAATGAGGGACTCATTTGCATGAGTCACGATCTCATTTGCATATTTTCTGCTGCTCTGTTTTTGCTCTGGCATACTGCAAGATCGGTAAACCTCCTTTTTTGGGGCATAAGGATCTTGCGGGAAAAGGGGGTTTTGCGCAAAAAGAAAACATCCACACTGCTTGTTTTTGCACAAAAATGCAAGAGCAAAAACGGATCGGCAGAAAATATGCAAAAAAGATTGCGACTCATGCAAATGTGTACCTCATTTGCATATTTTTTGAGAGAACTCATTGTGTAGATGTAGCCCTATTGTTTTAAAGATTCCCACTTTTGCATGAGAAGTGATCTGGCCAGTCCCTACCAGTTAGGGAAGTCATATGACTTCCTAAGACCAACTACAGCTAAGACTTCAGGACAAAAAGCAATTTACATATGATTTCCCAGACATTGAGGCATCCCAGCATTGGAAACAGCCTTGATGGCTTTCCTTTGCAAGTTTAATACCATAAACCATTCCATACTCCATACGTCTAATTTTACACACAAGAATGATACGTTCAGCAAAATAAGCTAAACAGATCTAGTGGATTATGACATGAAGATGGATAGGTTACATGAGGCAATTTCTCCAAAGCAGGTTTGAATTATGCATATTTGTGTCTGTAAGTCCATGTCACAAAGCATGGGGAGTACAGGACCTGTCACAATGTTGACCTTGTATGAGGCAATTAGCCTTCTCTCTCTCTCTCTCTCTCTCTCATTCTTTCAGACTTCAAAAGTCAAGCATTTTGGTGGGGACAGGGTGAAGTCACAAAATGAGGCTGATCATAGGCAGCTGTAGTGTTTGAATCTACAGTAAACTTCCGATAATCCAGCACCTTTAGGACAAAGGGGGTGCTGGATTATCAGATATGCCGAACGGTCGGAAGGGGGGGCTATGAGGGGTCTGAGGTAGAGTGGGTGGAATGTGCCCCTCGGTGCTGCGGGACCAACTCGGCAGCACCCCAGCTGCTGTGCCCCGGGCTTCCCGGAGTCAGCCGCTGGTCAGTTTCAGCAGTGGCTGACTTGGGGAAGTCTGGGGCAGAGCAGCTGGGGTACTGCCAGGTTAATCCTGCAGCGCCGAGGGGCGGCGCTACGGGACCAACCTGGCAGCACCCCAGCTGCTCTGCCCCAGGCATCCCCAAGTCAGCCGCTGCTGAAACTGACCAGCGGCTGACTTGGGGAAGCCGGAGGCAGAGCAGCTCCAATTGTCTTGCTGCCCGGAGCACTTCCGGGTTCCAGATGGTGCTGGACCATCAGAAGTGCCGGACCATTGGATGCTGGACCACTGGAGTTTTACTGTACTTCAATCTGCTATCCTTTTAAAAAAATCGAGTAGTCTGAAAGTTGTTCCTTTTTAATGCATATAGTTTTATTCCACCTATAGTTTTGTAGTTTAAAATACTCAATGTCTCCGGGAATTGTTGGTCAGAACTGCTGTTTTTGAGACATCTAGGCTGCCCACATCTGGAGACATTACTGTCTGGTTTCTTTTGTTTTGGATCAGGAGTCTGCTGTTACTAATCTGAATTAAGGAATTTGAACTTTTAATACAATTTCAGTGTTGCCCCGTCTGTGGCCTGTTAAGGCCTGTGCACTCTACTGTTTTTGTTTTGTTGCGAGAACTGGTATCCCACAATGCCTGCTGTGATGGCTGTGCTTAGTGATTTGTGATCTCTGCTGCTCTGCATGCATGCGCCCCTCCCCTTTCAAAGCTTCGGGAAGAATCTGACAGCTGAGCGAGCTACTTCATTTGGGAACAAAGAGCAAATCATTGGTATGTTTCTGCCCTGAACTAGCAATACAGTGGCAGGCAGACTGCTGCTCCAGGGGGAGGGCTGGAGAGACCTCTGTGAGGCTTTGACAGCACGGACTGCTCACAGACCTACCAGGAAATCCCAAGAAACGCAAGGATCAGCTCTGTCTTCCCACAACACTGCACAGTGGGATGCTTAACCATGTTGCTTTGCTTTGCTTTGCTAGCAACTCTTACATGTCAACAGCACCTTTGTGGCCAAAACTTCCCAATGTAGACATAGAACTCATGAGAGAAATTCAGGTCTACTCGTGTATGACTGTTTTGAATGATACTGATGCCTTGGATTACTATTTTGTTTTTACACTCAATCATCACTGTTAACTGCTACTGGTTAGCTTTCTTTGATAGGATAACAAACCTTGAGGATAAGGGGGAAGTGGTAGATGTGGTATACCTAGACTTTAGTAAAGCGTTTAGTATACTCACATGACCGTCTTATAAATAAGCTAGGGAAATACAACCTAGGCAGGGTTACCATAAGTTACCTGGATAACTGGCTGGATCAGTGTTTCCCAATTTTATTTGGCCACGGGACCCTTTTAAACTTGAAATAATATTGGAGAACCCCTAATAAGTCTTATATATGAAGCTGAAAAGGTAGACCACAAATAAGTAAGGAGAATAATAAACAAATGGTAAACAAAGTCATGAGATCAACATTTAGTTTAATTACACATATTTAAAAACAAAAATCACATTTAATGTGTACAAAAAATAAAGTTCAAAAACTAATATGCATTATATTGGCAGTTTTTCAGTGCGAAGAATGGTTTTTCTTCTTTTCTTGTCAAATTCTTTTTATATTTGCTTTAATACTGGAAAGTTGAATTCCCATATCTGGTGCAGCATTGTCGATTTCCGTATTTTGTTTTTGTTGCTGTGTAATTTGAGAACCCAGTTTCGCAGAAGTATATGCTGGCGAAGGGTAACAACTCACGAATTGCACATCTTGATAAAGCTGAATATTTTTGACATAAGCTGCCCCAAAATGTATTGAGAGAAACTTCTATAAAATTTTTGTATTAATTGGCTGTCTGAAGCGATTTCGATCAGCTTCAAATTTGTCCGACGTGGCTCTAATATATTTTTATTCAGTCACTCACATGATCCACACTCTCTGAGAGTATGGGAATTTACGATGATATATAACAGGTGTTATATAACAGCACCACTAACTGTGCATGCAGCGCTGAGTAGTGACATCATCATCCCCACACTCTGGCTAAGCTGGCATTACACAGGGACACTTGTCATGGCAAACACAAATGAAAATTGTTTTCAATAAAATTCATAAATGCTTAAATATATTTTTTAAGCCATAAAATGTTATTGTAATGGAATTTTCTCACTGAACCCTTATTTTCACTTTGCTGAACTCCGGGGTTCTGTGGAAAACCATTTGGGAAACACTGGGCTGGATAATTGTTCCCAGAGTAGTTATCAGTGGTTTGCAGACATACTGGAAAGGCATAACATACTGGTTCTGCTTGGATCAGTTTTGAGACCAATTTTGTTCAATATCTTCATCAAGGATTTAGATAATGACATATAAAGTACATTTTATAAAGTTTGCAGATGATACCAAGTTGGTGGCAAAGTGCTTTGGAGGATAAGATTAAAATTCAAAATGACCTGGACAATCTGCAGAAATGTGTCGTGAGAATCACAGGTCCGATGATGCATACCCAAGGGGGGGAAGGACAGAACCAGGTAGACTGTTTTAGCAAATAAAATATATTTATTTATAACAGTGATGAATTTATAGTATTTATTCTAAGATTTTTTAATAGACCGTGTTAATAATGAATTTACAGTATTATATTTATTCTGCGATTTCTAGTTAAACATGTCAGAATTATAAGGATGGGAATGGCAAGGGGAATAGTCTCTATTCTAAAGATATCCAGCTACACTAATTAATAAGAATAATAACTACAAACTATGTGTACTACCAGAAACAACTACAACACTAAGCTTATACAACAAAGAAAATCAAATCATACATACCAACTTACACAGCACACGGAACATTTCAAAAATATCGGTTCGGTTGCGAAGGCCTTGGTTACGCCCGAGAGTTGGGGGAGGTGGCTGGTCGGTTGATCAGGTCGGCAGTGCTTTGGAGTATACAGGAAGGCACACGCATGGTGGTACGTGTGTTGCAAAGACCTCCTCAAGCGAACTGTGCGATGGGTATTTAGCCCCAAATCTGCACATTGCTTTCCCACGCTTGCATATTACCATATACGGCCCAACGGTCACCAAGTGGGGGGGGGGGGTCTGTGTCCCAGGGGTTGGGCTGAAACTGTGCAGGTTTCATGCGAGCAGGTAAGCCCCACAGTTCTCCTGCCAAGGTGACAGGTGGGAGCGTCTGAGGCTATTTTCCCCTTTTCACACCTTCCCTTTTTCTAAAGGCAATGATACGCAGGAAGGGTGTGGCCAGTTTCTCCCAAGGAGTACTGCAGCCCACTATAGCAAGAGCGGTCTTGCCAAACTTTTTACTGCGGGGCAGGGTTTTTTTCCCCTAACAAAATGGTATAAGGTAAATAGGATGAAATTTGATAAGGACAAATACAAAGTGCTCACAATCAGTTTCACACATACAAAATGGGAAATGGTGGTCTAGGGAGGAGTACAGCAGAAAGAGATTGAGAGGGTCATAGTGGACCATAAGCTAAAAATGAGTCAACAGTGTGACATCGCAAAAAAGGTAATTATCATTTTGGGATGTATTAGCAGGAGTGTTATAAGCAAGATATGAGGAGTAATTCTTCTGCTCTGGTCTGTGCTGATTAGGCCTCAGCTGGTGAAATGTGTCCAGTTCTGGGTGCAACATTTCAGGAAAGATGTGGAAAAATTGGAAAAAGTGTAGAGAGGAGCAACAAAAATGCCTAAAGGCCTACAAAACATGATCTATGAGGGAAGAGTGAAAGAATTAGGTTTGTTTCTTCTGGGAAAGAGAAGACTGAGAGGGGACATGATAACTTTCAAGTACTTTTATAAGTGGTTACAAAGAGGAAGGACAAGGAGTTCTGTGGCACCTTATAGACTAACAGATTTATTGGAGCATAAGCTTTTGTGGGCAAAGACCCTCTTTGTCAGATGCATGTAGTGGAAATTCCAGAGGCAGGTATAAATAAAGAGAAGGGAGGAGAAATTATTCTCCTTAACCTTGGAGGGTAAGACAAGAAGCAATTGTCTTAAATTTGAGTAAGAGAGGTTTAGGTTGGACTATAGGAAAAACTTCCTAGTTGTCAGGGTGATTAAACACTGGAATAAATTGTGTACAAAGGTTATAGAATCTCAATCATTGGAGATTTTTAAGAGCAGGTTACACAAACTCATGTCATGGATGATCTGGATGGTGCTTGAGGACTGGACTCAATGACCTCTTGAGGTTCTTTCTGGTTCTCATATTCGTTCTAGACATGCTCTCGAAATTTCTGGTTTTCACCCCCCCCTTCTTCCCCCCCCCACACATTTTTCAAGATAATGCTCAGCTTTCTGGAAATATTTTCAGCTAGTCTTTTCCAAGAGGAAAATGTTTCAATTTTTTCTTAATTCTCTTTATTGTAGCACTTAATTTTAGGAGGCAGTAATAAGAGAGTCAGGGAATCAGTTTTGAATCCTTTCATGTTCACTTCATAGTCTGGGAGTTTCTTTCTCTTGTGATCTGGGGTTGGAGTCTCAAAGGCAAGCTTTCTCTCTTTGTAGAAGTCCTTCTGAGAGTGCTTGTGGATTTCCCCTATAATTCATGAGAAGAGGGGCTTTTTCCATGTAACTTCGGTTAATGATTTTCCTTTTTTCCTGTTAGGCAGCAAAATCCATGACACATTAAAGACTAACACCAGGTTTCAGTGCTGTGCCAGACAAGAAGGGAGCACTAAAAAAAAAAAAAAACCAGCAGCATTTCCTTCAGTCCGATTTCCCCTCATGCCCACCCTGTCCTCAGCTAGAGATGAGCTGTCAATGTGGAGCTCTTTCACCGACTTCTGTGTGCATATGTTTTTGCTACCATAGAGGCCTGGTGTTTTCTCTTTAAAGCTTTGTGTCTTAAGTTATTTGCCTAAAATTTTTACATGATGCAGAAAGAAGAGAGAAAGATGAGTCACCCATGTGAGGTAGCTAGTTTCACATTGGAAATCAGCTTTTAAAAGTGAAATGTGAGCACTGATCTTGTGGACTTACCTAGGACTTGCCCTTCTGCAGGTCTGTAAAGTTTTATCTACCAGTAGTGAAACTGGAACACATTGGGATGTGTAAATAGGGGGATTGGTGAGAGATTGGCTTGTAGCGGCCTTGTGTGATGCTGTGACCATGGAATAGCTGTGTGCTGATCCGGGTGTACATGCTTTCCCAGCAAACTACAATTTGTTAATATCATTCATAGGGCTAGTACAACCCAGAAAACCTTGAAGACATTTTGTCAGCTTTGCCTCCTGTCTCT
Source organism: Pelodiscus sinensis (assembly GCF_052426305.1). Taxonomy (NCBI): domain Eukaryota; kingdom Metazoa; phylum Chordata; order Testudines; family Trionychidae; genus Pelodiscus; species Pelodiscus sinensis. The sequence continues at coordinate 30,565,738 of NC_143059.1, read as the reverse complement.
AAAGGTTTTGTTTCCTAGTCAACAATTAAGCAAACTCCAGAACTCAGTTTTGCAAAAGGCCTTACGGTAGGAGTCGGATGTATTTCCTTTTAATGAAGGGGTAAATGAAAAAGGATGAACCACCACCTTAAAACCATATTAAGTTGTAAGGACCAATAAGTTTTCCTTTTCTTGATAATGAGACAAAGATAGTCTAACTTTGGTTAAACATCACTTTTACTTTTAAATGCTAACTTCATATGAATAAAGAGGTACTGTACTTGCTTTTGAAGTTCAAAGGGAATGTATAAAGTTACAAATGGCAAACTTTAGAAATGGTAAAGGGATCCTGTTCTTCCTTTACCCTCCGTGTCCCAAAACATTCTCCCGTTCAAGATAGTTTTTGTTTTTGCATGCACTTGGGAAAAACACAAGTGGTATCTGATTTTAGTCTTTTCATACTGGGCAACTTCTGTTGTTGTAGACTTTTTTTTTCTTTTGAAGGGAGCAGAAGGAAATATCTAACAAGGCTGTGGGCTGGTGCTGATTCAGCCTGCATTGGCCAATTGCCTAGCTCACCACAGACGCTACAGGAAGAGAGGTCGTGTGACAGTGATTCAGGTCTTATGTACACGAGAAACCGTCTGCCAGTATAGCTATACTAGCAGAAGTACCCAGCGTTGCTCAGGTCTTTAATGGAAGTAAAAAAAAATGTTTAAATAAATGAAAAATGTACAGGCTTTCTTCAATTACTATTTTTCTACAGTAAAAGCTGTAATGAGTTCAGAGTGAGGAGGGGTAGGGGATTGGTGACTTAGGGCAGAGGGAGAGAGGTGGGGAAGCTCAGGGCAGGGGGGAAGGGCAGGGGCTCAGGCCAGGGGTTGGGAGTGCTTACTAGGGCTGCCCATGGTAGTGAAGGACCACAGATGTTCCTGGATCAGAGAACCCTGGCAGTCTAGCGGCAAGAGGGCAATCCAGGAGGGGCTGGGCTGAAGCAGTGGGACAGGGCACTGGGACTGGGTTGAGGCAGCCCCCAGCAGCACAGGGCTGGGGCCAGAGCCTGCAGCGGAGCAGAAGTGCAAGCCCACAACAGGGAACTGTAGGCTGCAGGCTGGAACTGGAGCCAGAGCCCTCGGCAGCCCAGGGGGATGGAGCTTGTGGCAGACCATGGCACTGCAGGGGGATGGAGCCTGTGCTAGGCCACAGCAGCGCAGCAGCAGTGGGACCAACAAGCAGCTTGACCAGGGCTGGAAGTAGTGGGGGGCTCCCCTGGAGCTAGCAGAGTAAGCTTCTGGAGGCCATGGCAGGGCACTGTTATATACTGTATCACTCTTTCCACTGGGAGGATTTGCCAATATCTTCTTTTTATTATATTATAGTCAGAGTCTATCTGTGTGTCTACAAGTCTGTTTAAGAACTCCTTCTAAACCTTAAGAACTAGGACCACTGTATTTGGCATGCAGCTTCCTCTCACCCTACCTTAAACAAAAGTCAGGGTTTGGTCGTGCCCAGAAAACACGAAGCACCAAGAATAGGACTTTTTTCTATAGCACAGAAAGGTAGGGCAAAAAGGAAGGATTTGCTACTGCGAGTGGGCACTGAGGCAGCTGCAGCACCAACAACAGGGCTGGGCAAAATATTGTCCACAGGCTGGATTCGGCCCACAGAAGCCTCAGTCTGTTCCCTGCCCCCCTCAACGCTCAAAAAAGCCGGCTGTGGGGCCAGAGAATTCCAGATTTGGGAGGTGCAACCTGTACTTCAATAAATAAGTCATATATTTCATTTAAATACCACCAATTATTAATAAAGGGAAACCGTTCTCTCAGTATTATATTACATTTAAGTAAGGAGGTCTCCGAATGTATCAGCAATTTTTTTTAAAATAGGTAAGGAGCTTGCAGAAGAATTTGGGAATAATTGGTATGACTTACAAACAGCATGTTTATAATTTTTCTGCCACCACCTGCTTGCTTAACAGTAAACACAGCTGTTTTTCCCCCTTCCTCTCTGCCAGTTTGAAGCTCTGTTACCTCAAGCCTTTCAGTTGATGCTTTTTCAAACTATGAAGATCACAATTTGTTTTCAGATCCATGGTGTGGATACTGCCTGAAGCAGCTGTTGCTGCTTGGCACAGAGAGCAGCAGGAATAAATACAGTGGCATTTTTTGTTTCTGTGACCTTTATTCTTGAGATCTGTGTGTTTTTAGTCACTGTTACGCTTTCACACTTAGTTTTGCAGATGAAGCTTTCTATAGGCATAGCAGACCAGCAATACATCTTAAAGCATGAAAATATTGACTATTACCATCCTCCTTTCTGCAAATGTACTTAATGTTTGATTTGTTTTTCCTTTTCACAATAGATGACCTCTGGTGGGACTGAGAGCATTCTGATGGCCTGTAAAGCCTACAGGGATCTGGCCTACGAGAGAGGAATCAAGCATCCAGAAATGTATGTAGCTACCTCCATGGCTTGTGCTTTTTTTTTTTTTTTCTTCCAAAAAAATGTGTGATTTTTATTGCTCCCAAAAAATGATAATCCCTCTGCTCTGGTTTGGGGCAAGCTGTATGTTTACAATAAGAGATAACATTGACATTAACAACATTGTTCGTGATTAATTTTTTCTTTTTTGAATTTGAGCGAATATGTTTGGGGCATAAGTATACTTGACTCTAAAATGGGTGAGAAGCATTTCCATTTCTATCCCCCAAAAGCTTTCCCAACACCTAAATGTTCACTTACAAAACCCAGAACATTTCAGCTTTGGATCTTTCTAGAGCAGAGTTTTTCTCCACTCTGAAGAGTGTTGGAACTTAGGTTTGTTCAAATAAACCTACCAAAATACCTCTTGCATATGACTTAAGGTAGAATTTGAAATGCTGTTGTATTGAACACTACATCATCAAGCCCCAGTGATTTCTTCATGCAGTGCATGTTTTCTTAAAGCTTGTGAAGCAAAGAGTATGCATAAATTGCTTTTGGAGGAAGTATTGTGGATAAGAACAGCATTCCAAATTTCTAAGCCTGGAGGAAGGATCCCTTTTCCTGTATAACAAACTGTTGCCAACTACTAAACAGTTGAAAAGTCTCATGAATTCAAGTGTAGCATCTTGGGTTAATCTTTTTCAGCCTTCGTCACTGCCATCTATTGGGCTTATTATAGGTTGCATGTTACTTTTGTTTGGCTTACTTGCTTCTCCACTCCTTTTGTATTTTGATGTATGTTTGCAGAGCAAACCTCAGTGATATTGCATAATTTTCAACACTTTTTATGACAGGAAGTCATTTTGGAAGACATAAGAGAACTTTATTTGAAAGAACTGGAGAATTATGAGTTTTGTTTTTACTACTTCTAAATCCATATAAACAAAAATAGTCCCCTTGAAGCAGTTTCCTCTAAATGTGTCTTTACAATTTGAGCTGAATGGTGGAATAGTGTGTATTTTTTAATTCAGAAAAGCACAAGCCCTATGTGGTCAAAATAGTCTTTGGCCCATAATTCCTGATTTTTTTTTCTTTAAATCATGCCATTAGGCTGACAATCCTGCCTGCCAGGAATAAGGTTTTAAAATGCCTGATGTATGAATTTTGATGTATACCTGTATAGATATTCAGATGCAACCTAAACATTCCATGGTTGAAGTATGGCCTTTCCTTTTCAGACTGGTTCCAGTGAGTGTTCATGCAGCATTTGATAAAGCAGCTCATTATTTTGGGTTGAAGATTGTGCACATACCATTGACCAAGACTATGCAAGTGGATGTTCAGGTATAGCTCTTGGCACTAAACACCTCTTCTGTGGAAAACTTTCAGTAATGTTCCTGAAATCAGTTTTTTGCTTCAGAGATGGGTTGATAGGTAGGGATAGTAGTGATGAACACTGATTATCATAAAGACCAAATAAAACTGCAGCAAAAATAATTGTTTTTGCAGTTTACATTAGGCCATGCTGTCAGCAATTTAGATCTAAACTGTTCCTTTGATTTCACATATTAATTGAGAATTGAATATATCTTTGAGTCTAGGCAGAAGCACACTTAACTGGGTTTCAGACAAAATACTAGAAAACCTGGGATATGCTCTTACATTTGCTGGGTGTGGGTTAAATGACTTAATTGATCTCTTATGCCTGTAAACAGCACTCCTTCAATAAGTGAGGAGTGTGCTACTTCATTACAACAGCTATAAAAGGGAAGACACAGAATACAGACTGCTATGGTAACAGAGTTACAGTAATTTATAGTTCTTCAGAAGGCAGACCACTTACCTATTGCCTAGGCACAAAGGCCCTCCTATACACTTTATAAGCTCTGTTCATGGGTTTATCTTAAATCTAATAGCATCTAATAGCATTTTGGGGAGGGTGGAAATTAGAAAATGGCATATTTTTATCTTCTCTCTTTAAATCTTCAGGCAATGAGAAGGGCTATTTCTAAGAACACTGCAATGCTGGTCTGTTCGGCTCCCCAGTTCCCCCATGGAGTTATAGACCCAATTGAGGAAGTGGCAAAGGTAGTGTTCCCTTGAAATGTAAGGTTGCAAGGGAAGATGAATTAAATAACATTTGAATATCCTGGGCAACTGCTTTCTTTGTAGAAAATGATGTGAATGCAGAATTGAGGCGTTGCTGAATGAAGAAGGAAGAACAAGCTAGTGGAAACATAGCTGCTCTTTTGAAGCAGATACAGCTGCTAATCAGCAATGAGGTTGGAAAGCAGTTGGGGAGGGTGGGTAGTATAGCATTGTCAGATTTGGGTATAATTTATTACATATTAATTTAAAAGTTGTCTGAAGAATGCAGCATTTAAGCATTTGAAATGACAACTGGATATTGTTGTAGAATCAGCTATTTAAAATGTGAGCTGTTTCATACAATGATATGTCGTGCTGATGAGGATTCTTGCAAAATAGCAAATTTTAAATGCATGCTTCTGTCCTCAAAAGCAGAATAGACTTCCAGTCTCTTATCTTCCGTCTTCTATTGCTGAAGATGCTTTTTGTAATAGTCTGTTTCGTAATTATCAGGCACTAGACTTCACTGCAGGGTCAAGTCTGGGGAGAGCTGGAGTGGAGTGGGGTGTTGGAGGAGAAATGGTTTCATTTAAACAAGCATGGTTAGAAAACTACTTGAGAGAATATCAGGGGTTTAGAAATTCCTTTCAAGTAGGTTCATAAGTAGGGTGGTGGGAAGAAAGACCATTAGATACTTTTTTTTTTATGCAACAAATCATGGGGACTCAGACTTTTAAGATGCGATCTACTGTAGGAGATAGTGTATCAAGGGCACTTATTCCCATTCAAGTCATGCTATGTCCCAGGACAGTAATACATTTTAAACAGTGTCTTAATGCATTTTTTTTATGCCTAGAAGCAAGAAGAGACTACATCAGGAGTGGGCAAAAGGGCCTCTGCGGGCCGGATTCGGCCTGCCAAGTGGGTTGATCCAGCCCACAGAGGTCCTGCCGTTCTCCTCCCCCCAGACCAATCAGAGTTTATGGTCACAAAGTTTATGGTCCGAGGGTGGGGAAGCCCGGAAGCAGCCTGGACCCACTCCTTCCGTTTGAGGCCCTGCCCCTTCCTGTGCAGCCCGGGGCCACTTCAAAAATTTTTGAAAATAAATTATTGCCTTTCCCTGGACTACATCATATAATCAGCCAGGTCTTCTGGATCCCCACCAAGTACTCCAGAATTGACGCAGTGATGCTTTTTAGACCTCTTTGGAGTTCCCAAACACTGTCTTAAATGTGAAATGCAAAATTAATGTGGATCTCCCAAGAACGCTATTAAATGTACCTCTGGTTTAGTTACTTGAGTAACTAACTAAAACTTCTTGTCTGGGTTCAGCTGGCACTGAAGTATAGAATCCCCTTCCATGTGGATGCCTGTCTGGGTGGCTTCCTCATTGCTTTCATGGAGAAGGCAGGATTTCCGCTACAGTGTCCATTTGACTTCCGTGTGGAAGGTGTGACTAGCATTTCTGCAGATACCCACAAGGTGAGAAAGGGAAGCAGTTGGGAGCATCTGTCTAAGTAAATGACATTGCAGAACATTGTAAGAGACTGTCTTTGTTTCAAGTGGAGTAGATATACCTGTCATAATGGACTTTCAAGGAAGAGTTCTAATGTCATACTGTCTTTAGCGTCCCTAATTTACTTTGTATTACTTCCATTGCACTCCACTGGACTTGAGCTGCTAAGTGCAAGATTTGACAGATACACAACAGAAATAGAATTGCATGTGGCTATGAGAACTGCCAGTGCACAGAATGAGCACTTTCGTATGCTCAGATTTTATATTCTTGCTGGCATTATTGGGGGTTGGTGGGCTTTTTTAGGTGTCTGGAGTAACATTTTTCTGCCTGGGAGTGGCTCAATTGTACTGTATTGCAACAATAGGTATTTAAATGTCTCCTTTTTGTTATAAACCTAGGTTCCAAACAAGAAGAACATTGCAGATTCACTGCTGCTGTTCAGAAAAGATGTGCTTCATAATGGGTACAAGAAGTGTGGTTTAGCTCCCTTTTTCAGCCCTGTTTTTAATACAAAAAGAAACCTTTAATGAAAATAAAGGGCAGTCCAATTTGGGGAGAGGTGGGGGGGGGAGAAAATAAACTCTGCTTTATATCGTATTTTATCATTCTGTGCATTTTGTAAAAACTTAAAAAACAACAAATAGATGAGTAGAACCTTTAAGACTAACAAAACATGTAGATGATGGTATGAGCTTTCGTGGCGCAACCTACCTCTTCAAATGAATGGAGTATTAGAAGTTCAGATCCAGGAATAAATAAGGGGGGCGAGGGGAAGGGAAAGGAGAAAAAAATAGAGACAGATAAGTAGATGGTTCAAATAGTTACAACAGGCTCCATTGTTTGGTTGGTTGGTTAAGTCATCAAAAGGTGTAAGATAGTGTGCGAGCCATCCTATTTCCTGGTTCAGACCATTTGCATAAGAATTAAACTTGTAAATGAAGTTAAGTTCAAATCCTTCTCTGTGTGTGTATTTGGCTTGTGAAATTGGCCTGAAACAAAACAGCGACTTAGAGATCCATTAATGAGTGTCCAGGTATATTAAAGTGTTCTCCAACAGGTTTTTGGGTATTGTCTTTTTGGATATCTGATTTGTGTCCATTAAGTCTTTCCCGTAGAGACGGTCCAGTTTGGCCAGTATACATGTCCGTGGTGCATTGTTGTCATTTAAGGGCATCAATCACATTAGTGGATGTGCAGTTAAATGAGCCTCTGATTTGGTGGCTGATGTGGTTGGGTCCAGTGATGAAATCGTTTGTTTAGATGTGTAGGCAGAGTTGGCACTGGGGCTTATTGCAGAGGTGGGTTTCTGGATGATTATGATGGAGGTGTGTGGCTTGGTTATTGGAAAGAATTTGTTTGAAGTGAGGGGGTTGTCTGTAAGTGAGGACTGGCCTTTCCCCCAAAGCCTCTGAGAGTGAGGGGTCATTTTCCAGGATAGATTGTAAATTGTTGATAATGCATTGGAAGGGTTTAAGTTGTGGACTGTAGATAAGTGGAATTCTGTTGTTTTCTCTTTTTCTCCTGTCTTGAAGTAATTCATGTCTGGCTACTTTTTTGGCTCTATCGATCTGTTTTTTCACTTCTCCGAGTGGGTATTTCAGTTTTATGAATGCTCTGTATAGATCCGGTAGGTGTTTGTCTCTCTGTGTGGGATTAGAGCAAATCCATTTGTATCTTGGGACTTGGCTGTATACAATAGATTGAGAAATATGTCTGGGATGGAAGCATGAAGGTAAGTGTAGCAGTCGGTAAGTTTCCAGTATAGGGTGGTAGAAATTTGTCCGTCGTTTTGTACTGTAGTGTCAAAGAAGTGGCTCTCTCGTGTGGACTGATCCAGGTGGAGATTGATGCTGGGGCGGAAGTTGTTGAAGTCCCTGTGAAATTCTTCAAGGGTCTCTTTCCCATGGGTCCATATGATGATGTCATCAGTGTAGTGCAAGTAGAGTAAAGATGCTAGGGGGCGAGAGCTGAGGAAGCATTCAAGGTCAGCCATAAAAACGTTGGCATGTTGTGGTGCCATGTGAGTGCCCATGACTGTGCCACTGACTTGAAGATACAAATTGTTTCTGAATCAGAAGTAGTTGTGGGTGAGGACAAAGTCACAAAGCTCTGTAACCAGGTGTGCAGTGGTGTCATTGGGGATGGTGTTCCTGATAGCCTGTAATCTGGTTTCATGTGGAATGTTGGTATAAAGAGCTTCTACATCCATGGTGGCCAGGATGGTGTTTTCAAGAAGATTACTGATGTTTTGTAGTTTCCTCAGGAAATCAGTGGTGTCTCGAAGATAGCTAGGAGTGCTGTGGTAGCATGGGGTCTGAGGAGAGAGTCAATATAGCCAGATAATCCTGTTGTAAGTGTGCCAATGCTTGAGATGATGGGTCATCTGGGATTTCCAGGTTTGTGTATCTTAGGTAGCAGATAGAAAACTCCTGGTTGGGAATGGGGGGAGATTAGTGTAAATTTGGTCCTGAGCAGCATTAGGGAGCTTCATGAGTAGTTTCAGGTTTTTATAGTACTCTTTAGTGGGATCACAGGAGAGAGGCTTGTAGAATCTGGTGTTGGTGAGTGGTCTGGTCGCCTCCTGTTCATAATCTGATCTGTTCTTGATGACTACAGTGTTCCCTTTGTCAGCCTCTTTGATTATGATGTTAGAATTGTTTTTGAGGCTGTGTATAGCGTTATGTTCTGTGCATTTTGTATTGAAGCTGGATTTTTGAACTCTGTCCTCTCAAATACACTAATTATAGGTACTAGATATATGTATTTTTGTATATTTATCTTCTCATCTTATAAGTTGAACACGTAGAATTAGAATGGACAATTTTATGACCCCATAATAGTACAGCTGTGTACTAAATAAGGGGAAAATACAACATCATGCTTCGGAATATAAGTTGCTTCCTTCCTGCTATAATTGGGCATTTCTGCCCAAGCAGCCTAAGTGATTAGATAATGGCCAAAGCTTGGCAAAATCTTTCTGGTGCCCCCTCTGTACCATAAAGTAGCATTGATGTCCTGAAAGGCATGGGGGAAGCAGTTTTAAAATGAATGATTTCTGTATTTGGATACTTCAGGACATGAGAGAGTAAATGTGAATGTAAACAATGCTTATTTAATGTGACCTTCAATTTGTCTTTTGCCTGTGTACATGCTCATGCATATCCTTTGTCAATTTAATGCTTGGCCTGTCATTGTGTGTGTCTCTTGCAGTATGGCTATGCACCAAAAGGCTCTTCAGTGATATTGTACAGTGACAAGAAGTACAGACACTATCAGTTCTTTGTTGCACCTGATTGGCAAGGGGGCATCTATGCCTCCCCCACCATGGCTGGCTCCAGGCCTGGTGGCATCATCGCAGCTTGCTGGGCAACCATGATGTACATGGGAGAAGACGGTTATGTTGAGGCTACTAAGAGGATCATTAGTACAGCGCGGTTCATTGAATCAGAGTATGTTTTTGGCCTTATTTTTGTCTTTCCTTTTGACCCCTTCTGGACCTTGCACATAGAACCTATCGCAAATTCCCTTAACTTTTGGCAAGTAGTTAAGGGCCACGTTTCTACCGAGGGGGTTTGGGTCTGGGACAGAAGCTTGGTGCAGAAGGGAGTTTGGGATAGGAGACTGGGGTGCAGGAGGCAGTGTGGGGTCTAAGAGGGAGTTTGGGTGAAGGAGGGGGTTGTGATCTGGGGCAGAGGCTTGGGGTGTAGAGTCCAGGAGGGAGCATGGGTGCAGGAGAGGATTCTGGCCTGAGGGGAGGGGCTCTAGTTACATACTGACTCTCTGAACTGACACCCATTCCCAAGGGATTGTGGTGCCAAGGGGACTGTCTGTATCTTTCACTCAATGGCTCTAGAGCTGTGGAATTTCCCTCCTTTTGGACCTGAGGAGGCCCACAACACAGTTGTCTTTCTGTTGAAAAAATAAATCGCTTCTACCTGTTTCAAGGTTGCGGAAAATTGATAACATCCTAATCTTTGGGAAACCTGAGGTGTCTGTCATCTCTATCGGATCAGACATGTTTGACATCTATCGGCTGTCCAATTTGTTAAGCATGAGAGGATGGAACTTAAATATCCTGCAGTTCCCATCAAGGTAAGTTGACTGCCAAAAGGGAATTATTAATTTAGATGAGAGGTTCTCAAGCCTTATTGCCATACAACCCCCTACTGACAGTAAAATTTGTATAGGATGCTGGGGATAGAGGGTCAAAGCATGAGCCCTGCTACCCCTGGTGTGAGGGAGAGGGGGCCAGAGCCCTTTCATGCTGGGTGGGGATGGAGCATGGGCTTTAGCTTCAGCCCTGGATTTCAGGAAGTCTAATGCTGCTCCTGCTGACCCCATTACAATGGGGCCATGACCCACTTTGGGGTTCCGACCAATATTCTCTGGAAGCTATGCATTCCTAAGGCTGCTCAGGAAAGATTCCATTGGCACTCAGCTGATTAGCAGACCGTCCACACAGCTAGGTTTGTGTTTCTCCTGATATATGCACTGAAGCATGTGCACTAACAAAATTTATACTGTGTATGAATGGAAAAGATTAGCGGGAACACTCGTCCTCCCAACATTCCTATGCAGGAAATAGGTAAGTAGCATCCTCGCTTTACAGATGGAGGGTTATATGACTCCCAAGGCTACTGTGTCAATAGCTGTCTGAATTAGAATTTCAGAGTTCCTGAAATCGGTCACTTGTATGTATGTCTATACCCGTGGACTGTCTCTCTCTAGATCTCTGATTTTCAGGAGATTGTAGTTGTCTGTGGTCCTTAGCCAAGCATCTCTGAAAACTGATTTCTAAAATGTGTTAAGAAAAAAACAGGCACAACCATGTCACCCACACAACACTGGGAGAGGGGGGAACATTGCAGTGCAAAACTAGAAGGTAATCTAAATTATGCTGGCATCCCAGAGTTTTCTTGGAAGCCCAGAAAGTTGCAAGCTTTGTAAATTTCTATAATACTCTCATTTAGTTTACTGTATTTGGCCTATTTGCATATCTCGACTTTAAAAAAAAAATTACTTTGTGTGGCCTGTTTACTCTTTCTTTATCAAGAATTGGTTATGCACGTCTGTTAACGACATGTATTTGGCCTTTGTCTTCACTGATCATCAAAGCATGGCAATTAAAATCCTAAGAAAGACAAGGCAGTTCATAGCTCGAACATGAGTTAGATAAAGGTAAACTTTAACTCTTTACTTCTGCCTGCTAATGTGTGAAAACCACAAACTTCTTTCTTTGCTAGTATTCTATCTCATGTTAGCTAATATGTTAGCTTAACACAAGGTTAGTGAAAATGCACACTAATTACAGAGCATTTGAGGGAGCTTGTTAGGAGTAGATCACATACAACAATCTGCTAGAACTAGGTATTTCCCAAAGGGTGGGGCATGTGAAGTGGCACCTGTGGGGGAGGTGAGGACGGAGCTCTCATATGTTCTTCAGAGTCTCATTTTGCAATTTTTAAAAGAATGTGCAGTGGTGGCAAAGAAAACCTTCAAAACGTGAGGGTAAAGTAAAGGGAGTTCATAGAGCTGCTTAAACAATAGCTTTAAGGTGGGAACTGCCCTAATTCGTTTCAAGAGATGCTAATTCAGAGGGGGGAGTATGTGTGTGCGTTGAGGGGGAGGATGTGAAAGAAAGGTGGGATGTCATGTATTAAGTTATGTGCGTCTTTAACATGTGGTGAAGCTGCAGAGGGAGTGTGACTGTCATTTCTGTGGCGGAAGAAAGTCCCGGCCTTCAAAAGTTTGGGAAACACTGCTGTGAATTTGTATTTTCCCTGGATTTATTGTATTTAAATGGGTGAGAGCAGTGCGTGAGATGCTTTCACTTTTTGAAAATCAACCTGATTATTCCTTAGAACGCCTGGTTGAATCCAACACATTCCTTAAGTTTTCAAAGGGGTCTCAACTCCTCAATCGGAAGAACGGTGTGACTTAAACCCTCATCCTTAGGTTTTCAGAGTAACAAATAGTTTTCTGCCCTTTCTATTGTGAAATAGCTTATCTTTCCTCTCACCTTTGCCTGCAGCATTCATCTCTGCATTACGCTGTTGCACACACAAGCTGGGATTGCAGAACAATTCTTGACGGATGTCCGAGACTGTGTCTCAGAGATCATGAAGGACCCTAAAGCCAAGACTACTGGCATGGTAAGGAGACCGTGGACAACAAGTGTGATTTAAATCTCTAAATTCACACATCCCTGTTGGGATGAAGTTCTCCTGTGTAATACGTTTTTCTTCTTCTTCTTCTTTTTTTTTTTTAAATCATAGGGTGCCATCTATGGAATGGCGCAATCCATCCCAGACAGGAACATGGTAGCAGAGATTTCTCATGCATATTTGGACTGCCTCTATTGCACAGACATCCCTTCTAGTGACAAACACATGAATGGTTCTCCTGGACACCCTTGAATGTAGTAACTGGTACTTAACCAGACAGCTCTGGGGGTGGTGTTCCTGGAGAGAAGAGATTACACTAAGCGACTGTCTTGATCCTGCAAATGCAGGTCTAGTGGCAGTTTTGTCTACAGAGCTTTCCTCCCCTCTCTTTCTTATCCCTCTACTTCCTGAAATCAACTTTTGAGTAATTTCCACTGTCTTTGCCATTCTCAATTGTTGGTTTCGTTTTAATTGTTCTATTTTATCACCTTAGCTGCTAAGACTAGTCCTAAAAGTCTTGGATGGAATGGCATTTTTCTGGCAATTGAGTGCCCGTTCCACAACCTCCTAACTCCTCAGGTATTTTGCCTCTGTTTATTCTGTACTATTTCTTTTTCTGGGAGAAAAGCTGTGGATCCTTTATTTAGTGAATGCTCCACTAGGATCTGGATTCTCTGTAGTTATCTGAAACAGAGGCACTGTAGCAGCCTCAGAATTTGGAGACAGAAGTGAACTGAACACAGTGTAGTATTTAGAGACTCCAACTGTACTGCTAACTACTCTAGGAAACTGCATTTAACAAGTTGTTTAATGGGATTATACAATGCTAACTCTGTACATGATTATCTTTCTTTTATTGATTTACCAGTCCAGTCTTTGAATTGTCTACATGTGGAGATCCAGTTAGGTACAGTTCTCAGTTTATAGTTAGCGATTTCTTTGGATGGAATTGTTAATGTAAGCAATTCTTCCTGGGCTTTGCAAAAATTGCAATATAAAAACAAAATGTGTTTTAAACCAAATTGTTAGAATAGGGGAAAAAGTCTGAAGGTACTCCTCAAGAACCTCTCTTATACAGTCTCATTGCTTTCCTGCCTCTTTTTCTAGAACTTTTACATTACCACCCATAATGCTATTGTATCTTGCACAACTCTGGAGGAGAGAGAACTGATTATTTCATTGTATGTAACTTGAAGATTTTGCACTATCCTAAAATGCTGCAGTGAAGTCAGTTGAGCCCTGCTCTGTGTAATGGCTGGGGATTTATGTGCAAACATATGGCACCAAAGTTAACTTTTTTTACACCATCTTTAGTATGAAGTGGTGACTTTTGTAAAAGAAAGAAATGGTTTCTATCTGCTCTTTGCACTGTCTCTTTTAAGGCACATTTTCAAAGGGCATTCACCATTGTGCCTTGACCCCGCTCCAGCTTTTCCTTAGACTCTAGGAAGTGTCTGATGGATCAGCTACTGACTGTGATGTTGCTATGGTCATTTCATTATGGTACTCTATTGAAAATAAGCACCGTGGCAAATTGGACTCAGGTACAGTACACTCCACCCTCAATGTAATAGTCCTATTGAGCCTAGTGTTTTCATTGTTTATAAAGGTGTTGATACAGTGCTGAGGGTGAGGTGGTATGATGGCATCTAATTAATATTAAAGGTAAGGTTCTATGGAGGAAGAAGAAAGGAAGGAGTCTCTTAAAAATGAGTTCCACCGTGCCTACTTTTTTGGCATAATTTTGTCTGTTATGCATTGAGTAGGCTTGTAAAATGGTTGCAGTCCCCTAAACAAACAAGAAAAGTTTTTTATGCTAATCAGTGCTGGGGTTACCCCTGCAGAGCTTTATAATTAGGGTGGAATGCATTTTCTACTACTCATTCTTTTGATCCGTTTCTGCATACTACTAGCTACTTCAAATGCAAATAGCTCTCACAAGAGTTGGTTGCACTATGCAGTGCTTTCTGGGGGTAGAGGTGCTGAAAATCTTAAAGGAGGCCCCCTCAACCTCAGTACTAGATTTGCTTGCATACAAAATGCTCCAGAGTGGCTCAACATGTCTGAAGTGCACACTTGTGTGGTAGCTGTGCAAATGAAAGTGACTTACTAGGCATTGCTAACACAAATTTAATGTTGGGTTCAAAGTCTGTGGGCAAGGATACCTTTTTTAATATACATCTACCATTCTGTACTCTGAATCTATTCAGATTACGCTACTTATAGATATCAGTAAGATATGGCAGGCATGTGCCTAGTCAGAATTCTTTTAGGCCCTCTTCTTGAAACATTTCATTCAAATTGCTGGATACTTCATTTTTATCTTGCTGACTTAGTCAATATGTATTGGACCTAATATGTCTATTAGCATCCTTCCATCTGAGGATCACTCCATTTCATAGTATATTGTGCTTTGGAAAGAGGGTCATCTAAGTAGCCAGCAGTTTTGATGTCTGACTTCCAACCCAGACCTAAAAAAACAGAAACATGGTTTTAAAAAAAATCCTTCCCAATTCTCCTCGTTCTCTTTCCCAGGAATTACATGGGACTAACAGATCAGTGTTGCAATTCACACTTTTTAAATGTATTTGAAGAGGTATTTCTCTCTCTCTCTCTCTCTCTCTCTCTCTCTCTCTCTCTACTCCATTCTGTGTTTCACATACTGTTAATGACTGTGACTCTTTTTGATTGTTTTATGTACATTTGATCAATATTGTAAATGTAGTCTGTTCTGGATACTGTATTTTACTAATAGGCAGTCTTTATTTGCCTTTGTCATTTAATATAGAATCTGTATCTGATTCATCATGCATACTGTTTTTAGAAAAATGGGGGACTTAATACATTATGTACTGGGTTTTAAAATCTTCTGAGTTGGTTATAATCTGAAACTTGATGGTACTTTTTAGGGACAAGGAGGTTCCCAAAATATCAAATTCTACCTTTCTGTAAGAGTTTTTCAAACCAAGTTTTAAACATGGGCATTCTTTCAGTGTAGAGAGGAATTAATGTACATATGAAGTGCTCACAAGGAAAGTAGCTGCTCGCAGATGTTAGTCTTCCATTTGATAAATAAAGGTCACTCTCCTGTGTACAGTGAGAGGGTGCAGTGGATACTGAGCCATTGAATCCATCTGTGCTTTGATGCTTTCAAAAAGATTAAAATGCATATAATGAGACTATTGCACACATTAAAAATATACCCATTGCTTTTAAGGGGCTTGAAGGGCAGGATTTGCTCTGGTGGTGATATTCTGTAACATTCATTCTAGCTTATTACTGTTTAAAAATGCTGTAGTGGAGGGCTCATTTTGTATTAAAGTGGTTCACTTAATTATCCAAGCCCACTGTGTTTGTGTTTTATTTAAGAAAGGTTTTCTGAACTACTAGCCTGCATCCTTGATGATCCAGCTCTGCTTTTGTAAGGAATGGTATCTTTTCAGTGTTGATGCACAAGTCAGGAGTAGTGATCTAGACTATATATTAGTGTGGTTTCCTGTTAATTAATGTGAATTACAGCTTTTCATCTGCTTTTCTTTCTGCTGCCCAGATTAGGGCACCAACTGACTCTTTTTTTTTTTTTTTTTTTTTTAAATGTGGTATTAAGGGGAGATTGTAATAAGGAGCTGTTGAATTCTGAGGTTAGACAAATATTCAGCGGCTGAATCTGGAGCCAGTTCCGACTTACATACAGATTCAACTTAAGAACAAACCTACAGTCCCTATCTTGTACGTAACCCGGGGACTGCCTGTACAAACTAAAATTTCATACAGTGATTTGTTTATATCCATATACTCTATATTGAAATGTATTTATTCCAATTTATGTATTTTATAATTGTATGGTACAAATGAGAAAGTAAGCACTTTTTCAATAATAGTGTGCTGTGACACTTCTGTATTTCTATGTCTGATTTAGTGAGCAAGTAGTTTTTAAGTGAGGTGAAACTTGGGGGTCCAGTAGCCCAGAAAAATTGAGATCCACTGGCCTGCCACACCTCCAGTATAATCTTGAATACTGACTCTTCAATCCCTCTTACCCAAGGACACCTTTCCCTGTTAAGAATTATTTGGTGTTTTTTACTACTGGTTTTATCAGCTCCATTTCGCTGGAGATATCCTCCTTCTAGACCTTGTTATTTCTTGGTTTGTTTGTTTTTGTAGTGCCATTCCACCTTGAGGTACTAATGTGTAAAAGCATATGCAGTTTCTCCAGAAGGTATTTATGCAATGACATGGAGATTTGTGGAGTAGATAGGGGAATGGGAAGAGAAAATAAATTGAAAAAACTACGCAAAGTCATTCATAGTTCAATCAAAACTACACAATGAATGATCCCTTCAAATTGACAACTTGTATATTATGAGAACTTTATTGTAAACATTAGATATTTTCAGCAGACTTTCTTGGCTCCCATCTCTGTATTATGGCCAGTTACAACACAGGTAACCCCACAAACCTGATATAATACTATTTGAACAAAGCTTACAAATGTAACCAAACTGCACATCACAGATACTGGTCTGCTAACAGAAGAGACCAGGCAACATAAGCTTTGCCATGGACAAAACAGCATAATTGTAAAGTTGGAAGCAAGTAAAAATAAACTCCAACTGCATGCACAGACAGTTAAGCAATACTGTTCTCTTCTGCTAAATGCCATATATGCCAAAAGTGCTAGAGGTCAAGTAATTTTACACGGTGGTCACTGTACCAAAAGTGGAAGCAAACCATTTAAAAGAGGCAGCTTTCCTCCTGGTGACTGGTAAGTAGAAAGTATATTTACGCTAACATAGCTCATTCCCGTGGAAACTTTGAGCTGTGGTGGAAGTAGAGCTGGGCATAGTATCATCTTCTGCTGGATCAGTAACTGCTTTGGAACTAGCAAATGTGTTAAGTTTTAAGAATGAAAGAGGAGATGGTAGCTGTTCAGTCAATTCAGGCTTATGTACTTCCAGCCTTGTTCAAGCCAGAGAAGCTGCAACTTGCTCTATGAAACTGGCCAAATTGATATCCCGCTCAGATAAGCCAGCACACTCATGTGTGCTCAGGATAATGTGAACCTAAGAAAATAAAAAAAAACAACCTGCAGTTGGTGGAAGGAACAGCCATATTCTAAGCTTCTCCCAACATTATAAATGGTTGTCTATCTGAAGTAGTGAAAGTATTTCCATTACTTTTTCCTCAATAATACCCATAAAAACTCTAATAGGTAGGACAGCAGAAACAAGACTTCATGTTGTTAAACCTGAAGTACCATCTATGTTATGAGATCTAATTGCTTGCTTCCATCCTTTACCTTGCTGTAAACGTTGAACCATTCGGGGTGGTGGTCCAGTTTTTCTGCCTGCAAAGCTACTCTGGTCATGAACCCAAATGCCTTTCCAGGATGAAAAAAATACAAGTTAGCTGTGAGTTAGCTAGTGGTGGCTCATAATTTCATCAAGAATGTGTCAACCATAAATAATTAACTTCCTTTCCTTTTTGGGAATCCAGGCAAACACAAAACTTGCCTATGCTTAGGATTTCCACAATTGACCACCTGTTTGTGTGGAAATTTCTGCAAAAACCAATCATTGCCTGGTTGATCAGTTGAATGCTTCAATAATCGATGCTATAGCTCAATCAGAAGAAGCTTATGAATGGGGTGCAGGAATTACTGGGGGAGATTCTATGGCCTGTTATGCAAGCATTCAGAGCAGAGGAGAAGGATCCCTCCCAGTCTAAACCATCTATGAATAGAGGGAAACAATTTAAATAAAATAAACACAAACTTCCTTGTTGGGATGCCTGAACTGAAATGCAGACCACTTGCAGTATGGGATGAAAGAGTCCATGTCTGTACCCGATTGAAGTCCTTGAAATGGAATTCTTTGAAGATGGCATCTCTCCCTTCCACCTCATTCCACCCTACCGCTTTCAGGTTTGGCAACAGCTGCTCCCTCTCCTCAGTGCTTAGCTGGTGGGCTTTTCCTGCCTAGGAGAGGAAAAAGGAGAAGACTAGACCAAGACGACCAAGGCTGTTGACATTTGCTTGAGCAGAGGTAACTCCCCTCTGTCCTCCTTAATCGTTGGGTAGTTACACTAGTATTTATTTTGTGAATCATCTGTACAAAGAAATAGAATGATGGTTTTCTCTGGCTCCAATAGTTTGAGGGGATGCAGAGCCCCAAAGGCACTGAGCAGCTACTGTTTCTCTAGTGTGGGTTTCTGTTTTTGTGTGCTCCATAAGTATGAAAACTACTTGTATGCCCACTTTTAAGCTCGCTGGGCTATAATTATGCAAGAAAAACTTAAACAACAAATAGTCTTTAAGGTGCTATTAGACTAACAAAACATGTAGATGGTGGTATGAGCTTTCATGGATAAAACCCACTTCTTCAGATAACCAGAGTATAATACGTCCAGATTCAAGAATAAATAAGGGAAGAAGGCAGGGGGAGGAAAAAGGGGAGAAGACGAAAAAGGGAGACAGCGAGTAGATAGTTCAAATAGTTACAAGAGGCTGGAAGAACCCTTAGCACAGGGGTGTCCAAACTTTTTTCAAAGAGGGCCAGATTTGATGAAGTGAACATGCGTGAGGGCCGACCATTTTGCCTGACATTCTTTGAACCATTAAAATTAAACGCAAATTAACTATTTTATGCAAAGTTTATTGCAAACGGCATACTTTTCATTTCGTCACATGGATGACAAATCTAAACAGGTGTTAAATCACTCTGCCTTTCATATCTGAAGGCCAGATGAAAAAAAAACAAAACAGGAAGCTGAAATATATGTCAGGAACATTGTAAAGTACATTACATATTATTGGTAATAAAGGTTGTCTGTCAACTTTTAAGTTCAAAAAATATGAACAGGAACATAACACCAAGTATACATGTTGTGTCCAAATATATTTATAACTGATTTAGACCAACTGACATTAACTGAGATTTTACAATGTATTCATCTCAATACATATGGATTCGTTGGGGGCCATAAAAGATAGATATTGCCAAATTACCTGTGGGGCCGTATTAAACCGGAACACGGGCCGCAATTGGCCCGCGGGCCGGACTTTGGACATGCCTGCCTTAGCACCTCCATTGTTTGGTTCATTGGTTAAGTCATTAAAAGGTGGAAGATAGTGTGTGAGCCATCCTATATCCTGGTTCAGACCATTTGCATAAGAATTAAATTTATGAATGAAGTTAAGTTCCAATCGTTCTCTGTGTATGTGGCTTGTGGAATTGCTCTGAAACAAAACAGCAACTTGGAATCCATTAATAAGTGTCCAGGAAGATTAAAATGTTCTCCAACAGGTTTTTGTATGTTGTCTTTTCAGATATCTGATTTGTGTCCATTAATTCTTTCTCATAGAGATTGTCCAGTTTGGCCAATATACATTGCAGTGGGGCATTGCTGGCATTTGATGGTGTAGATTACATTTGTGGATGTGCAGTTAAATGAGCCTTTGATTTGGTGGCTGATGTCATTGGGTCTCGTGTTAAAATCGCTGGTATAGATGTGTGGGCAGAGTTGGCACCGGGGCTCATTGCAGGGGTGGATTCCTGGATGATTATGATGGAGGTGTGTTATGCATGTAGACAAAGGCACACTATGTTTTTCTGCTACATCAGGATTTCTCATAAATGTACCTAGTAATTCAGTAATGATGATATACAGGTAAGTGTGCCTATGCTGTCGCTAGTAACACCCAATGGGCTACAGAGAAACTGTACTGGAGAAAGTGTAAGATGAAACAATAGGTTAAATGTGACACTATTGAATTTATTTCAGAACTTCAGGTATATAATATGCGAGATTCATTAAAAGTGCATTTTGAGAAAAGATTCCTTGTGCCGGCCTGCCAGCAACCTAATTATAAGCACCATTCTCTGCCCAGCCTGCCACTTCCCTTGCAGAAGCATTACTTTTAATGGTATCCCTGTTTCTATTACTGACTTCAGCCCTGTCCCCCATCCAGCTGCTTTGTTGTGTGATCCGAGGCAGAGATTTTTTATTTATTGAAAATGCAGCGTAAACACTGCTCAGCACAGCAAAACCTCAGCCATTGCCCTTTGTGTGATCTCTAGATAAGCTTATTCTACGTATCTTAGCAACCAGAATAAAGTGGGGATGGAAGCTGACTTACCATAACGCCATCAGAACCAGACACTTTCTCCTGTGCTGCAGAGACACTAGCTAGAAGGGAATAGCTGTTACAAACATACAGCATATGGTATGTGTTGTGTGTGTGTGAGGCAGGGGCTGGGTGTGCAGGGGAGAATCACTTAACATTTCAGTGTTGAAATAACCTTTCTGGCTGCCTGGTAATCTAGAGGTTAGTGCTCCAGGCTCAATCTGCCTTGCAAGAGCAGAGGAAGAGAAGTCTGGCTGGAGTCTGGCTCTGCTATTTCTATTGCTTTGCTCTTTGTTTGCTATAAAATGGCCAGAAATGCCTGAACAGCTGCGAACTGGTTAATAGTCTAGCCACACTGTCACTGTGGAAGTGCGTCAGACTTCTGTGCAAGCATTACAGTGGGGAGGGACTGTGATGAAAGCAAGATAAGCTAGTGATGACTAAGCAGAGGACAGGTGTACTTTCCCCTTTAATAGGAGAACATAACAGCTATGGTCTCCTCACCTGTACTCCGCCCCTCCCCCCCCTGCAACTGTCTCTTACAAAACGGCAGCTGTTGTAACACACTGCATGGCTATAAAATACACTGTGGGTGTCTCTAGGATGACAGGTCCTCAGTGCTGCACATATGTTCAAGCTGACTGCTGAAATCAACAACGTTCCAACCGGATGGCTGATTTTCCCATGGTCTACTAGACCCGGTCTGCACTGGGGAAAAAATTGATACATGTGACTCAACTCCAACTATAAGAATTGTGTAGCTGGAGTCAGCATAACTTGAATTGAATTTCTGGGACAGCCCCACTGTGAGAGGTCAGGAGAAACTCTCCCATTGACTTCCCTTACTCCTTGTGACCCTGTGGAGTACTGGGGTCGACGGGGCTGCCCTCAGCATTCATTTTAGTGGGTCCTTAATAGACATGCTAAATCGAACCCTGGAAGATCAATCTCTGCATAAGTATAGACAAGGCATGCCAGCCTGACAGTTCTTTGTATGGTATTCCCTCCATCTTCCACCTGTGACCTTGGGCCCAGCTGCTTCTGCACTAAGCTTTACTTGCCTATTGAATTGAGGGTATGATGATGCTATGAGATTTTCTAAATCCTAACTTTGCAGTTGGGCTACTGCAAACACAAATATATGTTTGAGTTGCTCAAAGTCAGGATGAGGTGCCATGGCACGGTTGAGTAAAGGGGCAAAATGGTAAAGCCAGACTCTCTCATCAAGGCTAGAACATGCTATAAGAAGGTAGAGGCTTTTGTAGGCCCTAGTCATCTTTAGCTTCTCAAGCCTCTGGCTCTCTCTTCTCCTGACAGGTGAGCAAACTTGCCCTCCTCCCAATTACCAAAGCTGCCTGAGTTCTCTAAACCCAAATGCTTCTATGCAAGCTCCTCTGCTCTCTTCACAGTATTAGAAGTGTCCTAGTTTTTCTGTCCTGAATTCTGGCCACAGTGGACTGCTGCTTCGTCACAATTGCCAGCTAATGCCTTCCACATGCTCTTGTTTGTTAAAACATGTTTCCCATTACAGCAAATTTAATAAATCTTAAAATGTTTTGCTGGAGTTCCCAGCAGCCATATTGTTTGTTCCTGTCTGAAACGCAGCAGATTTGCACACAATATATTTAGCCTGGACACTCTAATTGACAATATTTTCCCCCATTTTTTCCTTCTCTTTCCCTCCCCATCCCCTCTCTTGCTCTGCTGTTTTTGTATCCTGGACCCCTTAACTCTGTTCATCTAAAGAAGAGGGTTGTGCCCACAAAAGCTCACAATACCATCTACCTTATTGTTAGTCTCTAAGATGCCACATAGTCTCTAAGATGCCATTCATTGTTTTTTTTAATTTTTTTCAGTTACAGACTAACCCAGTTACAGACTGAAACTATCAGTCTTTGTAACTTTAACCTTAACAAAAGTTCCAGTAATTTCCTTTTAGAGTTTGCTTGGTGATTATGAAGTGAGAAGCCAATATTACTGGCTAGAGGTAGATATACTGCAAGCAGGACTGCAAATGACCAAGCAGTGCATCTCAAACCTGACATACAGCATCTTCTGCTCTTATAGTGCTGGGCCCCCAACACATATCTGCCCATTCACCTTAGCTCTGATCAGCAATTTCTGTTGTTCTAACCCTAGGATCCCTTGAAGCTGTTAATAAGATACAAGTCCAACTTGTAGCATCCTTGCTTTAGCTGTACCAGAGCTCTGGCCCTAAGCATCTGTGGAGGGGGGGAGGGGGGAAGCAAAGGTTTTCTATGCAAAAGTTAATGGAACCGTATATAAGAGAACCAAACAGTGTTGCAAATCTGTACCGATGTGATTCACAAGATAAAGTGATTGCAGTGGAAGTTGTATCTTTGGAGTGTTAGTGGGGACTAGTCATATTTGTAACTCCTTTTTGCAGAAAGGGAAAGCCTAACAAGCCCCCCTCCCACCAGTCCCTGAAAAGAGACTCCCACTGGTGAATACCCACTACGTACTGGAGTAGCTGCCTATAGGTTTGCCTGGGCTAGTCATTACTGAATAATAAAGCTTTGTTCTTTCTTTTCTCCCTACTCTTTTACAATAGAGCAGCTGGTTTAAACTTTCTGCCTTTCCAAATTAGCATAGCTGTCACTTACAAAGCAAAGGCTGGCTGTCGAAGCCATGACTTACCATGGTTGTTGATTGCCTGGGGACTCAGTGACTGGTATTCAGATGCAGCAAATGCATGTGTATGTGAAAGACTAGATGAGCAACAGGCAAAGGCACAGCTTGTGTCAGAGCGCTCCTTGCAGATAGTAAGGGAGGGAGGAGAGGAGGCGTGGCAAGTGTGTTTAATCCACCCACTACAAACAGCTGCATCTGCTGCCCAGGTCCTAATGATTTACCAATTGCAGAATCAAAGGGCAAAGCTTATCTGTTTCCTGTAGTGCTCTTTCATGTACATAGCAGGACTGGTTGGCTATCTTTTGAGACATACTAAAATTGCCCTGTGTGTTCATTTGTTTTATGTAGTGACACAAGCTGTGTGCATCCATCTTTCCTTTCTCAGATGGAGACCAACCATTTCTGCTATCACAGGTGCCTTGTTGAAACAAGAACAGGATAATGATTAAAACAAAAAGGTTTTCTGTACAGTTGATGGTGGAAATACATTTGATTACATAATCAGGTTGTTTGACTAATCCTGAGAGGTTGTGATAATCTTATTTACCCTTCACTCATTAGATTGCACAATACGGTTTCTGAAAAATAATGCAAATGAAAATTTTAGTGGGGACTATTCAGATTAGCATTTCGATGTTATCTACCCAAAGTCTTTAGATGCATGTAAATAAGTTAGGGGAAGAGATGCAGTGTCAATAACCCCTCTGTAAGTCATTCACTTCTATCACTAGAAGAGACTGAAATTACATGCACTCAAGTTCATCCAGCTCATGATCTCAACAGATCCTTCATGACAACATAAAATACTCTTGTTTCAGCAGATCCACCACACACAGGATTCTCAGTCTGTTCAATTGGAAAGTTATTCTGACTCTGTATTACTGAAATAATTGAGACTCTAGTGCAATACAAATAACACACCAAGACTTATTTTTATGATGTACAGCTCTGTGTGTACACGCTGTGCAGTTTCTTAAACAAAATGCTTGGACAACTTAAAGCTTCTCCCATAAACTGTAAACTTTGTGTGTGCACGTGCTGAAAAAAATAGAGCTAAATTAATCATTACTTTGCCACTACTGAAATTGTCATTTCTGATGTATAATGCTGCAAGTATTTGATGGAACAAAGTGGTGTTGTATGATGTAGGCAGAAAGTAAAGAATACAATATCCTGTTGAAATGGTAGATGGAATGTAGAAAAGCAGAATGGAATTGTTCACACTTAAATTTGCCCTTGGCTAAAATCTGGCTCTTGTGAAAAATGCAAAGGAATTTCTGACACAGACCAGTTGGGGCCTGTGTGGATGTGTCAGGGTTAGTGAGACTCAAGTCTGCCGACTGATTTTTTTTTTTTTTTTTTTTAAGTCCAGAGCTGGAGCATCTGCATTCATTAATGACCAAAGGTTTACAGTTTTGCAGCTGGGTCTAGAAACTTGGGCTCCAGCATTCACACAGCAGTTCACAGCCAAATCAAACCACCATATCCCAGGCTTCCTAATGCTCTTCCCAACTGCAGACATAGGAGTCCTTGGCTTGTGGTGCAGACATCACTTCCCTCAGCTCCCATTGGCCAGGAACAGCAATCTGGCTAACGGGAACTGCAAGTGGCTGTACCTGCGGATCTGCATGTAAATAAAGCATCTGGCAGGCTGCCAGACAATAACCCTGAAGAACCATGTCTGGGCTGCTTATTCCCCACCCCAATCTGCCTGGAGGCTACATGCAAATATAATATAGACTGTCAAGGAACACACAGTTGTTCCCCCTCCCCTAGCACGTTTCTAGACTACATACTTCCTACAGCCTTCCTACAGCCAATAATTCTGGCCTACGTTTAATGTTCTTCTCTTCCAATCCCCACCATATCTCTACACAATTTATTGTTTAAAGGAGGCTCATTAATTTGTGACCTTGCCAATTTGTACTGCATGGTGCACTAAAAGAGAAGACCGTATAAAGTTCTTACTTTTTACACCCTGGTGCATCTTTTTAACATTGAACAAGTTTCTTGTTTAAAAAAGAAAATTTTGTTTCAGCGGTGTTTACATGTCTTGGCCTCCACTTTGAATTCCTGGAGGAGAGGGGGGGATGCTAAGATACTGGACAGCAAATTCATGCCGCTTTCTATGAGTTGTAATACAATTTGTAGTGGGCCATCCATTAGAAATCCTTCCTATATGAATAGCCAGTGTGGAACCAGAGACTTATAAAGAATAAGGTTCACTCTGCTTGTATCTCAGTGGTCAGAATAAAATGGAAGGGTGAAAGTCAGACAGCAGCTGCCCTTGAGTCAGTGAACTACTTTCTTTTCTTGGGAATCACTTGGCCAGCGTAGGAGGAGAAAGGCCACTGTCCCATGGGATTGAGAGAGAGTGCTGACGGACACTCAGAATCAGGCCTAGTGATCCTGGCCCTAGCCATGTCCATACTGCAAAATGATGAAATTTGGGTCTGAGATATGCAGGATTCAGCTTCAGCCTCCACCCTGCAGAGTCCTGCAGCACAGGCCCAGAAGGCTTGGTGGCCTAAGCCAGATGGTCTTGAGTCTAAGCCTGTGTTACACTGCTGTGTGGATGTGCCCTGTACCACATCTTGCCCAAATGACAGCACGTCTGCTACCAACAGCACTCTACAGATGGGAGATCTGGGAAATATACTTAATCAAATATACCACTTCCTGCTCTACTCTAGGCTTTCCTTGAGGGTTTCTTGGCCAGCACTGGATAGGGATGATCCTGCTTACCCTGTCGAAGCTATTAGGAAATAGGGAAACCTAATTCACATATATCACAGCTCGTTAAGGTGAACTTTTTGTCGGCTGAGCAGTTATTCCCAAGTAGAGCAATGTGAACACAGCAAGTCATTATGTTACGTCTAGTGCTTTCAGTTAATGATGGTTTCCTTCTAATGCCACTTTCCCTTCATTACTGCTTTGTTATAATTTAACACTTTTCCATTTATCCGTTGGTGGTTGACAAGCATGTCTCAAATCACAGTGTTTACATGTATATAAAATCACAACACGAATGACTGCTCAGGCACAAGAGTGGGTTTTTTTTATACTTTTTTTAATAGATTTCAAAGTACAAGGATACATTTGTATTTAAAAAGTGTCAGTGATGGAGTGATCACTGTGACCCTAAAGAAGTTATTCTGATGGGGTGCATCTACACAGCAGGGCTTACCTCGAAATAAGCTATGCAAATTGAGCTACGTCAATTGCGTAGCTTATTTCAAAATAGGGAGTGTCTACACAGCACTTATTTCGAAATAGAGCACTCTTCCTCTGACTTCCCTTACTCCTCGTAAAATGAGGGTTAAAGGAGTCAGAGTAAGAAGTCCTCCAGTTTGACAGTATTTTGACATTATTTTGAAATAACTGCCTGCTGTGTAGATGTGGACTAAGTTATTTCAGAATAACGCTAGTTATTTTGAAATAATGCTGCTGTGTAGATGTACCCATGGTTCATTACCTTCACTGTTTTTTTTTTTTTTTTAAAGGAATGTATGCCTTATTTGTATTCTGAATTTGTCTAGCTTTGACTTCCAGGTAGTGGATCTCATTGTACTATTTCTGCTATACAGTAATTACGCGTTTAACACATTTTTGCAATAGCACGATTTTTGGGGGGGGACATTTTTCAAATAACATGACCGTCCCCAAAATAACACGAAAATAATCAAGTGGCGGACTACTTTGTGAGGCAGTATAAGTTGGTGAAAACAGTGGTAATACGCATGAGCGGATGAATACACGTGGTCACAGCGCTCCACTCACTCACTCACTCACTCACTCACTCACTCACGTGTTTATCTTTGTGTTTTAACAAACTGCAGTGACTTGTGTTGCTAGATATCTAATGTTGATGCTGACGACCCAGCACCAACAAAAAATTGACTTTGCCACCACCACCTGAAACACAACCCCCTCCTTTTCCATGATTTTTAATGGGAAAATTGACCCCGTATAGCACATTTTTGCTTAGTACGAACGTTTTCAGAAACGTATCTATAGTGCTAAATGAGGAATTACTGTACTGAAGAACCAAATTTCTGGCCTCTATATAACTGTGTAGACTGAGAGCAATTCACTCTTACCCTTCCTTTGTAAAGCTACAGTTATTGAGCTCCTAGAGTTGATTGCTATAAGGCATGTTTCCCCAACATCTTTAGCCATTCTGGTGCTATGACTCTGAACCCTCTTCAATTTTATCAACATCATTCTCAAATGTTGGGTACTAGAACTGGATGCAGGAGCACTGGAAGTTCCTAGCAGTGGGAGCCATGCCCAAAGTGGGGCCTGGCTGCACCACTCTGCCCCTTCCTCCTAAGGTCTTATCCCTGCTGTACCCTTTCCCATAGGTCCTGAGCCCACTCCACTGCTTCCCCCTGAGGTCCTGTCCCCACCACTCCTCTCTATACCCTTCCTCCCATTGCTGGCTGTTAAGGCAAGTAAAAAGTGCCTGAGCCATGGCTCCCTGCCTCCACCCCACCCAGTCCAGCATGCCTGACTGGACACAGCTATATTCCAGTAGTGACCACAGTTGTGATAAATACTGAGCTTAAAATAACCTTCCAATGCAAAGTTCCCCTGCTCATACACCCAGGCTCATAGTATCATGTTGAGAAGCTAAGTTGGCAAGACTTATTTACTATAAACCCATATTATAATTAATTCTGAATGGCATTAATTAGCCACCTTTAATTATTGAGCCTGTGATGAGGTGTCCAGACCGACACTAAAAGGGTTAAGGGGAGCTAGAGTGCTCAGGGTGGTTGGTGGTAACTACAGGGCACGTCAGGCTTAACTAAGAATGAGGCCCAACTGGAGAAGAGCCAGGCAGCTAAGATAAAGAGCTTCAAGGCAGAAAGGAGGAGGAAGCTTGGGGATAATAGGGTTCAAGGTGCTCTCCCAAGAGCAGAGCTTTGGTAAAAGTTTAGAAGACACACTAAGCTACAGGGGTAGAGTAAGGTCCTGGAGTGAACATTGATAGAAAGTCAAGAACTGGCTCTCCAGGGAAAAAATCTGGGCCAATAGTGTCTACAAAGGGTCTGAGGAAAAGGGCCAGGA
This sequence comes from Pelodiscus sinensis, assembly GCF_052426305.1. NCBI lineage: Eukaryota > Metazoa > Chordata > Testudines > Trionychidae > Pelodiscus > Pelodiscus sinensis. The sequence goes on along the minus strand of NC_143059.1, from coordinate 30,537,714 downwards.
GATAAGGCTAGGTAGGGAATAGACCAGCAAAGAGTCTCAGGAAACAGATCTTAGCTACTTGCTACAGGTCCCTGGGCTGGGAACTTGAGCATAGGGAAGGCTTGGCTTTCTCTAATGACCACTGAGGAAGGTGGTGTAGTATGTCATGATACAAAGCGTAAGGACTATTGAAAGCCCAGAGACAAAGCATGTCAGGATGATTGGGCCAAGAGGTAGGAGGCTAATGACCCGGTGTAAGATCACTGGATCATGATTTAGGGGACTCTCGCCTCAGAAGGATGGGAATGAATGTGACCTGGATGGAGGGCTGTGTCATGAGACCACTAGAGGGGTGTAATGTAACAGGTCATCTGGGTGCACCGTTGTAAGGGTCAAATCAGAGCAAACTGCTTAGAACTAGGGCTACTTACAGCCCAAGACTGAGGGTCTTTTTCTATAAGGCACCACACAAGAGACAAAGAACATGTCAGCTGCTCATCTGGCCAGCAAGAAGTCTTCTAAACAATTCCCTTAAACACTCCAGCTTTACTTGTGCCACAACCAGCACCACTCTTTACACAGGTGAGAGGTTCTCAAAATCAATCCCACCAACTCCAAACAGGTTCTACTGATCCCAAAGGACCAGCCGTATTTTCAGGTCAATTTATACCTTAGATCTTACCCAAAAGAGCACACTGTGCCAGTCCTTTAGAATAAAAAAACCTAAAGGTTTATTAATAAAAAGAAGAAAAGGTCAAGAGTAGAACTGTTAAAGAAAGCACATTATGTACATCAATCACCAAGTTTTTGGTGCAGGATCTTAGCAGACATGTAATAAACTGCTAGCTTAAAAGTTTCTGGAGTACATCCTTGTTAGGATGGGTCAATGCTCCTTCCCAGCTCTCTGTTTACCCCAAAGATGCTTCTGAAATGAAGAGCAGGAGTGAAGACAAAAATGGAGGAACCCCTAGGCTCCTTTTATAATCTTGCTCATGGGGAGGGAAATCCATTGTCCTCCAGTGTGGTGGTACCAGTGTGGAGCTGATCGCATGATTAAGTAACTTCTCCGTGTTCTTATTAGGCAAGACATACCTGCTAGTCTGCAGGTTCCCAGCAGAATTCCTCAGGTGTTTATTTGCAACACTTAAGGGTGAGCCATTGTCCATGCAGCATAGCTATTCACTGAGTAACCACCCCCCACAATAGGTGGTTGACACCTGTGGCTGTCTCGCAGACAGAAAACATTTAAAATACAAGTACAGAGCCTATATTCATAACTTCACATGCAAACATACATGTATATGAGCAGTATAAATAGAATCAGCAAAGAACAAGTTTTCAACAGATACTTCACTTGGTCCACTTTGCAATGGGCATACACACACCACTATGTGCAATAATGATCTGCATGCAAACATTAAAATCCAATGTCACAAGGGGCTGCTCGCATCACAGGGGGTCTTGGAAGACCATCTGCTATGCCATTCCCAGCAATGAATGGTTGCACTCGGAGGTAAGCCACGCTCCTATGTACAGAATCTAATATCAGGTCTTCTGTCATCATGCCTGGGGTTGATGTCAGGCTGACAAGTCTATAATTATGTGGGTCAATGCTGCTGTCTTAACCTTTTAAAATACTGGTACAACATTAGCTTTCATCCAGTCCTCTGGAACATCACTGAATTTGTCCAGAGAGCGTCTTGACTAGATTGTTTAAAACTTGTAGAGGAAAGTTATCTGGATTTGCTGTCTCACTCTGGGACTTCTTGCTACTGTTTAAGATCTAAGAGAGTTACTGTTGGACTGGAAAGTATTTAGTCATGTGAGTGGAATACATGTGTCTTTTTCCTGAATACAGAACAGAGATATTTGCCGAGCATGTATGCCTCTCTGGCATTATTACTGACCATTCCACCGTTTCCACCTAGTATCTATCAGTACCTTTATGGCTGGAAAGCCAAAGGACACATTGAGGCACAGAGCCTCCCGGAGCGCCTCCTTGCATCCAACAGGCCTTCCCCTGTCTGACATAACATAGTCCTGAGTGCTGATCACAACAGCAATTTACACTAGTGTCAGCCGACGGTCAGGGCAGTGTGTGTGTGTATGCTTCCGAGAAAAGGTTTAACGTCCGTGTCTTTACTGCTAGGACCGGGGTCCCGTCGCAGAGGGTGGCCAGCAGGCCAACAGACGCCCCGTTATATAGGAAGAGCTTATTACACCTTAGATTTTAACTGCTAGAACACAAAGTTCCTTCACAGCGGGCAGCCTGGGAAAGGCTGGAAAGGTGCCCCAACAGATCTTGTCACCTGGGAGTGACACAGATCCAAACGCCCAAGCTCTCCCTATGTCTGTCCCTTTATGACCGGCTGAAGTTCTTTTAAATTGTGCTTGGTTCTGTTACAGCAACTGGAGGAGTCAGGTTAAAGCTTAAACAGTTACAGGTTTATTAAAAGACTTATAAAAGCATATGGTTACAATGGCTATTGCTCTATTTCTTAAATGCTAGCAAATATATATATGTCTTAAAAATGATCACAGGAAAAAGGTAAAGATAGAAAATAGAAATAATGGTACCAAGTGACAGCTTAATCTTTAAAGAGCTCTAACACTATGTATATATATACTTAAACAAAGGACCACATCCAGGTACAATTTTTACCCCTTTCTGTGCGCCTCAACTCCAGCGTGTCAGGCCAGGGCCGGTCTCTCAATTCCCAGGAAAGACGAATACGAGGTGGGCGTCCCCTTGGAACCTCGGGAGATCAAACACCAAACCCGACCAGCAGATAGATGGTAGATTGACACTCAGAGAAAATGCGCTGCTGGACCTATATTTATACCCCTGGGGGCCCGTATTCTCTTTCTTATCTAAGATGCCGAATTGTACTGGTCCATTTTGTGGCGCCAGTTCTTACAAGCAAGTTTCAAGTTAATTTACACTTGCAAGAGAGATAACTAAATTGTGAATACTAGACATTTTTTTTACTGGGCGAGAGATTCCTCCCCCCGCGGATGGATGTGTGTTCGTATCAATATGGGTTTGAGTCAAGGGCACTCCTTGGCAGCCTCTTGGTCAGCAATTGGCGTATCTCTGTTTACAGCCATTCACGGTCACACAGCCTGGGCCTTCTGCTCTGTGTGCCCTGTATGCTCCAGGCAAGCAAAAATGGATGTTAGAGGGGGGTTCCTGTCTGGCTACAACTAGTTCATATGTAAGTATATACAATTGGTGCTGCTGTTGCTATGTTATAAGGATAGAACTTGTTGCCAGTTTTCCTTGTGATCTCCTCCTCTTATGTTCAAGCATGGTCCATAATCACTGATAATGGCATCTGCTAGACCTGGAGGGATGAGGTGTGAATGAGTTGTTGTGAATGTCAGTATGCCTGAATATTTCACACTGCATTTCAATGCAGCTCTGAACAGAGGAAGGACTGTAGGTTATACTAGTTCAGATCAGCTTCCCATTGTGAAAGCTCCCAAGATAAAGTGTCGTGCACTTTTCACTGTGGGTAAACTGTAAATTGTATTTGAAATCAAATACTTTATAAAAATCGGCATGCCTGGCTCACCTCTTTAGGGTGACCATATTTTTCCAAATAAAAATGGGACAACCCTGGGCTGGCCTGAGATCTCCATCCTCACCCTGCTAATTGTCCCACCCAAGGTTTTTTTTAATTAAAGTAGGTCTATACTCAATTTGCTTTTGTTAACCGATGATCAATTGGCATGAGCAAATGGGACACATGCTCATTTTTGTCAAAAGTCAGGAATGTCCAGGACAGTGCCAAAAAAATGGGACTGTCCTAGCAAAAACAGGACCTATGGCTACCTTATTCTTCCTGGAAAATAACATTATTTGTGACTCCCTCGGGAAAGAGGTCTCTGTATTTAAGATTATCAGTTACCCACTTTCCATCTGTAATCCTGGTTTAAAAATCACATGGAGATCTTTGCTGTTCAAATTTGAATAAACTATTCTTGTTTGAACAGTATCCTTATTTTCCTAGTAGATGGTGTTTGACTACTGAAAGAGCCCAAATTTGCACAGTAAAGCAGTTCTCTTTCTCACTTTGATTCATAGCACACCTCTCACTCACTGGCACATCTGTCATGCTGGTGTCTTACCAGAACCCTCTTCAAGTTCTCTTCATTTTGTGAGGTAGAATAACAATCACTCTTTGTTTCTATCACAGACCTTCAGCTAGCAGACACTGTGAGGGCAGTGGGACTATTTTCCATGCACAAAGAGGGAGCATCTTTTGGGGGTGGGAGGGGCAAAAGAGTTGGTGTTTGGGATTCTATTCTGCTTTTTAAAAAGTCAGAATAGAAAGTGGTAGCCGTGTTAGTCTGTAACTTTAAAAAACAATGTATTTATTTATGTATTATCTATATCGATATAGATAAAATCATGAGCTTTTATGGGCAAAACTCACTTCTTTAGATGATTCATATATATATTTTTGTTAGTCGCTAAGGGTATGTCTACACAGCAGTGTTATTTCAGAATAACTGATGTTATTCCAAAATAGCAAAGTGCATGTCTACACTACAAGCCTTTATTTTGGAATAATCTGAAGCTGGAGGACTTCTTACTCTGACTCTTAAAACCTTCATTTCATGAGGAGTAAGGGAAGTCAAAGGAAGAGCGCACTTTTATAGCTGAATTACGCTATTTCAACTTAAGCTACGCCATCGACATAGCTGAAGTTGCGTAGTTTCATTTGACTTTAACCCTGCTGTGTAGATGTACCCTAACGTGCTACAGGACTACTCGGTATTCTGCCTTTAGTTCATCCATTCGAGGAGACTGCAGCTCCCATGTTGAGGAGAAAAGTGGGACAAACAACCTCTATTAGTCTCAAGACCTCTGTGTGCATGCATTTTCAAAATCTAAATCCAGAGTGAAAATAACTTAAATTTCTTACAGATACTGTCCTATTGCAACCCGGTTTCCTGCTAACTCCTTAAATAGATCCCTGCTGGGTTTTGCCACTGCTTAGCCAGCTCTTGCCAGAGTTGCAAGCCAGGCTGCATCTGCCTACTTTCACCTCTGCCTAAATTTACATTAGAATCTTTGATTATTCAATGTCAGTATAACAGAGTTAAGGCACAGCATAGGCAGGAAAGATTCAAGCTTCCTCGGACTAGCCCCCTAACATACTTCAATGCTGATTTGGAGGGGCTATTATTAGAGGGGCGTGGGTAGTTTAGTGTCCGGATGCAATTATCTTTGACCCCTCTGCTTGTATTTATAACGTTACTATTGGGATATAATAGGTTTAATTGGAGGATTTCTTAGGCTTTGGGGATTTATGGGATTTGTGACTACTTTACATTGACCAAGGGCCCAGATAAATAGAAATGAATTGTTAATTGTCCCAGTGAAACACTGTTTTGTCAAGTCACTTTACCAATGTCGTTGAGGACTTTGGATTCATGTCATCATAATGAATAAAACAGGTTGGAGGCCCATAAAAACTGGGACTTCTCTAGCCAACTCACACAATGTGCGTGTTAATTTCAGATAGGGGTCTTGGCAATGTAGAGGATCAGAGTACCAGACTGTCTTCTGCTTGGGAAAACTAGATTTAATAGATTGTGTTAAAGGGAAATACAGCTGAAAGGTGTCGAGGACATTAACACCAAGGGTGGAGAGGAATTGATCAGGGCTGCAAAGGGGATATAATAAAGAGGAAGGAGATGAAATGAAGCCAAGGAATCTAGACTGAACATTGAGAGGGTGAAGGGGGAAGCTGCTTTTGGTGGTGGAGTAGTTTACCAGAGGAAGTGGTGGAAGCACAATTCCAGCACACCTGAGACTATATTGGAAGGACCATTCCTACCCTGGTAGGGCATGGATTACATGTTCCAATGGGGCTTTTATAGAACTCCCATATTTTCATGATTTGGAGAGAGAGAATGAGTCTGGTGTCCTCAATTCAGGTTTTGTGGCCAATGAAATGTCACTCACACTTTTATATATTTGCTGTTTTGTACAAAAGATATTTGTAAAATCAGATAGTATATTAGGTGATGAGCTTTTGTGGGGCAGACCCACTCCTTGTTAGTCTTGAAAGTGCTACATGACTACTTTTCTTGTTTTACCAAGATAAGACTAACATGGCTACCTGTCTGTAAAATCAGTGCTCATCTAGACTACACTGAAGTTTCGAAAGAGGATATGCAAATTCCGTGCGAATTTGTGTATCTTCTTCCGATCTCTTGAAATTAGTCGGGGCGCAGTTTTTTTGAAAAGAGGTATAAAATTCATTTTTTTGAGGAAGAGTGGCTTTTCGAAAAAGGGAAAAGGTTGCCAAAAAAAAAAAAAGAATCGCTCTGATTTAGTCCAGTTGGCAATAGTCTGCATAGCTAGTGTACTTCACGCTCTGGTCACACATCCCCATAATTGGCATGCCACATGCACCGCAGGCTGTGGGCAGGAGCCATATAAATGGGATATGCTGGCTCTGTGTTCACTGGGGACTCCCCCATGCTAGGAGAATTTCCAGATGAAGGAATGTAGCAGGAAGATTTTGCTTTCTTTGCGCCATCGAGTGGCCGAAAGGCAACAGGCAGTGTCTGGGGTTGACTCCTGACTGCATTTTCAAGAAACAGGAAGAACTAAAGTGTCTTCTGTGTTAAAACTTTGCCAAGTTATATGCTAGAGCATACTTAGGAGTTACTAATCTAATGTAACTGTTTAGCCATACAATCCCTGCATATGTGACATATATGGAGCAAAGAAGCTGTTAGATGTATGTGGCACATTCTCTCCCTTAGGCTAGGTCTATGCTACAGCTTTCTCCAAATTTTTTTGGAAGAGGCTTTTCTGAAATTTGGCCTGTCTATACTGGGCCAAATTTTGGAAAATCCCCTTTTTTCAGAAGATCCCTTCTTCCTCATCGAATTAAGAAGACTGGGCTTTTGAAAGAGTGCGTTTGCCCTTCTGCAGGAAAAAAGCAGAAGAGCAAACGTGTTTCCTGGATGTGCTGGAGTTTTTCTGGGATACCATCTCGGAAAAACTCCGTACCCTTCGTTACTGTCTGCTTTTGTGAAGTAGCTAGCCTCCAGTGATCCTGTGGTATTCATTTTTACCCTATCCTGGTGAGTTTGTGCTGCAATTTTACAAACTCAGTTTGTATATCGATCACACTGCCTCCATTGTTTGTCCAAAGCAGGATAAAAGTACATTGGATAATAATGCTAAGAACCATAATACCAGTGTGACTTTCCTATAAGGCAGGCATGTCCAAAGTCCGGCCCGCGGGCCAATTGCGGCCCGTGTTCCGGTTTAATACGGCCCCACAGGTAATTTGGCAATATCTATCTTTTATGGCCCCCAATGAATCCATATGTATTGAGATGAATACATTGTAAAATCTCAGTTAATGTCAGTTGGTCTAAATCAGTTATAAATATATTTGGACACAACATGTATACTTGGTGTTATGTTCCTGTTCATATTTTTTGAACTTAAAAGTTGACAGACAACCTCTATTACCAATAATACGTAATGTACTTTACAATGTTCCTGACATATATTTCAGCTTCCTGGATTTTTTTTTAATCTGGCCTTCAGATATGAAAGGCAGAGTGATTTAACACCTGTTTAGATTTGTCATCCATGTGACGAAATGAAAAGTATGCCGTTTGCAATAAACTTTGCATAAAATAGTTAATTTGTGTTTAATTTTAATGGTTCAAAGAATGTCAGGCAAAATGGTCGGCCCTCACGCATGTTCACTTCATCAAATCTGGCCCTCTTTGAAAAAAATTTGGACACCCCTGCTATAAGGGGTTATAAAGTAAATAAATAGTGACCTATTTCAGATTTGGGGGAACAGGGGGGAGGAAAGGCCTTTCTACAGATCTGAAAAAAAGAGATGAATTAGAAAGTTGTACTCCAGACTTCTTACACCTGCCCAGTGGCAACAGAAGAATCGAAGTATTAATTCTCTGGATGGACTGGGACACGTACCTACTCTCTACAGCACAATGGTGTTGTGCTCATTTCTAGCACTTTAACTTACTCCTTCGTCTCCTGTTACCGTGGTATCTAAGTGAGTCACAGTTTTTAATGCATTTCTTGTCCACACCCCAGTGAGGCCAGGAAATACGATCCTCTCCACGTTACAGGTGGGAAACTGAAGCACACAAGGAGCCTTGCCCAGAGTCAGACAGGAAAACTGTGACAATGCAGGTAACTGAACTCACTTCCCTGGAGTCCTACACCAGAGCCCCAACTACTGGTCAATTCTGAGGCGTGAGCATCAGTAGAGACTAGAGATTGTCAGGGCCTGTAAATATATATGAATCTCTGGTTAGACTACTGTATGTGGTGTTTACTGTAGCATGAATTAATAGCAAAAAGAGTTATTTTGGACAGCTTAGATTTAGACCCTTATGAAGTTAAACTATTCAGAAGGGTGGTGGTTGCTGGCCCGTGCTACATTTGATGGTAAGAATTATCTCAGGAGTTAGCTAGGTGGCGCTAGAGCATCCCATATTGTGTGTCTGTACTAATATGATTTTGGAAGTATAATCTTTGTGACTGGCTGGAATGACCTGCTGTAAAGAAGTAGTTTTTGCTGTATGTTACTGCAGCTTTCTGCATAGACAATACAAGCCAAAACACTGGGGAAAAGTGCTAGAAGCCATAGTTCTGAGAAATAGTGTCTCAGCAGGCCTGGGGAAAGGAATCTTCTACCACAGCGTGAAAAGGGCAGCTGTACAGCTGAGGCATGATTAAATAATAGAATCCGAACCCACTCCGTAACAAGAGCCTTGCTTCATTTTGGAAAGCACCAGCCCTTCTGTAAGAAGAACAAAGGGGTGACTCCATGGGTAGTTTGCTCAATGCTGAAGGTGAAATTCCAAGGGCACTTTGGAATAGCAACTGACCAAGGGATACAGGGATAATAGTATTTTTGTGAAGAGAATTTTCTTAACCTCTAAGGTTTTTTCCTGTGGCTTTCCACCCTGGCAGGCCCACAGGTTGTGCAGCGTGGCTAACCAGGGGGGCCTGCTGAGCCCCTGGGCAAAGTGGGGAGGCATGCTACCATAAGGGGAGTGGCCTCCGGCAGAAGAGGTGGTACTAGGGCAGGCAGCCCTCAGAGCTGTCTGGAGCATGCTGTGCACAATGGCACCATTTATGGGGGTTATGGGGGTCATTAGCCCTCCTAAAATTTAACCCCCTGGATTTCATACTTGAGGTCTAGTTAAAGTCCATGCCCTAGCTCCAGAGGCAGTTCTCAGCTACAACAGTTTGTGCTGCTTCCAGCTTTGCCTCTGAGGCAGGGAGTTTGTTTATAAACAGATAGAGGCAGGGTGATAAAGATTTAAAAAAGGGCTTGTCATTCAAGTAATTGAAGGATCGATAGAGCAGCATGAAAGCATTGTTGGGTTCTCCTTTTAAAAGGGGGGGGGGGCGCACAAAATAGGGATCAGTAGTGGTATGGTTCAGGGATCTGCATATGGACCCCTACTGTTCAACTTTTCGTTAATGTTCTTGAAAATAGGGTAAACAGTGACAAGGCAACATTTACAGGGGATACAAAATTACACAAAATAATTAAGTCCAGAGCTGACTGCAAAGAGTTATAAAAGGCTCTCACAAAACTGGGTGATTGGGCAATACAAGGGCAGATGGAATTCAGTGTTGAGAAATGCAAAATATTGCTCATGGAAAAATGTAATCCCCATTACCCATACAAAAACGATGAGGTCTAAAATAGCTGTTACCACTTGTGAAAGAGTGGGGTAACCTTTCACTCCAGCAGGGCCACGGTCGGGCCCTCGACCTTACCCCACTTGGGGGTTTCCCAGTCTATTCTGCCTCTCCAGCAGTTGACGTAACCCTTAGGTTGTCCAATGGTCTTTCTATTGTACCCGCTTTTGGCAGGTGGTGTAAGGGGACCTGGACCCACCCTCTCTCATGGGTTCCAGCCCAGGGCCCTGAAGACAAGTTCAAACACACCCTTGTCTGCCTGATGGGGACTCCTGCTGCAACTCGTCAGTCCGCGGGCTCAGGCAGGGAACCCCGCCCTGGGCTACTTCCTACCCCAGTTCTACCCGGAGAACTCTGTGTGTCCTCTCAGTAGTCTCCTCAGCGTACATGGGCTGTACGCAGAGGCCACCAAACCTCCCCATGACGGAGGGAAAATCTATCCCCTGCTTGCTCACTCAACTCCCCCCCCCCAGCTCTCTCCCGCCCCTTTTGTATCTCCTGCCCCGCTCCCACTGCTCACCCCTCCCTCCATGATGCCTCGCCGACGTACTCTGGAGCTCCGACTCCCCTTCCCTTATGTCACCAGCGGCAGGGCCACACCGCGGCCACAATGCCCCGCCCCAGGGCTGGGGTGCCATGCCGCTCAGCTGAGCCATGGCCTGCGAACAGTTGGCACAAGTGGTGGGCCATGCCCCGCGCTCCCCATACAGTGCGGGTGCCAGGGCATTCTGAGTGCGGGGCGACGGTGCCCCATCACACCACTCAAGAAAAATCTTGGAATCATTGTGCACAGTTCCCTGAAACATCTGCTCATTGTGCAGTGGCGATCTAAAAATCTAACAGAATATTGGGAATCATTAGGACAGGAATAGATAATAAGACAGAAAATACCATATTGCCTCTATATAAAGTCATGGAATGCCCACTTCTTGAATTCTGCATACAGATTTGATCACTCTATTAAAAAAAAAATATTGGATTTGGAAAACGTACACAAAGGATAGGTCCATCAGTGTCCACTAGCCAGGATGGGGAAGGATGGTGTCTGTAGCTTTTGCCAGAAGCTGGGAAAGGGTGATAGGGGATGGATCACTTGATGATTGCGATTGCCTCTTCTGTTCATACCTTCTGAAGCATCAGGCATTGGTCACTGTTGGAAGACAGGATCTTGGGCTATATGGAGCATTGGTCTGACCCAGTGTGGCCATTCTGATGTTCTTATATAGAGCCCAAATGTATCTGCCCCCTTGCTGTAACCCACTAGACCCCCACTCCTCTCCCAGGCTATGTCTACACTGCAAGGCTTTTCCGCAAGAGGTAATGCAAATGGAGTGCTCATTTGCATAAGTCATGCTCATATTTGCATTTCCTCTTCGGATCCCTTTTGCGCATGAGGTTTTTGCACAAAAAGAGCTGCATAGACAGCTCCATTTGCATTTCCTCTTGTGGAAAGCCTTCCAGTATGGACGAAGCCCTAGAGCTGAGAGATCACCCAGAAATCCTGACCGTGGCTCTCTCCCCTCCCCCCACTCACTCCCCACAGAGTTAGTAACAAAGTTAGGAAATATATTAAAATTTTAAGGCTAACCAGTGTCCCTTAAGTGACTTTCCACAAGATGCCAGAATATATCAGTATTAGAGCTGAGTGGGTCTCATATTTATTTAATTTTCTTTCTTTTACATAGGAATTGGCCCGTCAGCTAATTGCTTAGTTATCTGCCAAAAGCCCCTAGTTTTCCAGTGCCTTGGTAGCCCTGGGAAAGAGGTGATGTGTGTATGTGTGTGTGGAGGGGGTGGGGGGCAGATGGGTCAGACCCCCCCAATTTGCTGCTTGGCTTGTACTGAACATGCTCAGTGACACTGCTGAAGTTGCTGTCCTCGATCTGCCCCTTCATGCTCTCACTTTCCCCCGCCCACAAGCATGGCATTCACAGGTCAGTCCTCCCCCCACCAAAATCTGAAATGGCACCACTGTCTGCACGGTGCTCTAATGGTGATATAAACAGGTTAAGGCTATAGCTGCCACTGCTCTTGTGGCAGCGGCTGGGAGCCCCAGATGCATTTGAAGTGCTGGGCCCCAGGCAACTGCTATCTTTCCCCTTCTGCCCCTGTCAGCAGGTGTGGGTCCAACCAGGTTATTGGACAGCTTTGGAAGTCATGGATTGAGGAATTAGTGCTTGAAAGGGGAGAAGGCTGGTACCAAAGTTTTTCCACTGCTGACAGCAGCAAAGAAGTGGAATCACATCCTTGCTGACTTTCGAACCCCTCCCCCCAAAAACCCATAAGCAGATGAGAAATATGGTCAACTCTGTCAAACACAGGGTATGTCTACATTACAAAGCTATTTCAACCTTAAGTTCTGGCAATGTACAGCCACTGCAGTAATTAAACTGCTTTTGCATGTCTGCACTGTGCTCCTTGATTCTGGGGTGCATGTCCCCACCAACCAGTAGCTGCCAGTGCGGGGCATTCTTGGATAGCTTCTGAAAGGAAGTGACAGTTGATGCAAGCAAGGCAGCGTCTTCTCTGACACTAGCTACATCAATTTGACTCTGCCTCTCATGGAGGTGGCATTAACTCAGTGCAGAGAGCGATTTACATCAACAGGAGTGACAGTTCAGCATAGATGCTTACAGAGTTATGTTGCCATAAGCTTCCTTACATCCATCTAATTCTGTCGTGTAGACCAGGCCACAGACTGCCAACATCCTTAGAGAGGTACAAGACTTAGTCCTGACAGGTTGTGAAAGAAAGGGGGTGTATTTGTGTCTCGTGCAACTTCACTTACTCTTCTCTACATGGGAGTCAGCACTGGGACCAAAAAGTCAAAGGAAAGCATGCCTTGGAAGTGGGTTTAATGAAGCCTTTGGGTGAGGCAGATCTGAGATATTGGCAAAGAAAGGAAGGATCACTATGCTATAAGAAGCTTCAGGGGGTAGCCGAGTTAGTCTGTTAGGGTATGTCTACACTGCCACCCTAGTTTGAACTACGGATGCAAATGCAGGCATTCAAAATTGTTAATGAAGTGAGGATTTAAATACCCCGCGCTTCATTAGCATGATCTCGCCGGCATGCTAGTTTGAATCACAGCTGATTGGAACAAGGAAGTGCGCGCCAGGACGCGTTAGTTTGAACCAAATCCCTTGGTTCGAACAGACGTTACTCCTCGAAAAATGAGGAGTAACATTCGTTCGAACCAAGGGGTTTTGTTCGAACTAATGCGTCCCGGCGTGCACTTCCTGGTTTGAATCAGCTGTGATTCAAAATAGCGCACCGGTGAGATCGTGCTAATGAAGCGCGGGATATTTAAATCCCCACATCATTAGCAATTTCGAATGCCTGCATTTGCATCCCTAGTTCGAAGTAGGGTGCAAGTGTAGACATACCCTTTACAGAAAAAAACAACAAATGGTCTGGTAGCACTTTATTGTGCTACCAGACCGTTTGTTTGGGGTTTTTTATGCTATAAGAGTGGGGCCTGATAGAGAGTACAGCCACCAGCACAGACCTAGAAAGCAGCAAGTCCAGGACTGAGATGCTGGGACACTAGCTATTCCAGGCTATCTGAAGCAATAGTAATGGCATTTCTGAGCAAGTGCTTCACATTTTAGACGTGTTAGTGATGTCTCTGTTTTGTCATCGTTCACTAAACAGCGTGAAAGCTCCCACTCCTGTCTGGAGTATCTGTCTTCCGTAAGTAGCTATTGATTGATAATCTACAATAGATCTCTAGAAAAAGTAAATATAAATATATATTGATGAGCTGTCTGTCTGCACCCATCTATCTATGTCTGTACAACATGTGATCAGGCTGGTAACATAGGTTTCAGTTTAGAATGATAACTACAATTGACATTTTAAGTAAATAATTAGTGGCCCCATGGATCTTCAGCTCCTTTGAGACAGGACCTCAGCTTTGAGGCTGAAATTGCTCTCTGTGTGCCCTGAAGCTCAAACTTGACCCAAGGTTCATGTGTTCTATAAGCAGCAGCTCCATTTGTGTTAAGTGGGAAGTAGCTTTTTAAAAGTTTATTCTTGACATACAGACTGTAGCAGAAAACTAGCATTGATCCATCAAAGTGCCTTGAGCTAGGTAAAGAGATGCTGTGGAATTTCACATCCCTTTTGTTCTTTGGAACAAATGTCAAATTAGGAAAAAATGCAATAAGTTTTTATGAAATGTATCATTGACATTTTCAGGATGCAGGTAAGTTCAGCAGATTCCATGCTGTCTGGAAAAATGGATGGCAAATATGGGATCCTTCAGGGAGGTACAGGGACTGTCATTCCCACAGTGTAAGAACTGATGCAGAGTAAAGTCTGGGATCAAAATGGTTTCTCTCGGATTCTTCATCTAAGACTAGTCCTTAACAAAATGGACTGTTTTGCCAAATTGTTTCTTGACCTCTGAAGTATAGGCGACATTGAATTTATTAAAATCAATTTTAATTCCTACAATGAGAATATTAAAACTTTGAAAAGCTTTTATTAGTGCCATAAAGGTTAGATATATGTGACTTAGTACCATAAGGGTTAGATACGTCAATGGGCTGCATGTTATATGCAAATTGTTGAAACAAAAGGATTCCTAGGAAGGATGAATTTGTTTTGCCTCAGTGGTGGTCTCTCTCAGTGAAATCTGAGAGGATGTTTCAGTTCTGTCTTCATGCAGCTACTCAATTAAATTAAGAGGCGGAAATCCGTAGGCTGTGTCTAGACTGGCAAGTTTTTCCGCAAAATCAAATGATTTTGCGGAAAAACTTGCCAGCTGTCTACACTGGCTGCTTGAATTTCCGGAAAAGCACTGATGATCTAATGTAAAATCATCAGTGCTTTTCCGGAAATACTATGCTGCTCCCGTTCGGGCAAAAGTCTTTTTCCGAAAGACTTTTGCCTGAAAGGGCTGGTGTAGACCGGATAGTAGTGTTTTCCAAAAAAAAGCCCCGATCGCAAAAATGGCGATCGCGGCTTTTTTGCGGAAAACCGCGTCTAGATTGGCCACGGACGCTTTTCCGCAAAAAGTGCTTTTGCGGAAAAGCATCCTGCCAATCTAGACGTGCTTTTCCGAAAATGCTTTTAATGGAAAACTTTGCCGTTAAAAGCATTTTCGGAAATTCATGCCAGTCTAGATGTAGCCATAGTGTAGTTGAAAGGAAAACTGGTATACTGTTTATCATTTCTTATTTGAGGAAGAAGGTATTTAGTTTGCCTAATAGCTCACAAGCTGCCATTGCTAGACATAAGCATAGTGTGCCAGTGGAATCCTGAGGATACCATTTTTTGTTGGCCTGTTTCTCTGAATTCTGGCCTAGACATCAATGAGAGATCAGATCTTGAATCTGATGGGTCCAGTCCATCAGACATCCTAGTTGGTTTTAGTACTGGTGTAGGATTAAAACCAGCAAGTCCTAAATCTTGGACTAATAAAATTTTCAGTTCTCATAAATAACCCAGTAATATTTCTTACTGGTGTGCAGGTTCTTGACTTCCCATCTTTTCCTGTTCTAGGCTTTGTACATACACCCACACAATGTTCCTGCCCCAAAGAGCTTGTAATCTAAATAGACAAATCAGAGTAGAAAACAGGAAGTGTCAGTTGTCCAAACTTTACAGTTATAGAGCAGGTATCCTCATCCCCAGCCTTAGCCACAAGACCGCTCCCCCTCAAGCTTTTATTTTGCTTTTATCCAATTAACCAGAAAAGATGAAAAAAATAGAATGCTTAAACCTCGAACATCCAGGGATGCCTCTAGCATTGGAACTTGGCTACCAGTCTCTTCCTCTAAGCCAGGGGTGTCCAAATTTTTTTCAAAGAGGGCCAGATTTGATGAAGTGAACATGCGTGAGGGCCGACCATTTTGCCTGACATTCTTTGAACCATTAAAATTAAACACAAATTAACTATTTTATGCAAAGTTTATTGCAAACGGCATACTTTTCATTTCGTCACATGGATGACAAATCTAAACAGGTGTTAAATCACTCTGCCTTTCATATCTGAAGGCCAGATTAAAAAAAAATCCAGGAAGCTGAAATATATGTCAGGAACATTGTAAAGTACATTACATATTATTGGTAATAGAGGTTGTCTGTCAACTTTTAAGTTCAAAAAATATGAACAGGAACATAACACCAAGTATACATGTTGTGTCCAAATATATTTATAACTGATTTAGACCAACTGACATTAACTGAGATTTTACAATGTATTCATCTCAATACATATGGATTCATTGGGGGCCATAAAAGATAGATATTGCCAAATTACCTGTGGGGCCGTATTAAACCGGAACACGGGCCGCAATTGGCCCGCGGGCCGGACTTTGGACATGCCTGCTCTAAGCACTTTACCATATAGATTCTCAGATCCAAACTCTGCTTTAATCACAATTAAGTGGGCTGCAGCAATTTATCCTGGGCACATCACTTTAAAACAGGAGGTCAGAGATATAAACAAGCCTTTGTTACTTGCAGTGAAGATGAGCTGTGATCCTACAGTTACACCCTCCTCATCATTATAGCTATGTTGTTAGTAGCTGAGATGCCATTAGAGTCTGTCTCCTCCCTGCCTTTGCTAATTAATCACCTCTCAAAGGGACAGCTTTTGACAATTAAATACTTTTCTTTAGTATCCAGGGCCCAACAGCATGGAGGAGTCCAGTCCCTCTCTTGTCATTACATTTGAGTTCAGCACCAGGAAGTGACATCAGCAGGCCAGCCTATTCCCTACTCGCCTCCTGCTTCACGTTTCTTTCTTAATGATCACTGGCCATTCTGGGTGTGTGTGTGTGTGTGTGTGTGTGTGTGTGTGTGTTGTTGTATGTTGCTTTTTAGGAGATTACACAGGGTAAGTAACTCCACCTTCTCTCTTTCCCAAGGGGACTTCAGTATAGAGCCTTAAGAAAAAAAAGAACAGCATCCTTTTTAAAGGTAGATAAATAATGCATAATTACTCTCATTTTGTCAGTAACCTAAGAATGGTTGTCCAGGTCAAGAAAGAAGAAAGGACGATCAATATTTATTGATGTCTGAATTATGTTCCTCCAGACTGAAAAATTAACTTCTGCTGCTGCTTATCAGAATCCACCCTGTAAGTTGACAGATCCTGGTGCGCATTGCCAACCAGGGAAGGAGCAGTTGGATTTCTTGGACAATGTGACTACATTCAGCCAATGAGTAGAGAGAACAGATTGGCATGTATTTGTGACAATATAGTGCAGGAGGACATCAGTGGCCACCCACACCATTGTTAGGTAGAGCAAGCACTCAGTTAGGGTATGTCTACACAGCAAAGTTATTTTGAAATAACTGTTATTTTGAAATAACTTTCCTAGCATCTACACAAGCCACCTGCTATTTCGAAATTAAATCGAAATATTAGAGGGCTTATTTCAAAATTGGTAAACCTCATTCCATGAGGAATAACACCACTTTCAAAATGGCTATTTCGAAATAAGTGCTGTGTAGACATATATTTCGATATAGGGGGCCTTCAGCTTTCCCAGGATGCCCTGGTGGCCACTCCAGCCTCAACCAAGAAACTCCTCTCCCTTCCCCCTCCCTGGAGCCCTTAAAGGGGTTGACTCTGGTCACAGTGCCTGTGCCAGCTCCAAGCCTGCCAGCCCAGAGCCAGCAGTCACTGCCCCAACCTGTTCTTAAATGTATTATATCAAGTGCCTGACTGCTCACTGTAGCTTGTTCATTGATTGACACTGTAAAAAGGAAAACGACAGTGATTACCTGAAGTGAAACTGAATTTTAAATTGTCATCCGGTGCCTGCAAAACCCTCTTGCCCATTTGTAAGTCTACACAGCAGGGATAACGTCGAATTAAGCTACGCAACTTCAGCTACGTCAATTGCATAGCTGAAGTTGAAATAGCTTAACTCGGCTTTTGGTGCTGTGGAGGCGGTGGTGCAGGGTGAGCACTGGCAGCTGGTTACTTCCGGAAGCAGGCAGTGTTCCACCCCTGCTCCTAACCCTCCCACTGTGTTGTTACATAACCGTTACACTTTACTTTCTGCAGGAGACAAGGAGTCACCCCCCACAGTGGAGGAGACCAGGCCTTGCACCACCAAGGTTGAGCAGTCTCCTGCCACCACTGCGAGGAAGAAACGTAGGGTAGTGGTGGTTGGAGACTCTCTTCTGAGGGGAATGGAGGCACCCATCTGTCGCCCTGACAGTTCATCTCGAGAGGTATGCTGTCTGCCAGGGGCCTGTATCCGAGATGTTACGGAGGCATTGTCGAGGATTATCCGGCCCTCTGACTACTACCCCATGCTACTCATCCACGTGGGCACAAATGATACTGCCAGGTGTGACACTGAGCGGATCAAGTGTGACTACAGGGCTTTGGGAGTACGGGTGAAGGAGTTTGGAGCGCAGGTGGTATTCTCTTCGATCCTTCCTGTCAAAGGTAGGGGCCCGGGCAGAGAGAGGTGCATCCTGGAGGTGAATGCCTGGCTACGAAGATGGTGTCGCCAGGAGGGATTCGGCTTCCTTGATCACGGGGTGCTCTTCCAGGAAGGACTGCTTGGCGGAGATGGAGTTCACCTTTCCAGGAGCAGGAAGGCCTTGTTTGGACACAGACTGGCTAACCTTGTGAGGAGGGCTTTAAACTAGGTTCGACAGGGACAGGTGAGCCAAAGCCCACAGGTAAATGCTGAATGTGCGGGACTGGGAGATGGGTTGGAAATGGGGGGGACTACGGCCTATAATGGCAAGGAGAAAGGAGGGTCAGGGCACAACAGGGAGGCAAGATCAAATCAGTATCTTAGATACCTATATACAAATGCAAGAAGTATGGGTAATAAGCAGGAAGAACTGGAATTGCTAACCAATAAATACAACTATGATATCATTGGTATTACAGAAACCAGGTGGGATGGGACGCATGATTGGAATGTTGGTATGGAAGGGTACGGCTTGCTCAGGAAGGACAGACAGGGGGAAAAAAGGGAGGAGGGGTTGCCTTGTATATTAAAAATGTACACACTTGGACTGACGTGGAGATGAACGTAGGAGATAGCTGTGTAGAGAGTCTCTGGGTTAAGCTAAAAGGGGTAAAAAACGAGGGTGATATCATGCTAGGAGTCTATTACAGGCCACCTAGCCAGGTGGAAGAGGTGGATGAGGCCTTTTTTAAACAATTAACAAAACTATCCAAAGCCCAAGATTTGGTGGTGATTGGGGACTTCAACTATCCAGACATATGTTGGGAAACTAACACAGCGGGGCACAGGCTATCCAATAAGTTTCTGGACTGCATTGGAGACAACTTTCTGTTTCAGAAGGTTGAAAAAGCTACCAGAGGAGAAGCTGTTCTGGATTTGGTTTTAACAAATAGGGAGGAACTAGTTGAGAACTTGAAAATGGAAGACAGTATAGGGGACAGTGATCATGAAATAATAGAGTTCATGATCTTAAGGAAAGGTAGAAGGGAGACCAGCACAATTGAGGTAATGGATTTCAGGAAGGCAGATTTTGATAAGCTCAGAGAACTTGTAGGTAAGGTCCCATGGGAAGCAAGACTGAAGGGAAAAACAACTGAGGAGAGTTGGAAGTATTTCAAAGGGACGTTGTTAAGGGCCCAAAAGCAAACAATTCCGCTGTGTAGAAAATATGGCAAAAGACCAGCTTGGCTTAACAAGGAGATCTTGCATGATCTCAAAATAAAAAAGGAGTCATATAAAAAATGGAAACTAGGACAAATAACAAAGGATGAATATAGACAAGCAACACGGGAATGCAGGGGCAAGATTAGAAAGGCAAAGGCACAAAATGAGATCAAACTAGCTACAGGCATAAAGGGAAACAAGAAGACCTTTTATAAATACATTAAAAGCAAGAGGAAGACCAAGGACAGGGTAGGCCCACTGCTTAGTGAGGAGGGAGAAGCAGTAACAGGAAACTTGGAAATGGCATAGATGCTCAATGACTTCTTTGTTTCGGTCGTCACTGAGAAGTCTGGAGGTGTGCCTAACGTAGTGAATACAAGCAGAGAGAGGGTAAGTTTAGAAGATAGGATACACAAAGAACAAGTTAAAAATCACTTAGGAAAGTTAGATGTCAGCAACTCACCAGGTCCTGATGAAATGCATCCCAGGATACTCAAGGAGCTGATAGAGGAGGTATCTGAGCCTTTAGCTATGATTTTTGAAAAATCATGGCAGACATGGGAGATTCCAGAAGACTGGAAAAGGGCAAATATTGTGCCCATCTATAAAAAGGGGAATAAGAACAACCCAGGAAACTACAGACCGGTCAGTTTAACGTCTGTCCCAGGGAAGATAATGGAGCAGGTAATTAAGGAAATCATATGCAAACACTTGGAAGGTAATAAAGTGATAGGGAATAGCCAGCATGGGTTTGTGAAGAACAAGTCATGCCAAACTAATCTGATAGCTTTCTTTGATAGGATAACGAGTCTTGTGGATAAGGGAGAAGCAGTGGATGTCATATACCTAGACTTTAGTAAGGCATTTGATACGGTCTCGCATGATATTCTTATTGATAAACTAGGCAAATATAACTTAGATAGGGCCATGATAAGGTGGGTGCATAATTGGCTGGATAACCGTAGTCAGAGAGTTGTTGTTAACGGTGCTAAATCCTGCTCGAAAGGGATAACAAGTGGAGTTCCTCAAGGGTCTGTTTTGGGACCCGTACTGTTCAATATCTTCATCAATGATGTAGATATTGGGATAGAGAGTACGCTCATTAAGTTTGCAGATGATACCAAACTGGGTGGGGTTGCAACTTCTTGGAGGATAGGGACATAATTCAAAATGACCTTAGCAAGTTAGAGAAATGGTCAGAGGTAAACAGGATGAGGTTTAATAGAGAAATGCAAAGTGCTCCACTTAGGAAGGAACAATCAGTTCCATACAAACAAGATGGGAAGCCACTGTCTAGGAAGGAGCATGGTGGAAAGGGATCTAGGGGTCATAGTGGACCACAAGTTGAATATGAGTCAACAGTGTGATGCTGTTGCAAAAAAAGCAAATATGATTCTAGGTTGTATCAACAGGTGTGTTGTAAGCAAAACTCGTGAAGTCATTCTGCCGCTCTACTCTGCACTAGTTAGGCCTCAGCTGGAGTACTGTGTCCAGTTCTGGGCGGCACATTTCAAGAAAGATATGGAGAAATTGGAAAGGGTACAGAGAAGAGCAACAAGAATGATTAAAGGTTTAGAGAACATGACCTATGAAGCCAGGCTTCATGAACTGGGCTTGTTTAGTTTGGAAAAAAGAAGATTAAGGGGGGACATGATAGCGGTTTTCAAATATCTAAAAGGGTGTCACAAGGAGGAAGGAGAAAATTTGTTCCTCTTGGTTACTGAGGACAGGACAAGGAGTAATGGGCTTAAAGTACAGCAGGGGAGGTTTAGATTGGACATTGGGCAAAAATTCCTAACTGTCAGGGTGGTCAAATATTGGAATAAATAGCCAAGGGAGGTGGTGGAATCTCCCTCTCTGGAGATATTTAAGAACAGGTTAGATAGACATCTGTCAGGGATGGTGTAGATGGAGCTTGGTCCTGCCTTGAGGGTGGGGGGCTGGACTCGATGACCTCTCGAGGTCCCTTCCAGTCCTATTATTCTATGATTCTATAGTTCCAGTAGCTAAATGTTGCCTCCTCTCCCTTGCTAAAAAAGAATTGGTGCAACTTTCCTGTGGCTGTCTCTCAACTGGTCTCTTCTAACTTAAAATCTACCTCTGTGCCAGTGTAGGGATTAGCACACTTCCACCAGCCCACTTACCTCATCGTTCCACTCAGGTGCTTTACGTTAGTCTTCTCCTGGGTTGAAGCAGGAAGTTACTACTTGACTCCGTACCACTGCTGGGTGCCCTGACTACATAATTCTACACCTCTTTACTCAGCATTCCATGATATGGCACAGGGCAAGCAAGTAGTTTGTTTTCTTCTCTAGCACAGTGTCCCTGGAGGATGCACCATGCAACGGAGAATATGCTGCCTGTAAAGTTCAGAGCAAAGGACTGTTTCTGAATATATTGCATTTAATTCAGCCCCACTCCTTCACTTGTTTTACAAAGAAAAAAACCAATCACTCAGCTCGTGTATTAGTGAGTAAGTTCTGAGAAGGTGTTATTCAGTTGTAGTAAATCATAGAATGGAACCATGCATTCATAAAACATTTTATGCATCCATACATCAATATTTCAACATGGAACACAGACATCAACATTTCATTTTAACTACATTGCAAATTTCCCTGTCAGGGAAGAAATTTGAAATATTTAATCCAGCCCAAGATGGTCTCTAACTCCCACTTTCCCAAGGGGTCATGATGACTTCATATTTGCAGTGCCATCATATATGAGACACCAGGCCTGATTCTAGCCTAGTAAATCTCCATTGCAGCCCATGCAGTTACACAGGAAAAACCCGACCCATTTTTGCCCTTGTCTAGACTTCTCTTTTCACAGGATAAAGGGAGATCTAAAAGCCATGGATGAAAATATATATACGGGGGAAATGTTGCTATCAAAATTTCCAGAGTACTGTGTCGGTGGGAGATGCTCTTCTATCGATTTACCTTATCCTTCTCGGTGAGATGGAGAATTGGAATTGACCAGAGAGTGCTTTGCCCTCAAATTAGTGGGTCTACATTAGCCTCACTAAGTTGACACCTGCTGCATCAATTGCAGCCATGTGGATCTTCCCAGTATTGAAGACAAGCCCTCACAGTTGTTAAATATTAACTTGGCTCAGTGATACAATTAGATGGTGGACACTTTGGTAATCACTTCAACAGAATTTAACAAAATCCTCTTCAAATATCTCTTTTAAGCACAAAGCTCCGAAAGGGATGGAAGGGATTCTGAACAATCCAGGAATCATTATAGAACCAGCTAACCAAACACAAGAAAAGTAAGAGTGAATCGTGTGTGACCCCTACTGGGAAAAATATGAAAGGTTTAGGTCATCTGCAAGTTTTTCAACTGATTTCCTCTTTCATGCCTATCATACCACAGGTTCTGGGATTTGCATTCACAAGGACAAGGTAATGAAAGGTCAAGACAAAGTTGGCTTCCTTCTGCTGTTTCCATAAAGTAAGATGTCTACATGGCTGTCAGACAAAACTATTCTCCCTGAATGTTGAAGAAGCTGAAATATTGATCTGTGAAGATACACAGAGAGAACTCAAGTTACTGAGAATGTACTGATCTAGGATCTTTTCCCCTTTACCTGGCAGCTACTACTGAGTATATGTGAAAACATTTTCTTCCCCTAGAATTGCCAGACCTCATTAAGGCATGGAGGTCTTCGAAAGAGAACACATTAGAAATCAGTGAGAATCTCCTAGGAATTTTTATGCAGACAGTGGAGTAGAATAAAACTTGGTTTTTAAAGGCACTGTGTCTTTGTGATATCTTGAGTTTGAAAGTACTTTACGAACCATGAGTACTAATAGGCAATAACTAGTCAGTGAGTATAGTGGCTACTGTGTTCTCAGCAATAGCCCCCACAGAAGGGTGGGAATGCGGGAAATTGTCCAACACACTGAACTGATCATTTGTTTTCTACGAGCATGCCGAGGTCTTACCTTGATACAGTTTCTTTAGTTCTAACACTCTTCCAAATCTGTACCGCAGTAACAGCATTTGAGTATGATTCCACCTTGTGACATGGGACTTTGAACTATGATTTGCCCCACCCACAAGAAATCTGTCCAGGGAGACTGATGGTAGCACATAAACCACCATGGATTTCTGGGCCTGGAGGAGGCTTGTGTGTCTTTGTTTTGATATATTCTCAGAGTCCTGTCTCAATTCTTTAAGTGTATTTCCCATTGATACAACCCTTAAAGTAGAATTATAGGCATTACATTTCCTGCATAGGTTAAAAAAGACAGCATGTGTGTAACCTTTGAGATCTATATTAAATAGTAATGGTATCTGTCCCTCACCATAATTTCTAGGTAAAGACTAGTTGTAACTCAAGACTAGGAGTGTGATAGTCTCTATAGAGTTGGTAATGATCATCCTGTCCTGAAAAAAGAGAATGTGTAGTGTGAGAAGCACCTGCCCCACACAAAGAAATGGGAACTGACTGGGGGGAAAGAAAGCGCTCTTTCCTTGTTAGTGCATCAAAATGTGGATATGTGAAGATATGAAACCTAATGGCTCTGGCTCAGGAAAATGTCCTTAAAAGCATGTAATCAAATTAAGACAATACATATCAAATAATTTGATATTACTGTATATGCATTGGCTGCAAATTCAACAGTTCCTCCAGACAGGCATTTTAAAGACATTAGCAAGCCACTTGTCCATTTGGGTGGTGAAGTAAATTTTTCTTTCTTAGTGGTAGCACCATAGCACAGCTGCAGGAGCCAGGAGGTTGAGAGATCATGTCAGCTAGGGGAAAATCCCTCTCATAATTAGAGGGCTTGAGAAGAGAGCTCCTTCTTGGATGAAAGCATTAGCACCTCTATGTATGTTGTGGTTTTAAGAATTCAAATCTACTCGATAACAAAGAAAGGGTATGTCTGCACTACCACCCTAGTTCGAACTAGGGTGGTAATGGAGGCAACCGGAGTTGCAAATGAAGCCCGGGATTTGAATTTCCCGGGCTTCATTTGCATCTTGCCGGGCGCCGCCATTTTTAAATGTCCGCTAGTGCGGACTCCGTGCCGCGTGGCTACACATGGCACGGACTTGGTAGTTCGGACTAGGCTTCCTATTCTGAACTACCGTTACTCCTCGTGAAACGGAATAGGAAGCCTACTCCAAACTACCTAGTCCGTGCCTCAAATCCCGGGCTTCATTTGCAGCTCCGGTTGCCTACATTACCACCCTAGTTCGAACTAGGGTGGTAGTGTAGACATACCCAAAAAGAGAGGCCGTTGTTTTTGTGTCTAGCACTAGGGTGGGCAAGACAGCATCCATGGGCCAGATCTGGCCCACAGCTGCCCTGCTGCTCCCCCACTCCCCAGGCCAATTGAGACTCCTGGCCTGGGGGCAGGGGAGCATGTGAAGTCTCCTCCCACTGTGGTACCTAGAGTGAACTTCCAGCTGTTTTAAAAGAGCTGGTGCTTCTCTCTAGGTGGAGGAAGGGGGAGAGGGCAAGGGAGGGGTAAAGTCTTCATGCGCTCCCCCACCTCCAGGACAATCAGGGTCTGTAGGTGGGGAGGATGAGAAGTCTCCTGGCCCTGCCTCTTCTGCCTGAGACCCTGCTGTTACCCGCACATATTTCTCTATCCCTTCCACACTTTAGGGACATACACCTTTACCCAGTTCCTAGGGCTCAAGGTGCAACCCTGTTAATTTAAACACTCACCCTTACCCAGTTCCTTGGCTCAGGACGTAACTTGCTGTGGATTTGCAGGATCTTTTGCCACTGAAAGAGCCTTACACAGTAATATTCTTATTCTCTATTTATTGACAATTCGAGCAAGCAGAATACACATGCTAAGTACACAGTGTCATGCTCATCAATCCTGATAAAGGCAGGCAGCCTTCCCCTGTTGGCCAGGCAAGGCCAGTCTCTCTGGATGTTAGCTGCTGCACATCATGGTTGTGCAGAGGAATCCTGGTAGCTCTGGTGTTAGGCTGTGTCTCGGAGGTGAGTTCTTCCAGGTCTTCCCTCCTCCTTCTTGGTCTCCTCTCCTCTCCTCTCCTCTCCTCTCCTCTCCTCTCCTCTCCCCTTTTCCTTCTTTTCTTTTGCTTTTTGGACCCCAGTTTATATAGTGAAACTTGAGTCCCGCTTAGCTACACCGTAACCAATTATTTTAGTATAATTTTACTAAATTATACAGCAGACAGAAACAGTTACAAACCAGACAGAGATCACACAGACGAACAATAGGAAAGTGAGGACAATAATCATAGAATACGGATTCCACAATCTCAACTATTGATAAGCAGTTTCTTGCCAGACAAAATGCTCTTAACTAAGTTTTCTCTACCCATCTTGATAGCTATGTCTTTATCTGGTGACAGTGGGTGCTATTAGGACAAAGTTTCCTTCTCACAACCTGGTGTGACACTATTTTAATGCAATTTAGATGGAATGTGAGTATGTGACTCCAGGCTTTATAGCTAATGGCTTCTGCTCTTCAGTCTGGCTGCAGAAGAAGGCTTCCAATACAGAAAAAACATATTGTTACACTGCCCCTTCCAGGGTGGCCTGGGGACACTTCAGAAGTTTGTGAAGTGGCCTCCTTTTAAAAATGATTGTCCACTCCGGTCTAGTACCTTGTTTTATTTGCCCTGAATGCTGCAATTCTGGATTCCATAATGGAGCGTTACACTTCAGACCACAGGAGAATGCAGATAGAACTGGATTTTATTCAGCACCTAATGCTGAACCTCCTCAGAGAGAGTGAATGCTGAACCTGGAGCTGAAACAGTGAATTTCCCCCCCTAAGATCAGTAGCAATTCTCAGATTATGCAGAACAACAATAAATCACTGGAAACATGCTAAAATAATGAGAGCCACGGGATAATGTCTGTCTTCATGCTTAATTGCTATACTCATATATCATTAAATGTACGGGTTATATGAAGTTTCACACTGTCCACACAAGTATACAGAATATACACAGGATCAGGTCCAATACCTGTTGAAGGCAAAGGAAAGGCTCCTTTTGTTTTGTGGATTTGGAATTAGTCCCTACATATAAGGAATTATGGCAGGTGTATTGGAAAACATCACAATCCTTATTTTGCGTCTGTGCTGCGCCCATCTGCTCTAACCTATGTACTTTTTTTTTGTGGGGTGGTGGATGGGCATTAGAGTTTAAACTCTGTATGGTAGCACCTGGCACTATGGGATTCTGAATCCTGACTCAGGCCTCTGATATCTATTGCAATAAAAATAAAAGTAATTAGTGTTAGAAGTGAAAAGCTGGGTTCTTACTACATTTAAAGTTCACAGCATAGTGGTCCTGGGGTGGAGTGAGCCAGGACTGTTCAGCTGCCCCTGAGAGCTAACCCGCTGCAGCTCTGTACTTTAAATGTAGTAAAAGCCCAGCAGCCACAGTGCCCCTCTTTATTGACAAATCGCGTAGCCAATGGAAATTCCATCGACTACATGATTAATTAACTGATACTTAACATTCCTAATCAGAAGACTAAATGGCAGGTGAAGAGCCTCCGGGGAGGAAGCCCTGGTGGTGATGCTCCATCCCAGAGCAGGAACCTTCACATGTAAGCTCACCAGCTAGGGTGCTGAGATAGGCCCCTTGGTTCGACTGAGGACCAGGGCCCTATGAGAGCTACAGAACACTCCTGAGGGCTTTGAGATAGGCCTCGTTGGACAGTGTACCCTGGAAGGGGGGATAATGTAGGTGGCTCAGCCAGAAGATTGAGTCACTGAAGATCCACCAAGAGAGCCATTGGCTGGAGGGTGGTGCTTGTGAGAGGTGGGTGTTGTCCTGATGAAAAGAGCTTAGCGATTGCAGGTACTATTAGTCAGAGAAAAGTGCCATGTGTGAGTGGCAAGTGCTGACCTGTTAGAGGTTGATCATTTATAATTGTGTTGGGTTTAATCAGGGGTGCCATGTAGGGGGGCTCTCGGTGCTCCTGAATTTTGTACTTGGGATCTACTCCAGGGGTGGCCAACCCATGGCTCTCAAGCTGCATACAGCTCTTTGCTTAAAGAAATGCAGCTCTTGCTAATTCTGAGCCGTGTGCCTGGACTGCTCATGGCTGGCTGCTCTGTGCACGCGCCCCAGTGCCTGGAGGGAGAAGCGCATGGCGATGGCGGCAGCTTCAGGACCAGGCATTGGGTTAGAGTGAAGGGGGGCTGGGCTCTGGGGGAGAGTAAGGGGATTGGATTAGAGGGGGAAGGGATGGGAATGTCTGGCTCTGTGGGAGAGAGATGGCATTGGGTTAGAGCAGGGGGCCTGCGAGTGCCTGGCTCAGGGGGACAGGAGGAGGATTGGGTTAGAGCGGAGGGATGGGGGTGCCTGACTCTGGGGAAGGGGTGGGGCATTGGCTTAGAGCGGGGGACTGGGGGTGCCTGGCTCTGGGAAGAGAGAAGGGAGATTGGGTTAGAGTGCAGGCAGGGGACTGAAGCATCTTAAACTCAAAGTCTTCATGGATGCAGAATAAGGCAGCCAACACAGATGTCATATTTAAATTCCAGGGCAAAAAAAGAATCAGCATGTACCTGGTTTACACTGTTTTTTTAAAGAAAATTCAAAGGCTATTGTTTGCCAAGCTGAAGCAATTATTCTGAGATATGAGTCTCTCCCTTACTGTTTTTGAACCTCTTGTATTTGCAGTCTGGGACAGACCTGAATTTTTAGAACTATAAAAAAGCCATAATCTTCATAAGTAAAAAAATGAGGAAACCATACCGGAAATCAACAAGCTGGAGTAAAGCAGGCACTTCAAATTGTGCTAATTTACATCTTAGTTCTGTTTAATTTTAAAAAGCTCACAGGACGTAATAGGGCAGTAGTGTTAAATTTAAAATACATGCTGAGGATGGTTTTTTTTAGGGTGAGAATATTGCGGTGTTTTTAAAGGTTTGGGGTGTTTTTAATTGATGTTTGTTCTTTGTCAAGTTCTCTGAAGATCTATGGACTGGCCATGATTTTTTTAAGTGACTAGAGATTTTTATATTGTTTTTTGTCCGAAATGTCCTGTAATGTTATTTTTATCACTACATTTTGTGTACTATAGCTATCTGTTTATTGATCGATTGATTGATATATAAAATAAATATATAATACCTGGCTCTTTGCACTCTATCCACAGCTGTTTTGGCTCTTCATCTCTAACTGATTGGCCACCCCTGGTCTACTCACTCTAGCCCCAGGCAGAGCTCTTAACTACTATACGGCCTGAGTGTGATCTGTGACGAATTTGGAGGCTGGGCATAGCAGGGCTTTTGGGGAAGAGAATTTGTTTATAAAAAGAGACAGTGTGATAAAGTTTGCCATTTAATGATCCTTAATTTACTTTAATGATCCTGAAAGCATTGTCAGGCACTCCAGTTAAAAGGCAGGAAACAAAGGATGGGAATAAATGGTGAGAAGTAAATTGTGTCCCCCCAGGGGTCTGTTGTGCTAGTCAACATAATCATAAATTATCTAGAAAAAAAGGGTAAACAGTGAGTTGGCAAAATTTGCAGATGATACAAAATGTATTCAAGATAACTATGTCCAAAGCAGACTGCAAAGAGCTACAAAGGGATTTCACAAAACAGGGTGACTGGGGAACAAAATGGTAGATGTGGCTAGATCATCAGAAAGGGATAGATAATAAGACAGAGAATATCATTGCCCCTATATAAATCCATTATATGCCGACATATTGAATTCTGTATGCAGGCTTCGTCACCCCATCTTAAAAATATATATATTGCATTTGGAAAAGATACAGAGAAGGAAGTATTTCTTCAGTTAACCTGCGGAACTCCTTGTCAGAGGATGTGGTGAAGGCCAAGACTTTAACAGAGTTCAAAAAAGAACTAGATACATTAATGAAGAATAGCTCAATGGCTATTATCCAGCATGGTCACATATCTTTTGCAAGGTCTCATCATCTGTTTGCCAGAAGCTGGGAATGTGTGATGGAATGAATCATCCAATGATTACCTGTTGTGTTCATTGCCTTTGACACACTTGGCATTTGCTATTGTCAGAGGATAGGATACTGGGCTAGATGGACCTTTGGTCTGAACCATTCTGGCCATTCTGTTGTTCTTACATACAAGAACCCAGATGTATCTGCCCTTGCTGTAACACACTAAACCCTACTTTCTTCCCAGGGCTGAGGCAGAACCCAGGAATTCTGATGGGCTTTTTCTCTCCTTCCACAGAGTTAGTAAAAAAGTAAGAATCTATATTAAAATTGTATACCTAACTGTATCCCTTAATGACTTGCCACAAGATCTTAGAACATTTTGTTAGAGCTGAGTGGGTCTCATATTTATTTGTCTTTGTTTTATATAGGAATTAGATGCAGGGCTCCTGTCAGCAACTGCTAAATTATCTGCCAGAAAACTAGAGCGTTCAAGTGCCTAGCTAGCCCCTGGAATTATGCTTAAAACTGTCCCCTTCCAACCAAACCTGAAATGATGCCCCTGGGTTTAATGTATCTTAAGCCAAGTTATGTATCTCATAGCTCATTGTACCTGGCAAGAGGAACTCTTAGAAAGAGAATGGAGAGAACTTGCAGATCAAAGCTGAGACTGAACTTTCTAGGAAAGTTCAGCTTTGTGATGATACATTGACTGGTCCCTCTTTATATCTAATCAACAGATTGCATACCTGTAATATTCGAATTAAAGCTAGGTTTGAGATTAAAGCACCACTCTGTCTCACTCTCCTACACAGGGCCTGGTCACTGGATCTGTCTGCACTGTACTTGCCACAGTGTATGTGTATGTGTGGAAAGAAGAGGTGCTTTAAGGCATATTTCTGCCAGTTGGAACAACTAGAGGACTGAAATACTCTAAGCCAGCTGTATTTGAACTGAGGAAGTGGGTCTTGCCCATGAAAGCTCATCACCTAATAAACCATCTTGTTAGTCTTTAAAGTGCTACATAGTCCTGGCTTTTGTTTCAGCTGTGCTAAAGCACAGTTAAGGACCACTCCACTTCCTAGATATCGCTGGAGTTCATTGGTGACTGGCTCCCCCCCTTTCCACCAGTCCCTCTCCCCACCCAAGAAGGCAGCCTACGTCAGACAGGAGAGGCAAGCGGTGGGCGGCTGGTTAAAATAGTTTAACATTGTTCGAAGAATCGCCATGGCAGGAGAGCATGCCATCTTTCCAGAGTGACAAAATGGGAATGGAATTTGGAGCCAACATCAGGAGGTTTGTAACCCTAAGCTCTCACTAAACTAGAAAGGAAAGAATGCAAAATAAAGTCCAGTTCAAGCCAAAGTCCTGGCTCTAAGGGTATGTCTACACTAGCCCCCTAGTTCGAACTAGGGTAGCCAATGTAGGCATTCAAACTTGCAAATGAAGCCCAGGATTTAAATATCCCGGGCTTCATTTGCATGTTCCCAGGTGGATGCCATTTTTAAATCCCCCTTAGTTCGAACTGACTGCCTGCGGCTACACGCGACAGTCAGAAGTTAATCCGAACTAAGTTCTTAGTTTGGAATAACTGTTACTTCTCCTGCAATGAGGTGTAACAGTTAATCCGAACTAAGGATTTAGTTCGGATTAACTTTAAACTGCCGTGTGTAGCCGCGGGCAGTTCGTTCGAACTAAGGGGGATTAAAAAATGGCGGCCGGACCGGAACATGCAAATAAAACCTGGGATATTTAAATCCCGGGTTTCATTTGCAACTCTGCTTGCCTTATTTGCCTACCTAGTTCAAATTAACGAGCTAGTGTAGACATACCCAAACATGACCCATGTTAGGCTTCTCTCTTCAGTCATGGTGATTTGTGTTGCAGCCCAACCTCCCCTTGTATTTTGTCTATGTAGGCCATGAACGCTTTGTGGGAGGGCTCTTTATCCTTATATTCTATAATAAGCCTACTATCCTGGGCATAAATAAATTATAATAGCAATAGCTTAGCATGGAGGGAGAAAGGGGGAGAAAAAAGACCTGTGTTTCCTTCTGCAATAAGTGAATCTATTTATATGGCTACAGAGCTGTTCTGTCCCTATCCTATACAACACCCTGAATCCCAGAGCACATTTGAAATAAATCAGGGAGTCATTTGTCTAAAGAGTGTTGCTACAACCACACAGTGGGAAGAGTCCCTGGGTTTGCCTTCTCTGGCACATATCACATTTCATTACTTTGATGAGACCAAGCAAATTCTTCCAGTTGTGTTAATTTGCCCCCAAGCCAGTTTGTGTCATGTTTGCAAGAAGCCTGTGTGACACTTTTTAGCCTTCTCGGTTCCTCCTGGTTTTGAGACCTAAAATAATAATTACAGCACATTTCAGTGTATCATTTCTGAAGTGAAGAAGGCTTGGCATGTGGCGAACAAGGCCCTCTGTTGTAGTGGAACAAAACTTGTAGCTGTGGCAACCTAGAAGGACCCTGAAGAGATTTTTCCTCTGGTCACATAGGACACCAAATGTGTTCACCAGTGGAATGAGTGAGCAGCAACACACTAAGCCAGAGTGCATGGCTCTTTCCTCTCCAGGCTGAGTCTGCTGAGTGGCATATTTCTCATTCTTGACAGAAGGGTCACTATGTAAAGAGAGCCTTTTGGGAAATGGCAATTGGAGGGTGAATCTTTGAATGATTTTGATCTCTCCAGCCAGCAGACCAGGCAGTGGAATAATTTTTTGTGTGTATGTGTGTGTATGGCGGGGGGAGGATTCTTCTATCTTCCCTGGCAAAGTGTACCGTTCTCATGCTGCCCACTACTATGACATGCGTGATTCCTGCATGAATATGTACTGATGAGAGGCTATTAATGGATTTGTTACAACTTCCTTGGTGCTCTGGATCAGTGGCTCTTAACCTTTCCAGACTACGGTACCCCCTGTGAGAGTCAGATTCTCTTGTGTAACCCAAGCTGCACCTCATTTAAAAATGACTTGCTTAAAAATCAGACATAAAAATACAAACGTGCCAAGTATGCTATAACTGCAAAAGTACTTACTTTCTCATTTTAGCATACAAATATAAAATACATTTATTGGAATAAAAATATTGCATTTAATTTCAGTGTATGGCATACAGAGCTGTATAAACAAGGCATTGTATGAAATTTTTATTTGTAGTGATTTTGCTAGTGCTTTTTATTTGGCCTGTTGTAAAACTAGGCAAATAACCAGATGAGTTGATTTACTCTATAGAAGGTTGTTGGGGGTGTATACGGGTTAAATAAGGGGTCTTGGTAAATGCGACCATGGTAATGGGGAACAGCACAGGCAGACCTTGATTTTATTGATTTACAGGGTTGTTTTGATTCCTCCTTCCCTGCTTGCTTGGGATAGATAAGCACCTAATTGTACCCAGGATGTAACTTTTCATGAACAGTCTATGATGTGTTAATCATGCTATCCTCCTTTACCCTCTGTCATGAACAGGGGGAGTGCTGACCAGCACCCAGTAACTATAGCTACATCTAGACTACAATTTGTGTATCTTTTTCTGCTTTTCTTTCGAAAGAGGCTTTTCCAAAATTTGACACGTCTACACGGCACCAAATTTTGGAAAAACCTGCTCTTTTGAGCCATCACTTCTTCCTTGTAAAATAAGGTTTACAGGGATGTCGAAAGAATGCGTCCACTCTGAATTTTTTTTCTGGAAAAACAAACATGTTCCTTGGATGCAGCATTGCTTTTCCGGGGTACCTCTGCTATCCTGGAAAAGCACTGCAGTCTAGACGTAGCCAAAGGGATTAATTTATGTACCTAGCAAAGGTGTCAGCCAAGGGGCTGGGAGAGTCAATCGAGACAGAGGCTTGAAATTTGAATTGGATATAGATTCCCTGGCTGCTTTTTTGTGTGTGGGAGAGTTAATACCAGGAGTTGAGAGACACCGAGGCTGCGTCTAGATTGGCATGATTTTCTGGAAATGCTTTTACCGGAAAAGTTTTCTGTTAAAAGCATTTTTGGAACAGAGCATCTAGATTGGCTTGGAAGCTTTTCCGCAAAAGCACTTTTTGCGGAAAAGCATCCATGCCAATCTAGACATGCTTTTCCACAAAAATGCCCTGATTGCCATTTTTGCGATTGGGGCTTTTTTGCGGAAAACAAATCTGAGCTGTCTACACTGGCCCTTTTGCGCAAAAGCTTTGCGCAAAAGGGACTTTTGCCTGAACGGGAGCAGAATAGTATTTCCGCAAGAAGCACTGATTTCTTACAGTAGGAAGTCAGTGCTTTTGTGGAAATTTAAGCGGCCAGTGTAGACAGCTGGCAAGTTTTTCTAGAAAAGCGTCTGATTTTCCAGAAAAACTGGCCAGTCTAGACACAGCCCGAATGATTTAAACCCAGGCAGGACTACCATGTCGCCCCCCCCCGCCCCCCCCAGCAGAATTCAGGGCCTGAGAGTAGGCTGAACAAAGAGAAAAATTAGAAGTGAGTACCAGGGAAATGTGAGCCCAATCGCATTCAGGGTAATTTTTCTTTAGTTTGTGGTTTGGTTTAAATGCTCTGTGTGTATCTATGCTTCCCCTCTCCCCTTACCATCTAAGCATTGTGCCAGTTTTTTTTCTCTGTTTTTTAAATTTCTATTTCTTGGTTGCCCTGTAACATCTAGCAATTAAGTATGCTTTATCAAGTTTATCTTTTGTTTTGTAATAAAAATAACTTCTTTTAAGGGGGTGATTTGATTCTTATGTCTTGGAAGTTCTGTCTATGTGTATCTACATGCCTCTATGAGGGGTCAGCTACCAGAGACTGCAGCTTGTTTTTCTCTTTTCTTTTTCAAGTTCCTTTGGGCAAAAGAGCTTGAGTACCCCTGGTTTCAAGTGTTCACCCCTGTTTTTTAGAGATCAAAAAGCACTTGATGGTGGCAGTGAAATTCCCAAAAACCTGTGTATTGTGATTCTGGAAGGAAGTTTTTGTAATCAGAGCCTGTAGAGGCAAGGTTTTGAAGCTCTCTTTCAGGCCCCCACCTTCTGCATTTGTAGTGCCAAAGTGGAGAATAGCCTTGACACCCCGTTATCTGTTCCCATTCACGCTGAAGTATACATTCAGGGTCATGTAGCCTTTCCCCCTTCTATGTTGCTGATACAAGGAGTTTTGGGCTGTGAGAACTACTGACATCAACTAAAAGCTGTAAACAGTAAACAGGGATGGGTATAATTATATTCATCACATGGTTATGATTATGCATTATATGAGTATTTACATTACTAACTTAGGGCTTAAAAGTGATATAATTGATAAGTGTATTTACATATTAACTAGGATAAAAAGGTGTACTTGGGGTTAATTTGTTGCTCATTCACATCCCAGGTAGGGGGGATCTGAGACAGAACAGGTATCAGCAGTAAAGGTGCCCTTCTACCTCATCTGCCTCTGGGCAGCCTTTTCTTTTTTTTTCTAACAAAGGTCTTGGTGTACCCCTGGTTGAAAGTCACTGCCGTAGGTGCGTGGTTTGTGAAGCACAATGGGATACCTAGAGAAGATGCTAAATGTGAAAGGTTCTTCTGTCTGTGCGGACAGTCACTGACCAAATGCGCCCAATTTCATGTTCATGACATGTTTCATAGTGCATATGAAACCAAAACTGAATTACTACATTGAGCTAACAGTAAACATCACTTAAATGAGGAAGAGCTTAAAAATAAAAGGATGGGTTTAGATGAGAAGTAGTGCTTTTTATCTTGAACCTGAAGCATTCCCTCCTTTTCTCCTCCTGCAGCTTAAGTTTCATAGTTTATATTTCTGACTCCATGGGTTATGGGTGAGACTCAGAACTGTTTTGCAAAATTTTAGTACCATGCCATTATGTAGGATGTACTTTCACCTATATTATTAATATTTTATTAAAGTTTTAAAAAATAATCATAATCCTGCTTTTCTTCAATCAGAATTTTTGCAAAGGAAAAAATAAATTTGGCTATTGAAAAACTGGTTTTAGTTGTTGCATCCCACTCTTTAACAAAATTTTTTGTACTAGGGCGAGGTGTGAATAGCACAAGGACTCAAACTAGGCATGGTTGGGGAGAGAAAATTAAACACTGATTATTTTTAGGAGACATGAAAATGTACTTTCAAAATACTTCTACCATGAAGATCATTGTGAGGGAAAAAATATCCTAGGAAAGAAAGCCAACAGGATTTGAGAGCATTAGGAAGACTTATCATCTTCATTGAAATGTGCCTTTTCTATAAAGATTGCTTTCCCCATTTATATACCGGGAGAGATATGGCTCAAACATAATTTTGAACATAGGGAAATGTTTCAGACTCAACACAAAAGTGCCTTGATTGCACACAGGGGAGTCTTAACATTGAACATAGAAAAATCTTAAAGTGATTGAGGAAGTACCTCAAGCTAAGCATGAAGAGGACTTAAAATGAACTTAGATGTATCACAGACTGATTGGAGTGGAGGGGTGTGTGTCTTAAACAAAGCACAGATAGCCTTTGACTAGACATAAATGTGTGTGAAATCAAACATGAGATGTCATTGCTTGAACATATGCAGATCTCATAAGTAGTGGATTAGAAAAATCATCATGTAGAAATTCTGAGGCAGGAGGAAAGATAAATTGTAACTTAAGGCTTTGAAATTTGTTAGCTTAAGTGCTTTACACTTACATCACATGAAGTAACTATTTTTATATGTACCTTAGCTCAGTCATACTTGTACAGATGAGAATTTAACTGTGTACTGCAGATCTGTGTACTCTTACAAAAGAATATTTTGGAATCAGATGAGACAATGGCTACAATTATGCGGCCTAACATTCCTGATCCTCCTTTTACTCCTCCTTCATGGTGCATAAGCAAAACCTTTGACATTTCCAAGAAATCTAGCACCTAAGTGTAAACACAAGACTCTCCTCGAAACCAATCGCAATGAACTTGAAATATTTATATTATTCTTTATGAATATAGTCCAGGCCGCTGTGTGTTTCTGATAGGTTACTTGGTATGGAGTTAGATCAAAAGGGGTTGTTAGAGGAAAAGCAAAACAATGACACAGGTAAGAGTGGGAAAGCTGTTTACTGGGAAGTACACTCTATTGGGCTCCTTCTAGGATGGAATGGTTTATTCTTCCCAAAGGTCAGGCTAGGATCAAAGGAGAGTCTGCACCATTGCACCATGAAAGGATCCTAGAAAAGGGAAGGGGTCAGAGTGAATTTTGAGAGGCTTATCAGAGCGTGCTATGACAGCTGACAGGCATGCAAGGAGACCCAGACTACATCTACATTGCAATCTCTGGGGGTGATAGAGCTCATATACACATACCCAACCTAGCTAGCACTGGTAACGCAGTAGTGGAGCTGCAGCAGCACATGCCCAGAACCTGTGTAGAACTAGTCTACAGTGATGTGCTGCTGCAGCTTCCCTCCTCTGTACCTGAGCTAGCTAAATTAAAACTAACTTGGGTATCTCTACATGAGCTACACTTGCAATTGCCATGTAGACATACCCACAGAAAGATAGTGAGATAGCAAAAGGGCACCATTTGCTTCTCCTAGCTCAGTTGGTAGCGGGAGATCTTTGTACCCTTTGCTGTAAATGCTTATACCTTAGAGAGAATTAATAAATAATGCCTGGTTGTGGTGGGGCAGCTGCCCTACAATATCTGGGTGTGGGCTAAATCACAGTGCTGGCCAATCATGAGAGGCTTTTTTGTAGCCTAGCAGAAGGCAGCTTGCTGGGGGAGCTCTGCATATAAGGAGCTGCCCAACAGAGAGAGCCATTGGTCCTGCACCCACCAACTGGTTCTGCACCCACCCTCACCAGGGAGGGTACAGGACCAGTTCCCTAAAACGCATGTTAGAGCAGGGCTGGGCAGACTCAGGGGAACTAGAGACGGGGCTCTAGCCTGATACAAGGGTCAATGAGATGCAAGAGTAATGCGGGTAGAGGCCCATAGAACAGGAGAGAGTAAAGAGGGCAGGATGAGGCTGCTGCCAGAGGGTCCCTGGGCTCAGAGCCAGAGTAGTGGGATAGTAGTGAATTTCTCCTCTTTCCCCTTTATGCCACACCTTGCCACAAAGAATAGTGGCCTGTACAAACTGTGGCTTGCCCCTGAGACAATAGGGCTACATGTTAGGGTCATGGTTAGCTACAGTGGCAGGTGAAACTGGGAACTGCTGATAACCTCCCACCTCAGGAGGGGGTGTGGCCCATACAGACAGTGGCTTGCCCTGAAGCAGAGCCATTAGGCTTTGGGGCTACAGTTGCCACAGAACCAGGTGAAACTGAGTTCTGCTGATACCCCTGGAAGGGGGACAAGAGACCACTGGGGAGGGCACTGCCAGAGGGCAATATGCTGAAAAGGACGCTGTGGTCTGGGAGCGACATGGGTCCAGAATGTGAGGGTATGTCTAGACTACCAGGTTTTGTCGACAGAAGTTTTGTCGACGGTACCTGTCGACAAAACTTCTGTCGACAAAGAGCGTCCAGACACATTGAATTCTGTCGACAAAGCAAGCTGCTTTGCCGACAGAACCCTGTAGTCTAGACGCAACCCTACAGGCAATAACACCTGCTGTCGACAGAACTCTGTCGACAGAAGGTGTTATGCCTCGTAAAATGAGGTATACCAGCGTCGACAAAACTGCTGAGTTCTGTCGACGTTATGTCGACAGAACTCAGTGGTAGTGTAGACGCTGGTATAGTTTTGTCGACAAAAGTTCACTTTTGTCGACAAAACTCAGTAGTCTAGACACACCAGCCAGAAGGAGGACCCCTGCCGACGATCGAACTAATTCCCTGGAGCTGCCAGCAGGAGGTGCCACAGTAGTGAGTCCTGTCCCGGGACACTTGTTTTGAAGACACTGCCTTTGAGTCACTTCAAACAACTCACTGGTCACAGTACCCTAGAGGGGCCTTATAAATGCTAACTGAGCTGGGCCTGCCATGGTAACATAGGTGGGAGATTATGGCTGGATCTATGGGAGGCAGCCCCTGAGGGGTAGAATCACATGATTTTGCCAAGGGAGGGACTAAAAAGGATCTACAGGGCAGTTTGCTCAATAACCATGACACTAGTACATATGCAATCAATACATAGCCGGGGTTGGAAGGCATGAATCCCAGTTTGAACCTCATGGATGCAACTTATCTCTAAACTTTCTAATCCTGAAGAGAAACTGCTGCTGTGAAGAAGAGCTTGTTAAATAAGCATGATTCAGTTTTGCTTAAAATGAAGTTGATGTAATGAATCTGTAGAATGGCCAGGTACTTGCCTTATTTAAGAGTATTGGGGCTTTGGAGGCTGAGTACTAAAGGCATTTCGTTTTTATTTGAGCTGTTAATTGAAAATCAGTTGATTTGCGCTGTTCATTCGGCAGCTCCTCTCCTCCTTGTCTCTTCTTGCCTGGCCTCCCCCACACAGATACAATAACAGCTGTTAATGCTACATCCTGAACAACATGTTAGTAAAAATGTGGCATGTGGCCAGACTTTCAACTTGTGGTTTATTGATTTAATTAACCATGGTCTTGCAAGTACTCTGGAAGTATGATATCTTTGGTAAAGTGGAGATGAGTGAGAATCTAACGTCTCATGGGCTGGATCCTCAGGCAGTCTTTATGCAGCAGCAGTAAAACAAGGGTCATATGATTAACTTCAGCTAAAGAGAATCTTGTTTTGGAGTCATGTGATCAGCCACCTTGTGAGTCACCTTTTTTTTTGTGGCACCTTATAGTCTAACAGATTTATTGGAGCATAAGCTTTCATGGGCAAAGACCATGCATCTAATGAAGTGGATCTTTGCCCATGAAAGCTTATGCTCCAATAAATCTGTTAGTCTATAAGGTGCCACAGGACTCCTCGTTGCTTTTGCAGATTCATACTAACATGGCTACCCCTCTGATACTTCTTTTTTTTCTGTTTTTTAATTTCTTTTCTCTCTGCCTTGCAATAGCAGACTGAAGCTGATGAACTAGGGAACAGGCTTATAAAATAGCTACTGATCGCTCACGGAAAAACTTTTTATTTAGAAAGAATTTTCCTTCCACATTGCATGTTTCCATTGTTCTGTTCTGTCTTTTACATACACAGACATTTGCAGGAAAATAAGGTATTGCTTCAAGGTGATCCTAACCTAAGGTAACTTTTTTTTTATTAATTAATTTTATGATGACATGCTGAATGCTCCAAATAACCAAGGTAATTGGAGCATTCATTAATAGGTCTTAATTCTAAAACTCTTCCTGTGTGCTGCCTCACAATGTCATCTTGATAGTGCACATGAGCTGAGCATTATCAGGCTTACTTTATTCTTTGGTGGGATGCTTCCCACAAAAATTAAGGGTGCTGCCAGATTTGGTGTTGGATGACTTACTGTCATCTTCCTTCAGAATCACTCCTGACATGAATGTCCATCATGATGGTAGAGGCACTGTTCTGATGAAGGCATTAGATAGTATTTTGGATGAGACATAAAATAGAAGCCCTGGCCACTTGTGGTTATTAAATATGCTTTGGCATGTATATAAAATAAATCCCATGGTAATTTTCACAGGGAGAGGCAACTGGCTCCAGCATCTGGACAAACTGCTCTATGGGCAGAGATTTTCAAAACTACCTGCATACATCTGGATGCATTAGCTGGTTTTAGAAACCTCATTCCTGTTGTAATCATGTTCCCAAATGCCATTGTGAAAACAGGAAAAACTTAAAAAACAACAAATAGTCTGGTAGCATTTTAAAGACTAACAAAACATGTAGATGGTATCATGAGCTTTCGTGGATACAGCCACTTCTTCAGATAGGAACAGTTTGCCTATGAAAGTTACAGTGAGATTCTTTACAGTTCTCTACCTCTCTTGCTAAACCAGTATCTAATCTCATTCTAAGCGGCAGCCTTCACAGAGATCCTGTAATCTGCCTCGGAGGAGACTGTTTTATTGGTGGGTAAAGTGATTCCTCTGCATAGTTTCCTGGTATCCTTGAAGGTGAAAGGTGGTACACGAATGAATGCCAGATTTCATTGAAGGTTATCATTTTAACTTACCACTTTTTAAGTTCCCCTGATGTCAGAGACTGGCAGCTCCTGTTCCAAGCATTTACTGTTGCATGGAAATTTTATTAAATGTGGAGTTGGTCCTTGGGAGGGTTGGAGGTAAATGCCAGTATTTAGCATAGATTGCAGTTGTTCAATTATATTTAGTTATTATTTTTAAAGCAGTGGCTGACCATGGTATTGCAGGTTCATTTCTGACAACTCCAGAGAAGAGTGGCCAATACATTGGTTATTCCATTGGTGGTCTGGTAAAACACAGCTAATATGTTTTTCCCATGGCCATGAATAATGTGATCCCTCCAAGTCAATGAGTAAATGGGAAAGGAGGGAGGATGGAGCAACCATGATGGAAGGCCAGTTCTGATCCTGACTATGATACAAAGCATGGTTGAAATCTTAATCGGTGGCTGTGAAGGAAGTGAAAAAAGTTTTTTTTCTCTCTCCCCTACCACAATGTCTTGAAATTTCAAGTCTGCAGATTTGCCTGGACAGTTAAGGGACCTTCGCTAATTGGGCTGTTATATTAGTAAGAGGGCCTGATCCAGACGTGTCTGAATCTGAATCAAATCTAAGTTAGAGTAAATTACATCACTCTTGCCTATCCACTCACATCCTCTACATATATGATGCCCCTTGATTGGCTCACTCAGATTCATTCCCACCTGCTGCTAGTATTTTGGACCTAGCTTTCCATCTCCAGAGCAATAGACCCATATTTAGGGAACAAGCATAGCTTTCTCTTCTTAAGTTTCATCCATGGCTATCATTAAAGTTCGGAGATACTGACTTGTGATTCAGTGAGGAAATATAAGCTACCATATCTAAGATGCTCATCTGACAATAATGCTCATCTCATCAAGTTGATGGAGCTGAATAATTGGATGAGGATAAGCCAGTTGAGACTCGGTACAGACCTGACTGAAATAATAATAATAATAATAAACCAAAGAATTGGATATCTTTGTTGGGGGTTTGCATGACATATGGGAAAGAAGGCATGGCTACCAAGTAATAGCCTTTTTTAAAAAAAATGTGGATCATGTCATAGTCATCCCAAGATTAGATTATTGGTGTGCACAGAACTCTAAATGAGACTATATATGAAACTATATCTTATCCTCTAATCATAACTCTGGTCATCTGAAGAAGTGGCTGTGCCCACGAAAGCTCATGATACCATCTACATGTTTTGTTAGTCTATAAAGTGCTACCAGACCATTTGCTTGCTGTATTTTTTCTGTAACAGACTAACTCAGCTACCCCCTAAAGCTCCTGAGCATCAGTTAGAAACTTCAGCCACTATAACATTTTGCAGCTCATTTGTAGGGCAATCTTTTCTGAATGAAGTACATTGAAACAATGTTGAAACAGTAGTGCATTGAACAGCGTTGTGAGCTGCATTGTCAGTTTATTTCCAGGTGCAATTTAAGATACTGAATTTGACAAAGTCCTAAATAGTTTGGGACCTAGCAATCCAACAATTCAGATCAGCCAAGGTATCTGAGTTGCAACTGCCAGTCCACTAGTTTAAACACAGGGCAATCGTGGGAAAAGGCATTCTATAAGTACACCTGGTTTGGAACTTGCTTTCCCTTCTCAGACCAGTAGAAGTCGAATCTAGTAATTTCAGCCATACAGCACATTCAAGCTATTTTTTTTCAAGTTTCTGAGGAAAGGGAAAGTACAAGAAGTCATCTTTGTGTAGGATATACGAATAAAGATTGATTATTTACTAATAATAAGTGTAAGACTTGTTACTCTTTTTACGGTGTATGCAGATGAGGAAGGATATGTTTTTAGAATCTCAAATAAACAAACCATTAAAAAGGTCTCTTGCCGTTTCCTTAATAAAACAGCTTCTTGGCACCACGGAGTCATAATGACATCAGATTAATGCATCCAGGAGCATCATTCTGAATAGCGTCTGGAGATCTAGACAGTTACGAAACCTAACATGAAAAGAAAATGTTTGTAATCAGTTATGTGCTGCATTCTCCTCTTAATACAGCAACCTGGAATATTCAACATATAACAATAACTAAATTAAAAATATATTGCAAGTCACCCATAAAAAACCTTAAGATGCTATTTTCATGCAAATGTTCCTGTATACTAAAGTGAATTTAAGAATCACAGTAAGCACACTACATGTGAGGAAAATACTTTCTAAATGTAAAAAGTTTCCCAAGAGATGTCAGAAACTCTAAAAAGTGTATTTCCCAATTCTTTCAGCAGCTTCTCTTTGCGATTGCCAGGGAAAAAACAACATTTACCAAAACGGAAAAGATTCTTAGTACTGTAGTCGTTGCACTGAAGAAACAACTCTGGAGAGATGATAATGGAACAATGACATTCTACCATGCTCCTTTTGGGTTTTGATGATAATCAAGATGACAACAATATCAGAACTATTTTTTCTGGCTTCAAAATGAGACCAACCTCTCCCCCTCCTCTGTCAAATGGAATGTTGCATGTTTTAAAACCAGAGCAAGCCACTTCTCCAAACCACACAGAATGCTCACACGATACCTTTTTCTAACAGGAAATTGAGTTTTAAATGTAGGTGGTTTATTCGTTGGAACCAGAGATGGTCAATATTTTTTTTAGTTTCAAAATTTCTAAGACATATTGAAATTAGTAAAAATAAACAGGAATATATTCTGGGAATTTTGCCATTTACTTTAGTCCACTGGAAATCCTTTTAGAATTACAATTTTTTTTCCCTAAAATTTCTTAGAAAACCTGAGCACTGAAAGCTCACCTACAGTGGAACATCTGACGAGTGCTATTAACATACCCTCAAGTGTGTCCATGATGAAGAACCTTCCAAAACAGGTGTGACATTCATCATTGTTAGCCATTTTACCACATGAATTCCTATTCCTTAGGATACAAACTTGGATCTGCTGAGATGACATTGGAACACTTAAAGCTGCCTCTTTTCCCAGCAGCATGAGATCTATATTTTTATGTGGAAAATCTATTTAGTCCTCTGATGGATGAAGTAAGAAGCTCAGGTGAGCTTCATTCTACCGAAGGATTCTCAGCTTGCCATTAACAATATTACATCAGCTGTAACTGTGCTTTATTAAAAGTTACAATCAGAGTGCTATAAATGGGTAATTCAGCATATATTCTAGTATAATGTAATGCTTGTCCCTGGCACTAGCTTCTTTGACTCTGTTGCGGTGTGTGCAGCCCAGCAATCCCACAGTCACTACTGTGGTGGAAAACACACAGTCCCTCACTTAAATAATACATCCCCTCCTGCTCTAGCTCAGCTTTGGTTCAAAGACAGCCCCTTTAAAATTTAATCAGTAGCTTTATCATTGCCTGCAGGCAAACGGTACCCTGCAAAAATGACTTTGGAGCCGAGAAAACTGACATCTAATGGAATTGTACCCTCCTTCCCTTTCCTCTTTTCATTTAATCTTCATAAAAATGATACAAAATAGTACCAAAGAAAGGGAGGGCAATTTGAATGCTA
The DNA here is from genome assembly GCF_052426305.1 of Pelodiscus sinensis. Taxonomy (NCBI): domain Eukaryota; kingdom Metazoa; phylum Chordata; order Testudines; family Trionychidae; genus Pelodiscus; species Pelodiscus sinensis. The sequence goes on along the minus strand of NC_143059.1, from coordinate 30,493,952 downwards.
TTGTCATTGCTGAGTACTACTTCTCCAGTGAACATATAATACTAGATGTCCCTGCTATCAGTCGCCCCCGGTATAGCACATCAGTTCCTACAAGCATCAAGGACTTTAGTGTGGAATGGATATATAAGTCCTCCCATTCCCTGCTCTTAAGTCACACCACTCCCCTCCCCAATTTGTGCAAATGGAAGTCAGCCATGGGAAAAAAAATTCCCACTTTAAGTTTTTTCGCTATAAGTCCAAGTTTTTTGGAACGTACCTTGGACTTATAGCAAAGACGGCCTGTAGCTGAGTTCTCAGCACTTTTGCGACGAGTACAGTGTGGGTGAAACTCAAGCCCTCTCCCACAGAGCAACTTATGAAGAAACAGGCACTAACTGCTCTTTGCCCCAGAAATGGGTGACTGAACATCTACCCTGTGGATGTGCATGTACATTTTTTATCACTAGCACAAACCATTTCTGAAATTTCAAAATGGTATTTAAAAAAAAAAACATGAAGATATTCCTGGAAGATAGCCAGCTGTAGGTGTGTTTGTGGGAAAGATTAGAAGCAAAAGTTGGGAGGTGGAAATTTAATTAACAGTTTTCTGTTGGGACTCGTGTACTTTATTCAAAAGCCCACTGTTACTTTTTCTTGGAGAAGAATTTAGCCACAGACACGGGAATGTAATCAAACATATCATGAATATAACAGTGGTGGGAAACGTGGTTGGGTGTGGGTCACAGCACAGAAGAACCAGGACTAAAATTATTGGAAGAAATTGGGATGGGATGAGAAAAGAGTTAATTTCCAGAAGTGGTGTTTGGCCTAGAGTTTGCCCTCCTGTTCAAAGGCTGTAGTTCATTCTTCCTTCTTGAATGAAACATTACCTTTTAGGAAGAAAGTAGTCTCTAAGTTCATCTTCTTAGGTTCCTTTCTGATATCTAGTCACATGGACATAGACAGGTACATAGTCGTTTGGTGCAGAACTTGTATATGTGGCTTAGCATGTAGGCATTTACTAAGTATCTAAAAGAAACTGAAATCTTTATGGTCCTGTTACAATACAGTATTATCTTGAGGAGGTTGTTCATCTTTTCTTACGTCACAAGTAGGCCATTGACTGAGGCCTAGTTTTCCTCAGACTGGCTTAGGGACTATTTGAACCATGCTGTGATGTCTCCTATCTCATACAGATTCAGTTTAGCCTCATTGCAACTGCAGGGTTTTCTCTTGTGCTCTGTAATGTGAGAATGCATTCCCTCACTGCTGCTGCTAATATGAAAAGCTTCTGTGGTTGTGCAGGTTTGAAGATGTAACAGCCTTTTAAAAAATCCTGTTATGTCAGATATACTGTCAGCTTTTATAATAAGTGTGTCTAAAATGTTTGCAATGGCCTGCAGTCTCAGAAAATGTGCATATGACCCACTTGCCCACACCTGCAGGAGACAGGGTTGCCAGATGGTTTCAACAAAAATACCGAACACACTTGACATTACATCACAATCTACATTACATCTTATTTAGAAAATACCAGACATTTATATTTTCTCAATTTGATTCCTGAACAGAAAGCTCAAATACTGGACTGTCCGGTTCAAAACTGGACACGAGGCAACCCTAGCAGGAAAGTTTGGGGCTATTTGCTACAATGATGAAATCCTTGGTTATTTCATTGGAGTTTTCTGGCGAGGAGGTAACAAGATGTATCTGCCCAAAGCTGTGGTTATGGTTCTCTGAATTCCCATATTTGTGCTGCAACCTCTATTTCAGCAGGATTCCTAGAGATCATAGAACATAGAACCATAGGGCTGGAAGAGACCTTAGAAGGTCATCAAGTCCAGCCCCCTGCTCTAGGCAGGACCAATCCCACTAAATCAACCCGTTTGAAATACAGGCAGTTCCCGGGTTACGTACAAGATAGGGACTGTAGGTTTGTTCTTAAGTTGAATTTGTATGTAAGTCAGAACTGGTACATATTGTAGGGGAAACTCTAGCCAAACATTTCTCCAGAGCTCAGTTTTATTCTCCCACACCTCACTTCCCTCAGTCCTTTATTCTCAAACTGAGGTGTCTGCTGAGAAAAGCCGCTCCGCATCTCCCTGGTCTGCTGGGGGGAAGCAGCTAGTGCGGGGTTGCCTCACCCCATTTGTAAGTAGGGATCCGATGTAAGTCGGATCCATGTAACCCAGGGACTGCCTGTAAACTTGTTTGAGATACAAAACACTTGTGTTAAGCGTGACTGGTGGATTTGTCTCTTTTTGGTCTAAACAGACAGACTAAAATAATGATTAAAAAAATTAACTGAATCTTTTTCCAGCTCCCCCCTGTACCTCTGATGAAGCTTGAAGATCCTTCCATAGTTGCTCTCACTTTACCTCTGAACCTCCATGGCCCCAATTGCATCTGTCATTCTTCCAGCCACAAAATAAGTGATGGGTCTCTCTTCAGCTCCTGTTAACATTGCTCAGAACAAATTTAAAATAGTTCTTCTTTCCTTCAGCCCAGTGGCTGACAGGGACACTATTTAAGGCAAGCTGGGGGGGACTTACCCCTTCCCCCGGTTCCTATTCTAGCAGGACACTTTCTCCTGCCTCCCCTCTAGCCAGGAGCAAGAGCAATGCAGGCAGCTTCCTTTGTTTACTCCTCTCCCCTTCCCTCACTGGAATGAAAGGACTGCAGGCTCATCAAGTACTACAAAAGCTTCTGAGATACTGGTTCCATCTTGTCAAAAACAGAACTGCAGCAGCAAAGGCAAAACACAAAGGTGAACAGCCACACAGCTTGCTGGCTTGTCTTGGCTTGCTCTTCTCCCCTCCCCTCCCCACCCAGCCAAAAGCTACCTATGCTGCTGTTCCTCTCCAGGCCTTCCCCCCTTCTCCACCTTACTGATTGAAAAGCTAGTTAGTTCACTCTTCTCTTCCTGGCCTCTCCTCCTGGCTGGCTCTTTGCTCTACCACCAGGAAGGCAGGGCTGTATCTGGCAGATCCAATAGCTGGGCTGGGAGCTTCTGCAGCACTTTTAAAATAATTCATTGAGACAATCAGGCTCAGGGAGTGGTGGGTGCTCAGAACAGGATTGCTGCAGATTTCATCATGGTCTGCCCTCATCCTCCCAGGCTGCTATGTTACAAAGGCTGGGAGGAATAAGCCACTTGTGACACCAGTAGACATAGGGCTGCTCAGGCAGGGGAGAGGGTGGCTGTCCCATCCACATTAAAGTTAGTCAGCTTTGGATGCTTTAGCACTTCATTGCAGGCACAGCTGAGCTAAAGAATGACCCCCGGGGATCTTTCCCTGTTGTCAGGAAACAGACATGAGGTCATACCACAAACATTGTTTAAATTACACTTAAATCTTCCCCTCTTTCCAGCTCTCCAATTTTTGGAGGGAATGGCAATCCCCCAAGGTGGCCACCTTTTCTTCCATTTAGTCCCATTTGTCTGTGGGAGTCTTTTCTTTGATGACAATGGGCTTTGGGTCCAGTTACTAGGTAGAACCATACAGGCTGTTACACACAAATGTTGGTTCCTCAGCAGGGTTACAATTGCACTTTTTAATCCTAGGACTTTTTCCCAAAACAATTTTTTAAGGAGCTGCTGATTTTTTACATGGGCAGATACAAACAAATGCTGCCCTAAGCAGCCAGACATTTTATAGCGGTGTGTCTGCTGTTCTGTACATCCTTCTCTTCCAACTGGCATGATAAGTCTTCTTAGCTCCTGTTTACATACTCTTTAATATTTCTGAGGGTGGCAGCATCTCAAATACTCACAAATCCTCTGAGCAACACACAAGGAACCCCCTTTCAATCTGGAATGTGGTTTGTTTTTCAGTAATTTATTTATTTTTAAAGATTCTCGGAAGAAATTCACTATCTTATTCTCCTCATCACAATTTGGACCATAAGACATTTAAAAATAGCAATAATTGCAAGGCTAAGCAGATTTTATTTCTACTAAAGATAGTATACAAAGTATCGAACTTGTGTTATGGTTCCAAAACTGACACCTCGAGATTTGGGATTGGAAGTATCTTGTTGCTGATCTAAATGTAGCGCCCCCTCTCCACCCAGTTACCTTCTTTAATGCCAGTCTGCTTACAGGTTTTGATGGACAGGTCTGGATTCTTCTGGATCGTGCCACCCACTCAGCAGGGTGTATCCTCTTTATTTTTCCCCATGCATTTATTTGGCGGTGGCTCCACCCCCCTCACTCCTTCCTGGCAGGGTCACCAGGGCAGCTTGGGAGGAAAATTCTAACCACAGGGTAATCCCTCCTTACTTGCCAGATAGTTGGAGACTTCCAAGAAATAACACAAACACATACAATATATTCAACACAATAATTATATTAAACAGGAGACAAATATAACATAACAGGGTAAAACACTGTTTTTAGGTTCATTGGTACCCATGCTGCTAATACCTGTGACTTGCCCCAGTCATGTGACTTGATGTAGCAAATGTAAGATTAGTGTCCCGTTGGTACGTGTACTTTGTTGGGGCCCTTGATGACCTATGACCACAAAATTCTTCTTTAGCAGTGGGGCTGACTGGGTTCAGTACAGCCCAAAGGACTCAGAATCGGGAGAAGGTGGTAAGTCCCTCCACAGATTTAATATGCAGCAGGTTATAAAATCCCCAAACCCTTACTCCCTGATTTGAGGACACAGTTCAGGGAGTAGGGGGTTCCCAAAACAAATTTCCTGACTGACTGACTAAAAGATGGTGCGCTCACAAACTCTATGAATGATCCTCAGGTTCAGAGATGACTCTGGACTCCTCAGTCATTGCAGAGGCTGATCTCTACTAGAAGCAGGGGCGGCCCATGAGCCAAAGCAGACGAGGTGGTCGCCTAGGGTGCCACCAGCCCGGGGCACCCGATGATTACATTACAGCCATTGATGGCTGTGCAGGCGGGGGCGCTGATCGCACCTTCCGCTTGGGGCGCCAGCTGCCGCAGCCGGCCTCAGGCCGGCCTGGCTAGCAGGGATCCTCTTCAGGCAGGAATCAGGGTGCTTCGGTCCCAGGATTTCCCCTCACCACTAACGGGTGCAGATTACACAACTGTACTAAAATCCAAACTGTAGTCTCCTAGCCCAGCGCCCAGACACACACACAGCAGGCAGCAGCCGTGAACTAGCAGACAGAGCAGAGCTCTCACCTAGGGAGCTGGAGGGCTAACTCAGCCTGGCTGGGGAAGTTTCCCAGCAAACTCTACAAACTGGGAATCAAGAGTGGAGAAAGGAAAAGCCCAGCTGAGGGATCTTGCTTTCGGGTCCGTAAAGGCCAGTTCTCAGGGGGAACCCTGCATGTAGGCCTGGGGCTTACCAGCTCCCCACACAGCCAGCCCTGCCCTTGCCTTGGCTCGCTCCAGGCTCCACCAAAAATAAAATGGCTTCTCCCCCCTCCTGAACTCCCTGGGAGGGTATCTCACTCCCTGATGGTTGCCAGGCAGACTCTAAGTTTGCCTTGGTTCCCCATACCTACCAGAGACAGTGTGCCTCTCCCTGAACTGCCAGCATACAGAGCCCCAGGAATCTAGGTAATCTCCTTGGGGTTATATAAATTTACAACTAAACTTAATATGTGGCTTTACTTGGTATTTGTTATATTTTTTCTTTATAAGAATTAGGAACACTGCTCCTGTCAGTTAATTTCTAAGTTATCTCCTGCATACAAACAACAAGCAAACAACAACAAAATCCAGGAGTTTTCAGGTGCTTAAATGCCTGGAACAGAATTATGGCTCAAATTACCCCACCTACCACAATCTAAAATGGTGCCCCTGCTGGCTGAGCTGCTCTCAGAATTGTTCAAGGGCCCACCGGGCAGCCCACGGTCAGAAAGGCACATGGGTGACTTATTTGGCTACCTCTCCCACGAGGCTGTTCATCCTCTGCATTTTTCATATTCAGAGTGGAAGCCTTTTTTTGTTATAAAGAGCAGAATCTGCTGCTCTACCATGGAGATTGCTTTTTCATGTCATTGCAGGGACAGAAATTGCCTTCCTCTCTGTGCTGCCGGTGCATCGCCACAGTCTGTTCTACATGAGCACAGAATTCCAGTTCAGACCTTCCCTTCTCTCAAGAATTGTATCCAAAGTCAATTCCTGATTAGCACACAGTTACATTCAGAAAGTGATTTTGGGGGAACATTGGCATGGATGTCAAGCAAATAACTTGTATCTTTAATCTCTTTCTGCAGGGGGGTTTTGCATAACGCAAGCATTATGTCATCAAATGTTTTATTAGTGACTATTTGCTGTACATTGCAAATAATTCTAGAGGTGTAGATGGCTTGCCACTTGCTAATTGGGAGTATTAGATATTCAAAACTTGTAGTGTGAAACATTTGTCAGTTTTGGTACGACATACTGACTATGTGTTCCCAGTGGCGGCCCGTCAATACAGGCGACCTACGTGGTCGCCTAGGGCACCAAGAAAAACAGCTGTTGAGGGCTTTGGAGACGGGGGCACCGATCGTGCACCGATCGCTCGTTTCGCCTAGGGCACCAGTTGCCGGCGGCTTGTCTAGGGCCACTCCTGTGTGTTCCCTGATTTGAGAAGACTAACTTTGTTCGAATCAGGTTTATAGTATGAAAACCCATGTTTATAATTCACCCTGTGAAGATGCTTCAATTTTTCCTTAAAATTCTTTCTTTCAGCAAATATTCTTTTGCTAGAGTATTCATAGACATTGATCACAAAAGGGATAAAACAGCCAAAGTGAATTAAAAAACCCCTCAAGGCCCCAAAAGGTGTATTTGTAGAAATTGTGGTCAGTATTCACCTGGCTCTGGGGAAGGTGTGGCAGATACCCTGCAATATCCTTAGGAGAGCTTAGAGTATCTTTGTGGTCCCCTGTATTAAATTAATGGCTTATGCATTGTGGCCTGGGATTGTACATAACCTTTTGATGGGGCAGATATGAAACCTGGAGGTTCGAAGGACTACATTAAACCATGTGCCAAACAAGAACGCACTCTTGAAACAAAACACATGAAGTATCTTTCCTTGGAATATCTACCGGGTGGTTAATGCAAATTGTTCCCCCTGACCTTTTGAAGCTATGCTCTGAGGAGTGGGCCCCTGGCTGCTGATCTTCAGAGCAAACCCTAAACTGTCCAAAGGAAGAGACTGAACTATTGCTGGTTGTTCTGGCTGTGAATCTGAGATCATCATGAGCTTGTAAGCATGGGGAAGGAAACCATGTTGTATGTTTAAAGGACTGACTTGTGCCAGAGTTGGAGTCTGGGTGAGGCTCCTTTGAGCTTTTTAGCATTCAAGTATGTTTTATTGTTTTCAGTATGTTTTCGCTGTGATGCTTTTCCTTTGAGGATAAGTGTGGTAACTGATAACTGTTGTGGGCCATTACACAGTGTAAGCAGCAAACTGGAGCTTGGAAAAAGCCCTGGTCAGGAGGGAGAGAGATGTGGGTCTCTGCCAAGAAGAGGTGAGAGCTGAGGAGTCAGGAGCCTAGGGTAGGCATGACAGAGGAGGGAATACAGGTACAACTGCCCTGACCTGTGACTCCAGGTGCATGGGGCAACCTTGCATATGCCACACACCTGGCATGTCAGGGACTTTTTGTGGGTGGGGTCTGAGGGAAAATCTGAGGAACATGGAAATCCACTTCATTTTCTTCTCTTCTAAGGGCCTATCTACATAGACAAAATGTGAATTTGTTACTGAATTAAGCAACATCTATGTCAGCTGCTTTTGAATTGAGGTAAGTGTCTTCAGAAGAGACTTGCAATTATTTCCCTAATTTGAACTAGTTAAATTGATACAATGTCAACATATCTATCAGCCCAAAGGCTGCTTGATATGGACAAAACTCAACCCAGGCTCCTCTCCTCACTTCTACTGGTCTGAGGGCTCCTTCTCTCTGCCTGACACTAGTTCACACATCCTTATGTACCATTTCACAGATGGCAGTCACCTATAAATCCCGATCTGGAGCTCTGAGCCCTTCTGTTTATTCTGGCTGTGGTGTTAGTTTCTACCAGCAGAGTGCCTCCCACACTGAGAAATAACTGCTCAGCACAAAGTAGCACTGACATGCAGGAACATGATCAGGGCACCAAGAAATGGGTTAATGTAGGATTCCAGCGATCAGATAAAAGTGCTGAGTCTTGAGAAAGGTAGATTGGCAATTGGCTGGGGACTGGATAACCTGTACTGACCAAGATATACAGTGTGCAAGTTACTCTCCCCACAATCTGCAAGCACAACACTACAGTGTGGCCATTCTGGAAATGTAGTACTAGTTCGCATAGGCCTCGATCCTACAGCTGGATGCACACAAACTGAATCTTATGCTAGCATGCAGTCCTGCTGAAACCACTGGGGCTCACTTGGGCACAGGAATTTGCTTATTTGTGAATTAGATTGCAACATCAGGCCTGTAGTCTCCATTCAGATATGGGGGAAACTCCGGATATGAAGTATGGAGGTTAAACCAGAACCAGGGCTGGATTCTTGTGCCCATTAGAACTCTGGTCTCTTTTCACCCCTAGCTAAAGGCATGTTCTGTACAGTACCCGAAGAAGGCTACCCTGTGGACAAAGCAAGTCAAAAGATCTAGGTTTCTTTTCCATCTCTGTCACTTAATTTTCCTGTGCCTTCTCCTCTCCTATTCAATCGGCTACCTGCCTCCGTCCAGGGGACTGTGTGAAGTTTTTTCATTAATGGTCGTAGGGTATTCTGAGCTTTTCAGAGGTAAAGTATTATTCAAGGGTATGAATACAATCTAAGATGTAATCCTGACATTGTACCACCTAGCCCATGTGTTTGTGGCTATATTCTGGGCTGTACCTCTTAGTTGAATGGGGCAAAAATGACAGCAGAGTTGCTGGTGGGGATGAAAAGTTGGTTCCAACCATTTTTGTAACTTCCAGATTCTTCCTGTTAGAGGCCAGCAGTTTAGGCATACATTTGAACATCTCTAGGGGCTGCTGTAATTTATGGTGGGTTCCTTGACAGCTGCGTAGGGGTGCTCTATGACACAGGATAGGCATAGTGTATGTAGCCATAATGCTGGGTGGTGGTGATGGCATTTTGGGGGCTGTACACACAGCCCTTGGCTACTCCCACACTTAGGAAATTCACTTTGGGAGCATTTGCAAATTCTATACAGCCCTTGGTTACCAGGAGTATAGGAGCTTGAGCAGTCGCACATGACCATGGGTTGCACTTGGTCCATAGCTTATATAAACAAGAAAGTCTTCCCTTTTGATTTATATAGATACCACGGCCAGAAGGGAACAATGTCATCTTCTCGTCTGACCTCCTGTATAACACTTCCCCAAAATAACTCCTAGAGCAGATCTTTGAGAGAAATATCCAACCTTGATTTAAAAATCAGCTGTGATGGAGAATCCACCGGAGGCAATGAGTTGCATCTGTTAATCTTAAAATTTACCTTGGACTCTAATTCTACCCTCCCCATTCTAAGTAATGGAAACTGACAATTACCTGTGCTTTCTCACACAGCTCTGTTCCATTTAAAGTGATTGGAGGAGATGGGCTGAGGCGTGGGGTAGTAGATAAGAGGGGCAGCAGGCAGGTGGGGAGCAGGTGCAGGACAGATATGAAGTGAAAAAAGCTTCAGGGGGTAGCCAAGTTAGTCTGTACAGGATAAACTTAAAAAACAAATAGTCTGGTAGCACTTTATAGAACATGTAGATGGTATCATGAGCTTTTGTGGGCACAGCCCAGCTCTTCAGATGACTGGAGTTTTGAGTTTAGGATGTGCAGACCCAAAATAAATAGGGGAGAAGAGAGAGGAGGGAAGGAAAAAAAATGGAAGGGGGCAGGAAATAAGGAGCAGAGGATATGAAAATATCAAAGGGAAAACCAAATAGGCAGAACTGGAAATCAGTAAGCAGCTAAAGATTGGACAGGATAAACTTAAAAAATAACAAATTGCAGGAGAGACAGTGAGTCTATGCCCCAGCTGCAGATGTAGCAGGTTGGCCCAGGAGAACTTACAAAGGTATAAGTAATATCAATGCATGCAGGCATTCCATTGGTTTTACCCTTTGCCGTATTACAGTCATTGCACCTTTTGTTACAAAGCTGCTGTTTGTGTCCCTGCAAGCGTACACTTTCCCAAGCTCTCAAAGGGAAACCTGTACACATGCCAAAACCAAGTTGGATCTGTGTGATTAACATGTTGGGAACCCAGGGATTTCAAAGATCCAATCTAAGTGGCTGGACTACCTCGTTTTACCCAGAGTACGGTGCAGGAATCTGGGCCTGTCACTGGTGAGATGCTCTCCAGAGGGACTAAAAGGAGTCTAAGGCATGGTCCTCTCTGTGCCAGCAGCAGAACTAATAGATCTAACAAAGTTCCTGTCTCACATCTCTACCCAGGCAGTCCATCCCCTATTCTCAGCTGAAATTCTCCATGAATTCCCTTGCCCCTAATGTTCTGAGCTAGGATCATGGGTTTGTTAGTTCAGTAAACATTTTTCAACAGTAAACGACATGAGTAAATCCATTTCCTCCCCTCCAACTAGTTCATTATTTAAGGGGAGCAGATGATTAAATCTAGTACAGCTGTTTTAAATTTTCTGTTAGGCAGGAAGAATGCAGCCGACTGGGATCTGTCAAGGCTCGGTGTTTGTATTCATCAGCATCTTGTGAGAAGCAGAGAGGCCAGCTGCATGGAAACTTTCATCTGTCTTCTATTTCACTTTCCCTATTTTTTATAGCTTTTGTGTTTTTCATTATGGGGGATGGATCGGCTATAGGGAGCTGCTGCTGCTTGCATACAATCCTCAGGGCATAGTCACCCAACAGATCACCTGGGCACCGCCATGGAATGAGGGAGATAGACAGATCTTCTTCAGAAGAATATTGGCCACTCCTGTTTCTGAAGTGAGCTGGTGACCTCTTTTTCTGCGCCCCTCTTTGCTTCCTGTGTGCCAGCACTGCTTGCAAAGAGAGGTTTAATGGTGAGAGCCAAATTCTCTGCTGGTGTCACTCCACTGAAGTCACTAATTACACTAGCAGAGAACATGGCCCAATGAGCTGGTCACTCTGTTGGAGGGGAAAAAAGGTGGGTCCCTGGAGTGATGGTGCGTTCTTGCCCTCAGGTTGTGCCAGGCTTCAGGTTTCCTTTCTCAGTGCCACTCCTTGAGGCTGACTTATAAAATCTTGCACAAAATAGTCTGTGATGAAAGTCCCAGCATGAATTCCATTCCTCGCACCCTAGGTAAATAGTCATTGAGATCACCTGACACCTCAGCCCATGACACACTACATCGCAGACCTGGACTCGACAATCTCCTCTTGTCCCTGGTCTAGCACTCCAGCTCTTCCAGTAGAGGGGACTTCTACTGCCCCTCTGCTGGGAGCTGAAGAGCATCTCTCATTCCCACAGCCCTCTCATGTTCCTCTGGATCTTGTATCTGGCCCTGGAGAAGTCGGCAGGTATACTCTACCACTCCCCCCTGCCGTCAGCTCTCTTTGGGCCCTGGATCCAGTTCTCTGGCTTAGAGCCAGAGGGTAGCACTTCCACCGCTACCTGGTCCATCCTCTTCTCCTTCCTGCCCCTCTCTTTCCCATTTCCACTGTGGATTTCCCTTCCTCTGGCTGAACTTCCTCCCTATAGATCTTTCTACATTTTCTCAATTTCCTTCCTTCCTCTTCCGTTTTCTGTCATTCTCATTCATTCCCATCTGGCTCAGCATTCTCCCCTTTACCTTGCCAGAGAGTAGCAGGCAAGAAATATGGAGACATTTAACCTGTAACTTTTAAGCAGGATCAAAGTCAGACTCATTGGAAATACTTTGTTATAAATTGTAAACTGCTCTTTTTAAAGCTCAATATCAGGAGGAACTAATTACATGTTTTGGTTTCATATTAATGAGTCTGATATACAGAAAAATCATTTGCATTTTGGCATAATCCAAGACGGTACAAATAGGAAGGTCTGGACTGGTGCAAGCAGGTTCCATTGCCCTCTGTTACTTGTTCTGTTGCTCTGTGATACTTGGACTGAGGCTCAGGAGCTGTAAGTGGCTCGTTAATGTATCTCTTGTGGCTCATTCTGCCACATGATATTAAACCACAGTGTGATTTTTAATTATTAACCATTCAGGGTGCTTTTACTCTGTTATTAACCAATTGTAGTTGATAAAATAACATTCGGTCAGAATAAGTACTTGGCCAAGAAACTATACATGTAAAAAATAGCGATTGAAACAATGATTTCACACTACAGAGGCTCTTTGGGGTAGTGTTGATCACTGACTTGGCTCTTGAATGACTGAGGCTATGTCTACTCAACAAAGATAAATCGGAAATAGAAATACAATTTGTGGTATGCAATTTGTGTATCTTTTCCCGGTTTACTTCCGAAAGACGCTTTTCCAAAATTTGGCCCATCGACACGGGGCCAAATTTTGAAAAAAATCCTCTTTCAGAACATCCCTTCTTCCTCATAGAACAGGGTTTACAGGGATGCCAACAGAACATGTCCGCTTTTCCGACATTTTTTTCAGAAAAGTGGATGCATTCCTTAGATACGTCAGAGCTTTTCCGGGATACTGGAGGTACTGGAGGTATCCTGGAAAGGCTCTGCAGTCTAGACATAGCCTGAGGCTTGAGTATCACTGTCATAGATGCTCTCTCTGATATCCCTTTGGGTTTGTGATCCTGCTTGGGTATATGAAAAGCACATTTGATATTTATTTTGTTTAGACTGCTGTGCTGGGCACAGGATTTTCTCTGCAAAATGTCAGTTGCAGGATCAGGGCCCTGCACAATCTATACCGCATGCCACCGTGAGCAAATTATCAATTCTGTGTTTGCCACTTGAATAGCCTTAATAAAAGGTCCAGAAGATTGTAATTAATTCTGTCTCTGTGTTATTACAGCCATAACTGGCCCTTAAAGTTAATCTGCCTTTTGGGAATAGCTTTCAGAAGGGAACAAATCTTACAAGAGGTCAAAGAGGAGAACACCAGCCTGTCCCAGTCAGAGCAAGGATGAAAACTTTTGTGACTTTGGAAGTGAGATGCTGCCCTTGTCTAGATGTCTCCCAGTGACTTGTGAGTCTGGGGATTTTAATGCCTCCGTGCAGTTTATCTGACTGAAAGTAGCCAAACCTTTTAGGAATTGGTAGCTGATACCGGAGTCTCCAAATGGATCATGTAACATTTGGACATTTGCTTCCTGTAACTTTTCCTTACATGCATGTAGACCTACAGATGGTGATTTATAACCTTTTCACACCTTTATTGAATGACCTGTTCTGCTGTGCCTCATTAATTACATATAGGCAGCCTGACCTTCTGGGTTGGGTGTTTTAGCACTAGTTTTTGGGTGGAGTTGTCTTGAAAGGCATGAGGAGCATCACAAAATACATTCATTGATACGATGATAATTTCAACATGCTGTTGCCATTGATGGTTATGCTGCAGCGTGATAATGCACCACACACATGTCAAAATGCCTCTTTCTCCTGGAAGAAAGCCTTTATCTTATTCACTCTGTGCATGTACTGCTCACTCATACTAACCACTAAATTCTCTGGGTAACTGTAAACCTTATGGATGTTGCCCCTGTCCACCATCTTTTCCCTTCCTTACTACTTTGTTACTCTCTTCAGTATATTATTTGTATTGGCAGAAATCTCGTGTACAGCAAGGGTGCTATTGAAATGATAAATAAGACTGCACAGAGAGGTATGCAGGATTCCTTTCCAGCTATGCAAGCTGGGCTGTGCAAAATCCGTTTCTCCTGGGGATGTGGTGAGCTAGCATTCTTAGGGTTAACTGGCAAGTTCTTCTATACTTCCTTCTTTTGACCCTGGAAAGGCAGAGGTGATGAATCTCAGTGTCTGTAAAAAGATTCTCATCAGAACAAATGCAGCAGGGCCGTCTTGGAAAAGGCATTGTCTTTTTAGTTTCCTAAATGAACAAAAACGGTGGGGTAAGGTTGAAAATGCAGTTTAATGCCAACTTGCTAGTATTTAACAGTATCTTCCCTGACCTTGTCCCATGTGCCTGATAAATGCTGGAGTGGAGCTGGCTGCAGCATGGAGGAACTATCAAAGCTGCTGGTCTCAAGGAGTTGGAACTTGGCGAATCACTGACAGCTGGAAATGCCAACCTGTCAATCAGGAAGTAAATATCTAGCAAAAGAGTCTGAGAGAGATACTCGACTTCATCCATCCTCACAGGCACAGCTCACAGTAGGCAGGAAAATCTCACTTCATTTGAACCTTGGGGAAAGTTCTGGGTAGCTGTGATGGATGGCAAGGAGCCTTCTGGACTTCAGATAACTAGCTCAGGATGCATCCTTTTCCCTGGCATGTGGAGAGATTCACATTGGGGGAAATGTATTCATTAACAACATTCGACCATTCTGCAATATGTGACGTCCATGAAAAGAGCTTTCAGAAGCCCTTGGAAATGGTGGAGTGTCTTCAAAATTAGCCGCTTACTTGGAAGTTTGTTTCTTGGGCTGAATGTATGATCATGACCGCTGCCTAGTTTGAACATAGGGTTCTGGGGAAGTCCAGAGAGAACTTTGTCTTCTCCACATGTAGTTGTTCAACTAAGCTCTTTTTTATCTCTACTGTTATACTTCCAACTTCCCTCTGGATTCCTAATGGCTATGATTGCTTCAAATGCAGCACCTTTCATGAACTCCTGAAATGATTTTTCAGGCTCTCTCTTGCTGTGTCTTGAGAGTCATTAAATTTACTGCTCTTTAAAAGTAAGGTTTTCTCTCCTCACCATCCTGCTTCTAATCCTGTTATCCTGCAAAGAAATAAAAAATGCTGAATTTTTGATGTTGCATCAATTAACATGCACTTGTATCAACATGCTTTAATGTCATAAATATGGGAGTCTGGCTACACAGCTGGATTAAGGAAGAGGAGGGAGTGAAGAGGGGAAGAGCTCTTTAAAATCCAAACTGAATGCTTGCAAGAGCTAGGGAACCAGAAAATTACTCACAAAGTAAATTGTTTTGCTTAACTGCACCCACTCTCTTTCCCTTCTCTATATTCTCCATTAAGAGGGAGCTGTTACAGTCTTTTAAACTATGCCCTGGCCTAATGACACCCATTAGAGATTCCTTAAGCTGTCAATCTGACTCTCCATGTGCAGAATGGAAGCCTGCATTGCCTATAGACTGCTTTTCAGTTTCTTTCTTGCTCACTTTTTTTAATCAATCTGTGAAAATAGTGGCCCAGATGGTGCAGTTCTTACTTATGTGAGCAGTGCTTTTGGCTTCAGTAGGACTACTGACACAAGGCAGTGCACCTCAGGAGATGAAGGGCTGCAGGAGATTCCAGCGTGGACATGAGAGGATATAATGGTGGCCTTGCAGTATAATAGCATCATTGAGCAGTAAAAGTTTCTATCACTAAAATGTATAAATCACAACTGCTCTGTCAGCCTCCTCATACACCAAAAACATCTCTGTACTTGGGCTGAGTAACCACTGCCAGTGCGGGGAGAGGTCTGGTCGTGGCATATGTCCCCAGACAGTACAGGCAGTCCCCGAGTTACACGGATCCGAATTATGTCGGATCCGCACTTACGAACGGGGCTTTCTCGCCCCGGAGCTCGCAGGCAGCGGGACCGCCCAGAGCGCAGCGGTCCTGCCACCTCGACCTCCGGGGCGAGAAAAGCTGCTCCGGGTGCCCCTGGTCTGCTGGGGACCGTCTCCAGCAGACCAGGGACACCTGGAGCAAAGCCGGGGAGGCGGAGGGGTCCCGCGCCTCTGAGGCTTTGCTCTGCCACCGCTGCGGCTTTGCTCCCGGTGTCCCTGGTCTGCTGGAGACGGTCCCCAGCAGACCAGAGGCACTGGGAGCAAAGCCACAGTGGTGGCGGGGTCCCGCGCCTCTGAGGCTTTGCCAGAGCAAAGGCTCAGAGGCGCGGCACCCTGCCGCCACTGCGGCTTTGCTCCCCGTGTCCCTGGTCTGCTGGGGGGGGGCGCAGGTAGTGCGCCCTCCCTCCCCCAGCAGACCAGGCTTTTGTTGTGGACCCTGGAGCAGAGCATCTGGGGTGCTGCCGGGTTGGTCCTGCAGGGACCTACCTGGCAGCCCAGCTGTTCTGTCCCAGGCTCGAGATTCAGCCGCTGTTGAAACTGATCAGTGGCTGATTCCAGGAAGCTGGGGGCAGAGCAATTCTGCCTCCAGCTTCCTGTAGTCAGCCCCTGGTCAGTTTCAGCAGCAGCGGCTGAACCTGGAGCCAGTTCCGACTTACATACAAATTCAACTTAAGAACAAACCTATAGTCCCTATCTTGTACGTAACCCGGGGACTGCCTGTACAAGAACACTGCCCATTTCTGTATGTGTAAGTGAAATTACAACAGGGCGAGATGAAAAACAAGCAAGTGTTACACTTAAGACAAGTTTAGCCTGTGCTTCATGCTGCTTCAGTTGTCTCACATGGGATGTGGTGGCCTCCTAATCTCCCAACTATCAATGTTTGCCACAGATGCTCACCTTAGAACCACTGGCTGAACGTTTAGCCTTCACAGTTCATAATTATGTACAAAACCTGGACGGGAAGAAGGCCGATAACTTCATTACCACCTGAAAGCCAACTATTACACACAGTATCTAATTTCAATGCTGGCCAAATGCTCCTCAGCAAATATGTGATTTAATGAGTCTTGCTAATTTTCATTAAATAATTTATTCAACGAGAATTTATTTTTGCACCGTTCGACCCATGTGTGAAGCTGATCAAATGCTGCTCATGCATCATATTCCTTGAAGAATAGTGGTAACATCCTTTAATAACATACATATTTTGCTTTTGTTTAAATGCAGAATAGGATACTTCTTCATAGGTTGGTCTATTGCATTGTTATTTGTATAGTGCCATCAGCAGGGCAGGTGCTATACCGGAGTGGGCAATGATATGGCGACGGTTTGCAAGGGTGAGTTCCTGTTGGCCGTGGATCAATGTTTCTGGTCAATGGGAGCAGCAGAAAGCAGTGTAGACTGAGAAGCCACCTCTCATTGGCTGCGAATGGTGATTTGCAGCCAAGGAGATCTGCAGTCGCCAATACCTGCAGCCTTACAGGCAAATATATTGATGGGATCCCACCAGGAGCTAACGCTGGCAGACCAGCTCCAGCATTCAGGCTGGTATTTGCGAACTTATCATGATAAATAAATCATAATTCAAATCTAGTCTCTTTTACACAGTCTCAATCGAGTAAAAAAAGAGCTGCCTGCTTGTTATGGGTTTGGAGGCATTCAGGGACACAACCTTATCTTCAACTTTTCCAAATACATATTCAGGGAAAATTGACACTGGAAGAAGTGCAATAGAGAGGAGGGCAGGGAGTGGTTGATGTGGCGAAAACAAGAAATTAAATGTGGCAGCTATCTCTGCATTCCCCGATGAAGTACATCACAACCCACTCTTGTCTAATGCACCTTGCCACACATGAGCTCTGCACAAGGCAGTGTTGATCAGAAGAGACTAACTTTTAAAAACTGAGGGAGTTTCCTGAATGTGAAGTGGTGGCACTTACACGTAGAAAGCAGTGGACTGACAGTTCTTTAATAGTTTGATCAAAGCAAGTGTTCACTTCTCGAGTTCTAAGTAACTGCCCTATGAGATCTGGTGGGCGAGGAGGTCTGGGGTATGCAGGTCACTCAAAGCTTTATATGAAAAGGATTAATCTTTAAAAACCATTGTGCCTAGCTCATCCTGGAGGTAGCTTCATTGAGTTCCTGGCATAATTCCGCTGGATGAATTTGGCTCACTGTGCTGAGGCTTTTAGATTCAATTTGGGGGAGGACAGGAGAAGGATGATGTGACCAAAGAAGGAGACAGGGTTTGACTGATCTATTCTGGATCCACAAATTGGCACTTGAAGCATTGTCAGGAAGCAGGGCAGAATTGGGAGTGTGGCTGTGATGGAGCCTTGTCGTCTTGCCTGTGAGCAAAGCCTCTTAACCCCAGCGACTTATTTCTCCCCTGGGTGATGAGAAGCTGATGGATTGGGACTGAATGGCTATGTCTACACTGGCCGGTTATTACGCAAGAACGTCTGTTCTTCCACAGAGCGTCCACACTGCCCACCCGCTCTTGCGCAAGAAGAGTTACAGTAAAGTGTGGTAAAGAGGGCTTCTTGCGCAAGAGCTACTCTTTTCAAACAGGTGTAAACTCCCTTGTACAACAGCTCTTGCGCAAGAGGGCAGTGTGGACGCGCCGCAGAGGTTTCTTGCACAAGAAAGCCCTATGGCTAAAATAGCCATCAGAAGTTTCTTGCACAAGAGAGCATCCACACTGCCATAGGTGCTCTTGTGCAAAAGCACATCTTGTACATGGCAGTGTGGACGTGCTCTTGCGCAAGACTTCTTGCATAAGAACCCTTGCACAAGATATTCTTGCACAAGAAGCCACCAGTGTAGACATAGCCAATATGTTGACATATGCTCAGGATCCAGACTTGTACCGTGGCCCTTTGACACCAATGTACAGAATAAAAAGGGCTCTCCATGGGAGATCCGGGGCCTGATTTGGCTCTAAGTGAAGTCAACAGGACTTTTACCTGTGACTGACTGACTGGTGCTTGCCCCTTATGATTTAACACATGACCAAATCCTGCTCCCGGAGGTGCGCACAACATGGTAGATCTGAGCAGCACAGAGCCACATCAGTAGCAGAGTAATAACATGGTAAGTGCATGGTGGCTCTGTAGAATCTTGTGGTGATGTAGGTTAAATTGTTGCATTACCTGGCATTAACCAAGGAGCTAGATTCATGACAGCATCAAACAACTGATCCGTGAAACTCTCTTTATTTCCTCCATATATGCCTGCTAACCTATGGCTCTCAGACTACTTCTGCACTCAAATATCTCTAAGGAGCAAGGGGAATTCAGAGAATCACTAGGCTATTTTACTAGTCTTCGTGATTTGCCACACATGATGAGAGAAATAGGTGTAAAATATTGCAGATCTGCTCCATGTTTAATCAACTGCGCTGTAAAAGCCATGTAGGGCCTAATTCAGAGTGCAATCAGGTGAGTGGAAAGACTCCCTTTACATTCCAATGGGCTTGAATCAAGTTCATGCTGTACACGCAACTACATAAACATTGCAAAATTGGCCATTTTTATAAAACTCCGTTATGGCACAATATTTTTTAGACTGGAAAAATGTTCAATCATATTCTGTTAGCATGCATGGAATTTCAGACATTCTAAAACTAAGACAGTTTCGTGAGATTGAAGTGCTAGTCAAGTTTTCAGCCAGGAATAGGCTGGATTTTCTAAGGTGCTGATCATGTTCAAATGAATGAGGCTGCTTGTGTGCAGAAAGGGAAGCATGTGTGTAAGTAGTTGCAAGATCAATTGTAAAGATTTCCTTCTTTTTAGCATGCTCATGTTCATTATTTCTATTGTTTTAAGTACTGATTTTTCTCTTTGCTGTGTCTTTAGATGTATGTGTTCTATAGCGGGTGTCTGCTAAACTATCATTTTTAAGGATGCATCAGGACTTCTCATAAGGGTCAGGAAAAATCATTGAAGCCAAAGTTTTCCATGCTCTTTCCACAAGGGTGCTTTGTGTGTGGATAGTTTGAACATATTAAACTTTTTAAGCATCAAAAGTTTGTATTTACTTATCTAAATTGCTATTCAGAGTTTCTGCTCCAAAGAGTTAACAATCTGAATGAGATTAACATGGGAAGCTACTGCAACAGAAAAGGAAATTAAAGAGAAGGGAGAAATCTGTGCTGACCATAGGCAGGTGCAGGATCTATGGGACACCATATAAACATAAGGAGGCTAGTGGATGGTGCCCCTTTGCAAGATGAGTGGCTGTTGGCTTCAGGGAGAGATGAAAGGAACAATAACAAATAGGAAGAGGTTAAAGCAGTGTTCTGAATTAAGTTTGAAAGTACAAGATTTTATAGCTTTTGGGACTAATGCAGATAACCTGAGATATGAGGCGAACTGTTGGAAATAGTGAGTGTGAAGGAGAGATTCGAAGGCAGGGTGAGGATGGCTTGTGGCCAGAGAGAGTGAGGTCGCATGGGCAGCATGAGAAAAAGAAACAAAGGCACAAGTGGGAGGAGATATGGCAGAGTGTGAGTCATGAGGTGGGAAGCAAGCATGCACCAGGGCTCAGGTGTAGGCCTGTGCAATTGTGCAGCATCTTGATAACGAGGCAATTTATAGTGGTGCTCAGCATGGGTAAGAATAAGGATCTGAATGTAACAAATATGAGGAAGATTTTTTATTGAGGCCACTGGGCACAGACAAGACCCTACAGGTCTCTTTGGCTTTCTAAGCTTCCAGACTACATAAATAGAGCCTGTAAAAGACAAACTCCTGGCCTGGCCTAAGCACTCATGGGGAGGACTGTTAAGAACAATGAGTTCAGACCTGATGCAGAAAGGGTTGGTCAATGAATGTGCAAACAAAAGGAGATGAAAAAGCCAAAGAGTGGGTGGAAAAATAATCACTAAATGCTGCACGTAGGAAGCATTGAAGGGGACAATGGTTGGGAGAGATTCTATTTTCTTCATTTAGATGGACCCATGATATAAAGTTATACCTAAGCATTACTGTCTATGAGTAATTTGAGTGATTGTAGCTTTGAGTGATTGTAGCTTAAATATGGAACTTGATATGGGGTGTGGGACACTAGGTATCAAAAAGGGAAATTCCTTAAAGGAACATTCACCCTCTAATAACTGTGAACTTTATGGACTTTCACTGACTTTTCCCATATTTTGTGAATTAATGGTAGAGTTTTGGTGCTTTTTGTTGGAGATGCTAATCTTTGCTGTGTTGTTAAGTATACTTTAAAAAGTGTATGTTGGAATCATATACTCGGAGACTCTGTAGCCAAGTGGATAAGGCACTGGACTGAGATCCAGGAGCCCTAGCATCTATTCTTGGTTCTGTGAGTGGCCTGGACAAGTCACTTAACTGCTTTGTGGCTCACTTCACCTGTCTGGAAAAAAGATACTCCTTTGTACAGCCCTGTGAGATTGCTGATGAAGAAACATAAGACCCAAGCAGGGTGGGTGACAGACTTTGCTGGGTCCTAGGCAATGTGGGGGGACCTCAACTCTAGTGGCCCCAGAAGGGGTGGGGCCTCAGGTGAAAGGGGCAGGGCTTGGGGCTAACCAGCCAGTCCTCAGCATTGCCTGGACTGCACCACTTGGGGTTGTGGCAATGATTTAAAAGGCCCAGGGCTCTGGCCGCTGCAGCTGCTGCAATAGCAGCGGTGATGGCTTGATGCCCCTTTTAAATGGCCAGACCCTGGGGCAACTGCCCCCTGTGTTCCCCTCGTTAATGGCCCTGGACCTAGGTCTTATTAAAAATAATAATTACTCTTAGATCCCTGTCTCATATGAGGCTATACATAATGGGGCACATTTTCAAAACAGCTCAGAGCACTGAGTGCTGGGCAATTCTGAAAATTTGTCTGGAAGTGCCATAGTGAGCGTGGAGCACTCGGTAATTTGGTTTAGTGCCTAAATGGAAGTTGGGCTTGTGATGGTCTGGTCCCCCCTCCATGCTTTATGAAAATTGGTTTATGAATATAAATACAGGCAGTCCCCGGGTTACATGGATCCGACTTACATCGGATCCCTACTTACAAACGGGGTGAGGCAACCCCACACTAGCTGCTTCCCCCCAGCAGACCAGGGAGACGCGAAGCTAGCGCCCCCCCCCCCCCCCGCAGACCAGGGAGATGCGAAGCTAGCGCCCCCCCCCCCCCAGCAGACCAGGGAGACGCGAAGCTAGCGACCCCCCGCAGCAGACCAAGGAGACGCGGAGCGGCTTTTCTCAGCAGACACCTCAGCTTGAGAATAAAGGACTGAGGGAAGTGAGGTGTGGGAGAATAAAACTGAGCTCTGGAGAAATGTTTGGCTAGAGTTTCCCCTACAATATGTACCAGTTCCGACTTACATACAAATTCAACTTAAGAACAAACCTACAGTCCCTATCTTGTACATAACCCGGGGACTGGCTGTATGCATAACTTGGAGATGCTTTAAACAAAATACCTTATGTAAGTAAATTTATCAATTTTACTGTTACAACCTGCTGAATCTGCACCTCCTGTTTTGCTGCATGTATCATTCTTCTATGTGAAGGTAGAAATAGGAAGTGTGAATCTGTTTATAATTTAACATTTGTTAATGAGAGCCATTACTGGTGCCCCAGAAGCCTACTGACTTGGTGATCAACTCAAAGACTTGAAAACAGCCTTGTTTGTCCTGTTAAGTCTAGAAGGTGGTTGGTGCTAGAAAGACATGTGGCCATACCATCTGGTACTGAACTCTATTTTAATTCTGAAGTCTTACCATAGGAACGGGGAATGCCAAACAAAAGATTCCCACTCTGGGGGTGAGTCTATCGCCTCTTTGTCTTCAGCTGGCTTCCGAAACTGCCCAGCACACTCTAAAACAGACGTAGGGAACCTCAAGCCCGGGGGCCAGATATGGCCTCCAGCTTCCTGGATCCAGCCCCCCCCCAGCATTAGGGACCCCACACTGACACTCCAGTCCTCCCACTGCCCTACGACGGGGCTAGAGAACACAAAATCTTCTAGGCTGAACCCCTCTAGGGGTCTGGTGTGTGAGGGGAATGTGGGGAATGTCTTTCTCCTTCTCAGTTGGGGGCCAGTCAGTGAGGGTTTCATTTATTTATTTATTTATCACATGTATGCAGCCCGTAACTGATTTTTTGGTGGGTCAGTGGCCCTGACCCAAAAAAAGATTCCCCACCTCTGCTGTAAAAGTTAAAAAAGACCGTTAAAGAGGACTGGATACCAGTGTTCCCTCTAAGCTGCAGGGCAACACATCTTCACAGGTGATCAATCAGCCCCACCCAGTCAGTCAGCTCCCTGCATAGAGCCCTGAGCCTCTGACTGGGCGGGGCTGATTAATCACCTGGGAAGCTGAGCTGCCACCCACCTTAGAGGGAATGCTGCTGGTGGCCCAAGTCAGAGTAAAAGAGTTTGTTTCTAACTTGAAGATTATGCGGAAATAAGAACAGCTGGTTAGGGTAAGAATCTGCATGCAATACATTTCTTAGGGCACATAGGGCTGGCCCACAATATTTAGGCACCTGAGGCAGGGAGCTCAAATGATGCCCCCATGCCACCTTTTCTCCTGCTTGCCGGTTACGTCTCTTGTGCCTACCTTCCTCCAGCACAGCACTCCACCATCTCTGTGCATCTAGAGCAGAGCGAATACATATGAACCAGCAGCAGACACAATTTTCTACACTCTGGGTCCTAGTGGCGCTCCCCTCCACACACAGTCTGGCACCTGAAGAGGCTGCCTCAGTTCACCTTATGGTAAGGCCAGCCCTAAGGGCACATCTACACAGCAGGGCAAAAGTCGAATTAAGTTACACAACTTGAACTACATCAATTGCGTAGCTTAAGTTGAAATAGCTTAACTCAACTTTTGGTGCTGTCTACACAGCAGAAAGTCAAAGAAAGAACACTCTTCTTTCAACTTCCCTTACTCCTCGTAAAATGAGGGTTACAGGAGTTGGAAAAAGAAGTCCTCCAGCTTGCCATTATTTCAAAATAATGGCTTGCAGTATAGACATGCTCTTTGTTATTTCAGAATAATGTCCGTTATTCCAAAATAACACTGCTTTGTAGACATAGTCTTAGTGAATCAGAGTTAGCTATACCTTTTCTTTTCATTTTAATTTAGTAACTTACTTTGATCTGTCTGTTTTCACTTGCAACCACTTAAATCCTACTGTCTGAACTTATTAAAAACATTTTTGTTTACTATTAGGCCCATTGTAAATAACTGGGGAGAGTAACCACTGTGCATCTCTCTCTTTCACTGATAATGGGAACTTACCTGATGAGCTTTCGCTGTGTAAAACTTTTACACAGAGAAAGGCAGATTTATTTGAGGTTTTGATTCCTTTTGGGGGTTGGTTTCCTGGGTGCCGTGCCCTAAAACTGCACCCTCCCAGAGCTGAACTGGTTCCAGTGTCTGTGGTGCTCTGCAGGTAGGTTGTAACCAGAGTTCCCTCTAATCAGCACAACTTCCCAGGTGATTAATCATCCCCGCCCAGTCAGAGGTTCAGGGTTCCATGCATGGATCTGACTGACGGGGCAGGGCTGATTAATCACCTATGAAGCTGTGCTGCCATGCAATTTAGAGGGAACACTGATTGTTATCCCAACTCTGTTCCTTGTCTGGGGGAGACCAGAGAATCTGTCCCTACAAGACAAGATGGTGAGGAGCCCCAGAGAGCAAGATGGTGAGTGTCATTGGCATGATCAGCACACTGGGGAACAATTCTAAGGGGATCTCTGGGACCACACCCCATCATAGGGCTCTTTTGAAAATCTTGCCCCATTTGTGGGTGCTGAGCTCCTAAACACCTGACACTATATGAAATATACAGAAAATATATGTTTTTATTTTATCCATGGGTCCTTTGCTTTTAGAAAGGCAGGCACCGTCAGCTTCACATGGCCGAGTGCATTGCTGCTCTGAGAGCTTTCAGAATGGAAAGGAAATCAAAAGCTGCTTCAATTATTTAAAAGAAAATATTTATGATTATAACTGACCCCATCAATCTTTCTCTGCTCTGGCAACGTTAGCAAAGCTGGAGCAGTAAAGCTGGTACCCTGTATGAGTGAAAGGTGCTGTAATTCAAAGGAACCTGAAAGGAGCCCAACCTGAAAAGAAGCATTTACCCTTACTATGGCTCAGAGGAAGTGGAAGGGTAATTCACTTATCCTGTTCATCCCTGGAGAGCTACAGCCTAGCTAAAATAGAACCCTCTCAACACAGGGCTGTCTCTGCTGGCTATTGCTGGGGAACGGGAATCAGGATTCCTTTTGGTTCGACTCCTCTTTTTAACAATAATTCAAAGAGGGACTAATTCTAACCCCTCATAGGTTAATGGGAGTGTGTGTCTTTCCACTGATTTCTTTGGGCACTAGATCAGGTCCAGACTCCTCAACACTCCTCTGTGCCTCAGTTTGTCCATCTGTAAAGTGGGTAAAATCATTTCTATTACTCACAATTGAGAGGCTTGGTTAAATAGTTTGTAAAGTGCTTTGAGACCCTTAGCTAAAACACAGGACTGTTTTCTGGCCAGTATGAGGTTTTCCTTCTGGTTTGAAACCCCTCCCCACTCCTCAGACACCCCCACTTGGTTTCAGCTCTATATAGGGGTTATACTTTTGTTACGCTGGAAGCTGAAAACTTTACGCAAAGCAGACTCCAGGCTTGACCAGTGCTTAATGCACTTAGCCACCTGTTTCCACCCTCTGCTGATCAGTCTCTTCAGAAAAGACCCCTTAATTCTTTAGACAAATATTTTATGTATTGTCTATATTATAAATTAGCAAAATAGAAGAGACACCACGCCTCTGGTTACTACAGTGATCTGGGTACTCACTGTTAGAGGAAAAAAACTGCCCCCCCCAGTAAAAAGTTTGGCCAGGCCGCTCTTGCTATAGTGGGCTGCAGTACTCCTTGGGAGAAACCGGCCACACCCTTCCTGCAAGGTGTGAAAAGAGGAAAATAGCCTCAGACTCTCCCACCCGTCACCTTGGCGTGAGAACTGTGGGGCTCACCTGGTCACATTAAACCTGCTCAGTTTTGGCCCAACCCCCGGGACACAGACCCCCCACTTGGTGACCATTGGGCCATATATGGTAATATGCAAGTGCAGGAAAGCGATGTGCAGATTTGGGGATTAATACCCATCGCACAGTTCGCTTGAGGAGGTCTTTGCAATGCACGTACCACCGTGCATGTGCCTTCCCGTATACTTTAAAACTCTGCCGGCCTGATCAACCGACCAGCCACCTCCCCCGACTATCGGGCGTAACTAAGGCCTTCGCAACCGAATCGATATCTTTGAAACGTTCTGTGTGCTGTGTAAGTTGGTATGTGTGATTTTATTTTTTCTTGTTGTATAAGCTTAGTGTTGTAGTTGTTTTGGGTAGTACATAGAGTTTGTAGTTATCACTGTTATTTAATTAGTGTAGCTGGATATTTTTAGAATAGAGACTATTCCCCTTGCCATTCCCATCCTTATATCTCTGACATGTTTAAGTAGAAATCATAGAATAAATATAATAAATACTGTAAATTCATTATTAACACGGTCTATTAAAATCTTAGAATAAATACTATAAATTCATCACTGTCATAAATAAATATTTTTTATTTGCTAAAACTGTCCACCTGGTTCTGTTCTTCCCCCCTTGGGTATGCATCATCGGACCTGTGATTCTCACGACACTCACAAGTCTGCTAGTTAATGATTTAGCAGCCTCTTGCCCACTCATTCCTCCTTAGCATAATGTGAGGGCCCTATTGCTCCTCCATTCCCTATTGTTTTGTTAATTACTAGCTGAATGTTTGTCCCTTACATTCTAATTCTCATCTCTAGATGGCAGCAAGTGTTAAAGCTGTTAGTGCCAAAACCCTGGCAGAGAGCACAAAGCTCTTGCGCACACTCACACTATAGTATAAAGCTGGCAGTATTAAAGGCTGCTCAAGCTGCAAGAACTATGTTCATAACACGAATCACATCTTAATAGCAAGATCATCTTATAGGTACTTCTATGCCCCTTCACAATCCTTCGGATATCTTCCCTTCCCATTGTGATCACATAACATCCCAGGGTCAATTTCAGCAACTGGTTATGTGGAAAAATTACATTAGGAAACCATTTATTATATTTTTGGTGGTCTTGATCCAATTTAGCAGCTGGAAACTCAACACCATGTGATACATGCCTCTTTCAATGGGCTCCCAACAAATGCTTCACAGCACAGTTTGAGAACTTTTATAAAAACAATGAGGAGCCATCTGGCATCTTAAAGACTAGTAGATTTATTTGTGCATAAGCTTTTGTGGGTAAAAACCAGTTTGTCAGATGCAACTTTTATAGTATAAGAACAAGGATTGGGCATTGAATTAAGTCAGTGATATGAAATTCTACTCAGGAATGTCTTACACAGTTAATAACATGCTTTAAAGTTACACTTATGCATAGGGGAAGGTGTAGGTAGCCAGGGTGAAGGTCGCTGTGAGGTGTGTGGTTGATACTGGGTCTCACCATTCCCATATAAGCACAGGCACAAGGTGGGGTTTTTACAAAAGTGCAGGAGATTTAATGTTGATAAAATCTGTGGCTAAATGCCCAGCAATGCTTTAAAAATCTTAACTGTTACAAACGATGCCAATGCTAAGACCATGTGCAGGCAGACTGACGCAGTATAAGAGATGGGGGAACTCATTTTTCTTAATTTTGAATCCACTTGAGTCATGCAGGACAAAAATTTGACTCAAATTTGAGCATTTAGGAAATTGTTCCAAATGGAGAGAGACTGTGAAACAAAGAAGAAATGGGGAGGAGTACAAGAAAATTATAAAAGATAAAGCTGACTCAGTGGGCCAGATTCATAGATCCATTCCAGCAGCACAATGCAACTACGCTCTAGGGGTATGTCTACACTACCACCCTAGTTCGAACTAGGGTGGTAATGTAGGCAACCGGAGTTGCAAATGAAGCCCGGGATTTGAATTTCCCGGGCTTCATTTGCATCTCACCGGGCGCCGCCATTTTTAAATGTCCGCTAGGTAGTTCGGACTAGGCTTCCTATTTCACGAGGAGTAACGTTTCACGAGGAGTAACGGTAGTTCGGAATAGGAAGCCTAGTCCGAACTACCTAGTCCGTGCTGCGTGTAGCCGCGCGGCACGGAGTCCGCACTAGCGGACATTTAAAAATGGCGGCGCCCGGCGAGATGCAAATGAAGCCCGGGAAATTCAAATCCCGGGCTTCATTTGCAACTCCGGTTGCCTACATTACCACCCTAGTTCGAACTAAGGTGGTAGTGTAGACATACCCTTGGTGTCTAAACTGGCAAGTTATTCCGGAAAATCAGCCGCTTTTCCGGAAAAACTTGCCAGCTGTCTACACTGGCCGCTTGAATTTCCGGAAAAGCACTGAAGATCTACTGTAAAATCATCAGTGCTTTTCCAGAAAAACTATGCTGCTCCCATTCGGGCAAAAGTCTTTTTCCGGAAAACTGTTCCGGAAAAGGGCCAGTGTAGACAGCATAGTACTGTTTTCTGCAAAAAAGCCCCGATCGCGAAAATGACGATTGGGGCTTTTTTGTGGAAAGGCGCATCTAGATTGGCCACGGACGCTTTTCGATAAAAAGTGCTTTTCCAGAAAAGCGTCCTGCCAATCTACACGCGCTTTTCCGAAAATGCTTTTAACGGAAAACTTTTCTGTTAAAAGCATTTCCGGAAAATCATGCCAGTCTAGACGTAGCCTAGGTGTAAATGGACAGCAGAAAATTTCCACGTCAAGGCACAGAAGCCATTTCCAGGCTGACCCCATCCCTGTGCCTTGGCAGAGGGAATATGCCAGGGGAGAGGGTGGAGAGCAGAGGGTCCACTGTGCTGGCTCTTTATTTGTGCATGGTCCTTTAGGAACTATACACCAATGGTGTAAGTTACAGAAGGCCAGTGGCTGCTCTCATTGATGTAGAGGGGCTGTAGTGGCACAAAATGAGTCATCGACTAGGGGGCTATGACTGACCCCTTGACACCGTGGAATCCTCTCCCCAATGTTGAGTGGAGTGTGGCTGCAAGGGAGAACCAAGCCAGTAGACATAACTGTGTAGAGGCTACCTTCTTGTGGCAGCCCTGATTTTGAGCAGTTCCCTGTCCTACAGCACAGGCTTCCCTCTTGCTAAACACACTTTTTATAAATTTTTCTAAATTGATATTGGTGAAAAACCCCGTGGTTCTAAACGACAGGAAAAGTGTTTGTAAACTCACACTGACTTTGCAGTGCCAGAAATGGTGTGTGAGGTTCAGTGCTTCAACTCCAAAAGGTTCATCAAAGCCAATGGTGAGTAATATCATTATCTGCAGCACATGGAATGTGCTGGGAACAAATGTTTTCTCTAGAAATACTGAATCTGGCTTTAAAAAACATCAGCTGCTAGAAGATTTACCCAGTGCTGCTCGGGTCCTTGACTCAAATCAAGTTTTCTTTTTCTTCATTTAAATCATTATTTTGGGGTGGGGCTGGAGATGGAGGGGTTCAGTATGCAGACTACCCCAGCCTTCTCTCACTGCAGCAGCTTGGAGCCAGGTGAGAAGTGCCTGCCACAGCTGCTGCAGCAGGCACAGCCAGGGAAGGGATGAATGTCCCCTGGGGGGGAGGGGAGGACAGATATACAGAAAGACACATAGACTAACTCTCTGAAATACATGGTAGATAGCTGTCCCTTTCTCCACCCCACCCCTTGCTGGTCCAATGGGTTATAGCTATCCTGGTCCCCATCTCTGTCCCATTGCTACTCCCCTGTGGTCACTCTACAGCAGTGGTCTCCAACCTTTTTACACCCAAGATCACTTTTTAAATGACAGAACAAGCCAAGATCTACCGGAAAAAAACCCCTTCTTTTGGAAGCCGCCTTATTCCTCATGGAAAGAGGAATATAGGGGTGACTGAAAGATCATTTTTGCTCTTCCACTAAAAGATGCGTAAGAACAAATGCATCCCTGGATGCAGAAGGGTTTTTCTGGGATATTTCTGGAATCCTGAAAAACTCTTGCAGTCTAGCTGTACCCTCGCTGGGTTGAGACAGGATGTGTAGGCTCTGGGATAGGAATGAGGGATTTGGGCGTGGGAAGGGGTGAGAGGTGCAAGGTCTGGGAGGAAATCTGGATGCAGGAGAAGGTGGATAAGGGAATGCTGGCTCGGGGAGGGGGCGCCAGGCTGGGCAGTGTTGGGGTCAGATGTAGGGTTAGAGTACTAAGCAAACCACAGACTTCTGGATGTGAGGGTTCAGGAATTTGGGTTGGGGTATGTGATAGGCTCAGGGCAGGGGGTTCCAGTGTATTATAGGCTCAGATGTAGGGTCTGGGGGAAAGGGGAGTGCGGGAGCATTATGATGCTGTGGTCAGATGGGGGCTTGGCCCCAATTTGGGGTTTGTTGGCCAGGCTTCATTTTTAATAAAATACTGTGTCAAACAGTTTCTGCATTGTCTTTATTTCTGAGAAGGGCAGGGAACCTGTCTTGAGTAAGGGGTCACTGACCCAAGAAAGGTCGGTTGGGGCCACACAAGTGAGATGCAAAAAAACCCTCCTCCAACACCCTCCCCCCCACGCTTGACTAATGTGGCCCCAACTGTGTTGGTGGGAACAGGGGACATAGTACTGGGGAAGGGTGCTAGTGGGTGCTTTGGAAGGGGACAGGGTGCCAGTGGGGACAGAGTTCTGCAGCTGGGGACAGGGTGCCAGTGGGGACAGAGTTCTGCAGCTGGGGACAGGGTGCCAGTGAGGACAGAGTTCTGTGGCTCGGGACAGGAGAGTGGGGACAGAGTTCTGGGAGTGGGGATGGGAATGGGGACAGAGTTCTGTAGCTGGGGACAGGTAGTAGGGACAGAGTTCTGGGAGTGGGGACAGAGTTCTGTGGCAGGAGAGTGGGGACAGAGTTCTGTGGCTGGGAAGAGGGAACTGGGGAGTGCGGGCAGGGGAGTGGGGAGTGGGAACAGAGGGCAGGGGAGTGGGGACAGGGGGCAGGGTGCCAGTGGAGGCAGAGAGGCCCCTGTATCTGCCTCCTCACAGGATTTCCCCCCCCTCCCCAGAGGGAAGCCAGAGCGTGCCTCCTCCGGGCCCGATTCCCCCCTCACCCTCCTGCGGCGCAGGGAAACCTCACATGTGTCTCGTGCGCCTGCCCCCCGGGATGCAGGGAAACCCCGTGCGCATCTGCCCTGGGGCCGAAACACCCCCCTCCTCCGCCCCCAGTGCAGGGAAACCCAGCGCGCGCCTGCCTCGGGGCTGACTCACCCCTCCTGCGCTGGTGAAGGGAAGTCACCGTGCTCCTCTTCCGAGGCCAATGCCCCCTCCCACAGTGCGCCTGGCAGAGCAGCCAGCACACTTCTGGAACCCCCAGAAGTGGCACTAAGCTGTGGGACTTCCGTCTACCTGCGGGAAGCCAGCATTACTTCCATTTTTGCTGGAGGTAGGTAATGGAGCTTTTCGGGGTGCATGGATAATGGGGGGGGGGGCGGATGCCTCACGATGGACTGGTCGAGGCCTCACGATCGACCAGTTAATTGCGATCGACCTGTTGGTGACCACGGTTCTACAGTATAAGTGTGCCTCCTGCCAGACCCCCTCCCTTTCCATTTTATGAAAAATGGTTGAATTCCAGGCACATTCCAATTTCTTGGCACAGACAAACCTTTACCTTGATTTAAGTTATGATAAGAGGAAACTGCATACCAAATTTGGTGGTGCTAACTCTTGCCATTTAGGAGGAGTTCTTGAACAAATGGACTCATGAACAGACAGACAGACAGACACAGATATGCACATTTCTAAAATATATAGGAAGAAGATATCGCAGTGCCACGCAAGTGAATTCCACCTTGGAATGCTAGCGAACTGCGGGCTAATTTCCATGTGTAAATATATTTTGTAAATCAAAATGCTGTTTTTAGCCCCCTAACAGGGCTGGGTACTGCTATTAGAAGCAAAACTGCACTTGCAAACCTAGGGTATGTCTACACTACTCTCCTAGTTCGAACTAGGAGGGTAATGTAGGCATACCGCACTTGCAAATGAAGCCCGGGAAATTCAAATTCCAGAACCCCGCTGGTTCGAACCCCGTGCAGCGCGGCTACACGGGGCACGAACTAGGTAGTTCAAACTAGGCTTCCTAGTTCGAACTACCTAGTTCGTGCCCCGTGTAGCCGCGCTGCACGGGGTTCGAACCAGCGGGGTTTTAAAAATGGCGGCTCCCCGCTTATGCAAATGAAGCCCGGGAAATTCAAATCCCGGGCTTCATTTGCAAGTGCGGTATGCCTACATTACCCTCCTAGTTCGAACTAGCGGGGTAGTGTAGACATACCCCCAGGCACTAACTAGACTCAAGAGTTGGGCCCTGGCAAAACCCCAGAAACTGTTGATATGGGGGGAAAACATAATAAGATACAAACTCACCAGCCCCTCACATTTGGGATGTCCCATTGCTACTGAGGCAGTAGGGAATTCTGGCTGATAAGTAGCCCTTCTGCCAGCCTATGTTCTGACCTACGTCTCCCTGTGAGAGCTGCTGTGTTCCCACATAAATAGTTATGGGAGCTGAAATATTCTCAGGCAACAAGTAAAATGGCAGCCTTCACTCTGGATTTCTTGATTTCTTTTCTTCTGAGGTTTCCGGTAAACCTAGAACTTGTTTGTAATTTCTTGTCTTTACCATGTAATATATCTGCATAGAAGATGGTATTTGTACTTGTCTAGATGCTGGCTTACTAAAATTTCCCTTTGGCCTGACAAATATCATAGCCTTTTCGTTTCAGGAGCCAGTTCTTTAAATCAACAACATGATATAAGTGGGGAAATCCCTCTGTTTTAGCAAGACCATGTCTGTGCCCTCACATGTAATGAGATTACTAATACAGTGCACGAACCACACATTCCTGATGTAATTTCTTTGAAGTATATCTAATAAATCCTGTCCCAGATGGCAAAATAAGCTGCAATAATGAGCCATCACTAGATACTTAAGGCTGTTTTAATAGGCCGCATCAATGTAATCTAAGTGTTTGCTGTTTAGAAGATCACATTCACACACACTATCATTCATGTTTATATCTGAGCAAAGATACAGTAGTGATAGGCGCAAGGCAGATTTCTCCACAGGCTCTGCTAGGAAGAGATTAGCATTCCACTGAGGTCCTGCAAGGAATCACAAGAAAACTTTTAGGATAAAACAAGGGACCCCATGCCCTCAGAGTAATATTGTGTCATTAAGCCTTTTTGTCCCCGTTGTATAATTGATCCCAAACCATGCTTACTTATGAGCATGAAAGAGTTTCATTTAATGGAGCCTGTCTCCTTTCAGCTTTTCTCATATTTCAATCATAGTCACAAGTGACATGTAGAGTTTTGGCATATACAGAAAACATCAGAAGTAGCAGTAGCCATGTTGGCTGAACTAAAGATGAGGAAGAAGAAAGTTCAAGTTCCAAGCAGATTCCAAAGTTGTAGAAAATGGAGGCAAATGGGAAGTCATAGTCCAGGAAAGGAAGAAGAGAGTGGCTGCTTTTGAGAATGTTCCTGCTGCCCAGAAAAAGTTCTCCTGTCTGTGAGAGAGGTAGCTGTAGGATGCTGAATGAGAGGGTCACAAGGTAGGCAGCAAGTGACAAGGAGATAGGGAATCATAGAATCATAGTGTTTGGAGAGAGCTCAGAAGGTCACTGAGGCTATGTCTAGACTATGGGGCTTTATCGGAAAAAGGTACCCAAACTACGCTCCGCAATTTGCGTACCTTTTTTTGGAAGAGGCTTTTCCAAAATTTGGCCCATCTACATTGGCCCAAATTTTGAAAAAAATGCTCTTTCGGAAGAGCCCTTCTTTCTCATGGGAGGAGGAAGACAGGGCTTCCAAAAGAGTGCAAAAAAAGCAGAAGAGCAGACACATTCCCTGGACTCGGCTGAGTTTTTCTATCCCGGAGAAACCCCATAGTCTACACATAGCCTGAGTCCAACTGTGATGAGGCATCTGCCTTTCACTGGCCCTTTAAGGGTAAAACCCAGCCCTGGGAGAGGGCTGAGAGTGAAACCTGCAGCTGAGGCAGGTACTGCCAGTGAGGGCCGGGCTGGGGAGACCTACTTGCTTTAGCTGGGAGCAGGGAGGACCTGGCTGCTAAGGAAGGTTGGAGGCTTTGAGAGCCAGAACAGTGCTGGGGAAAGGCAGGCAGCGCTGCTGGGGAGCTCTGGCCTGACCTCACTCCCAGGCTTCAGGGCCTGAGGCAAGGCCTGAGGGCAGTAGGGCTGCAGGAGGACAGCCAGGGCAGCAGAAAGCAGCAGGTCCAGACTTGCCAATGATGAGTGGCCATTTCAGAATGCAGTTTGCCCCTGTGGGTCATTGAGGCAAGGTGGGTATAGGGAAATTGGGGCTTCCCGGGGAGGACAGGACCCCAGAGTACAGAGACTGATAAACACCCTCCCGGAAGGGGGCTGAGAGACACTGGAGCGGGCAGTGTCCTAAAGAGGACGCCGTGGTCTGGGAGCGATGTGGGTCTGGCACTGGAGGACGGAGTGATGCGGGAGACAGCGGCCAGAGGGAGGTGCCCTGTGCGCTGGCAAGAACTAATTCCCAGTGCTACGGGCGGGAGACGCCGTGGTGGTGAGTCAGCCTGAGACACCAACCCCTGCTAAAAGCAGGACCCATCCTATCTAAATCATCCCAGCCAGGGCTTTGTCAAGCTGGGACTTAAAGACCTCTAAGGATGGAGATTCCACCCCCTTGCTAGGGAACCCCTCCCAGTGCTTCACCTCCCTCCTAGAGAAATAATTGTTCCTAATATCCAACCCAGATCTCCCCCATTGCAACTTGAGACCATTGCTCCTCATTCAGTCACTACTGAGAACAGCCTCTCTCCCCCCTTTAGATAGTTGAAGACTTCTGTCAAATCCCCCTTCACTCTTTTTTTCTGAAGGGTAAATAAGCCCAACTCCCTCAGTCTCTTCTCATAAGTCATGGGTTCCAGCCCCCTAATCATTTTTGTTGCCCTCCATTGGACTTTCTCCAACGCGTCCACGTCCTTTCTGTAATGGGGGCCCCAGAATTGGATGCAGTTTTCCAGATGTGGCCTCGCTAGCGCTGAATAAAAGGGAATAATCACTTCCCTAGATCTGCAGGCAGTACTTCTCCTAATGCACCCTAATATGCCATTAGCTGTGGCTACAAGGGCACACTGATTCATATCCAGCTTCTCGTCCACTGTGGTCCTTTTCTGCTGAACTGCTGCTTAGCCAGTTGTTCCCCCACCTGTAGAAGTGCTTGGGATTCTTTCATCGCGAATGCAGGACTCTGCACTGGTCCTTGTTGACCATCATTAAAGATAAAATATAGAACCTCCTCCAAGCTTGGACAAAGGGGAAACAAAGGCTAACCCTGAATGAATAATTTGCAGTAAATAATTCAAAAAATTGAGACACTCCTTCTGTGTGCAGATTGTCTCTGGCCTTGCAGTGTTTGTGGATGTGTTACATACTCTGAGTTCTTTAATAAATTAAAGGCCATACTAGTGAAAAAAGGGGCTTGCTGTAAGCAGCTATTAGGGTGTATGGTTCCATTGACATTAATAGGATTAGGCAGTAGAGTCAGTGCTAAGTAATGTGAGAAAGGGACTCATCATTTGCTTTGGGCAATATTATGCTTCTTTTTGAAATCATTCCCAAATAAATATTCAACCTTTGGTTACTTTTGCTTGGAAATACAGGGCCCATGACAAATGTGTATGTCTGGCCTCGGGACAGGGATCATGTCTTCTTATAAGTATAAAGAGGGCAGAGCACACTATCATCAGTCAGAAAGTAAAGAATAATTGGCAGAAAGCGAATGTGGGGCCTTTGGAAACAGTTTGGCAAGAAGGGTGCTGGAGAGAGCCCTCAGAATTAGAGACCTGCCCAGCTGCAAATACCACAAGAAATCTCAGCAAATAACAAGCCGTGCTATTTCCACCAGCAGTGGATAAAGGCTTGTAGCAGAATCTCAGCAGCCCGGCGCTACGGCATGATGCAAAGAGGCTGAGTAAATTCTGGAGATGATTAAGTGGCAGCTATGCAGCCTGGTGGCAAGGAGTTTGAAAAGTGAGCTGCAAGTGAAGAGTGACTTCAAAAAGAGGAGAGAAACAGTACTAGAACTTCAGCCTGAGTAACCATTAACCTTTAGGCAAATATCAGTCCCCACCAGGAAGTGGGGGGAGGGATCTAACCAATAACAGACTAATAAGAGGGAACTGTGTTCCGCACTCTACTTTGAAACGAAACTCAGCAGAACTATTCTGTATGAGACCTAAATGAAACCTTATTTTTAACCTATTGTACATTGACAGTTTTTAGATTTTCAGCCAAATGAATGCACAGAGGGATTTATTATGGAGGTGCCCATAGTGATTTCCTGCTAAAGGTTGCAAGCAGTTCATAATGTACCCATTTGTGCTATCAGTTACAGTACTGTGAACCTGGCACAACTTCACTGCCTTCAGGAAGCCCCACCATCTCCGAAAGCTTTAGTTGAGAACACATGCCTTGTCCTCAGAATACCAGCATGGCTTTAATCACTTTGCAGTACTTTGATGCACCTCTGCCTTCAGAACACTTTAAACCTTCTTCTCCTCTCTCTGCATAGGCACAGCTCCCATTAGTGTTTCCAGCAAGCAGTAAAACTGTAATGCTTGCAAGAAAATTGCTGGTTCGAAGAATTAAATGAAAGAAGACCACATTTTGTCTCGCTTTCCAGCGAGAAGATTCATGAGGTAGGCAGGTGAGTTTAAGGGAACTTGCAGTCTTTTTATCGCATTGATGGGTGAAATGGATTTTGTTTCTTGGAGTATCTTTTAAGACTTTAATTAAGTCAGGAGTGCACTCTCCACCAAGGCTCCCTGCTGCTTATCAGCCTCTTAAGGCCTTGATTCATTACCCAGTATTATTTTTTTCATCCTGAAAGGAGCTTTAAAGACTTGCTATTGAAGAGATTAAAGTTGCATCATAAATAAACTCATATGCATGTTGTTTTCACACACAAGATGCTTTTAGTATCATATTTAATGTTCCAGACACAAATGTACTGTGAGCTTTGCTGTTTCTATGCCTTTGAAAGAACAGCACCGGCCCCTGTTTGATCTTGTGCTTCTTGGGCTTTTTATTTGCATTTCATGGCTGTCATTTTGTAAACAAAGAGGCCTTTGTACATCTGAACATCAAAATGACACTCATCAGGCTATGTGAAAATGGAGGACAATTCTGGAGGATGTAGGACTAAGGGTGAGGGGCATATGGAAATCAGATATAAAAAAGTATATTCACTGCAAGATTTGGTTAATCAGAGCAGTGTTGCATTTGACTGGGGCAGGGTTCTTTTCTGATACAGCAAATACAGGGCAACTATTAGGGTTCAGAATACCTTCCTAGTGCTTTTATCAGTTGTGGTGTCTTTGTGAGTTGGAACTTAAGCCCTGGCATATTCCAGCTAATTTACAAAACAGATATTTCTAAAACTCTATACAGAAGCATCATCTTTGCTAGTCTGCATGCTGCTTCATTCTTCAGGGTCAAATCCCACTTGCCTAGCACAAGTGGTTGCCCTGATTTCGGAAGAAGTATTTGCATGAGAAAAGAGCACTTGTCTGATGAAGACAAACAGGATTTGGCTGAATGTGTTGGCACAATCCAGTATTTGTGACATCAAGATTCTTCACCATGGAAGCAGTTGTTGTAATCTCTTCTTTGTCCCAGGAAGTAGGTCCCTGGGCCCTGATCTACACTAGGGAGTTATTTTGAAATACTCCCCCCTATTTAGAAATAATAAATGGCACATCCACACTGCCAAATCCATTATTTCGAAATAACAGGCTGGTTCTTTCAAAATCTGTAGTCCTGCTTTCCTCGGGGAATAATGCTTATTTCGAAATAGCATTAATGTGGACTCTCCGCTGCTGCTATTTCAAAATAACTACTTCCCAGAGCAATTTGAAGTAATTACTCCCCAGTGCTTTCTGGGTCCCTAAGTCGAGGTAGTGCATTCATATTAAGGGAGCCTGCCTCAGACTAATTTCAAGGCTCCCTCAAAGTGGGGACATGCTATTTTGATTTTGTTATTTCAGGAGTTATTTCAAATTTGGTTACTTCGAAATTTCCTAGTGTAGACATGCCCTGGATGAACTTGCGAGATAGGACTTTTCTTAGTAGAAACAACAGTCTATCTAATATTGTTTCTGGTAGTGCCCAAACTGGGTGTTTCAGAGGGGGAGGGTATAACTTCTATAATGCATCTGGCTGTGCAATACCATACTACTGAGAAAAGAGAGGGATTTTGTTTAACTCTGCACATGATCAGTTTATCCCCTGAACAACGACACTTGATTCCCCTTAAAAGATTGATTCTAGTGATGGATCAGAAAAGATTCTATCCATGTGAGTGCATAATCTTCTTTGACATAATTTTTTCCCTCCGGGCTGTTTGTTTTGATAAGTATTGTTTGTTTTTCACCTTTGTGGGTTTTCTTTTCTCTTGCACATACAATTTGATTGTAAGACAATTGTGAACACCTGGTTGAATGTGGAAAGTGATATCAGAAGTAACCTGCCAGTATAGTTGATATAAGTGAATTTGCCCAATTGGAACTGTTTAAAATATTCCAAAAATTGCCTTAGGTTTTCATCATAGCTGAAGGAAAATGTCATGATGATGCTCTCTCATAGCTTTGAGAAACAGCTTTATACTGACTCATAACCATTAGATATTTCACTAGACTTCCTATCCTGACTTGGGACCATATCCTGAGAGGTGAATTGTACATTTCAGGGCCTGGCCTTACCCATGTGAGCTGTTGATGAAGGTTGTTACACTACAGTAGCACATGCCGAAGCACCATGCATAATCTTCCACACTCAGGCGATGTCTATACTACAGGCTTCTTGCGCAAAGAAGCTTTCTGTGGAAGAGATCTTGCGCAAGAAGTTTTTGCAGAAGAGCGCATCCACATTGCAAAAGCGCATCGAAAAAGTGATAGGCTTTTGCGCAAGAGAGCATCCAGACTGCATGGACACTCTTTCAAAAGGAAACTCAGATTGCTATTTACAGAATGGCCACCAGGGCACCTGTGCTTTTTTTGATTGCCTCTTTTTGAGCAAAATCCCCCTGTTCCCTGTCCAAACACACCTTTTTGCACAAGTCCTCGTAGAAGGAGGACTACCTACACCAGAAAAAACCTTCTGTTCTTTCATTTTACTTGTGCAAAAATGCACTTGAGGTTTGGACGCTCCACAAGTTTTTGTGCAAAAACATCTGTAGTGTAGACCTAGCCTCAACATGTTATGACATTGAGCCCTTATGTGCTCTCTTGCTAACTCTGGAGAGAACCAAGTAAAACAAGAGTTGGTGGGCAGAGACAGGTGTGTGTGAAAGCGCATGTACTTAAGTGTGATGTTGAGCATAAACACAAGGGGTATGTCTACACTACCCCGCTAGTTCGAACTAGCGGAGGTAATGTAGTCATCCGCAGTTGCAAATGAAGCCCGGGATTTGAATTTCCCGGGCTTCATTTGCATGAAGCTGGCCGGCGCCATTTTTAAATGCCGGCTAGTTAGAACCCCGTGCCGCGTGGCTACACGCGGCACGGAGTAGCTAGTTCGGATTAGGCTTCTGTACTCCTCGTGGAACGAGGAGTACAGCTAGTTCGGATTAGGAAGCCTAATCCGAACTAGCTACTCCGTGCCGCGTGTAGCCGCGTGGCACGGGGTTCGAACTAGCCGGCATTTAAAAATGGCGCCGGCTGGCTTCATGCAAATGAAGCCCGGGAAATTCAAATCCCTGGCTTCATTTGCAACTGCGGATGACTACATTACCCCCGCTAGTTCGAACTAGCGGGGTAGTGTAGACATACCCAAGGTATTTAACAAGATACTCTTTCTGGCTTCACTTTTCTTACTATTTGTTAGTTTATGGCTCACGTAGGTGTACTAGGTGCTTCATAGTAAGCAAATACCCCCAAAGCTAAATGATGGGCTTGGCAGATAAATGAGGCAACAACATCAGGAAGAGAGCAGGAGAGAGGGAGGGAGCAGGCTAGGGATTGTAGAAATAAGATTGCAGTTACTCCTGTTAGAGCTCTGATAACTGATGCTTGAGCTGCTGTTGGTTGTGGTGGTAACTGGTAAAAGCCCTTTTTTGTAGGTAGGGGGCTGCATCAGTGGGTTTGCAGGAGGAATGTGAGTGAGGTAAGGTTGGAGGATTGATATAAACTCATTGGATTGATGCTCCAGGCACACAAGAAAGTGGGTTGCTAGCAGGAGTACCTTGGCAGCTGTGCAGCAATGCTCTCATTAATCCTGGATTAGATTTGCTTGTGCTTTCTGTCCTGCTTATCATACTTTATTTTGCACACTACTCCTCCCCCCCAACAATTTAGTCTGCACATGTTAGTGGCACATAGGATTAAGCCTCTGGGGCCTGATGCTTTTTTGGAAGTGCTGAGGAGCCGCGACTGTAACTGACTTCAAAGGGAGATGTGGATGCTCAGCACTTCTGAAAATCAGGACTTATGGGTACGCAGGTTAGAGTGGAGTCCAAACTATAGAATTTGGCTTTGGATCCAAATCCAAGTTCTCCCAAAGTCTGAGCATGTTCAGGGACAGTGTTCTGGTTTGGATCTCCCTAGTTAACAGTCATAGCCGCTGTTTCATAAGAGTGAGCTACATGCTCCCATCATTCAGTATTTCACTGGATCAGGACAGTATACAGGAAAGAGAGAGTAGTGCGGGTATCTCTTGTTTCCTTAACATTTATAAAAATAATCCCACGATAACTCTTCTGTTGATCGTTGCCTACCTGTGGGTGACTAATACACCAGAAAGGACTTAAAAAAAAGTGAGCAGAGTGCTTAAGTCTGAGAGCATGTCCTGACGTTGTATTTTCTCTTTCTGTTTCCAATATTCAAAGCTTATTAGCTCCCCCCACCCATCCACTTAGGTGTTTAATGTGGGGAAATTTGTGTATTGACTCTAAATTGTTTTCTATAACAAATTCGCAACTTGCTGACATGGCACCTCCCCCGGTCACTCCAGGAATTAGCTCAGCCCAGTGCTGGGACACCTCTTCTGGCCAGCACCTCGCCCACTGTTACAAGGTAGAGGGGAATGAACAACAGGTATCAGAACCTGCGTCCCTCCCAGGCCACAGAGCCCTTCTCACAGGTACTGCCCTGCCACAGTGTCCCCACACTCTGGGGTCCTCACCCTCAGTGAGCCCCCACCCTTCAGGTTCTTCTCCCTCCAGAGCTGGAGCAAGAGCGCGCATCTCTCCTCCAGGGCTATGTCTACACTCGCGGCTTCTTGCGCAAGTAATATGCAAATGAGGCTATGCGTGGAATATCGCCGAGCCTCATTTGCATACCTAATGAGCCACCTTTTTTTCAGAAGAGGTCCTTGCGCAAAAAGGAGCATCCACACTGCCCCTTCTTGCGCAAGAAAAACCCTCTTGAGCAATGCCGTTACACCTATTACTTTTCAGGAAGAACGGCATTGTGCAAGAGGGTTTTTCTTGTGCAAGAAGGGGCAGTGTAGATGCTCCTTCTTGCACAAGAGCCTCTTCTGAAAAAAAATGGTGGCTCATTAGGTATGCAAATGAGGCTTGGCGATATTCCACGCTTAGCCTCATTTGCATATTACTTGCGCAAGAAGCTGCGAGTGTAGACACAGCCCTGGAGTCCTTTTTATGGGCCTAACTGAGCCCTGGTTGGCTGACTTTAGTCCCTCTCTGATTGGCTCCTGGGGCAGTTCTCTCCTAGGGCTGTGTTTAACCCTTTTTACACCTGGAGCAGGGTGACTGCCCCACTACATTTCCCATCAGTGAAAGGATTACTAAGCAGTTGAATACATTAAGGGAGTGGAATAACATCCTAGGAAAGGTGGCCTGCTCCAAACAGCATAGTGCTAGACTTGTAGGGTCATTTATAGCCCCAGCATTTGTGACAAAGGAGCAGACAAAATTCACAGAACATGTAGAAACATGGGGTTTGATTGTCTACTTGGTTATCCTAATAACTATCACTAATTCCAGTAGAGTTAAGTCTGCATTTCAGTCATTGTCAAAGAAAATGGCTCGAATTGCAAAGGTCCTGAGCACCATCACTGCTCCTGTTCACTTCATTGGGAGCTGTAGGGGTTCAGCAATATTGCTAATTAGGCCACTCATTTGGGTGACAAAATATAGATTGAGGTAGCTTTAGGTACCCACATTTGAAAATAGTGGCAAGGGTTGACAGTTTCCCCATGTGAAAAAGGGGAAATATCGACCAACCTATCTTTGTTGTGCTATGATTAATGAATATTCATTGTTTGTCCATAGTTATCAGTGTAATAGGCTTCTTAGAAATGCCTGAGATCAATTTCTTGTTTAAATCCTGGGCTGCAGCTTAGAAGCTCTGGGCTGCCTGGCAGGAAGCGTGGTAGTGAAGATACAGTCCTTGATCTTGGGGCTGGTGGGATGCTCGCCCAATTCAGTGTACACTAGGGCCATATGGATATAACAGTCGATCAAATGCATACAATAAACATCAATTCTAAATTCATAACCATCCATCAATGGACTATTTCAGTGTATATGGCTTGTTGTTACTGATGTGCTCTCTTTTGCTTAGTGCGCTGTATGAAACATACAAACATTATACACAAAGGCAGAAAGAATGAAAAATAGCCACTGGGTCTCATTTTATTTAAAAAAAAAATCTAGTACCAGATCTCTCCATCTCTTGCTCTATTCTTGAAGCCTTAAACCAGGGGTGGGGAATCTAAGGCCTGGAGCCTGGATGCAGCCTGTGGCTTGCCTGGATCTGGACCCTGAGGCTTGGGGCTCCCTCCCAGAATTGGGGAGCCTGTGCAGGCACTACAGCCCCCTGCCATCCCACCATGGAGCAGAGCACAAAAATCTACTAACCTGGATCTCTCTAGGTTCTGGTGTGTGAAGGGAATGTGGGGAGTGTCTTTCTCCTTTTCAGTCAGGGGCCATGTCGGTGAGAGTTTGATAATGTTTTTCCACTTGTGTGCAGTCCCCAACTGATTTTTTTTTTCCTGCGGGTCAGCAGCCCCCAACCCAAAAGAGGTTCTCCAGCCTGCCTTAAACACACCTCTCATTGTATTTAAGTTTCTTCTTCAGTTTGATGTTCATTTGTTTATAGATGGGGAATATGCTGCCTATAAACCATAAGCTCCCCCTCATCCAGCCTGTCCTGTTTCATCAGCACCAAGAAGACTTTTCCAAAATTCTCTGGTCACTGGTTGACTCATCACTGACCCCTGAAAGCTTCCACTCCAAAGGAATAACATTCCACCCAGGAATGATTTCAGCTCCCCCTCCTTGCACAAACATGCTATACCATAAATTCTAGCACGGGGAGGGAGAAAGCAGCTAATCTTTCTGCTAGCTAGATTTAGCTGTGCCATTAGCTGAATCCTACACATAAAACTAATTTTATAATTTGTAAACGTAGCTGAGTGGTTTTTATAGAGGAATGTCAGGAAGTGATAAAATACCATCAATAGATTTATAAAGAAGTTTAATGCCAATGACTTTTTTTTTCCTTGAGTCACGTACAACAGCAAACATGTCCAGAGTCAGGATTTTGTGGCCGACATCCAGGCCTTTAATTTTGTTTTTACAAGACATTTTTACAATGTTGAGAAGAATGGAAAAGCTGCAAGTACTGCATGCTTAGAGCCGTTTGGCTGGAGAGCTTTGGATAGAATCCAGACAACATTTGGTGGCAAAGGAAGATAAGATAAAGGTCTTTTTAAAAATCTTCTAAACAGAGCCATTCCATGTAACTTAGAAGTGTTGGAGGTTGGCATGGGTGGAGGATGCACCTCCCTGGAGCACCAAATGCTTGAGGATAAGTTTGGCAGCACAAGATGGTTGGCTCAAAATGAACTTCCTGAGCTGCTGGATTTCTTCCATTTATTCCTGTTTGAATTTTCCTTTCACATCTCCTCATTTAGATAATACAAATAAAAGTGCAGGGATGTTTTTTTTTAACAGATTTTTCTGGGAACATGTGTAAACTTCCCCTTTAGAATGGGAAAATTCGGTTTGGCACCTGCATTCAGTCATAATATCCCTCCCTACACAAATGGAATCCCATTATACTGGTGGGTGGGGGTAGAAACCTAGAAAGATGGATTAGCAGGGAAGAAATTAGCAATATAAGTAATGCCAATGTGCATTATTATTGAAGTTGAGACCAACCCTGCACTCAGCCACCTGGGGCATTGTGTATGTGCCAAAAGTAGAAATCATGTCAGTACAAGGATCTGTCCGAGGGCCATAACTGCTTGAGGCAGTCACACATCTAGGCCGGTTACCCTACCATTCCCCATTAGCTCCTCAACAATCAGGGTTCTGAGTTGCTGGTTTATGGTGCACTCTCAGACTTTCCAAAAACAGCAGAAAAGAGACAGACGACTCCTCTCATGCTCTCCCTTTTGGGGCTGGGATATTTTGGGTGCAAACAGATGGACAGTGCCAAGCAGAAGTTGGCTACTAGAAATTCAGTCCCAGACAATTGTCCGTGTGTGATTTAATATGACTATTATCCAGTGCTCAGCTACCTGCTGGCGCTGAGCCCACCAGGAATAGATAAGCATGTTTTCTGTGGGAATATTTGTATAATAAAACTATATTTTCCATACCTTTGCCATATATTTAATGAAATAATTTCACATATATACTATACATAGCACAGGCAACCAGTGCTCTTAACTGAACAGACCATATGTTCCCAAATTGTTACATATCTAGGGTCTGTTCCAAGTCCTATTTGAAGTCCAATGGACTAGCTCCCTACTTTGGTCATGTGATAAATACACACAGTTAATAATGAGACTTAATGCCTAAGGTCTCTCATGTATATATATATATTTTTTTCTTATATGAGCCTGAGCCTTGTTTACATAGGGTCAGCTCTTGTAT
The DNA here is from genome assembly GCF_052426305.1 of Pelodiscus sinensis. Lineage (NCBI taxonomy): Eukaryota > Metazoa > Chordata > Testudines > Trionychidae > Pelodiscus > Pelodiscus sinensis. The sequence continues at coordinate 30,449,441 of NC_143059.1, read as the reverse complement.
ACATCAAACACACATGTATCTGAAACATGAAAATGTATAGTGTGGTGCACAATATGTTTCCTTCCCTGTATGGAAATCTGTGTGTGGGAAAAGGTTTCTCCAAAATGCAGTGACAGAGCCACAGAAATGATGAAAGCTCAGGTTCTTGTGGGTGTGAATAAAGGAATTAAAGATGTCACTTAACGCTTTCCTGCTAAGGGTATGCAGAGGTCTTCCAGAGGTCTTCCACATCAACTCATCTAGACATTTGCCTAGTTTTACAACAGGCTACATAAAAAGCATTTGCAAAGTCAATACAAACTAAAATGTCATGCAGACAATGACTTGTTTATACTGCTCTCTCTATACTATGTAAGTAAAATATTTATATTCCAATTGATTTATTTCATAATTATACGGTAAAATGAGAAAGGAAGCAATTTTTCAGTAATAGTGTGCTGTGACCCTTTTTGTATTTTTATGTCTGATTTTTGTAAGCAAGTAGTGTTTTAAATGAGGCGAAATTTGGGGATACACAAGGCAAATGAGACTCTGGAAAGGTTGAGCGCCACTGGCTTAAGACATCCTCTACTACATAATTCCTGTTAGCTGGGCAAGAGGCCATAAGGAGAGATTGGGTGCGGATGGGTTGAAAGGTGGCTGGAAGGACTCTTTTTCCCCCCTACTTCTCTGAACAGAAGCCAGCAGTTGCTGGTGATTGTGGCTAAAAGTGCCTCACCCTGCACTCCAATTACACATTTTAGGACATGGTGTCTGAGCTAACGTATTGGGTTTGTGTTGTCTGCAGACGAGAAGAGTGAGGGGGGATTTGATAGCAGCCTTCAACTTCCTGAAGGGAGGTTCCAAAGAGGATGGAGAGAGGCTGTTCTCAGTAGTGACAGATGGCAGAACAAGGAGCAATGGTCTCAAGTTACAGTGGGGGAGGTCTAGGTTGGATATTAGGGAAAACTTTTTCACTAGGAGGATGGTGAAGCACTGGAATGGGTTATCTAGGGAGGTGGTGGAATCTCCATCCCTAGAGGTTGTTAAGTCTCGGCTTGACAAAGCCCTGGCTGGACTGAGTTAGTTGGGATTGGTCCTGCCTTGGGCAGGGGGCTGGACTTGATGATCTCCTGAGATCTCTTCCAGCTCTATGATTCTGTGATTAGCCAGCTTGCTTTTTTAGTTCTATACTGAGTGCTGTAGAATAATCATGCCCTGTCTCTAGTATGGAAGAGACTCCTTGTAAGCTAGGTCCTACCCATCTCTATACACGAGCACAATAGAAGGCAGAATTCATCCTGTTAAATGTTAAATCTACACACACATGAGAAGGCAGGGGCCCAAGGTGGTCAGAGGGCAGAGGAATTGCCTCGGGGAACATCTACACTGCGGCGCTATTTTAGGATACTTCTCATATCCTGAAATAGCTATTCCATGTCTTTTGAACAAGCCCGTTATTTCAAAATATAACAGGCTCACTATTCTGGCGTCCCTGTAAACCTCGTTCCACGAGGATTAAAGGGCATGTCAGAAGAGCAGTTTCTTTCAAAATTAACTCAAAATAGGCTGCACAATTTGCAGAGCTCAAATTGCATAGATTATTTCGAGCAAATGGTGCAGTGTAGATGCACCCTTACAGTAGAGCTCTGCTCAATTTTTAGTATTGGAAATGGCTCCCAATTAGGGCTGTCCCCTGATGTTCCTGTGGTTATATGATACTACACTGAGACCAGAGTTTCCTCTTGTCTAGATAAATCTTCAGCTGACTCAGTATAAAAGTCAATCACACTGCAAGCCTTCAAAGCTTGTTAACCAGTGATGGGCAACCTAGGCTAGTGAGTGGGCTGTATGAGTGGCCCTCCATGTCAGTGGGCTTCAAGATTGTCAGAACCAGATGGTCTCCTGGGACAGGCTAGTTTTGCTAACTGTTCTTGTGTACCTAGAATTTGCGGATTGTGCCGACTGAGCTGTAGCAGTGTTTTGGCTGTGAGAGCAGTGCGCTTCCACTGCAACCAGTGTATTGTGCAATCAGCACACCCTTCGTTTCATGTGCCCTTGCTTTATGTGTGTGCCATTTTATTAATACCGGTAGGGGGGGAAATTGCATTGCTAGAAACCAGTGGAATCTGGCAATCCTGAATGTGGGCAAAAAGTAAACAAAATGTCTTGCTGGCCACTCACAAAACCCCAATGGTCCACATGCAGCCCTTGAGCCTCAGGTTACCCACCTGTAAACCACCGAGTAAGAGAGGAGAAGAAGAGTCATCGGGCAAGATGTGTTTTGAAAAGCCTCAGAGTAAAGAATCTCCTTCCTTTAACTTGCTAGCTGTGTTCATACAGATCATGCTCTGGTCAATTTTTTAACCTAGTATTTCTTTCCCATTATCTTTTTTCCTGCCTGCCTTTGTATCTGTAGTATTAATTTCTCTGGGGCACTTTGCCCCAGGAGAGTTTGAATCAGGTCACTAAAGCACAGGGACTTGGAGGCCCAGTGTATTGACAAGAAATCATTACTAAAACCTCTTAATGCATCTTCTGCAATTAATGTAGGTGGGGGAATGAGGAGAATTTCTTGCAGATGAAAGGTTTTTATGCTTTAAATGCACAGAATATGCTGAACTTCAGTCATTTCTCAATGGGTTAAAAGATGCAGTTGCCATATATTTTTGGTTCTGTAAATACTGTACTGTCCTCTTTATCTGCAAATGCAAAGGTGGGAGGCAGCTGGTGCCCACGAACCAGATGGAATGAATCACTTTCCATCCAGAAAACGCAGGGTGAGGTTCATGGCAGAGAAGAAATCTGCTCAGTGTCCATTTGCACACTCATCTGAACTGACCCCAGCTCCACAGTTATTTGCACCTTGCCCCACACTCATGTACTCAGCTATTTGATCTGCCACCACACACCCATCTGTTCATACACTCAAGCATGGTTTAAATTTGCAGTCCCTGGGAGCATGAAAGCTGAGCTACACCTTTGGATGGGCTGTCGTCTTCCATCTCTGCTGCTGGGCAGCTCACTCTGCTGAGGTAGAGGCAAGACAGGACCATAGCCCCTGTGCACCCTGTCCTCTTTTGGGCAATTTACTTCCCACTCTCAGCATAGGAACTGGGATGGCCCCTGTGCCCTGCATGCATAATTCACCAGAGTGTGGGTTACGTGTCCTCTTCTGTGTCTGACTCACACAGGATGTGAATCCGCTGTATCAGCCAGCTATAGGGTCTGGCTTTTAGCTCAAACGTTAGACTCATGCCTTTAGTTCTGCAGATCCCTGTCTCAAGCCCCAGTGAGTCAGCAAATGGTGCAGCCATCACACAAGGAACATGGAAGCGGCTGTAAAGACCTTTGTTCCCATTGCCACCATTCCATGCAAGAGCCAAATACAGTCTGACACGTAATGTTATATAAGTCTGTCAGTGCACAAACATGACCACGTAATGGCTCTCACACACACAGTCCATGTTTAAGCTCCCCACACTTATCTATTCCTGCGAGGGTGACCATTATCCCACTTTGGCCAGGACAGTTTCTTTTCTAAGCCTTGCTCTGGCCATCCTGACTCTTTTCCCTTTTTTCCTCCTTCTTTTCATTTCAAAACGGGGCATTTGTCACTAGTAGACGAGAGCAAACTGGAGTTTTGCCAGAATAGTTGGGTGTGATCTTTCACTGGCTGAGGTGGAATGTACAGCGGGAGGAAGGGGTGAGTGCCAATACCAGCCTTATATGGCAGAGAGGGGCTCAGGAGAACATCTGGGTCTGGACCAGCCCCATGCATGCAAGTGGCCAGGAATCTTGGGCCTTGCAGGAGGGGACAGGGGCTTGGATGAGTGGCAGAGGCTCTTGAGCCAGCCCCACACATGTGGAAGGGAAAAAGAGGATGTCCTCAGACTGGCTGCACAAGTGGGAGGCGAGGGGGGGACGGGACTCATGCCAGCCCCACACATGGGGGAAGAAGGAGGCCCTAATGCCAGCCCCAGGTAGTATTCCATTTTCCCTTTGAGAAGATATGGTCACTCTAACTCCTACTCATATATTCACAATGCTCCCCCAGATGTTTTGAGAGAGATTTCAGCCACTGGATACATTAATTTTTTTGGATCAGTGTAGAGTTTCCCTTACCTGCTGGGCTTATTCTAGTATCTGTGCTGCTGTAGGCTGTACAATTTTCTTGATTTTTAGAAACAGGTTGTGTGCTAAGCTCAGATACTACAGCTACAGGTTCTGAAATAAGAACTTAGATAAGAAATTAGGTAGATAGTATGTCCCAGACCCTCCTAAATGGTCTGATCTTGGTCCCCTGCTATAAATGTATTTTACACTTGCTTTCATTTGTCAAACAAACTGTAAAAATTGTTCTGAGCTCTTTTAGGCTCTTGGGGTACGTCTACACTACAGCGCTAGTTCGAACTAACTTAGTTCGAATTAGTTAATTCGAACTAAGCTAGTTCGAACTAGCGCATCTAGAACTAAAAACTAGTTCGAACTAGCGTTTTGCTAGTTCGAACTAGCGCGTCCACACTGATTGGACGCAGGGGGGCATTTAAGGGCAGCTGAAACCGGTTCTGGCAGGGCATCAGGTCAGCAGTTGCTTTGTGTGGCTGCTGTCTGAGGCTATCTGAGGCTCGTGCTTAAAGGGACCCCCCCTGGACAGCCGGTTCTCAGCTTTTCCTGCTTGCTTGCCAACCTCGCCGAGGGACAGCAAAGCGTCGGTCTCTGTGCCCGTCTGTGTCGGTGCTTCCCTTCGGGGGGGACTGCCGCAGGTGGCAACATGGAGCCACGGCTCGCCCTGCACCTTCTGGTGCACGTTCTGGACTTGCTACTGCAAGCCTGCCAGCAATGGCTCGAGGCTGCCTGGCACCACCTGGGGAACGTCAGCCCCCTGCCTCTCCGCCTGGCCGCCCTGGGGGCCATGGAGGAGCCGCAGCGGCGCCCCGGCACCGGCGTGCCCCGCCGCATCTGGCGTCTGGACACCAGCAGCGACTGGTGGGACCGCATCGTCCTGGAGCGCTGGGACGACCGACAGTGGACCCAGAACTTTAGGATGAGGAGGGACACCTTCCTGGAGCTCTGCGAGTGGCTCGCCCCTGCCCTGCAAAGAAGGGACACTCGCATGAGGCCCGCCATCCCCCTCCAGAAGCGGGTGGCCATCGCCCTCTGGAAGCTCTCCACGCCGGACAGCTACCGATCCGTCGGGAACCAGTTCGGCGTGGGGAGATCCACTGTCGGAGCAGTGCTCATGCAGGTACGGCGCTCGTCGGCCACCGAGCCGGGGGGGAGGGGGGCTGCGAGGAGGGGATGGGCCGCCCCAGGGACAAAGGGGGGGGCGGGAGGAGGCGAAGGCGCCCCGCACCGGAGGGGTCGGGCTGTCCCGGCCGTACTACACGCCGCCGGGGGGTTGCTTCCGGGAGTGGGGCGCGGGGCACTGCCAGGGCACGAACGCTCCCAGCCACCCGGGCGCCCCACTGATTGACGCTTTGCTGTGTCTCTCTCCGCAGGTGGTCAAGGCCATCAACCGGGTGCTGCTCCGCAGGGTGGTCCGCCTCGCCGACCCGGATGCCGTCATCCGGGGATTCGGCGCCCTCGGCTTCCCCAACTGCGGGGGGGCCATCGACGGGACGCACATCCCCATCCGTGCCCCGGAACACCAGGCGTCCCGGTACGTGAACCGCAAGGGGTACTTCTCCGTCATCCTGCAGGCCGTGTGTGACCACCGGGGACAGTTCACGGACATAAATGTGGGCTGGTCCGGCAAAGCACACGACGCCCGGGTGTACCGGAACTCCTCCGTGTGCCAGCGGCTGCAGGACGGGACCTTCTTCCCCGACCGCCACATCAGGGTCGGGGACGTGGACATGCCCGTCTGCCTGGTGGGGGATGCCGCCTACCCACTGCAGCCCTGGCTCATGAAGCCCTACACGGGGCACCTCAATCCCTCCCGCCAGGCCTTCAATAACAGGCTGAGCAGGGCCCGCATCGTGGTGGAGGGGGCCTTCGGGCGACTGAAAGCCCGCTTTCGATGCCTCCTCACCCGTCTGGACCTGGCCGAGCACAACATCCCTCCCGTGGTGGCGGCATGTTGTGTGCTCCACAATTTGTGTGAGCGGAAGGGGGAGGCTTTCTTGCCAGCCTGGATGGCTGAGGCTGACCGCATGGCTGGACACTACGGTCAGCCCCGCACCACCGCCGTCCGGGAAGCCCAGCGGGGGGCCATCCGGATCCGGGAAGCCCTGCGGGAGAGCTTCCAGGTGGAGGAGGAGGAGGACTGACCTCTCCCTGCATGCCCCACCGGGGCCTTCTTCCACCCTACCCCCCCCCCCTTCCCCTCTACTGTACAATAAAGACACCTGTTTTTCAAACAAAAACGTCTGTTTATTTCAGAGAACTGGGGTGGGGGAGGGAGGAATGAAGGTGGGAGAAGGGAGGGGGAAACCTGGGACGAGGGAGCTGGAAGGGGAGGGGAGGGAAGGGAGGAAGGGAAAGGAAAGCTCAGGGGTGGGAGTCTGGGTGCCTCTCCCGTCTCGCCACACTGCGGGTCCGGGGGCGTCGGTGGGGAATGGTTGTGGAGGGGGGGGCAGAGAGGACAGGGGGTGTGGAGGAAGCAGGAGCGGAAGCAGGAGCGGAAGCAGGAGGAGCAGGAGGAGCAGGGGGAGCAGGGGGAGCAAGAGGGGGAGCAAGAGGGGGAGCAGGGGGAGGAGGAAATGGAAAGCGGTCTAGCAGGCTCTGGAGGTGGCCTCGCAGGGCACGGCCCTGCTCCTCCAGGGCCTCCAGACTCCTCTGGCGCAGCCTGAGGTCCTCCTGGACCCAGTGGTCCTGGAGACGGAGCTGTCGGTCCAGGAACCGGAGATGCCGCCTCTGGTAGTCCTCCTGGTTCCTGGCTGTCCTGCTTGCCCGGGCGCGGGCGGCTGCTGCAGGCGGTGTGGTGCGCCCTGCAGTCCCCGGTGCTGCAGCTGTGGTGCAAGAAGACCAGCGGTCAATTACCCCAGGGGCCCAGGTGTGTGAAACCCAGCTCCCCTCTGCAAGGCCAGGGCCCCTGCAGGATCCCCAGCTGCTGCTCCGTAGTGGGCAAGGCCCAGGCGCACGGTCCCGGGGCTCCCTCTCGCCCCAGCCCCCCGTACACATAAGGGGAACACGAGGGTACTCACAGGTGGACGCCTCCCCGGCCTCTGATGATGCAGGCGAGCGGCTCTGTGGGGTGCCTCGGGGGTCCCGGGTCCTGGGAAGGCTGGCGGCAGGCTCCTGGCTCTCAGAGCCCTCTTCCTCCTCCTCGGTGTCCAGGAGCGGTCCCTCTGCCCCGGGGTCAATCACGTCCCGGGGGGCAGGGACGGCATGAGGCCCCAGGATGCGGTCCAGGGCATGGAAGTGGGGGCAGGCCTCCGGGTCAGCCTCTGGCAGGCAGGCCCGGGAGTAGGACTGCCGCAAGTCTTTAATCTTGCAGCGCACCTGCTCCCGGCTGCGCTGGTGGCCCCTGGCGGCCAGGCTGGCAGCCATGCGTCCATAGACGGCCGCGTTCCGGTGGCTAGTGCGGAGATCGTGGACATTTGAGGCTTCCCCCCAAACCTCGATGAGGTCCACGATCTCCGCACTTGACCAGGCGGGCGCCCGCCTTTTGCGCCCCCGGGCAGGCTCCCGGGAGCCGCCAGGCTGGTCGTGGGGAGCAGTGGAGGGCTGGGAGCCCTCGGATGGCTGGCTCATCCTGTGGCAGGTGCAGGCTGTGCAGGCACGGGTGCTGGCAGCCTTGCAACTGGCACAAAGTGAGTAGCCATCCCGTGGCCCTTTAAGGGCTCCGGGGCCGGGAGGGGGGCAATAGAGTTTCCCTGGTGTTGGCCAGAGTGGCCACCAGGGAAACCTGGGAAGCCTTAGCCTCCCACTAGTTCGAACTAAAGGGCTACACAGCCCTTAGTTCGAACTAGCTAGTTCGAACTAGGTGTTAGTCCTCGTAAAATGAGGTTTACCTAGTTCGAACTAAGCGCTCCGTTAGTTCGAATTAAGTTCGAACTAACGGAGCGCTAGTGTAGCGCATAGGAAAGTTAGTTCGAACTAACGTCCGTTAGTTCGAACTAACTTTCTAGTGTAGACATACCCTTGCAGACTTTTGTTTGTAAACCAGCTTCCACAGCGCCTGTTCTGTATAAGCAGAACAGGTGGTCACCTAGGGCAGCAAAATGTTTAGTGGCTGTTTATTGTGTAAGTGACATTTTCCAGTTTGCCTGCGGAAGCAAAAAAGCTCAAGAACTGGTGCTGACCTACATACATGCACAATTATGTCTGCGTGCGTGCACACACACAGCCCACTTCACAAGTTAAAGGCAGTGGATTGGGCTTGGGGTGATGATATGCCAAGATGAAAAATAGCCGGCGTGGAGTGTTTCTGAGAGAATGCCAGACTCGGGAGACTTTGGCAGATGGGGGAGGACCAGTGGCGAGTTCAGAGGAGACATACTGTCACATTAAGCCAAATGCCTATTTATTCACCATCAGAGTGAGAAATGCAGCTGATTCTGTGGTGAAGAAAAAGTAGCCCAACCTATGTCTCCTGGGACCTTCAATGACCTCCATTCATTATTAATCAGCGAAGACTGAGGGGTACCCAGATTTCTCAGTGCAGTTTCTGCCTGTCTGTCTTGAAGAGAAGTATGGCATTGGCCAAAGAACCTAGCAGTCTGAATAACTTCTGGTTTTGCCTCTGCACTGCTCTCTCTGATTTATAATTTCCCATATTTTGTTTCTATTGTAGCTTTTGGCTTCTTTGATTTTTTTTATTTGTTGTTTGAAAATGAAAGATGGGGGGGGGGGAAGGGTTCTTCAGTTTGATTTTCATTTTATTTGATGTCCCTCGCCTTACTTGTTTCTTCCCTTGGATATTGAAAGTTTGGAGGCAGCTTTTGCTGATGCATGGAGGCCTACTGGGGATATTTTATCTCCCTCCCCCATCTGAAAACTCTTGCTATCATCTGGGTTCCAGAAAGCATGTTGTTATATGTGATACACCCCCCCAAAAAAATGGAGATAGCTCTTCCTCCAAGATGGGTACATGCCAAGAGGCAATTCAGAAGAATGGAGAAGAGCCTGCCATTAGGCAGTATGTGATTCTCCATGGAGTGTGGCCTGGGGCAGCAAGTGCCTGGCGGGAAAGGAAAGATGATAGGTCTCTCAGTGACACTTACAATATTTTTGCTACTGTCAGCAGCTCAGGCTCACTCCTGCATTTACAGTGGCACCATTTAAGGAAGCTGAGAACTGTGGGTTTTAATATTTAGTAGAAGAATCGGCAACACAGACTTATGTCTAGGGAACGTTTGCTTCACTAGCCAGAGCTCTGGGAGTCACATGGTCTGTGGCTACCAAATGGTTGTGTATGGATCCTGGGGAATATAAACTGGGCATATGAACTCTCTGTTGCTCTGAAGAGTTACTGTCCTCATACATGCGATGGAACTAAGAGGGAGGGGGAGTCAGCATTGGGTAACAGGGGCAAGAGAGGAGAGGGTGGGGCAACAATAAGCTTGCTCTGTAGTAAGATATTGAATGTCCTCAAATCAAACAATACAAACCACTTCCCCCCGCCCATTGTGTTTTCCCTCGTATACCATTCAGCCACTCAAACTAATTAGCTAAATCAATCACCCAGCAAAATCCTCTCTCCCTCTCTTAACCTCCTTCCCACCACCCCCGGGCAGGCCATCCATCTTTGCTTTCCTCTTTGCAGGGTGGAGGCAGCAGGGTGTGTGTGACTGAATTCTAACCCCCTCCCAGAGAGGAGAGACGGGACCGAGGGAAGCCTGTCGAATGGCAACCAGTGTGCTTCTCCCATTAGACCACCACCAGTGTAACCACAAAATTTATTGCTTGGTCCCCTCTCCTTCACCTCACAGCAGGTCATAATTGCTTGAGCCAGTGTCACCATCACCCCTCATAATTTAGATAGTCTGACCTTAGGCACCCCATTGGCATGCTGCTGCTGTAGGCTACAGATGATGGAAAAACGGGAAGGGCTGCAAGGATGAAATGTTACAATTAAAAGACAATATTTCACCAGCATTAGACTCTGCATTTTCAGTATTGATATTAATAATCCTAGTTTAGCTAGCAGGCATCTGCATGAGATCCTGTTTCTAGCCATAAGAAAACCCATTACAAGCACCTCTTGAGTCTTTGGTAACAGACACTTCTCTCTTTGACACAAATTGTTTGCTCAAGGGGAAAAAAAAAGAAAAGAAAAGAAAATTACCAAGAGAAAGAGCTGTATTACAGAGAAATTGTAAACTTCAATATTTATTTTTAATGCCCAGTCTCTGTAAATCCCCACTTAGATGTGCAGAAATAACATTTCCCACCTCCGCTCCTGCTAATGTTGTCATTTTGACAAAGATTGTTTGTGCGAGTCAGTTTCTAATGGTTCTTGAAGTTAACATGGATTTTTTGTGTGTGTATCCTTGCACCAGCATTACTTGTGATAGCGACATGACAGAGAAGGGAAATAACTGCTGCTCCGTTTTATTTCTTGGCATCATGGCTACATTTTTGTAACTTAAGGGACAGAGTTCCTCTGGGGTACCTCTCATGTTCCTCCTCCATATTTTCTCTCTACCACCCTCCTCATTCATATTGCAGGGATTCTATCCCTGGCTATTGCAGCCGTCTCTCCCCATTTTGATCTGGAATATCTACAGAATGTTCAAAAATGACACTCAGAGCCTGTGAAATTTCAAGTTGTGAATTGACATAATATCGTGATGTCTTGTAAATGGTGGCATGATGGCATTTGGAGGTAATGTGCTGTTTGTAAGTGTGTGTTTATGTTGCATCATGGTGCCACGTCTCTATGTTGTCATGGGTCTCAAATTTCATATAGTTACTACACCTCTGGACGGAGTATCATATAGATTCCACCAACGCTTCTCCCAGCATTTACACGAAATGCTGCTTCCACAAAAGGGAGATCGTGTTGGCTGCACAACAATCCCACCATCTGCTGGCAAGAGCTCAGGTGGAGCTCAGGCTCTGAACCCAGAGATTCCCACATGTTGCTGTAAAGGGCTGCCATTAAGCCAGTAAAGTGATCCAGGCCATGTAGTGGGGCGGCGGTGGGGGTGGGGAGAGGTAGCTCTCTAGAATCCAGAGGTTGGTTATCACTAGATTCACATTGTTGTTCTCATGTCCCTCTTGGAAAAGCAAAACACCAGGGGTGCGTCTAGACTGGCAAGATATTGCGCAAAAGTGGCTGCTTTTGCGCAAAAACTTGCCACCTGTCTACACTGGCCACGAGAATTTGCGCAAGAACATTGACGTTCTAATGTATGAAATCAGTGGTTCTTGCACAAATACTCTGACACTCCCGCTCAGGGATAAGTCCTCTTGCGCAAGAGGGCTGGTGTAGACAGCCAAGTTAATTTCTTGCGCAAGAAAGCCCGATGGCTAAAATGGCCATCGGAGCTTTCTTGCGCAAGAGAGCGTCTAGACTGGCACAGATGCTTTTGCGCCAAAGCACCCGTGCCAGTCTAGACGCTCTTTTGCGCAAATACTTTTAACAGAAAAACTTTTCCGTTAAAAGTATTTGCGCGAAATCATGCCAGTCTAGACGTAGCCCAGGGGTTTGATGCTGAGAAGTGCTGAGCTCCAGCAAGTGTCATAGGCTTCTGCAGCTCCACATGGCAATTTAAATCTGAGCTCCACGAGATGTTACATACATGGAGAGCCTTCTCCAAACTAAAACTACACATTTTATAACCCCTTGGATCCAATTTTAAAACTGTTCTCCTTGGCTGTTTGTATCCGATTACTGAGACTTGTCTATAGCTGGTGAAATCTAGCAGACACACGCTGTCAGGAAAGATAAAATGGGGTTTTCTGAACAATTGTTTTAATGAAGAAGTTGGTTGGTTAGCCCTGGACCTAGTTGAGATTGGGAATGGATTGGGGTTCATCCCAGTAAAGACACAGGCAATCTTGGTTTGTTTGTGGAAATAACTAGAGGAAATGGCTGAGATCTCTGTCCCCTCAGCTGAGTGCAGGGCCGGCCCAATGGTTTTTGGTGCCTATGCAAACTATGGCTTTGGCGTGTTCCCCCTCCCCCCCCCACCCCATGCATTGAACCTTTCCCAGTGAGTTATTCCCATGTAACACAAATCTGATAAATGTTAATGTACTTGATCATTTTTACGCTATTTTAAAAATTAAACCGGCCAGAATTTCTATTTTTATTGTAATTATAACTGAAAGAATTGTATATGTTAAGTGGTATTTAGTATTAGCAGTCAAGTGTTCAAAAATCAGGGCTTAACTATTTTAACTGTAATTGTACATTTATTATAGACTATCTTAATCTGATAAGTACTCGTGATTCTCTTTTTATAGTCTTGTTAAAACCTCTTACAAAATTTTTCAGGTCCAACACATAGGGTTGCCAGGTGTCTGGTTTTCACCCGGACTGTCCATTATTTGGGGGTCTCATCCAGTAAAGAAACCAGAAAATACCGCACATGTGAAATGTCTGGTATTTCCTGTTTCCCTCAGACGGAAGCCTGGTGGGGACAATTTTCCCCTGTCTGGCAGGAGCGGGGGAGTGGGCAGTGCGGGGCCATTTAAAGGCACAGCACCCCTTTTTTTTCTCAACAACTTTGGTCTCCCCTTTTTTTTTTCCCCAACAGAATTTTTTCCTGGTGCTTTTTGTGTGTGTGGGGGGGGTTCGTTATTTTTTGTTAACCCATCTGGCAACCCTATCAACACAATACAAATTCTTTATGAGCACATCGTTTTTGGGATCATAGCTTGTAACACAGCAGAACAACTGTTGCAGGTTGCTGACCAGCCTTCACTAAGCAGCAAGCAATGCTGATTCAGCTGCATGACTGGTCAACACTGGGCTACTGAGAATGACTGACTGAATTGCCAGGCCCCGTTCCCAGGTAGCAAAGCCAGGCAGTGCTCTTTTGAAGTTACAACGTAACACATTTTAGCTATATTTTCATACACAGCCATACTCCATAATATGAAATAAATAATATAACTCAACTTCTGAAATGGCAGTGATGCACTGTTTTACAAGTGCAAAATTTGGGTATGTCTACACTTGCACCCTCTTTTGATAGAGGGATGCAAATGCAAACATTCGAAATTGTAAATGAAGCCTGGATTTAAATATCTCACACTTCATTCCTTATAAAATGAGGTTTAACAGTTATTTCAGAATAAGGGTTTTCTTTCAAAATAACTGCATCTACACAGCGTTTTTATTTTGAAATAGTGCCATAATGTGATTATGCAAATGAAGCACGGGATATTTAAATCCCGGCTTCATTTACAATTTCGAATGCCTGCATTTGCATCCCTCTATTAAAAGAGGGTGCAAGTGTGGACATACCCTTTGATATTTTTGTTCCTATGAGTAACATATTAATGATCTTTTAAATAGAGTAAAAAATCACTTCTATCTAATTTGGTACCCCTTAAAGCCTGGTGCGCTAGACAACTGCCTGGTTCATCTGTATGGTCTGGCTGGCCCTGGCTGAGGGAGTTTGCCTGGCTTTTGATATCAGGTTCACAATGTGGAGTTCTACTGTATGTCTCCTTTTGAATATGTAAAAGGCTGCAGAAGTCAAGAGTGTGAGCTTTCATCTGTCTTAGGCCAGAAGGTTACAAAACTTATTGTCTTGTGTGCCAGACTTGCCACAATTATTCAGACCTTTGTCATGTGATTGGAGTATCACTGTTTGGGGCTGCACCTGAGAAGCATTTTGAAACTTTTGCTAGAATACACTGATCTCTTTATTTAGTGATGACTCCCACAATAAATGTATTATAACCATGTTGCAGGATCCAAACTGGTTTCTTGTTTATTTCCAAATACAAATTAAGGGGTTGGACCTATAAAGCCCTGTATGGCTTAGGTTCTGCATATCTACTTCTCCTGTCTCCTCCCAGAAATGGAGACCAGTTTAATCCAACAGAGCCCTAGTTCGTAGGCCTGTCAGTCACAAGAAAAGGCCTTGTGGTCTGGGATGTTTTCTGAGCATGCAGTCTGTGGGGAGAGATTTACTTGTCCAGGTTTAGTGGGAGAGAACATTTTATGTGTTTGACAAAACAGTCTGAAGCTTTTGCATGCAGATTTATAACACAGTGACTATGTTCAGAAAGTTTAGGAAAGACTCACAAACCTGAATAAATCAAATAATTAATTGAACTGTTAATAAGACTGGTGGTTAAAATAACACTTCCCCATTATGAGAGGTTCTAATCATAATCTGTGTGGGCCAATATGTGAATTAACTGGAGTAAATTTATATAAATCTTTTCAGCATTGTTATTTAAGGCCAGGATTTTCAAAGAGGCCTGAGGGGCTTAAGGGCCTAGTGGAATTTGAGCATCTAATAATTCCCTTAAGGCCCCTGGCAGATCCACCTCAATACAAATTCATTTATTATTTCAATGTCAACTCCGAGTTATTTCTACCCAAAAGCACACCCCCTCATCCTAATATTTGAACCATTATTTTGATGAAGAAGCAAAGCAAAATGCACAGTATTGAAGCTAATTTGTGTAGAATTCTGAATGCATCTAGGACCCCCTAAGAACTAGTGAGAGCATCCATTCTGAACATTGTACCCCATTCAACTGTTTGGTTTTTTTTTAAGCTAGTTGTTCTCAATTATTTATCACACTGATGGAAAAATATGGATGTTCTTCAGTAGCTGGATCAACACCTCTGCATTTAGATGTGCTGTCACTTCACATTTCAAATCCTGAAAAGGTTGAGCTTTTAACACAGTTACTTATTTTTCTTTATTGTGGGTTTAGATTAATTCTTACTTTTTTTTTCCATTGTAAGAAAACAAAACTAGAGAAGATATTTGGCTGAAGCCACATTAAAGCCACAGCTATGATAATAAAAGGAGAGCCTGGACACACACAGCTTTTTCATTTTCCTGAAACACCCACACATAATTGACTGCAGGTAAAGCTAAATTAATCACTCATGACAGAAGAAGGGCTAACCTGACTCTTAGTCCTTTGGAGAATTAAGCTAATGATTAGGACCTATTATATTGATGGGTGTTGGGTTTTTTTCTAACTCTGACTGGTTTGCACTCTTACAATGTTTCCCTGGTCAATCAGGCAGGAACACATGGGAGCTTTCATCTTCCTCTGCAGAATGGGGCACGGGGCACTTGCTGGTTTGAACTAGATCAGAGTAAATGGTAGATTCAATGTAACTTCAGGTCTTTAACTCAAGATTTGAGGACTTCACTAACTCAGCCAGAGGTATGGGGTCTGTCACATAAGTCATATATGAGGCCTACAGCTCAACAGGCTAGGATGGAAGTTTCCATCGTAGCTGTACACAGCCTGGTAACCTCGTACCCTGCACGTGCAAACAGAAGCTGGCTTTATCAGCTTAAATCCTAGCCTTGATCTGGGAAACTACTAAGAGGTAAACAAGTTTGACCTCCGTCTCAGCTCATGAGAATGTTGAAAGTGGTGTTGAGCCAGTACGCACACAGCCGGTAAACAATTGTAGTATAACTGGTGTAGGGAGTCCCGTGCCCGGTGAGTCTCACCAGGGACCTAGACATTGGAGGGTGCCCTGGATTCCCCCAGCTGGAGCTACAGCCACTGCGGCTTGGTGTGAAGTGACAGGAATGGGACTTCCTGAAGACTGAAGGTGCGTAAGCATTTCTAAGTACCTGTTGCTCTCTTATGCATTGCTCTGCCTGTGCTTATTAATGTGACACTTTGCTGTGTAACCATTTGGCAGTATTAAGTCTGTAATAGTAGTGATGTAGTGAGATTAATAAAAGCACCTATCCCTAATCAACTCTGTTGTGAAGCATATCCATAATCCTGTTTGGCCAGGAGCCTGTGAGTTGATAGGGTCTATTACAGGAGTGGCTGGATGAGGTTCTGTGGCCTGCAATGTGCAGGAGGTCAGACTAGATTATATTGACGGTCCCTTCTGTTCTTAGAGTCTAAGGCTGCGTCTAGGCTGGCAAGATTTTCCGCAAAAGCACTTGCTTTTGCCGAAAAATTTGACAGCTGTCTACACTGGCCACTTGAATTTGCACAAGAACACTGACAATCTAATGTATGATCATCAGTGTTCTTGCACAAATACAATGACTCTCCCGCTCGGGAAAAAGTCCTCTTGCGCAAATGCTTTTGTGCAAGAGGGCCAGTGTAGACAACTGAGAACCATTTTGTGCAAAAAAGCCCCGATGACGTAAATGGCGATCAGGGCTTTCTTGCGCAAAACTGCATCTAGATTGGCACAGACGCTTTTCCGCAAAAAGTGCTTTTGCGCAAAAGCGTCCGGGCCAATTTAGACGCTCTTTTCCGCAAATGCTTTTAATGGAAAAACTTTTCCGTTAAAAGCATTTGCGGAAAATCATGCCAGTCTAGACGCAGCCTAAGTGTCTGAGTTAAACTCATTTTAATTGATAGCAATAAACACATCTAAGTTCTCCTTAAGTTGTGTGGCTGCACAGCTTTCCATTAAGCCCTGTGCAGGGACTCAGAGCTACTGTGGGGCTGATATAATTCACCGCCTATGACTCCAACCACATGAATTTTGTTATTTGCACCAATAAGAAGGTGATATGTCGCTTACTTGCACATCTCCTTCCTGTGTCACACATCACCTCCACATTGGTGCACATCAGAAAATTCATTCCACTCAGGGGTGTAAAGAATTAGAGGGAACACTGAAACTCACCCCATATCTTCTGAACATTCTGCCCACATCCACTATTCAGAAAGTATCCTGGCTTTCTCATGTAAATCCTAAACAAAGTTCCAGGGGTATTTTTCTTTCATCTTACACTGACTTGCTTCCACACCATTTAAACTGATTGACTTCTGAAGTGATGATTCATGCGCCAGATTTCACTGACAATGTGTCTTGAATCCAGCTAATCTTGCATCATTTTATCTTCCCTACTTCCCTATTCCTTTTTGTGCTACTTGTGTTAGGGCTGTGTCCCTATTTTAAAAGTTCTATATTTAAGCTAGATCTGTGCTGAGAGAGAACAGAATCTGTCATAGCTACCTATGCACGCTCCATAACCCCAGAGCCCCAAACTTCTTGGGAGCCGCAGAGATTCTCTCTCTGTCCACTGCAAGGCATCAGGGGATACAGCAGCATAGCTGCCTTTTGTACAGGCAGCTTCAGTCTCTCAGGAAACATGCCTCATGGCTCTTCAGTCATACTCACTGCTTTGAACTGGGAAATAGCAGAAAACAAGGCTGGACTGAAGGTTTCTCACTCCCTTTTTCCCCTCCTCTCCCTTTCCCCATTCTCCATCTATGTGTTTGCATGTGTGTGTCTGGTGGCTTAAAGGAAAAATGTCATGTTAATTTTCATTCTAAACTCTGCTGAAAAATTAACCTCATTTAGATTTGTGCCAGTTGCTTAAAGCAATCAGTGAGACTCCAGAGTGATTCATGTGCTGGGGACAGTGGTGTCGGACTGGTAATGTTTCAGAAACAAAACATCCCTCACAGCTGGTTCCAGTGGGTTTGCAGGAAGGTTTTGCTTTTGGAAATAGGGGTGAATTTGATTCCATATTCACAACAGGGCCAAATGGAGCATTTCTGCTAGCTCAGCAAAATATGGCACCATCAACCTGTCCTTTCTGTCTAACTCTTTGCCCTTCCAAAATGATTCCTGTCCCTCCCTTGCAATAATAAATATTACTGGACTCTTGTTCACTATGCTCTCACCCAGTGGGACATTAATATGAGCAAGGAACACTAGCCAGTTCTTATAAACAAGCAAGGTAGCCAGGTGTCCCTGAAAATCATGAATGACCTATTCCCAGGGCCTGATGTGGGGTGTCTCTTGGGTGTTTTTTTGTAAATCCCAGCAGACTGGCCATCTGCTAAATAAACTACCCATCACCAGGTTGAGTGGGCTGATATGCAACATAGTCCCCCTCTTTCAACTCTTGCCAGTCCTCCCAGTGACCACCTCCTTCACGCAGCCTTCCCCTTTCCCTTGTGTCAGATCCGTGTGCAGGAGACACAACTGATAGCACAAAGCCTAGCCACTCAGCTACACTTCCATCAAACACAGGGGCTTCTGCCCCATAGGAAAGCACTGGGTTGTAGCAGATTCTAGGGATGCAGAGAACAAGGGGGAACAAGTGGGAGGAGACAGTGGGATGGCAGAGTGAAAAGGTGTGTTAATGGGAAAATGGGGGCAGAGATGAACTGAGAGATAGGGAAGGAAAATGAAAAGGGAATAGGTTGATTGTAAAGAGAAGGAGGAAGGGTAGAAAGAATTAAAAGTCTCTAAAGCAAAGCAGAATAGGCATCATTTTCTCTCCTCCCTCCCTTGTACCTTCAGCTGCCAAACTCTCCTTTACATATTTCTCCGACCATCCCCTCCCCCCAAGAAAAATATCTACTGTGATTTAGCTTTCTGTAGTAAGACAGAATAACATCAAGTATGTAAATTGAGGTACCAGTAATAGTCCCAAAAAAGAATATAAAAGCTTATCTCCCAGAGTCTCACACCCGTCTTTTTAGCTTATGAGATAAGAACGTAAGAATGGCCACTGGGTTAGACCAATTGTCCATCTAGGCTAATGTCTTGCATTCTGACAGTGGCCAGTATTGGCTGCCCATAGGGAATGGAACAGGCAATCAAGTGCTCCATCCCTTGTTGCCCATTTTTAGCTTCTAGAAAACAGAGCTTGAAGGATGAATTTGGTTCTCTGTGCTGTGGTTACCTCACCTGTGAAATAGTGATGGCATTTGCTCATTTCAGCAAAGCACATTCAGATATTGGAGTGGAGCCTGCAATTTAAGCACAGCCAGCCATAGTTAATTCACTTTCTAATTTCTGCATTTTTAAAGGTTTTTATGATTTTATAAAATTGTAAGGTGCTTATGTTTTATTTTCAACATTAATTACCCTCTGTCCCCATTCCTTGATAGGAACAACTATGGAAAGACCTAGCTGATTTATATCGGCATGAATTGCCTCTCACATTTTAGAAGAGACATTAGTATGTGTGGCCCCATTGCTCATGTGACTGGCCGAAAAATCAGTTACTTTATCAATTAAAGGACTGTCTTTCCAGGCTGTGTAGATATTGCCCAGCACAAAGGGGTTCTGATCTTCAGTTGGGGCTCTAGGTGTCATCAATATAAATATTACTTCACATTCTTAAAACAGTAGTATTAGAACTTCATCTGAACCAAACTTCCTGGATCTGAACACCTTACTTTTGGGGAATTGGAGCCAGGTCCAAATTTTATAGCTTGAGCTTATCTCTGCTTAGAGAGCTGTATGGTGTTTGCTTTGTGTACTTGTCTTCAGGCCTCTAATTAGGGTTGGTACGTTTCCCTGCTCAGTGCTCCCCATTCCTTTCTTTGCAAGTTTTCCAGATCTGTGACTAGTGTTAAACTGTCCCCAAATCTCCCTTCATTAAAAGAAATTTCATTTTCATCACTTTTTTCTTTCTTTCACAGCAATACATTTCACTGTGGCTGTGAATCAAGATTGGAGTTCATGCAGCGGCCACTGTGACCAGTACTGAGTGAGAGATTGGGTACTACTGCCCTTTCAGACTAACTAAAGAGGTCTTTTTTTTTTTAGCAGTGATTGCAAATAAGTGTTAAAAGCTTCTAATTTTGAAAGGAGTCAACTTTTTCCTCCCTTCCTGCTTGTGATATACCATTGATCTCTCTCCTGACATTTCTCTTGTAACATACTCACTCCCTGAAAGATGCTGATGTATTGGCAGACAGCTGTGTAAACCAGGAAGGGGTACCTATAGCCCCCCCAGCTTACTTTGATCTGGCCTGCAGCGATTAGCTTCTATGATGAGGTAACTGGCTCTGTGGAGATGGGAAAGTCAGTGGATGTGATATACCTTGACTTTAGCAAAGCTTTTGATACCATCTCCCACAATATTCTTGCCAGCAAATTAAGGGAATATGGGTTGGATAAATGGACTGTAAGATGGATAGAAAGCTGGCTAGACTGTCAGGCCCAACTGATAGTGATCAATGGCTTGATGTCAGGTTGGTGGTCAGTTTCTAGTGGAGTGCCGCAAGGATCTGTTCTAGGACCGGTTTTGTTCAACGTCTTTATTAATTACCTGAATGAGGGGATGGATTGCACCTTCAGCAAGTTCACAGATGACACTAAGCTAGGAGGAGAGGTAGATACGCTGGAGAGCAGGGATAGGGCCCAGAGTGACCTAGACAGATTAGAGGATTGGGCCAAAAGAAATCTGATGAGGTTCAACAAGGACAAGTGCAGAGTCCTGCACTAGGGACGGAAGAATCCCAAGCATTGTTACAGGCTGGGGACCAAGAGGCTAAGTAGCAGTTCTGCAGAAAAGGACCTGGGGATTACAGTGGATGAGAAGCTGGATATGAGTCAACAGTGTGCCCTTGTAGCCAAGAAGGCTAATGGCATATTAGGGTGCATTAGGAGGAGCATTGCTAGCAGATCCAGAGATGTCATTATTCCCCTTTATTTGGCTCCAGTGAGGCCACATCTGGAGTATTGTGTCCAATTCTGGGGCCCCCACTATAGAAAGGATGTGGACGCATTGGAAAGGGTCCAGTGGAGGGTGACCAAAATGATTAGGGCACTGTAGTGCATGACCTATGAGGAGACACTGAGGGATTTGGGTTAGTTTAATCTGCAGAAGCAAAGAGTGAGGGGGATTTGATAGCAGCCTTCAACTTCCTGAAGGGAGGTTCCAAAGAGGATGGAGAGAGGCTGTTCTCAGTAGTGATGGATGGCAGAACAAGGAGCAGTGGTCTCAAGTTACAGTGGGAGAGGTCTAGGTTGGATATTAGGAAAAACTGTTTCACTAGGAGGATGGTGAAGCACTGGAATGGGTTACCTAGGGAGGTGGTGGAATCTCCATCCCTGGAGGTTTTTAAGTCTCAGTTTGACAAAGCCCTGGCTGGGATAATTTAGTTGGGGTTGGTCCTACTTTGAGCAGGGGGCTGAACTCGATGACCTCCTGAGGTCTCGTCCAGCTCTATGATTCTCTGAGGCCTGGTGCTTCTCAGTTAGTCAGTGACTGGTTTTTTTGGATTTTTGCTCATTGAGAGACAGGTCAGTGAGGTGTGTGTTTGTTTGGGTGGGTTTTTGTGTGTGTTTGTTGTTTTGTTTCATTTGTTTTGCTGCTCTCGCTGATGTGTGGCCCCCAACTGATTTTTCTGTGGGGTACTGGCCCCTGACCAAAAAAAGGTTCCCACACCTGGTCCAAACCACAGGGCATTTGCACATATTTCCTGGCAGCAGGTATTCACAGAATGCCCATTTGGAACGCTGCATGGAGAATCATTGCACTGACATTAACACGACTGTTGTTTTTCTTTGCTTTTCTGCAAGAGGGTTAAGAACTCTCTTCCCCACTATGAACCCTCCAGTTTTAGCTTCCCATTCCAAGCAGGCTTTTGAATGAGGAGGATAGTAACTACATGGTCTTGGAAAGGAATTCTGTCACTGGTACTGCTTAATCAGCCAGAGAGGCTGCTTGTTCAGTGATATGTGTCACTGTCTCTGTGCAGTGTGGCACTCCCAGAACCCTCTGGCTTGAGGAGCATAGGAATGGGAGAAGAACTGAACCAAATTGCAACATGTTACCATTAAATCATCAGGCTAGACAGCTTGTTTTAATTCTAAGAAACCCAATATACACATCAAATAGAAATGTAGGACTCTGTGGAACTCTCTTAATGAGAGCCACATTTGCAAAAAGACAGATTTGGCCTCTCCTTTTCACAGAGGCAACTTGTGTCAGTAATTTTCTACCTATTAATGAACTGCAGAGTACTTTCACCTCTAATTAACCAATTTGCACCTGCTATTCAGTTGCATGTGAAAATATGAGCAGGCAAATCTCACAAGTACTAATTACATCCACAAAGGGAAGCTGCCTATTGAAAGTATGGCCGTGAATATCTGGAACAAATGACCATGTTCCCTAACATATGACCTTTTTAGCACACAAGTTCCAAAACAAAATTGTGAAGGAAAAGTAAATGGTAAAAGGGATGCAATGGAACATGAGTTTGTGAAAGGCAGATCATGCCAGACTAACTTGATTTCCTTATCTGGGAAAATAACTGATATTTAGATAATGGAAGTGCAGTACTTCCAATATCCTTGGACTTCAGAAAAAAAATTAACATGATGCTACATGGGAAATTATTAGTGAAATTTTAGGGAAGACGGGGATCAGTGCAAGGTGCATAAGGGATTGTCTAAAGGGGAGAAGGCAAAGGTTTGTGCTGGAATGTAATAAATGATTAGTTTGGAGGGAGGTTACTAGTGAAATTCCTGAAGGATGGGTGCTGGGACCAATCTTATTCTATATTTTTTATTAATGACCTGGCTAGAAAAAGTAAATGTGTGTTAGTGAAATTTGCTGACGATACTTAAGTTTGAAGGCATCATAAATACAGAGGAAGATCAGAACATTGTACAGGAAAACGTGAATGACATTTAAGAAAAGTGGCAGAAACAGATGAAATCTAAGAGTACAAAGTAATATACTAAGGGTCTAATAATACTAATTTCTGCTATAAGTTGGGGGTTTATCAGGTGGGAGCGACAGAGGATGAGACACCCCTAGATGTGTGAGTTGATAACAGGATGACTATGAGTCACCAAAGTCATGCTGTTGTGAAAAGGCAAATGCAATACAAGGATTTACTAGACAAAGCATGTCTAATAGACATAGAGAAGTATTAATGCCTTTCTACAAAGCATTAATAAGACCTCATTTGCAATCACATGTACGGTTACGGTCACCAATGTTGAAGAAAGAGGTCAACAGTGAGGTGGCAAAATTTGCAGATGATACTAATCTTGTCAAGATAGTCAAGAAAGCAGACTGTGAAGAGCTTCAAAAGGATCTCATAAAACTAGGTAACTGGGCAACAAAATGGTTGATGAATTTTAATGTAGATAAATGCAAAGTAATGTATATTGGAAACGTATTCCCAACTGTATGTATAATATAATGGGGTCTAAATTAGTTGTGATCACTCCAGAGAGATTTTGGAGTCATTGTGGGGAGTTCTCTGAAAACACTCATTCATTCAATGTGCAGTAGCTGTCAAAAAAGCAAACAGTATGTTAGGAATCATTGAGAGAGGACAGAGAATATCTAAATGCTTTTATCAGGCCTGTATGGAGGGTGTGTGTGAACACTCCCCTCTCCCTCTGTGGTCCTTCATCGCCTGCCATGGGGCCGATTCCGGCCAACCTAGGAAAGGCAGGGGTGGCACATTGCCCCAGCCTCCCTTTTCCATGCTCCAGCTGGCTGTGAGAAAACAGGGAGGCACACAGCCCCAGCCTCCCTCTCCTGTGCTCCAGCCGGCCGGAAAAGGATGGGGCTCATTCTCTGCTTCCTCATCCAGGACCAAGACTAGGGGTGGAGCTGGGACATGGGGTGGAGCTCGATAAATTAATGGAGGATAGGTTCATCAATGACTATTAGGCAGGATGCGCAGGGATGGTGGCCCTAACCTCTGTTTGTCACAAGCTGGAAATGGGCAATGGGACACATCACTTGATGATTATTTGTTCTGTTCATTCCCTCTGGGGCACCAGGCATTGGCCATTGTTGGCAAACAAGATACTGGCTAGGGGACCTTTGGTCTGACCCAGTATGGCTGTTCTTATGTTTGTGGTCAAGAAACATGACTTAAACTGGAACAGGTATAGAGAAGAGCTAGTAGGATGCTCAGGGGAATAGAAGGCCTATCCTATGAGCGGAGACTAGAAGACCTTTGCTTCTTTCGTTTTGCGTGAAGAAGGCTGAGAGGGATAACATGCTGCCAGTGCTACCCAGAACTGTTACCTCTCTGCCTCAGCAAGCATGAGCTTTGCTAGAGATAGAAATGAATATTAGCTCCCTGCTCCAGCAGTCTGTGTTCCTTACCAGCCAGCTCTTCAAGACTCTCCCAGCCCAAACCTTGTGTAGCAGGTAACAATCAATGAACTCCAGCCTCCTAGCTCCTTCGGCATTTTTCTGTGCAATGCTCAGCAGCTATCACTGCTCACAGAAGATGGTAAGTTTGCTGCTCGGTTAATGAATCAGTACATCACAATTTATTAATTTAACGGCAGGTAACTACAGCCTTCCCTTCACAGCACTGAATTGGCTTATAGTAAATGTAAAACAAATGTATTAATGAAAGAACACATTAAGTGATACCAATTAAGAGATAAAGGTAGAGAAAGTTACAAGCAAATAAAAGTGAAAGGGCAAATATAAAAGTCTAAAATTAATCATAGCCATATACAGTTTTTTTTCTTCAAAATTGTTTGTCTCCTTTCCAGCTTTTTACTCTCTGGCCAGCACCCATCACAGAGTTTCTCTGTATCGTTAAGGTGAAGGATAAAAATGGAATCTTTTTCTTTTCCTTATATTCCCAAAGGAATGTCATTGTCTTACAAGTCAGTAAGAGTTCCTGGGAATTCATTCTCCTGTGTCTCTCTGTGGTGCAGGTGCTATGCTAATTCTTTGTCTCTTGAGCTGAGGAACAGGCTAACCTTCCTTGTTTTGTTTAGTGCTTGGGATATAACCAGTTAAGCGGTTATCTTACCAACTTGGGTGGAGAGTCTGCTCTAGCCCATCCAGGCCCACTACCCACAAGGATCCCAGTTAAACGTAACATTTAACCAGTTAACTGATGAAACAGGATTTTACATCCCTCTTTAGTGCTAATATATGTAAATTGAGAACAACCCACTTTTTTTTTACTAAGACACTTGTCTATCACCTGTACCTAATCTAGGTTGGTCAGTCTTAAACATGTTCTAGTTACATCATACAGAGAAAATACATATCTTCACACTAACAATCAATGCATACATTTGCAATTATAATAATACCTACTGTGTTAGATTTCATATGCTACTTTGAAAAGCATATTTTATGCACATATTATTGCAATAGTGTGTAGGCTGTTAATACAGGGCTGCCTAAGGTCAAGGGATATGATGGTTTTCTATAAACACATGTGGGGGTGCGTGATTCTATTTAAGCTAAAGGTGAATGAGGGCATCAAATACAATGGATATCAACTGGCCATGAACAAATTCAGGTTGGAAAGTACAGGCAGGTTTCTAATGATCAGGAGTGAGGTTTTCACACAACCACCAAGCACAAATTGTGGAGATAAGCAATTCAACTAATTTTAAGAGAGGGAGACAAAGTTATGAGTGGAATTGTATGCCAGGATCATTTGTGATGGCAGGAGGCAGGGCTCAACAGCCCTGGTGATCACTTCCGGTTTATGCCTTATGTTCTAAAGGTTCATGCTTCAAGGTTTCAGCCAGTGATTGGAAGGGTCAGAAAGAGATTCCCCCTACCAGTGAATTTGTGGAAGGTATTTTATCTCCTTCCTCTGGTCCTGGCTACAGCTACCAGTGGTATATTGTGGGGAACATGGCTCTGAGGCAGTACCAGCATTCTCACTCTCGGGTGCTTGGCTGGCTGGACCTTCTTCAAATACTCAAGGTCTAGCTGATCACCTGATGTGAGGATACGAAGGATTTTCCTGCATGTCAGATTGGCAATGTCCTTGGGGTCTGTCGCCTTTCTCTGCCAGGTGCTGGTCTAGATTGCTCACCAGGATTATCTGCACATGTCTCAGTCATTTCCCTGCCATTGTGGGTGGAGATGGGGAGCCTCAAGCACTGATGCACCTTCATTCATCCTCTCTTGTGCCCAAGCCTGTCTGGTTTTCTGTGAGCTGTATTACTTGGGTCTAATTTTGGTTACTAGGTTAGTGTACAGGTGCTACACAGGGAGCTCAGACTAGACAACCTAGCAGTTCCTTCTGGCCTTAACCTCTGAGACTATAAGAATCCCTTTTACATGCCAGCCCTGCTTATGATAGCTGAGAGTTTTTACATTGAATATATTCAAGTGGGAGCTCTGCTGAACAATGTGCATTGTATTAATGAATAGCGCTAGTGCTGTACTGTGATAGATTCCCCGTGGAGTATTGTCACTGAAGAAAGATGCATTCATTATTTTCTGAAGAAAAGATGCAATCTCACCTCATACACTAAATTAGTTTAATTAAATGGCAGGAAAGAAGAAAAATGCTGTACAATGTTCATGTCTTTGTGTTTGTATGTGCAGTGGATGAACTATTCCTACAGTTCTAATCTGGCCTGGATGAATGAAGTGTCATCTCAGCTGCATTTTTCTGCTGAGGTGCATCCATTAGGAGTGCATGGCTCCAAGGGCTGGGTTTTAATTTAAAAAAGTTTTATGTCACTATTGTATTAACCAATGGGACAGTCGCATGCAAATATATAAGGCAAAAGAAGGAGAGGGGATCATTGGCTGATCATTGCACCCAATGTCAAAATCCCATTGGGGAGGAAAAAGGAGGTAACAGAGGAGGAATGGAAGGGGATGTTTGCCTAATTCTCTTCTAGTAACAGCAATGAACTGGGAGGGAAATTGGAGGATACAGAGGAGACCAAGGGGAGGCTGGAGAATGGATACACAATCTTACCATCCAATGTGGAGTTTTTCATAAAGTAGCAGAAGGTGAGTGACTTAGGGCAAAGAGAGTGGAGGGCCTGGCTCATGCCTATCCAGAATAGGTTATCACCTAGATTAGCATCATTATTTACTACAACAAAATCTAATGGCCCATGCCAAGACAGGTCTCTCTTGGGTTGGGTGCTGTGCCAATAATACTGTAAAAGACAGGCCCTGCCCCAAAATGTTTGCCAGTTAGCTCAAGACAAGATATAATAGGTGGATGAAACAAACAAACGGAAGGAGTCAGGATGGATAATTAGTGGAACACAAGTCCCCAGTGCAATGCTGTGACCAAAAGGGCTAATGCAATGCTTTGATGTGTAAACAGGGGAATCTTGAGTTAGCAGAGAGGTTCTTTTATCTGTCTATTTGAGATTGGTGCACCTGTAGCAGGCCTACTGGGTCCAGTTCAAGAAGGATGTTGTTAAACTGGAGAAGGATCAGGGAAGAGCCAGGAAAATGATGTAAGGATTAGAAAACATGCTTTACAGTGATGGACTCAAGGAGCTCATCTGTTTAAGTGAGCAAAGAGAAGGTTAAGGAGTGATTTGATGATAGTCTATATGTACCTACATGGGGGAACAAATATTTAATAATGGCTTCTTCAGTCTTCCAGAGAAAAGCATAACAAAAGCTGCAAGTTGAAGCTAGAGAAATTCAGATTGGTAATAAAGCATCATGTTTTGACAGTGAGGGTAACTATGCTTTGGAAAATTCATCCAGGGTCATTTTTCAATCAAGATACCCCCTCCCCCCAGAGATATATTGTAGGAATTACTTTGGGAAGACTAGATGATCATGGTAGTCCCTTCTGGCCTTAGAAACAGTGAATCTTCTTCACTCTCTAGAGGGTAAGAGGGACTGACTGACTCTTGAGCTTTTCACTAGCAAAAAGCAGAAGAGGGTAAAAATAGCAGAAGGGGGGGATGTGAATGAAGTTGGTGAAAGAGCATAAAATGAGTTGTGGGTGAGAGAGGATGGGAAAAAATATGGGAGTCTAAGGATTATCTACAAAGGAAAACTCTTCCATTCCCAGTTTTACTGACAACCCCAAAGGTATAAACATCCTGAGGCAGGTCCCAAATTAAAAATAACCCAACTTCTTTTTCTTTTTTAATTTGTTCTCTGGTTTCTGAGCAATTAGGTTATACTTGGGTCATATTTTCAAGCTTTTCTCTGCCACCACAAGGCTGCTAGAAACATACCCCCTCTTCTCTTCCTCTTTGTTGCCCCTCTCTCCCATTTAAATGAAAGGCAAGATTCTCATCTCCTCAAACTCCCACCAGGGATAAAAGCTTTAAGAAATGCATCAAATATTGCATGAGTTGGCAAAAATGCAATTTATTTCCTTTGATACCTACTATTCACATCTTTTCTTCCATCAAAACATTTCCTCACCTCTTTAGCATAATAACTTTCCTCAGCTTTCTGATCCTCAGTAGGCCTCTTCCCTCCTGCTTCATGTCTTTCTATAGCAACCCTCTTGCCACTCACATTAACAACACTTTTCCTTTCCCTCCCTCGATAACCCAAATATCTAGCTTTACTTTCTGCATTTAATGGTTCCTTTACTGCTCTCCCTTATTTTCCAGTGTGCCAGGCACTAGAACACTCCTCCGTTCCCTGCCCTTTCCTGTCTCCACAATTCCATTGTTTGCCTAATGCAATGTCCCTGCCTTCCTGCCTTCGCTCAGCCTACCCTGTATTCGTTCTTTCTTTTCATAAATGCTGGATTCTCTTGATAAATAGTAATATTGAATGTCATGCTCTGACAACCGCACAGCAGAGATGCGCTTTGGTAAATGTCATGTTGTCAAATACAACTGGCCCTTGGAACCAACTCCCTTACACGTCAATTACATGGCACATGTCATGCATAAACAGTTATATAACATTCTGTGTGCATCAGAATGGAATGGGATAAAATCTCCCAGAAATTTGGAGAGAAGTGGTTGTGGTAGGACCCCCAAGCTATCCGTATTTTCTGTGGGCTAAAATAATTCCTGGTCTGAACAGGAATATCCAGTATTTGTTAACTTGCTTTTTCTTTTCCCCTTCCACCTTTTCATTTGTTTCTCTCTGCCCAAACAGTGAACTTTTCATGCAGTGGCTCACTTTCCAGCTCATGCATTTTCACTGCCGATGACACACGACACGGTGCTCAGATGATGGACACCCTGACCCAACCCAAATTGCAGCAGCATGACCCTGCTCAACATAGCAACATGCTGTGTGGCCAGCCTCTAGTTTTTCTCTTCATATCTCTGTTAAGCCAGGACCACCAGTTAGATTGCAAGGCTCTCTCTGATTCATTCTCCTCTGCAGAGCTTGTGGCTCATGAAAGGTTTCCTGGAGCATGGCTGGGCTTCTTTAGTGCCACAGGATAGCAAACAAAAGAAACATTGCTGGGGATTTTAACCAATTTAAGGGGCAGAACCTTGCACTGATGGATCACAAGCTAAAGGCCAATGAAGGGCTAGCTTGTGCCACTCTTACTTATGTTAAGCAGCACCTAACTATGACTAGCCCAAAAGAAATAAGTGGAATTATTTGAAAGCAAGGCACTATTTAGTGTTAGTAAGGATAACAGAATATCGCCTAAAACAATTCCTTCAAACCCTGCAAGGTGGGATACAGCCAGCCAGGCAGAAATCCTCAGAAAATTGAGGAACCTGCCAGAAACTGCTTTAGATTTTAATTCTTTATACCCTGAAAAAGTTGTCCCGTAACTGCTCCATTCCCTTCCCCTTCATGTCCTCACATATTTTTTTTTTCTTTCAGAGTCTAGATTGAGGCTTTTGCAGGGAGAATCTTTCCCTGTCTATTAATACATGAAAACTGATTAGAGAAATGATTCCACTAGAGGTACTGCAAGTCACTAGCTTTCCAGAGTGAGAGAATGTGGGATGTGCAGGGGTGTTTATGTGGGAAAGTGAAGCTCAATAGGGAAGTCTGCCCCTTTCAGTTCTCCAGGGCTCAAGGAGTTAATCCACTGCCCTGTCCAGAGGTTTCCCATGCAGAGAGCTAACAGGTTTGTTCTTTCATTGAAGAGAATAGTGCAAATAAGCACTTTGAGGCAAAGGCTGTTGTTTGCTACATGTCTGTACTAGGCACTACACAGTCTTAAATAGAAATAAATCTCACTGTCCAAACAAAAGCTTTGAGGCATATATCCCTCTCCTCTCTGCCACCATTGGGTGCTGGGGAGAGTTGAAAACCTTTTTGTGGTAACTGCTCATTACTGTTGCTGTAGTGCATGATGCAGAATAACAGGATGGACCAAATTCCTGGGGAGACCAGATGGCTGTGACACATCAGACAGGTGAAGCCCCCCTGATTTATTCAGTGCTAATGACACTGAAAGTATTACCTTCCCCTTACTGTACCTCTTGTGGTGGGGGTGAGAGGAATTGCATGGTAGAGAGCAGCCATGGTCGTCAGTGAAGATGTAAGAAAGGAGTCTAAACTCTGGAAGCTGACAGGACAGATGTGCA
Source organism: Pelodiscus sinensis (assembly GCF_052426305.1). Taxonomy (NCBI): domain Eukaryota; kingdom Metazoa; phylum Chordata; order Testudines; family Trionychidae; genus Pelodiscus; species Pelodiscus sinensis. The sequence continues at coordinate 30,419,419 of NC_143059.1, read as the reverse complement.
AAAGTTGCTGCTTTCCTGTGACGCGTCCCGCTTCCATGTTCCCACCGCCTGTGTCTAGCATTGACATATTGCTTGCTCAACAGCAGTCAGGCTAGAACTGCAGCCTGTGCAAGAAACCTGCTCTTGCAGCTTGGCTTCTCACATCACTGCAGGTTCATGGCCAAGAACAAACTCCTCCGTGCTCTGAACTCCAGTCACTGCCCCCACAATGCTTTCCACCATCTGACAGGAGGGGGGAGCACATTGTGACCCATTCCTGCAGACACCAAGCAAACAAAGGATAATGTAAAATGCTCTGTAAAGCCAGAGACTGCCCAAGGAGCGTGGGGGGAGCAGGGAGAGGGGATGTTTGGTTTTGGTTTTATACAGTGGAGCAGATGCTAATGTTCAGATTTTAATTGAACAGTTTGATATTAAAGTTTAACAAGACAGTTTGTTTTGCTCTGTCTCTGGTTTGAGGAAAAGAATATTCAATAGTTCAAGTGATTGAATTTCTTGCTGCAAATGGCTTTGTTCCCTCACGAAACCCATTGCTTCCTAAACGAGGCTGGATGCTCTCTCGCCATCTAGAATTGAGTTCATACACGTCCCTTGCAAGCACTGCAAAGGAGGTCATGCCCGTGCCACCTTGCACGTGAGCATGAAAATGATCCCGGCTTACCTGAGATTGAGGCATCTTCCTCCTCCTGTGCTGGCAGGTACCTGTAGCCAGGCCCTTCCTGAAGCTCTCACCCCTAATGCACTGCTTGTAGATCTCAGTCCATTTTTTCTTTTTAAAATAACCAATGTCTGCACATTCAGAACGCTAATTCCCTGTCATTTGAATATGGCTCTTGGAGCATTGTTGGAAGGCCAACCATGCCTGGGTCACAAATGGCAGTTCCAGACTTCAACTCTTCTCAGGTTGTTGCTGTTCTTTTTTGTCCCTCTCAGAGCTGCCTCAGGCCGTGGACTGGCTTTCTGCTTGCCTGTGCAGCATTCCCCTTTTGGCCCCAAATGCCATTATTTCCACTTTCTGCCCAGCCTGTCTCCTGCCTCCTGTAATCTCTGGCTGGAACAGGAACAAATAGAAACACTGAGCAGGTAACTGCATTTGGATGGCCTGCTGTGGAACAGCTGATGTGCAGAGGATTATGCACTGCAACGTGATTACTGTTATGGGAGCAGAGCACAGTGCCAGGACTATGCTAGGAGCATGACAGAGCTCTCCCATCAGTCACTCAGCCATGTGGCAGAGTTTGGCACAACTTTGGTTTTGTAATCGCTATAGCAGTCTCTTAGCAGAAGGATGAAGTTAAGCTGGGTCAAACTGGAGCCTTTCCTTCTCTTCCCTTAAACTGGCTTTCAAAGAGGGAGACAGTCCTGAAAAGGGAGTCCCATCAAAACACAATGGGTCCAAAGTAGTGACACTGTAAGCACTTTCAGGGATTGCATTGATTTGTGAAAAAGAAATAAACAAACAGACTAAGTTTAAATTCTGTACCCACTATAAGCCTTATGTTTTTAATTGGGAAATTGATTTTAAATCAAAGTCTCTTTAAAGAAAGAATCCATTTCCTTAAACAACAACAACAACAACAAAACGTAAAAGCCTCTCTCACATGCTTTTCAAAGCAAAAGGAGAAGGGGAGAAAATTTTTGTAAGTTCTGCTGCAGTCTTTTTGTGAATTGGTTGATTCTGTGATGGAAAGGTACATTCCAGACGGTAAGGCTACATCTGCACTACAGCAGCAGGTCAACTTAAGGCATGTAACTCCAGCTATGTGAATTACATACCTGATCTTAAGTCGAGTTACTGTGGTAACTTGAGCCGAGTTACTGTGCGGGAGGTCGACAGGAAAAACTCTCCCACCAACTCCCTTTACTTTTCTTGTCCAGGGTAGAGTATCATGATAACCTGGAGAGTGATCTGTGTTTGATTTGGCAGGTCTTCACTAGACCTGCTAAATCAACTGCCAGTGGATCGATCTCAGAGCATGGCTCCCTATGGTAGTGTTGATGTAGGTTAAGACATGACACACCAGGGCATTTGCTATGTTCCTGGTGTTGGTTGGGAAGAAGATGAAGTGTCCTAATTACAGAAACTCAGTGTTTCGGGAGAACCTTCTGAAGAAAATAAGACACGCTCCTGGAGAAGGTACAAGGTATGGTGGTTAAAAATGCTGGTCAATCTGATGGGAGAAGAGCTGGTCAAATCCAGGGAGAGGTTTTGATTATTTTGGTTAAAGTCAACATAGTGCTGGGGAAGTGGGTCACCCTGACATCACATTCCTTCCAATTAACTGCTATTGCCTGGCCAGTGTGAGGACAAGCCTAACAGCAGGGATGAGAAAGTGGTGTGGTCTCCATGCCTGTTCACTCTTCCTTTACGTCAAAGCACTGTAGTAATGGCTGAAAGGAGCATAGCAACCCCACTGTAATTTGCAGGGTTCTGACTTATTATTACTGTAGCATTTTCTTTGTAAGTGTTCACCTCCCTACTGAGAATACAAACAAGCTAACTGTTAGACTGAATGCTTTGGTGATGGGGTCACCTGCCCACCAAGGACTGGTCCAAGATCAGCAAATAGTTCCTCAGATGGGGATTGTTGCAGGACCAGTGGTCCTGATCTGGACAAGCTTTTCCCCTGTGGTCCTGGCTATAGACAGGGACTTAGCAAGATGATGGCACAGTACCCACTTCTCACTTTTTTGGACTCCCGCCACTGATCAAGTTTCACACACCTACAGCTGCATCAGAAGTGTTTCTGTTTACAGGAACAATGCCAAACAACAGCCTGCAAAAGGCTAGGAGACACCCTGCCTGCCAAGAAGGAGCATTTCAAACCAGTGAGAGGCTATTCACTCACCCTCAAGCTGCGAAGACGACGTATCAGCTGCATAAAATTAATTTATTTAGTTAAAGGGAGGTGTTAATTAAGAGATCTCATTTATTGTGTCTTTGCAGACAGCTCTCAGGGGCCTTTGAATTGTCAGCTCTGGTGACAGCAAAAGCTAATGGTGTCAGAAGTTAATAATAGGATGATTCATGTTTAGGAATAAAATAGAAGAAGAGACTGTATAAAAGGTTGGAATAAAATACTGAAGACATGGGTAGCAATCAGTGTGGAGCTGCTCAGATACACCTTACAGAAAGTACAGTGTGTTAAGAGACTGTTTGTTATTGTCATGAAGGAGAATAATAGTGCCAGCTATGGGCTCCCAACTGACAACGCTGCAGCTGCTCTTCCATTAATTTATAATTAACTTTACAATCCTGTGTGGGAAGATTCTGGCTCATGGACTCTGGTGTCCTCCACTAAACTCTTCCCTGGACAAAGCACCTCAAAAGATGAGACTAGCTCAGTTTCTAGGAGCTACTTGGTCTCTGGGCTCTCTGATGAAACTGCCAGAAAAGATGGGTGTGATGTGGACAGAGCTGTCCTACAAATAGGCTGAGCCTATCTATCTATTTCACATAGGCCATGGAAAAGGAGATTGTTTCTCATACCTCTCCCCCCAAAATACCCTGAAAGAAGCATTGTGAAGACCTCTTAGAATCATAGAACACTAGAACTCGAAGGGAGCTCAAGAGGTCATGGAGTCCAGTCCCCTGCCCTCACGGCAGGACCAAGCACTGCCTAGACCATCCCCGATAGATGATAATCCAACCTGCTCTTGAATATCTCCAGTGATGGAGATTCCACAACCTCCCTACACAATTTATGCCAGTGTTTAACCACCCTGACAGTTAGGAAGTTTTTCCTAATGTCCAACCTAAATCTCTCTTGCTGCAATTTAAGCCCATTGCTTCTTGTCCCATCATCAGTGGCCAAGGAGAACAATTTTTCTCCTTCCTCTTTGTAATGCCCTTTTAGATACTTGAAAACTGCTATCTTGTGCCCTCTCAGTCTTCCCTCAGAGGTCATGTTTTCTAGATGTTTAATCATTTTTATTGCTCTTCTCTGGACCTTCTCTAATTTCTCCACATCTTTCTAGAAATGTGGTGCTCAGAACTGAGGCCTAATCAGTGCAGAGTAGAGCGGAAAAATGACTTCTCATGTCTTGCTTACAACACTTCTGTTAATTAATGCATCCCAGAATCATGTTTGCTTTTTTTGCAACAGTGTCGCAATGTTAACTCATATTTAGCTTGTGGTCCACTATGACCCCTAGATCCCTTTCTGCCGTAGTCTTTCCTAGACAGTCACTTCCTGTTCTGTATGTGTGAAACTGATTGTTTCTTCCTAAGTGGAGTACTTGTATTTGTCCTTATTAAACTTCATCCTATTTGCCTTACACCATTTCTGTAGTGTGTCCAGATCATTTTGAATTTTGACCTTATTTTCTAAAGCACTATCAACTCCTCCCAGCTAGGTGTCATCTGCAAACTTAATAATCGTACTTTTTATGCCTTCATCTAAATTGTTGATGAAGATATTGAACAGAACCAAAATGAAATACTTAATGAAATACTTCAATCGGGGTAAGGAAGCAAGCTAGTATCACCCTCCCTCGGGGCCCTGTGGGGCTTGAAATAGTGGATTTTGCAAGGAATCACTGACTGTGTGCATTGTATTTATTGTTTACTGCTGTTTTTTATTATAGTAATTATTACTTTTATGTATTTTATGGGAAAAGCTGAATGGCAAATAAAATCCAGAGACACGTGGATCCGCATTGCCGATGCAGTACAAAACTTGTCTGCACACTTACCAAATCTGCACAGCTGAGACCTGGATAGTCCCGTTCGCTAATCTGTTTGTATCACAGATTAATGAAATCCTTCAGTCATTTTTCATTATCTGTTGTTCTCATCAGTATACAGAACCAAGAAGACACATGAACCCCACTTTCAAGGTGTTTAAAATACACAGTATTACGATGAAGACCTTGCATCTTCTTTGAATGCGTCCAGTTTTGCTGGAGATCTGTCTGACAGGATTGGGCACAGCGATCCTCTTGAGACTGTCACCTGATGAGCTGATCGTATCACTGAGCCTAGCTGTCTGCCCTCTGGGGCGTCCTACTACCCTGTCCTACTGAGCCAGAACCTTTGGTCTCTTCGACCAATGACACAGCATTGGGGTTTCAGCCCACTGTCTGTGAGCAGAGCAACACAGTCACTGAGAGCAGCTCAGCTCAGAGAAGACTTAATCACAGGGTCTTGACACAGCCCCAGTAGGACCAAAACCCCGATAAATCTCTCTTACTCAACACAAACGTTTTATGCCAAGCAAGCTCATAACTTGTTCCTTCCCTTTATCAATGCAAGAGAGAGAGGCAGAGCCGTTGTCCTGCCCCAGGTAACAGGTATTTACATTTGGTTTAATAATGAACAAAAGCAATTTTATTCAATATAAAAAGTAGGCTTTAAATGTTTGTAAATGATAACAGACAGATCTAAGTAAGTTACTAAACTAAATAAAACAAAACACACCAGCAAAGCTTAATACTTAAGGAAATGTGTTATATGTGGTTTCTTACCCTAATAGTAGTTTTAATCATCTTCACTCACAATCTGGGAAGCCTTCCAACTTGGGCCTGTTCCTTCCCCTGGTTCAGTCTTAGAGGTTTCCAGTGGCCATATGAATTGTAAGCAAGGGGTGTCTTGATGTCTGGTATCTGCCTCTATTGCTTGGTTTCCTGCCTATAAATAGATTTTGCCCACGGCAGGAATAATTTGTGTTCAGTTTCAATTCTTTTACAGTGCCATGGAAAAGTACCACATCCAAAATGGATTCCAGAATCAGGTGACCTGGCCACATGTATTGGCAAGACCAACCATAGTTTAGGCAAACAGGAAAAGCAAGACTATGCACAGATTATTGTCATAAGTACTGAGTCATTAAGTTCCTTGAGTATTACTAATGGCCTTCATTAGCGCATCTAGATATTTAAGCAGCTTTGTACTTCATATTTCTAACTTCAAATACAGGAATGATGCATGTACACAAATAGAATATACATATTGAGTGGATTACAAGCTCTCCAATGATAGGTTACATTCCACATTTTGCATAAAGCATATTCAAGTTAGGTATGTTCATTTTCAAAAATACAGTTCCATAAAAATATGGGGATACAAAGTCACAATCTGCCTGAAGCTAACTTGTGCTCTGGTGTCCCTGCCTAATTATGCCATGATGTGTCTCGTGCAACTCCCCAAAATGGAACCTTGAAGCACAGTCTCTGCTGCAGTTGTTACAACATCCTGGACCACAGAGAGGAACTTCCTAGGATTTTATGCACTGGCTCAGCACTGGTAACTGGGGTTATGAGGCAAAAGGCAAGAAAATGTACAATGCTCCAGGTCTACATTGTGTCTTTAGCCTAGCCAGGAGCATGGCTGGATACACTGTGCCTCTGAGATACCTTCCTCCTCCCCTCTTCCCCATTCCTTCTGGAATATGGTTGCCTCCCTGCTTTCCCTTTGCTCTCCAAGGCCTGGCCTACACTGGGACCTTAGTCTGAAATTAGCTCCCCAAGGTCAATTTTCTAAGCAATGCATCCACACTACCAAAAACTGTAATTCTGGAATACGAGGGCTGTGGAATTTGAAATAACAGGCCTTCAGGTGGCCTCCCACAGCTCCCCAGAGTTCTCCATTAATGTGGACGTGCTATCTCGGACTACATTCCAGTCTTCCCCATAGTGAGGACATGGAACTTCGAATTTGTAAAAGCGGATGCCCAGAAGTCAAACTTAGTAAATTTGAAATAATCACCTAGTGTAGCATGACCCTGAGGTAATTTGCTGCTGACTCTAGCAGTACCAACTTGCAGCATCCTCTCCTGCACAGAAACCTGTGCCAGTTAGCATGTGGAGGGGCAAAGTCAACACCTCACACATTCCATACCCACTCCCTGCCCACTGCTGGGGAGGAGGAAAGGGAGATGAATGTGAACACACAGTGCTCACCTTCTCCTGGGCACCTGTTCAAAAGGGCTGAGGTGTAAATGGGATTTGTATGGCCCCTTGTACTCCTGCATGGCCAGGTAATGCAAATTGATGCAGCACGGGTGGGGAACCTCAGGCCTAGGGGCCGGATGCGGTCCCTGGATTGCTTGGATCCAGCCCCCAATGCTCAGCACTGGGGAGCCCATGCTGGTGCCCCGCCCCCCAGCCACCTACCATCAGGGCTGGAGCACACAAAATCTACTAGCCTGGACTCCCCTAGGCTCTGGTGTGCAGTGGGGAGTGTCCTTCTCCTCGGTCAGGGGTTTCAACTTTGCTTCTCACTTGTGTGCAATCCCCGACTGATTTTTCAGTGGGTCAGTGCCCCTGACCCAAAAAAGGTTCCTCACCCCTGCCTTAGGTAATGCCGGTGGCGAGTTGCTCACCAGAGGCCTTGCTACACCTTAAGAGAAGGTGTCGCTTGCCCAGCCCATAGTGCTGCTCTTATGCTGCCCATGCCTTCAAGTCAGCTGGCAAGCTCCCTACTAGTGCCTTTCCCCACTGACCTTTGGTGAATGCTGGCTGCAGGAATACTTTTGCCTCCTGCATGGGAGAACTAGATGGGTAAAGAGTTCATTTTGCCCCCTTTTGCCTTTCAGCACATCCCTGCTGGAGTAGTCATAAGCACTGAACTAGACACAGGAGACTAGGCTCTATTCCCAGCTCTGCCACTGTTTCATTGAGTAACCTTGGGCAAGTCACATCCCTCACTGAGCCTCATTTTTCCTCATCTGTTAAATGGGGACACTTTCTACTAGCCTCTTTTGTAGAGCTCTCCTTTGAGATCAATGGATGAAGAATGTCACATACTAGTGCGGTGCTATTATTTTATATTCATTCGGCCCTATAGCACTTTTTCCCTCCAAGGAAAGAGGTTTGGCAGCGGGATCTTTTTGAGTTGTTTCTTCCCCCTTCACCACATCATCACAAGTTTCTGCCTTTTGAGTTATTTCTGGCAAAGGAAAATAAATATACATTAGTTTTTAAAAGGTGCTGCTGTCACTGATATCGCAGAGGCCAGCTCATCCCTCGAAAGATTGCATTTTCAGAAAGCAGAGCTGCCTCCCCACTGTCTTGGCATATGACAGCTGAGTTCCACCTTCACGCTTGAGGAACTCGAACTGCACAGTGAAAAGCAGGGCGAAATGTGAAACGATAACTTTAAAAACAGAGGCGGCGGCACCGCTCCAGGAGGCTGTGAGAACTGGCCTGAGGAATCCCAGCAGAACGCTGCGGTCTGACTGGCTGTGATGTGTTATCCCTTACTGTCACCCAGGAAGACGAGTGCATTCAACATAGGCAAATCTCCAGCAAGCTGTGTATCTGCAGGCACTTGATCACTTCATGGGGTGGCTGAAGATAGCACCAAGGTTGCTGCAAGTTCAGCAGAAGAAGGCGGGTTGGGACTCAAAAGATGGCGTGTAGTTTTGCCTTGTGGTTTACACTGACAGGTAAAGTGTGATTTAAAGAGACAGGAAATTTTCCAAAAGAGCCGCTGAAGGTCTTTAATCCACTAACATCATTGGGAGTCACCTCTGTGCTCTGAAATCTGTGCATAGCATGCTGCACCCTTTCCCAAAGGCCAAGACTCAGAATTTCTCTTTGCCAGTGTTAGGCAAAAAGAAGAATGTGGCTTGCCTTAGCATTGATCTCCCCCCCCCCCCCCCCATCACTTCACTTTCATTCTCACTTATTCCTGTCCTGCTGTGTTTTCAGCAAAGTGTTTACAGCAGGGATGAGAGGGAAGTGGAGGGAAACAGAAAACATCCCTTCTCCCATCCACTCCCTTTTCATCCTTCTCAGATATATGGGAGACTGAAGTTGGATCCGAAACAGGGCTAACAGTAGAAGATTGTTAAGCTTGATGGTCCTTTGTTCACACAGAAGCACCCCTTGGATGAAGATTTAGCTACCACCTCAAGAACCAGTCAGATCAGGTGAGCTGGTAATACAGCCTGGTCCAAGCCAAACCCTGATTTCCGAGCTAATTTTAAGGACATCCCTAATTTTGAGACAATCCAGATCTAGATGTGAACTTTTCAGTTCAGAACACATCTATATGTACCACAGAGATTATCAGACATGGCTGTTAACTATTAGTTTATGAAATAGCTAAAATATGCAATTGAGTTGCAGAGGAATTAATTTGACCCATATGTAGAATTTCACGGGATTTCACCCCACATTAAAAATTACAATGAAAGAGGAGGGATATTTGTGCATGAGCAAAGACATGGATTTGTACACGTAAATTTAATCTGCACGTGCCAAGTCTGGCCAGTCTCCACATGCAGTTGTGTTTTGTATGTGCAGAATGTATCTGCACAAATTATGCCAGCAGTTTTAAAGATTACCATTGAAAATGTTCCTGTCTTTGTTAAACTGAATGTTATTTTAGAACATGAAAATTGGTCAGTACACCTTCCCCTCCACCCCTAGGGGTTCATGGAGGATTGTGACCTCTACAGCCACCCTTAGGGTAGGTCTACACTGCAGAGATTTTTCGGAAAAAAGGCTGTTTTCCCAAAAAAAGTCACGTCCACACTGCAATGGCATTCTTTTGAAAAAAAAATCAAAAGAACAGAGGGGTTTTTCCGACATTGGTAAACCTCTTTCTACGAGGAAGAAGCCTTTTTCCAAAAGAGCTCTTTCGGAAAAAGGCGTGTGTGGTCGGGAAAGAGGGAGTTCTTTCAGAAGAAGAGGAAAGAGGAAAAAGCACAGGAGCCCCGGTGGCCATTTCATCCATAGAAATCACAGCGTAAATGCGAGATAGCGGCCATTCAGTGTGGACGCTATCTTTCGAAAAAGCAGATCGCTTTTTCAATGTGCTTTTGCTGTGTGGATGCGTTCTTTCGGAAGAAGTTTTTTTGGCAGATCTCTTCCAGAAAAGCTTCTTCTGAAAGAAGCCTGAAGTCTAGACGTAGCCTTAGTGTCCTGTATTGCAGCCAAATGCTGCTGGCAAAGACTGACCGGAAATGAATCATTTTCGGAGTGCATCACTGTAGCTGAGATTTTCAATGGGCCAGGGGCGAAGGGGTGATACTTGACATTGCCCCCTAATGTGTGCATCGAGTATCCAAAATGTGGGACCATTGCAAACAATGGCAGGAGGTGTTCATGGGTGAAGTGTTAATTCTATTCACATGTTTTTGCATAAGGGGGAAGAAATTGGGGACTAAAATGACAGAAAGTATGTAGTATGAGGGACAACTGAGAGAGTATGAGTACTGCTCTTCACACCCCAGAAGGGGGGGCTGTTGAGCAAAGAATGGGAACAGGGGAAATGAATGCGAGATGATCATTTGGGTTACATTTTCACTGTGGCGTTGGATCCTGCCAAGCTGAGGACTTCTGCTTATTTCCATATTTATATATGAAAATTTCACAAAGTGGCTTAAAGGCAATTGAAATAAAATCAGGGCTGTCAGAGCTGGCAAAGTGCCAGCAAATTTCTAAAGGCCCATTTTGTATGGGTTTAAAAAAACTCCGAGCAGGCAGAAGAGTTCTGTGTGCAAAATGCTCACCAAACCCGTGTGGGGAGGCAGCTAGATCTGGCTGCTACCGAAACTGGGTGAGGCACTAGGCTAACATGAGTTTGCAGGTGTGGGGGCCTTCCAGTTTGGCTTAGCTCACCAATGCAATGAAATAGGGTCTCAGCTTAGACCCTTAAGATCCTTTGCATCCATTACAAACGCATCTAGTGCTTAGAAAAGACCTCATACTGGAAAAGCAGGAGATGCCAGAGGTGAGGAATGTGCAGAGCTGCACATGGGCCCAAACTGGACTAGAAGAAGGTGGTGCTGCAGACAGGGAATGATCTGGAGCTTTGGAGGGAATTGGGTACAGGGCCTGCCCATATTGATTCTCATCAGTGCTACCTACCATGAGTATTCTTTCACCATGAGCTGATTTCATAACTTGATTGTTAAAAGTATGTGGCATGCCTGTCAAGATGTCCTTATAATGCCTCTGTAGCTGTGAGCACTGGGCACAAGCTCCTCCACCCTGGCATAAACTTGCTTTGCACAGAATTCTCCATGGGACTGAGCTGCAGTTGTGGCTTGTGTCCTTCATGTCTTCAATTGTGTACTCATTGCCCATGCCTTGGCCCTTCCCTGTTCCACTTCCAGTCTCTCAGGCAGCCACAGCAGAACACTGCTGCACATATAGCAGGGGAATAAGCCCCAATGGGGCTTCTTTGCAGCCTGCCTTACTGTCTATACAACAGATCCCCCATCGGGGAGCTGACAGCCATGCTGGGCCCCTGGGAAAGATGGGGGGGGGGGGCTGGATCCATGCTCCCAGAAGGGGTGTGGTCTCAGGTGGAAGGGGCAGGACCAGGTGCAGCCAGCCCTTTAGAATTGCTGGGCCCTGGGACAGTTGCCCTCTTTGTCCCCCTAGCAGTACGCCTGTCCCCCATATCTCTGCTTCCTTTAGAGACTTCCCTGCCTATCTAAAGACTCACAAGGGTTCCCTGTTTGACTTCACCGAGATGGTGATCAAAACCTGAGATCTGGATTGAATGGTTTGGCAGCTACTAAGGAAACTTGTACTCACACTGAGTGACTCTTGATAGGTTTCTGTTGTATCCATGGAATAACAGGGAAACCTGCTGCAGCTAATTTAATACCTGTGAATTCCCACAGCTGGTAATGTAAGATCATGTGGCGGAGTTGGCAAAGTGGGCAGCTTACACTGCAAAGTCTGTGAATTCACAACCTACTCAGGCTGCATTTTTATCAACATTTCTTTTTCCTGTTCAGCCCCATCTCCAGTGTCTGTGCCCCTTTCATGTTCAATTTTTGGTAACTGGGCAAAATAGAGTCTGGACCTCCCCTTCCCACTTTCAGAGGTCTGCTTTTTTGGTGCTTCAGTTCCTGCGAATTATTTTGAAGGGTCACTAAAAGGCTTATGTTTGATCCTAGGGCAAAGGCCTATAGCACTGGCCTGGGACAGCGCTGTTATGTCCCAGATAATCCCTGACTGCCATCTTCCTGCCCTTGGCTCTTTTTGATTCCTTCCCCCCTTTGATCTGCACCACTATAGAACATGCACCTTTGTGTCTTTCTCACACTCTGATATTTGTACTTATTTCCATTCAGCCGCCTGTGTTGGTCATATGGCCCTGACACGTGGTCATGTGGCCTCGTGGAGGCCCTTTTCCCCACCCCTGCATTAGACACTTGGTGTAAATTCCTGCCTCTGCCACTGAAGTCCTGTGTAACTTTTGCCTTGCTTCAATCCGCTTCTCATTCAACTCCCTACTGGAAATGCATGCTTCCCAATGGGCCTCGTCATTACCAAGCACTAGGATTGTCTAATAGGCACTAGCCCAGGGGTGTGCAATAATTTTTTGCCAGGGGCCACTTCAAAATTTTTGCCTGTGCCGCACCAGAAGGGATGGGGCCTCAAAAGGAAAGGGTGTGGCTAGGATGCTTCAGGCTTCCCCACCCCCACACCATAATTAGTCTGCGGGTGGGGGAGCCCCTTGGCCCTCCCTTCCCACTAATCACCGGTGCCCCTGGCAGTGGGAAGAGACTCCCTGTGCTCCTCCCAGCCTGCCAGGAGCGCATGGCACTTCTAAGTCAAGGCAGGCAGGGGTAGGGCGGGGTAGGGTGGAGGCCTAATTGGCCTGGGGGCAGGGAAGTGGCAGGGCCTCCGCGGGCTGGATCAACCCATTTGGTGGGCTGGATCCGGCTCATGGAGGCCCTTTTGCCCACCCCTGCATTAGACACTTAGTGTAAATTCCTGCCTCTGCCACTGAAGTCCTGTGTAACTTTTGGCAAGTCACTTAATCTTCTGGGTACCTCTGTTCCCCAACTATTCCATGGGGATAATTCTTTCTTACCTCTCAGGTACCGTGTGGATAAATCCATTAATGCTTGTACTTAGATGGTATGGGCATAATGGCCATATTAGTGCCCAGATGGCCAGAGAAGTGCTAAGCAGCTGAAACGCCTAGAAGTAAAAAATAAAATACAATTAAAATTAAATTAAAATCCATACAACCGATAGACCTGTAGGCAAGTAAAGTCTCCTATTTAACTGCACTTCTTCCCATTACAGATCCTTGCTCACCTTCATCTATATGTACACTTTTTAGTCCCAATCCTCTGTAGGGTTCTGCGTGGTTCTAGGTGCAAGATCAGGATCGGTGGTTTTAGGATTAGAGATTACTCTCAAACTTCATGGCTACATCTAGACTAGCATGATTTTCCGCAAATGCTTTTAACAGAAAAGTTTTCTGTTAAAAGCATTTGCGGAAAAGAGCGTCTAGATTGGCACGGACGCTTTTCCGCAAAAGCACTTTTTGTAGAAAAGCATCCGTGCCAATCTAAACATGCTTTTGTTCAAAAAAGCCCCGATCACCATTTTCGCGATCGGGGCTTTTTTGCGCAAAACAAATCTGAACTGTCTAAGCTTGCCCTTTTGCGCAAAAGCTTTTTGCCCGAACGGGAGCAGCATAGTATTTCCGCAAGAAGCACTGATTTCAGACAGTAGGAAGTCAGTGTTCTTGTGGAAATTCAAGCGGCCAGTGTAGCCAGCTGGCAAGTTTTCCGCAAAAGCAACTGCTTTTGCTGAAAAACTTGCCAGTCTAGATGGAGCCCATGTGTCTAGCAAGGAATGAAGCTGTGAAGAATGTCAGGGTATGTGTTGGGTACATGTTGTTACAGGCACAAGGTATGTGGTAGGTACGATATGTGGCTGGCAATTTAATAGTGGTTTGAATCCTAAGAACTCTGATGGCCCATTGCACATCTAAGAGCCACCCTGGAATGGTGGTTTTGAAAGTCAGTTGTGGGAGGAGAGAGTGTGGAGACTTCCTGGATGGAGCTTGCTTAGTCCAGGCATGGTGACGTTGACAAGAAAGGTTTCCCTAGACTCCAGAGACTGCTCCATCACGGACGGTGCAGGTCAGAGCTGCTGAGATGGTAGCAGAGGGACCATACTGGAGAACATTGGAGATGGACTCTATGGTTGGTGAAAAGGAAGCCTGAATTGGGGTCTGAAATGAGTCTTGAAAAGGAAAGCGGGGGCACCTCCAAAGGATGAGTTTTGGAGTTAATGCCGAAGTGTTAATGATAGATAATACATATTACACGCGTGTTAACTGAGTCTGTAGAGGAGCTGTGATTTCTGTAGCAGTGGTAGAAGGACCCTGCCCTCTACAGACAGAATTGGTCACCATTACACAGAACACTGGCAGACGATGGGACACACATGACTTAACTAGTCAGAGGAAAAGGGATGTGGACCTTACCATGTGATATTGACTGGTCTCAAGAGACTGTGGCAGGAAATACTGTTATGAGAAGTAAACTGACTCTTTGGGGGAAAGGGAGCCACCTGAAGGAAACCTGGCAGCAGTGACTAGAAGGAAGTGGTTGTTTTCAGCACTTCCAGATTTCCTGGAAGCCAGTGGCACTACAAGAAGTTCAGAGGGTGAAATCTCTCTAATGACAGGTCCACAGGCACCACAGGTTCATGCCAATGATTACAATTAATGCCAATGGTTATGGGGAGGACAGTGCATTATGCTAGTGGAATTCATTACATTTCAAGAATATTGTGATGAACCCTACAATGCCCCTTGGGAAGGCAAATTTTATTTACAAGAAACAAGCTGCCAGGTGAGACTACTGACCATTATCTCACTGACCTCTGTATTAAAACTAAATCATGTGGCTATGGACAGTTAGACTAATTAGAGAGCTAATCATTTATGGTATAATTGATAATCAATGCAGAGTAAGGTCATTACAAGAAATGGACTAAACTTTCAAAGGGCAGAAGAAAGCTGCAGGGCAGGTGAAAGCTGCTTCTCGAATGAGTGTTACATTGCGACGGTTACAATATGCCAACATGGCAATATGATCACCATTTCAGAAACTATGTTGTTCCCAGCAGAGTTATCACTAGTCCTCAGGGTCAACCCTACAGTGTGTGAAGGGGCATCTGCCCCCACACTGGTCCTTTACAGGAGCTGTGGAGCCAGCAGCTGTGGCCAGTATGAGCCTATTAAGGCCCAGCTGAGGGCGGTATAAATAAAGGTTCCGGGAGGGGTGGAGACAGACACATTCTTGCTCTGGCTAGGGACCAGAAGGACTTGGCTGCTAGGGAAACTGAAGGCTTCCTGAGACAGGGCAGTGCTGGGAAAGAGGCAGGAAGAGCTGCAGGGCCTAAGAATACTAAGGCTGTAGATGGAGCAGAACTGGGGAATGGCAGGCAGTTGAGGAAGCTCTGGCCAGGCAAGCTCCCAGGCTGCAGGGCCTGAAGCAAGGCCTGAGGGGTCTAAGGCTGCAGAGAAGCATCCAGGGGATAGGCAAAGGCATCAGCTCCATACTCCCTTGTCAATGGTGAGTGGCCATTTCAGACAGCAGTTTGCCCCTGAGGTAAGAGGCTAGATGAAGACTGGCAGTGGGTCACTGAGGCAAGGTGGGTATAGGAGCTTGGGGGTTCCCAGAGGGGGAGAATCCCAGAGTGCAGAGACATGGGGAGACACCAGCCAGAAGGGGGCACTCCAGCACCAGGAAGCTAATTCTCAGAGTGACCAGCAGGAGGTGCCCCGGTGATGAGTCATGCACTGTGTTACAAGGAAAACCAAAGGATGTCTAAACAAAACCAAGGCCATTGGCTGTCTGTTTCTTGACACAGAATGTTACTACTGGTGCACATGAGCTGACATGGACCCACCTAGTCACTGATGATGAACCATACCAAGAGCAGAAAATACAGACTTCAGGTGGCAGATCCTCCTTGGTGCCTGAATGTGCAACTGCAGAAAGAGCAATTTTGATAACAAGAAATGGCCGTAGGTTCAGGAAGCCACTGATGATGTTCAGAGGTAGGAGTTACTGACAGATGTAAGCAAAACAATCCACTCAGTTCTCAGGGGAATACATGTCACCTACCCTGATTATCAACCAAGAGGTCTTGGAGTGCTGTTTTAATTGGCAATATTAGTTATATTTTATTGCAAGAGATGGTTAGCAAATGTGGAGGTGGTGGGAGGAAGAGAAATGGCAAATACATGTGTTTCATTTTCTTGTTGTCATACTATTTTCCTCCAGATTATCAAACCAACTCTAACTATTTATTTGATTTAAAAAGAATAAAAGGAAAGATGCAACCACTGCCACTGGATAGCAGTGCAGATGGAGTTGCCAAGCACCCGGTTTTCAGCCGGAATGCTCAGTCGACAAGGGACCCACCCTGGCATCACAGCTGATCAGCCTGCTCCCTAAAAGTCCAGTTAGCTGCAGCAGGGCAGACAGGCTCTGTGCCCAGTTCTGCACAGCTCCTGGGAAGTGGCCAGCATGTCTCTCCAGCTTCTAGGTGGGGGATATCCGGGGGGCTCCACGTGTTGCCCCTGCCCACTAGTGCTGCCCTGAGCACATACTGCACAGCTTCTATTGGACAGAAACTGCATCTGAGGGCAGGGGAAGTGCATGAAGTCCCTGGGTGGCCCCTCATCTTAGGAGCCAGAGGGCCATGTCACCACATCCCAGGAGCAGTGCAAACTTCCTCCATCCTTGGGGGCCAGGAGCACCTGAGGTCAGCACCACCCAAAGTGCACCCACATCACCTCTCAGATCCCAACCCCCTACCACAGCTTCTGAAACGCCTCCCATATTCTGAATCCCTTGGCCTCATCCCAAATCCACCCCAAAACTCTCACACCAGGCCCAGGCCAAAGCCTGCACTCCTAGCTGGAGCCCTTAGCCCATTGTGAACCCCAACTCCTTGTCTTAGCCCATGAAAATGAGGAGTGAGGAAGGGTGGGAGAGAGTGATGGAGGAAGGGGGGTTGGAAAGAGGGAAGTAGGGCTTCAGAAGGGATGGGGCTGGAGTGGAGTTTTGTGAGGAGGGGGCAGGGCAAGGATGTTCGATTTTCTTCAGTTAGGCTCTATCTAGACTACAGGCTTCTTTTGGAAGAGATCTTCTGAAAAACCTTTTTCCGAAAGGGAGCATCCACATTGCAAAAGCGCATTGAAAAAGCGATCTGCTTTTTCGAAAGAGAGCGTCCAGACTGAATGGATGTTCTCTCACATGTAAGTTGTGATTGAAATGGCCACCAGGGCACCTGTGCTTTTTCCTCTTCCCTCTTCTTACGAAAGAACTATCTCCTCCCCATCCACACATGTCTTTTTGCAAGAGCTCTTTCGGAAAAAGGCTTCTTCCTCGTAGAATGAAGATTACCAGTGCTGGAAAAACCCCTGTGTTCTTCCAATTTTCTTTCTGAAGAACGCAATTGCAGAGTGGATGTTCCTCAAGTTGTGTCAGAAAAACAGCTGTTTTTCCAACAAAACTCTAGTGTAGACATACCCTTAGAAAGCTGGCAACTCCAGCTGCATGCCTGGGATGGGATTTAACCAGCTACAGCAAGGGAAGTGCAGCTCCCCATCCTGTGCTCAAAGGGGAGGGGAGTACGTCATCCCATCACTGAGCTGGGAGAGCAGTGCTTCTCCCCAGCTCCCTCCTCCCTGGCTGGTGCAGTATGAATTCTCCCTTCTGTTTCAATTTACTTTAACTGCTAAGTATAACCCTATGTAACTCTGACCAATGCCAGGTGATCAAGACACAGTCTCTTCCCAGCACTCCTCTGCATCTCTCCTCCGCAGTCATACACCGACAGCTTACTAGGTTCTTCACTGCCAGGTATAAAAACAAGAGGCCTGAGCCTCCTCTATATTGAGAGAGCTCTCCACTGTCTTCTGTCACAACCCTGGGCTTCCTAAGAGCGGGTATCAGTTACCTGCTGCCACCACCAAACTTCTCATTTGGAAATTTTACCTTAGGACACTTTTCCCTCTGCTCTCTTGTCACAAAGTCTCTGTCCCCATGCACAGGGGTGCCCAGTGACAACGTCTGTCAGTGTTGCAGAAGAGGGCAGCAAAGTTAGGCATACTCTTCTCACCCCAGCTGTCCCAGTGTGTGTCAATTCAGAGAGCTAGGAACTGAGGTGTAGCAACTCGCCACAGTGGGAGCAAACCACGGGGCCATCCCAACTTATGGTTTTTTTAGCTGTTGCCTCCAAGTACCGGGAGCAATTAGAGTAGCTAGGTTACATCTAGACTAGAGGCTTTTGTGGGCAGAAGCTTTGTTGACAGATAGGGTGTGTCTAAACTACATGGTTCCATTGACGGCCATGTAGATTAGGCAGGACAAAAAAGGGAAATGAAGCGGCTTACAGGATCTGCTGATGAAGGGTTCTGGGGTTGGCAGATCCCCGTCTAGACTGCCGCGCTGTACTGACAAACAGCTGATCGGCACAGCGCGGTGGCCATTTTGATTTAAATGAAGCGGTGATTATTTAAATCGCCGCTTCATTTCCCTTTTCCAAGTAAACTAATCTACATGGCTCTGTCGACGGAGCCATGTAGTTTAGACATACCCATACTGTCGACAAAGCCTCTGTCGACAAAGAGCGTCTAAACTACAGCCAGTTCTGTCGACAAAGCAAGCTGCTTTTTCGACAGAGTCTAGACACTCTCTTTTGAAAAAGCACAGTGTAGGTGCAATAGTGCCTTTTGTCGACCGAACTCTGTCGACAAAAGGCATTATTTCTTGCAGAATGAGGTTTACCGCCGTCGACAAAACTGCTGCGTTCTGTCGAATTACTGTCAACAGAACTTGGCGGCAGTGTAGATGCAGGTATAGTTTTGTCGACAAAACCCTGTAGTCTAGACACACCCCTATAGTCAGCAACCTAAACTATGGCAAATAAAATCTTCTCTGGTTTGTGTGAGGCAATGACTGCAGAGCTGCTTGGGTGTGAAATGGGGGTTCTGTCTATGCCACTTCTGAATTGTGGATGATTTTATGAAATTGAATCATGAAATGGCCATGTCATCGAAGCCTCGATGTATGTGGCTCTCCCATGAATTAGCAGGGTGGTGTCATGTCTTTGCCAGGTCAGAGATGACAGTGAGTGATCAGCACTCAGTAACAGATCAGATGCATCCTCTGTTGAAAGGAAAACACTTCGGTACAATGGGTTTGCTCTGTCTGGGAGAACACTTCCTCCTCTCAGCTAAAGGGCGAGAAGCTTGGGAGTAGTGGACAGTTACCACTAGCAGAATAAAAGAATCAGCTATAAAAGGGGAGTGGGGACAGTCATTTTGCACCAGATTAAGATGATGGAGGAAGTTGTGGCAGGGGCAGGGTAGTAAGGGGTGGAGGACTGTGCTGGTCTGCCTGCTTGACTGGCTGACAGAACACAGCCCCAGGCCTCTCAAGGGTGAGCTCGTGAGGGGTATGGGATTTAGTGTCTTTTATTGTTTGCATGGTCTGTACCCTGCACCTACAGGGGATAGGCAGCTGGACTGCAGGTTTCTTTGGAGAGAAGGGTGCTGGATAGCAGGTCTGCACTCTGAAAGTGTGCTTAGGGACATCAGCATTGAGAGCAGCAAACATACAAATGGCCACAGTGGGTCAGACCAATGGTCCATCTAGTCTAGTATCCTGTCTTCTGACAGTGTCTGAACTCCATTCAGGCTCCTAAAGCTTGAAACAACCAGAGAGCAGGGACTTGGATTCCCTTCCCAGCAGTCCTAGCAGGTGGCAAGGAAAGGGTTTCGCTAGGATCTGTGACACTGATAAATAATGTGCAGCATTTCCCCCCAACTGACATGTTTGAATCTGTCTCCATTTGACAAATCAGGCTACTTGCTCTAAGTGATAACATATACATATTGCAGGCATTCATTTTACATGGGGGTACCCAGAGAGTAAGAAGCTGTCTGACTCACCCCCTGTATGGCAATTACTGTCCATAGACTTTTCCTTCTTTCCTCCTTCAACTGAGAAGGCTATCAAGGGCAAGATGGAGTATAGGGAGATTCCCCCTCTGCCTTAGGTTGAAAAGTTTTTTTGCATACTAAAAGGCACTTTTAGATTAATAGAGCACTGGCCATGAAAGTAGTGCTGTCTCGCAGAGGAGCCGGGCTAATTTCTCTTACTTAGACAGACATCTCTACTAACTAGTCCAGATACTGCACCACTTTTCCCTTTAACATTGCAAAAGTCTGTCTTTTGTTGTTAGCTTCTTTTTTAGAAAATGAGTAGGTTAGGGCCATATTTCCCACTGCTGGCATCTTATTGTAGTCACATCTACGAAAGAAGCAGAAAGAGGATATAAAGCACTGTCCCCATTTTACACCCGTTTTGCATTTTACACCCATTTTGCACACTCAGTCTAGATTACAGGGTTTTTTTTTGAAAAAAGTGACCTTTTTTTGAAAAAACTTCCCCTGCATCTAGACTGCTGCCGCAGTCTTTCAAAAGTTAATTGAAGAACATGGCGGTTTTTTCGGCCGTGGAAAACCTCGTTTTACGAGGAATAACGCCTTTTTTCAAAAGTGCTCTTTCAAAAAAAGGCGCTATGTAAGGCAAACTGTGCTTTTTTGAAAGACTGCCTGGGTGCTCCCTTTTGAAAAAGCAGCTTGCTTTTTCAAAAGTACTGATTGTAGTCTAGACGCTCTTTCAAAAAAGGCTTGCAGTTTAGACGTGGCCTAAGGGTATGTCTACATTGCATTCTTCTTTCGAGAGAGGAATGCAAATGCAGCTGAGCAAAATTTCAAATAAAATGTGGATTTGAATTTCCCGTGCTTCATTTGCATAATCATGTCCGGGCGCTATTTCGAAATACCCTATTTTGAAAAAAGAAACGCTGTCTAGACGTGGTTATTTCAAAAGAAACCCCTCCTTCGAAATTACCCTTGTCAAGGCAACTCAGTCCTGAGCTGTAGCATCCTGCTTTCTTTGGGCTATGGCTTGCATCACTCTTTGCTATTCTGGTACAGAGATTTCTCCACAGAGCGGCCTGTACACCTGAGGCCCCTCCTCTATTCCACTCCTAGGTTTCTAACTTTACAGTACTTCGCAGCCCTAGCGAGTGCTGTTGTGGGTCTCCTGGAAGCTTGCCAAGTTGTGCAGCTAAGTTCCTGCTAACTGTGTGGGCTGCACACTTCTCAGAAAGCCCCGCACAGGGGCTCCAGGCTGCAGCGGGAAGAGATGCTTCTCCTAAAGCTGTGAAGCTGTTGCAGCTGGCTGGAAGGTGCCACTCCCCGCTGGTTCCCACAGGGAGCTGTGGCAGCCGGGTCAGTTCTGTACTGGGGCCAGTGGGGGAGAGGTGCCTCCCCACTGGCCAGAGCAGCTCTGTGCTGGGGCCAGCAGTCGGGGTCCTTCTCCTCCATCCGGGGCAATTCTGTGCTGGGGCCAATGGGTGCACCTGGTCTAGCTGCTAGGCCTGTGGGATTTCACAGACCGTGAAGCCACATGCTCCCCACACCAAGGCGCTAAACCTGCTGGCTGCCTCTGGAGAGCAGCTCAGTGTCCCAGGACAGGCAGGCACCAGGCAGTCTGTCTTAGTGCTGCTGCTGCCCAGGAAAGCCTGAACGCCATCTTCTTGCCCAGCCGGGAGCCACTTCCTGCACCCCAATCTTCTCAGTCCCAGCCCCCTTATGAGACCCGGCCCAAAGCCCATACTCCCTCCTGCACCCAAACTCCCAGCCCTGACACACTCCCCAAACCTGGAGCCCCCTTTTGCATCCCAAACCCCTCATCACTGGACTCACCCCAGGGCTCTTACCCCCTCCTGCACCCCACCCCCTGCCTTTAACCCACAGTCCTCTCCTGTATTTCAAATCTCTCATCTGCAACTCCACAACTTGGCCCCCCCTCCTGCACCCTGAACTCTTCATCTCCAGATCCCTTTCACCCCATCCTTGTGCCTAGTCCTGAAGCCCTCATCCCTGGCCCCGACCAGAGCCCTCACACCCCTGCATCCAGCCCTCTGCCTGAGCCCACTCCCACAGAACCCCTGGTCCCACTCTAACCACGTGACTTTTGTTATGTGCACCCATATGACTGTGATGTGCTGCACATCACCTCCATGCCAGATATCACCTCCCTGTTGCACAGCACCTCCACATAGGTGCACGTGACAAAATTCATCCCACTCCGGAGTGGGAAAAATGAGAGGGGAACACTGCTATTATATTTGTCTACTATGGGTAAATGAGCAAGTAGGCTGAGTCCATCACTGCAAGAGTGGGGGAGGAGGGCATGCAAGTAGAGAGACGGATATATAAGCTTTGCCTTTTCAGGATTCTCAGAAGGTAAACTGAGACGAGGTCTGGCTGCTCTTTGCTTTTACGCATGGGTTGGAGGAGTTCCAAAAAGCATCTGGGCCATCACTGCAACACTATACATTGTAAGAAAAGAAACCCTTCCATGGTATTTCAGTGTGGAGAGCCGTGAGCACTCATGGCCCTGCTGCTGCCTAGCCGCTATGACAGGCACGTTTTCCAATACAGCTATTAAGTGCTTTTTAAAAAGTTAATTCTGGGATAGTCATTTTATTACAAAAGATTTCTGCAGCTCAGGCATGTCCAGACCATCTGGTTGGAGTTCACTACGGCACAGCCCTCAACCCGTAGTAACAGGCACTACGTTCTAGGTGACTGGCTACAAGACAGAAAATGCAGGTTAGTGCAGCAATGAGGAGGAGAGAACACATTGCAGGGAAAGGGCTTTTTCAGGCAATCCACATATTTACTAATAACAATGACTCCAGTTCTAAAAAAATCCTTCCACCTGCTGTTTATTGTTCTGACTTGTGGCCTCAGCCTAGCAGTGATGTTTCATGGAAAGGTCTGAAAAATAGATCACAGAAGCAAACCGTATATAGAGAACCAGTAGATGTCACTGCTAGCATTTTACAGAACTTGGGGGATTTACCCCCTTAGAGTCTTGCAAGGCTGTTTCCTTTGATTCTCATTCCTTCAATTTTGCTTTGAACCCCAAGTCCTAAAATCTCACTGCTGCCATTTTTATATTATTTTGAAGCAAAACCATCATTTTGGCTCCCATTTTACTTAAAATTGAGCCCTTTGCACTCAAAAGCTAGGCCAGGGCTGCTTTAAAAAGTGCGTGAACATTTCAATGATCTTTATGAAACTTTTATGAGGAAGCCCTTTATAATTTAATAGTGATATGCATGTATTTTTATTAAATTCTGTCAGATGGCTTATAATTTAAAACCCCCCTCTCTGAAATAAAATTATGTCTTAGAATAATTTCTGTAGATCCTAGTTTTATTTCTATAGAAGCCTATTGTTGATTCCCTGTAACATTCTGTATGCTTTTTTTCCTAAGGGTGTTTGTGCATAGATAAAAACTGAATCAGAGCTTCTGGCTGTTCACATGCTCGTGCTATATGTGGCAAAGTTAAGGTTGTTTGGGATACATTACCTGCATGAATGGTTTGTGTGTTTCTGTAAAGTGGAACCCTACTTTGTGATTTCAAGTCTTTCTAACATTTTTGTTTTCTGAGAAAACAGCCAAGTCCTAATTCCCTTAAAGTATTTTTAAATTAAGAAAGTGACCGATTCTTTAATTTTTAGCTCCCAACTAACAAAAATTTTCCTTTAGATTTAAGAATTGCTGAGAGACGGGAGCCCCTAAAGACCATTGCAAATTGCTGAGGCTCAGACCCCTTCTTTCTTACACAGCCTTCAACCTCCACATGTTACTTCTTCCCTCTTATTTCTCATACCAAACACTATGGCTATGTCTACACTGGCATGATTTTCCGAAAATGCTTGTCTAGATTGGCAGGATGCTTTTCCGCAAAAGCACTTTTTGTGGAAAAGCGTCCGTGTCCAATCTAGACGCGGTTTTCCGCAAAAAAGCCCCGATCGCCATTTTTGCGATCAGGGCTTTTTTGTGGAAAACAGTACTGTGCTGTCTACACTGGCCCTTCTTTTGCCCGAACGGGAGCAGCATAGTATTTCCGGAAAAGCACTGACAATCGTACATGAGATCGTCAGTGCTTTTCCGGAAATTCAAGCAGCCAGTGTTGACAGCTGGCAAGTTTTTCCGGAAAAGCGGCTGATTTTCCGGAAAAACTTGCCAGTCTAGACACAGCCTTTGTGACTGTCTCTCTTTTACTCTTCCCAGACAATTCCCACTAGTCAGTGTGGTTCCTGGCCATCCATTTCCTTCAGTGTAACTGTCTGCATCTGGGCTATGCACATTTTGCAAAGCATCCATGGGGCCATGCACACTTGACAAAGTGTACATCAGACTGACACATGTAAAAGCTAATCAGAAATGGCCCCTTCCCTCCAGCCCACCACAGCAATAACTGGGAGTTTGGGGCCCAAACACTGTCAATGGAAACTCAAAATTTCCCATAGGAAATCAATTTAGACAATGTTTTTTGACCAGTTCTAATGCATGTTCTATCAAACTACAAAAATGCTGTGGTTACATAGGCATTCAGTACATGAGTGTTTACACCTCCAAATATACAGTAGTTTTGTATTCTCATAGTAACACCTTCAAAGCTCCACAGTCCCTACAATACAGCCCTCAAAACCTATCAAATGGATCTGTACTCTTTAGTCACATCTGCAGATGTAAAACAAAAAAAGCAGTCATGTAGCACTTTAAAGACTAAGATAGTTTATTACGTGATAAGCTTTCGTGGGGCAAACCCATTTCTTCAGATCATTCCTGGAGGAGTGAAAATTGACACTTTCATGGCCTTGTAACAACTACATTGTAGACACTAGCCGCCAGCACTAGCCCCTGGCATAGACACACATTAGTGTAAACAAGAATGCATTCAAGTGGGGTAAGCCATATGGCTCCTCGTTATAGTTTGCATTCATGCAGCTCCTTCTTCACTAGGGGTTTGCACTGGTTTAGATGCATTGGGCACTAAAATCACTGGGGAAGATGAGCCCTAAATTAATGTTTCAGGCATGTGCTGAGGCAAGGAAGCTTATTGCAAATCCATGAAAAATGAGGGATGCAAGCTTTTTAAATGATGCTTCTGGGAGTTGTGTGACTTTCTAGAGAAATCTGGCCTTGGGATGAGTCTGTGTCTGGTAAAGCTGTGGGAGCATGGCTGTCTGAAAACTGGTCACCACATTTACTGCAGCGAAGGTTGCAAAGTAGTAACAATTATAACTCAGATTTTTCACATGCCAACAGCATTTACCATCTGTGGCTGAAACTTTCTACTCTTTGTCTCTGAAGGTGTATTTGTGTTTTTATAGCTTGAGGAGTCTCTTTGGACTGTTGCCTCTCTTCACCAAACTCAACAGAAAAGCATCCTTTTCCTGGGTTGAAAACCTTACCACAAAAATTGTTGAGCTGGGGCAGAGGCATCTGACAATTGAAATTTGGCAAGGACATTTTACTGTCATTGTCAGTGAAAAAGAGTGCATTTTTGCTGGGTATGAGAAGAGATATTTTAAAATAAAGACACCATTGACCATTGGAAGAAAAAAGCATGGGCTTGATCTGTGGATATCAGCTGAGATTCACTGTTTGTTTTCCCATTTTCTTATGTTAGACTTGACCTTGAGACCACACACACATTCCCTCTAGACACACTAATGGATTAACTCCTGCTTACAAGACCACTACTTTGGTGATCAGGAAAACCTGAAATGCAGCACAGGACAGGATGTAAGCATTGATGGCTCTTTTCCTTTTGCAACGTTTCAGGTTTCTGAAGTTTTAGGATAAACTTCATACTTACTTCAAGGTCATGTCAGGGACATAACTTCTGTAGTGCAGTTGCCTAATTGTGTGAGAGGAGGGGGGATGGTCTGGCTTGTTCTAGGACAATTTGTCATGTGTCTGAGACATGGGTGTGAAGCAGGGAAAGAAATTTGGAGGGGTCAGGAGTGAAACAGGAGTGTTCCAAAGCAGTGAGAACACTGAACCCAGCATGTTCTGTGCTTAAGTAAGGAAGATGGAGTTGATGGAAGGGCAATGTGTGGGCTGCAGGGGTGGGTGGGAAAAGCAACCTGCTATTGTTCAGGAAGCAATCTAATTCCCGCTCTGCTTCATTTGGAGCAGACACTTTCTTCTATGTCTCTTACAGCCTATGTAATAGCCCATACTAGCAGGCTGTTTTGGGATAGATGAGTCTCTCTTGTTTCATCATAAAAAAAATCCTACTAGTCACCCCAAACGCCAGCAACACTTACATTCTGCTAGGCTGCCTCTGGACATGGCCAGGACTAGAGAAAACAGAAACCAGGTACTAGTATTCTGTGGGCACTGTGCTGTTGTAGCTTCAGGAGGAGGAGGAGGAGGAAAAAAATTAATTGAAAGTGTCAGTGTCTATACTTCATCAGTTAAAAACTGCCTATAGCCACCCAGCTGTGTCTTTACTGTCAGCTGGAAGATGTCTGTACCAAGAGGGAGCACTTTAAGAGCATGTAGTCTGGGGTTTTTTTCCCTTGTGGCAAGCAATTTTCCAGTGGACAAATATATAAGAATGTTCTTGATATACACGTGGGCTAAATAAGGTCTAGCTTTGCCTGTATTTTTTCATGGATTTTTTTTTCAACAGGTGGATGATTGGGATAACTTGACTTAATGACACTATTTCAGCACTGATTTCAGAGGTGACAGTTACAAACGGTTTCAAGATAAGAAACAGGTGTTTCAGCATGGTCTGTTGGGCAGAGGAAGAACAATGCCCTCCCCAATGTCATTGTTCATAATATACTGCTTTCTGATGAAGATTATGTTCACCCTTTTAGGCAGCATTCTATTTGCTATGCATATTTTGGGTGAGCTGGTGGAGTGGAAAGCCTTTAATTTTTTTTAATGCAAACACACATCTCACAGATTCTTATCCAGGACTGCAATAGCTGCAGTCCTTTCATGTGTACATAGGAGTCACTTGATGGCCCCTTTGCAGGAAACCATACAGGCTAAAATTAACACAGAGAGCAGCATGACAGATCTGAGTGAAACTGAAAGACCTGAGCAAGGTGACCATTGTCTTGCAGTCGAGCAGGAAGGATCTAACAGCCTTCTTTGCTGGTTTTGAATTCAGTGTTGTAAATGGGAAATATGCCATAGGGAGTACAGCCATGATTTCAGTGTCTGCTGACAGTTCCTCTGAATGTTCATGAATATGGGGAAAAGAGAAAGTGATTTTGGATGCCACACCCAAAGGCAGCACTGGAAATTCTTTCAGATGAGATGTTAGTGTCCTAATCGCGTGTGACCATTATCCTCTGGTGTGAGAGTAGTGTTGTCAGTCCATGTGTCAAGTTAAATTCCTACTCCGGTATTTACATTCCATGTACCTACAACTCATCCTGTCACTTCAGCTGCATGTATTGTAGTTTTTTCACTTCCCTCTAAACAATGATATATGTAATATTGATCCCATCCACCTCTCAGAGATGGATAACATGAAATATGTAGTACTTGAATCTCGTGCTGAACAGAGCCTGGCTACCACCAGAACCTGATAGGAAGGGGAGAACTGTGCTTTATTTTTGCATCCCATCTATCATAATGGCGACCAGGGTCTGCTTTGGGCCACTGAAAGAGTCATTGGAGCATCCAGGAAAGACCCTGCTGCCTGCGTGAAGGGAGTTGGTGGAGATAGAGTAGTTGGTACTCTGGCTTTTTGTCATGCAGGGATACCCACTGGAGATTTTCTCCACCATGAGAGGTACATAACTTCATATGTTACAAACACACACACAGACTGCTGAGGAGATAGTTAAACACTTTGTGTACTCGCACACATACACCGTGGAATCCAGCCAAAGGGAAGGCAGAAGATAACATGGTTGGCCATTGCAAAGATGTGCAGGAAGAGGCTGTAATAGGCCTTTCATCCCTATGTTACACCACAGGCCCAGGATTGCCAACTATCTAATTACACAAACCCAACCTCCTTACCTCTCCCCTCCACTTCCCCTTCCCTGAGGCCCCCTCCTGACCCGTCCCTTCTCTGAGGTAAGGATGTTAAGGACTAGTCAACTAGTCAACTATCCGATAAGCAAATGCTTAGTCGATTCCCCCCCTTTGCTGCCTCTGTCACATATGTCAAAACAGCAGCACCGCACAGCTGAGCGGGGGATCACTTGTGTGGCGCTGCTGCTTTGAAACCCCAAGGCAGTGTTTCAAAGGGGCAGCTGCCATACAGCTGATCCGCGGCTCAGCTGTGTGGTGCTCCTCTTTGAAAAGCCAAAGCGGCATTCAAAGTGGCAGCGCCATGGAGTCCGGCATTTCAAAGGGGCAGCACCGCACAGCTGATCCCTGGCTCAGCTGTGCAGCAGTTGCCTCCTTTGAAACACCCTGGAGCCCGGGGTCAGCTGGGGACTCCCCAACTGATCCCAGGCTCTGCGCGGAATATCCCTAGAACCCGGGGTCAGCTGCGGAGTCCCCAGCTGATCCCGCATTCTGCTGATATACCACATGGAACCCAGGGTCAGCTGAGGAGTCAGTTGGACTTTCTGCTGGCCCCGGGCTGCACGCTGAGTTGTGCATTCTTCTTTGAATTGTACAAGAGCCCAAGTGGGGGCTCTTGTGCATTTCAAAGGAGGAATGTGGAAGTGCCTATCAACTAGTCAACTCATCAATTAACTGCAATTTAACATCCTTATTCTGAGGCCCTGCTCCTGCTCAATCCATTTCCCCCCCCATTACTCACTGTCCCCCACCGTCACTCACTTTCAACAGGAGAGAGCAGGGGATCAGAATGTGGGAATGGGTCAAGATGTGGGCTCTGTCTGAGCAGTGTTTACCTTAGGCAGCTCCCATGCAGCAGCACGGGGGGGGGGCTAAGGCATGCTCATTCCCTGCCCTGACCCCTTGTTTCCAGAAGCAGCCAACATATCTCTATGATCCTGGGGAGGTGGCTTTGTGCAATACCTCTGCCTGCAGTCACCGACCTAGCAGCTCCCATTGGCTGGAATTCTCGGCCAATGGGAGCAGAAGAGTTGATGCTCAGGGTTGGGCATTGAGCAGAGACCCTGTGCCCCCTCATCTAAGGGCTGCAGGGAGGGACTTGCTGGCTGCTTGTGGTGTTATGCTTATAAAAGTGCATGGAATCTTTTTAGGGGGAACAGTGTGTGCATACATTCACACCATCTGTGCACACGCGTGCACACACACACACACACACACACAAACACACACACACGGGAGCTGGGCCTCACCCAGGCATGCCCAAGTCTCCATTGCTGTTGCAGAATGACCCAACGCCCCTTGGCTCTCACCCATCTTTTATAGCAACTAAGCCTATGGACTGTGCTGTGTCATGCTGGGATTGATAATCACAAACTGATTGTTTTCACAGTTCTCTTTCATCAGCAGTGGGTTGACACATGGAGGGGGCCCAAGAAGGAGCATGTGCCCCAAATGCTGTGAGCGGGAGGGGCAAGGAGCCATAGCCTCTGGGCAGACTAGCGGGTAGGCTGGTGCTTGCAGGTGTAACCCCAGCCCTCCCCACGCACTCACTGGCAGTGGCAGGGGAAAGCGGAACGACATGGCCCCAGCCTGCTCCACTGCCCCCCAGCTTCCCTCCCTCTTTCATATTTGGTGGCCTCTTTTCTCTTATCTATGCACAGTCCACACGTAGCTCATTCACACACAGAACAGTACAATCATTTCAAAAGTAAACTTCTAACAAGACAGGGCAAATCTATCAAGGCAGAACGGAACAAACACAATCTCCAATATTTCTGAATTGCTATAGAACATCAATATATAAACTAACATGAAAACAGTTTCATCAAGTACACTTATACTAAAAGCACTTTGTCCAGGACAAAACAATTTCATGCTCAAATCAATTTTACCACACGCCAGGAGCAGGACAGGGCCAGAGCAGTAGGGAGCCCGCCTTGACAGCACTGCACCACTGGACTTTTAGCGGCTGATCTCCCGGTTTGGCTTCAGGAGTTTGAGAGATTGAGCCAGATTCTGGGAGACTCCAGGCAGAACTGGAAGTGTTGGCAACACTTTAAGGGCTGTATTTGCAAGTTCTTAATGTGGGTTGGTGAGGAAGGGGTGGAGGTGCAGAGACTTCTCCTTCTGTGCTTCTCTGAGGTCCCCGAACCTCCAGCAGACTGGAAAGAAGTGGGCCAAAGATTCTCTCCCTCCTCTCCCTTGCGCAAGCTGGCTGATTTGGTTGGCAACAGAGGGGAGCAAAGGGGCTCATGTTGACCATGAAGGGATGTAGCAAATGGCTCATTGCATAGCAGGAGCAACAGACTGTCTCTCATGCTTCCCAGGGACAATGCCGCTCTGCTCTGCCCCCAGTATAGGGCTCTGAGCCCTCAGAGCTTCCTGCACAATGAGGAAAAGAAGATTAATTGGTGAAAAATAATGTATTTTGTTCACACCTAAGGCCGTCTGGCCTCCAAAGTGTTCATTTCTCCAATGACAAGGAGCTCCGTGTTAATAGCTATTTGTCACCCATTGTGGTGCTTAAACAGGCCGAACGGAGCAGCATTCAGCTAATACGTCAGTGCCACAGGCAGATTTTCCCATTATTATTTTTTAAAAACCTTTTCTCCTGTGGTGATGGTTCACAGCAATTATTAGAATGGAAACAATTAAGATATTAAGCACCCTCATTCTGGGACAACTTAAACCAAAACTTTCATGAGAAAACAGAGACAGAAAAATATACTAACCTTTTAAAATCTCCCAGCATGTCTATATCTATCTATATGTATAGCTATATCTATTACACACACCACCCTCTCTCCCATGCTGAGTAAAACTGGAAGCAATAGTTACCATTATAATTTTTAAATGAGGGTTGATTACCATAAAGCAATTGATTTTAATATCTCCTTCTGTATAGTGTATAAATCAAGGCTAAGATGGCTTTGTGAGTGTGCTTTTGTCTTCTGATATTCTGGCTATAAACAATGATTTTCAATGCTGGGATTTAGCAGCATGAGCCTAATGTCAACAGGAATGGTGGTTAAATCCTCATAGACTTTGCTCGACATTGATGATTTCCCCCTTATCCCCACACACAGCATCCATACACTCGAGATAGTACAGCAGCAAGACCCGGTTGTACTTAGATTCCTTTTCATGTACCTGGCGATGCCCCCCAAATGTAACCTGGATTGAATATAGAAATGGCTCAGTGAATCAGTCTTAGTAGATTGCACTTCCAAGGTGGCCCACCAAAAACCTGATGGGTCTTTACCAAAAAATAAAGAAAGAAACAAATGATGGTGCAAAAGTGTTTGTTTCAGGCTCTCAAAATCTAGGCATCTAGACTAAGCTCCTAAATGACTTGTACTAATTCACCTAGACATGTCTATGTGTATGCAAGTGCATGGAGGATTCTGTTCCCCTAATCTTAATGGCTGGTTTTATGTTGGTGATTCCTTCTTGATCTGCCAAGTATCATTAGCCTCTAATTTTGGGGAGCGTGTGATGAATTACAATTCTTAGTTCTTCTAATGGCACCTTTCCTGTGAGGATTTCAAAGCCCTTTATATGCATTAGGGAATCTGACCCCAGTTCTGTGAGGTACCTTTTACTGGTGGCCATCTTGGGTAGTTACAAGCCCATAAACTTCACACCTTATCAACATCTGACTATGGTGATGTAACGCTTGCCTGTGCCATGTTGTGGTGGTAGCTGTATTTTTGGGAACTGTATCACCTCATGGCAGTTGGGTTTGACTCTCACGCCCAGATATCTGGATATTTTCTGAGGCTGGCAGTATAGCGGCTACTTTCTAGTCCCTCTGATCTTTGCTCCATTATCATTTGTATTACACTCACTTTGCTGAACTTTAATCTGATAGTGGTGCCTTCACTCAGATTTGTCTCCAGCTCCCATGTTCTTTACCTGTCAAAAGGTAGCTGCAAAACTCAAGGTGGATGGGGATTTCTTCCACAAAGACCCCAAATGCCACAGTTGTCCTACCTATCCCTAGGAAGCTTATAAAGTCTCTCTGGCCCTTTTTCTTCCCCCTCCTGTGAGGGCCCACTTTGCCTTGCAAAGTGGTGTCATTATAAATGCATCAGACTGTGCCAGCATCACACATGCAGCCTTCATTTAGCCCTCCAAGCTCAATTACATCCACTGATGTCTTGGGGGTAATTAAGTAATATTAGAACCTTGCCCTCCCTCCCTCCAAATGCTGCTCAAAGCATAAGCCTGTTTGCTCACCCAGTGGATCCCACTCCTCTGAGTGTCTGAATCCTCCCTAATGCACCTCACCGCGAATGAGGGCTAATTACATTTCTGAAAGATGTCATTAGCAGCATATTTGTGCTGGATTTCAGAAAGCTGGCACAAGGCAGGAAACGCTCCCTTAAGTGTCTTGCTGCTTTAACATCTTTGGAGCTACAATGAGGGGGGGTGGAGGGGGAAAGAGAAACCAACCTTTTCCAAAGCTGCCTTTTGGATACTGAAGGGGAGCTAAGTCTGGAAAGGGGACACCGGGATGTCTTGGGTGTTGTAATTCATTTCTCTTCTCAAATATTTTGTATCTTTCATCTGATGATTTCATACCAGTTTACGTAAAATAACTAATTAAGCCTCTCAGTGTCTCTCTGCAATAGGTAATTATTATGTACAGCAGTGATGGGCAAATGAGAGATGTTAAATAACTTGCCCATGATCAGAGCAGATCAGAGGCAAATCCGGAAATAGAAGAAACCAGGCTACAACCAGGCTACAACACCCAGGCTACATCTACACTACAAGGTTTTTGTACAAAAATCCACAGAGCGTCCACACCTCAAGCACGTTTTTGCGCAAGAAAATCTACAGTCAATTGACAGAACAGAGGGCTTTTTGCAGTGTAGGTATACCTCCTTCTACGAGGCATAACTCCTTTTTGCGCTACAGTCTAGTGTCTCTGAGGGTACGTCTACACTACAGAGCTAATTAGAACTAACTTAGTTCAAATTAGTTAATTCGAACTAAGCTAATTCGAACTAACACATCTAGAACTAAAAACTAGTTCGAATTAGCGTTTTGCTAATTTGAACTAGCATGTCCACATTAAGTGGACCCTGAACCGGGGTTATGGATGGCTGGAAGCAGTGCCGGCAGGGCATCAGAGGAGGACTTACAGTGTGGAGCTGCTGTCTTAGGCTAGCCGAGGGCTGTGCTTAAAGAGACACGACCCCCACCCCGGACAGACAGTTCTCAGGGGTGCCCCGCTTGCAAACCAGTCCTGGCTTGGAGTGCCCTGAGTGCCCACACTGGGCACATCACAGCACTTGGCCATCAGACCGGCTGCACTTGCCGCAGGCTGCCATCTGGGGAGAGGGGGCAATTGGGGGGCTGCAGGAGAGCTTCCACCCCAAGAAGCCCGCAGAGCCAGCCCAGTTCTCCCCATCGGGGGCTCGTACCCCATTCCTCCCTCACCTCCTTCCACTTACCCTTCCCTAGCCCCCCTTCCTGATGTACAAAATAAAGAAAACGTGTGGTCAAAAATAGAATCTCTTTATTGAACAAAACTCGGGGAAACTGGGAAAAGGAGGTGGGAGAGGGGAAGAGAGAGGGTGGGAGAGGGGAGGGCAACTAAAATGATCAGAGGTTTGGAACAGGTCCCATATGAAGAGAGGCTAAAGAGACTGGGACTTTTCAGTTTAGAAAAGAGGAGACTGAGGGGGGATAGGATAGAGGTCTATAAAAGCATGAGTGAGGTGGAGAGGGTGCATAAAGAAAAGTTCTTCATTAGTTCCCATAATAGAAGGACTAGAGGACACCAAAGGAAAGGAATGGGTAGCAGGCTTCAGACTAGTAACAGAAAGTTGTTCTTCACAAAGCAAAGAGTCAACCTGTGGAACTCCTTGCTGCAGGAGGCTGTGAAGGCTAGAACTAGAACAGAGTTTAAAGAGAAGTGAGATAAAGTGATGGAGGTTGGGTCCATTGAGTGGTATTAGCCAGGGGGTAGGAGTGGTGTCCCTGCCCAAAGTTTGTGGAAGGCTGGAGAGGGACGGCACGAGACAAATGGCTTGGTCACTGTCGTCGGTCCATCCCCTCCAGGGTCCCTAGGGTTGGCCGCTGTCGGCAGACAGGCTACTGGGCTAGATGGACCTTTGGTCTGACCCAGTACGGCCATAGTAAGCTCAGGGCTCAGGGTCGGGGGTCTCAGTGGACCCCCTTGATTTTCATGCACACCTGCTCCTGGGTGGCCAGGCTGGCAGCTCTCCTGCCCTAGGCGGCCACTTTCCTGTGCCTAGTGTGGAGGTTGTGGACGAGGTCCACGATGTCCGCACTAGACCAGGCGGGTGCCCGCCTCTTGCGGTCCCGGGCAAGCTTCCAGGAGCCGCCAGCCTGGTGCCGGGAAGAGGGGGAGGGCTGGGGGGCATCGGGTGGCTGGCTCAATCCGTGCCAGGTGCAGGGTCTGCTGGCTGGGTGCTGGCAGGCTTGCACCTGGCACGGGCACCGTAGCCAGCCCATGCCCCTTTAAGGGTCCGGGGCCAGGAGGGGGGCAATAGAGTTTCCCTGGTGTTGGCCAGTGTGGCCACTAGGGAAAGCTGGGGAGGGCTAGCCTCCCACTAGTTCGAATTAAGGGGCTACACACCCCTTAATTCAAACTAGTAAGTTCGAACTAGGCTTAGTCCTCGTAGAATGAGGTTTACCTAGTTCGAACTAAGCGCTCCACTAGTTCGAATTAAGTTCGAACTAGCGGCGCGCTAGTGTAGCGCCTATCAAAGTTAATTCGAACTAACGTCTGTTAGTTCGAATTAACTTTGTAGTGTAGACATACCCTGAGGGCTCAGCACTTACCACAGCCACCTGACACCTGTGCCCTTTCATCTCCAGCTCAGTGCCTTTACTACAGAGAAAGCGCGAGGGTGTGTGTGTGTGTATACATATAATATTTCCTCTTGGCCGCTTGCTGCTAGATGTGACTATCCTACTATTGGGACTTTCTTCTGATCCTTCATTCACTTGTGTAGACTATTCAGTTTCTAAGGGTACTTCTACACTGCACAGCTATCCTGAAATAGCTACCCTGCGCCTACACAAGCCGCCCGTTATTTCAAAATATTTTTTGAAATAACAGGCACACTATTTTGCCATTCCGGTAAACCTTGTTGCAAAAGAGTTAAGGGATGGCTCAAATAGCACATTATTTCAAAATTTGGCACTGTGTAGACGTGCCAGATTTCAAAATAAGCTCTATTAAAATAGATTTGAAATAAGGTATGCAATCTGAGTAGCGCAAATTGCATAGCTTATTTCGAGTTTAGGGTACTGAATAGACATGCCCTAAATGACTCTGGTCTCTAACCAGGCATCTGTGTGAGTCAAACACCTTGTCCTTTCTTTCTGCACTCAGTGGCTAGCAGTAGAACTCCCAAAGGGAAACTCAGATGTGCATTAGAGATGTTACATTTAGTTTAATCAACTAATCAACTAATTGATGGAATTTTCAACGACCAGTTGATTAGTCAATAAGCAGAGGAGCCCCAGCGGGGTTAGCTCCCGGCCATGGGAGCTAACCTCATTGTGGCTCTGCCTTTTAAATGTATTAAGAACCAACATGCTCTTAATACATTTAAAAAGCAGAGGCGCAGCATTTGAGACGGTGCACGAGCCAGGAATCAGCTGATTCCTGGCTCACGCCCATTCCCCACTACTCCTCTGTCTCCCCTGCCCTCTGCGGAGATGGTGCTGGGGGGAACTGGCTTTTAGCTCCCCCCAGCACCAGCTCCTGCTCCCCTCTTGCTGCCTCTGATAAAGGCAGCAAGGGGAGGGAGAAGTGACTAGTTGAGGGACTAGTCGACTATTCCCTTACATCCCTAAAGTACATAAGAATCATAGAAGATATCACCAGTATTTCCACATTTCTCACAATACTTATAAACGATCCCAGGATCTAGTTGGGGATGAACACTATCAAAATGCATGCTTACATGTTGTTATTTTATTGCATTCATGTTTGTTTTCCTGTGACAGGGGCTCTACTCGCTGCTGAATGGCCCTGCATCTTTGCAAGTCTGGGCTTTAACCCTGCCATGCTGACCCCTCTTCCTATGGTTGCATTCCATCGCTCTCTTCCACCTCTCTCTGGTTCCAAGAACTGCAGCCTCCACTTTGTGACTCGGCTGTCCATTGCTCTGTGGTTTCCCCGTCTTCTGAGGGTATCAAAGTCCTTCTGCAAGAATAGTCTCGGGCAGTCTTCTCCAGCACTGCTTGGATGGTGCCTCTTGGTAGGAGAGCCTGAGCATGCCCACTACTCTGGGTTCCAGTCCAGGGAGCTATACCTAACATCTGTGGTAGACAGACTTCCCTCCAATCCTCTTGATTTTTCCTTACTTGCAGTGCAGACTACTTCCCTGCAACTACCTGCTGCCAGATGGCTGGCTGAATAAATAGGGCCCTGCTAATTTAATGGCTGTGAAAAACATGTCAGGGATCATGAGATAAGCCAATCCCCATGACCTCTGATGGCTCCCTGTTCCTTGGAGCACTCCAGCAGAGGGGGCTCCTAGCTCAGGCTGGGCAGGAGAGGGACAGTCCTGCTCTGAAGGCAGCGCAGACGTGAGGGTGACACTCCCATGTCCACCCTACAACTGGTCTTTGACACTCTCTTGCCCCCACAGTTCCCATTTGGGTCAGGACCCCCACAATTACAACACTGTGGAATTTCAGATTTCAACATCTGAAAAAATGAAATTTACCAATTTTCAAATCCTGTGACCATGAAATTGACCATAATCAGGCCTGGCCTTTGGGCAAGGCAAGCGAGGTGGTTGCCTTGGTCCCTGCGTATTCAAGGCCCCGCATTGCCCAGCTCCTGGCCCCACCCATCTGGCCACTCACTTGCTGCCCTGACTGGGAGCCATGCGACCATGTGGCTCAAGGCCTCACACTGCCAAGCTCCTGGCCCCGCCCACCTGGCTGCTCACTCACTGCCCTGCCTGGGAGCCGAGCAGCTCAGCTGCGCTGCCTCGGGCCTGCAAACTCTTTGGCCGGGCCAGACCATAATGGACCATGAGTTTGGTAGGGCCCTATTTATAAACCCCATCCCCAGCCACTGGACTTCATCAGTTAATTAGGCTCTAATACGCTCTGGCTTTCCTCCGGGGGCAACTTATCATTTAATTGGCCCAATTTACCCCTTCAGGTCTTGCGAGGGGTGGCTAACCCATCCCGCTTCCCCACTAGAGCCATTCAACTCTAATGCAGTGACAAGAACAGGTTTGTGAGTCTGATGGGTTTTTCACAAATAGAGGCTGACATTCTCAGAGGACTCTCTCTGAGTGCAGTCGAACTTTATGTGTATTGACAGACTTATGTAAGGCTCAGGGCTGGAACAAAAGCAGGTAGTGTGACATAGCACAGAGGTGTATAGGTAAGGAGGTATTCAAGCTCATTAAATAACATGAAATAATACAGTGCACTGCATTTCTGAACTGAGGTGTGTTGAAAGGCTTTTGTTGGAGGGCCTGGTAATGAAATACGGTAATTAAGGTTGCTACAGTTGAGTACTGAGGTATGTTATCAGAGGTTATGTATGTTAGGGAAGTTGCTACACAGTCAGTTCACCAAATGCTTGGTGCAAACCACTGCTTCCCATCCCTCACTTTAATGAGCACTCAATTTTGACCCACTTTTAGACACTTATCATTGATACTGTCATATTCCCCTGTGCAGAAGGGCAGAATGAAGGGCTGTCCAGAGTATCACACATACTTATGGATTTTTTATTGCAGATATATTTTTGGCCAAAATTATGAGTGGGAGCCAGAAGGAAATAAAAGCCTGTTTCATTTCAGTTAAGAACGAATTGCAAAGCTTTTGTGAAGATATATGCTTTAAAAAAATGGTTTAAAGATCAATCAATGACAGACTTTATGGGCAGCCTTTAAAATATATTTAGGGCAAGACTTTGGCTTGAAGCCACTGAGTTGTAGAGAGGGAAGATTGTTCACTGGTGACTGGTCTTGGTGGAATTACACCTGAGGCAGGAAGACAGTTCCTTGGCTGGGGTACACTGGATTTAATGGTGCTATGCTGATTTGCACCATGTAGGGATCTGAACCAGCACATCTAAGAACTCTGGAAGAACATGGGTCTTAGTGACCCTACTATTTTACAGGCTGTGCTGTGGTGACTGAGTGCAGGGTAGGGGTTTGACTGTAGTCCTTCTCTCGCCTTCTGAGGACTCTAGCACCACCGTCTGCACAGGATTCTTCTAGCTTCTGTGCATCAGGTCTGTGATTTTGCCAAACCCTTGTACAAGAGCACAAGGTGGAAGAGATGGTGTGCCAGAAAGATGGAAATTGATTACACCGTTCCCCATCTGTGCCTAGCTCTGGAAGGGTGCATGATCAAGCCATTATATTTACAAACATCATTTCCTCCTCTCTCTACCTACTACCTGTCATAACAGAGCAAAAAACACTAGAGGCATCTGTGATGATCCCATCTATGATAATGGAACCTGGAGCCCAGAACATCCCAAATCCATTTTGGAAGGACACCAGCATGTAGAGTGGGTAGAAATTACACCAATCTCACAGTGCATACATTCAATATATACTTACGTCCCTGTTTGCAGATCCCCTCTGGGACAGACCTGTAGGACAGATGGTATTGTAATGAAAGATTTTATCAAAAAGGCTTCCCTGTCAATGATTTCCCATGGTATTAGAAGATCCAGGAAATTGCCTAACTTTATGGGGTCATGATGACCTCCAGTCCTTTTAATAGCTTTCAGGAGCAACTAATTGTCAGACATGTGAGAATCCTAGTATTTCCCACACCTTCCTTGTCTCTCTGGCTGTGTTTAGGCTGCCAGCTTAAGGTTGTCACCACCCTTTGCACGAAAGGAGAAATCTTCACTCAGTGTAGCCATTCAGTGTGACTGGTCCTGTGTTAATTAGCCTGAGTGTGCCCTATCTGAGAGCTGAGGTTGTGATTCACTTCAGATAGGCGCCACGATGCAGACTAGAGTGACTTCACTGAGACTGTCAAAGACCTTACAGAGTAACCTGTGAATGGAATCTCCATAAATTAGGGCCAATGTTTCAAGTGAAGACGAATTCAGTGACACCATCTAGTTTCCAGCAGTCATTCCAAAAAAATGTAAGGGCTCAAAAATATTAATAATTTATTTCAGATGGCAGGAAGGTTGGGTCCTAATGGAAAGGACTGGGACTCAGGGAAATTGCAATATCTTACTGGCAGGTTGGAAAATTGAAAAATATGTCATTTCAATATATCCCAGTTTCAGCATATTGATATGGACTGCTAATGTTTGGGTTCCCTATGATCTGGATCACTCACCCGTGTAATGGACACAAGTGGGCTTTTGATTTAGTTTTGAATTGCTCCCACTCACCATAAAGGCCAAATTCTCCTCTGACTAAAACTGATATAAATCAGGAGCAACTCTGCTGAAGTCACTCAGGATATACCAGTGTAAACTTAGTGTAAAAGATAGGAGAATTAGGCCTGCACTCTAGCTCCTGATGCAAACACTGGTGGAACAATACAGTTTATTTTACTGATTGCAAATATTATGCCTTGGTTTGGTAATCTACAAATTTGGTTATATTAAGGATCAGTAAATCTGAAAAATTCCCATTGACAGCAGTAGACTTCTGATCGGGTTCCTATTCATTTTCATGTACTTTATGGGCTGAGCTGGGACTGGATATAGAAGCATAAAAATACCACAAGAAAGATTTTGGGATCTAGAAGCAATAGCAACATATGAAAAGCCGTTTCTCACAGCAAAAGCCCAGTGTTTAGACCAAAGAAGTTTAGGTAAACAAGAATCTTTGTGATGCTTATCTAAATGTAAGTTAGACTACTTGAGGCTGCCCATATTCTGTGATTATATGTTTCTACAGATTATTGTACATAGCAATTACTCTTCATAGATCCAAAAGTTATAATTACCCTGTAACCCACAGTTTGAGTTGGAAGGTAGAAATAACTATGGTAGTTACAGTCTGTACCTGCAAAATTGTTTCACTTTGATGTATGTGTAAACTCCATTCCAGGGAGCAATAGAAAACTAGTACAGACTTTCCCTTCTTTTAGGAAATACATGAAGAATCCCTTCCGAGTGAAGAGATAAATCTAGTTCAGGTTTTGCTGCATCCAGCATCCCTTCTAAATGTGCCTGGAAATCCAGTTCCTTTTCTTAAGAGGTATAGCTCCTTTTAGTTGTCTTTCCCTGTTTCATCCCTTTTACTTCCACTCAGCTTTTCTTCCCTGCATTTTATTCTGATCAAAATAACATATTTAGTTGTTGAATTTTTCCAAATAGGGTTGGTAACATTTCCTGCCTCTAATCTATACACCGTGGGCTCGTCTACACTGGCCCCTTTTCCGGAAGGGGCATGTAAATTTCATGAGTCGTAGTAGGGAAATGCGCGGGGGATTTAAATATCCCCCGCGGCATTTAAATAAAAATGTCCGCCGCTTTTTTCCGGCTTTTAAAAAAGCCGGAAAAGAGCGTCTACACTGGCCCCGATCCTCCGGAAAAAGTGCCCTTTTCCGGAGGATCTTATTCCTTTGAAGTAGGAATAAGATCCTCCGGAAAAGGGCACTTTTTCCGGAGGATCGGGGCCAGTGTAGACGCTCTTTTCCGGCTTTTTTAAAAGCCGGAAAAAAGCGGCGGACATTTTTATTTAAATGCCGCGGGGGATATTTAAATCCCCCGCGCATTTCCCTACTACGACTCATGAAATTTACATGTCCCTTCCGGAAAAGGGGCCAGTGTAGACGTAGCCCGTTACTATACAGTAACTTTGTCAACGGAATAATGAAGAGGCTATCTGTGTCTCTCCCAGGCTGTTAGCATTCAGTAGCTTATGTCTGAATGTCAATGCGGGCTTGACTATGAGTGATTTTGCTGTCTTTGGGCAAGATGCAAACGGT
This sequence comes from Pelodiscus sinensis, assembly GCF_052426305.1. Lineage (NCBI taxonomy): Eukaryota > Metazoa > Chordata > Testudines > Trionychidae > Pelodiscus > Pelodiscus sinensis. The sequence continues at coordinate 30,378,800 of NC_143059.1, read as the reverse complement.
GTAAAGCTTACACTCAATGCAAGGTATAACAGATAACATAAGGCAACGTGTCATGTAGTAAGTACAGCTGCGAGGGTATGTCTACACTACAGAGTTTTGTTGGAAAAACAGCCATTTTCTGATAAAACTTGAGGAACGTCCACACTGCAATTGCATTCTTCTACAAGAAAATCAAAAGAACAGAGGGGTTTTTTCTGGCATTGGTAATCCTCATTCTATAAGGAAGATGCCTTTTTGCGAAAGAGCTCTTTTGGAAAAAGGTGTGTGTGGACGGGGAAGAGGGAGTTCTTTCAGAAGAAGAGGAAAAAGCACAGGTGCCCTAGTGGCCATTCTGTCCATAGCAGTCACTGCTTACATGTGAGAGAGTATTCATTCAGTCTGGACACTATCTTTTGAAAAAGCAGATCATTTTTTCGATGCACTTTTGCAGTGTGGACACTCTCTTTCGGAAGATCTCTTCTGAAAAAAGCTTCTTCCAAAAGAAGCCTGCAGTCTAGATGTAGCCTGAAATTCTCAGCAACACTACCCACAAGAGGTTTTCACTTCTAAATGCTCATTATGGGTTCTCTGGAGAAAAGAAGGAACCCTATGAGACTGGAATTATGCAAAGGGCTTGATGTATTTCCCAACAGATATTAGCCCTCTCCCTCCCCCTCCCCCTCCCCCAATAATATAGGGAGTAGGTGCCTTGACAGGGAAAGCTGGTTCCTGCTCAGTGAGTGAGGTAAAGAGTTCCATTAGACTCCCATAAGGATTCCAAGACAATTCTGTGGAGACAGACTGCATGGCGAAAAAACGGGCACCTCTCTTAACCTAAATTCCACTGAAGCTTGGTCTCATCTGTCTCCTGTCACTTTAGATTCCACCTTCATCTCTTCATCATCTGCAGAGCTGCTGCAGGCTGGTAATCAGGCATGGGGCTTATGTCGGTTCCTACAAAAGGGGAAAACAAAAGAAGGATACTGAAACTGAGAAAGAAGAAAAGATTATTGGGGAAAGAAGAAAGTTGCCTCTGAAGTGAATCCCCAAACTTTTCAGTCTGACTCAGATAATTTACCAGCATTAGCTAATTTCTGACCTCTGTCACAAGAGAAAACCTAACAAATATTATGCTTGTACCTAGCTGTGCTTGAATGTTCCTATTCACCGTGGCATTAAAAAATGTTGTGTCAGATCCACATCTAATTTAAATTGTTGTGGTGCCACTGAAGGCGTTGCTGAAGATTGGGCCACTTATGTGAGAGCCTAGTGTTGGGAGAAGATGCCAAATGGACCTCTAGCATGTGCAGTGTGGCCTAAATTTAGAACAGCAGAACAGCACAAGCTTGCCTCATCCTGGCTATTCAGCCTTGTGTAAGTTCTCAAAACCTCGCAAACCATGCTTCAGTCTTGCTCTTTCCTACTGAAAGTTACTTACTCTTCCAATCCACTCAAATCATGACCTTTTTCTGGAGACTACCCACACATAGCTCCCATTGGAAGCAAGGTGTTTGCAATGGGGGCAGGTACTCACACATGGGGAGCTCAGCACATCTGGGACCACTCTGAATTCATTCTGGATGCTTGTTACTTGGGGATGTGAGAACAGCCAAGGACATACCAGCCAACATGCTTAACAAGCAAGGAGGCACAGAAGCACGGCCATTTAGCCTATTAATCATTTTTAATGTGTAGGTTGCTTTAGCTTTGATAGTTTAAAATATCTGTCAGAAAGGTTACCTATATAATTATATATATAAATTTCAAAAATGTTCTTGCCAAAACAAATGGAGCGTCCCACCCTCATGCCAGGGTTGAATCCAAAGACACTGTAAAAAGGATTTATCATAATGGACAAGGAACACTGCAGCCATAATCTCCATGACAATGCTGAAAACAGCTAAGTAAGCTTAAAAAATGAATGAGACATTTATATGGATAGGAATAACTTCTGCATTACCCTGAGTTGGACAAAATGAGGGGCTATCAATCCTCATGCATCTAGGTATTAATTGATCACCAGCTGGGGTCAGGATGATATTTCCCCCACAATGGTCTAGCATCACAGTTAGATAGCCAGGTTTTGAAGTAAGGGCCTGTTCTGGCATGGCAAATCCTAATACCACCTACTGAGGTTCGTTCTTATCACTGGCAGCACTGTTGGCAGCAGTGTTGCAGCTGGCTCCATTAGTATCCATCCTTTCCACTCATTCATTTTTCGCTGTCATCAGTGTAGGCTGTGTGAGCAACTGTGCCAGTGTCTTTGGCGCCACATGGAGATAGTCTGGGCAGTGGGGATGTATTGTAGCGCTGCATCTAGCTAGCAACCATCCTTGTTGATGAGGCGGTGACAGTGTCTCAGGTTGCAAGTTAATTTTGTGAGTGCACCACAAGGCACCTGGTCAGATTTCCTTAACAAAACATAAGAACATAAGAACATAAGAACAGCCGTACTGGGTCAGACCAAAGGTCCATCTAGCCCAGTATCCTGTCTGCCGACAGTGGCCAGCACCAGGTGCCCCAGAGAGGGTGGACCGAAGACAATGATCAAGCGATCTGTCTCCTGCCATCCCTCTCCAGCCTCTGACAAACAGAGGCCAAGGACACCATTTTATCCCCTGGCTAACAGCCTTTTATGGACCTAACCTCCATGAAATTATCTAGCTTCTCTTTAAACTCTATTATAGTCCTAGCCTTCACAACTCTTTAATTACACACACACCAATAAGAAACTCCAAAGAGAAAATATTTTAAGGAGCAATTTAAACTGCTTAACAGCCAGAATCAGAAACTCTCAGAAATCAATCTAGATTTAGCCAGAGGGGCAAACCAGAATGTGAGTTGCAATGGTGTACTTTACTTTGTCTGCTCTTAGGCACTCCTAGACAATAGGATCACAGCCGATACTTTGTGGCCTAAGTAACCCAGGTGAAAATTATAATTTACTCTTTAAATGCTGATTTAAGATTGTACAATACAGGCGCCATCTAATAGGATTACTCCTCTGTAGCAATATCTCATTCTCTTGCTGCTGAAGGAAAGGGGTGGGGAACCTTTTTTGGGTCAGAGGCCAGTGGCCCACAGAAAAATCAGTCAAAGGCTGCAAACAAGTGAGAGCCAAAAAACCCAGACAAACCTTCACGGACTGCCTCCTGACTGAGAAGGAGAAAGACACTCCCCACATTCCTCTCACACGCTGGCATGTTGGGGGGTCCGGGCTAGTAGATTTTGTGTGCTTCTTCCCTGTGGCCAGGTGTCAAGGGCGCTGGAGCACCAGCACGGGGACCCCAACGCTGCGGGGAGCCCTGAGCTTCAGGGGCCGGATCCAGGCAAGTCCCCAGGTCTGAGGTTCCCCACCTCTGAAATACAGGGTGGTCATATTTGCTTAATATGGGAGCTTGTGAGTACCAAGAACCTTGTGTAGTTCTGATGTAAAGATGTAGGCAAGTAGAAACGGTCTCTCAGATTATATGGCCCTCCATGACTGAGGGTGATGTTGAAATCAACGGGAGTTCAGCCACCCCAGTAGGTCTGAACTCAGGAGGGTGCATAGGGTGCAAACCCCTCCCCCCCGGTCCTTCATGGTCCGCCATGGGGCCAATTCTAGCCTGTCTGGGAAAGGCAGAGGTGGTGCAGTTCCAGCCTCTCTCCCCCATGCTCTGGCCAGCCAGGGAAAATCAGAAGCAGTGCACTGCCAGCCTCCCTCCCCCCCCTTGCTCTGGCCAGCTGGGGGAAGCCTGGGGCTGATTCCCCGCTTCCTCTCCCAGGAAGGGGAGGGGCTGAGCCAAGGGTGTGGGGCTGAGGGCGGGGCAGTCCTAAGCCCCTCCCAAAGCTTGCTCACACCCCCACAGATATTCCTGTGTACAGGCCTGCCAAGCACTTTTGAAAATCCCACTAGGCACCTAAGTACTTTTCAGAATCTGTCCCATAGAAACTTTCTTCTTGTGTGATACCAAAGCAACCTCCTTCCCCCAGTTTCACCATGAGGGCACTGGAGGCAAGCTATGGAAGTTCCCCCCCCCCCCCACCTTCTTTCAGCACAGTTCAAGTCTATTGACTATAGGTCATTCAGATAGGCCCTCTTTGTTCTACCAGGCTTTTTTGTGGTGGTGTGGTGTAAGCTGCTGGGTTGGGGGAGAAAGAAGAGGGAGAATTTTGTGGAGCTACGGGTTTGCAGTATTGTTGTTTATGCATGTGTCCAGAACAGTGCATTAGCACATTTTATAAAGACTAAATACATTCAGTAAGGCCCAGTTATATTAGTATGTTAGAAGTAAAGGATGTGCAGAGTATTCTGTATTAACAAAAAGAAGAGCTAAAACCTTTGGTAATACTGATTGCTAATTGCAGCATACACTGATTGCAAGAAATCCCTTAACATAAAAACACCAGTGCACATAATTGTATGATCTCTCTCTAAGAGAAAGAGATAAGAATAGCAAGAAAAGTACATGGGAAACAGACTTGAGAAAACCACGACAAATATCTAAGCGTGAGTCTTAACACGCATTTTGAAATCATCCCGGGTACATCTACACAGCAGCGCTATTTTGGAATAACAGGCATTATTTCGAAATAACAAAGTGTAAGTCTACACAGCAAGCCATTATTTTGAAATAATGTCAAGCTGGAGGACTTCTTACTCCAACTCCTGTAACCCTCATTTCACAAAGAGCAAGGAAAATCGAAGGAAGAGTGCTCTTCCTTCAACTTCCTGCTGTGTAGACCAGAGGCGTAGCGAGGGTGTTATGCGCCCGGGGGTGAAGGTAAAATTGGCCACCCCAACCCCCGTCAAATGGTGGGGCCCCAAACCTAGTGCACAGCCCAACCCTGGGAGGAGTGAGGGGAGCTTGTACCAAATCTTACCTGATCCCCTCCAGTTTGGGGCTGGGGGCAGAGAAGTGGGGAGGAGGTAGCTCTAGCCAGCGGCGGTGGGCAGAGGAGGAGCAGGTGAGCAGAGGGAAGACAGGGCGAGTGTAGGGAGATTATACTGGCACCTCACTAGTGTGGCTCCCAGGGGCCACTTCCCCTCCCCCACCGCACCCTCCTCACTACACCACTGTAAATAATCCACCTCTTAGGATATTTATTATTTAATGAACTACTTATTTTACTATCTACAGACACATAAATTATAAAGTTTTGTGGTTTACAATCTGTTAAATATTTTTTTTCTCTTTAATTTGTTCATATCCCATTCTCATTAGGTTCATGCCTTTTACATAAAAAATGTCAAATTCTTAAATATGTAAGTTTTATAAAACACGAGAGAAATTAATGTTATACACCCTAAATATGAATTTCATCACTATATTTCATTCAAGCATTTAAAACCACTGTTATAGTAATGAGTAACACATTGCTTTAATGAATAAAAAGTAAAAAAGATTTTGAGCATATCAAATTTATTGTAATAGAGAGGTAGCCGTGTTAGTCTGATCTTGGTAAAACAAAAAGAAAAAAAGTTATGTAGCACTTTAAAGACTAACAAGATAACTAATAAATGTATTGTAAGCAATCTGTCATGCTTCTTAACTGCCCATTTATTTACCTAGTTAACCTAATTGTTTTTCAAATTATTGCACAGCGAAAAACTACATGAGAGTTATGAATGTAAGAAATTAACTTACCTGTTAAAATAACACTCTGAAAAACTTTTAAATAAAATTAACACACAACACAAGAATCACCCTCACTTTCTTGAAGGCACTTGAAGCAATAAGTAGCCTATGCAAAATCTCAAACTTACAAAGTATCTGAAATTTTCACAGAAGCCTGTTCTATTTGATTTACCATGGTCTATACTTGTTTTTATTTCAACAAAACCAGTTCTGTATCATATAAAAAATTAAAAAGTACCTTAAATTAAAAATGATTTTATGAGTAAATAACAATTTTACACATCAAATTATTGTATTATATTAAAACAAGACTTGAAAAATATTATAAAATATACCTAAACCATAACCTATAATAATAAATAATTACAACTTTCCAATAGAAGTACATTTTCTTTGGTGTCCCTGAAAGCTATCAGTATTCATCTGTGTGGCCCTCAGTGGGCTTCAAGTTTGACATGCCTGATTTAAATGTTTGTTAGTTTTTAAAATGTAACCAGACTATTATTTTTTAAGTTTTTACTTTTGTTATAAAGTATCTTTTATTTAAAAAAATATAAGTAATCCCAATGCACCCACCTCTCCCCCAGAGCCAGCCCCTCCTCAGCATCCCCCCATCCCAATGCATTCACCCCTCCCCCAGAACCCCATCCCAATCCACTCACTCCTCCCCCTGAGCCAGCCCCCCCACCCTCCATCTCAATGCATTCACCCCTTCCCCTGAGCCAGCCCCCCCAGGGCCCTACATCCCAATGCACTCACCCTTCCCCCTGAACCAGGCCCCCCAGTGCCAGGAGTGCCCCCCATCAAATCCTCCCCCCCCCCCAGAGCCAGGCACTGGAGGAATGGGATGGCTGGGTAAGGAAATCTAACCTTTAAAGTGGTCGCTGCTGCTGCCCAGCCCTACTGCCTCAGCTTGCGGCGTGTAGAGAGCCAGGAGCACTTAGCCAACTCCCGGGTCTTTGTTCAAAAGCATCACGTGGGCCAGAGCAGTGTGCGCTTCGCTCCCACCCCAGCCCGACGCTCCCCTAGCGTGGCGCCTGGTGGCAACTGCCTCCCCCACACCCTCTTCACTATGCCTCTGGTGTAGACAGCACCAAAAGTCGAATTAAGCTGTTTTGACTTCAGCTACGCAATTAATGTAGCTGAAGTTGTGTAGCTTAATTCGACTTTTGCCCTGCTGAGTAGACATGCTCCCCTCCTCTCTATGCTATCCCACACACCTCTGCATGTTGGTCCAACTTTCTAATCAGCCTTATCTTCAAATTCAGGCCATTCTTAAATAATTCTGGAGCCACATGAAACTACTCTCTGTAAACTCGTTGTATATAACGTAATTCCCTTATCCTTTATGTAATTGAATCAAGTCTTTGACACATACAGCACTCCCTTAGGAAAGTTATTGAATTTGAATTTAACAGGGATGAAACCAACAGAGTTCTATAGAGCATCTCTGAAAAGTTGTGCAAGTTAATGTAGAACAATACCCTTTCTATCGGTTTATGGTAGGATGGAATTTTCTAATACATTTGACAAGCAATTTTCATAAAGACTAATTAAGAGTAAACGAGCCCTAGTGCTCTCTCCTGAGGAACAAAGTGGGAGGATGTCTCTATCCTCTGGGTTTTTTCTTCTTTCTAATTCCTCTATCAAATGAGACTCCTCCAAATTTCCTAGCCCTCTGCTAACCACACACTGAGGATCAAACATTTTGTCCTACTGAATGCTCCACACATGCACATCTCCATAGTTTTCAAGGTCTAAAAGGAGCTATCTATTTCTTAAATTCTAAGGCAGCATTTCCCAAACTATGGTACCAGGCCGCAGGAAAAAAATACCAGGCCTCAGCGTGGTTGCCAGGGTTTTCCGGGCTCCCGGAGTGCCCGTGTGGCACCAGTTCTGCCAAGCCCTTGGCCGGCCTGGGCATAACCTGCAGCCCAATGTTCCGGCTCCCGGCAGAGGCATAGCTAGGGGAGGTCAGGAGTGGGGGATGGGGGGGAAGGAGGAGGAGGGGCGAGTTGGCCACCGGAAGCAGCACTGGACATGGGAATCGGGGCGGGCTTTGGAGATTTGGGGCGGGGGGCAGCCGGCAGAAGCAGAGCTGGCCGGGGGGCAGGGGACTGGCCGGGAGATTGGGAGGAGGAGTAGAGGAGGAGAAGCGGCTGCCGGAAGAAGGGCTTGCCTGGGGCATCGGAGCTGGCCGGGAGAGATTGGGGGGCTGGCGGAAGCAGGGCTGCTGGGGGGCGCGAGGTCAAGGGTAGGAAGCAGGACGGGGAAGATGCATGTGTGGGGGGGAGAAGCGGCAGCCGGAAGCAGGGCTGGATGTGGGCAGTGGGGCTGGCCAAGGGAGATTGGGAGGAGAAGCGGGGGAGAACTGGCTGTCGGGGAGGGGGTTGGGGGAAGTGGGGCTGGCCAGAGACGGAGCGGGGGGGGGGAGAGCAGGACTGACCCAGCCATATGTAGATCTTGAGGTGCTGCCCCTCCTCCCCCCGCAAAGCATGAGTGAGTCTGGCCTGGGGATTACCCCCCTCGAGTAGTTGCGAACTATCTGGCTGGTAGACTCACTCATACAGCCTGAGCACATTTAGCAGCCAGGCAGTTCGAAACTACAAACTGATACATCTAGTAATAATACAACTTACCTAATGAGAAAATACCAGACATGTTATATTTTGGTATTTTCTCAGTTTGTTTTTTATGTGTTAATATTTTTGGGCTGCAAAAAACAGTACTGAAAAAAAAGGGTTCCAACTAAAGTAAAAAGTTTGGGAAACCCTGGTCTGACCAGCTTTCTGTCTGTCTTACACTCCATTTATCCAATCCATATTCTTTAACTTGATGGCAAGAATATTGTGGGTGACCATATCAAAAGCTTTGCTAAAGCTGGCACTGGGGGCTTTGGGAGGACCAGAAACAACTTATTTGAATATTCATCATTTGATTAATAAATATGCAAATGAATGTTACCGGTCCTCCAAAAGTTTGTGAATGGATTTACTGGCCCCTGTGTCAAAAAGTTTGGGAGCCCTTGCTCTAAGGCTTAGTCAGCATCCTACATTTTAAGGTTATGCAAAATTTTACATTGCTTAGGCTGATTGTTCTCTTCATTAGCAAGGGAAATGCAGAAAAAAATCTGTGCAAATATTTTTGTGAATGCAAACTGACAATTTACTTTGAGGCTATTTGAGATCCATTCAATTCTCATGTATTCAGACAGCCTTTTTTCCCTGAGACTGTACCTTGTGACACAAGGCAATCCTGGGTTTCTACCTACTCTCTAATGCAGGGCTACTCAACATGAGGCCTACAGGCCGCATGCGGCCCGCAGCCTATTTGTTTGCAGCCCGTAGTGCCATTTAGATTTACATGGGGCTCAACATGCGGCCTGTGGGTGGGAGCCAAAACAAAGTAGTTGTCAATATAATTGTCTTCTCTTGATATGCTTTTTAGTAGTTAAATTCCTAGACTGTGATTGCTCATTAAAAGTGCTGTCATATGGGTGGAAATCTGGTAAATATTGCATTTGATTAATATCAGCAGAACTGACTTACATGGGGCCTGTGTGTTGCATAACCTTGCCTTAATCTTTGTATTCATGCCCATCAGTGTGAAAGCAGCTATTTGCATATATATATGCAACCACACTTAAGTTGCAACCCTTGGCTTGTGCTGTGTCATTGTGGCCGCCAGGGCTTCCAAAGTTGAGTAGCCCTGCTCTAATGCCAGCTTTCTTGCTCCATCGTAATCTGTTTCCATGACATCTTTCACAATGGTTTCTTTTATGTCATTTGGTGTCCCCTTATTTCTGTCTTCCAGTAAGGACTTGGCTAGAAATTTGTTTTTTGTTTTTTTTTTTACCACCATACCACATCTCCAAACCACTTTCTCCTTCCTCCTCAGATTATTTTATCTATGATCTTTTGGTTAGTTCTTGTAATACACCAGGGTTAGTTAATTTATTCCACCAAAAGACACCAAGTATTCTCCACAAGCGCCTTTGATGGAATATGCTGAAACAAAAGAAAGGACTATGCAGCACTTTAAAGACTAACAAGATGGTTTATTAGGTGATGAGCTTTGTATGTAGAATAGTAATAGAGATGTAGCCGTGTTAGTCTGATCTTGCTGAAACAGAAGAAAGGATTATGCAGCATTTTAAAGACATGTTTGCTTTGGGGATGTCTAGCAGCTGCTCATTTTCAGATACTAGTGGGTACCACTGTAGACCCTTGTCTTGATTTTTGTGTGAATCTCCTTGTTTTTACAAATATTAGTCAGTCACAAAAAAGCACCACTAATCTTCCCAATATAGGAAGTCTCCATTGTATGAACGAGTTATGTTCTAAAAGTTCATTTGTAAGTTGGTTGTTTGGAATTTGGAACACATTTTCCCATAGAAACAATGCTATAATTGGTAGTTAGATTCCCAGGCTAGCCCACAACCCACAGTGTAGCTGAAAAACTGTATATTTGCAATGAAAAGCAGTAGAAATAGATTTTTTAAAATTTAACCTTAAATGCTGGTGCTTGAGGAAAGGCAGGTTTAATTAGAGAAGCATGAAGAAGTAGATGGAGATTCTGAAGGGGACTTCTGGGCCTCTCCCAGTCACATCCCCTCCTCTGGGGCTGCACCTCCCACCCCGCTCTTCAGGAGGAGGCAAGTGGCATGAGCATGGGCCAGATGACTATGGAGGAGTAGGGGCAGTCATGCAGCCAGTGGCTGGAGAGAAGCAAGTTTCCCCTTTAAAGTGCCATTGCCTTTCAGCTGCTGGTTCCACGGCCACCCCTTGCTCCTCTGGAATCCTCGGGTCAAGATTTTCCATAGTGATTCTCTGTGAAGATATGCATAGTGGCCCGACTGCAAACAAACTAAAATCTATTCACACTACCATTCATTAACCGGTAGTAAATAGTGCAACCTGTTCATTGCTAATTTATGAACTGAAAAAAGTCTAACTTTACTAGAGAAGTTACAATAAATAATTAACCAGATCCATTCATTTATTTCACAAATGTGATGGACATAGCCCTGTATATTTTAAAAGACAATTTCAAACATTTCCCCCGATCACCAGAAAACACTTAAAGTTATACTATTTTCTATTCCACTCTGCTGTTTGACGATGATGTATAAATTAATGATGGGAAGAAGCTACATAAATCAGATCTGGATCCAAATGTTGAACATGTCAATGTTAGTTGTCATGATGGTGGTGGTTTTGGTTTTTGGTTTTTTGTCCTTTAGAGAACCACAGACCAGCTGCAAAGTTGCGTTCCAAATTTGAGTTTGGATTCAGAACCACTCTCCTCAATGAAGGGGAGGGTTGTTTGAGCCAGATAGTTTGTCTAATCTCTAGTGTTAATCCCAAATTGCTCAAATAGTAATTTACACTTGGAGGTTAGAAGTCAAAGGAAACTATCTAGTGGGACACAATATTTCTCTTCTAAGTCACAGTTTGTTAGTGAACAAATATTGTCACCATCTGAAAACTGCTGACAGGAAAGGCACTATGTGCGCACTTCTGTGGACAGTCTCAGAGAAACCAAGGAAAAGTTTCTGATGGAATGGAATGCTTTGTTTCTTTCAAAAGCCCTTCCTTGTCTGATAACTATCAGAGTATGTGCAAACAGTATATATGTTTTTAAATAAATATCTGACTGGTTTAAAATATTCAATATATCAGCCAAAATATAGATGATATAATGGTAAATATAGGCACAACATATGCACACCACACACATATGATTTGGTTTTTTAGATACATTTAGTCCTAACATATAACAAAATATGTTGTTATATCTTGGTTCTCAATTGCAGTATCCTCCCAATCACATCAGAAAGTGCTGGCTGACTAGACTCAGACTCTTAGACTTAGGGCCAGAAGGGACCATCATGATCATCTAGTGATTCTAGTCCGAGATTGGGGAACCTTTTTTGGGTTGGAGGCCATTGATAAACATATAAAAAAATCAACCAGGGGCTAAGCAAAAAAACACCCCTTCATTGTGGCCCCTGACTGAGAAGAAGAAAGACACTCCCCACATTCCCCTTGCACACCAGAGCCTAGAAGGGCCCAGGCTAGTAGATTTTGGGTGCATCTACACTTCACCGTTATTTAGAGATAACTAGCATTATTTCAAAATAACAATGTGATCGTCTACATGGCCATTTCATTATTTCCAAACCCCTTTTTACGCAAAAAAGAAACTTCCACACTGCATGTTTTTGTGAAAAAACCCTGTGCGCAAAAACAGCTCGGAATAGATTATGCAAAAGAAGCGCAACAAAATGCTAATCAGTGCTTCATTTGCATTTCCTCTTCCTGCAAAAGCGGTAGTGTAGATATAGCCTAGCTGAATTATTGAAGTCTTCAGCTCATAATTTGAAGTCACAGAGAATCCACAAGTTACTGTAGTTTAAACAGGCAAGTATCCTGTGCCACATACAGCAGAGAAAGGCAAAAAAACCAAACCAAACAACCAAAAAACCCCTAGACTCTGCTGATCTGACCTGAGGGAAAAATAAACCTCACTTAATCTGCAACTCCTTTCCTTTGAGCAAAGTTCAGGAAAGATGAAAAGGACTTCAGGATAAAGATAAGCATTTGCTGTCTGGCCCAAACTGAGGAGATGATGGCATAGCAATAAGAAAAGGGGCTTTTGTTGGAAGACTTTATGTGTCTTAAAGCACCACAATTTTATTTTCCATTTTGAAAAGACAAAATTCAGCCCTTGGTTTACCAGGCATATTTCCCATTGAATTCAGTAGGGGCTGTGATTGCTTGTGCCAGTCATGAATTTGTCCCAAAGCTTATAAAGAATCTTTTGTTCTGAGCAGGATGATGTATCAGACATCTAGCAGCTCTGATCATGTTTGATATCCTGGCTAGTCAGGGCTGAGCTTTAGATCTTGTCAATAAGGGAGAGGCCAGCTGCCACGGGAAGTGATGTTAGTGTTTCAGATGACGTTCTTTGCTCTGAGGTAGTAGAGTCTGAGAGCAGAGGACATCATGCTGTTGGAGGTGCTGCCTTTGAGGTGACACATGAAATCAAAGCCATCTGTGATCATAAGAACAGGGTTTTTAGCCTGGTGGCTTGGCTAAATTCCAACTCAGATAACTGCATCCTCCATCGCATCTTTATCTACATTTCAGTTGAATGCGTTATTCTTTATTTCTTGTCCTAAACAGGTAATAATCTTGTAGGGTGGTGAAAGGAAGGGGAGACAATATATAAGTAATTTAGGAATCCAGGTGGATAAAGGAGCATCTGTGGAACTTGAGGTGGTCCTGACCACTCTTTCTGTCATCACCGGTCTGTCAGTGCCATATCCACCCTCTCATTACTGTGCCTACTGAGGAATGTGAAAGAGAACGCAAATGTCCAACCTGGAGCTTCAGTATTTTGCGTTTCCAAGGCAACTCCAGCTTTAACAGCCCCGATAATGACATTATTTGGTTGAAATGAGCATGCATGATCTTTTGATTACCACTGGAAGTATGAATTGGGTTACTCTCCCCGGCCCCTTGAAAAATAAATGTGGCGGGGGTGGGGGTGGGGGGAATCACAAGAGGGCATATGGAAAAAAATCAGTTTTTACATTTAATGGAGTCTTCAGTTCAGCATTTCAATCTTTTCTTTAAAGATTGAGATAACGCGTTCATCAGTGATATCTTAGTTTCACAGAGCAAAGAAATTAATTACTTACTAATGTGCAATTCAGAAATTAATTTATGTTATCATTTTAACTATGTCATTATTAATCAATGTAAATGAAGCAGCCTATAAACTAGTGCAGTCTAACCTGATTTGTGCTGAGGCTGCAGGTTATCAGCTCCAAGGAACACAATGACAGTTCAGTCACTGAGGAAAGGAGGGGCTGTTCAGCGTCAGCCACAGAAAAACAGTATATACTATGGTCCCTGCAGACTACTGAAAATCCCAACCAATACAATGGTAGAATGAACAGTCAGTGACAAAGTCAGGATCTTGCGGCACAACATTTTCCTAACACACTCCATGTCACCTCACCCTCCACTCCAAGCTGAAAGATGGACTAAGTTGTTTTTCCATCTTAGTAGACCACATAGGCTACGTCTACACTGGCCCCTTTTCCGGAAGGGGCATGTTAATTTCACCTATCGTAGTAGGGAAATCCGCGGGGGATTTAAATATCCCCCGCGGCATTTAAATAAAAATGTCCGCCGCTTTTTTCCGGCTTTTAAAAAAGCCGGAAAAGAGCGTCTACACTGGCCCCGATCCTCCGGAAAAAGCACCCTTTTCCGGAGGCTCTTATTCCTACTTCAAAGAAAAGAAACTTCCTACTTCAAAGTAGGAATAAGAGCCTCCGGAAAAGGGCGCTTTTTCCGGAGGATCGGGGCCAGTGTAGACGCTCTTTTCCGGCTTTTTTAAAAGCCGGAAAAAAGCGGCGGACATTTTTATTTAAATGCCGCGGGGGATATTTAAATCCCCCGCGGATTTCCCTACTACGATAGGTGAAATTAACATGCCCCTTCCGGAAAAGGGGCCAGTGTAGACGTAGCCATAGTGAAAAGCTCCCCCTGGTTCTGTTCAGTGAGGTCCTAGTCAGTGACAGGGGATTCTAGATACTACTGCAATGCAAACAATAATGTTTTATGAATAAGAGTGTTTACAAGAACCATCAATGAGGATCAGACAGTTATTTTCATAAATATCTCCCACATGGATCCAACGCTCCAGTGCCTTTTTGTTGTTGGTGGTGTTCCTGTATCAGAGGGGCAGAAGACAGTGCCTGAATGTTACAAAATTTCAGAAAAGCGGATGCATTCTTTCGCCATCCCTGTGAACCTTGTTGTACGAGGAAGAAGGAACATGCCAAAAGAGGAGGTTTTTCTGAAATTTGGTGCCGTGTAGGCGTGCCAAATTTTGGAAAAGCCTCTCCTGAAAGAAGAGCAGAAAAAGATACGCAAATTGCAGTTTGCAATTTGCGTATCTTTTTCTGATTTTTTGTTGTAGTGTAGACACAGCCTTAATGAGCAAGCCTTTACTATCTGTGCTTCAGTCTTTTTGAGCAACTTTAATGCCTTGATATAGTGTTTGGGCTTGAGACAATATGCATTCATTGTTACACATTGTGCGCCCATTGCTACACACTGTGTCCCAAGAACAGCAGGGGGTGAAGGAAACCCTGCAAAGGTCTCTAGAGTTTTAATACATATAGTCACTTGTAATAAATCAGCCCTCAAACTTGGTATATACTAGGGGTTGTGTAACATTGCAGAAACATGCTTGCAAGTACATTTGCAATTTAAGGCATGGATTTAACACGGTATTTAAACAAATGCCTGACTTTCACCATTTGAGCTGTCCCGTGGGGTCACAAGATCAGGACCTTACTGCCGATTTACACTGACTTCCCTGAAAGGGTTGCATGGAGTATAACAGGGCAGAATTTGGCCAGTTCAATATACATTATTAGCCACAGCCCAGCAAGCTCAGATTCTTCATGCTGTCACAATTCTTTTTCACCTAATTAAAACAAATTGATATGGTTCCTCCCCCTCTCCTTTCTTCTGTGTGGCATGCTAAACATAGGTGCATGAGAGAGAGTGTATGGATGGATAAGAAGCTACCTAAAGATATAAAAGCTTGTGCCACCCAAGGAAATCTTCATATAAAATACATAACAAGAATAGTAACTATTACTTTTAATATATAATGACTATACCCAGGAGCGTTCCAAGGATCTCAGAGAGTTTTTCAATCGTAAGTTATTCAAACTCCGGGTTGGTATATATCCTATCTTTCTTTGAAAATATTGGTAAATTGAAGCACAAAGAATGGTGATGTTCAACATTTAGCCCAGGGATCACCTTTTGCCCTCGAGGGTGCCTATACTGAGAAGACAATTGGTATTTGATCATGAATTGAAAATATACTCCTTCATCCTGGAGAGGAAGAGTGGTGGTTAGGATGCCAGCCTGTGACCTAAGTCCAGTTTCCTGCCCTATCCCAGGCTTCCTTGTGTAAGCTTGGCCTAGTTGAGGGGGTTTTGTGCTGATAAATACATTAAAGACTCCAAGGAACTAAAACAATGAGGACCATTAAGTACATTAGGTAGAAAGCTGTGCCCTGTGGTGTTTAAACTGAAGCATTTGAATCAGCTACATTGATGCAGGGAGCACTTCAAAGATATGAATTTAGCTAGTCTGGTGCACTTGGCAACATCTCAGATTCAACTAAAAATTAACAAGTTGTTGAGGAAATAAGTAACCCTAAGAGTCACATTAGGAGAACAATAAAAGTTAGGTGATTTTTTTTTATTTCTGTGAAATCCTAACATTTATTCTGGCCCCTTTACATTGTTTGTAATAATAGTGCATTCAGCTCTCAGGCCAAGAAGATGGACACCGCTATGGTAGGCTCAAAATCACAAGTATGGCTGGGCATAGAATACAGAAGATCTCAGTTTTCAGTCCCCTTGAAATTTCTATTACTTAGATGTGTGATATTAGTTTCAAAACTTGGCCACCAATAAGAGGCACAGACAGCTAACAGACTGACTTATTAATTTACACTACTTACTTCATTTACTAGCACACTGGAATACATTTGATCTTCTGCATATTTCTCTTCTGTGTGTTCTTTTGAGTAAATGGTAATGCTCGTGTTTTTGAAAAACAATTTGTCAAATGATACTGTACTATAAAATTCCTTTTGGACATTTAGGCTTTTGGCATAAGGGTTATTGCCAATCCTTTCCTATAACGATATGCTGTCATGCTAATTTTGATATCATCACACTGTAAAATGAAGGGGGATGAAAGTCTGTAGTTTGCAGGCCTATATCATGTATGCATGTTGTTTTCTGAAGTAATACATGCATTTTAGCATCCTGCTGTACCTATAATAATTCAGTATTAGGTATGAAGAATTTTAACATGTGCCAATAGTGAGCTAAAGCTATTACCTAGCAAGCAAGGTTTCAAATTAGTTTCATACTCTTTCTGGATGTTTTGGTTTTCAAACCAATTACTGTCCCACAACCCACATCAGGCAAATTTCATGCTGAAAGTTCCCTTCGTCAGGCTAGTAATGCATTCTTCTCTAAATGCTAAGCAGGAAATGAAAAGGGACAAATAAGCAGCAGGTAGGAGAATAAATCAAGAAATAATTGAAAGCCTGAAAATAAATACATATATTACAGCTGTATTTCTTTCCTTGCTTGCTTGATTGCAAAATGCTGGCTTGACAGCACAGCACTGGACACAAGTCTATTTTCCACATCATGGGCAGCAGCACTGAATTCTTAATATCCCTTCTTTTCCCACAGCTCCCTGATCCTGACCAATTTGTACTATCATAATGTAGCAGGAGCACCTCAAGGGCCAGTATCTGGCAGGTCTGTCTCTATATTAGTTTGTTCTTTGTTCTGAGAGTGCAAATTGTTACAGTATAGAGACAACAAGCGTCAGGTAACGTCTTTTCTTGGACCAGCGTCTCTTGGTGAGAGAGACAAGCTTTTTACACAGTGCTTTTCTCCAGGTCTGGGAAATGTACTCAGTGTCACAGCTAAACACAAAGGGGAACCAATTTGTTTAGCATTGTTAACATGTATTTCAAGGGACCATTCAAGGTGAAGTAGGTAGTTAACACCTCTGTAGTTATGGGGGGGGGGGGGGGGGAGGAGGTGTGGGTATTACTGGTAATAGAGGATTGTAATAAGCCATAAAGCCAGTGTTTCTAAGTCCATGATTCTTTAATGTGTACCAAAGTTATGAATTTAAGCCTTGGGGCTCACCTTTTGAAGGTGTATAGGGTTTCTTTGAAGGACCAAGACTGAGAGGTCAGTTATGGAATTGATCACTTTGCAGAAAGTGTTCTCCCTCTGAGTGTCCACTCCAGGCCCACCCACTCCACTCCTGGCTCTGCTCCAATCTGGACATAGGGTCTGCCCCTCTCTGCCTGGTGCTCCAGCAGACCTGGAGAATGGAGTTAGGGGTTAACCCTGCTCTGCTTGCCCAGTGTTCCTGCCTGGGAGCTGAGTTGGGGGCTTGATCCTGCTCAGTGTCTGGAGCACTGGAGCCAGGAGAAGTCCCAATGCCCAGACCACACTCTCCGCGGGGAGCAGGCAAGCCCAGGCACCCCGGCCATTTTTCCTGCTGGGAGCACCTGCCAGAATGGATTTTGCATCAACTTTTCCTGAAACAATCAATGTAATAATCAAGTGTATGATTTTGTCTACTGTGGCGTGTCCAGTCAGATGATTGACATTGTAATGTGATATGAACATGGGCCAAAACAAACCATTATCATCATTTGGATTTCAGTAGCTCCTAGAAACTCCAGTCCCGGATCTTGGCCCCATTGGGCACTGACCAGAAAAACAACCCTGGGCTACAGAGCTCACAATCAATATGTCAGAAAGGAAGTCACAGGTAAACAGGATAGAGGTGGGGAGGAGCAGGTGGAGGAGCTGCAAATAAAATAAGCAAGCAGCAAAAAAGTATAAGTCTCAGATGGCCACTTGCCTAACCAATGCCAGATGGGAGCGATTTGCAGGTTTTTAAAAATGTTATCTGTAAATGGTCACAACTCTTAGCCACCAGAGATCTGTAACCTATGCAGCCCAGTGATGGAGAGGTGAAAGCTTTCTGTCACCCATCTCTTGAGTCAGCTGGTATGCATATAAGTGTAGTATTTTGATTGCTATTCTTTTCAGATAGCTTTCTCCAAAATGAAGGGCATGAAATAACCTTGGCAGTGGGTCTGCGAACCGGACTCTGGAGGGTTTGATGTAGAAGCCAAGCTTTTATTCACTGCCAGTGTAAACAGAGTATAAAAGGCTAAGTATATGAAGCATTCAAAGAGCTTTTGCTTTCTCTGTTGCAGAGACTGTGAGGAAAAAAATAAACTCAACTTAAAAAACCTGAGCTTTAAGATGTTTATAGCTGATTTTTTTAACTATTTCCAGGATACCCTTCTTTCAGGGTAAGGATGAAAAATAGATGTTCAGGGTATTATTTCACATACAAAAATTCTAACACCTCCAGAAAAACCCTTTGCATAAATAAATATCTTTCCTCTGCAATACACTTGCCTTGGATAGACATTCTTCATCTTTGATTTGTGCATTAATTATAACTTTGTAAATTTGAAGTTTGATCCTGTTCCCATGGAAGTCATTGGGGAAAATGTCATTAAGGTGGCGGATCAACTTTTAACAGCTTTAGTCACTTAGTTGTCTACTTCATCTGACACGCTACTGTATTAGCACTGTACTGAAATAACGGCATCATAACACTGCTCAGGTGATAGTGGAAGGGTATTGACCTGAACCTTCTTTCTGATATGGACAGTCGAGCCTAAAATGGCTTTTGTAAGAGCCTCAAACTGATGCTCATTGCTTAAGAATTCCAGCATCATATTTTCTTTTTGTAAATTGAACAATTTCTGCAGCTCAGAACCTGAAGTTCATGAGTGGCTTGTATGCTAGGTGGGGGAAGCCTGGCCCCGCCCACACTCTGCCCCCAGACCTGCCAACCCTCCCATGCTCCGGGGCTGGGGAGGCTGGGACCACGTACCCTCCTCCCTACCTGTGCTCCCCATGCTGGGGTACGGGGGTGGCACACTGCCTTGCCTCCCCTTTGTGGGGGGAGGTGGGGAGGCAGCTTGGCTTCTGTGGGGGAACAGGCCTTTGGCAGAAGGGATGAGACTGGAGGCTTGCTTCCCTCAGCCCTACCTTCACCCACTGCCCATGCTTACATTCCTTTAAATCCCATTATAAGCAACCCTGAAAGATGAGCTTGTACCTTGTTGCCTAGCTTTTAGCCAGGCTGAATACAGCCTTTTAATTCTAGGGCTCAGGATTTTCTTTCCCAAACAAAACCCCACAGCCAACCTGAGAAAGAAGGGGGGAGAGTCATATTTTTGTCCCATTAGGTCAAGTTGCATTGTGCCACATATAAGGTAAAGTAATAGCATTTAGGTATTTGAACAATCACTCTATTCAAAACATACTATTATGAACATGAGAGATCTCATCGTTATTATAACAGATCTTTCTATCCTTTTGGTCCTAGAGGTGCTTGGGAAAGGCAGGCAGTATTACAACCTCCTTTTTAGAAATAGGGAAACTGAGGCATATTACATGTAAGTCACTTTGCTCAAAGATATACAAGTCAGTGATGTGGATGAGACTAGGATCAAGGCCTGTGAGCCTATTATAAATGGGGACACACTTGGGGACAAATTGAAACGTGGTGTCACTTCACTGGAGTTTCAATACCTATACAAGGACAATATTTTCTCCTAAAACTTGTTAAAGGATAGAGACTGTCATAGTTCAGGGCAACTGCACCGATAGTTGTTCTCTGTAATCCTTTGAGGGCACTCACCTAGTCATCTGGTGACCTGGATCTTGGGTGCAGAGATCTCTCTGTCTCACCCCTTCCTGTCCTGACTGGGTGTTTTTTTTTCTATGGTGATATTGCCAGGGAGCTGTACTGCCGCCACAGGCCCACGTCTGCACTTGGCTTTCTCTTCAGTGCAAGTGCCAGGAGTTACAACTTACCCCGACCATCTTTCTAAGAAGCGCATTGATAACAGGAGAGTTTGGAGAGGGAGTTCTCCAGGTAAAAGAGGAGTAAAAACGGGACCCTTGTGGTAAGTGGCTGTCTGGAGTGTGTGTTTGTGTGTGGGGGAGTTATTTGCAGTGTGCTGAGCTTGTGTTTGTCTGGTTGGTTTGTTTGTTTGTTTGGTTTGTTTGTTTGAAGGAGCTTCTAAAAAGTTTGAAATCTAGAAGCCTCTGTTAATTGGCTGAGCCTCAGTCAGGGGGAGGGGCTACGAGAGCTATATAAGCCTGTGACTCAGCAACCAGGAACAGGTAACAGGAGAGTTTGGAGAGGGAGTTCTCCAGGTAAAAGAGGAGTACAAACGGGACCCTTGTGGTAAGTGGCTGTCTGGAGTGTGTGTGTGTGTGGGGAGGGGAGTTATTTGCAGTGTGCTGAGCTTGTGTTTGTCTGGTTTGTTTGTTTGAAGGAGCTTCTAAAAGGGTTGAAATCTAGAAGCCTCTGTTAATTGGCTGAGCCTCAGTCAGTGGGAGGGGCTACCAGAGCTATATAAGCCTGTGACTCAGCGACCAGGGAGCTTGTGAACAGGAACAGGTAACAGGAGAGTTTGGAGAGGGAGTTTAGAGGGCACTAGTGACTTGTGTCCTTCTTTAAAACCTAACTCTTAGAATAATCTATACTCCAGAAGCTTAAAAAGAATCCCAGTTTGTACTTAAACTTATTCATTACAAACATGGAGACAGAAGCCCAACAGCAGAGTGGGGGCTATCCTGTTTATTGCGTCGAGTGTAACATGTATGCTTACCTGCCCTGTGGGCGGGTGGCGTATGTGTGCACCCGTTGCAAGGAGCTCCTGACCCTCAGAGACCGAGTTCGGGCTTTGGAGGACAGGGTGGCTGAACTGGAGGAGCTAAGGGAGTTAGAGAGCTATGTTGATGAGACTTTCCGGGACACTGTAGTACTGTCCCACCTCCAGTCGGAGAGCCCCAGTGTTCTTAAGGAGGATGAAAGTCTCAAGGGAACAGAGCATTTAACGGGAGCAGAGGGAAACCATCCCGTAGTTGGGGACCCTCCTCCCAGAGGATGTTGCGGTATCCTCTTGCACTGAGGATACCTCTGATGGGGAGGGAATGCCAGCTAGGAAGAGGCAGGTGTTAGTAGTGGGTGATTCAATCGTTAGAAACATAGATAGTTGGGTTTGTGATGACCGGGAGAACCGTATGGTCACTTGCCTGCCTGGTGCGAAGGTTGCGGATCTCTCGAGGCATCTAGATAGACTTATGTGTAGTGCTGGGGAGGAGCCGGTGGTCGTGGTACATGTAGGTACCAATGACGTAGGGAAGAGTAGGAGAGATGTCCTGGAGGCCAAATTTAGGCTGCTAGGAAAGAGACTGAAATCCAGGACCTCTATGCTGGCATTCTCGGAAATGCTTCCAGTTCCACGCGCAGGGCCAGGAAGGCAGGCAGAGCTTCAGAGTCTCAATGCGTGGATGAGATGATGGTGTAGGGAAGAGGGGTTTGGATTTATTAGGAACTGGGGACACTTTTGGGAGAGGGGGAGCCTATACAGGAAGGATGGGCTCCACCTAAACCAGGGTGGAATCAGACTGCTGGCACTAAACATTAATAAGGCCGTAGAGCAGTTTTTAAACTAAGAGATGAGGGAAAGCCGATTGGTGTGGAGATGCATGTAAATCGGAGAGAGACTTCTCTTAGAGGAGAATCCGTTGATAGAGATTCTCTAAGCTGTAGTTGGAAAGAGAGGAGGGGAGAGGGCAAACCATTGGCCAGAGCTGACAAACAACCACATACAAAGGAATCCAATGCATCAGGGAAGGGCAGACAAATAACCAGTGGCAAATTTTTAAAGTGCTTGTATACAAATGCTAGGAGTCTGACTAATAAGATGGGTGAACTAGAGTACCTCGTATTAAATGAGGAGATAGACATAATAGGCATCACTGAAACCTGGTGGAGTGAGGAAAATCTGTGGGACACAATCATACTGGGATATAAAATATATAGAAAGGATAGAGCAGGCCGGGTGGGTGGCGGAGTGGCACTGTATGTGAAAGATAATGTAGAATCAAATGAAATAAAAATATTAAGTGAATCAACATGTTCCATAGAATCGCGATGGATAGTAATTCCATGCTCCAATAATAAGAAATTAGCAGTAGGGATATATTACCGACCACCTGACCAGGACAGCGATACTGACATAGAAATGCTGAGGGAGATTAGAGAGGCTACCAAAATAGAGAACTCTATAATAATGGGGGATTTTAATTACCCCCATATTGACTGGATACATGTCACCTCAGGAAGAGAAGTGGAGATAAAATTTCTCAATGGCTTAAATGACTGCTTCTTGGAGCAGCTAGTGCAGGAACCCACAAAGGGAGAGGCAATTCTCGATTTAGTCCTGAGTGGAGTGCAGGATCAGGTCCAGGATATAACCGTTACAGGACCGCTTGGGAATAGTGACCATAATATAATAACATTCAACATTCCTGTGGTGGGAAGAACACCTCAGCAGTCCAGTACCCTGGCATTTAATTTCAAAAAGGGGAATTACGCAAAAATGAGGAGGTTAGTTAAACAGAAATTAAAAGGCACAGTGACTAGAGCCAAATCCCTGAAAGCTGCATGGAAACTTTTTAAAGACACCATAATAGAGGCCCAACTTAAATGTATACCCCAAATTAAAAAACATAGCAAGAGACCTAAAAAAGAGTCACCGTGGCTTAACCACCATGTAAAAGAAGCAGTGAGGGACAAAAAGGTATCTTTTAAGAAGTGGAAGTCCAATCCTAGTGAGATAAATAGAAAGGAACATAAACACTGTCAAATCAAGTGTAAACATGTAATAAGAAAAGCAAAAAAAGATTTTGAGGAACAGCTAGCCAAAAACTCAAAAAGAAATAACAAGATGTTTTTTAAGTACATTAGAAGCAGGAAGCCTGCTAAAAAGCCTGTGGGTCCCCTAGATGATCGAGCTATAAAAGGAGCAATCAAGGACGATAAAGCCATTGCGGAGAAACTAAATGATTTCTTTGCTTCAGTCTTCACGGCTGAGGACGTTGGGGAGATTCCCGAATCTGCACCGTCCTTTGTGGGTGATGAATCTGAGGAACTGTCCCGGATTGAAGTGTCATTAGAGGAGGTTTTGGAACAAATAGAAAAACTTAATGTTAACAAATCTCCGGGACCGGATGGCATTCATCCAAGGGTTCTAAAAGAACTTAAATGGGAAATTGCTGAGCTATTATCTGTGGTTTGTAACCTATCCTTTAAATCGGCTTCCGTACCTAATGACTGGAAGGTAGCCAACGTGACACCAATATTTAAAAAGGCCTCTAGAGGTGATCCTGGCAATTACAGACCGGTAAGTCTAACTTCAGTACCGGGCAAATTAGTCGAAACAATAGTAAAGAATAAAATTGTGAAGCATGTAGAAGAACATAATTTGTTGGACAAGTCAACATGGTTTCTGTAAAGGGAAATCCTGTCTTACTAATCTATTAGAGTTCTTTGAAGGGGTTAACAAACATGCGGACAAGGGGGATCCAGTAGATATAGTATACTTGGATTTTCAGAAAGCCTTTGACAAGGTCCCTCACCAAAGGCTCTTGTGTAAATTACATGGCCATGGGATAAGAGGGAAGTTCCTTTCTTGGATTGAGAACTGGTTAAAAGACAGGAAACAAAGGGTAGGAATAAATGGTAAATTTTCAGATTGGAGAGGGGTAACTAGTGGTGTACCCCAAGGGTCAGTCCTGGGACCAGTCCTTTTCAACTTATTCATAAATGATCTGGAGAAAGGGGTAAGCAGTGAGGTAGTAAAGTTTGCAGATGATACCAAACTGTTTAGGATAGTCAAGACAGAAGCAGACTGTGAGGGACTCCAAGAAGATCTCACCAAACTGAGTGATTGGGCAACAAAATGGCAAATGAAATTTAATGTGGATAAGTGTAAAGTAATGCACATTGGGAAAAATAACCCCAACTATACGTACAGTTTGATGGGGGCTAATTTGGTTACAACAAATCAGGAAAGAGATCTTGGAGTTATTGTGGACAGTTCTCTGAAAACTTCCACTCAGAGTGCAGCGGCGGTCAAAAAGGCAAATAGGATGCTAGGAATTATTAGGAAAGGGATAGAAAATTAGACCCAGAATATCTTACTGCCCCTGTATAAAAATATGGTACGCCCACATCTTGAATACTGTGTACAGATGTGGTCTCCTCACCTCAAAAAAGATATGTTGGCCTTGGAAAGGGTTCAGAAAAGGGCAACTAAAATGATTAGGGGTTTGGAACAGGTCCCATATGAGGAGAGGCTAAAGAGACTGGGACTTTTCAGTTTAGAAAAGAGGAGACTGAGGGGGGATATGATAGAGGTCTATAAAATCATGAGTGGTGTGGAGAGGGCTGATAAAAGTTATTTATTAGTTCCCATAATAGAAGAACTAGAGGACACCAAATGAAATTAATGGGTAGCAGGTTTAAAACTAATAAAAGGAAGTTCTTCTTCACACAGCGTGTTGTCAACCTGTGGAACTCCTTGCCAGAGGAGGCTGTGAAGGCTAGGACTATAATAGAGTTTAAAGAGAAGCTGGATAAATTCATGGAGGTTAGGTCCATAAAAGGCTATTAGCCAGGGGATAAAATGGTGTCCTTGGCCTCTGTTTGTCAGAGGCTGGAGAGGGATGGCAGGAGACAAATCGCTTGATCATTGTCTTTGGTCCACCCTCTCTGGGGTACCTGGTGCTGGCCACTGTCGGTAGACAGGATACTGGGCTAGATGGACCTTTGGTCTGACCCAGTACGGCCGTTCTTATGTTCTTAACATGAAAGAATTACAGGAAAAAATATTAAAACAAAAAAAGAACATACATTCATGCTAAAAATCTTACCAGAGATTACCAGCTTAAGCTTAAGGCTGTGTCTACATTAGAGACCTCACAGTGGCACAGGTGTATGATGCAGCTGTGCCATTGTAAGATCCCATGTGTAGCTGAGCTATGCCAACAAGCTAGAGTTCTCATGTTGACATAATTACACCCCCCAACAAGCATGGTTGCTAAGTTGTTGGGAGACTGTCCTTTTGCCTGTTGCTTGGAAGGTAAAAATCTTTTCAAAGAGACTGTGGTGCAGTCGAGAACGACCCAGTGCAGAATGAGTGCTCCCATCCCCTCTGGCACTCCCGTCTCATTCTCGGTTTTTTTCTCCCCAATCTGTGCCTATAGCTCCACCCTCAGTTCTACAAACTGCCAAAATCAACAAACCCAGCCTGATCCTCAGGGCAGAGTGGCCTAATGGCCGGAGTCAGTAAATTTGCCCCTATTCACAGGGCAGTGCAGCTCAATATCAAAAGTCACTAACTCACACCTATTCATAGAGGGCATTGTGGCCTAATGGCTACAGCCAATAACTCACCCCTAGCCACAGAGCAGCACAGCCCAATGGCCAGAGTCAGTAAGTCTACCCCGATTCGTGGGGTTGTGTAGCTTCCTGGTATGGGTCAGGAGGTAAGGGAGTGGCTAAGACCCACGTATTGTATCCAGCCTCAAACTAAAGGATAAATCTAAAACTAAATGTGACCATGTGGTGGCAAAACATCTTGAAAAACTTCCCTAGACATGATGGGTATCATGCTACACAGTCTACCATTGTAATAATAACTATGGTAACTAATGGTACACCTGATTAAATAGTGATTTGGGGAGCAAAAGCCAAATAGAGGAAACTATAAGCATATTATGAATGCACAGAACCTTTTCCCCTTCCACCTACTATTCTGGGGTGCCCAGATCTTTCCTGATCCTCCCTTTCTATTCACTGGTATCTGATTCACATCATTTATTTCTGTTCACATGACACCCACTTGACAGGGCTCAAACTTAAGTTTGACTGGCTGGACTGATTGTTCAATCTTTATTTACCCATAGGTAATCACTATAAAAACAGGAAATCTGAAACTTGAGCCAGTTCCTCTATTCTTAGCTCCCTTTAAAGTTCAAACAAGACCATATGCAGAATGCCAGCTTTCCATTGTATAAGTTGCTTGGCAGATCTAAGACATCCATCTTATTTGGAATGCACCATTATCTCGAACAAAATAAAAGCACATGTTGAAATAACTGCAGCATGAATGCCTTGCTCTCTGACGAGTACTAAGCCAAATTCAACTTGAGGGTTTATCCACTGGCTTCAGCAATGCTACAATGGGGTGAATTTGTTCCATTGTCTTTATTTTGCAAAACACAAGTGTGCATCAACATGTCCACAGAGCCATACAAACTGTTCTAATTGCAGACTGGGTGGGAGGAAGAACCAGAGGCCCATCTAAGAGTAATTGAGAAGTGGAAGGAAGGGTTAAGGAGATAGCCTAAGAAAGGTAGAACAAGTGAGAGCAATCTTTGAATAAGGCAACTCAACTGGAGCACAGTGACCTTTTCAGGTTCTCCCATCTACTGATAATTCACCATACATGCAGGCATTTATTTCATGCTTGCTGTCCTGGGTAAAGGTAGATTCCAGGAGAGGGTTTGTTGCTCAGTGGATTTGGCACATCTTTAATGATTTTATTACAGTTTGCTCCTGCTCTCTCTTATATCCGTATGGTGTTATAGATGCTGCTGCATGGGTGAAGGAACAGATTTGTCCCTGACATAATTCTATTATCTGCAGTAAGAGTAGCAAATTGGGCCCAGCTAGTTTAAGTGTGGCTCACGATGCCCTTTGTTCCTCCTGCTTTGTGTCCTATGCTATTTCCCATTTCACACCCTTAGTGCATTCCACTCAGCTGCACCTGCTTGTCAATTGAGCTACCCACTTGTAACTACTTTAGCATAAGCTCACTGCACTGCAGCCATAACCTTGTCCATGAAAAGGCAATCACATATAAATCAGTACAGTTACATAAGGAATGCATTTGGCTACCTACACGTATGGACTCAACAATTTAGGAAGGACATAGAAAACTGGTTAAAATATCAATTCTAAATGATACAAGAGTACAAAATACAAGAGCGGTCTGAAAGAGCTAAAACTGTCAGAATTAGTTTAAAGATGGGAAAGTCCAAGAGGGCAGGATCACCTATAAATAACTTTAAGATAAAAATATAAATGAATAAAGTGGATTAGTCTCACAAACATGTTAGAACAAGGAATAGAAGCCTAAAGCTAAGGAAGGAAACTTGTATGGCAATAGAAAGTTATGGAAAAAACATTCTTAAGTGTAAATACAAATTTGATTTAGCGCAAACTATCATGGGACATGTAGTGAAATAACTACTTGGCAGCTTTTTTTTTTTTTAAAGTGAGAGCAACTTGGTTGACTTCTAAGGCATCTTGTACCTAATTGGGCTGGAGTCATTAGATGGCTTAGTCTACCTGTGAGTCATTTGTTATCTGCCTGAATTTATAAAGCCTTGATAAGGCATTGCCTAAAAGCTTTCCTCCCTTCTTCCCCCCCCCCCCCCAGTTCTCTCCCTGCTAGTCTCTGAGGGTATGTCTACACTACCCTCCTAGTTCGAACTAGGAGGGTAATGTAGGCATACTGCACTTGCAAATGAAGCCCAGGATTTGAATTTCCTGGACTTCATTTGCATAAGCCGGGCGCCGCCATTTTTAAATCCCGGCTTGTTCGAGCCCCGTGCCGCGCGGCTACACGCGGCACGGACTAGGTAGTTCGGACTAGGCTTCCTAGTCCGAACTACCGTTACTCCTCATGGAGTAACAACCTGTAACAATGTTTGGGATTCTTCTGTCCCAAGTGCAGGAACATTTGATCATTAGATGAGATACAACAAGAGCCCCAGGTCTGAATTGCTTCAAAATGTTTAGGAGATGATTGATTCATATTTGAATCCCCAGTTTTGAACCTGCTTGCACAGTTTGCAGCTTTTGGGTTGGATCTATTACTAAAAGGGGTCTATTTTCCAACTGAGATCTGTTTAACATTGTGGGACTTATTAATTTGAGGCCACAATTGAAGAAGAACATCACTAAAACTTTCTGCACCATTAAATCTAAAGTAAACATGGCCCCAACTCAGTTTCATACCCTGAGCACTAGCCTAAACTTAATCCAGATCCAAAACCTGTTTCTATGCCTGACTTCAACCCAGTATTAATGTGATTGATAATCAGCTGGTAGTTAAAAAATCTCTTTAGCCAGCCAGTCCTCCTCCATTTATCTATGCATTATTAATAGACTGCATGAAGAATCATTGTGTTTTTTTGGAGATGGCTTAGCACTGGCCCTCTTAAGATTGGAAACTCTTCTCTAGAGATTGTTTTCCTAGAACAGGGGTTATCAAACTTTTCTCTGCCCCAAACCTTCCCTCCTGTAATCTTTTTCATACCAGAAGTCTTTCTATCATAGCCTTTCATTTAGCTATATGTAAAAGGCAGGGTGGTTATGAGTGGAGCTACCCCAAGGAAGACAATTCCATTTCAGCATAACTTTTGAGGAGTTAAAATTGGAGTTTGTCCTTTTTTGTTCCAAAAAAAAAAAAAAAAAAAAAAAAAAAACCTTTCAAACACTTTCACAAAATAGATTTGGATCAAATTATCCATTTTCCAACCGAAAAGGTCAGGTTTTCTATTTTGGTCTCTCTTGCTCTCTCTTGTTGGAACTAACCAGAGAGTCAGAAATCTTAGTAACCTTCCTAGATAAAACATAGATGAGACATCTCTGCCAAACATTTTGGGTGTTAATGAAACAGTGTATTTCAATGAAAATACCTTTAGTCAAACATGGTCCAATCAACCTAAGCCATGACCAACAAATGGAGATCATGTGCTCTGGAAACGGTTTCAGTCCATTTTCTAACCTAGGTATAATGTCTCTTGAAGATATCAGGTCCCCATTTTGCCAGTTCAATAGGGCATATTTCATGGCTTTTCCATTGAACTGAGTCCATATGATTAATACTACCTATGGCTGGTTTTTTTCCTTTTGATGCAGTGTTTTACCATGTGAAGACTTGTTGGTCAGGGGACCTAAAGCTCTTATTCTATACTATGAGCAGTGTGTTCTGGTTTTCCCTGTGACTGTTGACCATTGTGAATTGGAAGAGATTGCATGCTTGAAAGTAGTAAGCCACCCTAGAACAATCCTAGACAGAAGGTAGCAACAGTCTTGAAAATACACAGCTATAAAAGGAGAATATGGGGCTGAAGAGTTTGATATGGATATATGCAGGTGGTTGGATACTGCTTACTCAGGTCAGATTGTCTTGAGGTATTTGAAGTACAGCAAAGGGAAATTAGGGCCAGCAATTCTGAAATAAAGCTTGCTCCCCCGCAGCGGCACGTCTGAGCGGCGCAGAAGTCAGCCGAGCACCACGGTGGGATGGGAAGAGGGGCGGGGTGGTGACGTGTGGCGTGACATCATTGCCCCGCCCCTCTTCACCTCCTGCCATGGCGCTTGGCTGACTTCTGCACTGCTCAGCCAGGTCGTTGCGTGGGAGCAAATGGCGCAAGCAACCGTTTGGGCTCCGTGCCCCCATGCAGCACAGGGAGTGCGGAGCCCAAACGGCCATTTGGGCTCCGCGGTCCCCCGAGTGAGAGGCAGGAGGGGAAGGAGAAG
This sequence comes from Pelodiscus sinensis, assembly GCF_052426305.1. Classification (NCBI taxonomy): domain Eukaryota; kingdom Metazoa; phylum Chordata; order Testudines; family Trionychidae; genus Pelodiscus; species Pelodiscus sinensis. The sequence goes on along the minus strand of NC_143059.1, from coordinate 30,349,048 downwards.
TGAAAAAGAGAGACTGAGAGCGAGGCAGGAGGCGGAGGAGAGCTGAGAGAGAGAGAAGGAACGAGAGATCGGAGGCTCAGGAGAGAAGACCGACGTGGAGGAGAGACCTATTAATCGTATGACGGGCTAATTGGCTAGTACATTCATATTTGGCCTGGATCACATAGTTACAACAACATATGTATATGGTGGCCTCCATCTATATGTAGTAAATATTGGTCTATAATTTATGACAGAAAGGACCCCGTCGTGTCTGGGGCACTTGAAACTTGGAATATTTTGGATTAGCATCTATATTTCTGAAGGAGTCAAAGTGTTTGCAATCCATAATTTGCTACAGAGTTGTGCTCCTCTCACTTGAGAATGGGTTTGGGGAGGTAGGGAGATGCATGTATTAGAGGCAGTTCTTTCGGAGTCCCTTGACTGACTATCCAGAATGTAACGTGAGCTCAGCCTCTGCATGAACAGTGATGAGCTTGGAAGGTGATATGACATTAGAGAAAGGAAATTGATTTGGGGGCCACAACTTACTGTTTCTGGAATACCTGATCCACTATTCCATTTCACAATGGCTATTTCTCTAGATATTGTGAAGAACACACAGATGCTGAGACTGATGGCAAATGGAGAGATTGGAAATCCTCACTGACCCTCACACTAGCAACATGGTAAATGAGTCAATTCTCCAGGAACAACAAAAGCATCATGAGGGCTGACCTAGACAGCAGGAGCATTGACCATTGGCATTTTTCTTTTCTTTGAATATGAAAACAAACAAGTTGGTCTAATTTTAAAGGCACTTCTCGCCTCAAACTGAATATTTAAGGAGCCCCCAGAGAAACATTATTATTGACAGTGATTGGTGGAACTCAAAAGCATGGTTTTAACAGAAGATTCAGGGTATTTCAGAAAAGGTGGGTTTCATGGAAAGCAGTCCTCTGTCCCAGACAATCTGATATGGGGACAGGGAGTTCAGAGAACAGAAAGGGGAGCTTTGAAGGAAAATCTGAAATGCCCCTATTGCTACAGATATCTCATAAAGCTTTCTGAGTGAAAGACCGAGAAGTAAATATCGTAAAAGGACAGCCTTTCCTCCTAAGGTGCACTTACAGTACGAGCGTATGTACTCAGTTATCCACTAAGCCAACTCCCGGCCCTGTAACAACCCCTCTGCTCCGCTGCAGTGGCTATGTTAGCTAGACAGCTATAGATTCCCCGTGTGGGGTTATAATCAGCTCCAGCCCTATGCCTAAGGAGAGAGTGTTGGGGGGGAAGATGGCATGACTGGGGCACCTCTGCAATCTGGAAATATTCTGCTGCTCTAACTTGTGCTACAACCTGAGGATTTGACTCACCTGGTCAGCACTCCACATGATGAAGATGAAGGGGAGGAGGGGATATATTCTTTCCAAATGAGCCCAGCCCCAAGCAGCACCGTGTGCAGAAGGCCTGTGATTTGTACAGAACCTAGTGAATGCAGTGGCTCTTGAGCACTGTTCTAGATATTCTGAGCCCTAAACCTGCTCCACATTGTACTGAGGGATTCTAAATCAAGCCACCTTGACACCCTTCCTCCCACACCAGGCACTGCTCTGGCCTAACAGGGGATGTGGCCCAGTGACTAGAATGACTCTTCTGAAGATCCTAAGTTAAAATTGGAGAATCATATCAGGCCTGGTCATCACAGAGCCTAGAAGGAAACCCATTACAATTACTTGTGGCTGGCTGTTGCTCTGACGAGCCTGGCTTGTGATTTTGCTCATTTCTTCTCAGCATTTCACTTTTCTAAAGTTTCTATTCTTTGAACTCGTAAATTAAGAATAACGTATGAATGTCCGTGTGATGGCTATTGCTGTCTGGCACTTGGTGGTAAGACATTGGAGTGGATTTAACCACCTGGCAGAATCTCCCATCTAGTGGCTGCATTTGCTACATGCACCCTGCATATTGCTGCAGCTGACTTGGAGCGAGGCACTTAGGGTCACCCAGAAGCTAGTTGAGCTGCTGAGCACATGGGGATCCTGCCTCTAACCAAGTCATTAGCAGCTGTGTTAACTGGAATTCACTCAAAATAGGGTGTGAGCAGAAATCATATGGTACATAGGCCTTGACTATTCTGCACAGAAAGGTGCATCTCTGATGATCTCAAATGAGTTTCTAGAATCTAGATCTTAAGTGGGAGTGGTCCAATAATTAACACCAATGATCAGTCTTAATTGCCAGCTACTTCCTGCTGTTTAATTTAGAGAACCTGGTTTCTCCATCTTTCCTACTAAAGGTTTCTTTTACAACTGCACACTGGGTCTCTGATAAGGTAGAGGTGTGTGTGGGTATGTGTCTGTTATTTTGAAAACACCTCCATCTCACACCGTGCTAATAAAATAAAACCGAGGTATCACATTTGCAACAGTAATCTGGTAAACTGAGTTTTTCTTCAGTAGCCACAATGATCAGCCCATCAGATCACCCATGTAATCTCACTTATAGAAACTTGTCTTCAGATCAAACAAGATGAAATCCTTTAATTTAAAATAACCTTTTTAATTATTGCATCTCCCCACCCCACAAAAGCTGTTAGAGCCACTGATATGCAGATCTCTGTTGGTTCACATTACCTGGGGCAAAGCTTCTAGAATCAATCAGTTATTTTACTTGTAATAGAAATGTAGCCATGTTAGTCTGCTGTAGCTGAAGCAAAATACAGGACTAACAAGATGGTTTATTAGGTGATGAGCTTTCGTGGGCCAGACCCACTTCCACAGATCAAATAGTGGAAGAAAATAGTCACAACCATATATACCAAAGGATACAATTTAAAAAAATGTGTTCATATGTGTTCATTTTTTTTAAAATTGTATCCTTTGGTATATATGGTTGTGACTATTTTCTTCCACTATTTGATCTGAGGAAGTGGGTCTGGCCCACGAAAGCTCATCATCTAATAAACCATCTTGTTAGTCTTTAAAGTGCTACATTGTCCTGTATTTTATTTTACTTGGTTTGGTTTATAAGCTAATAGCAATAGACTAGGACTCATCCTGTGCTCTGGGCACCTTCCCATAAGTTCACTAACAATTAATAAATCCGCTAATAGACTGTTGCCCACAGAAATAAGTACTCACCTCCTATTAAATTACTTATTAAATTACTGTAATACAAAGATCTTCAACCTATTCAGAAACTGTGTCTGGCACAGACTTCAGCAGCTCACTTCTAAAGGGGTGGGTTCTTCCTATTGGCATGTTACACTTGTGCTCTACTGTCTCCTGTAGCTGCTTATTGGTTTCCAGACTGATTTTAAAATGTTTATTTTAACGTATAAAATGCTATTGACTTGACTCTCTAAGGGTGCACCTACACTGCACCTGGAGCTTGAAATAAGCTACGCAGATTGTGTATCTTATTTCAAGTTAATTTCAAAATTTAGCGCTATCTACACAGTGCCAAATTTCAAAATAGAGCGCTATTCCGAAACGTCCCTTACTCCTCGTGGAACGAGACATAGCGAGCCTGTTATATTTTGAAATAATGGACTTGCTCCAAAGATGCAGAATAGACATTTCAGGATACTTCTGGTATCCTCAAACAGCTCCGCAGTGTAGATGTAGCCTAGAGACCTTCACAGTGACCTACTGCTACAATTGCAGTCAGAGGAGACTCCTGAGCGGTAACCCTTTTAGAGTGAAGGAGAGGGCTGATGGTGTGTTATTATGGTCTCCAGGTAGAGGCCTGGGTCTTTGGAATTCAGTTCCTCCCCAGGCCTGTAACAGCCCACGTTCCTCAGCCTTCACGACATGCTTCAAACCCCAGATTTTTCCTTTGTCAGTGAGGAGACGGGTTTTGATTTGGGCTTAGTCACTGTGGTGTAGGGTCTCTGAGCATTGGGTAAGGGATCAACTAATTTCAGTTGCTGCTGTGTCACTGAGTTGATCTACAGGAAGTGATAAGTCTATTTTAATGTATTTTCATTGACAAGGACATGTACAGTATTGGATGGGTGATCTTTTATTATCATTGGTCTACACAGAAATACAGCTAACACAAACATAAGCTACTGACATGTCTCTCACAGAATCCAAGGCTTCCATCAGATGGCATCTCTTGTCATATCTTTGCAACCTCTCCAGTTCTTTCCTCTTCACTCCCTCCCAAAGGTCTTAGAGAAATTATGGGCTTTGCAGTACAGTAAAAAATAGAATGTCTGGGATCTGGGCGGCCAAGCAGAGAAGTACCTTCTGAAGCTGATGGGACATCATAAAGACAGCTCCACCAGCAGCTCATTCTTGTTTATACTAACCAAGCAATTGCTTCATTGTCTCTTGTAATCACAACTACAGTAGCAAGGCTCTGGGAGGAGGAAGTCTGATAGGTTGGCCCCAGCCCATTATAGTTTTTAAAGGTCAAAAACAACTTCTTGACTTTGCCCTGTAAATTCACAGCAGCCAGTGCAGCTCCTGGAGTGTTTGTCTTTTATGGGATTTGGGTGTGATGCTGCAATTAATAAGTGAGTCCCTGCAATTTGTGGTTGTTTCAGTTTCAGTGGTTTCAGTCTGTCTACCCATATGGAATCCATTACAGTAGTTTAGCATCATGGTCATAAGGGCATGGGTCAGGATAGCATTCAATAGAAAAGGCTGAAACTCACCCCCACAAATATAAATAAAATATGCTCATCACTGCAGCTGCTACTGAAGCTCTTGCAGAAACCTTGGGTCCAACCACACAACCAAAATGCAAACCTCTTTGAACAGCTACTGAGCTACCATTGTTAGGGATGCTGACAAAATCTGACCAACTCCTCTGGCCACTCTCTCCTACAGATCAGTATTATCTTATCTAATCCAGTGTGAGCTTTTTCCTGCCTCTTCCTCCCTGGTATAATCCATTGAAGTCGAGCAGAAGTGATCAAACTGGAGGGTAGGCTCCACAAAGGGGGGGAGGGGGACAGAATGTATTCTGGGGAGACATGAGAAGTTTTAGAAGAAAAAATGTACTGTGCATATTTACCGAGAGAAATGAATGACTGCTAAAATTGATTGGTGCACTTTGATGGATTTCTGTTAAGATTGCATAGCATTGTACCAAGTTGTTGCCATCAGTATGTTAATACATTTGCTATGATGCAGTATGTACATTTAATTGCAGACATGGACCACAATTGCAATTTTTCTGTAGAATATCTCATATTATTTAAGGGTTGTTGTTGTTTAGGTTCCTAGAGAGTGAGAAAGTAATTCAAGGCAGAGAATGAGTGAAGAGAAAGATGCATGAGCACAGCCATTCATGTGCTATGCATCCTTTTGAAATATGACACAGCTTAAATGTGTTAAATTGTAATATATCCATGCTGTGTGCTTCTGTGTATAGCACTTCCCATCTCCAAAGCAGGAAACAAATATAAACTAATTTTTGCAAGACTCATATGAGGCAGACGAGTATTATTGATCCCATTTTACAGATGGAGGCACTGAAAGGAGACAACCAAATTCATTATTGGCATAACCCCACTGAAATCACTGCAGATGAATTTGGCCTGGTAATTTCAGTAACTTGCTCAATATCCAAGAGTGACTCAGCCTCAAAATGCAGATTGTGCTCCAGTTGCTGGGTAACCCTGTCATGCTCATTTACCCACTATGCTCACTCACTATACATAGATATGGAATAGCAAAAACTGACCCCGGTCTTGGTAATGGTTTATGCCATTACAGTGACAGATCCAACTCGAAAACAAGCTGGGGCTAAAGGGCAGGTAAGAAAAGGGGACTGATTGTTGCCGCTGCCTTCAATGGCTGCAGAAAGAAAATCATTCAGCCAATAACTACACTTATAAGGAAATAGAAAAAACAATATTTAAAATAATTGAACATTTTCCAAAATCTCCATTGACACGAGCTGGGCAGCTGTGCAACCGCAGGGGGCTCTCACTTTAATGATCGCTCCAACAGAAGATGCAGACGGATGACATGTATCAAAGCCGAGAAATCAAAGCTGCAGCCAGCGGCGCAGGTCACAGCAGGGGGGCTTCACAGCTCTATTTTAGAAGAAATGTGGGTTTTTTTCAGTATGTTTATTCATTTATTTTGATTTGCCTCACACTGTGATGCAGTGCAGTATAGGTGCATCCCCTGGCTGGTGTGTGTGTGTGTGGGGGGGGTGGTATTCCCATCATGGGAAAACCCAGATGAGTCTCACTGAATAGTAAATAGAATAAGGTACCATGAACCAGCTGTATCTAGAAGAAGGGAAAGTTTAGTTTCAAACTGGGGCAGGCAGGACTCACTTAGCCTCTTCTAGGCAAATCTATCTAGGAGAAGGAAATCTCTGAGCTCAAATCAAAGCAGTCCAAGCTTTTGAGTTTTGAAAGGCAAGCAGGTTAGGGTGGAACTGCCGACAGCTGTTCCCAGAAGACCTTCAGGTTCTGACTTGACATTCCTATGAGTGGCTTAAGGCGGGTTGGTCTAACAAGCCATTACATCCCAAGCACACTTGCTATAGAACCAGCGCAGCAAGCCAGACAAACTTAGATGGATTTTGATGCAGGCCTATTAAGACTAGCAAAAGGAGTGGCCACCAGCCATACATGTAAGATAACAGCTAACCATGTTACATGTATTCTGAGCTGGAATATTAGAACTCTCTTTGCTAAGGCCAAACTTTGGAGCAGTTAAGGAAGTTTACAAATTTCTTTTGCTGGCATACAGAAGACACATTGGGCTGGGTACAGGTGAGACCTGTGACGTAGTGGGGGTACCTGGCTGGTTTCTATGCTGCTGGCTCTGGGGTGGCCCCACTGGCTGCCGTGGGTACCACGACCCAGCAAAACAGGATGAGTCACTATGCAAACCAGTGGCCAGACACCCCCCATGGAGAGGAACAAAGGAAGGTGGAATGCTGCCTTGGCTGGGGGGCAGGGCTGGAAGTTGGTGAGTTGGTTGCTGGCTGTCGGAGGGCATGGATGAGACAGCCTAGGGAGAGGAGCTGGAGTTTAGGGGCCCAGTCTCCCCCATCTCAAGGGGGCCTGAGGCATCCTAGCCCAGTTCCTGTAACCAGATTACATCTGTGCTGCGCTGTGCTGGAGGAGCAATAAACCACCCTCAATTCCACTGGCTGGTGCAGTCTGTTTGTGCCATTTCGGGGTGCAGGAGACGGGGAACCCCCAACGCGCCGTCACACTGGTGTCAGAAGTGGGATGCACTGCACCCCGTGGATGGAGCTTCCAGCGGCAAGCGACAAGGCGCAGTAGAAGCAAGAGCCCTGGAGCCAGGCGTACTGGAGACAGAGCGAAGCGGTTCCTGGGAATCGTGGGGCGCTGCAGCACTAGACTGGTGAGTCTGCACCGAGGGGCCCAGCGGGCAGATGGCCTACGCCCGACTCTTGAAGGCAGAGCTGGTGGGGCTGTGCAGAGAGAGGGGCTTGCCTGTGCGGAAAGCAACCAAGGCCCAGCTGATTACCCAGCTGGAAGAGAATGACCAGCCACAGGGCCAGGATCTTGTCCCCAGGGGAAGCAGCCAGACCCCCCCTGAGAGTGTGTCAGGCTCAGAGAGGGGGAGGAGCGCTGGAACCCACCGGAGAGATGAGACAGCGTCTCCCGGGAGGCCTGCAAGCCGTAGCCCATCTAGGGCAGGGGCCAGCCCAGCGGAGCTGCGGCGGCTGGAGATCCAGCTGCGGATGAAGGAATTGGAAGTACAGGACCGAGAGAAGGAGCGCCAAGATCGAGAGAGGGACCGCCAGGATCGAGAGAAGGAGCGCCAAGATCGAGAGAGGCAGCGGCAGCATGAGCTGGCCATGGCAGAGCGGAGAACCTGCGGGGCCCCGGCTGCGCCAAGTGCGGATGGGCCCCAGAGTCCCGGGGATGCCAGGCGCTTGGAGAGGCTCACGGTGGCCCAATTGAAGGACGTGGGCGACATAGACGGGTTCCTCAGCTCCTTTGAGAGGGCCTGTGGACTGCAACGGGTCCCCCCAGCTGACTGGCTGCAGGAGCTCGTCCCCGCACTGAACCAGGAGGCGGCCGGAGTGCTCAGTCAGCTGGAGGACCTACAGCCAGGGGATTACAACCGAGTCAAGGAGGCCCTGCTGCACAAGTTCGGGCTGACCCCCGAGATGTACAGGAAGAAGTTCCGGGGGGTACAGAAAGGGCCACGGGAGACCTATGTGGACCTGGCCTCCCGCCTGGCGCAATACTGCCGCAAGTGGGTGTCTGGAGTCGGAGCCCAGACCGCAGAGGAGCTGCTCAAGCTGGTCATGATGGAGCAGTTCTATGAAGCGTGCCCACCCAAACTGAGGCTGTGGCTCAAGGACCGGAGACCAGAGAACCCCCAGGAGGCCGGGAGACTGGCGGATGAGTTCACGGAGAGCCGGTCCGGGTGTGAACGGGAGTCCCGGAGAGAAAGGGAACCGCGCAGAGACCGGATCTCGGCTGAGCGACGGAGGGAGTCAACTACGGGGCGAGACCAAGGAACAGGTCGTCTGCGCCCCAGAGAACCAGCCAGGGCCTGGACAGAGACAGCCCAAAGCCTAACTTGCCATCGCTGTGGGCAAAAAGGCCACAAGAGGGCTCAGTGCACCAGGTCCCAGGACCGGGGACTTTCCAGGGTTAACTGGCTGGGGCGGGAGGAAGGGCAGGCTGCCCCAGAGGCAGGGGCTGGCAGGCAAACCTCAGCTCAGAGAGAGGGGAAGGATGCTCAGTGCACCTCCCCTGGGAGGTCTGATTCTCAGGAGGAGGATTTCTCCGTGTACCGGGTGGGGGCAGGACGGCCCCTGCGGAGCGAGTGCCTCATACCCCTGGAGGTGGATGGTAGGAAGGTGACGGGCTTCTGGGACACGGGGGCGGAGGTGACTCTGGCCCGATCCGACATAGTGGCCCCGGAGCGGATACTACCCCACACCCAGCTGACCCTGAAGGGCATAGACGGGTCCCCGTTTAAGGTGCCTGTAGCCAGGGTGCATCTGAAATGGGGGGCCAAGGAAGGCCTCAAGGAAGTGGGGGTGCACCCGCACTTGCCCACCGAGGTGCTGATGGGGAACGACCTAGAGGAGTGGCCCCATGAATCCCAGCGGGCTCTAGTCACTGCCCGGAGCCAGAGCCAGCGAGGGGCTGACAACGTGGGTCCAGGGAAGGACTCCTGGCAGCGTCCTCAGGGTCCCATCCCAGTGGACACGGGGTCCAGCCAGGCTGGGACTCCGGACCTAGGCAGAGGTGGGGAACAGGTCCCGATCCCTGCCTCAGCAGCTGAATTCCAGGCTGAGGTGCAGGCAGACCCCTCCTTGCAGAGGCTGAGGGACCAGGCTGGCCTCCATGCAGCTCAGCCCCGGGGGAGAGGTGGCCAGGAGAGATTCCTGCGGGAGCGTGGGCTCCTGTTCCGTGAGTGGCTCCCCCCCAGGAAGGCGAGGGCAAGGAGGGTAGAGCGGCAGCTGGTCGTCCCCCGAAAGTATCGCCTCAAGCTGCTGTATCTGGCCCACGATTCCCCCGTTGGGGGCCACCGGGGGATCCGGAGCACCCGGCTGAAGCTGCTCCAGCACTTCTATTGGCCGGGAATCTTTACAGCCGTGCAGCGGTACTGCCGGTCCTGTGACTCCTGCCAGAGGGGCGGGAAGGCCCAAGACAGGAGGAAAGCGGCTTGGGGGTCTCTACCCCAGATAGACCCTCTGGGCTGGCTGAGAGAGTTATGGGAGGGGAAGTCCTCCCTGGATGGAGCATCGGGGGTGGAAGCCGCCCTGGCTGTCCAGAGAAGGCTCGCTGGGCTCATGGCCCCGGCCCGAGAGACCCCGGCCAGAGATCAAGGCCAGCGGAAGGGTGGGTGTGACCCCCGAGGACAGGCCTGCGCCAGTCGCCCTGGAGCGGGGCGGCGAGTGGACAGAGGGAAGCCAATTCATGTGGGGCCTCGCCACGGCCGGCCCGAGTCAAGGGGAGCACCCATGTCCCCAGGGCGGGTTCCCACGCAGAGGACCCGAACTTCCCTAGGTCACGAGCGGAGTGACCCTGCTCAGTTCGCTCTCGGAGGGGGGAGAACTGTGACGTAGTGGGGGTACCTGGCTGGTTTCTATGCTGCTGGCTCTGGGGTGGCCCCACTGGCTGCCGTGGGTACCACGACCCAGCAAAACAGGATGAGTCACTATGCAAACCAGTGGCCAGACACCCCCCATGGAGAGGAACAAAGGAAGGTGGAATGCTGCCTTGGCTGGGGGGCAGGGCTGGAAGTTGGTGAGTTGGTTGCTGGCTGTCGGAGGGCATGGATGAGACAGCCTAGGGAGAGGAGCTGGAGTTTAGGGGCCCAGTCTCCCCCATCTCAAGGGGGCCTGAGGCATCCTAGCCCAGTTCCTGTAACCAGATTACATCTGTGCTGCGCTGTGCTGGAGGAGCAATAAACCACCCTCAATTCCACTGGCTGGTGCAGTCTGTTTGTGCCATTTCGGGGTGCAGGAGACGGGGAACCCCCAACGCGCCGTCACAAGACCACAGTTGGAAATTTATATTTTCCTTTATTCCAGACATTCAAGTGGACAGGCAACACATAGGGATAGGGTTGCTATAGAAGTAGACAAGAGAACAGTTACTTCAATGAGCAGCTGGATACTGGTGCCTGAGCAGTTTACTACTGCCTACAATAAACTCTGCATAGCTATCATCTGCTCTTGTGCAGCAGCAGCAGCAGCAGCAGCAGCAGCAGAAGAGTGATTTAATTGACAGTTGGATAGCATTGTAGCTGAGATTCCTTACTGTGATGATATTAATAATGAGAGAGATAAATGCAAGGGTTGATCAAAAACATAAAAGCAGTTGAATAGTGTTTGACGACAAACATTGGAACAACAAATGATAATGAGGAAAGGTTAAGAACTTACTATGGGTATGTCTACACTACCCTGCTAGTTCGAACTAGCGGGGTAATGTAGGCATACTGCACTTGCAAATGAAGCCCGGGATTTGAATTTCCCGGGCTTCATTTGCATAAACTGGGTGCCGCCATTTTTAAATCCCTGCTCGTTCGAACCCCGTGCCGCGCGGCTACACGCGGCAGGAACTAGGTAGTTCGGACTAGGCTTCCTAGTCCGAACTACTGTTACTTCTCATTCCACGAGGAGTAATGGTAGTTCGGACTAGGAAGATGCCAGATGCCCCAGAACAGTTTGATTATTGTGAGTGCTTGTTTTTTTCACAAAGAGATGCACAAGGTGAGTGAAGAATGTGCCAATGATCATTAAATACTAATGGAAAAGTTTAAAATCAATTAAAAATCCAAGTAAAAAAGATGGGTGCCATTGGAATCAGACTTGATCTTGAGATTAGTTGATACTGATAAGGGAAAGGATACTTGTGTGAGGATGGCATAAAAGGTGATGATTGGAGGGTATTTCAGGCCATTCATTTACAATGATGAAGGAATCTCAGTACAGATTGGTGAAACAAGACCATGAGAGGAAAAGTGGGGCTCAGCAATTAGAGGTGGCATCAGGAAAACAAAATATGAAAACGGTTAAGTTGTATGAAAACTTAATGAGGCTAATGAAGCAAGTGGTAAGAATGGCATCTGCTGTCAGTTCACCAATAGCTGAGGATGTGCTGGAAGTATGGAAGGAGCATTTGTGCTAGGCCCTGTAGTTCATCAGATGCAAGCATCCTAGATATGCTAGCTGAACAGGACAGCTTGTAAGATGGAATGGATATAAACACTGAGTCATCAACAGGAGAAGAAAGATCAGTGAAATAATTACAAAAGGAAGAGACAATCTAATAGCTGAATGCTTTAAAAGCTGTCAAGACAATGCTATCAAAGCATCAGGAAAAATATATTGGAGTAAGAAAAGGTACCACATGGCTGGCTAGGCCCAAAGGGACTAGTTGCACCAATCCTGAAGGAAGGAAACTCTGCCAATCTGAATAGAGGTACTAGAAAAGTCATGAGGGAAGAAATTGTCGATAAATTAAGATCAGTTTTAGATGAAATAGTAGGTGAGAAAAAGTTGTATTCATCAGATACAGATTTCATAGTTGACGGGGGAGGGAAGCAAGAATGTGGACTTGTGTTTTCATTGATATCACAAATTTGATTTGGTTTGGAGGGAAGCGTATATGGAAAGTAGTAAAAATTCCAGATAGGGTAACTGCAGTCTGTACAAGATATTAGAATGACTTTTGTAGGGCTGTAAGAATTGATGGAAAGTTAAACATCTGGGTCACATATAAGTTTGGTGTAAAATAAGGAGCATGGAATTCCCATCACATTTCATCATGTTCTTAAATTTGATGCTAAGAATGGTAGATAAGTGGAGGGTGTGACATTGGGTAATCTAGAGTTAAGCACTTTAGTTTATGCAGATGACATTGTACCACTGGCAGACATGTTTAAATTAATGATGATACTCTTTGCTACCTTGGAAAATTGGCTTCGTTGTCTAGAACTTATAATAAATTCCAAGAAGATGAAGTGGTTGCACCTTGGAAAAGGGAGGATGAAGTATTGAAATGCAGCAGCAAAGCCGTAGAACAAGTCAAATCTTTTGTGTAACCAGGAAGCTTGATCATTGCCAAAGGTTTGTGACACTAGTAGGTCAGGGGCTAGCTCATGCCAAGCCCAACTACATCTCAGCTGGACTGTAAGGGCATCTCTATGCTAGGAAATTATTTCAAATAGCTTATTTCAAAGCAATGACTCCCAAAATAACTATTTTGAAATAGCGTGTCCACTCTATAGGAAAACCTTGAAATTAGTCCGAGGTGGCTCCCTTAATATGGACACGCTACCTCTGACTCAGAGCCCCAAGAAGCACTGGGGAGTAATGACTCTGGGAATAGTTATTTCCAAATAGCAGCAGTGAATGACTTTGAATGACTCTGGGAGTAGTTATTTCCAAATAGCAGCAGTGAAGGGCCCACACTAACGCTGTTTTGAAATAACTATTTCAAAACAAGTGTTATTCCTCATGGAAAGCAGGAATTATTATTGCTAAATAACTAGTCTGTTATTTCAAAATAACAAGCTTGGTAGTGTGGACGCTCTGCTTGTTGTTCATAATAAAGGGAGTTATTTTGAAATAATTCCCTAGTGTAGACCAGGGCTAACAGACACAGATAGCTGGAATCTGTCCGACTCACTTATGGGTTAATACTGATGAATTACGTATTTGAATGATAAGAAGCTGCTTAGTGTTTAGATTCTATTGAATGCTTCTGAGTTGCTGCAAGCATTAATCTTACTTACACTCTCTGTGTCCCATATTGTAATGTAATGTCTGAGTGATTGTATTGTGAGCCTCTGTCACTGCAGGAATTGCCATACAGGAGAAAGGCATTAATTCATGTGAAGAGCTGCTCTTCCACAGAAATTGTTATACCTCTCCCAAAAGAGAGACCTTTTGGTGCCAGGCAAGCTAGGAGAGGATCTTAAAATTGGAAACTTACCACATCTGGATTGAGGGATTACCAACAAAAGGACTAAAAACTCTTATTGCTGATCTGCTCTCCTCCTGTGAAGATGAATCATGCAAGTAGGCTCTTCCAATCAACTGAGCTTGCAACTCAGAGCACATGACAGCGGAGGGGTAAAAACCCTAAGAAAAGCAACTATGTATTTCCTGTGCTTCTTGGATTCTGGGGGCAAGGTATTTCTAGACATAAACAAGAGATCCCAAGTTGCTTACCCTAAATTAGCCCTAAAGGTCAACTAGAAGAGTACATTACTTTTGATACCTATGTTACTTTTCAAAATTGTAATTCATTTGTGTGTAAGTTTTCTAGATTTAACCTTGTAAATAACTCTCTAAGGGTATGTTTACACATCAAAGTTAATTCGAAATAACACCCATTATTTTGAATTAACTTTAATAGCATCTGAACAGGCAAACTGCTATTTCGAAATAAATTCGAAATAGCGGGGCACTTAATTCGAATTAGTTAAACCTCATTCTATGAGGAATAATGCCAAATTTGAAATAGCTAATGGGAAATAAGCGCTCTGTAGACACTTATTTCGAAATAGGGGGCCTCCAGCCCTTCCCAGTTTCCCCTTGTGGCCACTCTGGGCCAAACCAGGAAAACTCCTCTCCTCTCCCCCAGCCCTGGAGCCCTTAAAGGGGTAGACTCTGGCCACACTGCATGTGCCAGCTACAAGCCTGCCGACACAGAGCCAGCAGTCACTGACCCTGACCCAGTGGCCCCAATATGAGCCGGGCAGCCAGATCCAGCCACCCTCCACCGCCCAGTCCCCCAGCTCCCAGGAGCCAGCCAGGGGCCAGAGAAGGCGGGCGCCTTCCTGGACTAGTGAGGAGATCATGGACCTCATTGAGATTTGGGGGGAGGCCTCCAACGTCCATGATCTCCGCACTAGACGGAGGAACGTGGCTGTCTACAGCCGCATAGCTGCCACCATGGCCACAAAAGGCCACATGCGAACCCAATAACAGGTGCGCATGAAAATTAAAGAATTGCGGCAGGGATATGCCAGGGTCACATGGGGCAGCTCCCCAACAGGGGCACACACCTGTCCCTATTTTGAAGCCCTGGACTGCAACCTGGGAGGCGGGATGGTCCGTGCCAGCCCAGGGGGCAGTGAGTCGGGAGCAGAGGGCCCTGACCAGGCCATGGAGGAGGAGCCTTCTTGAAGCATGCCATGCCTCCAGGACCCCTGAGCTGTCCCAGCAGCCGACTCACCAGGGTCATCCGGGGAGGCCACAACGTGTGAGTGCCATCACTGTCCCCTTGCGGGGAGGGAGAACAGGGACTGCATGCATGGGCCTTGCTTACCACAGATCACGCAGCAATCTGTGACCATGCGAGCACGTGCCGTGCCACCCCTGGGTAGGTGGCTTCACCTGGCTGCCACACAGGGGCCTTGGCCTGTTAGCCACACATGTGTGTGAAGAGACATGACATGATCCTGACCCCGGGGCGGGACACAGCAGGATGTCCTCCCTTCACAAGTCCCCTCTACACAGAGGCAGGGGATATCTTCCCCCCACCTCCGTTGCATTGTACACAACACAGGAGCATGGGTGCAGTCTCGGGGCAGCTCCCACTCCCAGGGATAGCTGGATAATCTGACCATAGCCTCTGTGCAAGCAGATCGGCTCTGATGGTGCAGGGAACGGTCATCCTCACCTTGCAGCTCCTTCACCCCCTCCTCCCATTCCTTCCCCCCCTACCACTTCTCCCTCCTCAACATCCTCCTCAATCTCCACACCCCCCACCTCACCCTCCACACCCTCCTCCCTATTCCCCCGGGGGCACTGAGACCCCCCCGCATCCGCAGTGCTGGAAGAAAGTTGGCCTGGCGAGACCCCCACCCCTGACCTTGCCCTCTCCCTTCTTCCCCTAACTTCCCCCTTCCAGCTCCCTCCTCCCAGGCTTCCCTCTCCCGCCTCCTTTCCCCAGTCTCCCCAGAGTTTCATCCCCCCCCCAATTTTGTTAAATAAAGACAGTTTGTTTAAGAAAAAACGTGTTTTTTATATTACATTAGGAAGGGAGGTGGAGGGGGGGGGGGTTAGTGGAAGGTTGTGAGGGTGAAATGAGGCACAAGCCTCCAGTGGGGCAGACCAGGAAGGTTCT
This sequence comes from Pelodiscus sinensis, assembly GCF_052426305.1. Taxonomy (NCBI): domain Eukaryota; kingdom Metazoa; phylum Chordata; order Testudines; family Trionychidae; genus Pelodiscus; species Pelodiscus sinensis. The sequence continues at coordinate 30,333,504 of NC_143059.1, read as the reverse complement.
TAGTGCTCCTCAGGGTGGAAGCTCTCCCGCAAGGCCTCCTGTATCCCGACAGCCCCCCGATGGGCCTCCCACCTGGCAGCCATGCGGGGCTGCGTGTACAGGCCAGCCAAGTGGTCGGCCTCTGCCTTCCAGGCTTGCAGGAAAGCCTCCCCGTTCTGCTCACACAAGTTGTGCAGCACACAGCACGCTGCCATCACGTGCGGAATATTCTGCTTGGAGAGGTCGAGGCAAGTGAGGAGGCATCTAAACCGGGCCTTCAGCTGGCTGAATGCACCCTCCACTACGATGCGGGCCCTGCTGAGCAGGGCTTTAAAGGCCTGTCGGGAGGGGATGAGGTGTCCCATGTAGGGTTTCATGAGCCAGGATTGTAGGGGGTAGGCCATCCCCCACCAGGCAGACAGGCATGTGGAACGAGGTGTACAGATAGATCGGAATGGCTACGTAGTTCGAACTATCTAGCCCGTGCCGCGTGTAGCCGCGCGGCACGGGGTTCGCACTAGCCGGCTTTTAAAAATGGCGGAGCCGGCTTTATGCTAATGAAGCCCGGGAAATTCAAATCCCGGGCTTCATTAGCAAGTTCGGTATGCATACATTACCCCGCTAGTTCGAACTAGCGGGGTAGTGTAGACATACCCGAAGGGACTTGCATCCCCTCCCTTGCTTTTCCCTGGGTCAGCCCATCCACTCCTTGCGCCCTCCTTCTCCTGGCACAATGGCCAGAGACTTCCATACCTGGATGAGCACTGCTCTGACAGTGGATCTCCACATGCCGAACTGGTTGCCAACGGATCGGTAGCTATCCGGCATGGAGAACTTCCAGAGGGTGATGGACACATGCTTGTGGAGGGGAATGGCGGGCCTCATGTGTGTGTTCCATCATCGCAGAACAGGGGCAAACCTCTCTCAGAACTCCAGGAAGGTGTCCTTCTTCATCCACAAGTTATGGGTCCACTGTTAGTCTCCCCAGCTCTCCAAGACGATGCGGTCCCATCAGTTGCTGCTGGTGTCCAGGTGCCAGATGTGGCGGAGCATGCTGGCATCTGGCTGCTGTTCCTCCACAGCCCCCGGGGGATCTGGAAGAGGACCTGGAGGTTGGGCTGCTGCAGATGGTGCCAGGCATTCTCCAGCACTTGCTGCCAGGCTTGCAGCAAAACATCCAAAAGAAGCACCAGAGAGTCCAGGGTCAGCTCTGGTTCCATGATGCCGAGTGCTGTGATGTCCCAAGTGAGGGCAACCAAACAGGCAGAGAGAAAAATGCTTTGCTGTCCCTCAGCAAGGTAGGCAAGCAAGCAGGGAAATCTGAGAACCGGCTGTCCAGGGGAGGTCTCTTTAAACACAAACCTCAGATAGCCTCAGACAGCAGCCACACAAAGCAACTTCTGACCCGATGCCCTGCCAGAACTGGTTTCATCTGGCCTTAAATGCGATTCAAAATCTAATCAGTGTGGACACTCTATTTTGATTTAGCAAAAAGCTATTTCGAATCGCATTTGTGTATAGATGCGTTATTTTGAAATAACGCATTTCGAATTAAGATATTTCGAAATAACGCTGTGGTATAGACATACCCTAATTTCCAGGGCTCGACAAATAAAACAATCTACTCACCCATGGTGAGTAGAAAGTAACCCGGAAGAGCTGGGTTCAAGCGATCTGCATGCGCAGATCACCGGACAGCATGGCTGGCGAGCAGGGCTCACCACGCATTGGCGAGCCCTGATAATTTCCTTTTCCTATTTAATAAATCTTCATATAGTTTAGGATAGAAGTGGATACAAGTGTTGTCTCGGGTGAAGATGTAAAGCTCAAACTTACTTGGGGTAAGTATTTGGCAGGGCAATCCCTAAGAGGGAATGGGTCAAAGGGCAAACTTCCCCCTCCTCCCCTTTTGCATTTGTAGACTTTAGGGCATTTTAAAGAAATAATCTGTGATCTAGTCATGCTAATATTTGATCAGGTGATTGGAAACTACTTTGTATTACACCGTTGTTTTCCCTTTAAGACATTTTATCCTCAAGATGGCTCTTGGGATTTTGATCTCTCATAAACTTTCAGACAAATGATTCTTGGCCTGCACACTCATAATACAAGTGTGCTGGCTGAGATCCGCTCTTCTCCTGTTTAAAATCTTTGTCAAATCAGGAAGCAGAAACAACACAATGGATTAGGTGACCATACACAAAAGAAATGGCAAGTCATACACGAGTAACCCAGAGTCCAAACTACTTTGTGAAAGATTGCATGTAATGAATACATTCAAAGAACAACAGGACAAATTGTGAACAATTTGATAACCCAACAGGAGAACCAAAGCCTGGTTAAGCCTGAATAGAGATGCATTTAAGTTAAGAATGTGCTTAAGTGCTTTGCTGAACTTGTGCCAAAGCTCCTCACAAATGTTATTTGTAATTAATTGAATTGACACACTCTAAGGAACTGTAAAAAATGCAGATATATTTAGGATAGGTTAAGACATTATTTTTTTGACTCTTTCTACTGGTTTCTCCATTTTGAAAAGGGAAATTCCCTCTTCAGCTTCAACATGGGAAGTCCTAAGAATATTTAGATTTGTATCTTTTCTGCCAGCTGGTGGCTGTGCACTCTAAGGGTACGTCTAGACTACAGGCTTTTGTTGACAGAAGTTTTGTCGACAGATACTGTCGAAAAAGCTTCTGTCGACAAAGAGTGTCTAGACTACATCCAGTTCTGTAGACAAAGCAAGCCGCTTTGTCGACATGACAGTGTAGACGCAAAGGACAGTGTAGATGCAATAACACCTTCTGTCGACAGAACTCTGTCGACAAAAGGCGTTAGTCCTCATAGAACAAGGTTTACCGCCGTCGACAAAACTGCTGAGTTCTGTCAACGTTATGTCGACAGAACTCAGCAGCAGTGTATAGTTTTGTCAACAAAAGTCCACTTTTGTCAACAAAACCCTGTAGTCTATACACACCTCAAAGGCGAATGCAAATAAATGTATCCCTGTGTATCTAGGGTTTCAGCTCGCTGTGACACCATCTCCAGTGGGTCTAAGGCTATGTCTACACTAGGGAGCTTACAGTGGTACAACAGCTGCATCACTGTAAACTCTCCCCTGTAGCTGCTCTTTACTAGCAGGAGAGAGCTCTTCTGTTGACATAATTAAACCACACCAAAAAGCGGTGTTAGCTATGTCTTCAGCGAACCTCTTCTGCCTACATAGTGCTGTCCCCATCAGCACTTTGGCTAGAGAAACTGATGTCAAACGGGGGTGATTTTTCACATCCCTGACCCACAAAAGTTTTACTGAGCAAAGCGATAGTGTAGACAAAGCCTAAGAGATTTAGTCCCCCTGTTACAAAGGCAGTGCTCTAGCAGGTCAGCGAGAAGGAGCTCAAAACAAGAAGAGCTATACTCAGACTCTTAGCTGGGGGTTGCTCCTCCTACATCACCATCTTCTTCATGTAAGGGATTCTTGGCCAAAAACAGCCTACCATCCCCTTCACAAGGCAGTGATCATCTGGATTGTCTGATGAAGATGAAATCATTCATAAGTTTTAGTTAAAGGTTCCCTTCTTGTTTCCTGCAGCTGCCACCTCCCCACCTTCTGTCACTGTCATCGAAATGAATTTACAAGAAAAAGAAAATAGCGATCTGTTCTCACACAACCAAACATCCAATGAGACAAAAAGAACATAATTAATTGTAAATGCAAACCCCTTATGAGACAGTCTGAACAATTTCAGGAACAGTCTGAGAGGAAGGGGGTGGGGAATAAAGCCAAACTGGAACAACAAATGTAGCATTTATGATAATTATCCGCATTTAATCCCCATTTCCAACCAAGCATTCACTTCCTTTAATTAGTTCTCGATTAGAGACAGATTATCTAATAAATTGTACAAATAAAGAGAGGGTTATCTTTGCAGTGCTCTTGCACACAGAAGACAAGAGCTGAGATGGGCCAAAATAGCCAAACCGCTGGTTTACTTTTCCCACATCTCTCCCTCCCCATCTCCTTGGCTGCAAATATTGTCCATCTCTGGCATCAGCAATGCAGCCAATGAAGTAAATCCATAATTAAACTGAATTAGCATGTACCAGTAAGTCTAGCACACAAACAAAGAAGGTTCATGCTTGGAGCGTTTCCAGTGTAATTTGTAGAAAAGGGGTTTAATGTGTTAACTTATTTTTCAGAGCTTTGAAAGGAAGAGAACATTTAAACAGCACAAAGTACTTTGCATAGGATGTTCTGCATTTTTATTACACAGAATATGCAATTTAATATTGGGTTTCTGAATGAATGGTTGAACAAGGAGTTCATAGTCAACTAGAAGTAGGTCATTGCAAATGTCACGCTGTCATGGACTCACAGGTCATGCCTATATTTGGTCTGTACAGTCCCCGGGGAGATCCCCCTTCAGTGCAACAACCTCTTCTCAGTGGTCCAGTCTCTCTTGGGAGGGGCTAAACCCCTCTACCTCCTCGGACTGAACTTCTTTGAGTCTCCTCCTGCATGCCTGTCTCTCACTGTGGAATCCTTAAGGGAGTCCACTTGCTCTGGACCCCTGAGGTCTCCACTTCCAAAGGGAGTAATGCAACCCGGTTCTCTAGACCACAGCGACTCTCAGCCAGCATAAAACAGGAGGGTTTATTGAGCCTCTGAACACAGTATAGGAACTCCATGCTGGTCCCTGGCCTCCCTTAGTACAGCATGTCTGAGTTTCCCCTGCATCCAGGTGAACTCTGTCTGCTCCCTCTGCTCACTTCAGAAGCCGCCGCCTTCCAGATAAGCCTTCAGTATCCCTTTCCAGAAGCTCCTTCCCTGTCCTTTGTCTTCTGTCCAGTTAAATAGGGTTACCTCTCTCCGCAGACCATTGTCCTCCTCCCACTGGTCAGAACCGGCTGTGGCATCCAAGTTGGGTCTCCTGGTCAACAAGTCACCAGTCGCTTTGGTCTTCGTTCTCCAGGCCACTGGCCAGCGTCCCCAGTTCTGTGCTGGTCCCTATAACAACAAGCTCCCCCTCTGCTCAACTTGTTAAATCAGTAACATCGGGAGACTCTAAGTGCTACCCCCTCTGCAGGCAACTCCTTTGAACCTTGCCCAAATTCCCACTTCATCACACACAGCAGACACTAGCATTTCTCCTAGATTTGCCTGTGGGACTTTTTAACCCTGATCCTACTAGCCCTCTGTTCAGGTAATGGGCATGCAGGCAATATACTTGGTTTTGTGTAGTTTGTTAGAATTGAGTTAAATTACACTGACAGTCACTCAGTAGAATCTGTTAATCTCTAAAATACAGTGTGTTTACAATGAATATATCTATGCCTCAAACAGGGAACTCTGCTAAACAGTATCAGTGGATATATCTGAATAAAAGCTTGTTTCCTCAGTCTCTCCTGCCTGAGGCCAGTTGGAAAACCACATTGATGATATCACACACAGCTGGAAATGGCCATGATGTCATAAATTTAGCCGTCACTGAAGGATTAAGTATGCAGGATGAGTGCAATTGTATCCATTACAACAATAATTCTATCAAATCCTGGTCTTATTCTTCAAGTCTGTCTCAGAAAAGATACTGCAGAATTAGTGAGGTTCAGAAAAGGGCCTGGAGAAACTCTCTCTCAAGGAGAGATTGAAAAGATTGAGAAGGTTTATCTTAGAAAGGAGGCAAATATGAGAGGACAGGATAAAAGTATATAAAATAGTGAAAGATCCAGAGAAAGTAGATCTGGAGCTTCTTGTTCCTTGTCTTATAATATGAGAACTAGGACATATACACTGAAATTCAAAGGTGGCAAATTCAAAACTGATAAAGGGAAGTCATTTTTCACACAGTGCATAATTGTGTAATTAAGCAGTGGAACTCATTGACACAAAATGGAGTTGAGGTCAAAACGTAGCAAGATTGAAAGAGGAATTTCATTTTATTTGGGTAACAAGAATATCCGGGATTATTATAGTTAATGTTAGAAGAGATATTACACTTCAGGGTTTAAGCCAATGTCAAGCTATCTGGGCTGAAAATAAGATCTAATGCAGCGATTCTTTCACCTCTCTCTGAAACATCTAGGCTACGTCTACACTGGCATGATTTTCCGAAAATGCTTTTAACGGAAAAGTTTTCCATTAAAAGCATTTTCGGAAAAGCACGTCTAGATTGGCAGGATGCTTTTCCGCAAAAGCACTTTTTGTGGAAAAGCGTCCGTGGCCAATCTAGATGCACTTTTCCACAAAAAAGCCCCGATCGCCATTTTCGCGATCGGGGCTTTTTTGCGGAAAACAGTACTGTGCTGTTTACACTGGCCCTCTTGCGCAAATGATTTGCGCAAATAATTTGCGCAAGAGGGCTTTTGCCCGAACGGGAGCAGCACAGTATTTCCGCAAGAACACTGACGATCTTACATGAGATCGTCAGTGTTCTTGCGGAAATTCAAACGGCCAGTGTAGAGAGCTAGCAAGTTTTTCTGCAAAATCAGGTGATTTTGTGGAAAAATTTGCCAGTCTAGACACAACCCTAGTGTTGGCCACTGTGGGAGACAGTATTTTGAGTTAGATGGACCATGGAGTGATACCTGTGTAACACTTTCCATTACTTTATCTTACTTGCCTTGCAAATGCCTTTCAAAAACTCCAACAGAACCTTTACCCCAAGTTTTTACCCTGACCTCTATCATGAAAGAAATGCTAGGAAATGGTGCCAGCTACTCAGGACCCTGGAGATCATGAAAGTTTGACCTCTGCTTGTGGTATTTCCCTGGGCTCTCGGAATGCCACCCTTTCAGCTGGCTATGGTCAGGTGACTTGGGCTCACTGAGCTCTGGCTGCACGCCTATAGAACTGCAATGTAGCTGTTTGGCTAAGGTTGGCCATGAGAGGGAAGGGTCACAGTCAGAGCTCAGTTTCTAGCCCAAGCGCAAACATCTACACTGAAATCGTATAGCTCTATGCCCAGAGACCATGAGCCTGTTGACATGGACCAGCCACTGATGTTTTATTGCAGCATAGAGAGCTTTCCAAGGTCTCCTAGAAGTCAGTGCTTCAAAGGGTTCTGCCAAGAATTACAGGCTAAGCACACACAGGACAGTATAGTATAATGCAAGTGTGTGTGGTTAATAGGAGTCCTAGAATCATAGAATCATAGGGCTAGAAGAGACCTTGGGAGGTCATCAAGTCCACCCCCCTGCCCAAAGCAGGACCAATCCCAACTAAATCCAACATGATCCTGATGGAGCCTACTTGAAGTCCATTCCATGATTAAGGACTAGTAGACTCTTCACTGTACTCTGCCAATCTCGCTCCTTAATTGGCTGGAAGGATCTACTGGGGTGTCTGTCTGGGTGGCTCCTATAATTAACCCCTTCAGTACAGCCTAAATACAGTTGTCTAAGATCATACAAGACAGAATTATCCATACCCCTCTATTGTAAACAGATTTTTTTGTCCTTTCCTTTGCAAGATTGTTTCATTTTTCCTTTGACTTTCAAGGTTGGTGGAACTCGGTCAATTCCCAGCTATGGCTTCCTGTTTGTGCTTTACAAACACTAGAACCAGAAGAAATTAATTGCTGCCCCGACAAGGAGGTAGATGGATGCTCCCTGTCAGCCAGGTGGGGTTTATTTTCTTGGGGAATTCAGGCATGCAGGGAGTGTGCTGGTAACAGCTAGCACGAGGTGACAGCTAGATGCATGTCCTCTGTATGGATATGTGTGACTACCGAAATGAATCGACTCAGTACAGGACTATTATCTCCATGGTTCAGGAGATTTGGGGGCCTGAGTCCTACTCTGACTCAAGCTGGGGGATCATTACAGGATCCGAGAGAGCAAGCCATCGGAAGAAAGACAAGAAGCATTAACTCGAGCCCTGAAAAGAGAGCTCAACTTATAGGATTTCCAGCATCACCACAACACTGTGGCTGTTCTGAAATCAGAGCCTTCTGCCCTACAGACCAGGAGAGCTGGTGGTGCTGCCCTTGAATTCTGAACAGGCAAATGTACAGGCAAAAAGGAGAATCAGCTTAGCTTTGTCTTTCCTGTTGGATCCAGCAAGACAGATCCTATCATCTGAGCAGTGGTGTAGGGCTCACACTCCACACTCACCTATTGTTTAAAGCACATGACAGGGAATTAGAGCTGGGAGTTGAAACCAGATCTTCTATAAAGCACTTGCAGTGTGACTTTGGTTAACTAAGTGTTACTCTTGCGATACAGGTACCCTTCTGCAAAATGCCCATTTTTGATATCTGCTTATGAAAGGCAAGTCATAAGTGGAAATTAACATTTATCATGAATGGGAGGTAAGGGACTGCTTAGCTCCAACGCCTTCAGGTCAGAAGCTATCAATGCTTTTGTTTATATTGCTTGGTTTTTGGTATGCTATTCCAGTCCCTTGTCTCTGTGGAGCAAAGGCTGTCAGTTACGGGACAGCTTGTAATAAGGACAAGTGACATATAGGCAGTTACCCCTGAGAGCAACACACTCTTCTGCTATGTGAAGTCATCGGGTTTGGAGCACAAAGATCCAAAGGCAAATGACTTCTGTACTTTCCCATTTTGTTCCCTAATTTGTTCTCTCCTTATTTACAGTAATTTCCAAAGAGTTTTGTCTACATTTAAGAGATGATGAATAGCCTGGATGCGAGGGCTGGAAAGGGTGATTATTTAGAATAGAGTACAGGCAGAGTATTTCTCAAATATAAGAAAAAATGTTTGTTTTCACCTCATAAGTTGCTGTTCCCCATTCTTGGGAGGTGAAAGGTCAAGCTTATGGATTTTGATGTTAGATTAATGCCCTCCGATAGGCAAGTGGTTGTAACTTTCTAGACCGAAATCTGTTTTCTGTGCCCCAAGTAGTGCAGATGGCCTGCTAACTTACCGGCTTTTGGGCAAAAATGAAGGTAATGACCAACACATTTCCCAAACCTAAAACACAAAGGCTATGTCTACACTCGTGGCTTCTTGCGCAAGAACATTTTGCGCAAGGGTTCTTGTACAAGAAGTCTTGTGCAAGAAAATGTCCACACTGCCATGTGTGCGCTGTGCTCTTGAGCAAGAGCTCCCATGGCAGTGTGGACGCTCTCTTGCGCAAGAAAGCTCCGACGGCCATTTTAGCTGTAGGGCTTTCTTGTGCAAGAAATCCCTGCTGAGCGTCCAGACTGCCCTCTTGCGCAAGAGCTCCTGTGCAAGAGAGCTTACACCTGTTAAAAAAGAGCGTAGCTCTTGTGCAAGAAGCCCTCTCTTACCAAGCTGTACTGTAAATTTCCTTGCGCAAGAGCGGGCGGGCAGTGTAGACGCTCTGCGGCTTCTTGCGCAAGAATGGCCATACTTGCGCAAGAAGCTGCGAGTGTAGACATAGCCAAAGGGTTCAGATGTTTACCCTGATCCCCCAAGTTTGTGCTGAGCTGATGGGGTTAGAGCATTCCATCGTTCCTCCAGAATGATTCTGTTGTTTGTGAATGCTCTCAGAATAATAAGTAACAGATATTTATGTGTTTGCGCGCACATGTATAAAAACAGGAGGGCGTCCTGGGAAGTATGTGTGAGGTGGAAGGGGGTGAGTGTTTATCTGCTCTCTGTCAGTGTGTCTATTTCAGTCAAGGACACCTCTTTCTTGTGTATCTGCCCAAAGTGACCTCTCTATTGATTAAAGCAGTCAATAGCCCACTACTTCCTAAGAATAAAGTTGCTTTTTATTTTCTTATTCCTCCACTACTTCTGTTTAATTATCTGAGATAGATAAGCAGCTGTAGGCCAATTAGAAAACAATTATGCACTGTAGTCAATGCTGACTCGGAAGGAGGGGGCATTGGCATTAGAGGAGGTCTTGCAACACAGAGCTGAAGTAACACTGTGCACACCTCCATCCTTGGCAGCCCTCTGTTTTCCTTTGTTCAAAGTAAAACCCAGAAAAATCACCATGTGCCTCTGAATTTAAGGCAAAAAATTGCATGGGTCAGTTTGGCCACCTCTGAGCAAATGGAGACTGACCACCTTCCCACAGGCAGGGAGAGAACTTCACTTTCCAATATTTACAGACAACTTGGTTAGTAGTTAAGGCACCAGTCCTACTCCAGGGCTACGTCTAGACTGGCATGATTTTCCGCAAATGCTTTTAACAGAAAAGTTTTTCCATTAAAAGCTTTTGTGGAAAAGAGCGTCTAGATTGGCACGGATGCTTTTCCGCAAAAGCACTTCTTGCAGAAAAGCGTCCGTGCCAATCTAGATGTGGTTTTGCGCCATTTTTGCAATCGGGGCTTTTTTGCACAAAACAATACCGCTTTGTCTACACTGGCCCTCTTGCGCAAAAGCATTTGTGCAAGAGAGCTTTTGCCCGAACGGGAGCAGCATAGTATTTCCGCAAGAACACTGACAATCTACATGAGATCGTCAGTGTTCTTGTGGAAATTCAAGCGGCCAGTGTAGACAGCTGGCTGCTTTTGCGGAAAAACTTGCCAGTCTAGATGCAGCCCAGCTATTTCACTGACCTGCTTTGGTGATTTTGGGCAAATCACTTCACCTTTGTGCCCACTCCACACCCCATCTTTGATTGTCTTGTCAATTTGAAGTATAAACAGTCAAGGAAAGGAACAGTCTCTTGCTATGTGGTCATATAGTGTATAACATAATGGGGTCTTCATTGCAACAGTGCCTGCCTATAGCCATGGCTGGAATTAAATAATACATAGAATAATATTTCTTTTCCTCTTTCTCAAGGCAGGTAGTTTGTAACATTTTAGACAGGAAGTCATTTTCTTTGCCCATATTTTCTGTATTCCCATTGATTCTATAGCTGATATAAATACTTGTATAAGAGCTTTTCTGCCTCCTTTGTAGCCCCTTCACACACTGCTCCTGCAGTGGCAGTGATGCTATAATAGTGTTTCTTTGACTTCTTTGTCTATTACTATGGCAATAAGTGTATTGTCATAATCTCAGTGTTATGACTTCACTGCATGTCTAGGACCAAGAGGAAAATAAGATGAGATGAGCCTGGGCAAACTCATGTTTTCATATAGGTATATGTTGTACAATTAGTATTCAGTTATATGATACCTCCCTGGCGGCAAATTTGCAAGCAGCCTTTGGTATCTAAAATGATGCAATAAACTGGTAGTTGTTTTAAAACCCAGTTTAACAACAGCAAAATAGTTTTGATTGGAGCTTTAAAATATTATTTGCGACAAAACTCCAAATACCTTGAAACACACCTAATTTTGCATTTCTTTACAGACCTTTGGAACTCAAGATCAGGTTAGCTGTAATGTTTTTTCAGGTCTATCTTTCTTTCCAGTCAAATCCTAGCTGTAGTTTTGAGGCCATCTGTCCCGATTTCTTGTTTCAGTAATAAACAAATAGATATTACTAATAAATAATAACTTACATAGCACTTTTCAAACAGAGATCTCAAAGTGCTTTACAAAGGAGATTATGAAAAAGACATGTTCAAATATGGCCGTTCTACCAGTATTTCAGTTTGGGTTTATCACACTCGAGAATAAGCCCAGTATGTAAATATATGCATGTGACACCGAAGAAGTTGTTTGCATGAATCCCTGGGAAGCAAAATGGTTACTTTTCACACTTCTGAACTCTTTTAGTGATTATAAAACTAATTCTTCATAGCTGTTCACACATTTTATTATCCTATTGTTTATTAGCAGCCCTCAGCCTAGGTCTCATGGTCATTTTTTGCCTTGTTGCAAAAGTTGTTTTTATTATTATTAAATCATGGGCAGTCTATTTAACTTTTCAGATTGCATCTCAGTATGTGTACCTTGCCCTTAACCGTGCCCACATCTCGACAGATGGACATCTGAATATCTTGGCAATAAAGCTAGAGAGCATGTCTATGAAAGGCAGCAATGGAAACAGAAAATGCAGTGATTGATATGAGCACTGTAACACCCTCACATTTCCAACAGCCATTACGCTACATGACAGAATCCATTTGAAAGATCCAACCATTCCATTATTCATAGAATGGAATAAAAACAACTTGTATCCACACTCATAATGGGTAGGAAGACACAACCTGGATTTTTGTCCCCCGTTCAAAAAAAGTATCACAACTTCTCATGTCCATCTAATGTCAAATGAACTCTATGCAAAAAAGAAGACAACTGACTGTGTCCATCTGATATGAGAATCTAAGGGTATGTCTACACTACAAAGTATGTCTACACTACAAAGTTAGTTCGAACTTAATTCGAACTAACGGAGCGCTTAGTTCGAACTAGGTAAACCTCATTTTACGAGGATTAAGCCTAGTTCGAACTTACTAGTTCGAATTAAGGGCTGTGTAGCCCCTTAATTCGAACTAGTGGGAGGCTAAGCCCTCCCCAGGTTTCCCTGGTGGCCACTCTGTCCAACACCAGGGAAACTCTATTGCCCCCCTCCCGGCCCCGGAGCCCTTAAAGGGCCACGGGCTGGCTACACAGTTTGTGCCAGTTGCAAGGCTGCAAGCACCCGTGCCAGCAGACCCTGCACCTGCCACACGATGAGCCAGCCACCCGAGGACTCCCAGCCCTCCAGTGCTCCCCAGGACCAGCCTGGCGGCTCCCAAGAGCCTGCCCGGGGGCGCAAAAGGCGGGCGCCCGCTTGGTCAAGTGCGGAGATCGTGGACCTCATCAAGGTTTGGGGGGAAGCCTCCAATGTCCACGATCTCCGCACTAGCCACAGGAACGCGGCCGTCTACGGCCGCATGGCTGCCAGCCTGGCCGCCAGGGGCCACCAGCGCAGCCGGGAGCAGGTCCGCTGCAAGGTCAAAGACCTGCGGCAGTCCTACTCCCGGACCTGCCAGCCAGGGGCTGACCCAGAGGCCTGCCCCCACTTCCATGCCCTGGACCGCCTCCTGGGGGCTCATGCTGTCCCTGCCCCCCGGGACGTGATTGACCCCGGGGCAGAGGGCCCGCTCCTGGAGACGGAGGAGGTGGGCTCTGAGAGCCAGGAGCCTGCCGCCAGCCTGCCCAGGACCCGGGACCCCCGAGGCACCCCACAGAGCCGCTCGCCTGTGTCGTCTGAGGCCGGGGAGGCGTCCACCTGTGAGTACCATCGTGTTCCCCTTATGTGTACGGGGGGCTGGGGCGAGAGGGAGCCCCGGGAGCGTGCGCCTGGGCCTTGCCCACCAAGGAGCAGCAGCTGGGGATCCTGCAGGGGCCCTGGCCTTGCAGAGGGGAGCTGGGTTTCACACACCTGGGCCCCTGGGGTAATTGACCGCTGGTCTTGTTGCACCACAGCTGCAGCACCTGGGCCTGCAGGGCGCACCACCCCGCCTGCAGCAGCCGCCCTCTCCCGGGCAAGCAGGAGAGCCAGGAACGAGGAGGAGTTCCAAAGGCGGCACCTCCGGTTCATGGACCACCAGCTCCGCACCCAGGACCACTGGGTCCAGGAGGACCTGAGGCTGCGCCGGAGGAGTCTGGAGGCCCTGGAGGAGCAGGGCCGTGCCCTGCGAGGCCACCTCCAGAGCCTGCTCGACCGCTTCCTATTTCCTCCTCCCCCTGCTCCCCCTGCTCCTCCTGCTCCCCCGGCTGCTCCCGCTCCTGCTTCCGCTCCTGCTTCCTCCACACCCCCTGTCCCTCCTGCCCCCCCCTCCACAACCATTTCCCACCGACGCCCCCAGACCCGCAGTGTGGCGAGACGGGAGAGGCAGCCGGACTCCCACCCCTGAGCTTTCCTCCCTTCCCTCCCCTTCCCTTCCAGCTCCCTCGTCCCAGGTTTCCCCCTCCCCTCTCCCACCCTCATTCCTCCCTTCCACCACCCACTTATGTGAAATAAACAGACATTTTGGTTTCAAAAACAGGTGTTTTTATTTGACAGTAGGTAGGGAGGGGAAAGGGGAAGGAGGGTAGGGTGGAAGAAGGCCCCAGTGGGGCATGCAGGGAGAGGTCAGTCCTCCTCCTCCACCAGGAAGCTCTCCCGCAGGGCTTCCCGGATCCGGACGGCCCCCCGCTGGGCTTCCTGGATGGCAGCGGTGCGGGGCTGACCGTAGTGTCCAGCCATGCAGTCAGCCTCAGCCATCCAGGCTGGCAGGGAAGCCTCCCCCTTCCGCTCACACAAATTGTGGATCACACAACATGCTGCCACCACGGGAGGGATGTTGTGCTCGGCCAGGTCCAGACGGGTGAGGAGGCATCGAAAGCGGGCTTTCAGTCGCCCGAAGGCCCCCTCCACCACGATGTGGGCCCTGGTCAGCCTGGCATTGAAGGCCTGGTGGGAGGGATTGAGGTGCCCCGTGTAGGGCTTCATGAGCCAGGGCTGCAGTGGGTAGGCGGCATCCCCCACCAGGCACACGGGCATGTCCACGTCCCCGACCCTGATGTGGAGGTCGGGGAAGAAGGTCCCGGCCTGCAGCCGCTGGCACACGGAGGAGTTGCGGTACACCCGGGCGTCGTGTGCTTTGCCGGACCAGCCCACATTAATGTCCGTGAACTGGCCCCGGTGGTCACACACGGCCTGCAGGATCACGGAGAAGTACCCCTTGCGGTTGACGTACCGGGACGCCTGGTGTTCCGGGGCACAGATGGGGATGTGCGTCCCGTCGATGGCCCCCCCACAGTTGGGGAAGCCGAGGGCGCCGAATCCCCGGATGACGGCGTCCGGGTCGGCGAGGCGGACCACCCTGCGGAGCAGCACCCGCTTGATGGCCTTGACCACCTGCGGAGAGAGACACAGCAAAGCGCCAATCACTGGGGCACCCAGGTGGCTGGGAGCGTTCGTGCCCTGGCAGTGCCCCGCGCCCCACTCCGGGAAGCAACCCCCCTGGCGGCGTGTAGTACGGCCGGGACAGCCCGACCCCTCCGGTGCGGGGCGCTTTCGCCTCCTCCCGCCCCCCCCTTTGTCCCTGGGGCGGCCCATGCCCTCCTCGCAGCCCCCCCCCCCCCCGGCTCGGTGGCCGGCGAGTGCCATACCTGCATGAGCACCGCTCCGACGGTGGATCTCCCCATGCCGAACTGGTTCCCGACGGATTGGTAGCTGTCCGGCGTGGAGAGCTTCCAGAGGGCGATGGCCACCCGCTTCTGGAGGGGGATGGCGGGTCTCATGCGAGTGTCCCTTCTGCACAGGGCAGGGGCGAGCCACTCGCAGAGCTTCAGGAAGGTGTCCCTCCTCATCCTGAAGTTCTGGGTCCACTGTCGGTCCTCCCAGCGCTCCAGGACGATGCGGTCCCACCAGTCAGTGCTGGTGTCCAGACGCCAGATGCGGCGGGGCACGCCGGTGCCGGGGCGCCGCTGCGGCTCCTCCACGGCCCCCAGGGCGGCCAGGCGGAGAGGTAGGGGGCTGACATGCACCAGGTGGTGCCAGGCAGCCTCGAGCCATTGGTGGCAGGCTTGCAGCAGCAAGTCCAGAAAGTGCACCAGAAGGTGTAGGGCGAGCTGTGGCTCCATGTTGCCACCTGCGGCGGCCCCCCCGAAGGGAAGCACCGACACAGACGGGCACAGAGACCGTCGCTTTGCTGTCCCTCGGCGAGGTTGGCAAGCAAGCAGGAAAAGCTGAGAACCGGCTATCCAGGGGGGTCCCTTTAAGCTCGAGCCTCAGATAGCCTCAGACAGTAGCCACACAAAGCAACTACTGACCTGATGCCCTGCCAGAACCGGTTTCAGCTGCCCTTAAATGCCCCCCTGCGTCCAATCAGTGTGGACGCGCTAGTTCGAATTAGCAAAACGCTAATTCGAACTAGTTTTCAGTTCTAGATGCGTTAGTTCGAATTAGCTTAGTTCGAATTAACTAATTCGAACTAAGTTAGTTCGAATTAGCGCTGTAGTGTAGACATACCCTAAGGTTGGAGAAAGTATGGTAAGGCTTTTGAAATATAAACCAATATAGAAGACAGACACTCAGGGCTTGCTGACTTCCTAGAAGAACTAATATTACTTCTTCCAAACCACATAATTGGGACTCTAAAATTAATTATTCTGGGAATTTGTCATTGTTCTGTAACCAAAAAAAATCAGCCCATGACCTCTTAGCTTCATTATAACAATAAGCTTTTTTTAGATTGTCCCTGGCTCTGTCCATGTGATTGGATGTACAATCAGATTTCACCCTGGGTTTGAAGTACTTTAGGATTGTGGCCACCATATGACTTTCCTGGATAAGCCTGCATCTTTCTTAGAACAGAAATTAAAATGGATCCATCTAATTTTAAGTAGCTCATCCCTGGGAGCTTTTCACCCTGAAAAACTGCTGGAAGACCTGGAACAAAAATCTGTTCACCTAGTAGATCACAATTTCCTTAAATGCATTATTTATTAGGAAAAAATAGACTTATGTCTGAGCTTGCTCAGGAGTATCTAAAATTTGAGCTGAGACAGGCCACATTCTGAGATGTTGTTTCTGTTCCCTGACTAGATTGGCATGCATTTCAGTTTTATTGCAAAAATTTGCAAGAGATAAGTAAAAAGTTGGGGTTTTGTGGACATTTAGGCATGCAACTCAGAAATTGCTTTCCTTGAACATTTTTAGCAGTAAAACTTGAATGTTTGAATGTTCACAAGACCAAAGTAAATACATGAAAAAAATGAGATTGTGTATGAACAGAATGTTTCTCTTTCATTATTTGCACAGTTCTAATAATTATAATCATAGTAAACAACAGAATTTAAACCCACATCTGTTCCAGAGACTTACTTATGGGATGTGTCTAGACTGGCAAGATTTTGCGCAAAAGCGCCTGCTTTTGCACAAAAACTTGCCAGCTGTCTAGACTGGCCACTTGAATTTGCGCAAGAGCACTGATGTTCTAATGTAAGAATTCAGTGCTTCTTGCGCAAATACTTTGACGCGCCCACTCAGGGATAAGCCCTCTTGTACAAGAATACTTGCGCAAGAGGGCCAGTGTAGACAGGCACCTTAATTTTTTGCGCAAGAAAGCCTGATGGCTAAAATGGCCATCGGAGCTTTCTTGCGCAAAAGCGTGTCTATACTAGGCACGGATGCTTTTGCGCAAAAGCACTTTTTGCGCAAAAGCATCTGTGCCAATCTAGACGCTCTTTTGCGGAAATACTTTTAACGGAAAAACTTTTCCGTTAAAAGTATCTCCGCAAAATCATGCCAGTCTAGATGCAGCCCCGGTATTTTATATGTATTGCACAAAGGTAATAAGGATGACAGCTCTAACTAGAAAAGAAACAACACAATGCAAATTAATCTGCTAGGTGTCTGTCTGTTCTGAGAACTTTCCGATCTGTTGCCTGATTCATATTTTTCAAGAGCTTGTGTGCTGCCTCTGCTAGTGATTTGTCACAATATATAACCCTCAATTTAGGGAGGAATGGGATGCACATTCATCTCTATATAAACTTTTTATTACAGTTTGTACTTTTGCCATGTTTAATAGGTCTTAAATGTTGGAAAAATAAAAGCATGGCACCTTCCCATTTTATTTCTTTTTTCTTCTCTTTAGCTGCATTTAATATCTACGTTCAATCACAAGTCACAATAAGGGTATGTTTACACAGCAGGGCTAAAGTAGAATTAAGCTATGCAACTTCAACTACGTCAATCACGTAGCTTAATTCAAAATAGCTTAAGTTGTTTTTTGGTGCTGTCTACACAGCAGGAAGTTGAAGGAAGAACACTCTTCCTTTGACTTCCCTTAATCCTCATGAAATGAGGATTACCATGAGTCGGAGTAAGAAGTCCTCCAGCTTGACATAATTTCAAAATAAAGGCTTGTAGTGTAGATGCACACTATGTTATTTCAGAATAACATCATTTATTCCCAAATAACGCTGCTGTGTAGATGTACCCTAATAGTCCATAGTATTCCTCTGCCTCTTCCTTTCATGAAGATATAGTACAATTGTTCAGAATGTTGCACATGGAACCTTCTCAGTATCAGTATCTGATACACTTAGGTATTAAGCAGTTTTATAGAATTCATTATGCACTTTCCCTCTTTCTTGGATGATGTGATCATAAACTTCCTGTTGTCTTAGTGCTGATGGTTTCTTTAAAGGCATAGGTCTTTTTCCATTGCCCGTCTTTATTTTTTTGAGTGTTCAATCCAAGCAGCTTCTGTTTTGGTCTGCTTCCCAAATCCCTTTAATCCCTCAGAAGGTATTGCTGGAACACTTTCATGACCTCACCCCAACTGAGGTGCCTCAAAAGCCCCAGTAGAAACTTTGTTGTCACACCAGAACAAAAGCTGAGCATTCATCTTCAGAGCCCTGCAAATTCAGAGATGCCTGCTTTATATCCATGGGTATCCGCATCCGTGGATGTGGTTCTCTGCGGCTCATTTTTGTGGACATGGATGCAGATGTGGATATAAATTTTGTATCTGTGCGGGGCTTTATTCACTTTGACCTCTCTGATGGAAGGAATAGGAAATGGTGCCTGGAGACTTACTGAAATTTCCCAGGAGTTTATGGGAGTTTGACTTTGACTCCCACAGTTCCACTGGATTCCCATGATACCTTTCAGAATCTCCCTGACTCCACTTCTGTAGGGACTTGTGGCAGAAACTGTGCGATACGTACCCAGAGGTCAGTACAATGGCAGTGATAACATGGATGTGGGGCAGTGCTGCAACTGAAACAGCATGCACTGTTGTACTTGCACCCGCACTACCCCTTAGGGGCTATGTTCTCTAGCACAGATGCAGCCACCCGGGTTGCAAGTGCAGAAAAAAGGATTTATTGCAGATTAGACTCATTTCACTCTCTGCAGGAAGCCTTACGTTGTTTCCCTTCAGTCAAGCTCTGTGCTCCCCTTGTTTGTATCCCTACATTTGACTCATGTATTCTTCTCACCTCCGCCCTCCCTACTTCCCCATCTGGCAGCAATCCGACTTTTGCTTCTTACTCCTCAAAGTCCCCCGTTCCCCCCCACCCCCCGAGTCACCTCCAGCTGGGAACCAGCAGTGAGAAGACTCTCTCCTTTGACTTTGGCGTGTTAGAGTGTAAAAGAGCTGACCCAGCCAAGATCAAACTTGACCCCAAACTGTGAAGGAAAAATGCAGACAGTCCTGCATTCCACTCCTCCCTCCTTCAACAGATCTGAGAATGCTCCCTCTGATCTCCTGGAGCAACCAGCCATGCTGTCAACCAGGCACCGTGTCAGAGTACAGTGGGTAGGAAGATTTACTGTACAATTAGTTATGCTGGACGGAGACTAACACAAGAGACACAAATATTAATAGTCAAGGGACACTGTCAATGTACTTAAGCCTTACAAATCTCTTACTTTCAAAGCTGCTTGTTATTGTATGTCGTAAGGAACAGAATCCCTCTCCGCTTTTATTTCTCTCACAATGTCTGTAGCTGTGAGAAATGCACAGAACACAAAGTAAACCTCCTATATCCCTTCTTTTGCATCTTGCAGTGTTGCAGTGAGGCTGGTGTAAATCCATGGTAGTTACTACGGTTTTACGGGGGAGCCTAGGCCATAGAGAACTGTGAACTCCTGCAGCATCATATCTGTGCAATGCTTTTATGTCCATGGGTTCATAAGCAGTTAGTTTTTTCCATAGCAGTGACCTTATTTTGTTTAGTTCAGCAGTCTGGAAGTTCTTGTAGGAAGAGGAATGTACCATCTTATCAAAGTTTTTAAAAATGTGATTTTTGTCCGCTCTCTATTTCTTAAAAGTGAATATAGTGCTTGTATGCACTGCAGACAGATGTCCTCTTTATTTACAAGAATGGTCTTATTTTTTTTCTTGGTTTCATTGAAATGCTGTAGGTAGGGCTTCCAGCTCTCAGATCTTATGGTCATCTCCCCTTTATGTGGCCCCAACTGCCATCTTCTGGCAGCTGACTCTGCCCAGGTCACCCTCTGTTCTCCAGAACAAAAACAGCACTTTTGTAAAGCAGTAGGATGTTTCTGAACAGGTCAGTCACTTCTGAGGTTTCAGTGCTGAATACCCAGTTAGGTCAGAGGATGTGGCCTCCTCTAGGCACAAAGCTTCCCCGGTAAAATAAATGTCTGTGTGGGAAATGATAGCTGATAGAAGAAGGGAGAAGAAGAGTCGAGACTAGAAGGGTTCCCAAGGACAACAAATCCCTAGAGACCTAACAGACTGAAGGCCCACTGATATGCCACACAACCTACTCAATCTAAATTAAATGTTCCTTTTTAAATACTGGACAATATAATGGTTGCAGAGAGCATAACTCTTGTTGCAGAATGGTAGGCAGAACTTTGGGTCTGTCACAGGCCAAGATAATTACCCCACCTCAATGCCTAGATAGGCAACTGCAGGCAGTATTTTCTTTCCCCATGTGTAGCTCTTCACAGAGGAAGCCAAATCTAATACCCTGTTCTTCGAAAGAAAATTGTACTGGACCAAAGCAAAGGAAAACAAAGAAAGAACCACCATGCCGTTGTCAGTCTGGCTATGACGTTAGTGTAGCACCAATAGGGCAGTCCTGGGACCTCTGGAGCGTGATGCATGAGGTTCTACAACATGAGCTATAAAGCCAGCTGATTCCCAGCTAAGGCTGTAGAGGAAACTCCTTCTCTCTCTCTGTAAGTGGTCTAAGTGCCACTACATGGGACAGGGAACCACACCCAGCAGGTGTGTGGGTTACACTAGCATTTATAAAACATTGTAAGCCATATTCAAATGAAGATCAACTGTCATTTTGATGGCAATGTATCCACTCTATTGGGCCGTGTCCAGACTCAGGGGTTTTTTCGGGAAAAGTAGCCTTTTCCCGAAAAAACTTCCCCTGCGTCCAGACTGAAGCCGCGTTCTTTCGAAATTATTTCGAAAGAACGCGGCTTTTCTTTCGATGGCAGTAAACCTCAATTTACGAGGAAGAACGCCTTCTTTCGAAAGTTCCTCTTTCGAAAGAAGGCGTTCTTCAATGTAAAGAGGCCGTCTTCGAAAGAGAGCATCCAGACTCGCTGGGTGCTCTCTTTCGAAAAAGTGGATTTCTCTTTCGAAAGATCCGCCTGCAGTCTAGACGCGATCTTTCGAAAGAGCCTCTTTCGAAAGATGCTTTCGAAAGAGCCTCTTTCGAAAGAAGCCTGCAGTCTAGACATAGCCTTGGGGAATAAATGTGAAGTTGCAGGAAATAGCTGCAGAATTCTGAGGATCATAATTTCAGTCTGGCTTGAATGTATAATACTAGTTCTGATCTACAGTCTATGCCCACAGTGTCCAACTACTTCTGAAGCAGTGGCCACTATAGTGGCTCCTGCTGTAGCAAACTAGCCACATTCAACCAGCCAAATAGCCACATGTGGGTAGCGGTTACCGTGTTGAACACCATAGGTCTATGCTTTTTCATGTTCTGATGCACTTGCAAATTCTTTCCTCTTTTACCTACAGCTCCCTGCAAGATGATCTTGACTATGGGACTACATACCTCTCAATATTCTTCCTAGTTTTCTATCCAAAATCTACCTTACATGTGCTGAGTCAGTCAGATTCTGTCTCCTTACAATTTTGTCTCCCAATGTCAGTGTCAGAGGGATTTTTCTTTACATCAACCAGTAGTAGTTCCTTGGTTGAAATCACAAGAGACATGGATTCTTAACAAATTCTGTAGGACACGTTTGATAGAAGAATCGCCCCACAACAGGTTACACAAAGAACCCAGACGAGACTGTGAAAAATAAAATTGTAGAGCAACGTGCAAGTACTCCGAGAGCTTAGATACAAGCCTAGTTATGCAAGACCGATGAGCTGGGCATTTGGAGTATTGAGATGTAAATGAGCACACTAATTATGTCTCCTTGGCTTCAGAATTCCCACGCAAGCACTGCCAGAACACCTGGATTTCAAATGGAAGTAGGATTTTCTTAGGTCAGATGGGCAGCTCTATTCTAGCTTGCTGTGGTAACTCTTGTATGATTTATAAATAAATAGAAAAATAATCTGGGGTGAAGAAGCACTGAAGTGAAATAACAAGCAGCAGAGTAATTTTTAAAAGGAATCTTAAAACTTAGAACAAGACACAGAGTGCTTGCGGAAGCTAGTAAATGATTCTGTTCGGTCTCTAGCTGGGTTCTTCGGCTCCAGCAATGTGCCCATGTCGAATGATTTGATAAGCATGCACACAGCCTCTTTGCTTTTTAATCAACACCTCTGTGGGTTCTCACCCATCCCGTGTCCCCTTACTTCAGCCCTCTTGGCTGGAAGCCACCTGCAGCAAGGAGGTAGGAAACGAATGAGAAGGGGGTTAGTCTTCAGCCATGTGGAGTTTTTCCCTCCTCATTATCTCATGGATTCCCTCCTTTGCACTCTGTGCTTTTCAAAGGATCCCATTATTTCCAATCTCCTTCACTTGTCAAAAATAATTCGGCGACTTATTATTAAGACGACTTGGCTCTCGACCCCCCCACCCTCCGTTGGGGGCCCCCTGGTTCTTTTCAAACTTTTATCCCTCAGTTCCATTCCCTCCCCTTATCCCCTTGCCTCTCTGCTGAGCTAACATCCAGCAAACAGAAACAAGTCCCAATTAGCTGCCTTCTCAAAAGGACAGGAATTTTAATTAGTAAACCAGTCAATTATATCAGTGGACAACCTTCACCCCCTCTGCTTTGCTTGCTTGCTTGCTCCTCTTCCGCCCCTCAACTGCCCTCCTGCATCCCTGGCCCCCAGTGCCTTGCTCTGTCTGTGATGTATCTCTCCCCCCACGACCACCTTCAACCAACCCCAATTCCCTCACAGACACTGGCAGCTACTAGTAGGGCCTATCACTTATTAGGTATGGAGCTGTACAGCAGGCAAGGCTGGTGTCTCCTTGTTAAGGCTTGTGGCTGACTCTCATTGACCTCTTTATGAACCAGAGTTCACTGCATTCCCAGGTCCAGCTAGTCACTGGCTGCTTGAAAAATAACTGAATCAAATAGAAAAGAGCCTTGGGTTGGTACATTTGAAGGTTGAGACATGTTTTCCTTCAATGTAGGGGAGGGAAATCAGATGTAAAAGTTTTGAAGAATGACTTAATCTGTGTGTGTGTCTCTTGCTACTAATCTGTTCATCACTTCTATTATGAGATGGCTTCAGAAGTTTGGGCAGAAATGAAACTTTCTGACCATTAATATGGCCATTCTCAGATCAGGATGAATCCTTTGGAAAGCCCCAGGCCTGCTTTGTTTTTTCTCATTATTTACCCTTTCTAAAATTGCTTTCTATCTCTCCATTTGAGCAGCAGCATTCCAAGGCAGCATTGCTCCTCCAGGGGGGCTTGAGTTCCCCTTATACTTGGCACTGATTCTCAACCCATGCAAAGCATGAAATAGCTTCCCAAAATACACTCTTCCTTGCATGATATTGATTAAAAATCTCCTAGGATTGAGTTTCTTGTTACACTGTCCAGAATGGCTCATGATTGTGAGTCCCTACCTCAAGCAGAGACCTCACCTTAGTCGTGCATTCTATAATTAGATTAGACTTGGGGATACATGGCCACTTTACACCAAAAATCACACCACATTCTAGCCCCAAGAGCCACTCGTTTACTCCAGATCAGTTGGTACCTTAGACCAGGGGTGAGCAAGGGCCACTCCAAAATTTTGGCAAGTGGTCAAAGGCTGCACTTTTCAGTGGCGGGAGATGTGGTGGCTTGGTCTGTGCTGCTTCTCATTGGTTGGGAACAGCGATCTGCAGCCAACAGGAGGTGCAAGTGGCCATACCTGCAGACACACTGATAAAGTGCTGGCAGCCTGCCAGAGGCTAACTCTGGTGAACCGTGTCTGGCCTGGGGGGCCATTTATTGCCCACACCTGCCCTGCAGCAAAGACAACATCAATAGTCAATCCTGTAATAACTGTCTAAAGGGTTGTTAACTAGGAAGAAGGAATAGGTGAGTTATGGCAGATTAAGCAAACATATACACACGGATGAGTTACTAGCTAAATCCTAAGAGTGACAGGGTTGTGGTGATCTGTCTATTCCACGTCTCTCAGGGCAGACCTAGGAGGCAGCCCCCACTTTTGTTTAGAATCTTTGGCCCTTCAGCTTCAAACAGCCAAAAAGAGAAAGTTTCTTCTTGTCAGGGATTTTTATGCCTTTCCACTAGAGTCTAAGGTGATGGGCCAGTTCACTTGCACGTCTCCTCTTCATGGGTGTAGGAAGCAATCTGTAAAGTCTTTTGTCCTCTGAAGTTCCACCAGGGTTTGTCTGGGTCTATGGACCTTCTTTTGTCAAGTGGGAGATTACACCTTCTGTGGCAAACTACTCCTTCTCGCTTGGTAATGTTTCCCTCCTAATGGGAAGTTACGATTTTAGCGCAAATGCTTAAATATTACCTTATGTTATGAGGAACTGGGTTTTGACCATGAAACCGTGTCAGCCGATGGTCAGGGCAGTGTGTGTGTGCTATACACCCGAGACTTCAACTGCTGAGACCGGGGTCTCTTGCAGCGGGCAACCTGGAGGAGGTTGACGAGCGCCCCAATAAGTGTACAGTAAGAGCTTATTACACTTCAGATTTTATCTGCTAGAATCTGTGATTCCTTCGCAGCGGGCAGCCTTGGGGAAGGCTGAGAAGTGCCCCAGTGAATTCTGCCACCTGGGTGTGACACAAATCCAAACACCCAAGCTCTCCCTATATCTGTCCCTTAAGACAGGCTGAAGTTCTTTAAATTGTGCCTGGTTCTGTTACAGCAACTGAAGGAGTCAGGTTAAAGCTTAAACAGTTACTATTTTATTGTTACAGGGTAAACTTAGGTGTTAAATGCTACTGCTGTGTTACAGATAACACAGCCACTACAAAGGACAGGACAGAAATTACACTAAGAAGTTACTTATAGGTATCATGAAACCCATTTTGGTTCTCTGAGCTCTTATTAAATGCATGCAAAATAGACAAATAGCAGGTATATATTCTCACCCCTGTGTTCCAGACTTGGCGTGGCCAGCATCTTTCTCTCAATCCCTCGGGAAGAAGTAGGGCGAGGTTGGGCATTCCACAGACCTCGAGAGACAATCAATACCTGCCAGCAGGTATAGATGATTGGAGCTCAAATGGGTGGGCTACTGAACCTCTTTTTATACTCCTTGGGTCATGTAGGCTTCTTCCTGGGCCCAAGTGGCCAATTAGGAAAAATGGCTTTGAATGCCAAGTTTCCCACGAAGGGTGCAAAGCATAATTCACACCTGGGAAAATGCAGACAATGGGCACCTCTGGTATGTGATGGGCGAAGATTCCTCTCCTGGGACAGTGCAGGCATGTCAATTACTGGTACTAGCCATCAGGGCGACGGGAGGCCCCGGGTCGTCAGCTAGCCCATTTACTGTCTGGTTTCTGTTTATGGTAGAGTCAGGGACAGGCAGCACACCTGCGTTCCCAGGGCATCAAAGGCTGACTGCCTTTCTCTTGCTCTCTGGGGGAGGGGGGTACCAAGATGGGGTTCGTGTCTGGCTACAAACCACATGATACTACATATGGCTGGATCTACATTGCATGCTTATTTCAAAATAAGCTATTCTGGAAGAAATACTCTGAAATAGCTTATTTCAAAATAGCATTTCTACACTACAGGGATGCCTCAAAATTAATCCAAAGCAGGGTTCCCTAATGTGCATGTGCTACGTCGATTTAGAGCCCCAGGAGGCACTGTGGAGTAATTACTTTGACCCTGGGGAGGAGCTATTTTGAAATAGCAGCAGTAGAGCATCCACACTATGGCTATTCCAAAATAGCTGTTTCTGAATAGGCATTATTCCTCATGGAGCGAGGTTTACAGAAGTTGGAATAAGCCATCCATTATTTCAAATTTATTTCAAAATAATGGAATTGCTGTGTAGATGCCCATATTGTTATTTCAGAATAACAGCTGTTATTGCGAAATAATGCGGCTGTGTAGACACACCCATATATATGTATTTTTGTTAGTCACTGAGGGTACAGCTACACTGTGTTTTCTTTTTCGAAGAAGGTATGCAAATTGCGCTCTCATTTGCATATCTTCTTTCCGTTTTTTTTTCCGAAGAGGATTTTCTGATATTTGGCCCGTCTAGACGGGGCCAAATGTCAGGAAAAACCCCTCTTTTGGAAGCTCCCTTATTCCTCATAAAATGAAAGAGGGTTTTTTTCCCGACATTTGGCCTCATGTAGACGGGTCAAATATCAGAAAATCCTCTTTCGGAAAAAAAAAAATGGAAGAAGATATGCAAATGCGAACACAATTTGCACACCTTCTTTGAAAAACAAAACACAGTGTAGCTGTACCCTAAGGTGCCACAGGACTGCTCATTGTTTTTAAAGTTACTGACTAACAGGGCTACCCCTCAGACTTATGACAAGGGATATAGATGCAAAAAGTGATGTTAATAGAAGCAGCATTTCATAGAGTCTAAACCCTACATAGTTTAGCATATGATTAATGCCTATTTTGAGCAAAACTAACATATAGGTGACTGGGTTTGGTCTCCAGCTATGAGGTTCTGAGTTCTTAAGTCATGCCTGCTGCTGCAGCAAGAGCTGGCATCAGGCCTGCCAATGTCTTACATGTCATTTAATCTAATACTTATGACTCTTTCATTGTAAGAGTAGAACAGATTAGAATGTGGTTTCATATGATTTTCCCACTCAAAGTAGCTCAAAATGCTTGACAAAGCAAGGAGTTTGAAGACATATATGGAGTGCAAATAAATGTGCACTCCATAGTTCATGCTCATTAGAAGCTGTTCTCATCCACATTGTAAATGTAGCATATTTGGGGAGGGGGCATGGTTGCAATATGGTTGCCCCCTAATTAAAGCCATGGTTCCATTTTATCCTGTTGATAGGTTCTAACCACGTCTTAAGAGTCGCACTAAAGCCTCAATTCTGTAAAGTTGAACTCATGACCTATTGGCAAAGAAGTGTGAGTGCTTATAATTGAGTGATACTCACACATGCTGATTGTATAACAGTAATTATAAGGTGTTTAACAGAATACCTGGCATCGCATACAGTCTGTTGGCCATTGGAGAGCTCTTTCAGTGGATGGATGTTCTGGATTTAGCACCAAAAGATATTTAGCCGTATGATGATATTAAATGTGAATATTCATATGCAGGTGTACAGCATATGCAACCATTACTAGAGAGGTCCCTTGTTCTACTTTGCAGAGGCTATTGTAAACCAGTAGCAGAAGAGAGATTATAGAAAGCTGATGCTACATGAGGGGTAAAACCAGCTGATTCTACTAAGTACAAGATGGATGTCTTGTGGCCATGTGTTAAAACAGGATTATAATCAGACAAATGACTGAAACATGACATATCGATGTCCCACATTTATTGTGCCTTACTTGCTGCTATATCAGATAGTCTTAGGTTACAAGTCAAAGCAAGATTTTTCCATGAAATATATACGTTTTGATATGTAATTTTTTTACAGTTCCTCATGCAGACAGATATTATTGCTGTTATTTATTAATATTACAGTAATGCCTAGAGGCCCCAATTGATATCAGGTTACAGATTCTTGCCCTAAAGAGTTACAGTCTATAGAGAAAAGACAAAGGGCTGAAGGGGAAATAGAGGCACAGAGAGGTAAAGTAAGTTGCCCATGGTCACCTAGCATGTCAGTGGCAGAGGCTGGAACAGAGCATAAGTTGCCTGAATCACATGTTCTATCCACTACACCAAGCTAACTTCCCTCAAATATGCCAAATGCACATACTACATAAATGTGGGAAATAAAGACTAGGTACATTACAGGTGAACACCTAAGGAAATAAAATAAAAGAAATGACTTGCTGGGGCACAAGGTGAGTGAACTAGTACTAGGCATGTGAATGGTTAACCAGTTAACTGGTAAGCATCAACCTTACTGGGCACCCTTACTCCAGCCCAGCTGGAGCAGCCTCCATCCACGGCAAGGGAGCCACCCTGCCACCTGCCCCCGTTTAATCGCTTCCTACTCTATACCAAGAAAATTCCATACAGAAACAAACAACACAGGGGTGAAAACCATAACTAACAGGTGTGTGTATGAGGGGGTGGGGGAGGGAGCTGAGTTATTAAGCTTGCTGTTAGTTATTTTTTTCCTTAGTGAGTAACAAAGAATTACCAAGTGAAGTAGTCAGCAAATTTTTCACTTCTGGAATTTTCTATAGCACATGCATCTCAGATTTTCATGATCAAGGGCTCCTGCTACATAATCAGTTTTGTCCCTTCTGCTTCCATCATCTCCAGCAGTAAATATTCTAGAAGTAGAATTTAGCTGGCAATTTTGTTGCTGATGCATGAAGCAGAACAGAATACACTTTCGCTCCGCTGCAGCAATATTGGCTGTGCTTGGCTAATAGTCATAAAACGTTGGTTTTGTCATTAAACTAAGCAGCTATGACTCATTGGGATTAGAGATGGGCAATAAAAAGGGGTATTTTACAGTGTCTGTTCTGACTATATGTTAATCACATGCTTAGACCAATGGACTCTACTTGAAGATGAAATCCACAGAACGAGAACCTTTTTTTCCTCACACCCTTAGAGTGCATATAGAAGACCTCAATGCTTTTTAAAAGTATATTTTCCTGTCTGTTTTTACCTTTGAAATGTTATGGACATAAGGAAGAGAAAGTACAGTATTAAGTTTTCGGGCTACAACCTCAAGCAGTGGTGTCAGCATCTCCAGTCCTAAAAAGAGGCAAATCAAGATCTGCTGTTAGATATAGGGAAAACCCCCAATCACAACAAATACATGCTAGAAGGTTAGATTTATATACTGTTAAAGGAACTTCAAAGGGCACAGGCGTTTCTTCCCTCACAGTAGAGCAGTCACATACAGCCAGATTTTCATAAATGCTCAGCACCCCCACCTGGGGCTGGATTTTCCAAAGTGCTCCATTCTCATGTAGGCACTTCAATGAGGGCGACATGTTTCCGAGCACCCAGCAGTTCCTAAGGTTTCAGAGCTCTTTGGAAAATTCTGGCCACTGTGGCTGTACTTAACAATTGGCTGCATCAAGTTCAACATCCAACTTGATTTCTGATTGTCTCCTTCCCCTTTCTTGCTGCGTGTTGTGGTTGATTATTACACAGTCATTAATCTTGAGAGCATCAGATTTTCCCAAGAACTCTTTCTACTTTCCCCTTTCACTCTTAACAGTTCCCCCATCTCTCAGGTTAGCCAGTTGTGTGCCTCCCAACAGAGAACTGGTTCAGATGGAGGAGCAAGCAAAGCAAAAATATGTTGGGGAACTACAATTGCAGCGGAGGCTTTCTATTCCAACAAGCTGGTTACTCCCCACTTATGACCAGGGGCTTTGTACGTCTGGGAGAGAGGTGGCTAGTTTGGGTTTTAAGCATTTCATTGACTGTGTGCCCTGTCCATGACATCCTGTGGTCACGTCTGCTGACAGGAAGGGGAACTGGGCAAAGAGAGAGAGAGAAATCCCTTTGTTTTATGATCACGCTTTTTCAGTGCCTGAGTCCAAGCATGACTAATATTGACAGGTCACATGTTTTGACAGGAGCCTGGCATGACCTGGAGTGATGTGAGGGCCCCCCAGCAAGAGAGCATCCGCTGGCTTCTTCATTAAAACTCCGGGGCTGGTGTTGGCTGCTGCTGTGACAGCCACCAGTGCACAAAAATTCTTCAGCGAGATCTGTCACTCACAGCAGAGGCCACTTCTAATTGAAGATGGTTCTGATCCACAGTCCTGGTGTGGAAAAAAACCAAAACAAGGTCAGCATGACAAACCCAGTGGGCATTAAGACCAAGATCTGAGAGGAGAGAACAGTACAGATTTTTCTTCCTACATGCAGTCAGCAAACTTGCAAATGCAATTCATTGCCCTAAGTGATGTAAAGTAGTGCATAAACGTGTTAGACCAGATCCTCAGCTGGTCTCAACCAGCTTAGCTCACTAACTTCTATGCAACTATGCTGAATTACGCCAGCTGAGAATCTAGCCCTATTGAGCTGTAATCACTACAGATGGCTGTGAGTTGTTAGCATCTGAGTATTAAAACAATAAAACATACCAGAATTGTGCTTATTGTAAGGGTTTTATTTGTATTTCAAGGCATTCTAGTGAAACTCAAATTTTGCTGTCATTGTTTAGGAGGTCACTATAGCTAACGTGCTGCCTTATATGAGATAGAGTATAATTGTGGATGCCTGTTAGAAATTGCTATAGTTAAGATGATGTAAGGACATTCAGATACAATACAATATATATTCACATTTGCAATAAAGTTCTGAACATACTCCTGAGAGTCTGGAAATTGTATAATTTATTTTCATGTTCTCTGTAAGCACTAATTTGGAGTCAGATATGGAGGGAGATGTGTTAAAAGAAAAATGTTTAAATTTGAATTTTCATAGTTCCCAGCTGTTAAACTTGAAATGTCTAGACTGCAGAGTTTTTCCGGGATACCAGAGAAAAAGCTCTGCCACATCCAGGGAATGCGTCCACTTTTTCGGAATAGTTTCCAAAAAAGCGGGTGTGTTCTTTCGGCGTCCCTGTATTCCTCTCAGCGAGAGGAATAAGGGATGTTCCAAAAGAGGAGATTTTTCCAAAATTTGGCTCCATGTAGATGGGCCAAATTTCGGAAAAGCCTCTGCCGAAAAGAAAAGCAGAAAAAGATATGCAAATTGCAGTTCATAATTTGTGTATCTTTTTCCAATAAAACTCTGCAGTCTAGACATAGCCAATATGTCCAGTTGTAGGCTGATGCTAAAAGCTGCATAAGGCTAAGTCTACACTGTCACTTGACAAGTTGTAACTTTCTGGCTCAAGGGTGTGAAAAAAACACCTCCCCCAAATGAAACAATTAGGGTTCGGCTACACTGTGTTTTATTTTTTGGAAGAGGTATGCAAATAGTGCTCGCATTTGCATACCTTCTTCCATTTTTTTTTCCCGGAAGAGGCTTTTCCACCATTTGGTCCCATCTACATGGGGCCAAATATCAGAAACGCCCCCTCTTTCAAAAGCCCCCTTCTTCCTCCTAAAACAAGGTTTACGGGGCTTTCAAAAGAGGAGGTTTTTTTCTGACATTTGGCCCCATGTAGACAGGGCCAAATGGTGGAAAAGCGTCTTCCATGAAAAAAACCGGAAGAAGGTGTGCAAATGCAACCGCTAATTGCATACCTTTTCCAAAAAATAAAACACAATGTAGTCGAATCCTTACAGCACTATAAAGAGTCAGTGTGAAAATTACAGTGCCAGGACTGTACTCCCAGCACTGTTACTTATTCCCCTCATGGAGGCAGTTTAAATGGAGCGCTGGGGGATCTCTCTCCCAGTGCTCCTACCCTGGTCACACTTTCAGTTTAAAGTGCTGCTGCAGCTATACTTTAAACTGTTAAGTGTAGCCCAAGTGCGAGACAATCAAATGTGTCTATGCTAATACTTGAAGTTGTATGCTTACTTCAGTGATAGTCTATCAGCGGATAGGTGCTTATCTGGCCCCTACTGATATATTATATGAGCAACTTGCAATCTGTTATGTATGCACTCTCGTGGCACATTTGTGAGGCAGTACATTACTATTAATCCCATTTTGCGGATGGGGAACTAAAGCACAGCTAATAGTCCTGTAGCACCTTCCTTAGTTGTTTTTAAGGTTACAGACTAATACAGCTATCCCTCTGAGACTTTTAAAGCACAGATAAACTAAGTGACTTGTCCAAGGTCACACACAAATTCTGTGACAGAGCAGAACCTTGACAACTGGAAGCTAGAACCTTAACAAGTGGCTCATCTTCCTCTCCACATCTTGATACAGCGGCATCCTAGGGCCATTCTGGAGTATTTGTCATTTGTAAGTGAAGTGCTAACAGAAAGCTCTTAAGGGAACATTGCCACTTTTAAACAGAGATTGTTGAAATGTCCAAAGATTTTTGCTGTTGTTGCTGACAAATAACCTTCTTTGAAACCTGCAGTTTTCACACACACAAAATCATTTTTGCGATAGCTTTCTGGCTTTTTTACATTTTTTCAAAACCATTTTATTTTTATAAATGATTATTAAATATTTTTGTTAACAAAACTTAACTTATAGTTAATTTTGAAGAAAAATTAAGGAAAATGGGTAAATTTTGACTACTTTGAAAGAAAAATAACTTTGAAATTTCAGAATTTTGAATGAAAATAGTTTTACATAATTTGAGAAACTCTACTTTAAAATTAGGTGAATAATAATTCTTGAACCATGTCTGTTTTCACACAAGAAGTACCCTCCTTCTAGGATTGGGGGACAGCAAATGAGGTCTCCCCAAGTGCCATCTTCCATAACTTTTCAGTAGGCCATGAAACTCCATCCACAATTTCTATTAACACACCCTTGCATCCTGGCATTAACTCTGTGATACTCTGCACAAGTGCAAAAAAGGTCCAAGGGCCTCTCCTACCCTGGAGTTTCCAGCTCCTTCTATTCGTCTCTCTGAGATCCATCAAGTAGTATCCCTCTTCCTCCTTCCCATCCCTAAAGCCCTCACACTCTGTCTTTCTCCCACATCAGGACTCCCTCTATGTTCAAGGCTCCACAAGACTCCTTGTGAGGAGGTATACTTGGTGAGTTTTGCCTTTGCTGCTGCTGGTCAAGCAATGCTGCTCTTTTCCTGGAGAGGAACCAGGTGGAGAGTTTGCTCTGCACACAGTAGCTGTTGGCAGGGATTGAAGCAGTCATCCTGCTGTCCTCCCTTCCTCATGAGCAATTGAGGACAGTGGCTTTTGTGAGCTGGAAGGGGAAACTCTGTATAGAGCCTTTAATGAGGGAGAAAGGAAGGAGGCAAGAAGGAGGGGTTAGACAT
This sequence comes from Pelodiscus sinensis, assembly GCF_052426305.1. Classification (NCBI taxonomy): domain Eukaryota; kingdom Metazoa; phylum Chordata; order Testudines; family Trionychidae; genus Pelodiscus; species Pelodiscus sinensis. The sequence goes on along the minus strand of NC_143059.1, from coordinate 30,300,872 downwards.
ATGCCTGACGCTCCTGCTTGAGGTTTTTTGGCAAGTCTGGTTAATGGTAGATAAAGTATTTAATTTCTATAAAAAACAGCTGCTTGAGCTACCCATGATATTAATTATAAATGAATTGGCTCTGGGTCTTTTCTGTCCTCCTAGCAGTGATGATAGAAAATAGGGAGGGGAGGGAAGAAGGAAGATGAGGAAAAGACCTACTTTTTCTAGAGGTAAATTGTCCACTATCACTGTCCACTATCAACTGAGATGGGAGGCGCACGTGATATTTAAATGCCCCAGGTCATGTGATGCAAGGGATCCTAGATGTGACCAGAAAGCAGGAGATATTGGAATCTAACGTCTCTTATCATTTCACGGTCACTCTGTATGGGCCATATCACATCATGCAGGTTCAAAATTGCAAAAAGTTGTCAGCTAGCCTAATAGTCAAAAGTGTTTGAAATCAGTAAGAAAAGTCAGACCTGCTGGTGGTAGTGAGGACAGTATGTCACCACAATGGAGATTTCAGAGAAGGAAGGTTCTTTGTTCGGTTTGGTTTGGTCCTTGGTTACTGGTGAGATGCACAGTATCCCAGAGAAAGAAGAAAGAAGTCAGAACTTCTGGGGCAGAAGAGAATGGGGAGGGGAGGGTGTCAGCCGACGGTCAGGGCAGTGAGTCCCTTATGACCGGCTGAAGTTCTTTTAAATTGTGCTTGGTTCTGTTACAGCAACTGAAGGAGTCAGGTTAAAGCTTAAACAGTTACTATTTTATTGTTACAGGGTAAACTTAGTTGTTAAATGCTACTACTGTGTTACAGATAACACAGACACTACAAAGGACAGGACAGAAATTACACTAATAAGTCACTTACAGGTACCATGAAACCCTTTGGTTCTCTGAGCTCTTATTAAATGCATGCAAAATAGACACATAGCAGGTATATATTCTCACCCCTGCGTTCCAGACTTGGCGTGGCCAGCGTCTTTCTCTCAATCCCTCGGGAAGAAGTAGGGCGAGGTTGGGCGTCCCACAGACCTCGGGAGACAATCAATACCTGCCAGCAGGTATAGATGATTGGAGCTCAAATAGGGTGGGCTGCTGAACCTCTTTTATACCCCTTGGGTCATGTAGGCTTCTTCCTGGGCTCAAGTGGCCATTAAGGAAAAATGGCTTTGAATGCCAAGTTTCCCACGAAGGGTGCAAAGCATAATTTACACCTGGGAAAATGCAGACAATGGGCACCTCTGGTATGTGATGGGCGAAGATTCCTCTCTGGGACAGTGCAGGCGTGTCAATTACTGGTACTAGCCATCAGGGCGACGGGAGGCCCCGGGTCGTCAGCTAGCCCATTTACTGTCTGGTTTCTGTTTATGGTAGAGTCAGGGACAGGCAGCAAACCTGTGTTCCCAGGGCATCAAAGGCTGACTGCCTTTCTCTTGCTCTCGGGGGGGGGGGGGGGGGGGAAACAAGATGGGGTTTGTGTCTGGCTACATTCCACCCCCTTGACACGCCTCACTATGTCCCAGAACGCAAGATGGCGGTGATGCCAGCACCCTTTGCCCTCCTTGGAGGAAGCTAAAATCGCCCTATCAGCAGGGTCTGATCAGATAATTTGGATCAAGGGATTGATTAGGATCACTTCCCAACGCCATATACCAGATTTGTGCAGAGGAGGTAGCAGTGTACACAAAATGCCTAACAATACATAGAAACATGCAGCAAGCAATTACAACAAGTAAAATGGTTAATATAGTATTTACAATAGAGTGAAGGAAGGGAGTTAACGAAAGTCCTAGGTGTTGGGCTAGACAATCTAGCCATGAGGCTTTACATTTTTAGTTACAGCATGTCTTATCCCATACCGTTTGTTGCCACTTCCCTTGCCTCACCCCTTGACCTCCCCCCAGAGTTATTTAGAGGATTGCGGTAGTCGCTGTCATCGAACCATACCGGTTCCCATGTCACTTTGTTTCACCAGTCATTTGGGCTGAGAGGGACAAACTCGATTCCCAGTCCAGTAGAGGAGTCAAGTAAGGTGTTCTGGTACAGCAGTAGCAGTTGGGATGAGGAAGAAGACCATGGCGAGTTGGAGTACCATGTCTCATTTTAATAGTCTGTAACTAACAACAGTGGTTGCAAGCACTACAACAGCAAGCGGTATATATATATATACAAAAAGTTCAGGGTGGTTTTCCCGGATCCACACCAGCATTGGGAGGGATCCATCCCACTAGAGCACTGTTCAGGGCTATTGCCTCAGTTTCCTGTAAGAAAACATAAGGTTTGCCGGTCTTGGATACAATCCAAGCCTCAGTAATGGTTATTGGTGTTAGCAGTGGTCCAGACTCCTTTTCCCTTATAGGAGTGCAGTACATGGGTTTGTGTTCCCAAACTGGGGTGTTGGGACCAGAGCTATTAAGTGGTTTAGTCCCATGACTGTAAACAACCCTGTTGCCACTGGGGTTGAGTAAGCAAAAACCAATTCCTGAAACAATTTCCATTCCAGTTAAAACATACTTCTACCCTTGCTTACTGGTGGGTAGTGTACCAATATAATCTACTTGCCAGGTTGCCCATAGTGCTTTTCCATCTCTTAGTCTGGCAAACCATTGCCCTTCTGCTATATGTTTCCTGAGTTCAGCACATAGGGTACAAGCTTGTACCAGATCTCTGGCTTGTTTGTGGGTGATAGGCCACCCCCTGGCATGTGCCTGCCGCACCAGCTCTCTGTGTGTCCCAAGGTTTTATGTAGCCAAATGTACAGGCATTCCCAATCCACCTGGGCAGCAAAAATTTGTACTGCTGCATTTGCTAGGTTATTTAGCTATGCAGCTAGAGTATTATTCTTTTGGACACATGACTTATGCTTAAGGCATGTGGAGTTGCATGCTGGTATATCCATTTCCAATATTCCAATCTCCAAACAGGCTTTCCCCCTATTTCCCAGTTAGTTATCCACTGGGTGGCTCCAGCCCATATAGCACAGGAGTTAGTGTAGATGGTACTGGCCCCTGCCTCACAAGTTAATTGATTGCTGCCAGCTCTGCAAGCTGAGCTGTTCCTTCTATGTTTGTGGACAGGGGTGCGGTGGATGTGTCTGCTGAGACAGCAACAGCCTTCCCTGTCCACTTTCCTTTGAAATAGCCAGGCAGCCTGTATTTACATATAATGTTGAATTTAAAAGCAAGCCAAAAGTGTTATCAACTCAGCCTTGAAAAGAGACAGTGAAGTTTCAAAGCTTGAATTTCTAAACTAATAATTTGGTTTCTAGAAAGTTAAATGTCCTTACAAGTTGAATGCCCAACAGAAGCACTAACCAATTTGTGCCTTGTCTATTTGCAATTTTAAGCAAGAGGACATTATCCAAAACAAAATAAAACTAGTTAATTTGAAACCCACAAAATAGAGTTACAATATATAGAGCTCATTCCTTTATGCAGTTAACCAATTAAGTTTTAGTAGAATCCTTAATTTTCCTTTGCAGATTTAACAAAGGTGTCCATAGACAAAATGTTTACATTTGATTGTTTCTTTGCATAGATGGTTTGCACATTAAGAGGCTGCAAAGAAACAAGGTGTCATTTTTAAAACAAGATTTCCCTTCACATATTACAACCATCACTTAATTCCTTCCACACTCCCACAGAGTCCACCTTTTATCTTCACATTCCCTCAAATCACTTGCTTTGTTCTTTCAAAGAAAATGTTTCTCATTCCTAGTAACTTTCCAATGTTTGCTCTACTTTCCTTATTCATTTAACTATGCTCATAGGGCTCCAAACTTTTTGCCTTCCCCTTTTTACATGCATTTTCCTTCTTATGGTCCATCCTAATTCCTGCTAAATGACTTTTCCCAATGACACAGGTTTGTCTACTATTAATTTGGTAAGGAGGGTGAGCTTGTTCACTAAGCCTCATACCTCCTGGTCCTTTTCTTAAGCATATTCCTGAGGGAAGAAAAATAAATACATCTGAGAGTTGCTTTAACTCTCAGCACCCATCCTTAAGGGAATCTAGCTCTGTCTGGGTACTGAGGGACATGCATGTCTACCTCTCCACTTCTGCAGCAGAGGCTTTTACATTTTTGCAGTTTCATATTTGTATTCTTATATTCAGTTAATTTTGAAGAACACCTCATTACAGGTTTTCCATAGAAGACAAAAGCTGCAGCTGTTTCCCTCTTCATTGGAGTTGAGGGTTTACATATACACAAGTTAGTCAATTTGTCTTCTAGGTCTGAAATTGTATGGACAAGCAGTTAACACTTGATCAGATCAAGGGCTATGCCCGAACCTTTGCAAGATTTTGTTTAAAAGGGGTAACATCTTTTACAAATGCCAATTTTTCAGTCTTCTCTCTGCCTTCTTAAAAGACTGCTTACATTTAAACTTTTCCTAGTATACCCAACCTCCTATTTCTTTCTTTCTTTCTTTCTTTCTTTCTTTCTTTCTTTCTGGAGGGCTACAATTTGAACTTTCTGATATTAGGTAGTTTGCTAATCAAACTTAGCTATTACCTGCAAAGCTTCTTTGTGCTGCCAGCTAGGGCATTTGCACCACAAAGGAAATCACAACCTGGTGTGGCTCCTGGAGCTTTCACAGCATTTTAGTCTGTTTGCAGTTTTTTTTTTACTCATTCTATAGTTTACAGGAAAATGTGCAATCTTTGTTTACAACACTACTTAGCCACATTAAACTTTGCATATAGTGTAACTCTTTCTTTATGCTTACAGTTTTCCTGTACCTTTATTAAACAACTTGGACTAAAAGTAAACCAAACCAATTTGTTTTAAACCTACAAACAAGATTACTGGACCTTGAAAACTTCATATTATTTACACTATATATATATATATCTACACACAGATACACATACATTCTCTCTGAACCTTTCTTACACTATTTCTACATAGCTGTACAACAATTACATTCCCTTTTTATTCATTGGGGTAGTTCAGTTCCAATAGAACCCCCCCATCCCTTTAGAGTTCTTTTAGCAGTCTCTCTAATCAAATGTACGAATTTGAGTCAAATTTGCCTGGATTATTTACAGACATTCCTTTGGAAAAAGGGCCCATTTTTCCTTCAGAATGGCTGCAAAGAAACCACAATTTTCTATCTACACCATTTTAGCATTTGCACAACTGCTCAATTCTCTCCATTCTCTTCAGAGTTTAAATTCTCTGTTTCTCTTTTCTTAAAACACTTTCTTATCTCTAAAATAAAAACTGGCCTTGTTTCAGATATTACTCTTGTAAGTATGCTTAAGGATTTAGATTTCCAGTACTTACAGCCTTTTTCTCAGTTCTCCACAAGGCTTTCAATCTTATCTGTTACCTGCCTGCTTGTCTGGGCCTGATCCTGTTTTCCTTTTCTGCCTGCTTGCCTGGGCCTGATCCTGTTTTTCTTGCTAAATGGAAAGTGGCTCCTTTCCACAGACTCAGGCTTTGTCCCATTCTTTAGCTTGCAGGCAGTTCTATACTTACAGAACTGCACCCACAAATCCTTAGGATTTCCCCAATCCTTTTCTAACATTTCTCTATCCCATTTTGGGTTGCCCCAACCTTCCTGGGCAAACCCTTTCTCTATATCACTAAAATCCATGTCTATCATGACAGGCTTCTTGTTGCTGTATGTGAACCAGTAGCACAATCCTGCCGACTACGCCAATTCTGTCAGCCGACGGTCAGGGCAGTGAGTCCCTTATGACCGGCTGAAGTTCTTTTAAATTGTGCTTGGTTCTGTTACAGCAACTGAAGGAGTCAGGTTAAAGCTTAAACAGTTACTATTTTATTGTTACAGGGTAAACTTAGTTGTTAAATGCTACTACTGTGTTACAGATAACACAGACACTACAAAGGACAGGACAGAAATTACACTAATAAGTCACTTACAGGTACCATGAAACCCTTTGGTTCTCTGAGCTCTTATTAAATGCATGCAAAATAGACACATAGCAGGTATATATTCTCACCCCTGCGTTCCAGACTTGGCGTGGCCAGCGTCTTTCTCTCAATCCCTCGGGAAGAAGTAGGGCGAGGTTGGGCGTCCCACAGACCTCGGGAGACAATCAATACCTGCCAGCAGGTATAGATGATTGGAGCTCAAATAGGGTGGGCTGCTGAACCTCTTTTATACCCCTTGGGTCATGTAGGCTTCTTCCTGGGCTCAAGTGGCCATTAAGGAAAAATGGCTTTGAATGCCAAGTTTCCCACGAAGGGTGCAAAGCATAATTTACACCTGGGAAAATGCAGACAATGGGCACCTCTGGTATGTGATGGGCGAAGATTCCTCTCTGGGACAGTGCAGGCGTGTCAATTACTGGTACTAGCCATCAGGGCGACGGGAGGCCCCGGGTCGTCAGCTAGCCCATTTACTGTCTGGTTTCTGTTTATGGTAGAGTCAGGGACAGGCAGCAAACCTGTGTTCCCAGGGCATCAAAGGCTGACTGCCTTTCTCTTGCTCTCGGAGGGGGGGGGGGGGGGGGGGGGGGGGGAGAAACAAGATGGGGTTTGTGGAAAAACAAGATGGGGTTTGTGTCTGGCTACAGAGGGACAAGAGAAATAACCTAAAGATGTCAGTGATGGGAGCATCTTCCAAAAATACCCAATGGCAAGTAGAGGGTGCTATGACTTATTGTGAGAAGGAATAGTTGTGAGAAAGAGGGGTCATGAGTCTTGGTGCAGCACCACCCAAAATTCAGACAAATTTCAACCAAGCCCTGAGTCCCTGGGTGCTTCTGTGAACTGACCTCATACCCTGAACCTTCTAAGGCTCTTTCATCATCAGCTTTACATGAAATTTTGCAGATGTTGCAATTTAATTTGTATTTCTGTAAATGCTGCATCATTGGTGACAAAATAGTCTTGTGCATACAGCACTGTTGCATCATGGTGAAAATTGACATGGGGGCAGTTTGCTTCCTGCCTTTAGTATCAAACCATTTTTTTTAAATTAGAAAAGAGGAGAAATGAAGAGGGCTATTTTTTAAAGATAATGTAGGACATGGCGGAGGGGGGGGGGTGTAAAATTATACCTAATCATCCTCAAGCAGCACACCTCCAGCCAAAAATAGACAAACTCTACTTTATAAATTCTCCCAGTGACTGTACTGTTCAGCTGTAGGTTCAACTTTTAGTGTTAGGTTCCAAGTGTAAGGATTAAAAATACACTTGAACTTTTAAAAGTAGTTTTAATATGTACATACTGGTTGTAGCATTGTGTTCAAATCTGCAAAGAGGATTCAAGGGACTAGAAATAGGCAGAAAGTTTAAGATTCAGATTATATTTCAGAGGTAAAGTTGAAGGCTGACTTGTTGGATTTAGCTAAATAATATTTCTGTAGTTAGATTTACTATTTTACTGTAAGCACTAAAAAAGCCATATAACTTAATGGGACAGATTCTCTCCCCTGGCTCCATTCTCATTTGTACTGCCTGACCAGTGGAAAGGGGATGGAAGTTGACTGCAGCTGACTGGTTGTAAATTCCGATAGTTCAGGGAGTTCTCAGATCATATTAAGTCAGCAGAATGGGCTCCCACAGCAGCCATGTCTTTGTCCTAGTACAGTGGACATGTCTGCGGGGAGGAATGAACAGATCCTCAGCAGCCGTAACATATGTCAGAGCTGGGACAAGTTTACAGTCAGGGTGCCATAAACAATTCTGCGGCATGTCCCATTCCTCGTGTGCAGAGTAAGCCTTGGTGCAAGCCACTGACCCAGCAGCATGAATGTACAGGGTTGAACTCAAGGCTGAGCACTCTCTGAGGTTGTAGCCTCAAGGACTTTTAGCTGACTGGTCCAATGTCAGGGCATAGGCAATTCTAAGTTCACTGGCTCATTTTATTTCTAGCTTGCTGTTGCTGGGCTGATTTTGAGGCATGAGTCTTTGTGAGCTCGCTGGCCCAGATACACTAAAGCAGGGGTGGGCAAAAGGGCCTCCGCAGGTCGGATCCAGTCTGCTGAGCAGATTGATCCAGCCCACGGAGGCCCTACCACTCCCCCGCCTCCTGGCCAGGCAGGATTGGAGGAGACTTCATGCGCTCCCTCGGACCCAAGCCCTGATTGGCCTGGGGGCAGTAGGGGGGGGAGTGCACAAAGTCTCCGCCCACCACCAGAGGCATGGGTGCATAAGGGTAACTTTGGGGGGAGGGCAAAGGTGCTCCCCCACCCCCAGACCAATCATGGTCTATGGGTGGGGAATCAGGGAAGTATCCTGGCCCCATCCTTTCCACTTGAGGCCCTGCCACTTCCGGTATGGCCCAGGGCCACTTCAACAATTTCTGAAGTGGCCCCCAGCAAAAATTATTGCCCACCCCTGCACTAGAGACAAGACTCAGGCCTATGTCAAGATTCACCTCTCCCTCTCTGTCTCTCTCAGACCTTTGGATCAGCAATCTTTCCTTGCCGGGCTGCTGATGATGGGAGGCCTCTCTGGTGTCTGTCTTGCTGCTCTGGTATCACTGGATCAGCCCTTCTCATACGTATGCATTGTGCACACACAACGTGGTACTGTGAAGGGGAACAGACTTTTTTCTTTGAACCAGCTCCATTTTCAGGAGGAGATAATGGATCTGACTGAACAGTTCTGCTCCCTCTGGCTATGTCTACACTACAGAGTTATTTCGAAATATCTTATTTCAAAATAATTAATTCTAAATACGTTATTTTGAAATAACGCATCTATACACTAAATACATTTCGAAATAGTGTTTTGCTATTTCAAAATAGTGCGTCCACACTGAGTGGACTGAGAATCGCATTTAAGGCCGGCCTGAACCAGTTCCGGCAAGGCACCAGGTCAGGACTTACCTTGTGTGGCTGCTGCCTGAGGCTAACTGAGGTCTGTGCTTAAAGGCCCTCCCCTTCCCCCAGACAGCCGGTTCTCAGGTTTCCCTGCTTGCTTGTCTACCTTGATGATGTCAGATAAAATACACATTTTTTCATAAACACAGACTGTCTTTATTTAACAAAACTGGGGGGAGGGGGAATGAAACTCTGGTGAGACTGGGGAAAGGAGGTGGGAGAGGGGAGGAGAGAGGGTGGGAGAGGGGAGGGGGAAACCTGGAAAAAGGGAGCTGGAAGGGGGAAGCAAGGGGAAGAAGGGGGAGGGGAAACTCAGGGCTCAGAGATGGGGGTCTTGCCGAGCCAACTGTCTCCTTGCACCGCAGATGTGGGGGCCTCAGCATCCCCGAGGGGATGGGGAGGGGATGGAGAGTGTGGAAGAGATGGAGGGTGTGGAGGAGGTGGAGGAGAAGCGAGACAGGGAGGAGTGGGAGGAGGAGTGGTAGTTGGGGAGACAGCAGGCACTGGAGCGGCAGGAGGCAGCACGCTCTGCACCAGGGCCTGCAGGTGTTGGTAGATGGCTTGACCCTGGGCAAGCTGCTCCCGCTGGAGCTCCAGGTCTTCTTGCACCCAGTTCTGGAGGGTGTAGTACAGGGCTCGCAGTGCCCCCAGGTGCTGCTGTTGGTACCCTTGCACTGCACAGGTGGTCCTGCGGAGCCCTCGGGTGCGGGAGCATGTCCCGAGCGGGGTGGTGTGCCCTGTGGAGAAACAAGAGAAGTGGTCAGTTCTCCCTGGGGACACAGTGCGTGAAGCCCAGCCCCCCTGTGGAAGGTGAGGATGACCGTTCCCTGCACCATCAGAGCCGATGTGCTTGCACAGAGGCCATGTTTGGAATGTCCGGCTATCCCCGGCAGTGAGAGCTGCCCGAGACCACACCCATGCCCCTGTGCTGTGTATAGTGTGGGTGAGGTGGGGTGGTGGGGAGATGTCCCCTGCCTCTGTGTAGAGGGGGCTTGTGGAGGGAGGGCGTCCTGCTGTGTCCCACCCCGGGGTCATGAGCATGTCATGTCTCTTCATACATGCATGTGGCTAACAGGCCAAGGCCCCAGTGTGGCAGCCAGCTGGGGCCATGTGCCCAGAGGTGGCACGGCGCATGCTCACACATGCACAGGTTGCTGCGTGATCCGTGGTAAGCAAGGCCCATGCGCACAGTCCCTGGTCTCTCTCCCCGCTCCCTAATAAGGAGACAGTGATGGCCCTCACATTTTGTTGCCTTCCCAGATGACACTGGTGACGGGTCTGCTGGGACGGCTCGGGGGTCCTGGCCCTGTGGCACGCTCCTTCTGGGTTCCTTCAGTTCCTGGAGCTCCTGCTCCATGCCCTAGTCAGGGCGCTCTGCTCCAGGACTGATGACCCCCGGGGTGGCATGGGACCGTCCCGCCCCCCAGGATGCGGTCCAGGGCATCAAAATAGGGGCAGGTGTCTGCCCCTCTTTGGGAGCTGCCCCCTGTGGCCCTGGCATAGGCCTGCCGCAGATCCTTAATTTTCATGCGCACCTGCTCCTAGGTGCACATGTGGCCTTTGGTGGCCAGGCTGGCAGCTATCTGTCTGTAGACGGCCACTTTCCTCCATCTAGTGTGGAGATCATGGACATTGGAGGCATCTCCACAAACCTCAATGAGGTCCATGATCTCCACATTAGACCAGGAAGGCGCCCGCCTTCTCCTGCCCCTGGCAGGCTCCTGGGAGCTGGGGGACTGGGCCCGGGGAGCAGTGGGGGGCTGGCTGGCACTGGCTGCCTGTCTCATGGTGGGGCCACTGGGTCAGGGGCTGGCACAGGCACTGTGGCCAGAGTCTACCCCTTTAAGGGCTCCGGGGCTTGGGGAGAGGAGAGGAAGTTTTCCCGGTTTTGCCCAGAGTGGCCACCAGGGCACCTTGGGAAGGGCTGGAGGCCACTATTTCAAAATAAGCATCTACACAGCACTTATTTAGAAATAGCCAGGGCTTGACAAACGGCCGCTTGCCAGCCCAGCACTGTGCATGTGCAAGAGCTGCATTGCGCATGCGTGCGCCACTGGTAAATGGGGTGCGTGGCTAAAATCTACTCACCACGGGTGAGTAGATTCTATAGTTTATCGAGCCCTGGAAATAGCTATTTTGAATTTGGCGTTATTCCTCGCAGAATGAGGTTTACCAAATTCAAAATAAGCACTCTGCTATTTCGATTTAATTTCGAAATAGCAGTTCGGCTGTGTAGATGGTTATTTCGAAATAAGTTATTTCGAAATAAGGGCTGACAAACCCTCTGAGTTCTGGTTGGGGCAAAGACAGATTTGGCAGGAGCTCTTTTTTTGTTTTGTTTTTTGCAGGGGAGGTAGAGCTCTTTAGCCCTCACACAGGGAGGGAGAGCCAGCAAGGGGAAAGAACTTTCTGAGGCATATGGAGGGCACCCAGCTCGGAGAACTGTTCTCCTATTAGGAATCAGTGCTGCTCCCCCTACTGATGGGAATGGAGTCCCACACACTCAGGAACCCTTTCAGAGCATTGAGCCTCCTGTGGGCCAAGATGATGAAAGGGGAAAATTCTCTTTTCACCAGAGGACTGACTTCTCTTGCCCTCATGCTCCATCTTATTCTAACCCTGGTTTGATCCTGTCCACCCTCCTCTACCCAAATTCAAAACTATTTGAAGAAATAGCTGGGGAGATGGGAGCTGTAACTGACACTGTCAAACATGGCTTAAAATATTAGGGAATTCACAGCTATAGAATTAGCTGATCCCTTTAACAGGCCCAATCAGAAAGAAAGAGGTCACACACGCCCTGTTTCTTCAAAGAAAGTGGCAGAGAAAGAGCTGAGAAAAATTGTAAAGAAACAACACAGTCAAAGTGTACCTGTAATGAAGACCAAGTCCTGGATTTCATAGAACCCCCTCCCCCATCCCATCTTCCTGCCTAACAGAAATCAAACAGTAAGTCCCAATATCACTTTGTCTTATTTTCAATGCCACCTCTGGCCCAAAAATAGCCATTAAATAAGTCTGAGAAGTTAAAAGCAGTTCAGTGAGGAAGGGCTGGCCAGTTCTTCACTAGGGTTTGTTTGTGTGCGAAATGTATTATTACATATCGCGGGAAACAGATGACATTATATTGCTTTACATTTGTGCTATTTTCGCTTCAAGGCTCCAGGATGATTTGTGATGGCGGGGCCAGAGGAAGATAACAAATGGCTGTCATGAGGTGATGAAAAATGGAATTTCCCCCCTCTGTTATAGCATTAAATAGCTATTTGTTTTGCAGCAATTCCTTTTTTGTGGCGTGCTGAGATATAAAACTTTATTTGTTAATGCCACATTATTTAATTTAAACAGTCTGAAGGATCCCATTAATAAATTTGCTTCCTAAAAGAAAAAAATACAAACATGGGACATGAGAATTTTTTTTTAATGGAATCTGACAACACAGAAAGTTAGCACAGTTTTATGGCAAAGCCCTGTAATACAAAGGGAGACCCTTTCTCTTTGGAAAGCATGGGATGAATCATAAAGTCCTTTGAATTTCCTTGTTTTCAAACCTAGGTTCCTGCAGCATTTCTGTGACCCAGAGACCTGATGCAAACTAGCACTGGGTACATGGATGCATAGGATTTTACAGGGATCCCAAGATTGGATATATGCATAATGATTTACTAGTAGGTATCATGTGAGGACTCTACGAAGAGATAGTAGCCAATGTACGGATAATTTTTAAAGAAGTTATGCTGAAAATTATGTTTTCAAGGAAGGTAACAAAGAGCTGACATGTTTAGCTAGGCCAAAGAGGAGTACTGCCCATTGTGCCTGGGGGCGAAGTAATAGATACTATTCAAGTTTGATATTAAAGCTATATATGATGGAAAGAATCTACCTCCATACATGGTAATGATGCTGCCATGAGGCTTTCAAAACCACAGGGTCATCACCCCAATCCCTCTGCCAATGGCAGCAATTGGGACTTGCATATTTTCTTTATGGGTTCCTATGTCAGAAGATTTAGATTTGTTTCATGATTGCTGCTGAAATTATTCCAGGGACCTGAAAAGCGGTGGGTGTCAAGCAGTTCCGTGTGTGTGTGTATGTGTGTGTTTGAAGAGCTTGTGCCACTGCTGGAAATAACTGCTAGCATAAAGTTAACAGTTGGTTAATGGATGGATGCTATAATTGGACAAATATTAAAGAAAAGATGCCCAGGGCAATTATATAGATGAGGCACAATGTGAAATAACTCAATTTTTCCTTAAGAATTTCCATTTTCCCATAAGACTCTTGGAGAGTCCTGGGGAAAATGGAGCTGCATCAGATGGCAGATACCACATTATCCTAATACAGAAAACAAAACAAAAACTTCAGAGATTAAAAACCATAAACACCATTTGCAGGAGCTGGCCGATGCATGTACAGGTTTCCACAACAAAAACGTCACCAGACAGGTTTTGTCAGAACAAGAAACACCAGAAATGGTCATAAGCTGGAAAGTGGGACTCCAGATCTGCTTCTGAAACTTGGGAGTGTTTTGGAACAGAGTTTGGATGTAGGCCCATCTCCAATCAATATACACCGCAACTTGTTTGAATGTGGGCTTTCTCCTTAACAATCGAATTCCTCCTACTACTGCTTGATCTAGCAGTGAAATTACAGTAAACCCAAATGTATATCATAATACTGTTGTGGCAAATATCATCAGAGACTGAACACTATGGCTTCCCTGAAGACAAAGGCCTGAGAACACAGCTGAATAAAATGTAAATTAACTTTATGGGTAACTGCTGTGGATTCATCCTGGAATAGGCTCACTGAACTCAACTGAGTTATTCTAGAAGTGTATTTGCAGAGAGACTAAAATGGCTTGAACAGACTAACACTGTAGAACACAAACACCGCTCCTAGTCTTCGGTTTGCTGAAAAAAAAAATCCATAAGTGGGACTGAAAGGAGAATGTTTGGTGAATGAAAAAGTTAATTGGCAGGGCCCATTTATGCAGTAGGGTTTTGATGGACTGATCTGTTTTACTTTGTTATAATCAACTGCTATATATGAGACTCTTCTGTCCCATTCCCCTTTTATATAATGTGATGCTAAGAACATAAGAACGGCCATACTGGGTCGGACCAAAGGTCCATCTAACCCAGTATCCTGTCTGGTGACAGTGGTCAATGCCACGTGTCCCAGAGGGAGTAAACACAGCAGGCAATCCCCACATGATCCCTCTCCTGTCACCCACAGGGGCTAGGGACATCATTCCCGCCTGTGACGGGGCAGCGCCCACGCCCCACACGAACCCGGCGCTGTCCCCGGCATGCTGGGGAGAAGCGGCAGCCCAGCGTCAGTTCCTGCCCTGTGCGGCTTGCTCCGCCGCGGGCGGGGCCAATCACAGGGGCGGGCTAGCCATGCCCGGCTGCGCAGCCCCAGCCTCCGCTGGGCAGGGAGGACGGGGAACTGGCAAACCCCCACGGTGCCCGATGGCACAGGCGCCCCGGTGGGGTGGCGCCATCAGGCAGTGGAGGCAGCCCCGCCCAACCGCAGGAGACGTAATCACGGCGGGATGCTTAAAAGGAGCGCCGCCACCAGCCAAAGGGGGAGGAGAGCAGCAGGATGCCGGGCGGCCAGACAGATTCACCTCAGGCCACTCCTGCAGAGACCTTGGGACCAAGCCACCAAGGCGACTCGGCGAGGGAGGTAGGAAGTGAACCAAGGCAGGGTGCTGGAACCTGGGGGGTTGGTGGGTTTAGGGGACTCCCTCCCCCACCAACTGGGACTGGGGACAGAATTCCCCAGACCTTAGGGCCCTGGGTCGGGGCTTGAAGTGAGGGTGGGCCCGAGCCCCCCTACCTCTCCCCGCTGACGCGGATGCCACTAAGACCCTACTAGCGTGACAGACCAACCCTGCCGGACCCAGGGCAGGGCATCAGGGTGCTGGGGAGCATGAGGGGAAAAGATCTCGGGTGAGGGAAGACGGAGGGGGGGGGGCGAAGGCCCTGCGTGGCCCTGGGGTGGGGTCGCACTGATGCCGCGCCCCTCCACACCGCCCATCCTGGTTACCCATTGATGGACCTAAAACCCATGAATCTATCTAGCTCTTTTTTGAACCCTGTTAAAGTCCTAGCCTGCACCACATCCTCTAGCAAGGAGTTCCAGAGGGTGACTGTGTGCTGAGTGAAGAAACACTTCTTTTTGTATGTTTTAAACCTGCTGCCTATTAATTACATATGGTGACCCCTAGTTCTTATATTGTGGGAATAAGAAAATAACTTTTCCTTGTTCACTTTTTCCACACCAGTCATGATTTTATAGACCTTGATCATATCCTCCCTTAGTCTCATTCCAAACCCCTAATCATTTTTGTTGCCCTTTTTGAACCTTTTCCAATGCCAATATATCTTTTTTTAGATGAGGTGACCACATCTGTATGCAGTATTGTATTCAAGTAGTGGGCATCCTATGGTTTTATATAGAAGCAGTAAGATACTGTCTGTCTTATTTTCTATCCTTTTAAAAATGATTCCTAACATTCTATTTGCTTTTTTGACCGCCACTGCACATCGAGTGGATGTTTTCAGAGAACTATCCACAATGACTCCAAGATCTCTCTCTTGCGTAGTTGTAGCCAAAGTAGTCCCCATCATATTGTACACATGGTTGGGATTATTTTTCCAATGTGCATTACTTTACATTTATCAACATTATATTTCATTTGCCATTTTGTTGTCCAATCACTTAGGGTACGTCTAAACTACATGGCTCCATCGACGGAGCCATGTAGATTTGATTGTTTGGCAAAGGGAAATGAAGCTGCATGTGAGCAGAGGGAACAACAACCTCCCCCAGAAGGGGGGCTCGGACACTGGTGTGGGCACTGCTGGAGGGCAGTGTCTGGAAGAGGACACCGTGACACGAGGAGAAACATGGGGTAACACCACCTAGAGAAAGGCATCCAGCAAGGCAAGAAGAGCTAATTCCCAGGACAGCTGGCTGGTGGCGCCGTGGCAGTGAGTTGGCCCCTCACATAAGGTATTAAGACATTTTATCTCAGCATCCTGTCATGAGGTGACGGGTACTCAGTCAATATGGGGATAGTTGAAATCCCCCACTATTATCGAGTTTTAAAATTTGATAGCCTCTCTAATCTCCCGTAGCATTTCATAGTCATAGGGACCTGGGGCAATTGCCCCCTTTCAGCCTGTGTGCGCCATTCAAGTCGTTTTTGTTCCATCCTATTGATGTCTGCATTCAGTGGTAGCTCAAATGACCTTTATATATTCCTGCCTACCTCATAATGGTGTTCTTGGGCTTAATTAGTTAAATGTAGGCTTGGAAGGATTAAATTTTGATCAGTAAATGTCAGTATTGCCACAAACACAAATGTTTCCATCAATAATCCTCAAAATTGAGAGACAGGCAAAGTAATAAAAACTCTGCTTGAGAACTTAGTGTATAATTTAGGGATATTCACTTTGTATATTTTGACATATGATATTTACAGTTTGTGTTTTAATGGTTATAAATATTTAATTTTTGGAACCTTAATGTCTACCGTCATTAAATAATTATTGTCTTTCTTCCCCCCGCATTTTCCAGAATTGTGGACATTTAAATTAATATCAATAAAATGCTTAAAATAAACATTGGTTTTAACTATTGAAATTATAAACAAAATCCAAATAAAATTCTGCCAGGCCTAGTTAAAAAGGATCAATTCTGACCAGTTGCACTGGTATAAATCCAAGTAAATCAATAAACTCCTCTGAAGATGTTCCAAGGTTTTTCCATTAGTATAAGAGAAGTCAGAATCAGGCTCCATCATTGTAAGGTATTTTGAAATCCTTGGATGAGAAGAGCAGAGTAGCATGTGACTGTCAGCATCTAGTTAAAGCAGGGATACTGCAATGAATTCTCTATAATGCATCACACTGTTTGTCTCAGTCTGAGGCTACGCACTCTGCGGCCACACAGCAGTAAAAATTCCAAAGGATTCACCTTTTGAATCCAGTGATAGACTGCATGGCAATAACTGACCTGCGGGAGTTCCCTCAGTTGACTCCTTAAATATTTTCCTTAGCATGGTGTCGCGAGACTCACAGGTCCGATGATGCATACCCAAGGGGGAAAGGACAGAACCAGGTGGACAGTTTTAGCAAATAAAGGATATTTATTTATGACAGTGATGAATTTATAGTATTTATTCTAAGATTTTTAATACACCGTGTTAATAATGAATTTACAGTATTTATTATATTTATTCTATGATTTCTAGTTAAACGTGTCAGAGATATAAGGATGGGAATGGCAAGGGGAATAGTCTCTATTCTAACAATATCCAGCTACACTAATTAAATAACAGTGATAACTACAAACTCTATGTACTACCCAAAACAACAACAACACTAAGCTTATACAACAAAGAAAATCAAATCATACATACCAACTTACACAGCACACGGAACATTTCAAAGATATCGGTTCAGTTGCGAAGGCCTTGGTTATGCTTGAGAGTTGGGGGAGGTGGCTGGTCGGTTGATCAGGCCGGCAGCGCTTTGAAATATACGGGAAGGCACACGCATGGTGGTATGTGTGTTGCGAAGACCTCCTCGAGCGAACTGTGTGATGGGTATTTATCCCCAAATCTGCACATCGCTTTCCCGTGCTTGCATATTACCATATATGGCCCAATGGTCACCAAGTGGGTGGTCTGTGTCCCGGGGGTTGGGCCGAAATTGAGTTGGTTTCATGCGACCAGGTAAGCCCCGCAGTTCTCACACCAAGGTGACAGGTGGGAGAGTCTGAGGCTATTTTCCCCTTTTCACACCTTCCCTTTTTCTAAAGGCAATGGTATGCAGGAAGGGTGAGGCTGGTTTCTCCTAAGGAGTACTGCAGCCCACTATAGCAAGAGCGGCCTGGCCAAACTTTTTTACTGGGGGAGCAGTTTTTTTTCTAACACGTGGGTGATGCAGACCCAATGTGGACTGCCATTTTTTCACCATTCTTCTTGGAGCAAAATTTCTGGGAAAGACGTCTTAGTGGTGGCAAATAAGAGTTATCTGATTCTATGATACAGTGCCATGAGAATCTGTTTTAGGAGGAACATTTGTTTGGAGTTGAGTAGGTCATCAGAAGAGAGAGGATGAACAAAGCCAAAGGCAATATTCTGATATTATTCAGAGAAAGGTGCAATTACTGTAAAGATCCCTCAGTGTGTTTTGGTGTTCAATTAACACTAATTTCAATGACCCACTTTCTTATATTGACTTTGCTCTATCTTCAGACTTATCCAGTTAGATCAATTGCAGCGGATCTAGACAGGCTATGAATATACATAGACACCTGCAGTGCTGTTCTACTGCCTTTGTCTTCCACTACTCCGAAAATCGGTAAACCATTAGATGGACTCCTTTTTCCTTTCAGTGCTCCTTTATGCTGCCTTACAGTCATCTAACTCAAAAAGTGGCTTTTTCATCCACTGCAATACTGTGGGGACATCCCATTCCCATTCCTGACCAGGACATTGGACTGAACAAGACACTCCTCTCACAGAATTCATTCAAGGGTTTACTGAGCTCCAGTGTGTTGGGAAAGGGAGACAAGATCTGAGTGTGGGCTGTGCAAAAATGTGTACAGTGCTGTCATGGCCGTAAAGCTCATAGATGTACATTTTATAGTATTCAAATCTCAGTGAGTGTATTTAAGTAGTCCCTCAAATAACAACCTGGGACATAACAGCCAGGCTCTCAGACATCTAGTTTCATCTGTTCTGGTCTTTGTCTGAACT
Organism: Pelodiscus sinensis; assembly: GCF_052426305.1. Classification (NCBI taxonomy): domain Eukaryota; kingdom Metazoa; phylum Chordata; order Testudines; family Trionychidae; genus Pelodiscus; species Pelodiscus sinensis. The sequence continues at coordinate 30,282,307 of NC_143059.1, read as the reverse complement.
GCTACAGCAGTTTTACACAACCCTTATGGTACAGGTAAGTCTCCCAGGTAAGATAACAGTGTATAAGCCAAACTAAATATTTATTAGGAGCGCTGCTAATGGAACTGTTAAATGGAGTTGAAGTGAGGGGGCTTGAATGATTCAATCTGTTTGAGAATGAAAGTTTTGACCAAAAGCCTATGTGTTCCAGACCATGTTGCTCTGGTCTCAAGCTCTACTCCTGGGACTTGTGTGGCTGGGACTCCAGCAGGGTTACAGACTCACATCTGTCAGTGAAGGCAGAAGGCACCAGGCATGCATTACAAATTGGATCGTGATTGAAAGAAAGCTTTGGAAGAAATTAAAAGAGATTATTTTCTTTTGTGGGGAAGGGTTGTTGGTGGTTGACAGTTGAGTTTGTTTTTGCATAGGCTGGAACAAGAAGTTTGGTGAAGTGTCCCTGTTATCAAATATTGCTGATCAATAAGTATGGGGATGTGAGATACTGTTTTCTAAAGCCAAGACAGCTCAACCTACAGTGACAGTGACAATGCCCTGCAGTACACAGGGTCTTGGGAGCTGATCAGAGATCTTAGCAGCTTAGCACCAAACAATCCATTTCCACTTTGCTGAGATGTCCCTGACAACTTGCAAATTCTATTGATGGGAGATAACACTCAGCTTTTTAGAGCCAGATGGTAGTTTATGCTTGTGAAAGCTGCAATTTGTTTTCATGGAAACTAGTGAAAGGATTACAGACAAACCTGCAAAATGTTCTACCCTTTGGGAAAGAGGGTGTTTGAGCTGCTTTTGTTGGCTCTGCAGATCTGCTGATGGCGAAATCCCATTAGGAAGTTTCATTAAGTATGCACAGGAGAACTCTGTCATTGTTTTAAAGGTGGTAGAAATGTATGGCTGTGTCTACACTGGGCCTCTTATTCTGGAAAAGCAGCTTAGTTGCAGGAGCTCCACCCATGCTCAGGGGCTGCCTGCTGCATCTGTGTGCTGCACACTAATGCAGCATGTGGTCCCACGTTCGTGGACTGCAGCACGCTGTCCAGCCCAAGCAGCCTGAGTGACACTCGCACCCTGCCCCCTGTGTGCCAGTCTCCCCCGTCCTGTGTGTGAGACAAACTAAGACCACTCACCTGAAGATCCCGCCCTGGTGTCTGACACGGCCTGGGCGACACCCTGGCTCAGAAGCACCTGCCCCAGGGACAGGGTGATGGTCCCTATCTCCTCCTCCTCTGGCTGGCCCTGTTCCTCCTGCTCCTCTGTGACCTCTGGCCAAGTGACAACAGGGGTCTGGAGGCCGGAGTCCATCACGAGACGTGGGGAGATGTTTCCCCACCCCCCAAGATTTGGTGCAGCTCATCGAAGTTGGTGCAGGTGTAGAGTCCTGCCCTGAGCACAAGCTGCACTCTCTAGCCTGGACATATCCCTGGTGGAGCTCTTTCACCTTACTCCAGACCTGTTCTAAGGTACGGGGTGGGTGTCCATGTCCCACCAGGCACTTGGCCATGCGCTTGAATATCTCAGCATTGCGGTGCTTGGAACGGAGATCCTGCAAGTTCTCCTCCTCGCCCCACAGCTCAGGGAGGGATAGGATCTCTGCTCCAGACCAGGAGGGTGCCCACTTCTTGGTCCCCATGGGTGGGTCCTGGGACACCTGGGGCTTCTCCCTGCAAGGGCCAGGGAGGTCGCAGGGGGCTTGAGGCTGGGCCATGTGTGGCAGGGAGAGCCGTGAGATGAGGTGCTGCTCTGAAGCCAGCTTCCTGCCCCAAGGCTTGTCCAGGGTGCCTGCAGCTTTAAGAGGGGCCAGGAAACAGGAACTGTAGAGTTTTGATTAATTTGGACGGAGTGTCCATCAGGGCACCTGTGTTATTTCTTGGAGGCCTCTTCTTTCAAAAAAACCCCTCCTCCCCGTCCACACATGCCTTTTTCCAAAGGCTTCTTCCTTATAGAAAGGGGATGACCAACACCGGAAAACTCCCCCTGTTCTTTCAATTTACTTTCAGAAGAACGCAATTGCAGTGTGCATGTAACTCAGGTTTTGTTGGAAAAACACACGTATTTCCGACAAAACTCTGTAGTGTAGTCATAGCCTGAGTGATGCTGCCAGACAGTTTGGCATCAGCATTGCCTGGCCCTAGTCTGTTTGCCCAGCAAGGGCCATCACCTATACAACTGATGCATTGAGAGAAGGCAAGAGACACACCTTATGATTCAGCAAGGCAAGTAGGGGCATGCCTATGAACAGAACTGTAAAGCTTCCAGGACTACGTGCTGGGCAGCTTGTGTTTGGAAAGGTACAAAGGAAGTACAAGCCCCATGGAAAAAGGAATTAAAAGGCAGCTGCATCTCCTCCATCTTGTCTTCAATCCTGCTTCATAGCTCTGGAGTAACCTTTCTACAAATGAAGCTCTGAATAAAGGACTGAATGACCCATCCAAGCTGTGGATGTGACCCAGAGAGACTTTCAAGCCAGCAAACTCACCATTATTGCCAGGAACCTGGTGGGCTTTAAAGTCTTTGTATGTGTGTGACTGCTTTACCATTTAACATCTCGCTTCTTGTTCTTTTTCTTTATAATAAACCTTCAGTTTTAGACACTAAAGGATCGGCTGGCAGGGTGGTATTTTGGGTAAGAGCCAAACCTGATAATGTGGCTGGTCCTTTAGGATCAGAAATTTTTTTGCATATGTGAGCAGAGATTTTTAAATAACTTTTTACTATAGAGGCCCTGGAGGCTGGCGGGGAGCCAGAGAACTGGAATCCAATAAAGGGGCTGTGTGATTTCTTCTTTTTTCTGATCCCAGTGGAGGGGATCAGAAGCACAGTTTGTGACTAGTTGGGGGAGTGTAACTGCAGTTTTACCCACCACTTCTGGGAGTATCTACTTTCCCTTGTACAGCCTGCTCTGACCTTGCATTTTCAGGGCGTCCCTAGGCAAATTAGCCTCATTAACACTGGTCCTACACTTGATAGGTAACACCCTTCTTTTCTTTAGACGCACACAGCTTGCACCTTTGACCAGAGTTGAGGTATGTCACAAGAACAGTGTAGAGAAACTTGCACTGCTGTTGTCTATCCTATGGATAAATGTAATCAGTCAAGTCTCTTTTACCAGCATTTTCCCTTTGATGGGAAAAGAAACCTCAGCACAGCCTAATACTGTGGCATTTGATTTCAGAAAAGGGAACTACACAAAAATGAGGAAGTTAGTTAAACAGAAATTAAAAGGTACAGTGACAAAGGTAAAATCTGCAAGCTGCCTGGAACTTTTCAAAAACACCATAATAGAGGCCCAGCTTAAATGTATACCCCAAATTAAAAAACACAGTAAGAGAACCAAAAATAGTGCCAATGTAGCTTAAGAACCAGATAAAAGAAGCAGTGACATAAAAAGACATTATTTAAAAAGTGGAAGTCAAATCCTAGTAAGGAAAGGAGTATAAACTTTGTCAAATTAAGTGTAAAATATAATGTGAGAAACCAAACAGGAGTTTGAAGAACAGCTAGCCAAAAACTCAAAGGCTGTGTCTACACTGGCCACTTATTCCGGAAAATCAGCCGCTTTTCCGGAATAACTTGCCAGCTGTCTACACTGGCCCCTTGAATTTCCGGAAAAGCACTGATGATCTACTGTAAAATCATCAGTGCTTTTCCGGAAAAACTATGCTGCTCCCATTCGGGCAAAAGTCCTTTTTTGCGGAAAAGCGCGTCTACATTGGCACAGACGCTTTTCTGGAAAAAGTGCTTTTCCGGAAAAGCATCCTGCCAATGTAGATGCGCTTTTTCCGGAAATACTTATAACGGAAAACTGTTCCGTTTTAAGCATTTCCGGAAAAGGGTGCCAGTGTAGACGTAGCCAAAAAGTAATAGCAAAATGTTTTTTATTTACATCAGAAGCAGGAAGCTGGCTAAACAACCAGTGAGGCCTTTGGATGATTGAGATGGTAAAGGAACACTCAAAGATGATCAAGTCATTGCAGAGAAACTAAATGAATCCTTTGCATCAGTCTTCACGGCTGAGAATATAGTGGAGATTCCCAAACCTGAGCCATTCTTTTTAGGTGACAAATCTGAGGAATTGTCCCAGATTGAGGTATCATTAGAGGTGGTTATGGAACAAATTAATAAACTTAACAGTAACAAGTCACTGGGACTTTACATGGCTGCCGCGCTGAGCCGACAAACAGCTGATCTTTCTCAGAGCACCCTGATCTCCTCCTTAGGAGCTAAAGCCTTTTATCGACATCCTTGGTAAACCTCATCCTACGAGGCATAAGATATCTTTTAAAAAGTGGAAGTCAAATCCTAGTGAGGAAAATAGAAAGGACCATAAACTTTGTCAAATTAAGTGTAAAAATATAATAAGAAAAGCCAAAAACTCAAAAACTAATAGTAAAATGTTTTTAAGTACATCAGAAGCAGGAAGCAGGAAGCTGGCTAAACAACCAGTGTGGCCCTTGGATAACTGAGATACTAAAGGAGCACTCAAGAATGATAAATTCATAGTGGAGAACCTAAATGAATTCTATGCTTCAGTCTTCACAGCTGAGGATGTTAGGGAGATTCCCAAACCTGAGCCATTCTTTGTGGGTGACAAATCTAAGGAATTGTCCCAGAGTGAAGTATCATTAGAGGAGGTTTTGGAACAAACTGATAAACTTAACAGTAACAAGTCTCCAGGATCAGATGCCATTCACCCAAGAGTTTGGAAAGAACTCAAATGTGAAATTGTGGAACTATTAACTGTGGTTTGTAACCTATCCTTTAAATCAGCTTCTGTACCTAATGATTGGAAGATAGTTAACGTGGTGCCAGTATTTAAAATGGGCTCTAGAAGTGATCTGGGCAGTTACAGACCTGTAAGTCCAACGTCAGTACCGGGCAAATTAGTTTAAACTATAGTAAAGACTAAAATTGTAAAGAATAAAATGGGAGAAAGTCAACATGGTTTGTGTAAAGGGAAATCACGCCTTACTAATCTGCTAGAGTTCTTTGAGGGAGTCAACAAACACGTGTACAAGGGGGGGTCCATTAGTTATAGTGTACTTAGATTTCCAGAAAGCCTTTGACAAAGTCCCTCACCAAAGGCTCTTAAGTTAAGTAAGTTGTCATGAGATAAGAGGGAAGGTCCTTTTGTGGATTGATAACTGGTTAAAAGACAGGAAACAAAGGGTATGAAATAATAAAATGGTAAGTTTTCCAAGTGGAGAGAGGTAACTAGTGGGGTCTCCCAAGGGTCTGTCCTGGGACTGATCCTATTCAACTTATTTGTAAATTATCTAGAGAAAAGGGTAAACAGTGAGGTGGCAAAATTTGCAGATGATACCAAACTGCTCAAGATAGTTAAGACCAAAGCAGACCATGAAGAGTATCAATAATATCTCACACAACTAAGTGATTGGGCAACAAAATGGCAAATGAAATGTAATGTTGATAAATGTAAAGTAATGCACATTGGAAAAAATAATCCCAACTATACGTACAATATGATGGGGACTAATTTGGCTACAACTACTCAAGAGAGAGATCTTGGAGTCATTGTGGATAGTTCTCTGAAAACACCCACTCAGTGTGCAGCGGCAGTCAAAAAAGCAAATAGAATGTTAGGAGTCATTTAAAAAGGGATAGAGAATAAGACAGATAATAGAATAAGGGATAGAGAATAAGACAATAAGAGAATATCTTATTGCCTCTATATAAAACCATGGTACGCCCACATCTTGAATACAATACTGCATACAGATGTGGTCGACTAATCTCAAAAAGATATATTGGCATAGAAAAAGGTTCAGAAAAGGGCAACAAAAATTATTAGGGGCTTGGAACAGGTCCCATATGAAGAGAAATTAAAAAGACTTGGATTTTCAGCTTAGAAAAGAGGACACTAAAGGGGGTTATGCTAGAGGTCTATAAAATCATGACTGGTATGGAAAAAGTGATTTTCTTATTCCCACAATATAAGAACTAGAGGTCACCATATGAAATTAATAGGCAGCAGGTTGAAAACAAATAAAAGGAAGTTTTTCTTCATTCAGCACATAGTCAACCTGTGGAACTCCTTGCCAGAACATGCAGTGAGGGCTAGAACTTTAACAGGGTTCAAAAAAGAGCTAGATAAATTCATGGAGGTTAGGTCCGTCAATGGCTATTAGCCAGGATGGGTAGGAATGGTATCACTAGCCTATGTTTCTCTGGAGGTGGGTGATGGGGAGGGATCACGTGAGGATTACCTGTTGTGATCCCTCCCTTTGGAGCATCTGGTATTGGCCACTGTTAGCAGACAGAATACTGGGCTGGATGGACCTTTGGTCTGACTCAGTGTTGAGTAGTGGGGGTGCTGTCTGCTCTGTGACCTGGGGTCCCTCTGCACTGTGATGGGAGAGTCTCACTGACTCTCCCAAATGTGGATTATCCCAGACACCCAGGCTCAGCCTCCCAGAGAGGGAGACAAAGGAAGGAGGGCAGAGACCAACACCTGGCTGGGGGGCAGGGCTGGAAGAGTTTTAGTTTCTGTCTGGAATCATGGAGGAAGCCGCCTAAGCAAGGAGGGCTGGGATTTAAGGGCCCAGTCTCCCCCATCTCAAGGGGGCTGAAGCATCCTAGACCTGGCCCTGTAACCGGATTGCATCTGTGCTGTGCTGTGTCCTGGAGAAGCAATAAACTCCCTCTATTCTACTGGCTGGTGGAGTCTGTTCGTGCCACTAGGGGGTGCAGGAGGCTGGGGAACCCCGACGTGCCGCCACACGCAGTATGGCCATTCTTATATTCTTATGTCCCTGAGATTCAAAAGGGCTTGGAGCTACCAGCTGCTGCCAACCTAGGCCCCTTTGAATTTCCATGGGAGCACCACTCTGCCACTCCACATGACTGGAGCACTGGGGGCAGGTGCATGGTAGTCTGGGTGATACTAAGGGCTGACTGCCCTTGGCTCTGCCCCCTTCTGCTTGAGGCCTGCCCCCCTCCCCCTCCCCCCGCACATACCTTGCCTGCGGGACCACAGTGGCTAACAATACTGTGTGACAGAGTTTAGGACCTGAAATGCAAAGCACTATATCCATTTCAAACTGTAAGTAGAGTCTAGGGAGGCAGAATTCAATTCACGGTATCTGGATGGAGCAGCTGCTGCCACAGGGTAAGTTTCAGAGTTAGTCTGTTTCAGCAAAAAACAACACGGCGCCACTGGACTCCTTGTTGTTCGAGCCACTGGGCAGATTGGGATGGATCATTGGAATAAACACACCTCAGCTGATTTGGAATTCCTCAGAAAGAAAGATGGTTACTGCTAAGCAGAGAAGAGGCTTAGATTATTGAGGGCTTTGCACATTACGAGCAAAACCAGCTGAATCCCTTGTCTTACCCACAAACATGGGCAACAGGTGAAAGTCCAGCTTGGGAAGGCAAGCCCCAGCACTGCCCCTTCCATCCAAAGCCTCACTCACCTCCAGCCCGATCCTTCCTAGCCATGGAGACAGCCACTGGGGCTGCCATGCTGCAGCCCTGGCCACTTCCCTCTCCAGCGGTCGGGGGAAGCCTGGCTGCTATGCCACAGACCAGTGGCGTAGCAAGGTGGGGCACGAAGGGCATATTCCCCTGGGCGCCACGCTAGGGGGTGCCAATTTACTCCCTTCCTTCTGTCATTCTTCAGCTCACCTGCTCCTCCTCTGCCCCCCGCCACCAGCTAGAGCCTCCTCCCCTCCTCTCCTTCCCCAGCCCAACTCTCCTCCATCTCCACCAGCGGGTTAGGGTGTGCGGGGTCCCGGCCCCAAACTGGATGGGGAGACATAGTACGAGCTCCCCTAGCTCCTCCCAGAGTTGGGCTCAACTGTGTACCAGGTTCAGGGTCCTGCCGCACGGCGGTGGCAGAGGTGTGACACACATTTTCCCTTTGTTCCTGGGTGCATAACACCCTCACTATGCTTCTGCCACAGATCCAGCCTTCCCTGTCAACTGGGGGAAGCCGGGCTGCTGTGCCATGGACCTGGACTGTCGAGGTAGGCTACCGTGCTATGGCCCTAGCCTTTCCTGTCGGCAGCCTCAGCCTTGGGCGTTGGGGTGTGTGACGTAGTGGGGGTATCTGGCTAGTTTCTATGCTGGCTCTGTGGTAATCCCCATTGGCTGTTGTCTGTACCACGGCCCAGCAGGACAGGGGGTGAGTCATTATGCAAAAAGGGTCTCTCAACCTGTCTGACCAGCTACCCCCCAGGGAGAGAAACAAAGGAAGGTGGAATGCTGCCCCTGGCTGGGGGGCAGGGCTGGAAGATAGTTAGTTAGAGTCTGTCTGGGAGCATGGAGGAGACAGCCTAGGGAAGGATCTGGGGAGTGGGCTGGGATTGTAGGGCCCAGCCACCCCCCCATCTCAAAGGGGGGCATTGAGGCCTCTTAGCCCCAGTTCCTGTAACCAGATGACATCTGTGCTGTACTGTATCCTGGAGAAGCAATAAACTCCCTCTATTCTATTGGCTGGTGGAGTCTGTACGTGCCATTTCGGGGGTGCATGAGATGGGAAAACCCTGCCTCGTCACAGGGTGTGTAGGCAGTTTTGGGAAGGCTGTGCCTTCCCCTGCCTACAGTACTGACTGCCCATGCCAACAACCAGAACAAACTGCAATTGGTCAAGGCAGAATCTGGTCAGAAGAGCAGAGTTAACACTGCTGTTCTTGAAAACAGCATTGTTAATGATTTCAAGTGATCAGGACCTTGTTTTTATATCTGAAGTGGTCCTCCAGCAGTATATTGCCATATGAGACTATCACCAAGCAAGGGTATTGCTGCAATATGGGCTCAGAAGCATGCCACTCACTGAACCACCACCATTACTGCCTTCAGGTAAGCTCTAGGCATCCCAGAGAGGTCTCCAGTCTGAAATCGGAGACTGTACAACCCTTCTCAGTTATTGTAGGGCACCAATATTTTTCACACACACACACACACACACACACACACACACACACACACACACACACACACACACATATCTCAGTCACTGCATTGGAAGCAGTGATTCAGACCCTGCTTACATATATATTCTTTTATGTGTGCATATGGATATATGTGCGCGTGTGTGTATATATATACACACACACACACATATACTGTGCATTTATATTTCAAATCTGGAATTTAAATGTAATCGCAGCCTTCATTTATAAAGCGGAAGAGTGACCAAATTAAATACAGGAGTCAAATTACAGAAATTACAGAAGCAGTTGATTTTCAAAATGATCAGAGTCAAGCCTTGCTCTACTAGGACAAAATATGAGTCCAACTACACTGAAGAGTCTCCCACAGGCAGCTGAGGCAGGCAGAAGCATGTTGGGCCTGATGGACACCTCTCTGGATGTAGGAAAGGACCACATCAGATCCATCATGTCTGCCGAGCAGGCTATATACCCATCAAGCTGCCTTGCAGTTTCATTCATGCAAGAGGACTTCATTGAAACTAAGAAGTCCTCTTCATCAGAGAAGCCATCCTGCAGCTCAGGTGGGTCCATCAGGGGGTCCATCTCTTGTCTGAGGTAGTCAGAGCCTATATCGGAAAATAAATTAATGAGAACTAATATAAAAACTAGGGTTAGTTATGCAACTAAATAAATAACATTACAGAAAAATTGTGCTGCCAACTAATGAGCTATCAGGTCTAATTGGCTCTTTTATATCAATCCAAAGATAAACCTGCTTTCCCTCATAATATTTAAGTATAGAACTAAACATGTGACGAATAAATTAAACATACATGTTTTATTTTTAACTTATAAATAATAGGCAAAAAAACCCCACATTCTCACCTAAAAACAACCAGTCAAACTGAAAACTTTCTGTCAGCAGATATTGCATGGGAGAGCCTGTACTGAGAGGCTGTACTGCTTTAACACGGTCTCTTACCTTTTCTAATCACAGCATCATCCTTAGTCCAAGCCGTCTTAAACTTTGGCAGCAAGATGGAAGCTGCGATCAACTCCAGGTCCTCAAATATTTCACCAAAACACTTCTTAATGCCACACTGAAGTGCATCTGCCAGTGGCCTGCAGATTTTTGAGTCTTTGCAGTTTTGAATCCAGCTGGTATAGCGTAGGAAGCAGCCATCCCATTTGTGTGCTGGTCTCTGCTTGGAAAATATTTAGTGCTTTTGCCACTGGGCCCATGACCATGGCATATTCTGCCAAGAAGGCCAGCCTTTAAAATAATTATTAGACATTGTTAATTAAGTTAAATACAGAATTATCAGGATTTTTTTAACAAAAAGAAAAGTATAAAGCAAAGAACCACTACTGACATGTTAATTGTGAATGCTGGAAACACATTTCTGATGGTCCCTTCTCCTTGTTCATTCAGTATGCACAGAATTCTCTCTACAGCCATGAACACAGAGTTGTATCTTGTCTGGTTTGGCCGAATGAACTGTAGCTTGCATTCTGCTTCCACCACTTCTGCTCCAATAGTTGAGTGTTCAGTTTTATTCCAGAGTGCTTGGCATTTGGCACAAGTGGACCTAGCCAGCTTTTTGTAGGTGTCATTTGATTCAGCCTGTACAACATCTACAGATGAAACTAGGTGGTGGTGGCAGGCACAAGGGTGGTGTTTTGGCAGGCGGTACTCAAGACCGTTATCTGTGTCCAGGACATCTGCAATTTTGTGAAATTCAACTGATCTACAGAAAAATCAGTTGGGGGCCACACAAGTCAGAGGCAACCCCCGCAAAAAATCCCACCCTCACTGATGTAGCCCCAACTAAGATACCTTGTTTCCCTGGCACTCCAACCCCACAGTGCAGGAGGGAAGGGAGAAGAGGCAGGGAGTATCAAGCTTCAGGGCTTCCCACAGGCCAGATTAATTCTTTTTGGGTTCAAGGGTTAGTAGATTTTTTGAGTCCTCTCCCCCTCCCTCCCCCAGGCTCTGAAGTGAAACCAAAATGAGGAGTTAATGTGCAAGAGGGGGCTACCAGGGAATGGGATAGGGATGGGGGATGAGGGTACACATCATTTGTGATTTTCTAGATCTCTAACATATCCCCCATCCTTTAATCTTTTCTTTTCAAGTCTGTAAGGATGCTGATAGAAATGTAGCCGTGTTAGTCTGGGGTAGCTGAAGCAAAATGCAGGACAATGTAGCACTTTAAAGACTAACAAGATGGTTTATTAGATGATGAGCTTTCGTGGGCCAGACCCACTTCCTCTGTTCCTTACCCCCTGCTCATTTCTGTGGCCCTTTCTGTACCTTTGCCAAATCCAATACATCTTTTTTTAGATGGGGTGACCAGATCTGCTTACAGTAATCAAGATGTGGGCATACCATGACTTTATATAGAGGCAATATGATATTTTCTGTCTTATCTATTCCTTTCCTAATGATTCCCAATATTGGCTTAGCTTTTTAGTTTTTAGACTGTCACTTCACATTGAGCAGATATTTTCAGAGAACTACCCACAAGGATTCCACAATCTCTTTCTTGAGTGCTAACACCTATTTTAGACCCCATCATTTTTGTCTGCATACTTGGATTAAACTTTTGCATGTGGAATACTTTGCATTTATCAACACTGAATTCCATCTGCTATTGTGTTGCCCAGTTACCTAGTTTTGTAAGATCCCTTTGTAACTCTTTGTAGTCATCTTCGGACATAACTATTTTGAGTAATTTTGTAGTATCTGCAAATTTTGCCATCTCACTATTTACCCCCTTGTCAAGAACATTTAAAAGTTTAAAGGTACTGGTCCAAATGCGAATTTCAGAAGCACAACACTCATTGCTACCTCTCCCCCTCCCCCAGCTTTTAAGTACCTGGTAATGTTTTCATGATGATCTAAGGATCCCTTAATTACTTGAATGACCCGTCTTTTGTTATTCTTAATCACCTGCCTCCCTTTTTTATAACAAATTCCCTGCCCCAAAGACAAAGCTGCAAGTGCTCAAACTCTATTGCAGTTAAGAGCTGCCTTTGAAGCCAGGGCATGCAGCTTTACGCAGACCTCAAATATGAAATCCAGGGGTTCAGACTTGGTACCTAGCCACCCTTAAATGTCATGTATGTGCATGTAGCTGTGTTTTAGCAAATCAGAATTCTGGCTTGCACAAGTGTCAGTGGAGTGATAAAAGTAGCATGTAACCTAAGTGCTTCCAAAAATTGTAGTGGAGTAAAAAGTACAATAATTTCTAAAAAACCTACTTGAGTAAAAGTCAAAGTATCAGAAAAATAAATTACTTGAGTAAAATACAAATACCAAAAAAATGTACGTGAGTATTGTAACAAAGTATTTCTACTTAGTTACTTTCCACCTCTGATTGTAGCAAATGGCTCAACACTCATTCAATAACATTATCAACAATTGTCCTGGAAGCAGCTCTCCCTTTAATGCTAATGGGGAGAAAGTGAAGGAAGGATGGGCAGAAAGGATGACAACAGTGTGTGAATTAGCAGTCCACACAACCAGGAAAGGTTTACAGTAATCTCCTTTATTGCCTGCTCTCTCACTGGGATATCTTTGTCTGCCACCATGCAGAAAGATTTTTTTAAATTTTCTTTGTAAAGGTAACCACTAAAAGGGAGGAAACAGCTTTTATGAGGCTGTCCCTTCACTTATTTATTTGCAGATTCTCTGATGCTGTCAAATCTAAGATTAAAAAATAAATAAAAAAACACCAGAAAGTTGACTCAGGAAGCAGAGTATTTTTCCCTACTGCATTCTGCAGAATGAAAAACTGATGTTTAACCTACCAGTATTGAGATGTAAATTAGGTAACAGTGGGGGGACTTTATCGCAGTCAGAATGAAACACAAGTCTCTAGTCTACGTGAAGCTTAAAGAGATGTCTTTGAAGCTCCAGGCACAGTCTATACCGAAAGGCACAGAGCAGTATTAGAACACAGTGATCCTGAGTGCATCCCACTGCACAAGTCCCCCTTCTCGTATGGGCATCAGAAGCAAAGTAGATGAGAAAAGAGTGACCAGGGCTCCCTGTCTACAAAAATACCAGAAGGGAGGAGGGGAAGGGCCCATGTATTATTAGAAAAGAGGTTGGTATTATTCTGCATGAAGCAGAGGAAAGTTGATAGTTATCTCTATTCCATGCTGTGATCCTTTTTTGTTTTTCTTCCATGACAAGGGCTGATGGCAGAACTTGATGCAAGCAGGAATATTCTGGAGCTGCCTCTGTTTGATGCCTGAGTGAATATAAATGTTTCCAGTACTCCCACTCTAGTGGCTCATGATTTGCATTCAGCAGGGATTTATCATGAGGCTATTAATCTGTTCCTCTGCCCCCCGATCCCTGCATAAGATTCGTTCTTCAATAAATGGAGCCGGGGAGATGCGTACCACACAGAGATCTGTATGGACATAAACATGCATATCAGAGAGCTTCCTAGCATTCTCAGGCCCCTATGCAGGGGGCTGAGAGGGGTGCAAAAGCACCCTCCATGTTCCCCCAAGTAAGCATGCTCCAGCCGGTCAAGGGAAGGCAAGAGCAGCACGCTTCCCGAGCTTCCCTCCCCCATGCTCTGACCATCCGGGGGAAGGCTGGGGCTGATTTCCCTGCTTACTTGTGGGATTACGGGGGGGGGGGGGGTGCATTCTTACCCTTGTAATCCACATTTACGAAAACAGCACTCCCCACAGAAATTCCTGCCTACTGAAGTGATTCTCTCTCTTCTTTGTTACATGTCTATGCAGCACCTAGCACAGGAGGGGTCTGATCCTCTGCTGGGGTCACCAGGTGCTGCTGTAACAGCAGCACACATCTTCTTTGCTTCATGATGTTTTGTATATTGAAGAACACTTTGCACTCACAAATCCCTCTAATTCCTTCTTAAGTTAGTGGACTCAGCCAGCACCCCATACACAAGATGCTTTGCTTGCCATTTATGTTCTCAGTTCTGGCCTACAAGCAAGCTCCAGAGATTCTAATGTCCAAGATCTTATTTCAAATGGCACTGTCAAGTACATTAGACCCAAGTACATATGGACTCACGGGAAAGAGACTCTTGTTGTTGGATTACAACAACTTCCACCCCACCATCAACCTTAGCCTGGATCAGTCCATGTGAGAGATCCACTTCCTTGACACTACGATACAATTAAATAACGGCCACATTTCCACCACCTTATACCAGAAAACTACTGACCATTACACGTACCTACATGCTTCTAGCTTCCATCCAAGACACATTTCCCAATCAATTATTTATAGCCAGCCCTAAGATACAACAGGATTTGCTCCAATCCCACAGAAAGAGAAACACCTACAGGATTTATATCAAGCATTCTTAAAAATGAACTACCCACCTGGAGAAATGAAAAAACCAGATTGACAGAGCCAGATAAGTACCTAGGAATCAGCTTCTTCAAGATAGGTTGAGCAAAGAAAACAATAGAAAATCACTGGTCATCACCTACACCCCTCAACTTAAACCCCATATAGTGTATCATTAACAATCTACAACCTATCCTGGAAAATGACCCCTCACTCTCACAGACCTCTCCAATCGTCGCCTACAGACAATTCCCTAACCTCAGACAAATACTTTCCAGCAACCATGCAGCACACTGCCATCATACTCATCCAGTAACCCACCCCTGCAATCAGCCCTGATGCCAACTCTGTCTACACATGCGACACCATCATAGGACCTAACCATATAAGCCACCACATCAGAGGCTCATACAGCTGCACATCCACCAATGTGATCTATGCCTTCAAGTGCCAGCAATGCCCCTCTGCCATGTATATTGACCAAACTGGATAGTCTCTAGGACAAAGGATTAATGGACAAGATGGTAACACAGAGAAACTTGCTGGGGAAGGCTTCAACTTGCCTGGGCATTCACTAATGGATCTAAAAGTGACTATACTACTACAAAGCAATTTCAAAAACCAGCTGGAAAGAAAAGCTGTGGAACTTGATTTCATTTACAAATTTGACACCTATATTCAGGGTTTGAACAAAGACCTGAACTGGATGGCCTGCTACTTTCTACACTCTAAGAACATCAACAGCTAAGTACTTACAGCCCACTCTATTAGCCTCATTTAGCACGGACACTCTAAGGGTATGTCTACACTACAGTGTTATTTCAAATTAACTTGTTTTGAATTAGTCATGTCAAAATAAGCTAATTCAAAATAACGCCTCTAGACCCAAAAACTAATTCAAAATAGCATTTTTCTAATTTGAAATAGCACGTCCACATTGAGTGGACCCTGAATTGAAGGTAAGGCTGGCTGGAACCAGTGCCAAAAAGGGATCAGAGTCAGACTAAGGGTATGTCTACACTACCCCGCTAGTTCGTGGAACGAGGAGTACAGATAGTTCGGAATGGCTATGTAGTTCGAACTATCTAGCCCGTGCCGCATGTAGCCGCGCGGCACGGGGTTCGCACTAGCCGGCTTTTAAAAATGGCGGCGCCGGCTTTATGCTAATGAAGCCCAGGAAATTCAAATCCCGGGCTTCATTAGCAAGTTCGGTATGCATACATTACCCCGCTAGTTCGAACTAGCGGGGTAGTGTAGACATACCCTTAGTGTGTGGGGCTGCTGCCTCAGGCTAGCTGAGGTCTGTGCTTAAAGGGACCTGACCCCCCCATCCCAGACAGACAGTTCTCAGGTTTCTCTGCTTGCTGGTCCACCTCGCTGAGGGATAGCAAAGCATTTGTGTCTCTGCGTGTTCTGCTTGCCCTCACTCAGGACACCACGGCACTCTGCAACATGGAACCAGACCTGCCCCCGGGGACTCTGCTGCGTCTCGTGGACACATTGCCAGCAGCCTGGCTGCACTGTCTGTGCACCATCTGGGAGGACCATCGAGGGGCTGTCAGGATCCAGGAGGCCCTGCAGGACAGTGTCCACCCTGAGGAGCCCTCAGAGCCATACCGGTCCTCCCCACCAGGGGCTCGTGCCCCATTCCTCCCTCTTGTCTCCTTCCACTTACCCTTCCCTAGCCCCCCTTCCTGATGTCAAATAAAAGACACATATTTTCAAAAATAGAAACTGGGTTTATTTAACACAACTGGGGAGGGGGAATGAAACTCTGAGGAGACGGGGGGAAAGGGTGTGGGAGAGGGGAGGGGGAAAACGGAGAGGAGGGAGCTGGAAAGGGGAAGCAAGGGGAACAAGGGGGAGGGGAAGCTCAGGGCTCAGGGGTGGGGGTCTTGCTGGGCCAACCGCCTCCCAGCATGGCAGGGGAGGGGGCCTCGGCATCCCCGGGGGGATGGGGAGGAGGGTGCGGAGAATGAGGTGGGGGGTGTGGACATTGAGGAGGAGTGTGTGGAGGTTGAGGAGGAAGCAGTGGGGGGGATAGTAGTTGGGGGGGCAACAGGCTCAGGACCAGCACGGGGCACCATGCTTTGCAGAAGGGCCTGCAGGTTTGAGTTCAGCGCTCAGTCCTCAGCAAGCTGCTACCGGCGCAGCTGCAGGTCCTCCAGCATCCAGGCCTGGATGGTGCAGTGCAGGGCTTGCAGGTCCCCCGGGTGCTGGTCCCAGTACTCCTGCCACATGGTGGTGGTCCGGAGCAGGCCGCGGGTGCAGGAGGATGTCCCAGGAGAGGTGGTGCGCCCTGCATGAGCAGCTGGTGCAGCTGTAGAGAGAGAAGAAAAGTGGTCAGTTCTCCCTGGGGACCCTGTGGATGATGCCCAGCCCCCCCCCCCCCCCCGGCGACGTGAGGGTGACCGTGCCCTGCACAGTCAGAGCTGATGTGCTTGCACAGAGGCCATGGTCAGGATGTCTGGCTCTCCCCGGGACTGGGAGCTGCTCCAATACTGCACCCATGCCCCTGTACCGGGTATAGTGTGGCCAGGGCAGGGAGATGTCTCCTGCCTCTGTGTCGAGGGGGTGTGTGAAGAGAAAGCGTCCTGCTGGGTTCTGCCCCGGGGTCAGGAGCGTGTCAGGTTTCTTCACACATGCAGGTGCCTATTGGGTCACGGCCCCTGGGTGTCACGCAGCTGGAGCCACCTGCCCAAGGCTGACATGGCATGTGCTCACACATGCACAGGTGGCTGCGTGATCCGTGGAAGGCATGGCCCATGCGCGCGGTCCTTGGTCTCCTTCCCCGCCTCACCCCTGGGCAGGGGACAGTGCTGGCACTTACCCGGTATGGCCTCCCTGGATGACCCTGCCGACTCCGGTGCCAGAACAGCTGGCAGTGGCCCCTCTGGTGTGCCTGGGTCAGGGCCCTCCGGTCCCGGCTCGCTGCCTCCCGGGCTGGCGCAGACTGCCACACCCCCCAGGAGTCCATCGAGGGCGGGGAAGCAGGGACAGGTGGCAGCCCCTGTTGAGGTGCTGCCCCTGGTGTACGCCTGCCGCAGCTCCTTTACCTTCAGGCACACCAGCTCCTGGGTGCATCTGTGGCCTTTCCTGGCCATGGTGGCAGCCATGCGGCTATAGACGGCTGCGTTCCTCCACCTAGTGCAGAGATCATGTACGTTGGGGGCCTGCCCCCAAACCTCAATGAGGTCCATGATCTCTGCACTAGTCCTGGAGGGCGCGTGCCATCTACGGCCCCTGGCTGGCCCCTGGGTGCTGGGGGACTGGGCGGGGGAGAGCTGGCTGCCACTGGCTGCCATCCTCTGGCCACTGGCTGAGGGTTTGCAGCTGCTGGCAGGTCTGGCTCTTGCACGTACCCAGTGGCCAGAGTCTGCCCCTTTAAGGGCCCCGGGACTGTGGGAGAGGAGAGGAGTTTTCCTGGTTTGGCCCAGAGTGGCCACTAGGGGGAACTGGGAAGGGCTGGAGGCCTCCTAATTTGAAATAAGTGTCTGCACAGCACTTATTTTGAATTAGCTATTTCAAATTAGGAGTTATTCCTCATAGAATGAGGTTTACCTAATTTGAAATAAGGGCTCCGCTATTTCGAATTAATTTCAAAATAGCGGGTTTGTAAGTGTAGACAGGTATTACAGTTAATTTGAAATAACGTCTGTTATTTCGAATTAACTCTGTAGTGTAGACATATCCTTAGGCTGTGTCTACACTGGCATGAATTTCCGGAACTGCTTAAAATGGAATACTATTCCGTTTTCAGTTTTTCCGGAAAAGGAGCGTCTACATTGGCAGGCTGCTTTTCCGGAAAAGCCCTTTTTCCGGAAAAGCGTCTGTGGCCAATGTAGACGTGCTTTTCCGGAAAAGAGCCCCGATCGCCATTTTCGCAATCGGGGCTTTTTTCCGGAAAAGACTACTGGGCTGTCTACACTGGCCCTTTTCCGGAACAGTGTTCCGGAATACGGACTTATGCCCGAGCAGAAGTTTTTCCAGAATAGCGGCTGATTTTGTACAGTAGAGCATCGTTGCTTTTCTGGAAATTCAAGGGCCAGTGTGGACAGCTCGCAGCTTATTCCGGAAAAGCGGCTGATTTTCCGGAATAAGTGGCCCAGTGTAGACACAGCCTTAGGGTATGTCTACACTTGCAGCCTAATTTGAACTAGGGCTGCAAATGTAGGCATTTGGAATTGCCAATCAAGACCGGGATTTAAATATCCCATTCTTGATTTGCATCTTCCAGGCCGGGCGCAATTTTTGAAATTTACAAGCCCAAAGTAACTTCCCGTGTCTACACGTGGCATTGAAATGGTAGTTCAAAATAAAGCCCTAGTCTGAACTACCTGTTAAACCTCATTGCAGGAGGAATAACAGGTAGTTCGAACTAGGGCTTTATTTCGAATGCCCATTTCGCTGCCGTGTGTAGACGCGGGCAGTTACTTCGGGCTTGTAAATTTCAAAAAAAATGGCGCCCAGCTAGGAAGATGCAAATCAAGCACGGGATATTTAAATCCCAGGCTTGATTTGCAATTCCGAATGCCTATATTTGCAGCCTTAGTTCGAATTAGGCTGCAAGTATAGACATACCTTTACTGACCATTTTTTCCTTCTCTTTCCTCCCCATCTCCTCTCTTTCTCTGCTATTTATTTGTACCCTGGACTTCTTACTCCATTCATTTGAAGAAGCGGGTTTTGCCTACGAACGCTCATGATGCCATCTACATTTTGTTCTTAGTCTGTAAGGTAGTGCAGGTCCATTCATTGTTTTTTAAGTTTCTTTGCTCAAAAGTATTTTAATTTAGTGAGGAGACTCCTCAAGAGCCTAGTTATTTTTATTTATAAAAACAAATTCAATTCATTATTTCTGATCAAATACATTTTAAAAAACCATGTTAATGCAATATAAAGGCTGTAGAACGAAGGATTCAAAAAAATCATGATATGGCAAAAAATAAGACTGAATGTCCAAGCTTAATACTGCCCTCTGTAAGAGTATGTGTAACTTGTAGAGCCAAGCAAGTACATGTACTGCCAAAAAGACGTCATTGACACGTTTGAACAATCACTTCAGTATTTTAGCTTTCTGCCAACATTTGAGCAAATAATTTTCATTCGCAAAAATATTCATGAAAAAAGAAGTGTTTGGATATATCTTTGAGTTCCTCCTCCTGTATATATATGTTTCAATCATCCAGTCAGGGAGCAAAAGTAATTAGGCAACCCCATCAGTTAAACAACAAATAGAAAGCTAATAGAGCTGAAGAGAACAGTTAATGAAACACATATGCTGAAATGTGTTTATATTAAGTGTTTATCAAACAATGGATACATAAATAAAATATTTGTAAAAATCTAATTCTGCAGATAATTCAGAACAGAAATAAGATAAATTAATTGAATAAATTATTAGAATAGAAAGCTGATCTTGTTGCTAAGGTACAAGGCTAGGCCTTTGGAGATGTGTTAAGTTCCTACCTCTGCCACAGACATCCTTTGTGAGCTTGGGTAATTCATGATACTCTTTCTGTTCCTCATCCACAGAATGGAGATAATAATACTTCTTTTCTTCCACTCTTTGTCTTTCTTGTCTATCTAGATTGTAAGCTCTTTGGGGCAGGGGATGTCTCTTAGTACCATCTAGACCATCCCTGACAGATATATGTCTAACCTGCTCATAAAGTGATGGAGATTCCATAACCTCCCTAGGCAATTTAGTGAACAGAGAAATCAGCTTTGATCTCGATAGTCCCTGCTCCAATCTCTTATGTGCAAGATTGTGCCTCCTTCCACTCATAGTTATGAGTGGAAGGAAAGTGAGGAATGTAGAATGCCCCTCTGAATAGCCTGTTCCCAGAACAGTGGTGAAATCAGGAATGATGCTGGTTCACAATAAAGGAAAAGATGAAGAAGTAGGGCTCTCTACTTCAGCTCCATTTGAAAGAGGAAAAATGGAACAAGATTTCAGTGTAAATCAGTATAGTCAGACATTTTATCTTCCAATTTCTACAATAATATCACCAAGAACAGAGTACAAAAATTACATTGAAAAAATACTTGACAGTGTCCTTTTCACATTGCTCAGACAATGGCCTTACTTTCCAATGTCTCCCTGGCAATTTGCATGCTATTACCCACAATGCCTTCAACTTTAATGCTATTACATCTTGGCAGTCTCTCTAACTTAATGAAGAGAAACACTGCAGTATTTCTAATCTACTTTTTTCCCCAAGTACCCAATATTTTAAAAAGATGTTTCTGGTTTTTTAACCTTAAAATAAAACCCTCTAGATGAAACTGCAGCTTCTGATAGCTTAGACAAGGACTGTGTGGACAGGTGATATTCAAGTTTCCCACACACAGCATTGGCAAGGTATCAGAATACTGACCTTTGACTGCTCTGCTTTCGCATTCACCAGTTTCCACAGAACTTTGTCAATGCACCTCCATCTTGATTTGCAGCATTTTCTTTGTCTGCTTCTGGTCCCCATTGATGGCATAAGTTCCATTGCCTTCAGTGCAGGATCATGGCTCTAAAGAGGAAAGACTGTCTTATGGTAAGTCACTAGACTGGGATGCCGACATCGAAGCGCAGTTCCCAGCTCTGCTAATGACTTTCCTGTGGGAGCTTGGCCAAGATATCTGTGAAATGTGAATAATACTTCCTCAGGGAGCCGATAGCCACACTGGGCCCATTGGCAAGGTGGAGGAGGATTTGGTGCCTCAGGTGGAAGGGGCAGGGTTGGGGCAGCAAACGCGCCACACTGCCTCCCCCCACGGCCCTCAGCACTGCCCAGATCGTGGCACACCCCAGCTCCCCAGCCCTTGGAGCTGCGCGGAGTTCTGGCAGCTATTTAAAGGGCCTAGGGCTCTGACTGCTGTCACAAGTAGGGGCAGCAATGGCTGGAGCCAACAATGGCAGTGGCTGGAGCACTGGGCCCTTTAGAATTGCCAGGCCCAAGGGGCAATTGGCCCTTCCCCTGCTCTGTTGGCTTTACTTCCTTTATCCCATGTTCCTTTATCCCACCTTCTGTGTCTATTTAGCTTGTAAACTCTTTGGAGCATAATAGTTGGAACTTATAAGTGTTACTGTAATAGAAATAATAAACCTACATCTGTCCTGATCTGTAATACCCCAGTTGTTCCCCCACCACCACCACCTTCCTAATACAGCGATGCTAAACTACCTCAGAATGCAATATTCCCGGCAATTGCATTATTTGGTCTTTATATAGCTCTGTTCGTGCTTTTGTTCAAGGCCTGGTTTTATACACAATTCTATCTTAGCATTTCAGTTGTTCTCTGAAGACCAGCTTATGGCCATGCGTTCCCCTGTATTCACACCCTACCACCGTTGTGATAATCTTTGTACAAAATATGTCTTCTGAGGTATCATTTGACAATTAATAATTTGCTGGTCAAGAATATGTGTATTCTATGTAAAGTTATGAATTTCCCCTGAATGATGTTGGGTAGTGATAACTACATGTTCACAGCCACATAGCCCCAATCAGGCAGAGCTGCGCAAGCAGACATATCAAATAATGCAATAAGTGTTTACCTCAGTGTACATATAAGTAGCAAATAACGTTCTGGAGACCAAAAGAGAGAGACCAAACAAATTTGCATTGTTTCAAGCAATAGTGTGCAACCTTTTTTCACCAGCAGATTCTTTGACTCTATGCTCACACTGGGAATTAACTTTAACCAGGAGTAACTCTAAGGAGAATGCTTTTCAAAGTGGCAGGACTATAAAAGCGAGGGTCCAAAATGAATCAAATTATCTCTTCCTACCCATCTTGTGTTTTTTCACCTAAGATAACAATAAATACAATCTTTGGACTTTGGGAGCAAATCCTGGCCTGGGAATTTGGTCAGCCTTGTTGCATATGGTAAGGGAGTTCACCTTAAACCAAGTCTAGTTTGTTAAATTTAGTAGTAAGAAGCTTTTTTTCTTTGTTTCTCTTGTAATCTTTTCCAACTTTAATGTCTTATACTTGTGCTCACTTAAAAGCTATTTTTGTAGCCAACTACACTTGTTTTGTTCTTTAATTTAATTCAGTGTTGTGAATTATTGGGGTAACTTCATTTAAGGGCATTTTGTATGTTGATCCTAACAAGGGGGCACTCAGAGTTGATGTCTATGAAATGCCCGTGGTATCTGACAAACATCTGCAGTACCATCAGGAAATATCCCTTCCTATTGTTGAACCTCAGTGGCAAGATAGGCTGGCACTAAACTCAGAGGCTGTGTCTACACTGGCATGAATTTCCAGAAATGCTTAAAACAGAATCGTTTTCGTTATAAGTATTTCCGGAAAAAGAGCGTCTACATTGGCAGGCTGCTTTTCCGGAAAAGCCCTTTTTCTGGAAAAGCATCTGTGGCCAATGTAGACGCGCTTTTCCGGAAAAGAGCCCCGATCGTCATTTTCGCGATCGGGGCTTTTTTCCGGAAATGACTACTGGGATGTCTACACTGGCCCTTTTCCGGGACATTGTTCCGGAATAAGGACTTATGCCCGAGGAATAGCGGCTGATTTTGAACAGTAGAGCGTCGTTGCTTTTCCGGAAATTCAAGGGCCAGTATAGACAGCTCGCAGCTTATTCCGGAAAAGCGGCTGATTTTCCGGAATAAGTGGCCCAGTGTAGACACATCCAGAATGTGTGTGCCCTCTGTGGCTTCCCTACAGTTGGGAAATCCCATGTCCACAAAGCCAGCCACTATGTCATGCACATGTCCCAGAATCATGGTTCTGTACCAGAACGTGATATATTGCTGTGCTCCCTTGCATCAGTACAGCACCCATGGCAGACTTCCCCGCTCTAGGCTGATTGGCAACTGACTGGCTGCAATTAGGAGTCCCCAGCTTTCACACAGCAATTGCCACGTGTTCCTCGACTGAGAAGGCAACTTTCATTTTAGTGCCCTTGTGCTGCAGTTCGGGGACCAGATTGGGACACAGCTTCAGGAAGGTTGCTTTAGGCACCCTAGAGTTCTATGGCCATTGGTCTTCACTTCACATCTGCATGATGATGCAATCCGACCTCTCAGTGCTGGTTTCCCTAACCCTGAAGTGATGATCTACCCTGAACAGCTGCTCTGTGAATGCCAAATGCAATGACAGGGTGCCACTGTCCATATCATGTACACTGGCCAGTTCCTCCGTGTCTTCTTCTTAGTCAGTAGCTTCAGGATGATCTTGGCTGCCCTGAATGAGGGCTATATTGATAGTTAACACAGCAGGTGAGGGAAGTGTGGGATCCATTCTTTCTTGCTTCAGATTCCAGATTGTACAGCAGAGAATGGAGGTTAGAAAAAGGGCATGAAAAGAACACTGAAAGCCATGGAACAAAGGTGCCCAACAAGGCATTTTGCATGGTCCCAAGATGCCCCACGCTCTGTTCCAAGGTCCCACAACACCTAGAAACAGATGGTGTCACATAGGCACTATGGCAGGGGTGTCCAAACTTTTTTCAAAGAGGGCCAGATTTGAAGAAGTGAACATGCGTGAGGGCCGTCCCCGCACTCTCAGCCCCAAGGCGGAGGGCCCGCAGGGTCGGAGGCGGGCGGAGAGCGCAGGGCACACCGGCCTCACGGTGGCCTGGGGGCAGGGCGAACCCGCAGCCGAGCGGGGGAGCAGGGCTGCGAACGTGCCCTACAGGGCAGGCTCTAGGACTGCAGAGGCCATGGGCGGCGGCGGTGGCGGCGCGGCTGGAAGCGGCGCGCTGGGTGCGCCAGTTCAGAAGAGCGCCGGGGAGCCAGGAGAGGGGGAGGAAGCAGGGGCCGTATTAAATCAGAACACGGGCCGCAATTGGCCCGCGGGCCGGACTTTGGACATGCCTGCACTATGGGATACCTACTCACAGTGCATTGCTCCTGCAGTCAACAGGGCAGCCTAGATATGGACACAATGGCTGTGTCTAGACTGGCAAGTTTTTCCACTAAAGCAGCTGCTTTTGCGGAAAAACTTGCCAGCTGTCTACACTGGCCGCTTGAATTTCCGCAAGAACACTGACTTCCTACTGTCTGAAATCAGTGCTTCTTGCGGAAATACTATGCTGCTCTCATTGGGGCAAAAGTCCCTTTGCCCAAAGCTTTTGCACAAAAGGGCCAGTGTAGACATCTCAGATTGTTTTGCACAAAAAAGCCCCGA
This sequence comes from Pelodiscus sinensis, assembly GCF_052426305.1. Lineage (NCBI taxonomy): Eukaryota > Metazoa > Chordata > Testudines > Trionychidae > Pelodiscus > Pelodiscus sinensis. The sequence continues at coordinate 30,257,921 of NC_143059.1, read as the reverse complement.
TGGTGAAAATGGCGATCGGGGCTTTTTTTGTGGAAAAGCGCGTCTATATTGGCACGGATGCTTTTCCGCAAAAAGTGCTTTTGCGGAAAAGCGTCCGTGCCAATCTAGACGCTCTTTTCAGCAAATGCTTTTAACGGAAAACTTTTCCATTAAAAGCATTTGCGGAAAATCATGCCAGTCTAGACGTAGCCAATCTGTCTACAGAAGGAGCAAATGTTAATATGCTTTGGTGACTTTTTTTTGTTTTGGCGACCTGCATGTTAACATTCATTTCCTCAACAAAATTCAACAGCATAGACATACCCTTTGTTTGGTAATTTGGGATGTTTAAAAATAGCATTAAGATCAGACAGCTAAACTCAGTTTAAGGTCTGATTGACTAAGTTTTGGGTGGTGGTCTAATGCACTATTTCCTTGGGGCTCCTTTCTTTCTGACCCTTCCTTGCCTCCCCAAGATGCCTGCAATGAAGAAAAGGTATCTCAAAGTGACATGATGAGCAACCGTGGGGGCTGAATGCAGTTTCTGTTTACATTGTATTAGTAACTGGGAACTGTTGTTTGCACATGTGTAATGTAAGCGTAGAAATCAACATGCTGCTTATTCCAAAGCCAAGAGCAAAAACCTAAAGTCTTTACTAAGGCAAATTCCCGTTGATGTGCCTGCTATGGGTTTGCAATTAGAAATACTGTGATCAGTGGGTATTTGCCTCTGTAAGGATCTCATGAATTGGCCTCTTTTCTAGACAAAGGCACTGAGCACGTACTTGTGCTGTTAGGACATACGCAGTAAAGTCAGACAGATTATGGGTTTAGGGGCAGTAAACATAGTAGTTTTCTCTGCCAAAACAACAATTTTCATTATCTTATTAAAACAAACAGAATTTAAGTGGCTTGGAACAAGAAACTCAATTTGTCTTTGAAGCAAAATTAACTTACTGCATAGAACAGCTGTTGATTCAGCCCAGGTAGCCAATGACCTCATGGATAGCCACGAGCTGAAGGCAATTATCCAGGGAGTCAGGAATATGGGGTACTATCAAAGAGGGCTGCGTATCTCTCAAAGGAACCTATACGCTGTGAAATGCCTTGTGTTGGTCCAGAATACGTATTTGCCCCATTTGTCTAGTGAAGAAGGGAAAATTGTTTTCCAGACACACAGCTCATTTTCAGATCTGTAACTACAGTGCATGGATGTTTTTAAAATGGGCATTTGGGGTAGTATTGGATCAGACTCTTGATGGGCAACATACATGAATGTAGCACTTTACTTTCCTCTCACTTGCATTGGCTTTAGACCAGCAGAACTCCACCAGATGAAGATATTGTATATCATGAGCTTAACACTGACACATAATTTGGATGAGGTTCACCAAAACACAAGCTATGCCTACACTGGGAAGGCTTGGTGATGAAAATGTTGTCATCATGCAAAAGTCACCAAAAGGGAAAAATGATCAAACCAGTTTTTCTGCCTCCGATTGTCCACATACCATGGCCACATGGCTAGCATCTGGTTGATAGATGGAGCAAAGCAAGGTGGGAAAGCATCCCACAATGCAGTGTTGTGGAAAGGCAGAGTTGATTCCTGTGCTTCTTGGGATTCCCTCCTAGCTCTATGAGCTCTCTATGCTAAGGGATGTTAAAGCAGCACAGCAGTCTCTTCTAGCCGTCCCCCTGCAGCAGCAGTGCTGTGCCTCTAGCAGGGCAGAACAGGAGCATTCCAATTATTTGTTCTTTGTTTCTTCCCCCAAACCGAGTAGCTCACTCAGCTGTCAGATACTTCCCAGAGCTTTGAAAGGGGAAGGGTGCATGCATACAGGGCAGTAGAGATCACAAAACACTGAGCACAGCCATCAGGGCAGGTATGGTGTGATATTGGTGGAAGCCATTTCTCTCAACATAAACAGCAAGGTCCACATTGGTTCTTTGTCAACAATAAAGTGAGGGGGAAAGACAACAGTCTCTCCAGCGGTGGAAGTTTTTTGTCACCAAAACTGTGTGTTCTTCTTGACAAAAGTCGCATTGCAGTGTAAATGCTGTCACTGTTTTGTCGCTAAAAAGCAGTTTTGGTGACAAAACATGCCAGTGTAGACAGGGTCACAGTAAAATATCAGTTGCTCACATAATTAATTTTTCTTCTTATCAACACCCATTATTTCAGCAATATTTTAACTGGAGACCTGCCTGTCATTGGCACAGAGTGGCCTAATGCTATTAAATATGTTCGTCTACATTTCTTCTGTTTATGTATCCCTCCTCAGATAGATGTTTCTGTTATAGAGGGGCAAAGGCAGCCACAGTCCTAAGCAGGATTATAAGGTGTGCAAACATAATATTTACATCAGTTAGACTTTCTGTGTTTGACTACCAGTTAAACAATTTGAAAGAAGATTGATTTGTACGTTAAAGGGTAAACCAGGTCAGGGCTAGGAAAAGCAGCTTGAAATACCATTCACAAAAACAGCATAACAACCCCCAGAATAATCTTTAAGTTCTGAAACTGTGACAGGAAGATAATTCAAGCCAATGCAAAGCAGAAGTGCAAATAGCTATGGTCTTTATTTTCAAGATCTTCATCAAATTTCATTTCAGACCTGGTTGGAAATTGAAATGTGCATTTAGCAAGGAAAGTTTCTATATTTATTTTTGTTCTCAGTCAGGATGAAAAGTCAAAATTTTGCAATTTCCTGTGAAATGAAAATTCTGAAAAATGTGGAGGCATAACTATCAAAATATTTTGTTTTAATGTCAAAATGTTATAACATGGCATAAAACACTATCTATAATATTGATTATGTATTAAATACATGAATGTAATATATAATATAAAAGTCAAAACAAAATGAATTGCAAAGCCAGAACAAAATGTTTTTATTTTATCAAATTGGAATGTTTTGACATTACCAGAATGACAGAAGACAGCAAAAATGATTCATTTTGACTTTTTCCTGTCAACAAAAATTCAACACATACTCATGAAATGTTTCAATTTCAATGCAGTGCATTTCTGATGAAAAGCTGTTCCGTCACATTTTTTGACGAGCTTTTATTTCATTATAAGAACCTTCAGAGCTTTATTATGCCATGTACGGCATAGAGATGAAAAACATTATCCATGATTTTGACATCAAGAGATCTGAGTGTGAGTGCGTGGATATGACGGGAACAGATGAGCTCATTTTACCGAGAACCTTGACAGCTGCCACGTTAAAACCAAGGCTGCATGAGAAGCTAGCACAATGCAAGGACCTTCATAGGTAGGGACTAGACTTGTGTTAGAGTGTAGGGCTGCTCTGAAGTAAGCTGATGGAATGACTCAGCATAAAGCAAGCCCACAATGGTGGGTAACATGTCTAACAATAAAAGAAATTAACAAACAATAAAGGAAACTGAAAACTCCTCAGCTGGGGTTTTAACTCAGCCCCGTGGCCCTGGGTGTTGGGTGTGACCCTCCCAAAACCACACTCCTGCTCTCTCCTACAAGCAACCATTCGAAGAGCCCTTGCCTGGAGCATCTGTTCAGTGGGAGGGAGAAGCGGAGCTGTTTCTGAACCCTTTCCCCCCAGGGACCTGCTCTGCCCCCTGCTCCCTGTCACACATGCTGCATTCTGTCAGGGTGACTTTGAGCTAGAAAGTCACAGCATTCTCAAGGCTGCTACTGTAGGGCTCTGTGCAGTACATCTGCTCTGTGCAAAGGCTGAGGCAGGAATACAGAGCTGAAGCAAAGGCAGCAGAGGCTTTCCACTGTTTTCCCTCCTCTGCTGCTGCTATTGGAGGTGCTGGTGAGAGGGGACTGAATCTTCTGGGACAGCAGCAGCCTGAACTGATTTTACATGACTAGTGGGATGCTAGTAAATGGGTTTACACTGTTTGATTGCAGATACAGAGTTTGTGGACTGAACCATGTAACCAATGGCTTTTAGCGTTTTTTGCCTTTTGTCCTAAGCAGACTATGATTTTTTCCTCACAGAATGAACCATCACAAACCACTGGCCCAAACAGCAAAAGTACCAATAATGCCACTGATTCAAGAACACGGTGCTAGGGACCTCGTCTGTGTGTGTCCACACAAGGATTCTTTGTCAGGTTGTGTCTCTGGCCATTAGCGCCACTTCCCTGTAGATACAGCTATGTAACTCCCAGCAACAATCGGAGCAGAATTGGACCCACTCTCTATGGGGGTAGTGATTTGTCTGAGCTGACAGCCTCCATCTAGCCATACCCTGTCTCACCCTGCAGATTTCTATGTGTTCAGTCCGATATGTGGTCTTGCTCTGAGAACTCCTCTCGGTTTGTGCAATCTGTTTGTCTGGCCTTGTAAGCTTGGGCCTGTCCAGTCCTCACTGTTTATCAGTCTGGCTCCAGCAGCTTCTGTCTGTTCTCACATTGTGTCTATATATGACATTGAAGCCTGAGGGCTTCTGTCACCTGTTTGTCCATGCAGACTGTCTGTCTTGGGCAGAGAGAAAGCAATGCTGAGACCCAGCAACGCTGTCAGTAGTGAATTGATTCCTCTCTGTGTGCCCCACTGGTTCTGGCTCTGGCTTTGGCTCCGCGCGAAAGTCATCCATAGCCCCAGGTGCTAATCTGTGGCTGCTGCCCTTTTCATTCCCAAAGCTTCCCTTTCACTCAGTGCAAGAGAGACAAGACTCTCATGTAATGGTTGATGAGCCTCATTCAAGATGAAAGGGCAAGTGGGCGAACAGCCTGCTGGTTTGATATTCTACTTGCTTCAGAAGGTTTTTTTTCCCCCTTTAGTCCTTTTTTATGTGGAAGGGGGTGAAGAGGTGGGAAGATATTGAATGTCGAATCCAGAGAATCAAAGTCTCTGCCGTTTCTTTTTTGCTTTTTTCCCAGGTTAGTACTGTGAGCCCCCATAGTTTGGGTGCTAGCACCTGACATCAGTGGAAGCAAAACAGATCACCTAGAATGAATATGGCAGGAGTTTGCTCGGGGGAGGGAAGGAGGGGCGGGGGAGGGGAGAGAGAAGCTGCATCCCTACTACTATGTTCTCTGTCCAAGTCGAATAACATAGTTGTATCATTGACAGCACTGAACAGCGAATGCTCCCTCCATCTTGTCCCATGGGGACATGCTGAGTGAGGGCCTGGCAGCTCTGCACACGCTATGGCTTTTTAGAGATGAAGTGTATGGAAGGGGCTTCTGTGGACCATGTTTTCAGCCCTTCTCTTTGACAAGCACCGTTTTAAAACCAACACAACACTTTCACTCTAGGCTTTGCACCTCTGACTTGTTTGTAGGCAATGTAGAAACCTAGAGCTCACCCAAAGATGGTTAATTCAGGCATGTGATTAAATACCGTTCTGCTGACCCAAGAAGCCCAACATCTCTGCCAGTCTCCCTGAGTGGAGCTGGGAGCAGCGAGCCATCGATGGAATGATACAAAGGTTACTGGTAGGCTACGTCTACACGGGCATGATTTTCCGGAAATGCTTTTAACGGAAAAGTTTTCTGTTAAAAGCATGTTCGGAAAAGCACGTCTAGATTGGCAGGACTCTTTTCCGCAAAAGGACTTTTTGCGGAAAAGCGTCCATGGCCAATCTAGACGTGCTTTTCCGCAAAAAAGCCCCGATTGCCATTTTCACGATCGGGGCTTTTTTGCGGAAAACAAATCTCTGCTGTCTACACTGGCCCTTTTGCGCAAAAGTTTTTCGGAAAAAGACATGTGCCCAAACGGGAGCAGCATAGTATTTCTGCAAAAGCACTGACAATCTTACATGAGATCGTCAGTGCTTTTGCGGAAATTCAAGCAGACAGTGTAGTCAGCTGGCAAGTTTTTCCGGAAAAGAGACTGCTTTTCAGGAAAAAGTGGCCAGTCTAGACACGGCCATAATGTTTGTGGCTCCTCTTTGGGAAGAGACAGTCCTCCTGCATCTCTGCCACTAAGCAGCACTGTCTGCTTGTGATGTGACAATTAATCACTTTGTAAATATCTTCTGTTTTATTACATAAGCATTAAGCACTTTGTCGGAAATTACATAAGTTATAATACAATTAAACAATAATTACATAGTAATGGCTTTGTAACTGTGGCATTAATTAACTTTTATTGCCCTGTAAATTAACTATGGTATTGATGTGGAGTTCAGAAAAGACTGTGGACTCAGAGAGCAGAAGGGAAAAGAGGGGGAGTCCCAAAGATGTTGCTTTGCAACCCTGATTCCACAGGGGAGTGAGAAGACTGAAATCATATGAGGTCAATGTATGAAGGAAAGAGAGCTTTTGTCAAAGATTCATAGATTTTTAACGCCAGAAGGGGCCTCTATACTAATCTAATCTGCATAACAGAGAGCATGGAATTCTAGTGATTCCACATCAAACCCATTGTGACATTGTATACTTTTGGGGAAGCACCCTGTAACTCCCATATTCTTCATCTGTATATAACTGTGATATTGCATATAAAATTTGTCATGTGAGGCATGCAAGTAAAAGAAGCAGTGAGAGATAAAAAGGTATCTTTTAAAAAGTGGAAGTTAAATCCTAGTGAAGAAAATAGAAAGGAGCATAAACTTTGTCAAATTAAGTGTAAAAATATAAAAAGAAAAGCCAAAAAGGAGTTTGAAGAGCAGCTAGCCAAAAACTCAAAAAGTAATAGCAAAATGTTTTTTAAGGACATGAGAAGCAGGAAGCCTGCTAAACAAACAGTTGGGGCCCTTGAATGATCAAGATGCTAAAGAAGCACTCAAAGGCTATGTCTTCACTACGGCTACGTCTATACTGGCCCCTTTTCCGGAAGGGGCATGTTAATTTCAGCTATCGTAATAGGGAAATCCGCGGGGGATTTAAATATCCCCCGCGGCATTTAAATAAAAATGTCCGCCGCTTTTTTCCGGCTTTTAGAAAAGCCGGAAAAGAGCGTCTACACTGGCCCCGATCCTCCGGAAAAAGCGCCCTTTTCCGGAGGATCTTATTCCTACTCGGTATATTCCTACCTTTGCCGTTCCCGGGGCTGCTGTCAGGACCAGGCGAAACCGCCATAGGAGCGCTTCCATCTGCTGCCGCTGTTCTTCTGAGAGTTCAGGTCCCAGGGATAATGAGCCTTCCTCTGCGCAGTCCTCCCGGGATGGGCCTAAATCCTATTCGCATTTCACGGGTGCCACCCGGAGCCCTTCCCGTGCCACCCATTTCTTAAGGAGGTTAACGTGGAAGATTTGCATATCCCTCCGTCTTCCTGAGAGGCAGATCTCATAATCTACGTCTCCTACCTTGCGGATCACCTCATAAGGTCCCTGCCATTCCGCCAAGAGCTTGGACTCCTTGCTGGGTAAAAGCAGCAGCACTCGATCCCCTGGCTCGAAATGGCGGGCCACTGCCGTCCAGTTATAGTAATGGGCCTGTCTGGTCTGGGCCTTTAAGAGATTTAATTTGGCATACACCCCGACTCGTTGCAGCCGCTCGCAGAGTTGCAGGATGTACTGCACTGTGCCCTGGCACCGGGTGTTCTGTGCTTCCCAGTCCTCTTTCAGGATGTCTAAAATTCCCCACAGCTGGTGCCCATACAATAGTTTGAACGGGGAGAATTCCGTGGAGGCCTGGGGTACCTCCCGGATGGCAAACAAGAGGGCTGGTAGCATCTGATCCCAATCCCGCAGGCCTTCTTGTACCACCTGTCTGAGCATCTCCTTCAAGGTGCGGTTAAACCGCTCCACTAGCCTGTCCGACTGGGGGTGGTACATGGACGTTCGGAGTGTTTATATCCACAACAAGGCACACCGTTCATTCATCAACCGAGAGGTTACACTCGTGCCCTGGTCGGTTAAAATGGTTTTGGGGAATCCCACCCTGGCAAAAATTTTGATTAGCTCAGAGATTAGGGTCGGGGCCTTAGTATTGCGCAATGGCACGGCCTCAGGGTACCTGGTGGCATAGTTGATGATGACTAGGATGAACCAGTACCTCACCCGGGAGGGTTCTAGGGGCCCCACCAAATCCAGAGCTATCCTCTCGAAGGGAACGCCCACGACGGGGAGGAGTACGAGGGGGGCCAAAGGCACCCTACCCAAGGAGACCTTCTGGCAGTTGGGGCAGGAGGTGCAAAAGTCCCGCACCGCCCTATAGACTCCGGGCCAATAAAAACGCTGCAAGACTCGGGCCAGTGTTTTTTCCCGTCCCAAATGCCCGACCAGGGATTTGTATGGGCCAAGTCTAGGACCTCTCTGCGCCGGCCCTGGGGAACCACCAGCTGCCTTCGCCCTTCTTCCCCTTCCCCAGCCCCCATCAGTCGATACAACCGGTCATCTATTACCTGGAATTGTGGTCCCTGACGGCCCCCTTCGATCTCCGGGCCTCCTGTTTGCTCCCAAGCGTATCTCAATGTCTTGTCTCCCCGTTGATCCTCCAGAAAGTCCGGGGCGCCTGCTAGCCCATCCCCGGGGCATCCCCCCAAGGGGGTAGTTCGCCTCCCATCCGGCTCTTCTGGGGTCCGTGGGTGGACGTAGCCTTCGGCCATGGGCACCTGCTCCCTCAGTTGCTTTCCCGCGGGTGCGCCGGCGCCTGCCTGTAGCAGCCTAGAGAACCGGGGCCAATCCCTTCCGAGCACTATCGGGCATGGCAGCATGGGCGCTTTCCCCACTTGCCAGATCTTTGCGAGCTGGCCGTCCACCATGGGCTCTTACATCCCCATGTACGCACTTCATCCAGATGGTCTCCCCTATGGCCAGGGCGTTGGGGATGAGGTCCTCGCGGATAAGGGTAAGCGCAGAGCCGGAGTCCACGAGGGCCTTCAGGAGCTTCTGTCCAAGCCACATGGTCACTGTTGGTCGCGGCTGCTCCGGCAGGGTCAGTGGAGGTCCTCCCGGGGTTGCCTGACTTAAGGTGCAATCCATTAAGGGACAGTCTCGTTTGAAATGCCCTTCCTGCCCACACTGGTAGCAAGCATTCCGGCTCCCCGCTCTGCGGCCCTCCCCCGCTTTCTCTTCGGCCTCTCTTTTTGCTTTCCGATAGCTGTCCCCTGGCTTGCCAGGCCACACCGGGGCTAACCGGCGCTCTCTCCCAAAGACAGGCTTAGGGGTGGTCTTGGGTGTAGCTGGCCCGCCCCCTCATTCCCATGGTGCTTCCATCGGGGGGGGGGGCCGGGCATTGACTTGCGCCGTTCACCCACCTCTCCTCTTTCCGCGCTCAGATGGGCTTCGGTGAGCGAGATAGCTTTGGCCACCGTTGCGGGCTGGTGTCTCCGGACCCACTTCTGCGCTTCCTGGGGTAGAAGGTGCACGTACTGCTCGAGGATGACCGCCTCGGCGACCTCGGCGCTGGAGCGTTGCTCTGGCTCCAACCATCGCCATGTCCATTCACGCAGCTGCTGAGTGAAAGCCTGAGGCCGTTCCCCGGGTTTAAACCGTTCGCGACGGAACCGCTGTCGGTAGGTGTCACTTGTTATTCCTAGCTGGTCAAGGATGGCTTCTTTTACTTTCCCATACTGCAGCGCATCCTGGGTTGCCAAGCCACGGTAAGCCATCTGCTCAGGCCCCGTCAGATAGGCTCTCCGGCCATCTTGCCGCGGTGGCCACTCATTCAGATGTCGTTAGGTAGGCCCATCTTGGTCAGTCTCAACGGGAGGGAACTGAGACAGCACTCTGACTTTTTGACTATCACTTCTAGTCACTTAAAACCTATCTTCTGTATTCAGTAAACTTGTTTTATGTTCATCTTTACCAGTGAGTTTGCCTGAAGGGTTTGGTATCCGTCCAGGTTTATGAAGACCGATGTATCTCCACTTTCCATTGATGAAGTGGTGAATCAAATAATAAATATGCACAGCTCCTCTTGAGCAGTGCCAGAATGTATATTCCAAATGTACAAACCTTTTCTCTGTCTGATTCATGAGTGGCTCTGGGAGCATTCATGCATTCTAGCTAGGTGTGAGGCTCTGCATGTGGTTGTGCTGAGTGATCACAGGGCCTGGAGGGGTTTGCTGCCTGTCACATTTAAAGTACTGTGACAGACACCCCAAGCTGTACACTTAGGGCACGTCTACACAGCAGGGCAAAAGCTGAAATAAGCTACGCAACTTGAGCTACGTCAATTGTGTAGCTGAAGTCAAAATAGCTTAACTTGGCTTTTGGCACTGTCTACACAGCAGGAAGTCCGAGAGAGCACTCTTCCTCCAACTTACCTTACTCCTCATACAATAACAGTTTCAGGAGTCACAGTAAGAAGTCCTCCAGCTCGCCATTATTTTGACATTATGCTGAAATAACCGCTTATAATGAATACTTTGTTATTTCGGAATACCGTCAGTTATTCTGAAATAACACTGGTGTGTAGACATAGCCTTAAAGGGGGCACAGCAGTGCCATCATCCCAAATTGCATCCCAGGGATCCCATCACATCCATCACTTTTGGTTGAGAAATATTCTGTTCTGTGGTCTGGGAACTTTCTAGTCCCACCCCCCCTTCTTTTCAGTATAGGTCTGGGAAGCAAAGATCACCCCTTGCTCAGTGCTGGACTTTGACAAGTCACATGGGGAGATGTGCCCATCTATGTATGCAAACTTCAGGCTGTATTCGATGTTATGGATTTTTAAAACAGCCATCACTGAACCTCCTGCTAAAGTGACAACATAGTGGCATCTGCTTTGTAGGAATTCAGCATGTAAACCTATCTTCTTCCTGGTTCAACCATCAGAAGAAAAATACTGCAGGCTAATCTGCAGATATTTCACTGAAACATAAAATAGTTAACTTCTGATGAGCACTGAACTAGTATCAAACCACCCTCTCTTATCTCACAGTGAAAGATTGAGCAGAGGGGGAGGAGTAATAGTAGTTCGAATTAAGAGTGTTAATTCGAACTACCTAGCCCGTGCCACGTGTAGCCGCGGACAGGTAGTTCGAGCTACCGGGCATTTAAAAATCGCAGCGCCTGGGAACATGCAAATGAAGCCCGTGATATTTAAATCTCAGGCTTCATTTTCAAGTTCGAATGACTACATTAGCCACCCTAGTTCGAACTAGGGTGGCTAGTTTAGCCATACCCAAAGGGCTTTAACAGTACGAAGCACTGAAGGTCATTTCTGAGTGCGTGGAACTGTCAAAGGCCCCTGTCACCCTGGTCCGTCTTCCTTCACAGAAGAAAGGATGAAATGGGTTACCTAGGCTATGTCTAGACTGCAGGCTTCTTTTGGAAGAAGCTTTTCCAGAAGAGATCTTCTAGAAAAGCTTATTTCGAAAGAGCGTCTACACAGCAAAAGCGCAATGAAAAAGCGATATGCTTTTTTGAAAGATCGCGTCCACACTGATTGGCTGCTATCTCGCATTTAAGGCCACCTGGAACCAGTTCAGGCAGGGCATTAAGTCAGCTGTTGCTTCCAAGTGCTGTTGCCTAAGGCTAGCTGAGATGTGTGCTTAAAGCAGTGGTCACCAACAAGTAGATTAGGATCTACTGGTAGATCTTGGAGCCTTTGACAGGTGATCCTGAGAGGTTTGGCCGGGAGACTATCAAGTGCCAGCACTTCAGCTGCCCCTCTAAGAGCTGCTCTGTTGCACCTTCTCCCCGCCTTGGAACTGCCCCCCACTCATGGGAGCTTCCTGCTTGCTGTGCATTACTGATCTCAGGGTGCCCCTCCCTTCACCCTGTACCCCATATCCATGGAGCAGAGGGGGGCAGGGATGGAGAGAGTTTGATGGCTGCTTTTGATGGCTGCCTCTGGCCATGTGATGGCCCCACACTAACATGCTGCAGCTTCTGCAGCAGTGTGTGCAGCCTGTATTCATGCTCCTGCGTGAGCTCGAGCCCAAACTCATCAATGAGACCCTCTGCCTGGATGTGGGAGCAATGCCCTTGCAATAGCACACTACAGTACAGAGAAGGTTCTGGAGGCAGGACACCAGTTCCAACTGGTGGGACTGGCTGGTCATGGAGTGGTGGGATGACCAGCAGTGGCTCCAAAACTTCTGCATGTGGAAGGCAACCTTTATGGAGAGCTATATACCTGGCTCGCTCCTGACTTCCTACAACGGGACACCCAGATGCGGAGAAGCGGATTGCCATTGCCATATGGAAGCTCGCCACCGCACACAACTACTGGTCAGTGGGCAACCAGTTTGGCATTGGAAAGTCAACCATCGGGGCCCTCCTCATGGAAGTAAAGTGCTCTCGGGCTGCAGTCCCAGGAGGGGGGAGGGAGTTTTGGAAAGGGAGACCCTAGGGAAAGGGAGTAGGGGGCGTGGGAGTGCGGGAGTTGGCCTGGAGGTGCGGAATCCCCGTCCCCAGACGGTTCTGCCCTCACACAGCTGTGCAGGGGGGGTGGCGCCATAGGAGGTGGCTCCTGGGTTTTTTTGGGGGAGGGGGGATGAGGGGTGGGTACCTCCCAAGGGCTCAGGCACTCCCTCTCATTCTCTGTTTTCTGTGTTTCTTTGTCTCCTTCCGCAGGTGGTGAGGGCCATCAATTCCACCCTGCTTCACAGGGTCATCTGCCTGGGACACCTGGCTCCTATTGTCGCAGGATTTGCCGCCCTTGGGTTCCCCAACTGCGGGGGAGCCATAGATGGAACCCACATTCCAATCCAGGCACCACATCTTTGAGCCACCCAATAAATCATCCAAAAGGGCTATTTCTCCATGGTGCTGCAGGTCCTGGTTGACCACTGTGGACAGTTTACTGACATTTTCTTTGGGTGGTCAGGCAGGGTGCACAACACCCGCATTTTCAGAAACTTTAGCCTGTACCACAAGCTGGAGGCTGGCACATTCTTTCCCCAGCGTAACTTTCACCTTCGGGACGTGCAGATGCCACTGTGCATCATGGTGGACATGGCCTGTCCCCTTATGCCTTGGCTCACAAAGCCCTACACTGGGCACCTGGACTCCAGCAGGGACCAATTCAATGTACACCTCAGCCGGGCCCGAATGCAGGTTGAATTCACCTTCGGGCATCTAACGGTGCGGTTCAGGTGCCTCCTGACCCACCTCGACAACATCATGGAGAGGAAAGGGTAGGCCTTCCTACATGAGTGGGGGGCAGAGATCGGCCGGGAAGGAAGGGACTTCAGGCAGCCACTCACAGCTGCCATCCGCCAGGTCCATCAGGCCAGGATGTGTATCCAGGAGACCCTGAGGGAGAGTTTCTCTGAAGGACCCCAGTAACTCTCCCCAGGGCCTCCCCACTAGGGGCTTCTGCCTTACCCCACTATGCCTTTCCTACAACAACCCCTCACTTCCCCCTTTCCCTGTACTTTCAATAAACACATCAGTGTTGGGCTGAAAAACAAAACCTTTGTATTTTTTTTCAGAGAATCTGGATCGGGGAAGGAGAAGAGGGGCTCAGGGCTGGGAGTGGCGTGAGGTGCAGCTGGAAGTGTTACCTCAGGTCTGGGGATCTCGGCGACCTCGAGGATTGGTAGGGCCTGGGACAACAGGGAGTGGGCAGGAGGGGGGGGGGGGCTGGACCGGGATCAGGTATGGCAGGGGGGGGCTAGAGTGGAGTCAGGTATGGCGGGGGCATGGGGAGGGGGCAGAGGCATAGTTTGAGGGCAGAGGCATAGTGGGGGATCTGGGCGGGGGGGGGGGAGAGTAGGAACAGGGACAAGAGCCAGGTGTGCCATCATTTCTCAGATGGTGGTACACATGTTGTCACCCTGCCGCACAAGCTGGCCCCACATGCGGGTCTGCCACTCAGCGTGCTCCTGGACCTTCTGGGCCAGGGTCTGCTGCATGTCGTGTAGGATGCCCACATGCTGCCTCAGGAGACCCTCGTGTACCCTTGTGCGTTCACAGCTCCCCCGGGGTAGGGAAGCTGCCTCTGATGGCACAGATCACCCCTCAGCGATGGCTGGTCCGGTTGTGGTGAATAAAGAGGGAGAGGTGGTCAGTCATCCACGCAGACACTGTCCATGAGGCCATGCCCTTCTCTGTGAGCTGTGAGCAACAGTCCTCCGGCCAGAGGATGGGGAGGTCCCAGGAGCAAGGCCATGTGTAGCCTGCACAGAGGGCTCTGCCTCACAGGGCCCCAAGGTGCCCAGCGGACCACACTTCCTGCTCCTCCTCCTAATTCAGTTGGGGTTGGTCTTGCTTTTAGCAGGGGGTTGGACTCAGTGACCTTCTGAGGTCCCTTCCATCTCTGTGATTCTCTGGACTGAGCTGGAGACCAGACGCACTCTGGGACAAAAGGGAAGAGCACTTGTGAGACGTTTGACTGCAGTTTGAGAGTTTAGCAATGGGAAGCTTTGTCTGCAGATTTCGAATGGTCATGTAAATAAACCCCTTCTCCTGAACCCTGGACTGAAATTCCAAAGGTAGAGCTCCCATTTGGGCCAGTCTTGTGAGCTGGCATGCTCACCCGATAGCATACACAGCCCGCTGTTGAGTGCGAACATCTTCAGTAGAGCTGCGACAAATCATGAGAGCTTCAATATACCAGCCGTCAGCTGAAAAGTGTGTAGTGAAGTCATGCCAACTGTGAGAATTTACACTGGAAGATGCACAAAGTGCTCAGCAAAGAGTCTTTGTCATTTCCCAGAAATAACACCACAGGATCTATCAGCCTTCTGCCAACCGTAGTATGAAGATCCAACGCTTTCAATTTGTTGCCAGCTCTCTGCTGCCTGAGCAAGAGAAGCCACATCCAGGAGGCTCTATTCTCTCAAGCCATATACTGAAAGACACTGTTTTGGGGATACCCCAGCCTGGAGAATAGAGAGATGCTGTACTTAGTGTTTAGGAGAGGTCTCCTTTTTGAAACGCAACCCATTCCCTTCCTCTTTTGACACAAACTTGCATGCACATAAACACGCTCAGCCGTTTTTCAGTCCACAGAGCGTTGCTCTTTCTGCAACGCACATAGACCCTACATGGGTCAAGAACTGGAAACTGCTTTCAGCATAACAAAACCAAAACCCACCATCCCCCTTGGGCCTTTGCTCCCTTCAGTTCAGCTGGCTTCTTTCTTAACCCAGCAGCAGTAGCTTTAGAATGACAACATCCTTCCCACATGAAAAGGGAGAGATGCATGATAAGAAGGAAGAGGATGAATCAGTTTCTGAGCACTTTGAATTGCACATCAGTTAGATGCTTGGAGTGCCAAATATAGCAGGACAGCACCAATAATCCAGTCCACCTACAGATGGAGTTTGGTTTTTTCAGTCTCTGTGGCTAAGGGCCAGATTCTTAGAAGCGTAGGACTGAAAGGGAACTCAAGGGGTAATAGTCTAGTCCTGCCATGTGGGATTGAGGATTATCAGGTCCCTCCCTGATAAGTCTTTGTCTTACCTGCTCTGAAAAACCTCCAGTGACGAAGATTCCACAACCTCTCCAGGCAATTTTTTCCAGTGCTTCACTGTCCTGGGATCCTGACAGGAAGTTTTTCCTAATGTCCAGCCTATAGCTCCCTTACTACAATTTAAGCCCATTGCTTTCTGTTTTATCCTCAGAGGTTAACAAGAACAATTTTTCTCTCTCCTCCTCATGGGTGGTCGGTGAAGGAAGGGCTGGGAAAGGCAAGCCCCCAGCTTCACCTCCAGCCTCTCCCCTCCTGCAGAGGCCCCGCTCTTTCCCTGACCCCCAGGAGGAGGTGGGGTGGCATGCCGTGCATGTGCTCCCCCCTTCCAACCACAGAGTGGGGAGCAGATGGGTGTACGCTTACCCCAGCATCCCCAGTCCCAGAGGAGGGTGCGTCACGTGGCCTCGCCAAACCCAGAGCACTAGCGGAGGGAGGGGGGCACACCACACAGCCCGATCCAGCCTCTCCAGCCCCGAAGCACGGGGTGGGGAGAAGAGGAAGGGCACACCATGTGGTGCAGCCCAGCCTCTCCAGCCCCAGAGGACAGCGTGCTGTGCGGCACGACCTCGCTCAGTCTCTCTAGCCCCAGTGCACTGTGCTGCGTGGCCCAGCCTCTCCAGCCCCAGAGCATAGGGGTTTGGGAGGGCGGAGGGCGCACCATGCGGCACAGCCCAGCCTCTCCAGAAGATGCTATGGCCTGGCCCAGTCTAGCCTCTCCAGCCCCAGAGCACTGTGGAAGGGAGGAGGGCACGCTGCCCAGCCCAGCCTCTCCAACACCAGGAGGGCAAGCACTGGGGACAAGAACACTCCTCCCCCAGAATACCTACTGTAGGTGTTCTGGGGACAGAGTGTGGGGGGGGGGTAGGCTGGTAGTTTGGGAAGGCAGAGCCTTTCCTTCACCTTACACATCAGATGCTCATGCTCCTCCTTGTAACAGCCTCATGTACTTGAAAACTGTGATCATATCCCCCTTCAGTCTTTTCTTCTCCAGACTATACATACCCATTTTTTTCAATCTTCCCTCATAGGTCATGTTTTCTAGACCTTTCATCATTTTTGTTGCTCTCCTCTGGACATTCTCCAATTTGATCACATTTTTTTCCTGAGATGTGTCACCCAGAACTGGACATAGAAGTTTGGTTGAGGCCTTATCAGCGTGGAGTACAGTGAAGAATTTCTTCATACTTATTGCTTATAACATGCCAGAATGATGTTTGGGTTTTGTTGCAATACAGTTACACTGTTGAGTCATATTTAGCTGATGATCCACTGTAACCCCAGACCCTTTCCACAGTACTCCTTCCTAGGCAGTCATTTCCCATTTTACTTGTGTACAATTAATTGTCCCTTCCTAGAGGGAGTACTTTGCATTTGTCGTATCCTTTTTACTTCCAATCAGTTCTCCACCTCTGCCACTCCTGTTCATGTTGAATAGCAGTTTACTCTCCAAGTCATCCCACTCAAATCAATGTGCCACTCAACATGCTATACTACTCAGTTTGGAGATATTACCAAACATGAGTAATGTTGGCAAAAATTAGGCCCTAAGTGAGCTGAGTCTGGCAGGCGTGCCTTATGTGACTGATGCGTGCCTTTTTATGAGTAGTATGAATGTGGGATCCATGAGCAGAGTGCTGGTAGGTCAGCAAATGTGTCAAATACTGCAAGAAAGGTGGCTCTCAAAATATCAGCAATGCAGTCATAAGCAGGAAATACCACTAATTCTCCAAATGAGGAAACTTGTTCTCAGTAGATTTTCAGTCCATAAGTTGACAATAGAGTGGATAAGTATACTGATTTCTGCATACCTATTCAGACTAAACATCAGGAACTTTAGAGGTTTGCTCATGTAATGTTTAATAGCATTCAGGAATTAGATTGTCAAGAAATGAGGCATTTGTCTCAGTCTGAATATGTTTAGACTTTAGAAACTTTTCTTTTATACTAGGCCCTGGTCTACACTATTTATTTCAAAATAACCCACCTTAGGTCGAATTTATAAGTGGAGCATCCACGCTAGCAAGCCCGTTACTTTGAAATAAGGAGCCACTTATTCTGAAATCTCTACTCCTGCTTTTCTCAGGGAATAACACTAATTTAGAAATTGTTATTTTAAAAAATGTTTGCTCCCTTTATCAATGGAAGAGGGATGTGCACAGCTGTTGCTCCCCTCAGGTAACAATTATTTACACTGAGTTTAATAATAAACAAAAGTGTTTCTATTAGGGATAAAAAAGTAGGATTTAAGTGATTGCAGGTGAAAACAGACAGATCACTGTAAGTTAGGTGTGTCTAGACTACAGGGTTTTGTCGACAGAAGTTTTGTCAACAGATACTGTCGACAAAGCTTCTGTCGACAAGAGCATCTAGACTACATCCAGTTCTGTCGACAAAGCAAGCCGCTTTGTCGACATAACAGTGTGGATGCAAAGGACAGTGTAGATGCAATAATGCCTTCTATCGACAGAACTCTGTCGACAAAAGGCGTTATTCCTCGTAGAATGAGGTTTACATACGTCGACAAAACTGCTGAGTTTTGTCGACGTTATGTCGACATAACTCAAAGGCAGTGTGGACGCAGGTATAGTTTTGTCGACAAAAGTCCACTTTTGTCGACAAAGCCCTGTAGTCTAGACATACCCTTAGTAAGCAAAAATAAAACAAATACGCCAGCTAAGCTTAATATTCTAAGAGAAGTTGTTGCAAATAATATTTCTCACCCGGCCTAGTTCTTATCTCAGATACAATTCTTCACAAGCCAGAGTTGATCTTTTTTCTCTGACCTGGGCCCAGCAATGCTCCTCTACCCTCTCCTTACAGTTCTTTCCCCCCATGTGTTCTTGTGTGTCTTCTTAGGGTGGGGAGGCAGTTTCAAAAGCCAGCTAACCAGAGGAAGATAATCATTGATTGCTTCCCATCGCTTAAATAAAATTTCTTCAGAGTGAGAATCCGTTGTTTAATACTCCCCTCTCACATGGAAAAATATCAAATGCATACTGGATTTTAGCATCAGGTGGCATGGTCACATGTCTTTGTACGACCAACCACAGTTTGGGCTTACAGGAAAAACAAAACCATTTATGGATTGTTGTCTTGAGTACCATGTCATTAAGTTCCATAGTACCACTAACAACTTTCACTAGAAGAACTAGAATTAACTAAGAGCTTTACACTTTATATTTCTAACTTTGCATACAAGAAAGATGTATGCACCCAAATAAAATATACACATTTGGGGATTACAGGCTCTTGAATGATAGGTTACTTGCCCTGTTTTGCATAATATTCAAGTTATGCATATTCATGTTCAAAACATTTCCATAAAAATATGGAGGCATAGCAACACAATAATATTCAAATCCCCTATAATTCTACTCCCTTATTGCATGACCATGTTAGTGCATCGGTTTGGTATTTTTCTAAAGATCCACATTATTTTCTGCTGAATTTAAGCTTTCATTCTAAAAAAGTCCAATTTTTAGAAAATCATCAGACCTGGTAAAGCACTGCTATCCTGAGTCTGCAGACCAGAGGATGGATGTTGTAATTCCAAGAGAGATGTGGAATGCCCGGATTCACCTCAATAGCGAGATAACAATGTACTTTTTGATCACTTTAGCACAAACAGCCAGCTGGGGTTTGCACTTGGGATTGTAGACACAGCTTTGATAAAATACCACCACTTCAGTTGTTTCCCATTTGACCCCATGCAATATTCCCAGGCTGAGCTCCCTAGTGGCATAGCAAAACTGATTACATTGAATAGCATTGAATGGTTTGTGTTATGTATATAATAGTGTATACAAATGTACAAAGCCTTGCTGTAGTTTACCCATTTAAGAGGGACTCCACTCAAGCCCCTGATGAGGGGGAAGAATGCTTAAAAAAACCTCTTGGGCAGATTTCTGAGCCTCCATAATAAGGGAGGGAGGACACTTCAGGGGGAAGCCTCTGGGTGGTGGTGGGATACTTTAAGCAAGACTCGTTTTTGAATGGATTCCTCTGTCCAGCTCCATGTCAGAGGCCTATCTTCCAGAATGAACAAGAGCACTGTGAAGAAAGGGGAATGGTTTTAATCACCAAAGTAATAGTTGAAGGAGACTTGCAGACAAAAACGAGGAAAAAATAAGTTAGCAGAGACAGAGGTGAAAGTCACTGATAGGTGGCGGGAGTGCCATCCATCAACCTCACTCTTGTCTGATGGGAATTTCCACTCTCTCTTCAGCATGTGTGCATGTACTGTGACAGTCCTCGTATGCATTTCCCCTGTGTCCTGTCCTATCTTCCTGGGTCAACAGTCCATCTTCTGCTTTAGCATGGACCAACTGCTACACCACAAGGCTGCCATTATGAAGGTGGGGATCCAGAGACACAGAGAGGGGGAGAGAGAAGGCAACTAACAACCTTTGCATTTTTTTCCTATTAAGGGGCTACTGATGCCACAAGAAAACTGAATACAGTATTCTCTGGATATAATTCTCCTGTACTGTCTACAGTCTCACATATATTGTTTTATTTCTCTATGTCCATGTTAATTGGATCCTTGCTTTTATGAGTTTGTCTGTCCTGGCTGCTCTTTCCCCACTGGAAGTTGTCATCTTCTGTGGCATCATGATCATTTCTATAGCAACCAATTATGATGTGACAAAGAGGATTCTGAATTCATGTGGGGAATAGGCAACAGGACCAAGTAAACTCTTAAGAACAGAGAGCTGTGTTGCACACAAATATCTGCAGTGATTAAAAAAAGAGAGAGAGAAGAAAAATACAGAGACTACATAAGCTTTAAATAGTATATAATAAAGAGCTGCTAAATGAAGTGTTTCCATAGTTGACCATGAAGCATCTGTAGCTTTTCAATGCCAGATTTGTATCCATCCAGCTATTTTAAGATGTGATAGCTGGCAAACATGCCATTTGGAAGACTTTGCTTCACCGCTGTTGCTGGAGGGGTGTGCAGAATGCAGTCTCCTGTGTCAATGGATGCAGCTGTGGTCCAAGGAGATTCACTGTGAGGGAATGAAAACAGCCCTTTCCCTTCCCCCTCCCGTGGGGTTTCTGACTGGCAAAGATCAGGGTTAAATTGCTTTTGGGCCTCCACAGATCCCTGTACCAGCGCCATGACTCTATTGTGTCTCCGAGTTATGTATCCTAGCAACAGTTTCGCCATAGCCAGCATTGTCCACATTGGCTTTGCACTGACTATTCACAGGAATCATGCACTGCCACATCTCACCTCTAGAGGAAATTTCCACGAAAATGGCGGGTATTGTAGGCCAGGGAAGACTAAGCTAGAGATGTCAACGTGTGGTCAACTATACGATTAACTGATAATCCTAGGCTCATTGGTTAATCTTGTCGATTACACGCACCCCCTATCCCTTGCTGCCTCTGTATCAGAGGCAGAAAGGGGGGGAGCAGGAACCAGTGCTGGGGGGAGCCAGCTTAAAAGCTGATTTCTCCCAGCACCATCTCCACAGTGCCACCTGCCTCCTCACCCCCACGCTGCTGCCTCTATCAGGGACAGGAGAGGTTGTGATGAAGCAGCCCCTGTCCATGGCGGATTATCTATGAGGTGCTCAGACCCCCCGTGAACAGGGGCTGCTGCCACCCCACACTGCTGTTTTTGTATCAGAGGCAGCAGCGTGGAGTGGCAGGCAGCAGTCTGCATGGGGAGCTGGTTTTAAAATTGGTTCTCCTCGTGAAGCGGCTCCCTCTGCCACCTCGTGTCACTACCTCTGATAAAGAAGCAGCAGGGTGGAGTGGCAGGGTGCTCCCCGGGAGTGGGGCTGGGAGCGAATTGGCTCCTAGCAACACCCCAGAGGACTACCAAATAGTCGTGTAACCCCAAAGATTTCATGTAGTTACACGACTATTCAGTTACCCAATATCTAACATCTCTAGGCTTAGCCACCCTAAGCCATGCCATGACCTCACTCACATTCCATTCCAAGGCCTCAGCCTTGCTCCTGCTCTCTTTTAAAGCTCACTGGGGCTTCTCCAGCTGTAGAAGCGGGCTCCCAGAGCTCCACTGGTCAGAGCCTCTGGCTTAAGGGGCAAGGCCGGGGTCTAGTCCCCCCAAAGGAGGCGTTCACCTGCTCCCCATGATTCCATCATTTTCAAGGACCTTGAGCCTAGAAGTGGTACCCCATGGTGTAGGTCTACACTTCACACTACGCCCAGCTCTGCCTCAGGTTTGAGCCTAGCACTTCGACACACAAAGCAGTGTGACTTGAATCCTCAAGCACTCAGGACCTGGGCCTAGGGACCCTGCTGGAGGGTAGGTCAGGGCTTGAGTCCGTCTGTGACTTGGGTCCAAGCCCCACCATTGTGCCGTGCAGATGCAGCTCAAGCACCAGACCCAAGTCAGGCTTGCGGCTGTACAACCAGGCTCCCACGACTGTAAACCCAGGATTGACAATGCAGTGTGGATGCTCAAGCATGAGCTTGGGAACACTGATCTCAAGCTTAGGTCCCACAGACTCAGGTTTATAATGCAGGGGACACACATCCTAGGGCTCAATGCTGGAAGGTGCTGAGAACATGCATATCTCACTGGCTTCAGTGGGAAGTGAAAGTGCTCAGCTCCTTGCAGGATCGAGCCCTTGAATATCTGTCTCTACCTAGGTACTGCAGGGCCTCTGCAAGTATTTTAATTATTTTTGTTCTTATTTGTATTATAGTGCGGCCTAGAGGTCCCAACTAGGATCAGGACTCCATGGTGCCCCGCATGATGTAAAGAGTTAGTGTTTCTGCTTCAGAAGACCTCAGAGACAAAAGGTGGGGAAGGAAATGAGGTGAAGTGATTTGCCCAAGGTCACCGAGCAGGTTAATGGGAGGACTGGGAATCCAGGTTTCTAGTGGCCTTTCCACTGGCCCATATGCATGTGTAATAGGTTGAACTGTTCCGCAATTTATCACATGGTCCTGCAAGTTCTGACAGGTATCAGCACCACGTGTGTGCACACATAATATATATACACCTATGTAATTATAACAACACAGACCTATATTGAGCAGATTTCCATTTTTCCGAACCGTGTCAATCTAAAATGTTCTCCTTGGAAACCTGGCACTAGTGTATCCAGCAGCAATCACTTGCAGTATTAATCAGTGCTAGATGAAGCTCCAGAGTGACTGGAATAACTCTGATGTCTTCAGAAATTTAAAGATAACCTGGGTAATACTGTGTAGGTCTCGGAGAATGGCAACACTCGATCTGTATCATGCCAGGCAGTTTTTTTTAAAGCAAATATGCCATTTCAAAACGGTTGAGAAATGTTTATGGCTACAATCAGACACAAGACAAGAGCCTATTCGTTTCTATGAATTCAGCCACACCATTCATTGAAACAAAGAAAAGAAAAATGAAAATGTGCATAGAACTCAAAACCTTGGCATATGTGTTCTGTATGTGCACACAACCCTTTGGAAATACCCTTCTGGATACAAACTGCTTTCATGCAGATGTTCAGGGTACTTTCTACTCCACAGCTGATGGTGTAGTGAAAGGAACAACATCAATTGGCAACAGGACTTCCACACTGGCAGGGCTGCATGTGGAGCACTTCATGCTGTGCTTAGAATCTCACTAGCCACCATGAATGACCGGGAGTATCAATGAACCTCATTAAGCAATCTAGCTCACACTGGGGAGCATTTTCTTAAGGAACAGTCTCATTGGCTTCAATAGGAGGGCCGTTGGGGTATATCTATATAGCAGCAATTATTTCAGAATAACTGGCATTATTCTGAAATAACAAAGAGCACGTGCCTTCATTTTGAAATAATGTTGAGCTGGAGGACTTCTTACTCCAACTCCTGTAACCCTCATTTTACAATGAGTAAGGGAAGTTGAAGGAAGAGTGCTGTTCTTCCTTCGACTTCCTACTGTGTAGACAGTGCCTAAAGCTGAGTTACGCTATTTCGACTTAAGTTACACAATTGACGTAGCTGAAGTTTTGTAGCAAAATTTGACTTTAGACTTGCTGTGTAGATGTGTCCTTGAGTAAGTGCTCACAGCATAACAGCTGAACAATTTATTTAATTCATTATTGGATTTTTCTAGCTGACAAGTCAGGCCCTGCTCCGGATCCCACTAAGGGCCTGATCCAATAAAATCATTATCAAAATGCCAATTGGCTTAACTGGGATCAGGATTGGCTCTTAAGGTCCCAATTCAGCAAAGCATTTTAGTACAATCTTAACTTTAAGCGTATGCTCAATTCCCACCGACTTCAATGAAATTTATGCTCTTGCCTAAAGTTAAGATGTACTTAAGTGCTTTCCAATTTGGGGACTGACAACAATTTTAAAAAAACAAAGGGCAACTAATCATAAAATCTATTTTGTTCATTTATTTTAACAAGTGTAGTTTAGTTGAAATTATCTGTGCTAATATTCATAATTCACTAGGGTGTATTTCATCAAAATAATGAAGTCTCAGTAATGTGAGACTGCATTGCAGCTGTAGTAAACCTTTGCTGAGAAGTGGGAAGAGAAGGATTTTTTTTTTTTTGCAAATTAATAAGTGTGCTGATTAGCAAGATGCAGATTGGCAAGGTTCTACTGTATGCTTTTTCTTCAACAGAAAGTTAATTAACAGCCCTCTTCTTTCTGATAGGCATGGGCGCACCAGCACTTCAAGCGCCACACAGACCTTCATCTTATGGTTTTGTTCATTTTCTTTAATTTTTTGTTACTATTATCTGTCCCACATGAATTGACTCCAGTTTTTTTAACAGAGATCAGGCCAGATGAGTTCTGATATTTGTAATATTGTAACTTTTCTTTAGTTCGATGTAGCACTTTATTGTTTAGATCATTGTGCTTTCTCTTCTCATGTCGAATTATTATTTTTTTAAAAAAGTTATATGCAGAATATTGGGAGAATAATAAAGATAAATGAAACTGATAAGAGAAAATGTAATAAGACATTTGAGACAGAAAGCAAAGGACTACAAAACATTTTTAATAAAATGACAAGCCTTAATAAGATAGAACTTAATAATTTCAGACGATAAAAGGCCTGGCATTTTTACCACTAAATAATGAACACTTGGGGCCTGATCCTCAAACTCTTCTTACAAGCACAGTGCGTGCTTCTGGTACTAGACTTGTTGATATCCATGGTAATAAGCATTGTTACCAGATCCTGCCTTTTGGTTTGTCACGGGCAGAATATCCAAGTGTTACTTTGACCTTTATGGGAGTCCCCATTGTGCCATGAATGTTCTAAAAATATACTGAGTATTGTTAACAGAAAGTGTGTTTCTTTGTTCGTGTAACTTGCATAGGGTGACCAGATGTCCCATTTTTAAAGGGACAGTCCAGTCTCATATTTAAGCCCCCCTGCAGCTGTCCCAACTGTTTCATAAAAATGAGAAAATTGTCCCATAAATTCAGTCTCCCCACATCAGTACTAGTGGGTCCGGCTGCTGGCTGGATCTCTACTTGCCAGCTGCCTGCCCACCAGTGAGGGGGTGGGGGTCGGGTAGCCTATGATGAGGATTGGTGTGCAAGGCTGATGGCGGGGTGAAGATACAGAGCACATGGCCAGATGCTCTCTCTAATGGTCCATCAGTGCAGCCCCTGATGCATGGCAGCTCTCAGCCAGCAAGGCTCTGTCCACCATCCTGTTTCAGCTGGCACTGGCTACAGTGGTTGGTGAGTACAGGCAGGTGTCAGGCAATGTCACCTCTGTTGCACACCCATCAGTCCAATATGTGCTTCCTCTCTCTCTGCTTTGCCTCTTCAATCCCTGAGATCTGAATGCTTAATTCCCATCAAAATGAATAGGATCTGGTAATCCAAATACTGTAGAGGGCTTTGAAAATATCATCCATGAGCCAGCCATCCTATAGATCTACTTGCACATCAAGTTCTAGTTCACTAAGATTCATCAAGTTGCCTTGCACTGAGAATAACAAAAGAGCTGCTTTGGTCCTGCCTTCTGTGATCCAAAGTACTCTTATTAGGATACTCCTTGGCACCATAATAACCGAAGGGTTTAAAAACCATTACAGACACGTTGCATCGCAAAGACAGCACAAAAGTTAAATATGGCATGAATGTTATTGCCCTTTGATCTTCTATACAGCAGTAATAACTCATGTGGGTTGACGGGGGGAAAAAAGGCCCCCTAATTAAAGGGAACAAAGAAAAAGTTACTAATTAAAGGGAACAAAGGAAAAGTATGTGGGTGTGAAGGTCGTTGCAGCACTGGGCAGGGAAGTTTTATCTGGCCAGGGGGCATGCTACATCAGCACAAAGGAGAGACACTGCAATGATGCAGGGGGAGGAGGAGCGCGCTATCTGACAGAGCATGTGAGCAATGAATATGCTGTGTCACTGTGTGAGGGAGACTGCATGATGCCGTCTGCATCAGCATGGGAATGTTACGTCGCAGAAGAGAGACACTACATACTCTGTCAGCTCATGGCATTGTTATTTACCAGCTCTGTGTTCTTGGGGAACCAGAGCATGGCCACCTGTCAGCCCTGTGCTCTTGGGGAGCCGGGGAGTGACGCTCATGGAAAACCATCTCCCTCCCCTAAGCCTCTGCTTGAATCAAAGACAAAACAAGGAAAAGGCTGGGGAAGACCCACCTAAACTCCTCCAGACAAGGGTGATAGAATTAAGGAAACACTCCAGCCTCATCTGCATTGAAGACAGAACAGAGAAACATCTCCATTAGCATACAGAATGGAGAACAGCTCTTCCAAAGTAGGAACCGCACTGAACTATGGGATACCAAAAGCAGAGAAGCACTGCCTGATGGGAAATCTCTGCTCCAGATGCTAATGAACCCAGGGCTGATGACCCAAATTAGTCATTACCAGACCAGTTCTAGTAATGGATCCTATTGATATCCAAACTACTGAAACTGCCTAGCTGCATTGTGAGCTCATTCAAGGAACATCACCCATAACCAGGTGTGATCAGTCTCTATTGTATCGCCTCTGTTTACCCATAAACAAATCCAGTGTCTCCTCCAACTATTGTCCTATCCCCATAAAAACTCCTATCCTTACCCAAGAAAAACTGTTCTGATACCTGGATTTGAACTGCATCAGTTCCATTGAGACTTCTTTATCTCCTGTCTGATCATGCTGGAGGCTCTGCTCTGCTTGTCTCCTGCCCTCTGGATACCAGGCTCCCAGCACCACCTGGGAACCCCAATCAGTGCAAGCTCCATGGAGTGGTGAGGTCTCTCTCTACCTCCCTCCCCCCCAACTACCTCTCTCTAAGCATAGCCTCCTGACCCTGTCCTCTGTAAACTGTTATATGGTTTGCTAGCCCTAACATTTGTAATCAGTTTCAATTTAGATTTAATATTGTAACTCTTAGATAATATTGTAACTGTTTTGTGTGTTTGGCTCCCTAGATAGATAGATAGATAGATAGATAGATAGATAGATATTCACTACCCAGAAATAAATAACTTTCATTGTTAAGCAGAAACTTTTAAATTTAGCTCTCTCTTTTTCTTTCTCTCTTGCTCATTCTTCCTCAGGGGTGTGGTTTTGGCTTCCCCATTCACTTTGCAACAACGCTTCTTGTACCCAAGCAAAAGATCCCTGTAGTGCCCAAAATCCTGTGGGGATTGCTCATTGTGTGGTTATCAGCGAATGACTGGGGTATGAAAGTGGGGATAGGGAGGCACTGAACCTTGGGGCATAGGAGAATAGCAGCTTAAAGTGCTGTATAATCCAGCCCACTGAGTCCAAAGGCACATGAGGGTGCAGTGTGGCATTGCTGTGAAACCCAGCCAGCTGAGTCCAGGGACATATGAGGGGCCAGCTTGTGAGTGCTGAGTACCCAGTCCTCTCCGACGTGCTTTGTTAGTGGGTGTGAGAGTCTGTGTGTTTCTAAGATGGGAAGAAACCCATCCCGAGGAACATAGTTCCTGCAGGAACGCTCCATTGGGAGAGGGAATTGGCAGCAGGGAGAATTCAGCTCCATATGGGTATTCTACACTACAAAGTTAATTCGAATTAACAGACGTTAGTTCGAATGAACTTTGATAGGCGCTACACTAGCAAACCGCTAGTTCGAACTTAATTTGAACTAGCGGAGTGCTTAATTCGAACTAGGTAAACCTCATTCCATGAGGACTAATGCCTAGTTTGAATTAACTAGTTCGAATTAAGGGCTGTGTAACCACTTAATTCGAACTAGTGGGAGGCTAGCCCTTCCCAGCTTGCCCTGGTGGCCACTCTGGCCAACACCAGGGAAACTCTTCTGCCCCCCTCCCAGTCCCGGAGCCCTTAAAGGGCCACGGGCTGGCTACAGTGTTTGTGCCAGTTGCAAGCCTGCCAGCACCCAGCCAGCAGACCCTGCACCTGCCACCTCATGAGCCAGCCACCCGCTGCCCCCCAGCCCTCCCCCTCTTCCCGGGACCAGGCTGGCAGCTCCCAGGAGCCTGCCCGGGACTGCAAGAGGTGGGCGCCCACCCAGTCAAGTGTGGAGATCATGGACCTCATCGAGGTTTGGGGGGAAGCCTCCAACGTCCACGATCTCCGCACTAGCCACAGGAACGCGACTGTATACAGCCACATGGCTGCCAGCCTGGCCGCCAGAGGCCACCAGTGGACCCGGGAGCAGGTCCGCTGCAAAATCAAGGAACTGCAGCAGTCCTACTCCTGGGCCTGCCCCCACTTTCAGGCCCTGGACTGCATCCTGGGGGCTCATGCCGTCCCTGCCCCCCGGGTGGTGATCGACCCCGGGGCAGAGGGACCCGTCCCAGACACCGAGGAAGAGGAGCCGGAGGATGCTGAGATCCAGGAGCCTGCCGGGAGCCTGCCCAGGACCCAGGACCCCCGAGGTACCCCACAGAGCACATCGCCTGTGTCGTCCGAGGCCGGGGAGGCCTCCACATGTGAGTACCATCATGCTCCCCTTATGTGTACGGGGGGGGCGAGAGGGAGCCCAGGGACCGTGCACCTGGGCCTTGCCCACCATGGAGCAGCAGCTGAGTGTCATGCAGGGGCCCTGGCCTTGCAGAGGGGGGCTGGGTTTCACCCACCTTGTCCCCAGGGAGAATTGACTGCTGCTCTTGTTTCACCACAGCCACAGCACCTGGGACTGCAGGGCGCACCACCCCGCCTGCAACAGCCACCCGTGCCCAGGCCAGCAGGCGTGCCAGGAATGAGGAGGAGTACCAGCAGCGGCACCTGCGGGTCCTGGAGCAGCAGCTCCGCACCCAGGACCACTGGGTCCCGAAGGATCGGTAACTGTCCGGTGTGGAAAGCTTCCAGAGGGCAATGGCCACCCGCTTCTGGAGGGGGATGGTGGGCCTCATGCGAGTGTCCCATCATCGCAGAGCAGGGGCGAGCCACTCGCAGAGCTCCAGGAAGGTGTCCCTCTTCATCCTGAAGTTCTGGGTCCACTGTCTGTCTCCCCAGCGCTCCAGGATGATGTGGTCCCACCAGTCGCTGCTGGTGTCCAGACGCCAGATGCGGCGGGGCACGCCGGCATGAAGGCGCTGCTGCGGCTCCTCCATGGCCCCCAGGGAGGCCAGGCGGAGAGGCAGGGGGCCAACACAGATGGGCGCAGAGAAAAATGCTTTGCTGTCCCTCGGCGAGGTAGGCAAGCAAGCGGAAAAGCTGAGAACCGGCTGTCCAGGCGGGTCCCTTTAAGCACGAGCCTCGGATAGCCTCAGACAGCAGCCACACAAAGCAACTACTGACCTGATGTCCTGCCAGAACCGGTTTCAGCCGCCCTTAAATGCCCCCCTGCGTCCAATCAGTGTGGACGCACTAGTTCGAATTAGCAAAACGCTAATTCGAACTAGTTTTTAAATCTGGATGCGCTAATTCAAATTAACTTAGTTCGAATTAGCACTGTAGTGTAGACATACCCTGTGAGAGCACAAGTAAGCACAAGCAGCACACTGATTTATTAACCTCCCCCCAGCCCCATAAGAGCCCCATAAGAGTAACCCTAATAAATGAGCATAACCCAGAGTATTGGGCAAATCTGGTAACAGCATGTCTGACAGCAGGTCATGGCACGGACACTTTTGTGCTAGCTAAGGAAATGGTATGTATCATTACACCAAGAGGGGTTACTACAGCAGCAGAGGTAGAGGTACCCAGTGGTGCAGGGGGCAAGGAATATGAGGGAAGCGGCAAGTATGCTGCATTGGTGCCAGAAAAATCCCTTTGCATCAACATAGAGGAAACACTTCTCTTGTGGAAATCAGAGGAAAACTGAAGCAGCCTGACCAAGGCCACTGCATCCATGCAAGGCTGTTTATGTTGCATCAGTGTGTGGTGATGGCAGCCTCTCAGCAGAGAAGTAGAATTATAGAATCCTGGGGCTAGAAGAGACCTCAGGAGGTCATCGAGTCCAGCCCCCTACCCAAAGCAGGACCAATCCCAACTAAATTATCCCAGCCAGGGCTTTGTCAAGCTGGGACTTAAAAACCTCCAGGGATGAAGATTCCACCACCTCCCTAGGTAACCCATTCCAGTGCTTCACCACCCTTCTAGTGAAACAGTTTTTCCTAATATCCAACCTAGACCGCCCCCACTGTAACTTGAGACCATTGCTCCTTGTTCTGCCATTTCTCACTACTGAGAACAGCCTCTCTCCATCCTCTTTGGAACCTCCCTTCAGGAAGCTGAAGGCTGCTATCAAATCCCCCCTCACTCTTCTCTGCAGCAGACTAAATAAGCCCAAATCCCTCAGCCTCTCCTCATAGATCATGTGCTCCAGCCCCCTAATCATTTTGGTTGCCCTCCACTGGACCCTCTCCAATGCGTCCACATCCTTTCTATAGTGGGGGGCTCAGAACTGGACACAATACTCCACATGTGGCCTCACAAGTGCCAAATAAAGGGCAATAATAACTTCTCTAGATCTGCTGGAAATGTTCCTCCTAATGCACCTTCTTGGCTACAAGGGCACACTGTTGACTCATATCCAGCTTCTCATCCATTGTAATCCCCAGGTCCTTTTCTGCAGAACTTCTACTTAGCCAGTCGGTCCCCAGCCTGTAACAATGCTTGGGATTCTTCCGTCCCTGGTGCAGGACTCTGCATTTGTTCTTGTTGAACCTCATCAGATTTCTTTTGGCTCAATCCTCTAATCTGTGTAGGTCACTCTGGGCCCTATCCCTGCCCTCCAACATATCTACCTCTCTCCCTAGCTTAATGTCATCTGCAATCTATCCCCTCATCCAGGTCATTAATAAAGATGTTGAACAAAACCGGCCTTAGAACTTATCCCTGGGGTACTCCATTTGAAACCGACCACCAACTAGACATCAAACCATTGATCTCTACTCATTGGGCCTGAAAATCTAGCCAGCTTACCATTTATCCAGCTTACCATTTATCCACCTTACCATTTATCTAATCTATACTTCCTTAACTTGCTGGCAAGAATATTGTGGGAGACGGTATCAAAAACCTTGCTAAAGTCAAGTATATCACATCCACTGATTTACCCCTGTCCACAGAGCCAGTTATCTGATCATAGAAGCTAATCAGATTGGTCAGGCACGACTTGCCCTTGGTGAATCCATGTTGACTGTTCCTGATCACATTCCCCTCTTCCAAGTGCTTCAAAATGGATTCCTTGAGGAGCCCCTTAATGATTTTTCCAGTGACTGAGGTAAGGCTGGCTGGTCTGTAGTTCCCTGGATTGTCCTTCCTCCCTTTTTCCAATCATCCGGGACCTCTCCCACAAGTTTTCAAAGATAATGGTCAAAGGCTCAGCAATGACATTTGCCAACTCCCTCAGTACCCTCGGATTTGTGTATGTCTAACTTTTCTAAATAGTTCCTAACCTTTTCTTTCTCCACCGAGGGCTGCCCACCTCCTTCCCATACTCTTTTACCTAGTGCAGTAGTCTGGGAGCTGACCTTGTCAAAGAAAGCATTGAGTACTTCAGCTTTTCTCACATAATCTGTCACTAGGTTACCTTCCTCATCCAATAAAGGTCCCACACTGTCCCTGATCACTCTCTTATTGCTAACATGCCTGTAGAAACCTTTCTTGTTACCCTTCACATCCCTTGCTAGCTGCAATTCCAATTGCACTTTCACCTTCCTGATTACGAGTGTCCCTTTAATTGGACGGCTCCTGTGTCAGCATAAGGGAGGGTTAACACTACATAACGCAGGAGGTTCTGATGCTACACAGCACAAGAGGTAGAATGCCACATCGGTAAGGGGAGGGCTAGGCACCCCATCAACATGGACTGTGAGGGATGGATGGTATAGCTGCACACCAGATGAATTGAGTGTGTGTCAGTGCACGTATGGGACTGACACCATGAAAGCTCAGGGGGATGGACGCTGTGTCAGTGCAGGAGAGATGGATGCTGCATCATTTGAACACATGGAGAGTAGCAAATGAAACCAGATCTTTATCTTCTATAAACATGATGTCACTAACTACATGTCAGCTATGAAGCTTTTATCAGGAAAGGACATGTCAATTATGATGAAGCTTCCTGGTTAGAGCTGCCTTTCTCCCCCTTATCTTCTGTTTTCAGTGCATTTAAGACCATTCTTTCACTCCATGACATCCGTGGCAGAGCTGGTCAAGTTATTGGCTGTGAATGCTCATTGTGAATGTAGCCCTTTCTTCTGGCTGGGAATTGCTTGACCCTGATTTCCAAAATTGCTCAAGTGTTCATAATTATTAGTTATTGCGATGTGTGATCGGGAAGAGTGGATAATGATTGACAACTAGACAACAACACATATTTCAGTGTAAATATTAGTTTACACTAACATTCATGAAGTGGTTGGAATTGTGGATATTCTGGGATTGGCTACATACTTATGAACAGTAAAAAATACAGTCATCCAGTCCAGAAGCACAGGCCTTTTGCCATTTGAGCTTAATTTTTAACTCCTAACTGGTACCAACTGCAGTTTTTAATTTATTTGTGGAACAGCTACTAGAAGGTGACATGACATATATATTTAGATTGCTACATGTGCATGTGCAAAGCACACTGGGTAAAAGGAGGAATTGTTTTGGTTAGCAAGGATTTTAAATGGTGCTCATGTATGAGAGAGCCAAATGAGGTGTGTGTCAGTTATGCGCATTACCCTCATTTTATAACCCAGAGATTTTATACCTCAGATACTAAGGATACATGAAAGGCTCGCTTCTGTCAGAGGCTGAGAAGGACTGGCATGTGTACATGCTCATTCATGTGTATACATATATGTGATTTGGGAAAGTTGGCTGCTCCTTTTGCTGTGCAAGCTTTGTCTCTTCTTGCTGGAACTTATCCTGCATCCTAAATGATCCATAAGGACTTTTGAAGGTTCAATAGAAATGGATTTTATTTGCAACTTAACTGTGCAGCTTTCACTTACTAGCCATCCTGCAGCTTCACAGTACAGCGCCTTCCAATAACGTGACTAATATCCACTCTCACCGACTCAAGTTCACGTGCTCACTCTGTTTGTCAAGTTCTTGCTGAGCCAAGTTCTTGCTTGTTCTTCCAGCCAAATTCCCTCTCCCCACTGCTGGTGCAGATAGGCCCATGCACCATGCAGCATTCTAATTTCCTGGAGGACCACATTTCTTAGGGGAAAGAAAAGGAGAGTTATTTTATTGGTTGCCTGCTTGTTTGTTTTAAATACTTGGTCTTTCCTTTCACTAACATACAGCTGGATCTCACTCCTGTACCTGCTGTGTAGCAATTATATGGTTTTCTAATGGCAGGTTTGTCTTAGGAGGCTTTAGGGAAGCTGTGGACAAATCTCAGGACTGAGGTAGGCTGGGATCAGCTAGCTAACTGTAGCTGAAATCCCTAATTGGCTGGATTGCTTGATTTGCTGAGTGGTGCTGCCAAGACAGCTCTTAAACTCTGTAGTAGCACTTGGCCAGCAGCTGCTCAGTGCTTATGCATTGCAGCTATTACTGCTCCTGTGCCTGCCTTGTTCCTGACCCCATGCTCTGTTTCTTAAGCGTTGAGTACCTGAGTACCTGAATTGGTGCACACGCACACAGCATGGCTGTGGCTAGACTGGCCAGTTTTTCTGGAAAATCAGCCGCTTTTCCGGAAAAACTTGCCAACTGTCTACACTTGCCGCTTGATTTTCCACAAAAGCACTGACGATCTACTGTGCGAAATCAGCCGCTTTTCCGGAAAAGCTTTGCTGCTCCCGTTCGGGCAAAAGTCCTTTTTGTGAAAAACTGTTGCGCAAAAGGGCCAGTGTAGACAGCTAGCGAACGCTTTTGCGCAAAAGCAGGCTAAACGGAAAAACGCGGTTTGAACGCTGGGAGACCTCGTAGGAGCCCCGGACTTCCTGGTAACCTGAGCTCTTAAAGCAGTTGCAGGCTGCTGAGCGCACGTGGCAGGAGCGTGCCTCAGACTTCCAACCTGAGGTCTGCCACGGTGCCCCTGCCCTGTCCAGCAGCCACATCTGAGCCAGCCATGGCAGCTCCGGGCACTCCAGCACAGGAGGCCCCCAGGGGCTGGAAACGACGGGCCCCCTCGTGGTCCCCCAGGGAGCTGGAGACCCTCCTGGACCTCTGGCAGAAGGAGGAGGAGGGCCTCCATGACACCAGGTCCCGGTGCTGCAACGCCGACATCTACAGCCACATGGCCCAGGTGCTAGCCCAGCATGAACATCCAGCCTGGAACCTCGAACAGGTCCGGGCTAAGGTCAAGGAGCTGCACCTGGGTTATGTGCGGGCCAGCAAGGGCAGGAGGGCAGGACCAGACACCTGCCCCCACTACGACCAGCTGCATGCCATCCTTGGCCAGCCAGCCCCGCAAGCCCCGGACGTGCCCGTAGACTCCTGTGTGCACCACCCCCCCGCCCGTCACCTGGACCACCGAGGCAGGGGAAGGAGACAGCAGCACGTCGGAGGAGGAGGCCAGCATTGCCACCAAGCAGGCCCCCTCCAGCAGCCCCTCCGAGGCCGGGGAAGGATCCACCAGTGAGTCTTGCACTTTGCACTCACAAGGGTGGGGGGTGGGGGAGGGAGCCAGGCGCCCGGAGGGGGGAGGGGGAGAGCATGTCACTCAGGCCACGTGAGCTGCCCGCTGTGTAGCATTAGGTAGCAAGCAGCACGTGTAACCACGTGCAGCTTGGTGACTGAGCGGCACGTGGCTGTGGCAGGCAGCTGCAGGGCATGCCTGGGACCGTGCTGTTCACACACATTTCGGCGGGACCAGGGGGAAGGGTGGATGCCAGCTGGAACCAGCCAGGGCCCCAGGGACTTAGCCCAGAGCCTGCACCTCCGCCAAGGGTGCAGCACGGACAATGGCACACTGTCCCATGCCTGGCTGTGAGGCACAGCCAGCTGCTCTTGGGTACACCGCAGCATCACAGCCCTCCACTGAGCCCCTCGCCTGCTCCCAGTGCCTTGGCTGGCTTCCTGGGGAAGTCCCCACTGCGGCCACACATGTCCCTGGGCTACATGTGTGAGGGATAGTGGGAGGGAGAAGGGGGGAAGTGCTCGGGCCGCCCTTAGGGCCACCTGAGTTTTGCTGGAAGGATAGGACACCCCCCCCCCAGTCACTCTTCTGGTTAAGTCCAGGAGATATTCCACGCGATGGGAATCTGAGCGCCTAGAACACCTCTGCCAGATGTGCTCCCAGGCACTGTGTGGGGATGCATCTTGCTCCCTGTCAAACACCAGTGATTAGCCCAAAGCCTCACAGTCTCCACCAGCAGGGAGTTCCACAGGTTAATGCAACACAAGCGCCCGCCCGCCCTCCCTCCCTCCACGGGGCCAGGACACAGACCGGTGGTTCCAATACCTGGAGGAGGACCCTACTCCAGGGTGGTCCTCCTTGCAAACATACAACACAGGGGGCAGAGGGGGAACCGAGTGGTCCCAAGCCACACTACTGTGGGGGTCACCTGGGCTCAGGGGTGGAGGGCATGAGGTGTGGGGACAGTGGCTGGGCTACCTGACTGACCCATCCTTTCTTCTCTTCCCTGCAGCGGGACCAAGCACAAGCCAGGGACCCTCCAGTCCAGCAGCAGCGGCACCCCCAGCTGCCCAACCACGCAGGTACAGGCTCCGCCACCGGGACCAGCTCCTTTGCCGGCACATGCAGGCGATCGAGCGAATAGAGGCCTCAATTCGCGAGCATGTCCAGGGGGACCTGCAATGGTGCCAGAAGGCCTGGGCTGCCTTCCAGGCCCAGTGCACGCTCATGGCTGACTCCATCACCACCCTCACAGCGCACATAGCGCATGCCATACATTATGGCATGGCCTTACCCCATGCCCCTGCCATCCCTCCCCTAGCACTGCCCATGCCCCCTTCTGCCCCTGCAATGCCCCCTCCTCCTGCCCACCTCCCCGTGCAGCCTGCCCCGATGCTGCCTGCCCCGCATGTGCAGGTCTGCCCCCGCAGGAGCACTTGCAGGGGCCACCCCTCCCACTCCTCCCCCTTCCCGTCCCAGTTGAAGGTCTCCTCCTCCTCCCCCTCCCCCTTGTAAATACAAATAGACAATTTATCAGTTGCAAACAACTGTGTTGGTTATTGTGTTACTCGAGGTAACTGTAATAAATGAATTGAGATGACAATTAGCCAACTAAATTTAAGAGGATTACAAAATGAGGACACCAAAATCGGTATCTATCACCGGTCGTCCCTTTAAGTGGTCATTGATTTGTGGCGCATAAATAACTATTGACACTTTTAAGTAAAATTTAAACCACAACTATATTAACATAGATAACAAACAAGCAAGAAAGTTTAAAAGACGCACACAAAAGAAATATGTAACATAGTCTAGATGCAGGGGACGATTGTAGTGTTGCTGGCAACCTCAATTCTTTGGTCCTTCCGGGCCTTGGGAGAGGAACAGCCAGGAGATCCCTCGAAGACGACTGGAATCGGGTACGCTGACTCGTGCCTTCCACACAAACCACAAATCCTCTTCCTGTTCTTCGGGACAGCTCGGACAGGCGATGGTGGCCTAAACCCTAGCCTAAACTAAAAAGAAAACCCTAACTACGTCCGACACACCTGACGAACATTCACGATGACGGCTGATGTGCTTGGAACGGACGCTTTACAATTGGGTGGAAGTAAGGGAAGGGGGGGGAAGGGGAGGAGACAGGAGGGAGTCGTATGGGGAGACCCAGGCGGCCCTGCTATGGGGCTTGTGCGAACATGTCTGTCAGGGCCTCTCTGATGCGCACCCCATCCTGGCGTGCCTGGCAGATGGCAGCTGTGTGGGGCTGTTCGAACGTCTGTGCCTCGGCTTCCATCCATGCACGGAGGAAGGCCTCCCCACTCCGCTCCACAATGTTGTGGAGCACGCAGCACGCGGCCAGTACCTCTGTTGCATTTCGCTCACCCATCTCGAGACGGGTGAACAAACAACGGAAGCGGGCTTTTAAGTGGCCGAAGGCGAGCTCCACCTGATTTCGGGCCCGGTTGAGGCGGTCATTGAACCGGGCCCAGTTCTGGTCCGGCTGCCCTGTGTAGTGCCGCATTAGCCAGGGCAGCAGGGGGGAGGCCGCGTCCCCGACGACGCAGATGGGCATAGGCACATCCCCGACAGTCAAGTCCCGCCGGGGGAAGTAGGTGCCCACCTCCAGCCTGCGAAAGAGTCCGGAGTTGCAGAGGCTGCAGGCGTCGTGTGCCCTGCCGGACCAGCCCGTGTAGACGTCCAGGAAGTGGCCCCAGTGGTCCACGAGGGCCTGGAGAGCAATCGAGCAGTACCCCTTCCTGTTCGTGAAATGGGCTGCTCGATGTTCCGGGGCCTGGACAGGGATGTGGGTTGCATCCAGGGCTCCCCCGCAGTTGGGGAACCCAAGGGCAGCGAAGCCAGCCAGCGTAGCGTCCATGTCACGCAGGCGGATCACTCTCGGTAGCAGGACATCATTGATGGCGTGGACGACCTGCAGAAGGGTGCAGAGAAACACAAGGGAACACATCACATAAGGCAGGGGTGAGCGTGTGCTCCCTTGGGACCCCCCCCCCGTGATTCCCTCTGTCCTCACGCATGCACACACACACACACACCAGGGCCCCCTCGCCCCACAGCCCGCCCCTCCCCCCCACCAGCAAGCCTGTGCAAGGGAGGGACGGCCCAAACCCCTGGGTGACCCAGCCTGGAGTCTTGGCTGCCCCTGGCCATGGAGTGCAACACCCTCCCCCACTCCCCCTGGGACTTCCCTCCATCATGACGACACCGACGGTGGATCTTCCCACCCCGAATTGCTGTGCCACCGAGTGGTAGCTGTCCAGGGTGGCCAGCTTCCATAGCGCAATGGCGACCCTCTTGTCGACGGGGATGGGTGCATGCAGCCGGGTGGTAGCTCTCTGTAGCGCAGGGGTGAGCCAGGCGCACAGCTCCAGGAACGTCCGCTTTCGCATGCGGAAATTCCGGAGCCATTGCTGGTCATCCCATTGCCCGAGGACCAGCTAGTCCCACCAATCTCCAGACTGGCCTCTCCACCCTGCGGTACTGATGCCACAGGGATGCCATGGCCTCCCTGGTGATGGAGTTGAATGCGATCTCTGCCTCCTGGCCATGAGGGCACCGGCCTGGAGCACCAGCTGCAGGCACTCAAAAATGGCCGACAGGGGCCAGAGCAGGCACATGGCCACCCACGGCTCCATGGCAGACAGAGCAGGGCACAAGAAAGCAAAATCAGGAAAAAGCAGTAGGGGGCAAAAGGGTGGTGTCCCCAGAAGTCAGAGGGCAACCACCAAACCTGCTATGGCTGTCAGTCCCTGCCAGAGGTCCTAACGCACGGAGCAGGAGCCAAACGGCTGTCCGGTGAGACCCCGTTAAGCATGTGTCTGAACGGAGCTCCAGCCCCGCCCCCAGAAAGGTCTGGTGGCCTTTTGCCCTCTTCAAAATGGTTCCGGGCTTCTGCTTTTGCGCAAAAGCGCGCCGCCAACCTAGACGCGCTTGTCCGCAAAAGCGCATCGTTATAACGATAACTCCGGGACCAGTCTAGATGCGCTTTTCTGGAAATACTTTTAACGGAAAACCTTTTCCGTTAAAAGTATTTCCGGAAAATCATGCCAGTCTAGACGTAGCCCATGTGTACAGCTATTTCTGTTGCTTTTGATCTCTGAGGCTGCCCTAGAGCATCCCAGCATATCTTCAAGCACCCAGATTCTGCATTCTCTCTACCCCTCAGCCCACAGACACTTTTCCTTCAGCACGGTGAGAGATCCCTGAGTGAGGCTGCTGGCTGTCTGAGAGGTACCTTCTCAGCAGGCTCCTTGGCATGCTTCCCTGTGCGTCGCTGATTATGTGCCTGTCTCTGGTTTGCGAGGATCTTGAGGCTCTGCTGGATCTGTGTTAAAAGCAATCTGACCTGACAGCCAACAGGTCAGGGGAAAAAAAAGCTTAAAGATAAAAATAACAAACAAGAGTTGGCAAAAGAAAGGAAAGAGAACGTTGGAGGGCCAGCGGGAGAGCGGGTGAGACAGCACAAGATGAGCACAACCCAGAGCTCAGGTAAGCAGGATGAAGGGAAAGGAGGAGACATCAGATGGGGCCGTGACAAGAATTTAAAGGGGGCAACCGGAAGAGAGAGAACGCTGAACAGGGAGAGATCCCTGGGGAAGCTGGGAGAAGCATTGGAGGGGGTCAGCACAAACTAACTGTAAACAAGACATCTGAGGGAGGAAGACGAGTGAGAAGATGGGTCCTCAGTTTGACTTCAGTGGAGCTAAGCCAGTATGCACTAGCAGCATGTCTGGCCTTGTGTCTGGAACAGCCGCTGACGTCACCAACTGCTACCCATGTTGCACCCCCAGCTCAAAGTAAGACACACTCCAGCCACCTCACTTTGAAAAATTGTCCCGTTCTACCTGTCTTGCCATTACAAATAGAGGAGCATTAAGAACCATTAGTTTGGAAGGGGAGCTTAAAGGCCCATCTATGAGTTGGGGAGGGGCGTAGAAGGAGAGGGAGGCCAGCAAGGATTGTGAGAACATCAAATCTACCTGCCTCCCTGACTGTAATTAACCCCAATCCTAATGAAGTGAAACCAGACAGGTACCATCACATGACGGAATACTTAGCAGGAACAGTGCTGGCTAATGAGGACATTATGGGCTGATCTCCTCCTTGTCCCTTTCTATTGTTTTAATATTAGGCTAATTTCACTTTAATGTAGATTAATTGGCACCTTGCTGCCTGAAATCTCTTGGATAGTTTTCTTCAAATGATTTCAATTTTCCACCAAACCCTCTATGATTTCCCCTGGAGAGGAGTTAATCTCTCGTGGGGCCCACAAGCAAGGTACAATGGAGGGTATATAAGGGAAATGAAGGAAAAACAATTCCCTATATTAAAAAAATGGATGTTTGATATAGATGAGGAGAGCCACCCTCTTTGTCAAACCACCACGTCATTGCTTGCCAGAGATGGGCCTGGCTTGTTTTTCACATGACAGAGATGCAAGAAGGAAACAGGGAGCAAACAAATGAAGTAGCATTTGGGGAAAAAACCAAACCAAACCTTAGCACTGATTTTCCAGAGGTAAGACAGCAAGAGCCAAATACACTATGGCTGTGTCTAGACTGGCCACTTTTTCTGGAAAAGCAGCTGCTTTTCCGGAAAAACTTGCCAGCTGTCTACACTGGCCACTTGAATTTCCACAAAAGCACTGACGATCTCATGTAAGATTGTCAGTGTTTTTGCGGAAATACTATGCTGCTCCCATTCGGGCAAAAGTCTTTTTCCGAAAAACTTTTGCGCAAAAGGGCCAGTGTAGACAGCGAAGATTTGTTTTCCGCAAAAAAGCCCCGATCATGAAAATGGTGATCGGGGCTTTTTTTGCGGAAAAGCGCGTCTAGATTGGCACGGACGCTTTTCCGCAAAAAGTGCTTTTGTGGAAAAGCGTCCTGCCAATCTAGATGTGCTTTTCCGAAAATGCTTTTAACTGAAAACTTTTCCGTTAAAAGCATTTCCGGAAAAATCATGCCAGTCTAGACGTAGTCTATTTGTGGAAGAAGCTTTGACTCTTTTTTCTCAAGTGGATTTTCACTGTTTTCCATCAATAGGGAAGGAGTCAGCCCTCTATTTACACAACACAAGCTGCAACAATGCAAGCTCCTCTTTGCCATCTTACTCCTGTGCCATAGCCCTGGTCAGTGAATTTGATTGAATTCAATGCTGAGACCATGCCAGGCAGGGTTTATTATGGAGATATGGAAACACAGCCCAAAGACCTCCACCTCATTTCCCAGAGCCTTTGGAGTAACACCTGGTGGATTTGAACCTGGGTCCTTTGAAGTGGAGTATAGGCGCCTCTACCCTCTGAGCTAAAAGCCAGCTGGCTCTTGGCCCATCCTGTAGAGGTCTCTTGATCTTAACTATTGCTGTGGTCTAGGTACCACTTGCATTTGGGGTTGCCAGGTCTCCGGTATTGTACTCTCCCGTATTTGCGCTCTCTGTCCGGTAAAAAAAATCAGCTGGGAGGTGGGGCCGCAATTGCTGCCGGGAGCCCTCAGTTGGTTGAGTGTAAGGAGGAGGAGGGGAAGCCTCCTCCTCACTCGTGTGTCGCCGGAAGCCTGCACGGGACAGGCAGCGCCCCGGGATCTGCAAGTGCCTGGATCAGTCCCGCTCCCTGCCAGCCGATTTGCTCACCCCTACTCCCTTCCCGGCCAGCCGATTCTCCCCCTCTTCCCCAGCCAGCCCCCTTGCACTGCCCTTCAGCTCTGCTTCCCACCAGCCAGTTCCTCTTCCCCCCGGCCAGTACCCCTGCCCCAGCCAGCTCTGCTTCCTACCCCTCTTCCTCCTGGCCAGCCCTGCGGCCCCGACCCCCCCTCCTGCTCTGCTTCCTGCCCCCCCTTCCTCTTGGCCAGCCCCGCCTCCCTCCCAGCCAGTCCCTCCCCCGCCCATGATCAAATGTGTCTAGTTTTTTTTGGGGGGGGTCTACCTGGTAACCCTACTTGCATTGCTCAGTAACCACGCTTAGGTGTGTGGGTTACACTAGCTGCAACACTAGGGGTAGTGATTGGCCCTGGCCACTTCTGTGCTACCCAATGGGGGCCCGGGCCTGGGGATAAAGCCCTGCCAGATGTTCCTGACTGGTTTGGCCAAGAAGCTATTACACGCAGCACTTCAGCTGTCCCTCCCCCTATTGCTGTGCATCTCCTGCCCATTGCCTTAGAGCTGCCTCCACCTTCCCCCACTTGCTGGGTAGGGTAGGGCAGGGAAGGAAGAGGAGGGGGCGCTGATGTCAGGGTGGTCACAAACCAGTCGATCGAGGCCTCGACCAGTTGATCGCTAAGTGTTCAGGCCCCTCCCCAACCCCCATTTTCCCCCCACCCCCGAGAAGCCCCACTACCTACCTCCAGCATAGTGCCGGCTTCTCGCGGGGTGGACGAAAGTCTTGCCTGCAGCTTCATGCCACTTCCGGGTTTTCCGGAAGTGTGCTGGCTGCTCCCCTCCCACAGCTCTGTGGCATGCTGGGCACGCTGCGGGAGGGGGCATTGGCCCTGGAGGAGGAGTGTGGCGGCTTCTCTGCACCACAGGAGGGGTGAGTCGAGAGTGGGGGTTTCCCTGTGCCGTGGGAGCGGGGGTCGGCCCCAGGGTTTGGCCCCAGGGCAGGTGCATGTGGGGTTTTGGCTGCACCACAGGAGGGGAGGTGCACCCACCTCCTCCCCACTGCCCCCCTGTTCCCTCTCCCCAGCCCCCCCTCCCAACTCCCGTTCCCTCTCCTCTGTTCCCTCTCTCCACTCCCCAGCCTCAGAAACCTGTCCCACTGGCACCCTGTCCCCTGCCCTCCCGGCACCCTGTCCCCTCTTCCCTGTCCCCTCTCCTGTCATCAGCTGCAGAACTCTGTTCCCACTGGCACTCTATCCCCTGCCGAAGCACCCACTAGCACCCTTCCCCAGTACTATGTCCCCTGCTTCTACCAACATAGAATCATAGAATCATAGAATACTAGGACTGGAAGGGACCTCGTGAGGTCATCGAGTCCACTCCCCTGCCGTCATGGCAGGACCAGATACTGTCTAGACCATCCCTGATAGACATTTATCTAACCTACTCTTCAATATCTCCACAGATGGAGATTCTACAACCTCCCTGGGCAATTTA
The DNA here is from genome assembly GCF_052426305.1 of Pelodiscus sinensis. NCBI lineage: Eukaryota > Metazoa > Chordata > Testudines > Trionychidae > Pelodiscus > Pelodiscus sinensis. The sequence continues at coordinate 30,215,657 of NC_143059.1, read as the reverse complement.
TTCCAGGGTTTGACCACCCTGACAGTTAGGCCAAGATCAACAAGTTTTCTCCCTCCTCCTTATGACACCCTTTTAGATATCTGAAAACTGGTATCATGTCCCCCTTCAGTCTTCTCTTTTCTAAACTAAACAAACCTAATTCCTTCAGCCTTCCCTCATAGGTCATGTTCTCTAGACCTTTAATCATTCTTGTTGCTCTTCTCTAGACCCTCTCCAATTTCTCCACATCATTCTTGAAATGCGGTGCCCAGAACTGGACACAATACTCCAATTGAGGCCTAACCAGCGCAGAGTAGAGTGGAAGAATGACTTCTCGTGTCTTGCTCACCACATACCTGTTAATACATCCCAGAATCATGTTTGCTTTCTTTGCAACAGCATCACACTGATGACTCATATTCAACTTGTGGTCCACAGTAACTCCTAGATCCCTTTCTGCCGTACTCCTTCCCAGACAGTCGCTTCCCATTCTGTATGTGTGAAACGGACTGTTCCTTCCTAAGTGAAGCACTTTGCATTTGTCTTTATTAAACTTCATCCTATTTACCTCAGACCATTTCTCCAATTTGTCCTGGTCATTTTGAATTATGACCCTATTCTCCAGATTAGTTGCAACCCCTCCCAGCTTGGTATCATCTGCAAACTTAATAAGTGGACTTTCTATACCAATATCTAAATCATTGATGAAGATATTGAACAGAGCCGGTCCCAAAAACAGACCCTGTGGAACCCCACTTGTTATGCCTTTCCAGAAGAATTGTGCTGGATTGTGCAGAGTTGGGGCCACGTTAGTGAAGCTTGGGGAGGCGGGGTTGAGGAGGGTTTTTTTGCATCTCATCTGTGTGGTCCCAACTGACCTTTCTGTGGGTCAGTGACCACCGACTCAAAACAGGTTCCCTGCCCTTCTCAAAAATAAAGACAATGCAGAAACTTTTTGTTTGACACAGTATTTTATTTGAAAATGAAGCCTGGCCAACAAACCCCCAGCTGGGGCTAAGCCCCCGTCTGGCCACAGCATCATAACACTCCTGCACTCCCCCTTCCCTCAGACCCTACATCTGAGCCTATCATACACTGGAACCCCCTGCCCTATGCCCCTCACATACCCCAACCCAAATTCCTGAACCCTCACATCCAGAAGTCTGTGGTTTGCTTAGTACTCTAACCCTACATCTGACCCCAACACTGCCCAGCCTGGAACTCCCTCCCCAAGCCAGCGTTTCCTTATCCACTTTCTCCTGCATCCATATTTCCTCCCAGAGCTTGCACCTCTCACCCCTTCCGACCCCCAAATCCCTCATTCCTACCCTGGAGCCCAGACATCCTGCCTCAACCCAGTGAGGGTACGGCTAGACTGCAGGAGTTTTTCAGGATTCCAGAGATATCCCAGAAAATCTCTTCTGCATCCAGGGATGTGTTTGTTCTTCCACTTCTTTTAGTGGAGGAGCAAACATGATCTTTCGGTCACCCCTATATTCCTCTTTCCACGAGGAATAAGGCGGCTTCCAAAAGAAGGGGGTTTTCTGACATTTGGTCCAGTCAAGACAGGCCAAATGTTGGAAAAACTTCTTCCTACAAAAGAGTTGGGGAAAAAAAGTGGCAGTATAAGGGTTGGGGATAGCAAGTGATGGAGAGGAGGAGAATAGAGAGGGTGGAGCTTCGAGGAAGGGGCACGGCGGTAGATCTTGGCTTGTTCTGTCATTTAAAAAGTGATCTTGGGTGTAAAAAGGTTGGAGACCATTGCTGTAGTCTATCTCCACAGAATGGAGGGGGGCACCACAGGGTCTGGGATGGAGGGAGTTTGCTGGCTGCTTTTGAGAGTAGTGCAGGGCCAGGGCAGGGGTGAGCCTGCCTTAGCCCCACTGCACCACCTGTGGTAAGCAGTGTCCAGCTGGAGCCTGCATCCTGAACCTTTGCCCCAGTCAGAAACCCCCTCCAGCACCCCAAGTCCCTGCCCTAGCCCTGAGTCTCCCTGACCCAAACTCCCTTAGGGTACGTCTACACTACAGCGCTAGTTCGAACTAACTTAGTTCGAATTAGTTAATTCGAACTAAGCTAGTTCGAACTAGCGCATCTAGAACTAAAAACTAGTTCGAACTAGCGTTTTGCTAGTTCGAACTAGCGCGTCCACACTGATTGGACGCAGGGGGGCATTTAAGGGCAGCTGAAACCGGTTCTGGCAGGGCATCAGGTCAGCAGTTGCTTTGTGTGGCTGCTGTCTGAGGCTATCTGAGGCTCGTGCTTAAAGGGACCCCCCCTGGACAGCCGGTTCTCAGCTTTTCCTGCTTGCTTGCCAACCTCGCCGAGGGACAGCAAAGCGTCGGTCTCTGTGCCCGTCTGTGTCGGTGCTTCCCTTCGGGGGGGACCGCCGCAGGTGGCAACATGGAGCCACGGCTCGCCCTGCACCTTCTGGTGCACGTTCTGGACTTGCTGCTGCAAGCCTGCCACCAATGGCTCGAGGCTGCCTGGCACCACCTGGGGAACGTCAGCCCCCTGCCTCTCCGCCTGGCCGCCCTGGGGGCCGTGGAGGAGCCGCGGCGGCGCCCCGGCACCGGCGTGCCCCGCCGCATCTGGCGTCTGGACACCAGCAGCGACTGGTGGGACCGCATCGTCCTGGAGCGCTGGGACGACCGACAGTGGACCCAGAACTTTAGGATGAGGAGGGACACCTTCCTGGAGCTCTGCGAGTGGCTCGCCCCTGCCCTGCAAAGAAGGGACACTCGCATGAGGCCCGCCATCCCCCTCCAGAAGCGGGTGGCCATCGCCCTCTGGAAGCTCTCCACGCCGGACAGCTACCGATCCGTCGGGAACCAGTTCGGCGTGGGGAGATCCACTGTCGGAGCAGTGCTCATGCAGGTACGGCGCTCGTCGGCCACCGAGCCGGGGGGGAGGGGGGCTGCGAGGAGGGGATGGGCCGCCCCAGGGACAAAGGGGGGGGCGGGAGGAGGCGAAGGCGCCCCGCACCGGAGGGGTCGGGCTGTCCCGGCCGTACTACACGCCGCCAGGGGGGTTGCTTCCGGGAGTGGGGCGCGGGGCACTGCCAGGGCACGAATGCTCCCAGCCACCCGGGCGCCCCACTGATTGACGCTTTGCTGTGTCTCTCTCCGCAGGTGGTCAAGGCCATCAACCGGGTGCTGCTCCGCAGGGTGGTCCGCCTCGCCGACCCGGATGCCGTCATCCGGGGATTCGGCGCCCGCGGCTTCCCCAACTGCGGGGGGGCCATCGACGGGACGCACATCCCCATCCGTGCCCCGGAACACCAGGCGTCCCGGTACGTGAACCGCAAGGGGTACTTCTCCGTCATCCTGCAGGCCGTGTGTGACCACCGGGGACAGTTCACGGACATAAATGTGGGCTGGTCCGGCAAAGCACACGACGCCCGGGTGTACCGGAACTCCTCCGTGTGCCAGCGGCTGCAGGACGGGACCTTCTTCCCCGACCGCCACATCAGGGTCGGGGACGTGGACATGCCCGTCTGCCTGGTGGGGGATGCCGCCTACCCACTGCAGCCCTGGCTCATGAAGCCCTACACGGGGCACCTCAATCCCTCCCGCCAGGCCTTCAATAACAGGCTGAGCAGGGCCCGCATCGTGGTGGAGGGGGCCTTCGGGCGACTGAAAGCCCGCTTTCGATGCCTCCTCACCCGTCTGGACCTGGCCGAGCACAACATCCCTCCCGTGGTGGCGGCATGTTGTGTGCTCCACAATTTGTGTGAGCGGAAGGGGGAGGCTTTCTTGCCAGCCTGGATGGCTGAGGCTGACCGCATGGCTGGACACTACGGTCAGCCCCGCACCACCGCCGTCCGGGAAGCCCAGCGGGGGGCCATCCGGATCAGGGAAGCCCTGCGGGAGAGCTTCCAGGTGGAGGAGGAGGAGGACTGACCTCTCCCTGCATGCCCCACCGGGGCCTTCTTCCACCCTACCCCCCCCCCTTCCCCTTTCCCCTCCCTATCTACTGTACAATAAAGACAGCTGTTTTTCAAACAAAAACGTCTGTTTATTTCAGAGAACTGGGGTGGGGGAGGGAGGAATGAAGGTGGGAGAAGGGAGGGGGAAACCTGGGACGAGGGAGCTGGAAGGGGAGGGGAGGGAAGGGAGGAAGGGAAAGGAAAGCTCAGGGGTGGGAGTCTGGGTGCCTCTCCCGTCTCGCCACACTGCGGGTCCGGGGGCGTCGGTGGGGAATGGTTGTGGGGGGGGGGGGCAGAGAGGACAGGGGGTGTGGAGGAAGCAGGAGCGGAAGCAGGAGCGGAAGCAGGAGGAACAGGAGGAGCAGGGGGAGCAGGGGGAGCAAGAGGGGGAGCAAGAGGGGGAGCAGGGGGAGCAAGAGGGGGAGCAAGAGGGGGAGCAGGGGGAGCAAGAGGGGGAGCAAGAGGGGGAGCAGGGGGAGGAGGAAATGGAAAGCGGTCTAGCAGGCTCTGGAGGTGGCCTCGCAGGGCACGGCCCTGCTCCTCCAGGGCCTCCAGACTCCTCTGGCGCAGCCTGAGGTCCTCCTGGACCCAGTGGTCCTGAAGACGGAGCTGTCGGTCCAGGAACCGGAGATGCCGCCTCTGGTACTCCTCCTGGTTCCTGGCTGTCCTGCTTGCCCGGGCGCGGGCGGCTGCTGCAGGCGGTGTGGTGCGCCCTGCAGTCCCCGGTGCTGCAGCTGTGGTGCAAGAAGACCAGCGGTCAATTACCCCAGGGGCCCAGGTGTGTGAAACCCAGCTCCCCTCTGCAAGGCCAGGGCCCCTGCAGGATCCCCAGCTGCTGCTCCGTAGTGGGCAAGGCCCAGGCGCACGGTCCCGGGGCTCCCTCTCGCCCCAGCCCCCCGTACACATAAGGGGAACACGAGGGTACTCACAGGTGGACGCCTCCCCGGCCTCTGATGATGCAGGCGAGCGGCTCTGTGGGGTGCCTCGGGGGTCCCGGGTCCTGGGAAGGCTGGCGGCAGGCTCCTGGCTCTCAGAGCCCTCTTCCTCCTCCTCGGTGTCCAGGAGCGGTCCCTCTGCCCCGGGGTCAATCACGTCCCGGGGGGCAGGGACGGCATGAGGCCCCAGGATGCGGTCCAGGGCATGGAAGTGGGGGCAGGCCTCCGGGTCAGCCTCTGGCAGGCAGGCCCGGGAGTAGGACTGCCGCAAGTCTTTAATCTTGCAGCGCACCTGCTCCCGGCTGCGCTGGTGGCCCCTGGCGGCCAGGCTGGCAGCCATGCGTCCATAGACGGCCGCGTTCCGGTGGCTAGTGCGGAGATCGTGGACATTTGAGGCTTCCCCCCAAACCTCGATGAGGTCCACGATCTCCGCACTTGACCAGGCGGGCGCCCGCCTTTTGCGCCCCCGGGCAGGCTCCCGGGAGCCGCCAGGCTGGTCGTGGGGAGCAGTGGAGGGCTGGGAGCCCTCGGATGGCTGGCTCATCCTGTGGCAGGTGCAGGCTGTGCAGGCACGGGTGCTGGCAGCCTTGCAACTGGCACAAAGTGAGTAGCCAGCCCGTGGCCCTTTAAGGGCTCCGGGGCCGGGAGGGGGGCAATAGAGTTTCCCTGGTGTTGGCCAGAGTGGCCACCAGGGAAACCTGGGAAGCCTTAGCCTCCCACTAGTTCGAACTAAAGGGCTACACAGCCCTTAGTTCGAACTAGCTAGTTCGAACTAGGCGTTAGTCCTCGTAAAATGAGGTTTACCTAGTTCGAACTAAGCGCTCCGTTAGTTCGAATTAAGTTCGAACTAACGGAGCGCTAGTGTAGCGCATAGGAAAGTTAGTTCGAACTAACGTCCGTTAGTTCGAACTAACTTTCTAGTGTAGACATACCCTTACAGAGCCTGTACCTTGAACACCACCCTGCACCTGAACTCCCTGCCCCAGGCTCAGATCAGAGCAACTCCAAATCCCTTAACCCAAGGCCATGGTCTGTACCCCTGCCCCTGCTTGTTGAAAAGGAGAAAGAAAGGGGGAGGGAGGGAGGATGGAGAGAGCAGGGGTGGGGCCCTGAGAAGGGGCACAAAAGAGGCAGGGCAAGGGTATTTGGGTGGGAGGTAGATCTTGGATTGCACTTAAATTCAAAGAAGTGGGCTCGTGCTTAAAAAGGTTGGAGACCACTGAACTAGGGTCTTCCCTGAGGCGCTTACAGTCTTAATCAGGGCTACTCAACTTTGGAAGCCCCAGGGGACACAATGATACTCATAGCACATGCCAAGGGTTGCAACTTAAGGGTGGTTGCATATACAGGCAAATATATATGCAAATAGCTTTTTTCACACTGACGGGCATGAATACAAAGATTAAGGCAAGACTACACAACATACAGGCCCCAATTAGGTCAGTCCTGCTGATATTAATAAAATGTAATAGTTACCTGATTTCTACCCATATGACAGCACTTTTAATGAGGAATGACAGTCCAAGAATTTAACTACTAAAACCCATATTAACAGAAGACCACTATATTGCCGACTTTTTTGTTTTGGCTCCCACCCACAGGCTGCGTGTTGAGCCCTGCATAAACCCAAACCACACAATGGGCCACAAACAAACAGGCGGAGGGGCTGCATGTGACCCATGGGCCATGTGTTAAGTAACCCTGGTTTAAGTAGACATGATGGCCAGGTTCCCAGTATAGACCCAGAAATCAGAGTCAAGGAAGGAGATGAAGGGGTTAGTTATTGTCTTGGGGGCAAGTAAAAAGTGAGCAAGGTAAGGAGTAAAATGATCGAAATACAGACAGGCTGAAGGAGGTGGGTTTCCCTATACCAGTGTTTCTCAATTTTATTTGGCCATGGAACCCTTTTAAAGAATTTTTGTGGATCCCCTAATAACAGTCTTATTAAACAGTAGACCACAAATAAGTAAGGATAATAATAATGCTAAACAAGGTCATGAGATCAACATTTAGTTTAATTGCACATATTAAAAAACAAAAATCACATTAATAAAAATGATTATTTTTTAAATCATAAAATGTTATTGTAATGGAATTTTCTCGCTGAACCCTTATTTTCACTTCGCAGAACCCCGGGGTTCCACAGAACACCATTTGGGGAACACTACTCTGGATTCTCTTATCAACCCTTTACTTTTAGGTTATCAGATTAAGTAGCCTATTTGTAACAGAAGCCCTGCACCCTGATATGCGGGAGTAGTGCTTTTAGCCTGTGCCGTACTTAAAGCCAGAGTTGCCCTCGCTAGCTCAGCTAGCATGAAATATGGAGCAAAGATTCCTCCTATGCCCTCTTTATACGAGGACCTATCAAGGGACCTGCTGAAAAGGATATTTTCCAATCCTGCGTATGTAATTTCTAGGTAACATTTCCTTTTAATAAGCAGACATCTAACCTTGGAAGTTCTTCGTATATCTCATTACAGTTACCCTAATCATCTCCCTGGAAAAAAAGCAGATCCTTTTACACCTGACTAATTTTGCTGCTGTTATTCAGTGCTGCTTTCACACTACTTCCTAAAACTGCCAAGACACCCTTGAACCTGTTTAGAAAAGGTTAGGATGCTAATTAAGAAAAGCTATTTTTTCCCCTAACCTGAGGGAGAAAAGTAAAAGGTGCATGGGTTGGGCTGAAGTTATTATTTTTTCCCTTTTAATAAGTGAATGCCCCACTTTCCCCTTGGGAGTCCAATGTTCCTGGAGGTCCGGTGTGCTAGCATGAATGTGGGACGAGAGGTTAATTTGCAGCTCCGTGATGCACAGTCTCTCCTTTTGCACAAATATTGATCTAAGGCTGCTCATGTATCTCTGCTGTCCATAACAACGGCAGCATGATATTGCTGCTGGAGATATGCAAGGGCATCAGAGGGGAAGGGAATTAGAAAAGGAGAGAGCATAAGAGGTTTGTGGGAGCTGTGTTCTATCTTCAGAGGTGGCAAATCCTTGTTCTACACTTCCTCCCTTTTCATGTTAAATGTCTCTTTATTGACATTTCCCTTACTGCACTGAATGATCTTTAAAAGAGAAGGAAAACCGCAGCTTTGTTCCATGCTGGGCATTCATCATAAGATACCATTTCATCAGAGGAGTTGTCTGCACTTCCTCGGTAGAGTTTAGGAGGTTAAATATAGCTGTTGAGTTCTAAGGTGATAAATCTGTTTTCCAGTTTAGGATTTTGCCAGACAAAAGTCTCTACGCCCATCACCCCCCCGACTGTTCACTCTAAGGCTATGTCTAGACTGCAGGCTTTTTTCAGAAGAAGCTTTTTTCGGAAGAGATCATCTGAAAAAACTTCTTCCAAAAGAGAGCGTTCACACACAAAAGTGCATAGATAAAGCGATGCGCTTTTCGAAAGACAGCGTCCACATTGATTGGATGTTTTCTCACATAAAAGGCCACCCAGAACCACTTCAGCCAGAATTTTACGTCACCAGTTGCTTCCGAGTGCTGGTGCCAGAGCCTTGCAGAGACACGCACTTAAAAGGACCCCCCTGGACAGCCTTTTTTCTGCTTCTGCTGCGTGCTGGCTACCTCTTTGAGGGACAGTAAAGCTCTTGCAGGGAATGGTGTCATTGCCCAGCGTTTTTGGATGCCACAGCTTTTCTCTTTGTGCCATGGAGCCAGAGCTGCCCCTAGACATGCGATGGCCCCACACTCACACTGTCGTGCTTCAGTTTCTGCAGCACTTTGTGCTGGCTGCCTTCCAGGTCCTGCATAAGCTTGACCCCGAGCTCATTCTTGGGTTCCTCTCCCTGGATGCAGGAGCAACACCCTTGCAACTGCAACCCACAGTGGAGAGACATTTCTGGACTTGTGGGACCGCCTGGTTATGGAGCAATGGGACAACCAGCAGTGGCTCCAAAACTTACGCATGCAGAAGGCCACCTTTCTGGAGCTGTGAGCCTGGCTTGCTCCGATGATGGGACACCCACCTGCAGCCTGCCATCCCACTGGAGTAGCAGGTCACAATTGCCGTCTGGAAGCTCGCCATCTCTGACACTTACCAGTTGGTGGGCAACCAGTTTGGCGTGGGGAAAGGCACTCTGGGGTTGCAGTCCCTGCATGGGGGGAAGGGAGGGAAGCCTGGAAAAGGAGGACCCTCAGGAAAGGGTGGTTGGAGGGTGTAAGGATGGTGTGGGTGTGGAGGGGAAACCTCATCCTTGGGAGGTTGTTCCATTCCACCCTCACTCAGTCCTGCTACTGGGGAGGTAGCCTCATACGGGGTGGTTCCTGGGGTATTTGAAGGAGGAGAGGGAGTGGGCACCTCCCAAGGGCTCAGGCACCCCCCCTCTCATTCTCTGTTTTGTGTATTTGTTTGTCTCCTTATGTAGGTTGTGAGGGCCATCAACTCCATCCTGGTGCAGCGGATCATCCATCTGGGAGACATGGACCACATCGTGACTGGATTTGCTGCCTTGAGGTTCCCAAACTGCTGTTGAGAGATTGATAGGACCCACATCCCAATCCGCGCACTTGAACATCGAGCGGCCCAGTATATCAACCACAAGGGCTACTTCTCTATTGTCCTGCAGGCCCTGGTCAACCACCATGGATAGTTCGCGGACATTTTTGTCGGATGGTCGGGTAGGGCACATGATGCCTGCATTTTTCGGAACTCCAGCCTCTACGGGAAGCTGGAGGCAGGCATACTCTTCCCTCACCATGATTTTGCAGTTGGGGACGTGCAGATGCCAATGTGCATTGTCAGGGACATGGCCTACCCCCTGATGCTGTGGCTTATGAAACCTTATACCAGCTACCTGGACCCCAGCAGGGACCAATTTAATGCCCACCTCAAATGGGCCAGGATTCAGGTCGAGTGCACTTTCAGCCACCTTAAAGTGCAGTTCAGGTGCCTCCTGACCCACCTGGACATGGGGGAGTACAACTTCCCTGTGGTGGTGTCGGCATGTGGAGAGGAAGGGGGAGACTTTCCTCCCAGGGTGGGGGGGGGGGGCAGATGTCAGCTGCAAGGGAAGACCCTTTGAGCAGCCGTGGACAGCTGCCATCTGCCAGGCCCATCAGGCGAGGCGCACATCCAGGAGGCCCTAAGGGAGAGTTTCACTCAATAACCCCAGTAACTCTCCCCAGGGCCTCCCCCCTAGGGGCCTCTGGCTTGCTGCACTATCCTTTTCCCACTACAGTCCCTCACTTTGCCCCTTCCCTGATCTCACAATAAAGACACCTGTTTGGTTTTGAACAAAACAAACTCTGTATTGATCTTTCATTAAAAAAAGCAGGGGAGGGCTCAAAACCTAGAGGGGGAGGGATGCTCGGAGTGGCATGGGGGGGGTGGCTGGATGTGCCACCTCAGGTGCGGGTTCCTAGTCAAACTTGGGATTGGGTGGGTCCTGGGACCACAGGGGTGTGGACAGGAGGGGGGGCTGAAACGAGGGCAGGGAGGAAAGGGGAGGGGGCATGGGCATCACATGGGGAAGGGGCATAGGCATCACCTGGGGAGGGGGTATGGGCGTTGCTTGAAGAAGGAGCAGAGGCATTGCTTGGGGGGCAGGGAGAGGGGGAATGGGCATAGCAGGGGGGGCAGGAGGGTGGTAGGCAGAAGCAGTGACAGCAGCCAGATGTACCATCATTTCATGCACGGTGGCACACATGCTATCGCACCTCTGCATGAGCTGGTCCCACACACGGTTCCACCACTCTGCATCCTCCTGGACATTCTGTGCCAGGGTCTGCTGCATTTTGCGCAGGACACTGACATGCTGCCCTATCAGGTCTTCATGGACCCTGGCATGCTTTCGGGTCCCCTGGGCTCTGGAGGCTGGCTTGGTGGCTCGCCCATCAGTCCCGACTGGTCCAGCTGTGGAGAACACAAAGAGGGAGAGGCGGTCAGTCATCCATGCAGACACTGTCCCTGAGGCCGTGCCCTTCTCTGTGAGCAGCGACCAACAGTCCTCAGGCAAGAGGAGGGGGATGTCCCAAGAGCAAGGCTATGTGTGGCCTGCACAGCAGGCCCTGCCTCACAGAGGCCCCGAGGTGCCCAGGGGACCATGCTGCCTGCTTCCTCCCCCCGGCATATGGACAAGCAGGCAAGGGAAGTGTCCAGCCGTACTGGGATCCCCCCCATGGGCAGCAGAGGAGCCGGGAACAGCCTTCCCCTCCCTGGGGCCTGCACACATACCTGTGCCTGGCAGCGCTGCCTGCGGGAGCAGCTGGTGCCTCACATGTGCAGGCATACCCGTGTACTGTGTGTAGCTCTCTGCGGTGTGTCGGGGGTCATGCCTACACCCTTGTGGCTAGCCTGCTTCAAGCCATGGCAAGTGGTTGGAAGGCCTCCCCTGAGCCTGGGAGCAGGATTCTGGGCATGCTCAGGGGCTGCCTGCTGAGTCCTCATGGTGCACACTAACGCTGCATGAGGTTCTACATGCATGGACTGCAGCATGATGTCCAGCCCAAGCAGGCCAAGAAACGCTCACACCCCACCCCCTCTGCGCCCGCCTCCCCCGCCTGCGTGAGTGACAAACTGGGAGCACTCACCTGAAGATCCCTCCCCGGCATCAGAGGATGCCTGGGAGATGTCATAGCTCGTGGCAACCAGCTCCAAGGAGAGCGTGACAGTGGCCATCTCATCCTCCTCCTGCTACTGTCCCTCGTCCTCCTCCTCCTCTCCTGTGACCTCTGGCTGGGCGACGACGGGCATGTCAAGGCCGGAGTCCACCATGACCTTTAGGGAAACAGCTTCCCTACCCCCCAAGATTTGATGCAGCTCAGCATGGTAGGGGCAGGTGTGGGGTGCTGCCCTAGAGCACGAACTACACTCTCTGGCTCTCATGTATCCCTGGCAGAGCTCTTTCACCTTATTCCAGTTTTGTTCGAAGGTCCGGGGTGGGTGTCCGCACTCCGCTAGGGACTTGGCCATCCAGCCATAAATATCCACATTGCAGTGCTTGGAGCGGAGATCCTGGAGTGTCTCCTCCACACCTCACACCTCAAGGAGGGACAGGATCTCCGCTCCAGACCACGAGGGCACCCCCCACTTGGTACCCCTGGGTGGGTCCTGGGAGCCCTGCTCGTGCTCCCTGCAAGGGCCAGGAGGATTTCAGGGGTCTTGTGGCTCCTCCATGGGTGAGCAAGCCCTTGGCAGGGAGAGCTGTGCAGTCAGGGTGCTGCACCCAGGCTGGCTTCCTGCCACAAGGCTTGTCCAGGGTGCCTGCAGTTTTAAGTTTATCTATAAACTATAGAGTTGTGATTACTTTGGATGGAGTGATCACCAGGGCACCTGTGTTACTTCCTGGAAGCCTCTTCTTTTGCAAAAAAAACCCAAAAAAAAACCCTCTTCCCCGTCCACACATGCCTTTTTCCAAAAGAGCTCTTTCGGAAAAGGCATTCTTCCTCATAGAAAGAGGATTATCAGTGTCAGAAAAACCACTCTGTTCTTTCGATTTTCTTTCAAAAGAACGCGATTGCAGTGTGGATGGAAAAACAGTTGTTTTTCTGAAAAAACTCTGTAGTGTCGACATAACCTAAGAGAGGGGAATAATACACTGCAGGAGCACCTGGCTTGTTTTGACTTTTGCAAATGGGGGCATGCCTGCCACTTCAGCAGTACCAAATTGGATCATGAGGAAAGATTGCACTAAGAACCTGCCTCTATATTTTTGAACATGCTCAGCTTTGAGCAAAATTCCCATTCCCTCCACCTGCTGAGTTGGTTACAACACATTCCAACCAAAAGTCATTCAGAATTCTCTTTCAGTAAATAAGAGGGCTCTAAATTAGTAGATTATTCAATTCTTTTTACTCATTTCTGCTTTCTAATGTCATCTTTCACTTACTTCTTTTTTGCATTTCTCTGAACCTTAGGTTTAAAGAATGAGTAAGACACACATGGTTGAGCTGAGATCTTATCCTGCTTTGATTCCTTTAAACTTACACGGCTCATCCATGTAGAGCTGACATGCAGCTGGCCTTACAGAACTTCTCTCTTAGACTCTTTATGTACTTTACCTGCTATGTCAGGGAAATGAGTCTCCAATGAAAACTTATGTAACCATCCCCACTCCACAACTGCGGCTGCTGTCTCTACCCATTAAGATAAAATCCATCTCAGTGTTTCAGAAGATTTATAGTGGTTGTCTCCAAACCCTGCAAGTTGAAGGTGTTGAGTCCAGAGTGTGAGTGGGCACCAATGGATTAGGAAGCCTAATCCGAACTAGCTAGTCCGTGCCGCGTGTAGCCGCGTGGCACGGGCTCCGAACTAGCCGGCATTTAAAAATGGCGCCGGCCGGCTTTATGCAAATGAAGCCCGGGAAATTCAAATCCCGGGCTTCATTTGCATCTCCGTATGACTACATTACCCCCCCCCCCCAGTTCGAACTAGGGGGGTAGTGTAGACATACCCTATGTTCCCTGGATTATCACCAAAGATACAAAGCCTGTTGGATTTACAGAAATGGACTGGAGGGGGAGGGGGGAAGGAGGCCTGTTGGGGTCTCAGGAAAGGATGTTACCGTGCGGAAAGGGATATAGTTGTGGCAAAGGGAAAGAAGCCTGGATGGGGGGAAGAGAGGAGGGAGAGGAGAACCTGAAAATGTTTGAAGTAACTTCCAGATAGGTCTTTTCGATGTGATTCTGCTCTCTTGCACCTTGTGTAGTTATTTACATCACTGCAAAGTAGTTTTAAACATTATCAGTCTAATCTGTGCAGTGTTTTAAACCTGCTTTGCATAGTAAATGACATCACCAGTGAAAGACAGTGGAGAATCTGTCTAATCCATCTGTTTGTCTATTCCATGTAGCCAGCTGTCTACAGGTGCATCTTCACTAACTCTGTTCTAAAATTTGATTTGTCAATTTCACATGCGTTCACTTTTTTTTGGTTGTATCACTTTGGTATATATGGTTGTGCCAATTTTCTTCCACATATTGATCTGAGGAAGTAGGTCTGGCCCACGAAAGCTCATCAGCTAATAAACCATCTTGCTAGTCTTTGAAGTGCTACATAGTTGTCTTTTGTTTCAGCTACACCAGACTAACACGGCTGCATCTCTATCACAGAATAAGAAAAGAGAGTTACTCACCCTGTGCAGTAACATCTGTTCTTCGAGATGTGTGTCCCCGTGGGTGCTCCACTCGAGGTGCTGGGCTCGTCCCGGCGCCGCAAACTGGAGGAATTTTCATTAGCAGTAGCCCCCTACCGGACTGCGCATGCGCAACTGCCCCTTCGCACCTTTGATCTGAGCGCAGTCCGGTCTTGACAGGTTCCTCCAAACCGGAAGCATCTGAAAGATATAAATACAAGCTCCGAAGCAGGGAGGAGGGTGGGACGTGGAGCACCCACGGGGACACACATCTCGAAGAACAGACGTTACTGCACAGGGTGAGTAACTCTCTTTTCTTCATCGAGTAGTGTCCCCGAGGGTGCTCCACTCGAGGTGAGTACACAGCAGTGGTCCAACGTTACATGAGTGCTTCGGACCTATCGTCCTCATGCTGTAGACAAGACAGCCTGAGCTACCCTTGAATCAGAGGTAAGTATGTTCGCGAGGGAATAGTGTCTAGCGAATGTGAGGGTAGATGACCAGGTTGCTGCACGGCATATGTCCTGCAATGGTACTCCGTGAAGATAGGCAATGGATGTTGCTATGCCCCGGGTGGAATGAGCACGAAGACTGTTTGGAAGAGATTTGTTGCACAAGGCATAACATTGTGTGATGCAAGCAACGACCAAGAGGGAAATACGCTGCGCAGAAAGTTGCTTGCCCTTGGAGCGCTCGGCTGTAGAAAGGAAAAGCCGCTGGGACTTCCTAAAGACTCGAGTTCTGTCAAGGTAAAATGCCAGTGCTCGCCTGACATCTAGAGTGTGTAGACGTGCATCTTCCAATGAGGAGTGAGGCTTCGGGTGGAAAGTTGGCAGGGTTATAGGCTCATTTATATGGAAAGCAGAGTTGACATTTGGCAGAAATGCTGGTTGGACACGCAGTACTGCTGCATGACTGAAGAATTGCGTGTACGGCAGATCGGCGGAAAGAGCTGCTAATTCACTTACTCGACGTGCTGACGTAATGGCAAGTAGGAACACCGTTTTCATTGTGAGCATTCGTAGATCACACGTTGCGAGCGGCTCAAAAGGCAAGTGAGTCAGAGTGTCCAATACTAAAGGCAAGTCCCAAGGCTCCGATGGGATACTGTGGGCCGGATACAGATTGCCTAATCCCTTCAGAAACCTTTTGGTGATAGGGTGGACAAACACTGAATGGCCGTCAATCGGAAGACGAAAGGCTGAAATTGCCGCCAGATGAACTCTTAGGGAAGAAATAGACATTCCGGTCGTCTTTAGGTGCATCACATAATCTAGGATCTGTTGTATAGGCAGCGAATGAGGGTCAAGATCTCTTACTGAGCACCACGAATGGAAAGGACGCCACTTATGGAGATAGGATTTGCGCGTCGTATGCTGCCTGCTGTTAATCAACACGCGCCTCACTTCTTGAGAACAGGAGTGTTCGGAAGATTGGAGCCAGCTAGGAGCCATGCCGTGAGGTGCATGCGGTCGATGGCTGGGTGAAGAATTGTGCCGTGTTGCTGAGATAGCAAATTGAACAGTTCCGGTAGTCGTCGTGGTTTGGCAACTGACATTTTTGACAGCTGTGTTAGCCAGGTCTGTCTGAGCCAGAAAGGTGCTATCAGAATTACTGTTGCACCGCCAAGTGCTATCTTCTCTAGAACTCTCGAAATGAGTGGAAGGGGAGGAAAGGCGTATAGTAATTGGTGACAATCCCAGTCCAGGAAGAAGGCATGCCCCAGAGAGTCTGTGCTGATGCCTGCTTGTGAACAATACTGAGGACATTTCCTGTTGTGTCGAGTGGTGAACAAGTTCACCTTGGGGAAGCCCCATTGCAAGAAAATGTCGCGGAGCACCTCGGGATACAATTCCCACTTGTGCTGTGAGAGGAAATGCCTGCTCAGGGTATCGGCGATTACATTGCCAGGAAGGTATGCTGCAGTTATGGTGATACCTTGTTGAATCGCCCAATTCCACAGGCGCACAGCCTCTACACACAGGGAGCAGGAATGTGACCCCCCCCCCCGCTTGTTGATGTAATACACCGTGCATATGTTGTCGGTGAGAATCTGTATGGAGTGTCCTCGGATGATGGGCAGAAAGTGCCTGCAGGCCTTGAAGACTGCTCTTAGCTCGAGAAAATTTATATGCTGTAGCGATTCCTGGGGCGTCCAGAGACCCTGTGCATGGTGCTCCTGAAGGTGAGCGCCCCAGCCGAGTAGAGAGGCATCTGTAGTGATTTGTAGAGATGGTTTGCGGGCATGAAAGGGGACCCCTGTTAGCATGTTGTTGGGGCTGTCCCACCATGCCAGGGAAGTCCGCACCTGACTGGGCAGAGAAACCACCCTGTTTGTACTGTGCACCCGAGGCGTGTATGCGGTGAACAGCCAATGCTGAAGACTGAGCATATGGAGTCTGGCATGCGGAACCACATATGTGGTGGCTGCCATGTGCCCCAATAGCTGTAGACAGGTAAGTATTCGGGACTTGGGAGAAATTGACACTGATTTCACCAGGTCCTGTATGAGTTGAAACCTCTTTACTGGCAAGTATGCCCTCGCGGTGAGGGAGTCGAGTCGCCCCGATAAATTCCAGGTCGCGAGTAGGTGTCAGGAAGGATTTCTCGAGGTTGATTATGAGTCCGAGAGCTGTGAAGAGAGTGGTAGTTGCAGACACTGCCCTCGTGGCCTCGACGAGTGTGGAAGCCTTTAGCAGGCAATCGTCCAGGTACAGAAAAATTGTAATATCGTGGTGCCGCAGGCAGGCCGTCATTACTGCAAGGGTCTTGGAGAACACCCGTGAGGCTGTCGATAGTCCGAAAGGCAGCACGCGATACTGATAGTGGTCGGACCCGACTGTGAACCGAAGGAATCTTCTGTGCACCGGGTGCATCCTTATATGGAAGTAAGCGTCCTGAAGATCGAGGGATGCGAACCAATCCCCTTTTTCGAGAGCTGGGATGATTGAAGATAACGTGACCATCTTGAATTTTTGCCTTTTCAGATGACGGTTGAGCCGGCGTAAGTCCAGGATAGGCCTCCAACCCCCTGATTTCTTCTGGGTGAGGAAGTAGCGAGAGTAGAATCCTCTTCCCAGAAAGCATATTGGCACCCTTTCCACTGCACCTAATGTGCGACACCTCTTGATGGAGAAGAATCTTGTAGGGACGGGGAAGGGAGGGCGGGGGGGAAGAGAGGTGAAAGGAATGACATATCCTGAAGTTATTACATCATAAACCCACCAGTCGGTGGATATGAGAGCCCAGCGATGCTGATAAGGCCTGAGACGATGATGAAATACGCCTTTTGTGATGCCTAGAATCTCTGTTAACGGGGTGGTACAAAGTCCCTCGATCAACACTTCAAACCTGCTGCCGGCCCTGTTTCTGGACAGACGTCTTGTTAGGCTGTTGGCGACGCTTTTCGGGACGTTGTCTTGGTCTCTGTTGATCGTATGGCCTGGACCGAGGCGTCGCATACGAGAATGGTCTTTGCCTGTTGTAGGGTATGTATTTCCTTCGTTTGTAGGGGTGCGTGTACATCCCTAGTGTCCTCAAAGTTGTATGTGTATCCTTGCCCGAGTGGAAGACCTGATCAGTTGACTGGGCAAATAGTGACTTGCGATCAAAGGGCAAATCCTCCACCTTGGCCTGCAACTCCTTAGGAACAACGGTCTGGTGTAGCCAAAACGCCCAACGCATAACTATGGCCGAAGCTGTGGATCTAGCAGCTGTATCCGCCGTGTCGAGGGCAATCTGTAAGGCTGTTTGGGCAACCATATAGCCCTCTTGTATCACTGCCTTGAGAATCTGACGCTTGGAATCCGGCAGGTGCTCAAATAGAGGGATCAGTTTCGAATAGTTGTCGAAATCGTGGTTTGCTAGTTGTGCCGCAAAGTTACACATCCTCAGAGCAGAAGTGGAGGAGGAATATACTTTCCTGCCCAAGATACCCAGTCTTTTAGCCTCCTTGTCGTTTGAGAGATTCTTGGTTTGAGAAGTTCTTGTTCTCTGCTGCGCAGTGTCCACAACAAGGGAGTTAGGCTGTGGATGTGTGAACAGAAACTCCATATCCTTCTGAGTTATGAAGTATTTCTTGTCTGACTGCTTATTAGTTGGTAGCGATGAGGCCGGAGTCTGCCAGATGTCGTTGGCCACCTCCAGTATAGCATCATCGAAGGGAAAGGCGAGCTTTGACTTCTGGGAAGGTTGTAAATTCTTCAGCAGCCGATGCTGTTTCTGTTGCACATCCCCGGTCTGGATGTCCTGGGATTGAGCAACCCTCTTGAAGAGTTCCTGGAACTGCTTGTGGTCCTCCGTAGGAGACAAGTCCGCAGGGATGACTGCATCATCTGGCGAGGATGAGGAACGCTGCGCCGGGGAATCAGGGGTCTGTTGTTCATGAAGAGGAGTGTGGTCCTGCTTATCCTCCTGATAGCGTGGATCCAAATCCTCAGCCGAGGATGGTGGGGCAGCGTAAAGGGTAGACTCGTCCGGACCGTGTGGAGATTCAGGTCGAGAAGATTGCGGTGACCGCGACTACCTTCTGTGGTGCGATGAATGAGAAGAGCACTCGTGATAACATCGGTCATCCCGCCGGCTGTGGCAGGGAGAACGACTGTATCTTCTCACTGTGTCATACCGACGAGGGCACTCTGTACGTCTTGGGGACCTTGGTGAAAGGGATCTCCTATAGTAGCGTGAAGGAGACCGTGAGTAGGGATCTCGATAGTATCGACGTGGCGGTGAACGACGAGGCGACCTATAGTAGAGTTCCCTGGGGGCCGTGTAACAGTGAACATGACAACGGCAATCAACATGCGACGAGGAAGGTGAATCAGGTCCAGGAGAGAAGGTGACACGGTCCGGTGTCAGAGACGGTGTCCGGACCCTTGCAGATTTTTGCTGCGCTTTAGTTGGCCCCAAGGAATTGAAGGCAGGCTGAGGAGGTGCTTGTGGCTGAACAGCAGGCAGCAAAGAAGTCTGTGTCATTTGATCTTCAGCAGAGTGAAGGCTCGGTGCCGCAGGATCAGCCGGGGATGACGTGAGAGCTGAGAGATGGGCTAGCTGAGACTCCTGCTGAGGTGCCGCATCCGGTGCCGATGTGCCCGGCACCGAGGAGCACAGAACGGCACTCAGAGAAGGAGCTGCAGGTGCCGACACAGCTGGTTCCAGCCATGCATGCGCAGGAACTCCCGATGCCGGGGCTTCTCTTGCTGGCTCCGGGAAAGCCGTTGAAGCCGTTACCGGCACCGACTCCGCCCACAAAACCTTTGTGGGTGCTGAAGCGGAGCTCTTGTGGCTGGCTGCCGTTGGGGCAGAGGAGCTATGGCCCTTGCCCGACTTGTCCGCGGGGAGTCTCGGCGCACAACCAGAGCTCCCCGGTTTGCCCGAACTGCCGCCCGGCGTCCTATGGGTCCTGCTGGAGATCTCTTGCCCAGCGTGATCTTTGGGTGCAGAGCGGGGCTCGGAGACTTCTGGAGCTTGTAGAGCCTTATTAAATAAAAGGACCCTCAGTCTCAGCTCCCGATCTCTTCTGGCACGAGCTGTAAGCTTCACGCAATGGCTGCACTTCGCTGGGACGTGAGCGTCCCCGAGACACCTTACACACCGGGAGTGTCCATCGGAGACAGGGATAGCCTCCTGGCACTGAAGGCACTTCTTGAAGCCAGGTGATCCTGGCATCCTGACTCCCTTTCTGATTTATTTCTTTGTCAATTTCAGTCAGGAAGGCACTGACTGACCGCTGAAGGAAAAACGGTTTGTTTGTTTGTTTGTTTGTTTTTAAAACAGGGGACTACAACTACTAACACTATAACTGGTAACTATCTATGACTAAACAAGAAAACTAACTAACTAAGAGATTTCCCTTTTTCCTCAGAGAGGGGAAGGGAGCTTAATCTAACTCCGTCTGCGTCTGCGGACGGTTGGAGAGAAACTGACAAGACCGGACCACGCTCAGATCAAAGGCGCGAAGGGGCAGTCGCGCATGCGCGGTCCGGTAGGGGGCTACTGCTAATGAAAATTCCTCCGGTTTGCGGCGCCGGGACGAGCCCAGCACCTCGAGTGGAGCACCCTCGGGGACACTACTCGATGAAGAACACACCTTTTTCTCTAGGCTGTCTGCCCTGGCTCAAAGGTGTGTGGTGTTGCAAGATAGCTAAGATGTATTAGCAATTCAGGCATAAAAAACATAAAACACCACCACAGTGGAGAAAAGAAAATTTTGTTTTAGGGCTTGTCTGCACCGGGAAATTGACTAAAATGACTATTTAACTTGTGTGTTCATTCTGTTCTGGATATAAGTGGTTTTATTCCAGGGTAATTACTCTGCTCTGGAAGTGCATTAATTATTCTGGAATAGAATAACATTTATTCCACAATATGATGTTCACAGAAGGAGCTACTCATCTGAAGAAGTGGGCTGTGCCCATAAATGCTCATGTTACCATCTACATGTTTTGTTAGTCTATAAAGTGCTACCAGACGTTTTGTTGTTTTTTAAGTTTATCCTGTACAGACTAACTCGGCTACCCCCTGAAGCTTCCAAGAATCTATTCAGGATAATTCTCCATGCAAACAAGTTTTTAATGGGAGCTAAACTAGTTAAAGTTAACCACCAGAAGGCGTTACAGTTCTGACCTCATTTAACTACCCCTAATGATAATCACTACAAATGCCCTGTTTCATGGTGGGTTTTACAGGAAGAAAACTATCACACATTACTCATCTGACTGTAAAAAAAAAGCACCACTGTGTCAGTGACGACAAGATGCTAGTTCTTATACTGTACGCACAGTATAGTATTTGACCATCTCTGAAATGTTGGAGGTTCATTACTAGTGCCCCCCACTATTGATAACACAAGTTTATTGTTTACTGTGCCAATAACCTAAGGTAAGGCCTTATGCTGGGAATGAACATCAACTTATGCCACTATTACTTTGCAGACAAACATCCTTGGGAAGAGCCCAGCAAATTCCTGGGAAACTGGTCCATCTGTGGTCATAAGGGGGAATTCCCCTCCTCCTCCTTTTCACATTTGTTCATGGAAATGAAGTCTATGGCACAGGCGCTTAAGCCAGACACTTGAGACTTCGAAGTCCTTAACCACATTAACAGCTGGAGGTCCATTATTATTCATTGAATCTCTCCAGGGCCGATTAGAATCCTCCTTTTAATTGTCTGCATTCCCCTCTGTCCCTTTATCACTAAAGAAAGGAAGAAAGAGGGCAAGAGACACTGCCGTTGCTTTATCTCATTACAGATCCCCGCCCCAGAATGGAAAACGTACTTGAATCTGTTCTTTCCCTGCAGGGAAGGGAGGGAAAGCTTGTCCTGTTTTACATATTAATGATAAATGACAGCCCCTTCTATTTTTGCATATCTCCCCTAGCATGTTGCAGTTAATAATTCACATTTCATTAGCATGTCTGGATGGCCTTACCATGTTTCTTTTCTATCCATGGAGAGATAGGGGGAAAGCTTAAAGAGGTGGGAGGTGGGGCAGGACAAGCATAAATTGCTTTTTAAAACAATCAGGCTGGATGTAGACTGCAGAGCCTTCTGAGTAGGGGAGGGTTCTGAACTTCCCAGATTTTTAGCAGTTCAACTTCAGCAGAGGAATGGAGCCAGAATTCATGGCTTCTTGTTGCCTGGCTGGCTGAAGAGAGAGAGAGAAAAAAAAGATAAACAAGGGATACAGAGAAGTTTCGCTATATTCTACCATTAGCCCAACTGGCAAAACAGATAAAGCAGAACGCTTATGGACACTCAGAAAAAGGTTAGAAGAGTGCCTGGTAGAGGTTAGGAATTTGCTTAGTAATGTGTAGGGTTGCCAGGTGTCCGGTATTCACAGTCCGGTATATTTGCCTCCTGTCCGGTAAAAAAATTCATAGGATACCCAACACCTAAAATGTCCAGTATTTTCTGATTTTTTCCCTGGCCAGGAGGTGAAAATGCTGGGCACCTGGCAACCCTACAAACACTCAATGCCCTTCCTCCCCGAATTCCTCCCTGGCTCCCAACTCCCCCAGCTCTCCGACCCTAGCCTCCATGCTTATCTGGTTCCGCAAGGCTGCCGACACAAAATGTCTGCAGACCAAGGGATTGCTTCCCCTGGGTCTTAGTGCTCAACCTCTCCCCTGTTCCTATCCCTGCACTCACTCTTAAAGGGGACATGCTGTTTTAATGCTGTTTTGTTTTGTTTTGTTTTATTTTATTGCTTAATAAGTCTTGGAGTCCTTTTTTGGGGGGGGTGTTCGGTATTTTTGTTTCAACCATCTAGCAACTCTAGTAATGTGATTACACTAAAGAGCATGCCACGGCCTGGCGCTGCTCTCAGTCTGCTTCCAAACTGGGGTACATCGGCAACTGTTTTATACACAGTCTATTGCTATTCCCTCTTGTGATCCAAATATGAAGGTGTCAGCCAGGTGTATGTCAAGAATTAAATGGACACTCCGGCCCTACAGCCACTGGGATGCACTATTTTGAATTAGGTGGCTACACGAAGTATAATCTCTGAAAAGAAGTGCAAACAAGTCCAACTATCAGCTTAACAAAATTTGCAAAAGAAAACTTAAAGAATGTCTACACAGCAGGGCAAAAGTTGAATAAAGCTATGAAACTTCAGCTATGTCAATTGCGTTGCTGAAGACAAAATAGCTGAATCTTTTGGCGCTGTCTACACATCAGCAAGTCGAAGGAAAAGCACTCTTCTTTCAACTTCCCTTACTCCTCGTGAAATGAGGGTTATAAGAGTCAGAGTAAGAAGTCCTTCTGATCGCCATTTATTTCAAAATAATGGCTTGCTGTGTAGATGCACACTTTGTTATTTCAAAATAAAGCTGCTGTGTAGACATACCCTTAGTCTCCTAGGGTACATCTAGATTACATGCCTCTG
Organism: Pelodiscus sinensis; assembly: GCF_052426305.1. NCBI lineage: Eukaryota > Metazoa > Chordata > Testudines > Trionychidae > Pelodiscus > Pelodiscus sinensis. The sequence goes on along the minus strand of NC_143059.1, from coordinate 30,192,833 downwards.
CCGACAGAGGCATGTAAAATAGGCTACCCGACACAGTCAGTGTAGTGGGAGTTTAAATATCCCCGGATTCATTAAAATAAATATGGCTGCCGTGCTGTGCCAGCTCAGCTGATCGTCAGCACAGCGTGCAAGTCAAGACACAGATCGGTCAACCAAGGAAGCCTTGGTTGACCGCTCCTTTTCTGGCTATAGCTGTAAAAGGAGCGGTCGAAAAAGGCTTCCCTTGTTGACCGATCCGCATCTTGACTTGCGCGCTGTGCCGACGATCAGCTGAGCCAGCACAGCACGGTGGCCATTTTTATTTTAATGAAGCCGGGGATATTTAAATTGCCACTTCATTGACTATGTCAGGTAGCCTATTTTACATGCCTCTGTCGGCAGAGGCATGTAATCTAGACGTACCCCTAGTGTCTGGTTTTACTATACACTGAAACATTAATCAACTTTTGAACCATGCCCTGTATGAAATATATCTCCTTCCAGTGAAAAACAAAGAGAAAAACCCAGCTAGTTTATATAGCTGTCATATTCTGGACCTTCATGGATTATCCTGTTGTTTCCATCTAGGTTTGTTCCATGAGTGCTTCTTCCCCCTTATCTGAGATCAAGGAGATGTGAAAAATACTCTTATGTGAGTCTGCCAGTGTATTTAGGTTTGGGAGACAATGGGTCTTGGTTGATACTTGTTGGATACAAAGGCTGGTTAGGTTTTCATTAAGGAGAGAGGGATGTGGTTTAATGTTATTTTCAAACCTAGTTTCATGGGCAGCCAATTCTTGTTGTGATCCAATAGCAGATAATGTCTTTATTAAAATATTCTGAAAAGAAAGCATCTTAGACCACCTCGAAAAGCATAGAGCCCATTCCTGCAGGTCCCTGAGGAAAAGTCTGTTACTATGCCCTTTGACATCACCCACCCTGGTATAAGGGTTGTGGTCAGCCTCTGGTTGGAGTGCCTCTGAATGTCAGCTAGTCCTGACTGTAAGAATGACTCTTGTAGTCATTGGCAGCTGAGTGTAGTTAAGTGCAGTTCTGATGCTGCTCTGACTTACTCTGAGACCCCAAACTAGTTCCCAGCTGACTCTAGGTCTGGGCAGCTACAAAGGTGGCATTCAGTTATGTGGACCTTTTTCTGGAGTCCTGCCACAGTGTAGCTGAACCCAAGAATTTGGATAATTGATTTTTCAGTGTGCTTTCCTTTGGGAGACATTGTGGATTTGATTTTCCTCTTAGGTATACTGCAGTTACTCTTAATCTCCATGCGTGTGACAATGAGAAGAATCATTCCCTGCCTAGCCTCATGTTTCATAGCACAGCCAAGGCTTCCTATACCTCCCAAATTGCAGAGACTGCTGATTTTCGAACATAGGTTCTATATTCCAATTTCTGGTTTTGCAAGACATAAAAATTCAAACCCAAAGTGAGCAGTAGAGAGCAGCTGAATACAAACAGTTGACAGAACATCAGTTATATGTAGTGATGTGCAGCCTTCAGACCAGTTTGCTGTGTGTTGCTGGGAGTGCAGGATATTATGCAGGGAGAGGGTTGTAAAAAGCCATTGCTTCAATAAATGGTAGATCTACCAAGGCTGTAAAGAAAAAAAGAGAACAGTTCCAATGGTATTTCAGAGAATCACAAAAATTTGTTTACGGGGGATACTGGGGTCCCCAGCTCCTTCAAAAAATTTTGTAGCAGCCAATCATCCTGCAAGACATTTCTAAATTGTCTGTAATTGCAGCTGGCTCCAGTGGCTGAGGCATCACATTTACACCTTCCAACATGCACATTGACTGACTGCTTTGAATTTTCCTGCAACGTGACTCAAGAAGATGATTAAAGGCCTAGTGAAAGGTCATTGCTACCCAGAATAAGATTCATGCATCTCTCAGAAGACTGGGCTTGATATCAAAGCTACACTAAGCTAATAGTTAATGCATGAGGTAATTCCTAGTATGGCTTGTTCTCTGCAGGAGTCCTCTGATGTGGACTGTGGCAAAAATATCTTTGCCTTTCTGCTTTCTTCAGGAAAAAAATGTCTTGTTGACTTTTTTTTTTAATTTCCTTAAGTAAACTTGGTGCTCATGAAGGTGAGAGTCTGATATCACTGCCTCGACCCACCCAGAAGAAACGAAGGATCTGAGCATGATCTCCTTCCGAAACAGGCCTGAGTTCTCTTGTGTCTCTCACTCTTGGCCTGAGACATGGCTGACAGTCACTGCTTGGGAGAAGCACGTGCTTTGAATAGCAAAGAATAACAGGGTGCTTGAAGTCAGGACCGAAGTACAACAGAGATGTGGAGGGAAAGCGTGTCAGACCTCAATCAAGTTGTTCACTGGACAAGACCATCCTGCATCTTTTCATATTGGTGCTCAGACAATGCTAGCAACCCCCCTGCAATGATCCAGCACATCCAGTGTTTTCTTGGCTAGAGAAGCCGGTCCTAAATATGACCTTCTTCCTAGTGTAGATGTGAGATAACACCTATAGCTTGTAACACCTATAGCTTCTTTTAGTTGGTCACATTGCAGCCTACTCTTATGCTTCTGTTCTGTGTGTTAGCTAAGTCTGACCTAAATGCAGCTACTTCTAGTTCACAACAAACCTATCCAGATACATAGTTCCATCAGCAATTCTGTGCCAGGTGTCATGGGATGCCTGTCTATCTAGGCCACCATTCCTGGCATTGCTCTCCAGAGAAAGTATCGCAGAGGAATTCTTTCCCAGGGATCTGGCTGTTGGGCCTTTCTGAAATGCTCAGTGTCCAACTGATTGCCACATCTGGGATTAGGAAAAAACTCACCCAGGCTAGATCAGCAGAGCTAGATTGGTGTGTGTGGAGTGAGAGGGACGGGGGAAGGGATTGGTTTTTGCTTTTTGCTTTTTTCTGCAGCATGGGGTATGGTTCATGGAGCTTCTGTGCCATAGAAGTCCTAGTCATATTTTACCTGGTCCATGAATCCACGAGCGTGTCCTGAAGGGCTCCTGGAGGGTCTCTGGCTGACCGGGTTCCTCCTCCTTCACACACTCTTGTACATGGAGTCATGGTCTGCCTGTTTGCAAACTCCCCTTGGCTTTGAGGATATGAATCCATTTCTCATCTGTTTGTGAGGTTCAAAGCCTCTGCATGGCCTGGGAAGCAAGAAGCAGGAAGCCAAAGAACATGTTCTTACAAGGGGAAAGTACTTTGGGAATTCAGTCTATGCTACAGCCACGGTGACCAGTCAGATAGACTGGAAAGCAGGGATGGTGCTCTCATCAGTGGGATGAGTATTGGCGAGTGGTGCAAGGACACTGGAAGAACAAGGTCCTATGACTGCATGTGTCACATAGGACTGAGGCTGTCACCTCTGGGGAGTCAAAGTACAGGTGGGAGTAGGAGGACAACTCCATGAATTGCAGAACTCAGAGGGTTATCAAAGTCTCTTGCAAAACAGTCAGCAATAGGAAGGAGATGAAAACAAGCCTGGCAGGCTGTCTGTCTTCTCTGTTTCCTGCTGCCGTGTTTTCCAAACCTCACTTTCCAAGGCAAGGCCGTGACCCTTTGTGAATACAATCCAGACACTAAGCTGTTGTTCTGACTCATGGTCACACAGCAGAACTTCCTGAGAAATCACTGTCACCCATGTCACTTGCTAGGTGGCAGCGCTGAAAACCTCGGGACCCTGGTCTTCCCTGTTTGATTTCACAAAGAGAGCCCAACATACAAGCATCAGTCAGCAATGTTTCCTTAGCTGAGAGTGCCTCACCATCCTGTGATTGCCCCCTCCCATTGAAGACCCCAGAACTACTCTCCCAGCCAGCACCAAACTGAGAAACACGGTGTCCTCAGGCAGAGCATTCTGCATGCCTCCCTTATTGTCTTGATATGGGATGGGGGGAGAGAGGAGAAAATGTGCAGCTATTATTATCATTTTATAGAGTCTAGAAGAAAGCCCAAACCTAAGCTGATGTGTCCTTGCTGTGCTATCGTCTCTGAGGAAAGGGTCAGGGAGGGCTGAGAGCAAAGCTGCTGTGAAGTAAAGCAGAAACAACCAATCCGCCTGATGCGGCTTCACTGGCCAGTTAGATTTCAAGAAGGTGAAAGGAAATTAGAAATCTGGAAGCCATGAGTTAGGGATGTGTGATAATTAAAGGCACATTACCTCATTTTCTGGATATTGCAACTTTACACTTCCCCTGTGTTATACACAGACTCCTATTGCTCCAACCAAGGGCTGGTTTTTATTATAAAATCAGTTCTTCGATCACATACTTTTAAAAAGAGTAACTATTTGATTGAAAAAATGCCATCTCATGGCTATTGATATCACATCATCATCACTGCATGTTATCGTGCTGTATTAATCATGATGACCTTAATCACTAATAATTGCTAAAATCAGAGCTGACCATTGTCAAACTCACAACTTCCATCATGCTACTGAGTAGTTTGGAGAAATAAAATGGACCTGACTCCTTTCATTATTTATTTGTATTTCTTCTGATTGTAGTCACTAAAGATCTTCTGGTACCTCAGTCATTAGTCTGATTGTTGTAGTTGAATTCCAGTTGTGGTAATTACATTCTGCCAAGTTAAATTCACCGCATACTTCCAACCAGATGTAATACAGTTTTTGCCTTCACTATGTAGCTGTAGATATAGATGCTGTGTGCTATGAAATAACTTTCTCACCCAGGAAGACTTGGCTATATTTCAGTGGTGGATGAAATGACTCCTGTGATATCCATTCCATAGTAATAAGTGTTGCAACTAACTTCCACTATCTAGTAACTCAATTCCTGCTCCCCTTCTAATTTCCAAATGATGGTATTTTTGTGTAATGGCCTCTGTGAAACCTTAGTTTTGAGTTTCTTGACTTTCAAATATTTAGGTTTTACAAACTGCCATAGTCTAATGAGGCCCTTTTGGGCTGTATCCAATCCTCTGTCAATTAAAAGGATTCCATTGACTTCAATGGGTATTAGATCAAGATTATAATAAAGTTTTTTGTTTGGGATCTGGGGAAGTGTTTAGATATCCTTTGGGATGATGGGTCCATTAGGAATATAAGTTACTATTCTTATAAATTATGACATCCTCTTATTTTGCTATGAGTGTATTCTGATGCATTTCTCAGAAAATACTAATATACGCTGATTGGCTGCTACTAGAATATAACTTTTCCTCTTGCTGGAATGTTCTTGTGTTAGGATGTTTTCATCTTTAACAACAATAAACAACAACAAACAACAACAAACGTGTAAGGATGAAATCTGCAAAGAATGCTATTTCGGCATGTGAGACACCCTGCAGAAGGATGGGGTGTGGGATTTTATTTTTATGGGTGTCCATCCCACTATCAAGGTGAAACTCTGATACCACTACAACCTAGATTACCCACAACACTAGGAACCTGAGTTAGCTTCTTATTTAGACATTCATATTATTAGCAGCTCTGCAGGCCCCGAGTTATTCTACCCAGGATATAAATATGCAATATTTTGACAAACTGCCAGTGTTTGGGAAATGCACCTCTCTCACTGAGGATGCTGGGATCTCTGCCAGAGTTGTTTTTTAAAATATTTTTAACCAAACTGTTTTAAAATTAGCATAGTACATTCAGCTGTGTTCAGAGTAGCTGATCATTTGTGAGGAAAATGTGTTATTTACCACACAGGTTTCTTACAAATACATTCTTGTGGACCCAAACTTGTTTTTAAAAAAATTAAATCCAGGGTTAAAATACCTCCAAAGACATATTTTAACCTCCAAAGAGCCACCCAGATGTGGGTGTCTCTTTCGGTGATATTTGTATAATGGCATCACAACATTTGTATTGCAGTATAGCAAAGCACAACACCACAGCTTCTGCAAAGCTCAGACAGGTAGAGGCACTACCTGATGACTCTTATAAATGGGGTAGAGCTATACTCTAATCTGTTCGGGACCATTGTAACCCTCAAGTTAAATGGTTTAGTATTGTCGGGGTACAGAATAACACACAGGAAGAAACAAAAGGCTCTTTTCCCTAAAGCAGATAGATGGCAAGTCCTGCGGGGCAACCTATTCATAATTCCAAAGATACAAGTCCTGTTTTCTCACTTCTCATTGGTTTGTCAATAACAAGGGCTGGATCTCTATAAAACACAGTCTTGACAGGATGTATGAGGGGATATGGGAAAGAGGACTGTGGGAGGAAAATTTTCCTGGGGGGAGGGAAGGAGTAAAATAGCTACATGCGTTTGTTCACTCCACCACATATTTTTTAAAGATTCCCTTTTTCATTTAGTTGCTGTCATGATATTTATTCCCAGAGATGAGTAGGATAAAAAAAACATTGTGGCTTCTTGTGTGAATCTGCCTTTTCATTTCAGAAACAACCTGAACCCATGAAAATGGAGCAATCACTAAACCAGCAGAAAAGGAAGGGTGGGGAAAGAGAAGACAGTGTGGATTTCTCCCTGTTGTGTCAGTTTCCCTTTGCTGTGGGCCCACATGCTCGTCTGATAATGTTATTTCATTTGCTCACCTAACTTGACATCCAGCTGCTCCAAGCATGTCACGCTCAGTGAGAGTGGCGGTTGTCCAAACCCCAGTGTGTGGCTAACAATGCTCTGGATCAATTGATGGATCATCTTCTCTCGCTCTTCTTGTTCTTGGGGATTTAGAAAAAGGGTATGTCCTACTGAGCATTATTGACAGGCTAAGATGGGGGATAGAAGGGAGGGGAAGAAGAGAAGGGAGAATTAAAAGGACCTATTATGAGTTTAAGTCCTGCCAGAATAAAAAGAGAGGTAGGGATGGGAGGAAATGTCACCAGAGTCGAAACAGAGAAAGGCTTTGAGCATGTATTTTGAAATGGTGAGCAATGTAGATAATGACCAAGATAATTCCCAGATTTTGTGGTCAGATTGGTTCCATTTTTTGCTATAAAGGATAATACCTAAAAGGCTGAATAACCCAGAATTGTGCATTAATGTATTTATTGCTTCAATAAAAATGCTGCTAGGTTCCCACCTCTTTGTAACACAGGACAAAAATAATAGAATCATGCTACTGCTCATGGAGCCTCAGCATCTGGCCTCCTTGGCATTGCATCCATGTATGAAGATGTCACATTGCCAGTGTCATGATGCAGCAGTGCCATGCCCCAATATAATGATGTGAAGGAGCTCAGAATGGTTGTGGGGCTCTCCAACTGTCCTCCACGTTAGATGTGCACAACAGAGCACAGACCTCGGATAAACTGGGGCATCCTAATTTCAGGTCAGAGCACACCACTAAAGAAAAGGTATCACTTTCTACTTTGTCAAGGCTCACCTTTGGACCAATATTACTATAAAAATGTACTGTGTGTCATTTATTCTGTTCTCTTTCCCGCCCCCCACCCCCTCTGCCAGTCCTTGACAAAGAATGTGATCAAGCTCTCACTTTATAAGAAATAAATGAACAAAAAAGAAGGGAATCCCCTTGGTCAGAATTTCCCCTTTTCCCTAATTTTTGTGCAGTTTGCTGGTTAGCTGCCGACTTTTGCCCCTGAAAAAACAACAGAGTGTTGATGCTGTATGCACTTGTAAAGAAAATGTAAAATGTTCTTGAGATCTTTAGAGATGACGGGGTTATGTTGATGAAGATTGTTAATATGTTTACTCTATGTTTTGTTATTTGAGGCCCATTTCTCCAAGGTACACGTGCATTTGTATATGTGCAATTGTCTGTCTATTTTGCCCATGCAAGTTCTCTAGGTGCACATGCAAATCAGATGTTTGTATGCACCAGCGAGTGTTCGGACTCATTTCCAGGTACAATATCCAAATTTTACGTGCAATTTCATGCGCTTCGAATGAACATTACAGGATCTGTGTTATGTAGGAAGTCAGACTACATCAGGGGTCGGCAACCCCTGGCAGGCATGCCAGAGCCGATTTCCTGTGGCACGTGGGGCGGGAGCTCAGCTCCACTCCTCCCCCCCACACAGCTGGGAACTCGTGCTGTGGCTCTAGCCTCAGCCACGCAGTTGCAGGCTGGAACACTAGTTCAGGCTTACTGCTGGGCGGGGAGGCAGAAGAGACACATGTGCGTGTTCCTGGGGATGCCACTGTCCAGCCTTGGCGTGCAGCACCTGGGAGCTAAGGGGTTAACCCCGAGTCCCACGCTATAGGCATCCTGCTTCAGGAAAGGGAGGGGCTGGGCCTGCTCCACAGAGCCAGGGCTGGGTGGCCGGCACATGTGGCACATGGAGGCCAGGGCTGCTCCCTGACATCTGTTGGAGGGGAGGGGGTAGCCCCTTCCCCAATGTTCCTCTGCACCCAGCCAGGCTGGAGCCAGCCCTGGGCAGCCCCAGGCTCTGCCCCCCACAGCCCTGGAGCCGCAGCCTGCAGGCAAAGGACTGGTCTGGGCAAGGATGAGACTCTGCCCTACCCCCCGCCTCTCCTCACCCCGGTGCTGCTGCCCTGCCGATGAGTGCTCTGGGGGGACAGGGATGTGGGGGCAGGATGGGAGGGGGCAGGGGTTGCACTGAGGGGGGATGGGGCAATGCAAGGGATCAGGTTGGGTGGATCATGGGACTGAGGGGAGCAAGGCTGGAGCAGAAGGAAGATGTGAAGGGGGGATACAATTTTACTTTGCAGAAGCTGCACTTTCCTTTACTCCCCATTTCTTTGCCTCTCTCCCCAACTAGCTATTTGGCTGCATTCTCACCCTCTCACCTTTTCTGCATTACTCCCCCAGTCCCTTCCCACCCCCAGTCTCCCTCTCTTACTTCCACCTCACACCCTCTCCTGCTGCCAAACTCCCTTCCAACCCTGCCCTCTTCACCCCCTCTTGCACCCCACCTCCCTCCCAGATCCTGCATCCCTATCCCACTCACTGGCAGCCCTGTCCCACACATTGAACCCCTCATTTTTGTTCCCACCCCAGAGCCTAAGGGGGTCCACAAAACCCACTAACTCTGGAACCCCAGAAAAGTAAATCTGGCCTATGGGAAGCCATGAACCTCAGTCCTCCCTGGCCCTTCCCTGCGGGAGCTGGAGCACAGAGGAGTGAGGTGTCTCAGTTGGGGGCCACATCACTGAGGGTTGGGAGTTTTTGGAGGAGATTTTTTTGCTTCTCACTTGTGTAGTCCCCAGATGATTTCTCTGTGGATCAGTGACCCGCAACCCAAAGAAGGTTCCCACCCCTGCCATAAAAAAAGAAAACTTTGACATCTTTTGTGTTGGACATAATGTTTTACAAAATACAGGACTATGTAGCACTTTAAAGACTAAGAAGATGGTTTAATAGGTGATGAGCTTTCGTGGGCCAGACCCACTTCCTCAGATCAAATAGTGGAAGAAAATAGTCACAACCCTATATATATATATACATTGCTTAGGGAGGTTGTGGCATCTCCATCACTGGAGATATTTAAGAGCCAGTTGGACAGACATCTATCAGGGATGATCTAGATCATTGGTTCCCAAACTGGGGGGCGTGACCCCCAGGGGGCATGAAGAAATTCCAGGGTGGGCACAAGGCAACCCAGGCTCCACCTTACCCCCGCCCAAGAAAGAGCCCAGTCCATCCGGTAAAATAATTCAGAAAATACCATGTGAAATGTCTGGTATTTTCTGTTTTTCCTGGCTCAGGCATCTGCCGGAACACGTGTAACTCAGGCTGGCCGGGGTCGGGGGAGGATGGAGCATCCGAGGCAGACTTAAAAATGGCCCCCTTAAAAAGGCAATGCCTGCTCTGCTCTTAAAAGGGCAGAGTTCTGTTGACAGAAGGCATTTTTGCATCTACACTGTCCTTTGCGTCTACACTGTCATGTCGACAAAGTGGCTTGCTTTGTCGACAGAACTGGACGTTGTCTAGATGCTCTTTGTCGACAGTATCTGTCGACAAAACTTCTGTTGCCAAAAGCCTGTAGTCTAGACGTACCCCCAGACAGCTCCTTCCTTTCTGTCTAATCCAAACTCCTTATCCCATTTACTTAAAGTATCTCCTGATTCCTTTCCCTCTCGAACCTCAGTAAGCTCCATAGCCCTTCCTCTCTCCCTCTAATCCTTGGCTGCCTCTGTCTCCCAAGCCCTGGAACATTGTTGATTCCACTGTGAGGCCTGGCAGCCTCTCTGCTGAGCCTAACACACTGTTTATAATCAAATAGCACATGGTCTGAAACTTCCCCAGAAAGGAGTAGGCCACAATCTGTTGAGGTTCATGTCAGTTCATATTTCCAAGCATCTGCTGAATCTGAGTATCAAACTTGGCATCCTGTGTATATCCACCCAAATGCTACCATAAGCCACAACCTGTTGTGGAATTATTATATGCACAACAGAGCAGAGAACTAACTCAGAAGATACTGATATTGTTACTGAAAGAAAAAGTGAAAGTTGAAGGAAATTTCTTAGAACTGAAGAGCAAGAAAAGCTTTGGAAAACAATCCCTTCGTTCTGAGCTGGCAATGTGCCTAGCTCATCAACCTCTCCTCTTTATTATCTACTCCACAGCTATCCTCTCTAGTGGTAGTTCCTCTGGGAGATCTGATCAAGTCCTCTTTTATTTTGTTATTGTTTTACATTTCTAATGTTCAGCAACTCCCAGTGCTGATTACTAAGCATCACATCATGTTAGGTTACGTCACAATAAAGAGGCGATGTGATGGGATGCAGGGTAATGTTATGTGGCATAATGTAGCATGATCCATCATCCCCATATTCAGCTACTCATCCAAAAGGAAATGGCAAACCCCCATGGAGGTCTGGGAAAAGCCTCAAATAGCTTCTCTTAAAGAGATTTCATAAAGAACATAGCAACTGAAAATTATTTCTTTATAAATATCTGACAGAGTCCTGCTCATGTATTGAACAGGCATATGCATTGGTTCAGAATACCATCGTGTGCTTTTTAATACAACTGTACTGTTAATCATTATCAAACAAACCAAAACCAACAATCCCCTGACACTGATAATTCATCCAAATCAATCAGTGAGCACGATGAGAAAGAGACACGAGTAAAGGCATGGCAATGCAGTGTCACCCGTATATGGTGCAGGAATCACCATAAGATTATTTTGCGTCAAGATAAATACAAACAAGTGGGCCTGTAGCACCATGTTCCACCATTATGGTCCAGAATAAAGGACTGTGAGACTCTGGCACAACCATTCTAGACAGGCCCGGCCTTTGGGCAAGGCAAGTGAGGCGGTTCCCTTGGGCCCCATGCATTCAGGGCCCTGCACTGCCCAGCTTCTGACCCCACCCACCCATCTGCTCACTCGCTGCCCTGACTGGGAGCCGCGCAGCTCTGCGGCTCAGCCAAACACAGCGTGCTGCCTTGGGCCCCATGAACTGTTTGGCCGTGCCTGATTCTAGTGACATTTTAAGGAAAGAATGGTGAGATAAGCAGGGTTCAGAGTTCTGAAAGATTCAATCCCACCCACTCTATAAGCCACTTTTAAAACTAGTTAAAAGTTGGAGCTATAGTTCCAGCCTGAGGGATTCTGGTAGCTCAAGATTCATATATGATGTAACTAGAACCCTGCAATGGAATTTATAGCCCCATAATTCACAAATGCTTGTTATCTGATCCTCTGTACATAGCAGCCTCTATCAGGAATTTATTACCAATGCATTTTTATACCAGACTCTATAATAAGTAAAGGAAGACTCCAGTTGCCTCTAGTGACCTTTTCATCATCTAGGGATGAATTCAGTTAAAAGCTCTGCAACCAAGGTGACAAACTCCCAGCCCATTGGCTGGATCTACCTCTCTTGATGTATTTATGTGGCCCATTCCTCATGGCTGTGAGGAAAATCTCCCAAATGGGAACTTAGTGTAACCAATGCAGCAAAGTCTTTCTAAATCAGATGCTTGTCAGGTCACTTAAGGCACCTTGGGAAAGCACTCGGATACCATAGTGATGGGTGTGGTGTGTGATGGGGTGCGATCACAGAAGGCCTGTGGGTACTTCCAAAAGTGCTGACAAAGCCTCTAACACTCTCCTCCTTGCTCTCTGGGGCTTCTCACCACCCTGTCCTGCTGGGCCAGATCTCCCGGTCTCCCCCAGCCAAGGCCCAGAGCTAAGATCACCCCCTTTCCCCCGAAAAGCAATGCCAACACTGAATTGCCTCAGCTCCAAGGAGAATGTAGTTTTGGGCCCAGCTTGCAGGGAAAGCACTCCCCAAATGGGATCAGAATCCCCAATAAATTATTCAGGTAAGCACTGAATTGCTCCCCCAGGTAACAATTATTTACACTGGGCTTTATAGTGAATAAAAGTGATTCTATTAAATACAAGCAGTAGGATTTAAGTGGCTTCAAGTGAAAACAGGAAGAGCAAAGTAGATTACAAATTTAAAATAACAGAAAACTTATGGCTAGTTATAACACTAAAAGCTCAGTACAAACTTACCCTAAAACTGTGCTTATTTCACTTAAACCTCCAAGCCAGGGAAGATCTTTTTTCCCTGGGGTTTCTGGTTCATTCCCTTGGGAGTGATATACCAGCCAAATACAAAGGGACAAGTAGCTTTCCATTGTTTTATAGATTCCACTTCCCTGGAGGCGGGGAGTGGCAGAGCCGGATCAAACGGCTTGGATGGCTGCATTTGGACTGTGATGGCTGTCTTGCCCACCCCTGAAATACAGGGTTTGGGATGGGGATGTAACCTGGGGTAGGAGTGCAGGAGAGAGTGCAAAGATTTGGGCTGTGACCAGGGATAGCGGAGTGGAATGCAAGGAATGGGAGAGAGGGTGACCTGAGGAGGGGTGTAGGAGGGGATGCAGTGTCTGGGAAGATGTATGGGGGCTGGAGCAGGGGTGTAGAAGGTTTGGGTTACATGGGTAGAGATGCAGAAAGGGTGCAGAGGATTGGGGGAGGGACGGGCTGGGGTGCCAGAGGCAGGCTTTGGCTGGGACACCTTATTTGGGGGGCTCCCAGCCAGCAGCCCAGCAGTTTCCTTAACAGGGTTGCTGCCTTCCCTGCCCCTGTACTGCTCACAGCAGCTACATGGGTCACGTGAACCTGAGAGATCAGGAGGGAGGGGCACTTTGCATGCTGCCTGTCCTGCAAACAGGCAGCTGCTATTGGCCGGAAACTGGGCAATGGGAGCTACTGGCATCAGGAGTAGTGTGAGAAGCCTCTGCTCCTTCCCTCAAGGCTCATAGCATTCAGAGAAACACATGACCCTGTAGTAGCCAGCTTCACTGGGTGTCAAGCCGGGAAGGGGCAGGCAGAGAGCCATCTGAGGCTCTCATGGGATGGATCCGGCAGCTTGGCAGGCTGGATTCAGTCCACAGATCATATTTTGCCCAGCCCTGCTTTAGGAGATGTGAAGCCTGGAAACTGGTTTTTTAATATACTTTGCACATCCTCAAATGTAGGTATTGTTAAATCTATAGTGTGTGGAGAAGGTTAGAAATCTAGAGAAAAACCACAATTTGCGTATCTTTTTCTGCTTTTTTTCCAAAAGAGGCTTTTCCAAACTTTGGCCCATCTGCATGTCTTCTTCTGGAACATCCCTTATTCTTTTCACCGAGAGGAATACAGGGATGCTGAAAGAACACATCCGCTTTTTTGGACGCATTCCTTGGGCGTGGCAGAACTTTTCTGGGATGCCTCCGGTACCCTGGAAAAGCTTTGCAGTCTAGACATAGCCTTAGAAATGGGGATACAATATTTTATTATTTGTATAAAGACAGTGCCCAGAATCCCCCAAAAGATCGAGGCTCCAATGAACTAATACACTGAACGAATAGTGTCTGGGGGGAGAGTGAACGTGCAGCAGAAGTAACAGTGGTTCTAAATCCAAGGAGATTTTCCTTCTATGTGATGTTGAATCTGACTTCACAAATAATAACGACAATAAAAGGGATAGTTACTACATGCAGGGTCCGTTCTAACTTCTACTTTGATGCAAACTTCCTACTGACACCACTGCTGTGACTTGAAGGATGGATGGAGATGTACAGTCTGTCTCATGAACCATAGTAAAAACCGGAATTCAGCATTCCCCCCCAAAAGACGTGTGACCCCCCCCCTATCCCTTTGCTGTCTTTTGTCATTATAGAGCCGCACCACCAGAATTGGTTGGAACATTTCTGACTAAACATTATCCATCAAAAATTTCCAGTTCATCAAAATTGCAACATTTTGTGGAGATGGCTCAGTGCTGAAGTTCCCCCAGAAGTCAGGCAGGTTTCTGACAGAACACTGCCTGCTTTCCTGACAGCCTGCATGCCCAGCTCCTCAGCAGTTCACATGACATTCTGACAGGAAGCTAAGAGCCTGGAAACACTGAGAACCAGTGTGCCCTGTAATCTGAGCACTTGGGCAGCCACTCAGGGGAGATTCAAATGCTGCCCCATTGATTAGCAGAGCACCCACAGCCAGCAGTATATGTGTCTACTGGTGGTGCATATCTGCACATGCCTTGGTGCACATAACAACATTTATTCTGCACATGGATGGAAAAAATTAAAGGGAACATTTCTGAGAACCCCAGCTCTCAGAGTCCTCAGAGCTGGAGACAGCCTGCCAGGTGGACTATACCAGAGCAGGGGCTCTCTATTGCTGGGTGAAGAATTTTAAAATGTGGTGTGACACGTAGGGGTTCTAAATTGAAGAAAAAAACAATTTTCAGGGAAGTCAAAATCCTCTATGAAATAGAATTACCTTTCTGTGCACCACAGTGCCATGATGCCCCATCTCATCCACATATTTCTCAGCCTTTCTGGTTGCTTTTAAACTGTGTTGTAAACAATAATTAGCTGCTACTGAGATATTTAAATGAGTAATAATACCTAGCTATTATACTGCACTTCTCTCACATACATCTCAAAGCACTTTATAGGGGAATTAGGCATTATTTGTACCTATTTTATGGGTGGGAGCAGTAGGAGATGTAATCACTTTACCAAGGTCACCCAATATAGTGGCAAATGGAGACGGATCAAGGGGCTGGGCCATATTCACATTGGGTCAAAGCATAGTTCAAGTCTTCTATTAATTTCAGTGGAATTTAGATCAGCATCTTAATATTTAACTATTCTAAAATGCAATTGCAGCAATTTCTTTGAATTTTCACTGGCTAGATGAAGCATGAAGTGCCTTTTTTGCCTAAATCCTCTAAAAAAAACCCCTAATGATCAGCGAACCTTTAAAGATGCGGCACTTCATTTGTGCATTCAGGTCACTCTCCAAACCTTAGTGGTTTGGAAACTGTTTCTCTTCTGAGATTTCCAGTAATTCCTGGCTTGGGGTGGATTGGCAATGTTCCTTTTTGTGTTTCTATTTCCTGATTAAGGCCATGCACAAGTGCAGGAAATGTTGGCATTATATTTCATTTCCCATTTCCTCATGCAATCCCGCCTCTCCAATTTTTGTGAAAATATGAGAAATGGATAAAATTCCAATGAGAAAAGGTTTTGCTGAAAAACAGGCCCATTTTAGTCTGAAAATTTTCATAGCATTAGGACAGTTACACAGATAATGGAAAATTCTGAGTATTTCTAATTTTGTTGCCAATATTTAATGCACTTCTATTCCTGACCCAGTGAGTTGTAGGTCCATGCTGAAATTAGCAGTAAACATTATGAACTGCAAAAACAATCTTTGGTGTGGTTTGTACACTATGCCGATGTTCAGAACAGTCTGACTGCATTCAAACCAGTTTGCCCAGTTCATGAAAAATAAACAGTGAAACAACCACGAGAAAAACCTTGAACCCTTAAAACACATTGCTGCTGAATGGCTATTGCATAAAGAATACCCCACTGATTATAAATTAACTGTTTCACTGGGACACCTCAGAGATTAGTAATAGTCCTTTGCATCTACATTATTTTGGGATCTGCAAGACAAGTGACTTGGACTCTCCTGCGATTTTAACACATTTCACATGAATTTCAGGGACATGGAAGCCACAGGAATAGATGGAGGCTAAGTTGGTCAATCCAAACAGCAAAGTGAAACCTTAATGGAGCTATGGCCAGGGCTGAGGACAGACTTTGCCAAAATGGTGGGGCCTCAGGAGGAAGAGGCGGGGCTGAGGGGTAGTCTCCCCCAATCAGGCCTTCAGAGCTGCCTGGTATGTGCTGCCTGGGCTGTGGTGGCTATTTAAAGGGCCCAGGACTCCAGCTGCTGCCACTCTCAAGGTAGTAGCAATGGCAGTTAAGAACCCTGGGGCCTTTAAATAACTGGGCCCTGGGCAGCTGCCTCCTTTGCCTCCCTTCTCCCTCAGCTCTAGTTATGGCATTTTACTTGAGCTGAGGACTGGCCCCTGAGACTCAGACCTTCTCCCTCACCCTTAGCGACTACTGGAAGGGAAGTGTGGTGCCTCTTTCCCTGCTGCTGGGAAGAGGGAACAAGTGGAAGAGGAGGAAAATATGTATTAATTGTTAATATTAATCAAATCAATATAAAAAGAGTTAAAAGTCTCATATGGCACTTAAAGGAAATATTGACCCAGGAATTGTCCCAGTTTCTTGCTTGTCTGAAAAATCAGGGACTATTTACTAGTATTTGTACAGATCCAGGAAAGCCTCTGAAATCAAGGAATAAAGGCTCACAGGCCTGTCTAATTAGCTTGAAATAGAGAAATTATTTGCAAGGGTCTAACACTTACTGAAAGAATGAACATTGGCTTTTTGAATTCTCACTTGCCAAAGAGTAAAAGTCTTTGTACTGGGAAATGAGTTAGGCTAGTAAATATTAAACTGTACAAGGAGAGTTGTGTGTAAAAACATGTTACTAGCTATGGCTAACTGTAAGCCAACTAACCACATCATGTTTTACAGCATGATTGACATTGTCTTCTGCTAGGTGTTAGCTGGTATGTAAGAACAGTGTGTTTGTTTAAAGCAATGTGGTTGCTGACAGTTCATTTTCTCCCTGTTGAGATATTAAAGGGACAACTTAGATAGTTGGACCTGCTGACCAACATCATGCTAAGGGTTATCACTGTACCAATTTCGAAAGCATTCCTTTTGGGAGTAAATCTAATGTGCAGATTCTAATCCCAGGAGGTGCATGGGGTTTGATCCTATGAGGTGATGAGCAGAGAGCAGCAACCTGAAAAGTTCTTATGCCTTCAGCTCCCGAATGTGGCCTGTGAGTGGCTCTTTCTGCATGCAAGTGTCTCTCCCAAAAGGCCTGGAAGAGTTGAAGACTTGCCTATGTGGTAGCATGGAAGATATAATTCTATATCTATTCTTTTTTAAGAAGGATCCCATTGTTACATGGCACTTCTGATCCATGGCATTTTGAGGTCTGGCTGCTGCGCTTCCATACTTAATATGCCTCACAACATATCTGTTGGAGGAAATCAGCTACTGACTTGCATCTGTCCCAGATACTGGATGTGGTGATGCAAGCGGTAACATATTTAAGGCAAAAAGCTTTTCTTAGAAGATAAAATAAAGCCTTGATTAGATTTTTAAAAATATATAAGAAAACAGTTTATCTTTGTGTTTCAAAAATAACCTCATATAGTAAAAACTTAAACAATGAATAGTCTAGCAGCAACTTAAAGACTAATAAAATATGTAAATGGTATCATGAACTTTCATAGGTACAACCCACTTCTTCAGCAGAATGGAGTATTAAAAATCCAGTTCCAAAATAAATAGGGGATGGGAGTGGAGAAAGAAGGGAAAAAATAGTGAATCAGAGGGTTCATGTTACATGAAGCCGATAGAGAAGGTGCAAGTTGTTCTTAAGTACCCATTATTTGTTTTTTTTAAGTCTTTAGGATGTGCAAGGTAGTGTGCTAGCCAGGTAATGTCTTTATTTATACCTTTGTGATGGTCCCAAATCTGTAAATGAAGTTATGTTCCAAGGCTTCCCTGTGTATCTGACTTGTGGAATTGGCCTGAAACAACACGGTGACTTTGAGATCCATTAACGAGTGCACTGGCAGGTTAAAGCGTTCTCCAACAGGTTTCTGTGTGTTACCTTTTCATATATCTGATTGTGTCCCTCAATTCTTTTCCATAAAGACTGTCCAGTCTGGCCAATATACATGGCAGAGAGGCATTGCTGGCATTTGGTAGCATAGATAATATTGGTGGATGTGCAGTTAAATGAGCCTCTGATTTGGTGGCTGATGTGGTTGGGTCCAATGATTAAATCGCTTGTGTAGATGAGTGGACAGAGCTAGTACTGGGGCTAATTGCAGAGGTGGGTTCCTGGATGATTATGATGAAGGTGTGGAATTTTGCCTCAGAAATACGGAGATTACTTGTACATTATTTTTGAAAAATTCTGGGTTAAAAAGACTAAAAAGTTAAATAGAGGAGAGCCTATTTTTGTGAACATATGCAAGAAAACCTAAGACACACACTGTTATGGGATCAATTCCTAAGTGAAATCTCATGCAAAGCAGTTCATTTCATATGAGGAAAAACAATGAGTAAGTCCTGTAGCACCATAGAGGCTAACAAAAAACCATAGATATAGTATCAGGAGTGTTCATGGGCAAAACCCACAAAACCTACTACGTGGATTTTTGTCCATGGTTATATATAAATAGTATCGTGTGTGTGTACACACACACATACACACACGTCTACACTATGGGATACTGGCGGTATCCCAAAATAGCTACCCCACATCTACACAAGCTGCACGTTATTTTGAAATATTTTTTGAAATAGTGGGCGCGCTATTTCGACTTCCCAGTAAGCCTCGTTGCATGAGGGCTAAGGGTTGGCTCGAAATAGCACATTATTTTGAAATTTGGCATGGTGTAGCTATAAGTTATTTTGAAATAGATTCGAAATAAGATACAAAATTTGCATAGTGCAAATTGTGTCTTAGTTTAGGGTGCTGTGTAGTCTACTCATTGTTTTAACAACTAATTTGGCTACCCTCTGAGTCATTTCATATGAGGATACTCTTTGAATGACCCTTTTGGCACCTCTGAATCTCAGAAGCTTAAAAGAAACCTGGGTTTAAAACTTACCTCATATTAAACAGCTTCCACACTGTCCACAGAGATTACACGACAAGAATAAAATAAAGATCCCATTCCTCTGAAATCTGGGCAACTGAGAGCATTCATCTTGTCAAAATTTGGACACTTGCTTGCATCCTGGAGTCCTTTCCATTTTTTATATTTTAAACCCTTAATATTAGGGGATTAATAAGTGAAATGCTGCTATCCCCTAACAACAAACTCACAAGTAGAAAACAATCACACCACTAGGAGGCTCACTGGAAAGTTACAGGCAGATAGCTTTATGCAGTAGCTCATTCAACATTTAGGAATAAAATGTTTGAGTGAGTGATTGGACTGTATGTAGCTGGTAGAAAAAAAATCAATTAAAATACCCAGCAGCTTAGAAACAGGAGCTTTAATTACCCCACAGGAAAGCCCTAAAGGAACAGTTATCCACCTTCCATGGGACTCCTTCCTCCAGCCTCATTGCTTTGTAATGATATGAGGGGAAAGTTCTGAAAATTGAATGGTACTCAAATATTCACAAGGATTACAGGTTAACTGTAAATTAACAGAAGTCACTTTTCAGATTCCTTGCAGTTTCGCTAAGATGAGGGATGCTGGGGCATTGCAATCACTGTGTAGGAAGTCATCCCTGCCAGAGCCCAAAAGCAAGTAAACAGATCTTTAATGCTAAAGCAAACAGCTTGCAGTCCCTGTATACAGCTGTTCCTGCAGGCAGTCTTTGTGGTGTGGGAAACTAGCTGCTCATCTGGCTCTCAGCCTGACCTTATTGGTGCTAAGAGATTCAATGACAGGCTAATTCTTTGACAAATACAGAGTAGGTGGCATTAAGGGGGAAAGAAATGCTGTGTCGTGTTGATAAAGGGTACTTGCAGTTTAAAGGAAGCTGATGGTGAGAAATAATATGGCCTTAGCAGAAGGAAAGCATCTCTGTTCATTTTGTCATCATCACATATTTGTATTATATGCCATGTAGAGGACCCAACCCCAGAACATGTGTTCGGTTTTGTACAAATGCATGTTAGAGAAAGAAAAAACTGCTCCCCCCCCCCAGTAAAAAAAGTTTGGCCAGGCCACTCTTGCTATAGTGGGTTGCAGTACTCCTTGGGAGAAACCGGTCGCACCCTTCCTGCATACCATACCATTGCCTTTAGAAAAAGGGAAGGTATGAAAAGGGGAAAATAGCCTCAGACTCTCCCACCCTTCACCTTGGCGTGAGAACTGCGGGGCTTACCTGGTCGCATGAAACCTGCACAGTTTTGGCCCAACCCCGGGACACAGACCCCCCACTTGGTGACCATTGGGCCATATATGGTAATATGCAAGCGCGGGAAAGCAATGTGCAGATTTGGGGATTAATACCCATCGCACAGTTCACTCGAGGAGGTCTTCGCAACACACGTACCACCGTGCGTGTGCCTTCCCGTATATTCCAAAGTGCTGCCGGCCTGATCAACTGACCAGCCACCTCCCCCAACTCTCAGGGATAACCAAGACCTTCGCAACTGAACCAATATCTTTGAAATGTTCCGTGTGCTGTGTAAGTTGGTATATATGATTTGATTTTCTTTGTTGTATAAGCTTAGTGTTGTAGTTGTTTTGGGTAGTACATAGAGTTTGTAGTTATTATTGTTATTAATTAGTGTATCTGGATATCTTTAGAATAGAGACTATTCCCCTTGCCATTCCCATCCTTATATTTCTGACACATTTAACTAGAAATCATAGAATAATATAATAAATACTGTAAATTCATTATTAACACAGTCTATTAAAAATCTTAGAATAAATACTATAAATTCATCACTGTTATAAATACATATATTTTATTTGCTAAAATGGTCCACCTGGTTCTGTCTTTCCCCCCTTGGGTATGCATCATCAGACCTGTGATTCTCGCGACAATGCACAGTGAGAGTCAGTCTCTGGCCCAAAGATCTTACAGGCTACATCTACACTACATGCTTCTTGCACAAAGAAACCTTTTGCACGAGAGTTTTTGTGCAAAAACTTCTTGAGCAAGAGCACGTCCACATCTTAAAGCACATTGCAAAAGTGATGTGGTTTTGTACAAGAGAGCATCCACACTGAATGGAAGCTCTTGCACAAAAATGCTCTGATGGCCATTCACAGTTGGGGTTCACAGAATGGCCATCAGGGCAACTGTGCTTTTTCCCTCTGGAGAATCCACACTTGCCTTTTTGCGCAATAGCTATAGTGCAAAAAGGAGTTAAGCCTAGAAAAAGGAGGTTTACCTACCCCGGCAAAAGCCCTCCCTTCTGCCATTTAACTGTTGATTTACTTGCACAAAAGCACATTTGAGGTGTGGATGCTTCACGGGTTTTTGCGCAAAACGGGTTTTTGCACAAAAATCTTGCAGTGTAGATGTAGCCACAATGTAAAAGACAACATATTATCCACATTTTACAGACAGGGAATTGAGTCATAGTGGAATAACTGCACAAGGACACAGAAGAAGCCTGTAGCAGAACCTGGGATGGGAGCCCTAAACCTGACTTGTAATCCAGTGGTTGAATCAGGTTTTCCTTCATCCATTTACTCACTGACGTTCTGGAAGAAATTCCCATGGGAGCTTTTTTCAAAAATTCTAGCACCACCAAACTGAAACTAAGACTGAGAGGAATTCCTTGCTTCTGAAGGACTCAGCCCCTCTCTGGACATAGATAGTCAAGTCATCCCTCTGCAAGATAACTTACCAATGGGATAAAATTAATGAAGAACAACATTTTTGCCTTCAGAATGGACCACACTGCACCAGATGGCCAGGGACCTCTTAATGGCAGCTGGCAGCAGGCATAAGAGGTGCATAAGGGTTACCTGGAAGTAATATTTACATTTTAGTTCACCAAAAGATCATCACGCGATTTTGATGGGGTGTAGTCACAAAAGGCCTTTAGGAATAGTTCCCTGATGTGCTGATTATGCCATTGACACCCACCTCCTTGCTCTCTAGGGCTCTCCTGTCCTGTCCTGTCTTGTCCTGTCCTGCTGGGGCTGGGCCATATTCTTTGGTCAACCCCAGACAAAACACAGAGTTGGGGTTACCACCCCCTAGGGAGAAATGCAGACACTGAACCATTTCAGCTCTGGGAGGATGCAGTTCTAGTGTACAGCACCCAGGAAACCCTCCCCCAAAATGGATCAAACCCCCAAATGAATCTGTCTTTCCCCGAGTAAAAGTTTTACACAAAGAAAGCTCATGAGACTGTTTTGCATCTTTATCAATGAAAGAGAGATATGCACAATGGTTGCCCTACCCTGCAGGTAACAATTGCTTATACTGGGCCTGGTGGTAAACAAAAGTGTTTTTATAAAGTACAAACAGTAGTATTTAAATAGTTGCAAATGAAATCAGACAGATCCAAGTAAATTATTAAATTAAAATGAAAGGAAAATGCATAGCTAGTTCTAATTCACTAAAAAACTTATTGCAAGTAAATTTTTACCCTAGTGAGCTGTTCTTGTTCTAAGGAATAATCTTCAGGACAGAGACAACCTCTTTTGTCTTGGCCTGGGTTCTCAATCTTCTTTGGAGTATGTCACATCAGCCACAGACAAAGAGCTGATAAATTCCACTTGCTTAAATATTCTTTTCCCCATGATGGGAATCTTTTGTTTTACATTCCCCCTTCCATGGAAAAATATCTGGGTCAAAATGGAATCCCAGTACCAGGTGATATCATCACATGTCTTACTAGTCCGATCACAAGGCTGTTTACAAGTCATTAAGTTGATCACCAAGTTGTTAAGACATGGGGGGAGAGGTAGCACCAGTAATAGCTCTCATTAGCACATTTAAAACTATAAACAGTCTCATATTTCATATTTCGATCTTTACATACAAGAATAATACATGCACCAAAATAGGATATATAGATCCAGCAGATTATAACATTAAAATTGATAAGGTACATGAAGTATTTTGCCCAAGGCATCTCCTAGTTATGCATATTTATATTCCTAAGCCAATTTTCATAAAGCGGGGAGGATCGTCACAGTAATGTCTATAATAAACATCATTACAAAACACATGCACCAATTTTGTGTAAGGACTTATATATATATATATACACTGACAATTTTTCCAGAAGAGATTCCAGAAGACTGGAAAAGGACAAATATAGTTCCAATCTATAAAAAGGGAAATTAGAACAACCCAGGAAACTACAAACCAATCAGTTTAACTTCTGTGCCAGCAAAGATAATGGAGCAGGTAATTAAGGAATTCGTCTGCAAACATCTGGAAGATAAAAAAGTGATAGGTAACAGCCAGCAGGGATTTGCAAATAATAAATTATATCAAACCAATCTGATAGAGTTTTTTGATAGCATATCAAACCTTATGGATAAGGGAGAAGCGGTGGATGTGGTATACCTAAACTTTAGTAAGGCATTTGATACAGTCTCGCATGACCTTTTTATCAATAAACTAAGCAAATACAATTTCGATGGGGCTACTATAAGGTGGGTGCATAACTGGCAGAGTAACCATTCTCAGAGAGTAGTTATTAATGGTTCACAGTCATGCTAGAAGGGCACAATAAGTGGGATTCCGCAGGGGTCTGTTTTGGGACTGTTCAATAGGGACATGAAGTGAGCTTGAAATGCTGTCCCCTATGCCTTTTGACCTCTCCAATAGTCAAAGTACTGGAGCTGGAAACAGGGCAGATAGGCAGCTAGAGATGAGCAGTTGGAGCCTTTTGATAGGCAGAGGGAGGTGTCAAATGAAGATAGCAACAGATGATGGGTCATGCTTGCTTTTCCTACACACAATACCAGCCTGACACAGTACTCACGGCTAATATGACACCTAGCACATTATGTATCTTGCTACCACAGGCTCCTACACGAAAGGGATCAATCAAGGGCATTTTTTTTCTTAGAAAAGTTTTAAGTTTCTCTTTGAGGGAAGCCGCGTTCCTTGGAAATGGTATTAGAGTACATCGTCTTCCTGAAGGCTGCTGCACCGTGATGCTGCAAATCACTAGCCACATGCCTCCAAGCTCCAAAACCAGAAGAAAAAAGCGTGACCTTCCCTAAAATAGTCGATTTACACATTAGCACTGACCCGATTAAGTGGCTATTAAGTGAAATAGAGTCATACATAGGTTAGCAGGTCAGCCCAAACAAGTGTAAATAGATTTCAAGTGACAGAAAAGGGCACTCTGTGAGAGAACCATATCCAGATAGGCAATGCTCCTTAGCATCCCACCCCTCCCAGGACTGAAGAGGTGTTCCCTTATCTATAGAATTTTAGAAATGTAGGGTTGGGAGGGACCCCTAGAGACCATCACATTCAGCCCTCTGCGCTGAGGCAGGGCAAGGTAAACCTGCCCATCCCTGACGGGTGTATGTATATCTAACCTCCAATGATGGGGATTCTGTGGCTTCCTTTCAATGCCTATTCTAGAGCTTAATAATCATTATAGTTAGTTTTTTCCTAATATCTAACCCAAATCTCCATTGTTACAGATTTAGCCCATTACTTTGTATCCTGTTTTCAATGGATCTGGAAAACACTCGATCTCCATCTTCTTTATAACAGTCCTTAACATATTTAAAGATTATTACCAGGATCTCTCTTCATCTTCTTTTCTCAAGCCTAAACACATCTTTTTTTTTTTAACTTTTCCTCATTGGTCAGGTTTTCATTTTTTTTAACCCTCCTCTGCACTTTCTCTAAGGAAGTTAAGTGGTTTGGCTAAGGGCAGTTAAAAGTGAAATAAGAAACATATGGGGGACTTAAGTTTACACCCATCCAAACATGACTTTTAGTCTGCGCAGAGACTAATATGCAGAGCTTAATCCTCTGGTTTAAGAATTGCTCCTCTGTGTAGGATATGTCACAAGGAGGGCTTTTCCAGGCTCAATATTGGCACTCCTTCACTTGGAGTTGCCAACATTTTATTCTCACAGTATTTTAAGACATCAGCTTCTAGAGTCAGGTGCTTATGTGACACTCTCAGCTTTCATATTTGCAGAGAACAGCTTGAAAATATGCCACAGTGTACCCTAAAGGCTCAGAGACCAGAAGGCACAAAAAGGAGAAACCAAAATGTACTTTTTGTTTACAAATTCATGATTTTTGAGGACTGACTCATGATTTTTTAATTCCTAGGGAGTCACAGTTTTGCCATTCCAAAATAAAACTCCTTCCCATTGGGGGTATACGCATAGCCTCCAAATAAGCAATGCTCTTCTTACTCTGAGCTTCAGATTCATGGGCTAAATAAAATCACCTTATTCTTCACTCCTTATCTGCTGCTTCTTCTTGCTTGGATATCCAGCAGCTCAACCTGCTTGCCTGATGATTTCCCGATGTCTTGCTCTCTAGGACACTTCATTCTCTCCTGCCTGCCCCTGACAACAAGAACAGTAGAGAAAGTTGTTTTTAAGCAGGATTCTTCTTCAGTACCCCCAGTACATAGGCACCTTCTGAGACCCTGACAGATAGCATGGCCCATCACTATGCTGTAGGGATACGGCTCAAGTACAGAAACACCTGATCCTCTTGTGAATGAGTTTGTATCAAATGCTTGGTAAGGACTGAACAAGCTTTGGGATCCTCACTGGTAAACACCACTTATTGATCATATTGACCACTTCTTGTTTTGTACAAAGAGACAGGGGAAACTATGTTGACACTGACCTTACCTTTGTTCACTAGGGCATGAAAACAAAAATCTTCTATGGGAATAAAAATGAAAGTCGTTTCTCTGGATGCTTGTAAAGCTTTCAAAAAGATAATCCCAATTCTCATCCAAAGATAATAGAGAAAACATCAATATGGAATGGGGGAGGATCAGAATAGAGCTTTGGGTCAATTAATAAC
This sequence comes from Pelodiscus sinensis, assembly GCF_052426305.1. NCBI lineage: Eukaryota > Metazoa > Chordata > Testudines > Trionychidae > Pelodiscus > Pelodiscus sinensis. The sequence goes on along the minus strand of NC_143059.1, from coordinate 30,167,053 downwards.
CAGATCATTACTGCTTATCCCTTCCTATTCACTCTAGACTTCACCACATGGTTTCATTTTAAATGTTTTCAATGAGTGTATGCAAAAGGCTAGTTAATTTGCTCATGAATCATATTAGATATGGGGTAGAATTAATGGTAAAAAAGAATTACTCATGTTCTGCCCATTTAAAATCAGACTGTTCTATGGAAGAATAACACCACCATCTCTGAGAATTAGCATGCGGAAGTGTAGGCCATTAAGGCAATCATAAATGGCCATAAGCTCTTTGGGGGCGGCCAATGCTCATTGGAGGTGATAAGATGTGCTGTTTGAACTGGAATTGCACCCATTAGGGCACTAGTATGAATACAAATGTGAGTGAGGACTGAAAGTGCTACAGAACTGCAAATGAAGAAAAAACAAAATGATTGAGGCTATGTCTACACTATAGCTTATGTCGACATAATGTATGTCAGAGGTGTGAATAAATCACTGGCCTGAGCAACATAAATTACAATTACCTAAGTGCCTGTAGCTACTACTGCTTCTGGGGGCTGGAGTAATTATGCCAATGGGAGAGCTCTCTCCGGTCACCCTCAAACTACACTAGAGAGCTTATGGTGGCACTGCTGCATTAGGAGAACAAAAGCAATGTCTCTGGCCTTGTGGGGTAGGTTTACAAGTTAAAATAAAAAAAGAACAAGTTAAAAATTTCTAGAAAAGTTAGATGTCTGCAAGTCACCAGGGCCTGATGAAATGCATCTTAGAATACTCAAGGAGCTGAGAGAGAAGGTATCTGAGCCTTTAGCTATCATCTTTGAAAAATCATGGAGTGAGGAGAGATTCCAGAAGACTGGAAAAGGGCAAATATAGGGCCCATCTATAAAAAGGGAAATAAGAACAACTACAGACCAGTCAATTTAACTTCTGTGCCAGCAAAGACAATGGAGCAGGTAATTAAGGAATTCATCTGCAAACATCTGGAAGAAAATAAGGTGATAGCTAACAGCCAGCATGGATTTGTAAGGAACAAATCATGACAAACCAATCTGATAGCTTTCTTTGATAGGATAACAAGTGTTGTGAATAAGAAAGAATCAGTGGATGTGGTATACCTAGACTTTAGTAAGGCATGTGATGCAGTGTCGCATGACCTTCTTATCAACAAACTAGGCAAATACAACTATGCTGACATTGACCTTACCTTTGTTCACTAGGGCATGAAAATAAAAATCTTCTATGGGAATAAAAATGGGGCTTCTATAAGATGGGTGCATAACTGGCAGAGTAACCATTCTCAGAGAGTAGTTATTAACAGTTCACAGTCATGCTAGAAGGGCATAACAAGTGGGGTTCTGTAGGGGTCTGTTTTGTTCAATATCTTCAATGATTGATATATTGACATAGAGAGTATGATTATTAAGTTTGCAGAGGATACCAAGCTGAGAGAGGTTGCTACTGCTTTAAATTAATGGAGATTGCCTAGCTCCTAGAACTGGAAGGGACCAAAGGTCATCAAGTCCAGTCCTCTGCCTTCACAGCAGGACCAGGTACCATCCCTGACAAATTTTTGCCCCAAATCCCTAAATGTCCTCTGCAAGGATTGAACTCACAACCCTGGGTTCAGCAGGCCAATGCTCAAACCACTGAGCTATCCCTCCCCCTCCCTGCTTTGGAGGATAGGGTCATAATTCAAAATGATCTTGACAAACTGGAGCAATGGTCTGAGGTAAATAGGATGAAGTATATAAGGACAAATGCAAAGTACTCCACTTAGGAAGGAACAGCCCATTTCACACATACATCTGAAGTGATTGTCTAGGACGGAGTACTGCAGAAAAGGATCTAGGGGTAAATGTGGACCAAAAGCTAAATATGAGTCAACAGTGTGACACTGTTACAAAAAAAATAAACGTGATTCTGGGATGTATTAACGGGGTGCTGTGAGCAAGACACGAGAAGTCATTCTTCTGCTGTACTTTGCACTGATTAGGCCTCAGTTGAAGTATTCAGTCCAGTTCTGGGCACTGCATTTCAAGAAAAAGGTGGAGAAATTGGAGATGGTCCAGAGAAGAGCAACAAAAATGATTAAAGGTCTAGAAAACATGAGTTATGAGGCCGGGCTGAAGGAATTGGGCTTGTTTAGTTTGGAAAAGAGAAGTCTGACAGGGGACATGATTGTGGTTTTCAAGTATCTAAAAAGGTGTCACAGGGAGGAGGGGGGGAAATTGTTCTCCTTGGCCTCTGATGATAGACAAGAAGCAATGGGCTGAAACTGCAGCAAGGGAGGTTTAGGTTGGACATTAGGAAAAACTTCCTGTCAGGGTGATTAAACACAAATAAATTGCCTAGGGAGGTTGTGGAATCTCCATCACTGGAGATATTTAAGAGCAGGCTAGACATCTATCAGGTATGATAGGGTATGTCTACACTTGCACACTAGTTCAAACTAGGGATGCAAATACAGGCATTTGAAATAGTCAACGAAGTGGGGATTTAAATATCCCGTGCTTCATTAGCATGATCTCGCCGGCACCTTACTCCAAATGCCAGCTGTTTCGAAAGTGAAAGTGCGCGCCAGGACGTGTTAGTTCGCCTGTATTTGCATCCCTAATTTGAACTAGGGTGCAAGTGTAGACATACCCATATAGACTATGCTATATCCTGCCGTGAGGGCAGGGGAATGGACTTGATGATCTCTCAAGGTCTCTCCCATTTCTAGTATTCTATGATTCTATGAATATGCACATGACACACAACTCTATTTCTCTGTGACATTGGATCCAGGTGTGGCAGCGACCAATGTGAACTGGTGACAGACTGGATGAAAAAGCTGAAGATGAATCCAGATAAGAATCTTGATGTCCTGTGGATCAGGAAGCCATCTGTCCCGGAATATGGTATGTTATCTGTTCTGGACGGGGTCATATTTCCGTTGAAAGAACAGTTATGCAGCTTGGGAGTTCTCCTGGATCCTTTGTTAACATTTGACAACCAGATTTCCTTGGGTGTCCAGGAGTGATTTTGGGTAGCTTTGGCTGACCCCCTGCTGTGATCTTTCCTGAATAAGAATGACTTGGCAATGGTGATTCATGCTCATCACATCCCGATTGGACTACTGCAATGCACTCAATGCCTACATCTAGATTACATCCCTTTTTCGGAAAAGGGATGCAAATTAGACGTATCGCAATTGCTAATGAAGCGGGGATTTAAATCTCCCCCGCTTCATTAGCATAAAAATGGCTGCTGCTTTTTTTCGGCACGGAGTTTTGCCGGAAAAAAGCGCCAGTCTAGATGCGGGTCTTTTGGAAAATAAAGCCTTTTCCGAAAGATCCCTTATCCCTCTTAAAATAAGGGATAAGGGATCTTTCGGTAAAGGCTTTATTTTCTGAAAGATCCGCGTCTAGACTGGCGCTGTTTTCCTGGCAAAGCTCCGACCCGGGAAAAAGCGGCAGCCATTTTTATGCTAATGAAGCAGGGGAGATTTAAATCCCTGCTTCATTTGCAATTGCGATATGTCTAATTTGCATCTCTTTTACGAAAAATGGATGCAGTCTAGACACAGCCATATTGTTCACTTGCACCCAGCTTACCAAGTGATCCAAATCAATCTTTGTCAGTGACCTGTTTTCTTCCTTATTTACCACTCCCTCAATTTTTGCATCATCTACAAACTTTCTCAGTGATGATTATATGTTTTCTTCCAAATCAATAATGAAAATGTTAAATGATGTAGGATCAAGTATCACTAGAAACATAACTGTTCAATGATGATTCCCTTATCTCTTATTTTAAGAGGGATAAGGGATCTTTAGGAAAAGGCTTTATTTTCTGAAAGATCTGCGTCTAGACTGGCGCTTTTTTCCAGCAAAGCTCCGAGCTGGAAAAAAGCGGCAGCCATTTTTATGCTAATGAAGCGAGGGAGATTTAAATCCCCACTTCATTTGCAAGTGCGATATGTCTAATTTGCATCCCTTTTACGGAAAAGGGATGCAGTCTAGACACAGCCTATGTGTTTTAATATGGACAAATGTAGATGTATACACCTAAGAACAAAGAACATAAGCCAGGTTTATATGATGTGGGATTCTATCCTGGGTAGTGGTAAATTTTTAAAAAAAGATTTGGGTGTTGTGGTCGATAATTGGCTGATCATGAGTCCCCGGTATGTTGCCATGACCATAAGGACTAATACAATTCTTTCATACGTGAACCAGGGAATCCTGAATAGAAGTGGAGAGGTTTTTTTACATCTGTATTTTGCAATAGCGCAACTATATCCACTTTTGCTGTCCAGTAATCAAGAAACATGCTGATAAACTGAAGAGAGCTCAGAGAAGAGCCATAAGAATGATTAAAGGGTTATAAAACATGCTTTCCAGTGATACATTGAAGGTGCTCAATCTATTTAGCTTAAAGAGAAGGTTCATGGGTGATTTTACTGCAGTCAATAAATACCTGCATGGGGAACAAATATTAAATAATGGACTCTTCAGTCTTGCAGAAAAAGAAATAACACGATCCAATAGCTGGAAGTTGAAGCTAGACAAATTTAGACTGGAAAGGTCATACATTTTTTAACAGCGAGAGCAATTACACTTTGGAACAACTTAACAAGGGGCACAGTGGATTCTCCATCACTGACAATTTATGATCTAAAAATATTTTGTGGAAGTTCTGTGGTCTGTCTGATACAGGAGCTAAGGCTAGATTATCCCTCCGGTGTCTGTAGTACTGAACAGGCACAGCTGCAGGGCTTTATTTCTGACAAAGGATCTCTTCTGACTTTGGAATCTAGGAATCTATGACCACTAATGACACAAGAGCTGACAGTGGCAAAACGTATTTAATCTGTGCCCATGAGAGCCAGAAACGTAGGTTTCCAAAGGCCCTAGTGAGTGTAGCTCTTCCCTGTGTGTCTTTTACTGTGGGATGTTCAATATCTAAAACAAGAGGGCCCTAACCCTACCTCCCAGGTGAGGGGGGATGGGTGTACTCTAAATGCTAGACTACAGGCTTTTGTCGACAGAAGTTTTGTTGACAGATACTGTCGACAAAGCTTCTGTCGACAAAGAGCGTCTAGACTACATTCAGTTCTGTCGACAAAGCAAGCTGCTTTGTCGACATGGCAGTGTAGACGCAAAGGACAGTTTAGATGCAATAATGCCTTCTGTCGACAGAACTCGGTCGACAAAAGGCATTATTCCTCGTAAAATGAGGTTTACCAGCGTCGACAAAACTGCTGAGTTCTGTCGACGTTATGTCAACAGAACTCAGCGGTAGTGTAGACGCAGGTTTAGTTTTGTCGACAAAAGTCCACTTTTGTTGACAAAACTCTGTAGTCTAGACACACCCATTATGTTCGCCAATTGCCAGATGTCCTGCCACATGATAATCCTGAGCACCCTCTTGCCTAAGTCAGCAGACAGTATCCAGCTGATACATTAACACTATACCTGTGACTGTGAGACATGGGCCTCATCTTATCATTGTCTATAAAACATCATACACATTTCATAGCACTGTATTAATAACGATACCAGTCACCCAGACGACAGGAACCCTGTCATCAAAATAAAGGAAGGAGGGAAAGGGCCAAGTAATAAATCCCATGATAACATACAGAGGTACCGGCCCTTGCCTTTAAATATCTGGGCTCCCATGCAAGGGCACTGGAATAATTTGTATTGTTTGGGTACTGAGAACTTGAGAGCTGTTAAACCAATTGGAAACCCTGTATATAATGGAAACCATTTCAAGACCGGGGATGCTGCACATGCATGCATGCACACACACATACATGGACACACACACCCTGAGTTCAGCACCTAAGCTCCCATGGCTGTCTAGAACAGGCAGGAGACTTTCAATGGACATCTCATTCCCCCCCTTGTCTATCACAGTGCTTCTTGTTCTGAGAATTGCAAAAACCAAACCCAATACACAGAGGTACCCCGTTACCTCAATAGTCTGTATGCCTGCAGGTGCACAGCAACCCACCTTACAATGAGTGTTTCCTTTAAAGACACACTGACCACCTTCTGCTGGCACATCTTCAGCAATTAATGTTCCCTATTGATTAACTCTCACTTACAACTAATGTGTGTATTGGCAGCTTCCACATTATGACCCTGGAAATGCTTTACAGGTGCCCTCTCTGACATAACATGTTCACTCTCTGGGGACCAGTCCAACTCCTTTTGGCTTCGGTGAGCATGTTTCTAGTGACTTAAGTGGCGAGGGATTGGGCGGGACTTTAGTTATCATCACACCATGAACAGAATGCTTTCACCCCCTCTTCTCTGGAGTCTTCTCCATAGCAGACTTTTCCCCTAGTTTTTCTCATCAGTGCTATCATTAGACCTCTTGGCACTAGCATTTTAACCACTTGTTGTCCAGTCCTCTGACCAGGGTTAGATTGCACAATATTCAAAACATACCCATGAGAGCCCTAGATGTGCACAGCACCTTGCTTCCTGGGATAGTAATTTTCTGCAGTATTATACTGAGTGCAAATTGCTACCCTTCCCACTTCATGCTGACTCAATTCTGCTCTGTTCATTCCTCTCACTGTTCTCATTCACCAGCGCTGGATGGGGGATAAACACAGTGTGGGTGCCCTGACCCTTGCATGTCCAAAGCAAGGTTTAGATAGACTAAGCAGGAAGGCATGGGGGTTTGCCCCCCCTAATACTCCTGTGGGGATGTAGCATGCAACCTGAGTCAAAATCCAGCTGTGCTTAAAAAATATGTTACAACAGGGCGATTGCTCCCAAATGCCTGCCCCCATAAAGCTCCTCCGAATACTGCTTCCAAACAAGGATTGTAACACTCCAGGGGATGCAGTGGAGTAACCCCACTACCCAGCATCCAAGAGCACTGTCCCAGACAGCCTCAGCAGAGAAAGAGAAGCAATGGACTGATGGGGGACTTAGAATGAGCTTCCTTCTCCCCATTAGACATAGCCCCCCACGGTCAGGTCTGAGGTAACATTGGCAGAGTGAGAAGGGAAATCTTTCCTACCTGCTACCCATGCTGGACTGACCAGCTTGGAAGATAAAAGGTTTCAGCACAAAGAGCTGCCGCCTTTCATGAGCATTAAATTAATACAGGATGCTGGGTTTGTTTTGGTTCCTAGGCATGAACATTGCATCATCCATCCGCTCTGCCTACTGGCTGATAAGAACGGAACCCACAGGCTGAGCTGGGCAGAAAGGACGAGATGCAAAGCACTCAGAAACTGGTACATTTAATTTCAAGTCTCCCAGCCCCTCCAGTTACTCTTCATTTTCCAGTTGGTGTATAATTAACTCTGAATAACACATCCTGAAAATGTATAATCAAATTCTATTGCTCTAGAAGTCTCAGGCAGTGTGAGCAGAGAGCTGCTACGACAGCATAGTTGTCTAGATGACCTGAATTTTATGATGATCTCTGTGCTGTGAATAGCTCACTTGAGTTAATTCATAGGAAGCACTGCTCATCACCAGACAGATAGTGAGAATCCTGCTTGCTCAGTTAGGGCTAGATTTTGGCTCATATTTACATGGCTACAAAGGGGCATAAAAGGAAATAACCCCCCTTTCCCTTATACCTACCCTCAAATACCTATAAACTGCCCTATTAGGCTTTGGAAATGAACATGAGTGGGAGGCAGTAGGGGTTGCATGTCTGGAACTCCTGCCACCAATGGCCAGGAAAGGTAAGGAATAAGGAGAAGCTTCACTCCATGCCTCACACAACCAGACACCCAGCAGACCTTGGCCACTGCAAAGCACTGCCAAAATTAACTTTCCCTTAGAGCAAGGAGGAAATCAAGGAAGGAACTGTCTCTCAAAGTCTTCCTTACCTCGCTCCCTGAGTAATGCACCGACACTACACTCGTAGCTGGGGCCACTGAGGTGAAGTTCAGTACGGTCTTTACTTCTGTCTGATGTAATAAAATAGAAACACATCTTGGATTAAACACATCACCCTCCACAAATACATCGCTTTCCTTCTGTACCCCTAGTGCCTACCATGGTTCAATAGACAGCATTGGAAATAATGCTGAAAACATGCCACCATTTGCAAGGCATTCCGTCATACTTGTGAGGTAATTAGATAACCACTGTTAACAAATCCTTGTGTTTAATAAGTATGTTAATTGATATCGACTAACTTGCCACAGGTACTTTATCAGCACCAATTAGATGCCTAAAATCAATTGGAAAAAATTAGGAGTCGTGTGGTTTTTTGTGTTTAGATTAGATTTAGGAGTTAGGATCCAAGAGATATCGGTTGCTAATCCAAGCTAAATCCTTGCCGTACTCAAGTTCCTTACACCTCTTATCAAACCAGAAAAAGCAGAAATTGCCCTGGGAACTGGATGCTACCTCTAAGTGGGAGTCCTTGGGGCAAGCACAGTGATTAGGAGTCAGAAATTGGTTCTTCCTAAATCCTTTCCTTATATATAAATATTAAAAATGGAGAGCTCGGAAGAGAAAATAGAACTATGTCTATAAACTCTTCGTAGACAGAGAATATTTCTGAAAGACAGAGCATGAAAATAGCAAATACTTTTAAAATAGGGGACCAGGTTCTCCTCTGTGATCCAACTTTTTAGAGAGTAACTCATTAAAATGTTTGTGCAGAACTTTGAAAATGTGAAGATGCAATTTAAAGGAGTGCAAATTTGGTGTGTAGCTCAGCAGCCTCAAATATGGCTGGATTACGTAGAAGCCTTTGATTTCCATCAAAATCTATTTTTCACTACTAACTGAAATTCCAAAGGCGGGAATTCAGAGCCACAAAAAAGTCATTGGAAACCATTGATGATTCTGCCAGTTTTTGCCAGTTCATAATAGGTCCTCTTATCCGTCTCTTTCTTGCCAGAAGTGTTGATAGGCATTGAGCAAAGGAAAAACACTTCTAGGGGCAGATTAGCACCTAACATTTGAAATACTATGGTAGTTGTTTAGAGAATGCTGAAAGCCATCAATGGCTTAGAATTGAATATAAGATTGCATCTTAGCAGGAAGGCTGTAGCTGATACACTGTAAAGACAGACTCGCTTTGGCTTCTGGAGAGTCTAATCTTTTTCACCAGAGGCCTACTCCTGCTGTCCATACTTTATCCTGAAAACAGACACTCATTGGGCCAGATCAAAACTGGTCCAAACACAATTAGGCAGGGGTAAAAGAGGAAGTAAGATCTCTCCTCCCTCACTATGCCTGGTCTTGGAGGCCAGATACAGGAGAGAGATCAACAACGTAGGTCTGCTGTTCCCCATAGAACAGGTGCAGGAAATGAGGCAAAGTTGGAGAGAAAATTTGCATTGGCCATGCCCAATGCCTTAGCCATGCCCAATGCTTTAACCACCAAGACTGAGTTGGTGCAGGATGGTAATAATTTGCTGCTGGCGTGGGCTAACAGTAAATTGCTGCCTTCCTTAAGCCAAAGTGAAGCAGAGAAAGAATCCCTGAGCCACATTTCTTTCCCTGGGATGCTCCCAGGCCAGTCCAGCACATGCTGCTGCTTGGTGGAAGCTGTGTTGTGGTCTATGATTAGACATATTTTAATGTTATGATTCTGCAAATGAAAAACATTGTATAAAAAAAACCAGTAGAAAATTCAGACAATAAAAATTGGCTATTAAGCTGTGGAATGAAAATGTTTTCAACGTTTGATAAGATTTCAGAGCTGGAGTTTTTTCTCCACCCTTCCCCCCCCCATTTTATTTGATTTTTGAAGTTTGCTGGTAAGAGAGCAATGAGCTAGTCACATTTCCCCCAAAATTTAGTTTTTGTACAAATAAAAAACCTAAGATCAACGGAAATGTGTCAATTACTTAAAAAAAAAAATCCCAATTAAAGGGGTTTTTTCTAAAGAAGAAAATATTTTCCTTAGCATTTGCAACTCAGATATCGCTGTTTTGGCTTTCTATATGAGAACCTGGAAGTGAAACTGACTAGAAACAAAGGTGAAACTGAATAGGTTGTTTGTATTTTGCTCATCTGAAACACAGAAAAAACAGCATATTTAGTGCAACGTAAATTTTTAAAAAAACAAGGACTTCTTTGCATGTTAATAATCAAAGGGGTTTTTACCAATACGAGAAAAATAATATTTTAATATCAGATTTTTAACATGAGCTTGTCCCCTTAGATAACGCATTGTGCTTTTGATGCCTTTGTTTCAGCAATCAGGCAAGTTGCCACTGATACATTTCTGGTCTGGCTTATTGGAATGGGTTTCAAACTGCATGAATTTGGAATAGATAATAATAGGAAATTGTGTCTTATTATGGCTCACTTTGTCCGGATTATTCCGATATAGCTGAGGTCTGGTAAACATGATGCCGGGGGATAGAAATAACTTAGTTAGCCAGTGAAGACGAACTCTCGTGTCCTTCCTTGCCAACAGTCGCTAGGTACCACTCTTCCTCGGTAAAGGGAGCCTCAGTAGAGAGCGATGCTAAAGGCAAAGGGTGCATTGCCTGACACCAAACAGGCATGGATACTGCACAAAACACCATTCCCCCTTATAGCAGCGATTATACCACCAATCGAAATGACAAGGGGAGGGGTCCGAGGCAAAGACAAAAAGGGGGCTGACAATGAGGACACAGAATTGAACACCTGGTCAGTGAAGCAATGTCATCACTCCATTTTAAGTAGCAAAGGTGTGGTCTATCCATACTAGCCATCCTGTTTCTCTGAAGCACTTCTGCATGCCCACCCTAGTCCATGGCTGCTCCACTGCACTCCAGTACCTATCATCACACATGTCCTCACGGTTTCCCAAAGTGATAGCTTGTGCAGGGCTGGATTAAGGGGGGGGGGGAGCTAGCCGGGCAGCTGCCTGGGGGGCCAACCTATGGAGGACACCTGATGGCATCTGTAAGGGGCACCGTGAGCCCCTTATATCAGGCGCCACGTGCCTGGGGCAGGGGCCGAGCGGTGCCCCTTAGAGCTGCCATCAGGCGTCACACGCCCGGGGCTAGGGGCTGCGCGGTGCCTGATGGCAGCTCTAAGGGGTGCAGTGTGTTGGGAGGCGGGGCCATGCATGCGCTGTGCGCCCGGGGGCAGAGCTGCGCATGCGTCGTGTGCCTGCTGCCCGGGCGCAGGAATGGCTCAAGCCGGCCCTGAGCTTGTGGAGATGTTTGGAAAGCGTACTGGGAGCCCAAAAGGATTGGGGGTGGAAAATGGTCAAACACCTTGGGAACAGCCATTACCAGTGTGAATGGTCAGAGCTTGGCCCATTTACATAGCCTGACAAATTTCTGCTGAAATTCCTGAAAAAAAATCACGAAGCAGCGGGGAATAAGTATACCAGTTGTGCTTGTGGAGAACCAGAAACTGGCATCTGCAATTAAAGGGATTTATGGTGCAAGTTTTATGCTCCCTTTCCTCCTCTTCTCCCCTTCCCTGCTTCTCCCCACCATCCCTGGAGTAATGAACTCCATTGCATTGCACTGTGACATTCACCAGGTGGAGCCATGCTTCTGGATCTAGAACAGTGTTTCTCAACCAGTGGCACGAGTAAGGGGTACTCAAGAGAAGTCTGGGGGGGTATGTCAACACAACTGAAATTTGGAGAAAACTGAATTTTTGTTTTGAGTTTTACAGCGCTTTATTATTTTTGTACTTTTTACACCCAAAAATTTCATCGTCCATCCGGCTATAATTAAGTTGTTTAAAGAAATGTGTTGCAATGGTAGAAAAAAAATTTGGGTGTCTGAAAACTGTAGGTATTGGGGGTACATATAATTTTTTATAGGGGGTACTTTATAAAAAAGGGTTGAGAAACACTGATCTAGAACACCGTAAAGGTGGTCTCAACCCCAAGACTGTTAGCAAAGTATCAAGGGGGAGGGAGGGGGAGCAAAAGGTTCATTTAAAAGCAATTTCGGAATGTGGTCAGGATCATGATTCAATGCATTTCCGTTAGAAGCCAATATAGAGGCATGGATCTTCAAAGCGTATCCCTCAAGCATGAGCATTTACAGTAGTTTAAGCAGGTCCTGACAAGGGAATGTTGCATGGCAGGATCTCTGAGGTAGCTAGGCCTAGACTATTTAGAGCTTTGTAGATAGTAACCTGTATCGTGATTACCTTCTGGAATTGGCAGCGATGTAGGGTGTGCAAAAGGAGTGTAGTATAGTCTTGTTGGTGCATCTTCTCAGAAGACAGTAGTGTCCTATTCCAGTATTTCTGAATGATCTTCACAGTGATCTGCAGAGTTCTTCCTGGTATTCCAACGCATGACATATTTTTATATCCAGGCAGTGCAGAGATTGGAGAGTTGGGAGAGGAGGTGAGCCCATTAGAGGATCTCCGTCTTAGAAAGTGTTCTGCAGAATGAAAAGTTTGGACAGTCCCTGGTCTTGCTGAGAAAGAAAAAAAACAGCACACACGACCAGAGTAAAGTTTGCATGTGAGATCTGCATAGGATAGTAAAGTGCACAGTCTTTTAGCCATCTGATGATGAAAGGAGGCATTTGCAGCCATCTGACAATCACTGAAATAAGCCCTTCAAATTGCAAACCACTCTGACCATAGGTGGGACGGGTGCCCCCCAGGTGAAGGAGCCGTCATAAAATTAATCAATTCCTCAAATTGGCTTTCCTCTGCCAAGCAGCATAACCTCTGTCTTACTGGGACTGAACTCTAGCCAGCTGGCTTTCATCCAGCCCTATGTCTCTAGCAGACAGGGAAGCTGATTCTCCACTGTTTTGCACCTCCAGTATTCATCAGTTGCACTGTGTAAAGTGGCTATAAAGGGCTGATAGGTCAGAACGACAGCCTCTTAGATCCATTTTGCACTCCTGCAAGTTACTATGCCAGATGCAAGGTAGAGGAGAATTACATCCTGGGAAAACAAGGAGACTTCTCTATCTAGGCCCCTGGCAAAGGAGACAGAGCTAGTGTTCTAGCAGCACACTGGAGTTTTGCCTAAGTAAGGATGTGTAGGTTTTAGTCCTTAAATAACAAAATTGAAGGCAATAAATTAGTTTACTCTCCTTGAGCCTTATAAAAATTCAAATAAGTAAATAAGTGTCCATTTAAAGTGTGATTTTAAAAAGCCAGACAGCTAATTTTAGCCTCTCATTATGTTTAAAGCACAATGATTTAGTGTGCAAGGTACATTTATCAATCCCATAAGCATGCAGGAACATGCAGCACTTTAAAGACTAACAGGATGGTTTATTAGGTGATGAGCTTTTGTGGGCCAGACCCACTTCCTTAGATCAAATTGTGGAAGAAAATTGGCATGATCATATATACCAAACGGATACAATCAAAAAAAGTGAACACATATAAAATTGACAAATCAGATTTTAGAACAGAGGAGGAGTGAGGGGGGAGGCTAGTGTCTATGAGATAATGATATTAGGGGTGATAATTGGGGAAGCTATCTTTGTAATGGGTAAGATAATTAGCATCTTTGTTAAGGCCCATTCGTAAAGTGTCAAATTTAAGCATGAATGACAGTTCTTTCCTTTGTAATCTGGTGTTAAAGTCTCTTTGAAGCAGGATTCATGAAGTAAGGTTGTTGGGACAATGTCCAGTCTGGTTGAAATGGCAAGAAACTGTTTTTTCTTTGTGAAACTGTCTGATGTCTGTTTTGATTCTTTGGCGAAGTATCTGAGAAGTTTGTCCAATGTACATAGCAGACGGACACTGTTAGCACATGATGGCATAAATTATATTTCTGGATAAATGGGAATATGTGTTCTTGATCTTGGAACTGACATAGTTAGGCCCAATGATGGTGTCAGCAGGGCAAATATGTGGACAAAGCTGGCAACGGGGTTTGTTGCAAGGGAAAGTTCCAGGGTTGGTATTAGTGTGGTATGTCCTGTGGTTGTTGGTAAGAATCATCCTGAGGTTAGGTGGTTGTCTATAGCAGATTTGTCAATTTTATATGTGTTCACTTTTTTTGATTATATCCGTTTGGTATATATGATCATGCCATGCACGCCCCCCTTCCCCTCCCACTGTGGCACTCAGTTGAGTGCTGCGCCCCTCAGCTGGGCCGCTGGGGGAGCCAGCAGTGCAAGGGGCTGTTTAGGCTCCCCTTGGGTGGGAGGGGAAGGAAGGGTGGTGATGTACATGGCCTCGGCCCCAGCCCCAGCCCCAGCCCCAACCCCAGCCGTGTACGTTACTGCCCCACCCACCTCCCTTGCGGCAGCCCGGCTGAGCAGGCAGCACTCAGCCAAGCGCCACGGCGGGGGGGAAGGGGAGAGAGGAGAGACAGAGGGGAGAGAGAGGCAGGAGTAGGAGGAGAAGAGAAAGGGAGAGTAAGAGGCAGGAGGGGGAAAAGAGAAAGAAAGAGATGGAGAGAGAGGCAGGAGGAGGAGGAGAGCTGAGAGAGAGGGGGGAGGCAGTAGGAAGAGAGAGAGACAGAGCGAGAGAGCTCAGGAGAGAAGACCTGAGAATCCCGTCTTATGACGGGCTAATTGGCTAATGATATAATAATAGTCTATACCATTATAAAAGGAGAGGCATCTGTCACGTCGTCTGTCAGGGTATGTCTACACTACCACCCTAGTTCGAACTAGGGTGGTTAATGTAGTCAATCGAAGTTGCAAATGAAGCCCGGGATTTAAATATCCCGGGCTTCATTTGCATCTTGCCGGGCGCCGCCATTTTTAAATTCCCGGTAGTTCGGATTCCGTGCCCGCGGCTACACGTGGCACAAAGTAGGTAGTTAGAATTAGGCTAATTCGAACTACCGTTACTCCTCAAAAGCCTAATTCGAACTACCTACTCCGTACCGCGTGTAGCCGCGGGCACGGAGTCCGAACTACCGGGGATTTAAAAATGGCGGCACCCGGCAAGATGCAAATGAAGCCCGGGATATTTAAATCCCAGGCTTCATTTGCAACTTCGATTGACTACATTAACCACCCTAGTTCAAACTAGGGTGGTAGTGTAGACATTCCCTCAGAGAGAACATTTGAGAAGACTTAAGAAGACTTGGGAAGTTTCTAGGGGGTGCCAGGCCCTTAATGCCACCTACTGCCCCACCCCCTCCACTGAGGCCCTGCCCTCACCACGGGGAGGGAAGGGGAGGAGGAGGAGCAGCGTCCCCACCACCACAGCTATGGGGTGGGGAAGAGCGTGCATGTGCCCCAGTATCCTGGCGTAGATGGAAGGGAAGAGGATGTATGGCTTCAAGCCCCTCCCCACAGGAGAAGCAGCGAGGGAAGAGGCCTCATAGCCCCAGCCTCCCAGCCCCGGGGAGCAGCAGGGAGGGAGGAAGCCATGTGTGCATTCCCCCCACCCCCATGGCCCACCTTGTCTCTGTAAAAACAAGACAAGGGAGAAACAGGAACAGCACGTTATATAATAATAGTATTACTAATAGCTAGCTCTTATCCAGGGCCTTTCATCAGCCTATCTCACAGTGCTCTACAAAGGGAGGTAACTGGCGCTCTGATCCTTCAGCCCCTGCGCACATGAGTAGTTCCTGTGAGATGAGTCTACTTCACCAGGCTGATATAAGGTCATCACAATAATACCTTATATTTTATATCCTTTTTCTTCATAGAGTTCCAAACACTTTGCAGTACACTGCAGGAGAGGGACTCATTTTCACTCTGGACACTTGCTTATTCTAAGCTATACAGTGTCAGTCCAACAGGACCTTATCTGCCCTGTCAATGACCTAGTGCTTTCTTCCTTCTGTTCATTTAACAGGTTTATTCCTTTGTCAGACATTCATTTAAAAAGGCCTTTCTTTCCTATGGTCTCTGTCTGGTGCAGGAGAAACCGATCATTTAAATAGGCCTGTTCCTTTAGCCTCCAACCTTTTTAAGCATGAGATCACTTTTTGAATTTAAGTGCAATCCAGGATCCACCTCAAATCCAAACATTCTTGCCCCACCTCCTTCCCACCCCTTCTCCAAGGCCCCACGCCTGATCACTCCATCCTCCCTCCCTCCCCCATCCTCACTCACTTTTATCATGCTGGGGGTAGAAGGCTGGGGTGAGAGGGAGGGGGATGCAATCTCTGATCTTGGGCTAAAGGATTTGGAGTGTGAGAGGGTTCTGAGATGAGCCTGGGGCAGGGAGTTCAGGTGCAGGAGGGGTTCAGGACTGGGGGCAGCGGTTGAAATGCAAGCTCCAGCGGGGCACCATTTACCACAGGTGGCTGCTGGGTGACGGTGCAGGGGCCTAAGGCAGGTTCACCCCTACACTGGCTCTGCATCACTCCCAAAAGCAGCCAGCAAACTCTACATCCCTGCTCCTCCTTGCTCTGTGGAGATGGGGTACAGGGAGGAGAGAGGGGCACCCTGACATCACCACTTCTGCCTCTTCTTCCTGTGCCCTGCACAGAAAGCAACAGGCTCCTGGAGGGAGGAGGCGGGCGGGACGGGCAGCTCCAAGGCAGAGGGCAGGAACAGCATGGTAGTGCTGAGAGGGGCAGATGAAGTGCTGGCACTTGACAGCCTCCTGGTCCAACCAGTCAGGATCACCTGTCAAAGGTTCTAAGATCTACCAGTAGATCCCGATCTACTGGTTGGTGACCACTGCTTTAGCTTTAATACGAAAGGCACCATCGCACATTCTGCTAGATAACTGGGACAAGTACTGCCCATCAAGAGCTGAAAAATTCCCTCCCACTCATAGGAAGCATTGATTGGATACTGTGCAGTCAATGACTCCAGCCAGCACAGCAAAGTAAACAAGCACACTTTCTAACTGCTGTCTGCCTCAGCCTTACTCTTTTTGGTGGCTAAAACCTCAGACCAAGCCCACGCAGTGAACCTCCCCAGATATTTTTTCCTTCCTCCCTCTCCCTTCTCTCCTATTTATTTTGGGTCTGGACATCCTAAACTCAAAACTCCAGTCATCTGAAGAAGTGGGCTGTGCCCATGAAAGCTCATGATACCATCTACCTCTTTTGTTAGTCTATAAAGTGCTTCCAGACTATTTGTTGTTTTTTTAAGTTTATCCTGTACAGACTAACTCAGCTACCCCCTGAAGCTCCCCAGAGAATGTGCTTTTAGGGTTGCTGTGTGGGCACAAAATACAGCTTCCTGGGGGTGGCACTTTAAGAAGTTGCCCAAAGTCTTAGGAAACCTGTGGATTTGGCACACATGACCCACTACGTTTGACCTGATTAGCAGATTGCTCATCTGTCTGTCTGTGGTATTAATATGGGGGTGTGCTACAGCAGTGTCTCTAAGTCTGTGACAGATCCTACCTTCCTGCATTTGACATGTGTGGAGGGCCTCTCTGAGGGAAGAAATCCCTACGAGGATCCCTTTGTGAAGATTCCTCCCCTCCCCTCCCCCCATATCACCTCTCAGGGGCTAAGGATTTTCTCTTGCAGAAAAGGCCTGTTCCCCTAATTCCCAGGCAACTCCCTCCACCTCTATTCCCAGAAACCCCTTAGAGGCTCTGCAGAAAAAACAAGGGCCTGGGGCTTTGTTACTTTTCCAGGACACTGTGAGGTTAATATGCGTCCTTGGGTCCAACCAGTCTGCTCCCCCTCCCCTGTGTGGATCCCTGATCATGTGGAAAGGGGCCTGTGAGATGGGGGATAGTGCTGTTGAAGTGACTGACCTCCCGCATAAGCCTAGAGAAGAGACGGCCAACCTGAAAGGGTCTGCTGGGAGGAGACTGTCTAGCACTGTGCTATCAGTGCCCTTTCCCCTGAGTAGCTTGTTGGTCAGTCTTCACCCCAGGCCCAGCCATGCTGAGCTAGGAATGTGTAGGACCGATGTTCCCTCTGATCTCAAAAGCTGAGTCTGACTCTGACTCCCATGCAAAGCAGCTGGGGTGACTGCGCAACTGAATGTGTTAGCAACTGGCTCCTCTGAAAGGTTTCAATGTTCTCATTTGCCTGGGTTGCTTTATTTATTGCTATCATTAATTAGTTGTGTTTGGTCGGAAGGGCAAGTCCCCCGAGAAGGTCTGAGCATTAGAGACCATCATTCCATCATTGTCTGGAAGCTCAGGCAGGCAAAGCCCCTCACTGCTCTCAGCCTGGCACAATTCATTAGCCAGCCCCATTAGTGAAGTTGCAGGCCAAGGAGTGCATATTGCCAGATGCAGACAGAGGCTCTTCCCCGTGTGGTTCTGCTTCACGTGGCTCACCTCCTGCAAGCACAGAGTGGCTCTGACATCAAGGTGTGCAGGGTGATGCGCAGCACAGGTTCACAAATGCTTGTTCCTCGCTGGCGGGAACATCCTGTAAGGATCCATACAATGAAACGCCTTCCCCTACAGCATCCATCATCTGGGTTTGTGCTGGATGGACTCTCACACATACTGAGATAAGGGTCACAGAGACAAAAGGCATGTGACAGAGTTGCAAGAGACATACTGGATACTTTGGAAAACTGGGTATCTGGGATCTTTTAGACAATGCCCAAGCCGTTGTGGGATTAGGTCCCATCACGGACAACCCATCAGACTGAAGCTATCCATGTTAACTAGGGGTATGTCTAAACTAGCCCCCTAGTTCGAACTAGGGAGACTAATGAAGGCATTTGAAGTTGCAAATGAAGCCTGGGATTTAAATATCCCGGGCTTCATTTGCATGTTCCCGGGTGCTGCCATTTTTAAATCCCCCTTAGTCTGAACTCCGTGCCTGCGGCTACATGCAGCACGGAGTAGGTAGTTCAAATTAGGATCTCTAATTCGAACTACTGTTACTCCTTGTGGAACTAGGGGGCTAGTGTAGACATATCCTAGATGACTGAGGAAGAGCCCAGCCACCATGGACAACATCAAGAGAAAGGGAAGTCCTCCCAGCTGAGGGCTGGACAAAGTGTTCATTTGTCTCTTACCTGTTACTGCGAGGTCTGAGGGTCAGGTTTGATGGCATTTCTCTATTGGTCTGTCTCGATCAATGTGATACCTTTCTCCTGCCATATCTAATCCATGCTAACATTTCACAGAATGCTCTAGGCTTCAGTGATCCTTCTCTTGATTTGGGGGGAAATAGGGAACAGATAGTCAATCGGTTTGTGGAGCTACTGCTTCAAGAGGGTCTGCAATTGTCTAAAGACTAAAGAAGTGGTTGATGGCAGCCAGCCATTAACACCTTCCCTTATAGGTGATTGATGCCAAACCATCTTGTTAGTCTTTAAAGTGCTACATAGTCCTGTTTTTTGTTTCAGCTACACCAGACTAACACGACTACATTTCTATCACTATTAGGACAAGAGCTTATCTCATCTCTGCTTATCCCTTCTCAACAAGTTTAAAATATGGACACCATGCTTGCCTTCTCTGCCAGACAGGAGAAAGAAGGGAAGCGGTGACTAAGGAACACTTTTGCTGCCAGCTCACCAGCTCCTGGGTCACAGCAACAGAGATGAAGTATGTTATTTTGTTTTGCTGCCTGGAGTGTACTTCTCAATAATACAATGACTGAATGTTACTTTTATTGATTTCTTAATAGCTTAAAACAAAAACGGATCTCCTGGAAGTACAAAAACATGTGCTCCAGATAGACATGAAGCCTTGAGAAAGTTAAAAGCTCAGGCTGGGCTTGATCCAAAGCCCACTGGTGCCCATGGAAAGACTCTCCTTTTGGGTCAGGCTGATGGACAAGTGGCCAGACAGGTCGTAAAGGAGCAAGACTGGATACAGTTTGCATGAACTGGATAATATTCCTTTAAATAGGCTGCAAGCCCTCAATGGCTCACTGTTTTTTCTGTTCAGAAGCCACTAGAACCCCGGCAGAGCTGCAGTGTATCTATGTAGCTATGCTTTACATGCTGTAAGGTGAATAAACATGGTTACTGAAACTCTAGTGTGTCTATGTGCTGCTTTCACTTACATTTGAAGACACAGCAGTGGAAAACAACAAGAAAGATCAGCAGAGGAGAGGTCAGGTCATGGGAACTCTTAAAGGTTTGATTCTTTTTTTCTAAGCTGCTGGAAGATTCTGGTGAACATATCTGTCGCCCTGACTCCTGGCACAGCATTACAACATCCAGCAGAGAGGGAGAGGATGTGCATTCACTATTTACCTGGTCTGCATAACAATACTCAATTTCAAACCAATGACCTAGAGTTCTATCTCATTACCAAGCCCATCAGTTGAGCTATCCAGTCTCCCCAGTACACTAATTTCTATTATTACCTTTTCCTTCCTTGGAATAATATGTAAAGTTTAAATAGAAAAGCCATAGCACATTAGGCGGAGCAGTTTATCTGACAGACTAGCACTCTCTTGAGAAAAGGAACAAACAAAATTTGTCTTGTGGTCAGGGTGACACTTTGCCACAAAGGGAGAGTACAGAGAAGTTAATTAAACCCTAAAGAAGCCATTTATTAGAAAAGGAAAGACAGATATAGCTGTTCTTCAATACCGGAGAAAGGTTCATTATAAAGGAAGCCCTTTATTTAGCAATTAAACTATTTTAAAGCTACCACCTAGCTTTGAGGAACAGATAGTGCAGCGTCCGTGGCTCAATGTCCCACTTTCCAAGGCATCAAAGGTCCAATGAAATAAAAAGGCAGCAAGTTTATAAAATAGTTTGGTGGGAAAATGGAGCACTCAGGAGAATAGCAATGAGAAGTAGAGCCTCTTGCCTCTAGGTCTCTGGTTCAAATTTATCCCTAGATACAGTAATTACTGAAACTATTTCTCATGTGAAACTGTGTGGTTCCTGGCACATAATGGTGACCCGAACACAAAAATGAGTCTCCTCCTTGCTCATCCTTTGAAATGTGGGGAATTGAGGACAAGGGTGCTGAGTTGTATGGACCCATGGATGGGAGCCATGATCCTCTGATGTTAGGACCCCAGAGGCCCAGCCCCACCAATGCCTGGGCCCAGTCTTTTCCCCTATGGGCCTCCCCGACTGCCTCCCGTGACCTGCTCCCTGGGCAGTGGGTGGCTGCCCCATTCCCCATGCACTCCCTCACCAGCTGCTGCCACTGCAGCCTGGCTATAACAGAGCAGTGCCTGCAGCAGGCTGACATGTGTGTCTGCAGTGGGAGGAGGGAAGAAAGTGCGAGGCAGCCCTCCCTCACTCCCCAGCAGGTGGCTTGGAGTGAACTACTTCTGGGGCTTGGGTGAGTGCCAGGATGGGGAGTCCTCCTCTCTGGCCCCAGCTTTGGGGCAACCTGGCTGCTGCATCCCTAAGTTTGAGCTCCTCATCCCCGGTCTAGCCCCACCCCAGAGCCTGGACCCCCAGCCAAAATCCTGACCAATCCCAACCCCAGTTCAATGCCCCAGCCCTGAGCCATTCCCAATCTCCTCATCCCCAACCCAGAGCCTGCAGTCCCACACCCCAGCCCTCTGCACTAATCATGTGCCCCTCCTGCACCCTACACCCTCATCCTCACCCCAGACTCCACATCCCTGCACCTCAACCCTCTCCCCTAGCCCTGAGCCCATCCCACACTCCAAAAACCTCTTCAACTACCCCATCCCAGGGTCAGAGCTCTTCCCCCGTCCTCTCATCCCTATCAAGGCAGGGCTTACCAAGGAACTTACCAAGGGACTGGAAAAGACAGCTTAGTTAAGACAGGGTTTTTCAGAAAAGGCCAGCTATGCTAAAATAAATCCATAATAAATCCAACCATATGATCTGTAAACCAGAGCATACAGCAGTAGACCTGATTGCCCTTGTTCTGCAGCCATACTCTATTGTAGAGGATATTGGCTTTAAAAGGATCTTTTCAACTTAGAGCATATTAAATCATGATAAAGTGAATACTATTCTCCACTGCTATTGTGTTATATATTTACAGTAGCTTAGCCACCAAAGTAAGGCATCCTATCAGACAAGCAGAGGGCAAAATCATTCAGTCAGCGATACGTGGAAAAGCAGCCAAAGAATTTCATTGCTATAAAACTATAACGAGTAAGCTTTGAATCTAAAGAAAGTGAGGAACATATTGTTCATTCTGCCTCTGAGCCTGGCATCAGTATATTTGGCACTTCCAGCACTCAGCAGAGAAAGACAGACAGACAGACAGACGGGCTGTGCTCCATATTGAAGATTTCGTGCAAACACACATTTGTGAATGTTCAAAGCCATTTGGAATACCTAGTTAGCCTTTGGATCACTGCACAAGAGCTCAGACAGCTTCTCTGATGATAGTAACTTGATGATTCTACACTCATTCTCATCCACAACTTCACCAGGATCTAACTGGACCTTGCAGGGTTTCCTTGACAATTGTCTGTAAGTGGCAAGCCTGCCACGTGTATTACACCAGTTTTGCACCCAGTTTAATCAGAAATACAAAAAGGATGAAAAGCTTGTGTCCAATTCAGCTAGGTACAAACTTTTCTCTTTGTTGCAGAAAACCCTAATCTGAGATTAACTTCACCTCTGCCTGACTGGACATGTTCAGCACCATTAAAGGCATAGATGTAAGCTGTATAACACACCTGTGAAGAGGAGTAAGGAGGCATAAGGTGCCCCATTACTCTCTTTGGGGCGCTACCACATAATGGAATGCAGCATGGAGGGGAGAACAACCTTCTTATGGCCGCTCCTCCACCTGAGCAGGAAGTGGACATAGGGATTGGATAGGTCCTTAACTGCAGTTCCCGATCACCGGTCAGTTCAACTGAGGCAGCAAGGAGAAACATCTACTCTACACCCAATACAGCATTAGCACAGACTATTTCCCTCTCAGCGCCAGGAGGAATAAGGGATTATATTGTGATTCTGAGCTAAGTGTCCTCTGCAGTCAGGCACCAACAGCTAGTCCATGTCAGCTGGCTCTACTCATGGAGCTCAAGCTGTGTAATTGTTTAATTGCAGCATAGATGTCCAGGCTCAGGATGGAGCCCATGTCCTGGGATCCCACAAAGGGGTCCCAGAGCCTAGGACCCAGCCTATGCCTGTCGCTCGAACATCTACCCTGCAATTCTGTAGACCTATAGGCAGAGCCTGCTGATTTGGGCCAGCCGGGACTGTTTAATTGCAGTGTAAACATACTAAGTGACAATATGATTCCTGCTCCTGAGGCAGCACAGCTATGCAATGCCTGGCCCTTACTCAGAGCCTGTGGGTAAGTCACCATGTTTCACCTATGTGTCAATCATTCAGCACATCATATGCAGTGACATTGGCATAAGCATTGTCCTTCATTCCAGCTGATGCTAAAACATCTCTTCCATATCTAGAAAATGTTCACAGCTTCAGTGCTGATAGCTTCTTTTAGCCAGTGTTTTGTCCCCAGTGAAGTAGCACATTAAATCAGGTTATCTGCCACACCTACATGGTTACTGAAAGTTCATTGGTCATTACTCCTCCCTGTCTACCCTAGCCCTGGTGATTTAAAATTGGGTCCAGTGCTGTGGATAAACTTCAGAGGATCTGGATAAAGGTCTGGCAGAGTAACATTTCTAGTTTTGCATGGATAAGGCAACAATTAAATATCACACTTCATGGAATTAACTAATTGCTGCAAGCCTGAGGGAGAAGGGAAATTATTCCCTCCCATAGAAAGCACTGATCAATTGCATAGGTGCATTAGAGTTTCCTCGCTTTTCTCTAAGGGTATGTCTACACTACCCCGCTAGTTCGAACTAGCGGGGTAATGTAGGCATACCGCACTTGCAAATGAAGCCCGGGATTTGAATTTCCCAGGCTTCATTTGCATAAGCGGGGAGCCGCCATTTTTAAAACCCCGCTGGTTCGAACCCCGTGCAGCGCGGCTACACGGGGCACGAACTAGGTAGTTCGAACTAGGCTTCCTAGTTCGAACTACCGTTACTCCTCTTGAAATGAGGAGTAACGGTAGTTCAAACTAGGAAGCCTAGTTCGAACTACCTAGTTCGTGCCCCGTGTAGCCGCGCTGCACGGGGTTCGAACCAGCGGGGTTTTAAAAATGGCGGCTCCCCGCTTATGCAAATGAAGCCCGGGAAATTCAAATCCTGGGCTTCATTTGCAAGTGCGGTATGCCTACATTACCCTCCTATTTCGAACTAGGAGGGTAGTGTAGACATACCCTAAATCATCAGGTTTTAGTCTACATCAAGGTGGGACAGGCAGGACTAAAAGTCTGATTCTGTATGATACAGCCAATGTTTCACTATTACTTTAAATTGCTTCTTAAATCTAAAACTACATGTGCTAGAAAGATCTGGCTAGGCTGCAGTAAAGGGTGTATTGTGAGTATATATGCCACTTTCCATACATACGGAAAACACAGTCCCACCTTTGAGGAACAGACAAATTAAAATCCTATCCTGGGCCCATCTAAAATCTTGTGTGTAGCCTGTCAGGCCACACATGCACTGTAAGCTACAGTCTTGATGCCTAGTTCATACAGACACATTGCATGGTATCCCAAAGTCTGGCCATGCCACAGGCTTTAGAAGTTGTGTCTGTTTGCAAATATATTTCTCAGGTGGATACAGTGACTTTTCAAACATAGCACAGTCCCTAGGGCAGGAGACAGCAACCTATGGTTCACAAACAAAATATGGCTCACTAGGGAGCCAGATATGGCTTTTCTGGAGTGCCCCCCCCCCCCCCCCAGTTCCCTCTACAGCAGGAAGTCAGTGCTAGCACAGCAGCCATATGCCCCCCTGCAAGACTGGAATGCCAGCACTGGTTTCCTGTGAGCAGAGGGGCAGGGGGAGAAAGCCCCGAGCCTCCTCGCTGGATCTGGCATGCAGGGAACAAGTGGAGAGAAAAATGGCTCTGGGTGTGCTGCCCTTTTTCTTTCCCTGGTGTTCAGGGAACAAGCAGAACAAAAAATGGCTCCATGTGCATTGCCGTTTTCCTTCCCCCGGGACACTTCCTGGAGGCTTCCCCTGCGAATTTCTCCTGGAGGCTTCCTTCCAGTGAATGGGAGCAGCAGGAGGCCATGTTACACAGTGCTCCCACCTTCTCATGCCCAGACCTGCATACCCAACCCCTCACTCAGCCCCCCGACCCGACGCCCTGTCCCCAGCCCACTCCTGCCCCCAGCCCACTCCTGCCACCTGGCCAGACACCCTGCCCACCCACTCCTGCCCCTTGCCCCCTGACCAGACACCCTGCCCCTTGCCCACTCCTGCCCCACCCAGACTTTGCACCCTCACCCCCTCCTACATCCCAAATCCCGCCCAGATCCTGCACCCCAACCCAATCCCATTTACTGGCAGCCCTGTCCCGCACACTTAACCTCTAATTTTTGGCCCCACCTCATAACCTGGGGGGGGGCACAAAATCCACTAACCCTGATGTGATGGTGCGTTGGGGGTCCCCCGTCTTCTGCACCCTGAAATGGCACAAACAGACTCCGCCAGCCAGTAGAATTGAGGGTGGTTTATTGCTCCTCCAGGATACAGCACAGATGTAATCTGGTTACAGGAACTGGGGGCTAAGAGGCCTCAGTGCCCCCCTTGAGAAAGGGAATCCCAGCCCCCTCCCCAGTTCCTTCTCCCCTGCTTTCCAGCCAGGAACTAACTCACTCTCCTCCAGCCCTGCCCCCCAGCCAGGGCAGCATTCCACCTTCCTTTGTTCCTCTCCATGGGGGTCAGCTGGCCAAACCAGTTGGGATACCCTCTTTGCATAGTGACTCATCGCTTGTCTGCTCCGTGGTGCTACAGACAGCAGCCAGAGAGTTAGCAGGTTACCCCCCACTACATCACACCTGGAACCCCAGAAGAGTAAATCTGGCCTGAAGTCACAATTGAAATCCCTGCACCTCCTTCTGCACCCCAGTTCCCTGCCCTAGGTCACAATCCAAACCTTTGCACCACAATCCCATGATCCAAGGCACAACTGCATCCCTCACCCAAAAAAGGTTCTCCACCCCTGCCATAAATAAAGACAATGTTGAAACCTTTTGTGTTGGACATAAACTTTATTTAAAAATGAAGTCTGGCTAAAAATGAAGCCTACATCTGTGTGCAGCATCATAACACACCTGCACCTCCCACACACACCAGCCCTGAGCCCCTCATGTACTTGAACCCCCTACCCTGAGCCCCTCATACCCCCACATCTCCAAACTCCTATACCTCCAGATCCCCAGTCCCCTACCATAACACTCCTGTATCCCCCCACACACCCTAACTCCCTGCACTGAGCCCCTCATACCCCTCATCCCCAAACTCATGCACCCCCACATGCCCCAACTTTGTGCCCTGAGTCCGTCATACATCCAAATCCCCTGCCCTAAGCCCATCATACACTCCACCCCAGACTCCTGCACCCCCACATCCACAACCCCTGCCATAAGATTGTCAGAAAACAGTGTGAATGCACGCATGAAGCTGGATTTGACTGGTTATGATGTAAAATTCAAAGAAATGGGTGAAAAGATGTAGCCACAGAACTCCCATTAAATAAAATCATGCAAATGGGCATTCTTATACAGCTCTTTGTTGACCACTTGTTCTGAATTTTTATATAGTTTGGCTCTTTGGTTTGAAAAGGTTGCCGATCCCTGCCATTGAGGATAAATAGTCTATCCAACAGTCCACCTGATAGCCATGCAGGCAAGTCTGAGTTCACAGCTATCATTTTCCTAGGTCTATTCAATATGAATTGACATTGCAATAAATATTCTCAATAATGACAATATCTATGGTATCTCTTTTCCCCGGAAAAGGTTTAAAGATAAATAAAGTGGTAGGATTTAAATAGCTCAAACCAATTATTTTAAAGCTTGCAAGACAATTCTCCCCTACTTCTTCCCACTTCTGAGGTTGCCCATACTGTTCCTACAAGGCACAACAGCAAATGAGACAATTAGGTACATTGCCACTGTTAGGCTACAGCTACAATGTAGCCTTCTTCTGGAAAAGCTTATGCAAATGAAGCATGGCATGGCATATCTTCATTTGCATAATTAATTAGCAGATGCTTTTGTGCAAGAGGCTCTTGAGCAAAAAGGAGCTGTGTAGATGGCTCCTTTTTGCGCAAAAATCCTCTCTTGCACAAGAGCCATTCTTCCTGAAAAAAGGAGGAAGAACAGCTCTTGCACAAGAGGGTTTTTTTTGCGCAAAAGCGGCTGCTAATTAATTATGCAAATGGAGATATTCCACACCACGCTTCATTTGCATAAGCTTTTCTGGAAGAAGGCTACAGTGTAGCCGTAGCCTCAGAGTGGATTAAAAGGGATCGCTGCAAGTTAAGACTAAAGCACGTTGGCAGAGCTGGGTGGGAAAAGCCTGGATGACATTTCTCCCGGGTTGCATCACGTGACTGGGCTCTAAAAGCACAAAAGTGACCCCAGTTTGAGATTCACAGGATTCTAAAGGCATTGACTACATGCAGAAGCAGCAGCTTCCCCTTGTTTTATGGAGGCCGCTTGTTTTCCTGAGTTGTGCCTTGTCCTTGTGCTCAGGAGGCTGCTCTCAGGGCTGTGAGTCCCAAGGGTTAAATTGACAGAGGTGGTGATAAAGCTCATTTTTATCAACTCAAGGAAGGCTCTATGGGCTTGGTATAATTACACACAACTCTCACATCTCCTCCCATCCCCTACACCCTGCCTTCAGCTAATGCCCCTGACACTGATTAAAATAACATGAGCAGGTATTTTATCAGTAATATGAAATAAAAAACCACTCTCTTTTACTTTTCAGTTAAAAGAGCTTGAATAAAGTGGGGGCGGGAACCAAATCACAATAGCCAATCAATAGCTCTTTCTGTCCTAGCATGCAATTGGGTCAGTGATTTGTGTTATTTATCAAATCACCTTCCTCTTCCTTCTCCCTCCTCTCCTCATCTTTCTACGTTGCTTTTAGTTTCTATAAATAATCTATTCTTTTAGGACACCTACACATATTTATCATCCCTGTTTCTACAACCACATGTGAGATAAGTCACATGAAAAAAGTTTCCTCTGAATCACATCCTGTCCAGCTTGTGATACTTGTTACAAAGAAACACGCAGGAGGCACTCACGTTCTTCCACAGCTGACTAACTGAGAGCAAACTAATGTTTGGGGAGAACTCTTAGTCAGCTAAGTAACCAGCAGGAAGGGGGAAGAGACTCCTGACCTTTGTCTGGGGCCCAATGCAAACTGAAAGTGCCATAATTGCTCTATGACAGGGCTACTCTACTTTGGAAGCCCCGGGGACCACAATGATACTCAATGCATATGGCGAGGGCTGCAACTTAAGTGTGGTTGCATATACATGCAAATGTACATGCAAATATGTGCAAATAGCTTCTTTCACACTGACGGGCACGACTACAAAGCACTTCCCACAATGTCCCAGCGCTCCTGGAACCTGCTTCCTGTACCCTTGTTGCAACACCCTGTACCCGTCTGTTCCAGCCAGCTTATCCACTTGTGTCTTTCATTGTGCACCCCACCTGGGAGATGCCTCGCTGTTGCAGACTGTGTTGCCAGTGGAGGCCATGTTCAGAGGAACCCACCCATGGGCCGCATATTGAGCCCCGCATTAACCCAAACTGCACCGCGGGCTGCAAACAAATGGGCTGCGGGCTGCATGTGGCCCACGGGCCGCGTGTTGAGTAGCCCTGCTCTCTGAGGATCAAAAGGAGCATTTCTTAGTACCACCATTTGGGAAGTGGGGAGTTGTATGTTCCCTCTCCATGCTAAAAATGCAGCCCTGCTGTCAGACTCCTGGACTATGTCTACACTTGTGGCTTCTTGCCCCAGAAATATGCAAATGAGGTTAAGCGTGGAATATTGTCAAGCCTCATTTGCATACCTAATGAGCCGCCATTTTTGCAGAAGAGGCTCTTGCACCAGAAGGAGCTGTCTACACTGCCCCTTCTTGCGTAACAAAAACCCTCTTGTGCCATGCCGTTCCTCCTGAAAAGTAATTGGCGTAACAGCATTGCGCGAGAGTAGACATAGCCCTGAAGTCTCTTCCATCCCTAAACTTCTATGATTCTAGGCATTGTATGAAACATTACATTTTGTAAGTCTCCACCCCGTCAAGCCAATGTACTGCAGCAATGACCAGAATTGCCAGAAATACAAGGCAGCGGATTGGAAGAGGAAGAAGCAAAGCAAAGACAGCAAGGCAGAAATGAGAAGATGCACCTGTGATGTAGTGGGGACTGTATTCACTCTTGCAGTCCCTGTATTCACTCTGTTTGCTTTGCTGTGTTGTATGTGATTCTATTGTCCTGTAGTAACTGCGTGTGTGTGTGTGTGAGTGAGAGTGCGTTTGTGCATGTTCAGTTTCCCTAGACATGACATTATCTGGATGAGGAGGGGAAGGCTGGGCAGGACTCACTGTGCAAGTATAATAGTGATAGAAATGTAGCCGTGTTAGTCTGGTGTAGCTGAAACAAAATACAGGACTATGTAACACTTTAAAGACTAACAAGATGATTTATTAGATGATGAGCTTTCGTGGACCAGACCCACTTCCTCAGATCAAATAGTGGAAGAAAATAGTCACAGCCATATATACCAAAGGATACAATTAAAAACATGAACACATATGAAAAGGACAAATCACATTTCAGAACAGAAGGGGGATGCAGGGGGCGGGGAGGGGGGGGGGGGAAGGAAGGTAAATGCCTGTGAGTTAATGATATTAGAGGTGGGGAAGGGTAGATGTCTGTGAGTTAATAGTATTAGAGGTGATAATTGGGGAAGCTATCTTTGTAATGGGTAAGATAGCTGGGGTCTTTGTTCAGCCCCCCGCGGTCTTTGTTCAGCCCCCCGCGGAGTGTCAAATTTTAGCATGAATGCCAGTATGTGCAAGTATGTCAGTCTCTCACATCCTGAGGACCAGATGACAGCAGATAACAACTTGCCCCCTCTCCCTCGCCCAAGCAGGACAAAGGAGTAGGCAGGGCTGCCTGGTGGGCTGAGACCAGTTGCTGAGTGCATGAGTTTAGTTTTTCATCTGGCTTAGGGAGAGGGCAGTCTAGCTGGCTTGGGGGAGTCTAGCTGACTCTGGAAACCCTTATCCCCAGGATGGATTGTACTGGCTGCTCCTGGTTCCTGTAACAAGTCTGTGCTCCGCTGTGTTCCTGTCAATGAATAAACCTTCCGTTCTGCTTGCTAGCAGAGAGTCACATCTGACTTTGGAGGGGGGGAGTCAAGGTCCTGTGACTCCCGCACACTCCGCGATAGCACCCTATCAGGACTAGGCAGGCATCTGCATAAGAGTTCAGTGGCTTTCACATCTCTGGAACAGACAAGACTGACAAACAAGACTGGTGAGCTATCCTTGGAAGAAAGGCCCTTTGCCATCCATGCTGTACAGGAGAGGAGAAAGGCATTTGATGCAGAGAGGTGAATGCTGGAAAGTATGCAGAAGTGTGACAGCTTCTGAATGCAGTCTGTGAACCAGGCCAATGACTCTGATCACTTTAAGACTATGGTGTCCAACACACTAGCCACATGTGGCTATTTGGCCTCTTGTGTGTGGCTAGCTGGCTTGAGCAATGTGGCTATTTGCCCAGTTGAGTGTGGCTAGTTTACTACAGCAGAAGCCACTATCGTGGCTACTGCTTCAGAACTGGTTGGACACCACAATTTAAGATGTATTGGCAGAGAGATAGACAACCAGCGACGGATCAGTGGCAGCTGAGAAAGATGGCAAGTTGGTGGCAGGGCTTGTGGCCAAGTAGCGAACTAATTTAAGCCGCTCACTGTGAGTCAACAAAATCACTCCGCCTCTTTATATTTCAATCACATCAGTTTGAAAACTGGGTAAAAAGCAATGGGTACTTCCCTGCACAGGGCCCACTCCATAAAACCCTGAGTTTCCATGCATGAAATAACTACCTTAGAAAAGAGCAAAGAGCTTTGTTTTCGTCTCTGATCACTCTTGCAGTATTGGTGAGTTAGTGATAGGAAGAAAAGATGTCGAGATTAGGAATGTAAAATCCCGTTTAACGGTTAAAGATTAAATTTAACTGGTTAACTGATTAAATGGAGGCAGGCAAGGGGACTGCTTCCTGGCTGCTTCTGGCCCCACAGAGCTGCTGGCTCCCAGCTTCCATGGAGCAGCCCTCCAACCGCAGCAGGCCACAGGTGAGGACTGCTCCCTGGGTACTGGTTACTCATTAACATCCCTAGTGCAGATATTCTTTCAGAAAGTGGTTTTTACTCCACAAACTTGATGGCAAAATGATAGTGCCAAGAAGTGGATGGTATTTGTGACAGGCATGGGATTTTCCTGTTGTTTAAGTTATTATATTAGGCTTGATCTGCAGCCAGTCTTAATCTATTGAAGTCGATGGAAGTAAGTTATTTTACACCAGCTGAGGCTCTGACCCGTTATTTTATTATTTTAAATGTTTGATGATGAAAGAGCTCCAGTGTCATAATTCTCAAAGTTTGAGCATCTGGATCATAACCTGCACCTGTTGGGATCTCCTGCACACACGCACACTGGAGTGGTCAGCCCCGAATCTCTCTTCTGGGAGATGGAGCACGTAGGGCTCATGAGCACAGTACTCACGAGCTGTCAGCTCTGATCAAGTTTTCTGCCACAGGGAGCTGTCATTTTGTCCTTGACCTGCCCAGCACAGATGCCTGAATCAAGGTCCTTTCATCCTGAGCTGAATCAGAGCTAAATTGCAGTGACCTCCCGCCTCATTTCAGGAAAGACGTCACTCTTCTCCATAAAGGCAGCATGCTTAAGAGCAGTGAAGTGTTCTTGTTGACCAGAAAGACCCCAGTTATCAAACTCTGGCAGGGACTCTGTTGCCAGTTGTAGGTCAGTCCTCAACAAACAATAGAGCATCCTGAGAGATTGCTCGCAAAGAAAGCATAGTTAACCCCACCAATGATTTTCTAATAAGTCCCTTTACACTGCTTCCTGATGATAATGCTGCATCTGCCTCCTTTAATACCTCTCTCTGCACGTCTCCCAGCTCCCTCACTCTCATTTACCTCCTTGATAATTGAGCTTTGTTTATATAAGAAAAAACCCTCTATTCTGTTATCTCTTCCTCCACCCCCTTGGCCTCCCATCTTCACTCTTCCCCCAGCTGTATTATGAGGCCTGAGGCTTTAATGAGTTAAAGGAATCAAACCTCTTAAGCACACACTTTTATCTGCTGGCATTCCTGCCCCTCCTGATAAAGTCATCCAGGGATGAAGGGCAAGGCAAAGCAGGCTGAACTGGCTGGCTTGGATCTTCAAGGTGACAGAGATAACTATGTGGGCCCATCTCAGAGGATTCCCCATAAGCCCAGGCATTTCATCATGCATCTCTTCCTGTGATCACAGTACGGTGCCTGGACTGCTCTCCTTATATACTGATATTTAAATCAGAACATAGGGGAGACTTTGGCACACTGCCATCTAACCCTTACATTGAGATAGGAAATCACATTTAAATTCAGCTAATGCACAGTTGCAGTTAGGTTAAACTAGTTTCTGGCATGCTTTGGCTAGTAGGGCTTAAAAGTCCATCATATATAAATGGAAGGAAAAAAGACAGATTACATCATCTAGTAGCCAATTGTGCGCTTGCCCTTGAATATTCCCTGCATTGTATTATCCAGAGCATTATCCAGTGGCCTGAGCACAAAAGAAATAAGAGTCCACAAGGCACAGAATTGCTGGGGGTTTGGGGATGTTTGATTTCACCCGCATCACCTACATTTGTAATAGTAATCCCAGACTCCCTTTTGTTGGGCACCATGTGATTCCCAAAGAGCAGAACAGTGTGCATACATACAGCAGATGACTATCAAATGAATTCATAACAACAGGGCTCCTTTAAGCACAGTGCAGAGGGAATCATTAAGAGCTCATATGGTCTTTGTGTGAATGTCACAAGTGCCTCCGTAGGTCTGCCACAGAATTAGCTGATAGGCACTGACGTACTCCACTTTGTTCCCAGCCTCTGATGGGATGGATGCATAAATCAGTAGGTACAAACTCACAAGTTCCTTAATCATGGGCTATTAACATTGTACTATGTTCTATTAATTCTGAACCGAGTTGTGATGCCACCTCTGAACTCATGTCATTTTTATCAGACAACCACTGGCGGACTGTATCATACATGAAACATCTTCCAAGCTGTGAGTGGTTTGGAGGCCGCCTTGGAAGAAATATAGTGGTGTACATCTTTTTGCCTACAAAGGCTTATCTTGTGAATTCTAACCCTAGACTGTGCCCTAGGACAAATGAGTCACTTACACTGGTGCTACTCAGGAGTAACTCCACTGAAATCAGTGCTGTTCCACTGGTGTAAGTGCAGAATAAGCCCCCATATCAATAAACCAGCACATGCATGTGTCATACACCTAACATAGGTACTAAGATGATGTTGCGGCATGACTGCAGGTTTTCACCAGGAGGTGCCAGAACACAGTCTTCAAGATGACCCTGATGGCACCTAAGACCAGACTAAGGGCATGATCAAGGAACTTGGTACTCCTCTGTGACCGTCACTCTGGCACCTGAGAATAGAGAAGTCTCTGGGGATGCCTGAGAGAGCCCCAGGATGCTTCCAGAGAGTGCCCTGCCATATATAAAGGTGTAATGTTAAAGAATTGCTGCTCCTATCAATGTTTCACAGCAGGCATTAAAGATAATATGTTATTCTTATTATAATCAATGCTGAATGCTACATAACTGTGCAGACCAGGGGTCGGCAACCTTTTCAAACCAAAGAGCCAAACTACAAACAAAATTCAGAACAAGTGGTCAACAGAGGGCCATATAAGAATACCCATTTGCATGACTGAAAATACACAATTTAATATTATTGCTAACTGACATAATGATTAATAATAGCACAAATGAAACATTGTACTTACAGACTTTATTTAATGGGACGTCTGTGCTGAATGTTTTCACACAGTCCTTTGAAGTTTGCATCATACCCGGTCAAATCCAGCTTCATGTGCACATTCAGGCTGCCTTCTGTCAATCTTATGGCAGGGAGCTGGTGATGTAGAGGTGCAGGAGTCTGGGCTGGGATGTATGAGGGGCTCAAGGAAGGAGATTGGGGTGTATGATGGACTCAGGGCACAAGGTTGGAGGGTGGGGGGGGTGCAGGAGTGCTATGGCACGGGACTGGGAATGTGGAGGTGCAAGAGTCTGGGGATGTGAAAGTATGAGGGGCTCAGGGCAGGGGATTCAGGTGTATGATGGGCTCAGGGATGCAGGAGTGTTATGATGCTGCAGCCAGATCGGGGCTGGTCCCCAATTGGGGGCTTGTTGGCCAGGCATCATTTTTAAATAAATGAAAATATTATGTCCAACACAAAAGGTTTCAACATTGTCTTTATTTATAGCAGGGGTGGGATGCTTTCTTTGGGCTAGGGGCCACTGATCCATGGAAAAATCAGTTACGGACCACAAAAGTGAATAGCAAAAACCAAAAAACCCTCCAAAATCCCCCAGTCGTCACTAATGTGACCCTCAAATGAAAAACCTCACTCCCCTGGTGCTCCAGTCCCATGGGGGGGGGGGGAGAAGGGGGGAGGAAAGGGAGGACTGAGGTTCAAGCCCTCAGACCAGATTTACTCTTCTGGGGTTTCGGGGCTAGTGGAGTTTGTGGGCCCCCCTTGGCTGTGGGTTGGGGCTAAAAATGAGGCATTAAGTGTGCAGGACAGGGCTGCTAGTGAATGGGATAGGGATGGGAGTACAGGATCTGGATGGGAGGTGGAGTGCAGAAAGGGATGAGGGTGCAAGGTTTCGCCAAGGGGCAGACTGCTTGGCCAGGGGGCAGGAGCAGTCTGGGAGTTGACTGCCTGGTCAGGGGGTAGAGACTAGGGGGGATTTTGAGCAGAGAGGGGGGGATTTTGGCCAGGGGATTGGGAGTAGGGGGGATTTGGGGCAGAGGGCAGGGGGATTTTGGCCAGGGGGCAGAGGACAATGGGTACCTGGCCAGGGGGCAGGGGGGATTTTGGGCAGAGGGCAGCGGGCTAGGGGTGTCTGGCTGGGAGCAGGGGGCTGGGAAGAGTTTGGCCAGGAGTTAGGGGGAATTTTAGGCAGAGGGCAGGTGGTGTCTGTCTGGGGGCAGAGAACAGGGGGATTTTGGGCAAGGGTGGGGGGATTTTGGACAGGGGGCAGAGGACAAGGGTGTCTGGCCAGGTGTTTGGCCGGGTGGGTGAGTGGAGGGCACTTACTTGTTTTTGCACTGCATAGCAGGCAACATGTAGCACACCTCCCACTGCTCCCATTCACCGGCAGGAAGCCTCCGGGAAGAGTAGGCAGGGGAGGCTGCAGGAATTGTGTCCTGCGGGAACAAATTAGCAGCACGCAGGGAGCCATCTTTGGTTCCTGGATTCTCTCATGCCAGTGGAAAGGAAAACATTGTCACGCTGAGTCATTTTTAGCTCTGCTTATTCCCCGCACACTGGATCCAACAGGGAGTCTTGGGGCTTTCTCCCTGCCGCTGGCGTTCCAGTTTTGTGGGGGGCCCTAAGGTTGTAGAGCCAGCACTGGCTCCCTGCTGTAAGGAGTTTACACGGCTCCTTTTTACACCAAAAAACCCCTCTCTCAAGAGCCATTCTTCCACATTTTTTTCAGGAAGAGTGACCCTTGCGGAAAAGCCTCTTGCACAAAAATGGAGCCTTGTTAAGTATGCAAATGAGGCACCATGATATTCTACACTTTACCTCATTTGCATATTTTTTGTGCAAAATGGGAGCAGTATAGACATAGCCATAGCGTCTGACCAGAGAGTGGACCATAAGGAATACAACTCCCAAGATGTGCTGACATAGCATTTCCAAATCAAAATATTTCAGTTTTCAGTCAAAATGTTTCCATTTTCAGATTACATTTTTTGGTATTCAAATTTCTGCCCACCTGCCTCTCCCCTCAAAAAATGAGGTTTACATGATCTTCCAAAAAAGGGTTTTATTTTTGAAAGATCTCCGTCTAAACTGCCGTTTTTCTATCAAAAAGCCCAGTGTAGAAAAGAACCATGGTCGCCATTATGCAAATGAAGCATGGGAAATTTAAATCCCAGCTTCATTTGCAATTTTGAAGTATCTAATTTACATCCCTTTTTTGAGAAAAGGGATGTAGTCTAGACACACCACAATGATCATTCATATTACTCTGTGGTATACGTACAAAGGACAAATTCAAAATATTGCGACTTATGTTATGAAGGTTTGTCTGCCAAGCAGGCCTGAAGTTGCCCTGAAGTATGTGGTTCTACCATCTTGAAGATGCTTCCAAAGTCCATTAAGAGACAGTGGGAATGCATTTCCATAAAAGCTAAACAAAACCTCTGAACCAACAAGGAAAGAGTTAACTCAGCACCAGGAGAAGGGGAGAAGATTGCAGGAGAGGATCAATTTGCTTTTTAACACATGCCACCATAGAAAGAAAGCAGCATCGAACTTCTGTAACAACCAGATTCCACGTCTGCTGCCTCGCAGCTCAAAAGAACTTTACCTTGGGGGGCATCCATCACAAGAATCCATTTCAAAGGTTCATTGGGCTATAAAAGAGAGGGACAAAGAACCCAAAGTTATCTTTACCTAAGAAGACAAAGGAACTGAGCATTATGCACTTCTTGGGAGATTCTGCCCTCCAGGGTGATCAGCCATCTTGCTGGAAAATCATGTGATAAGCATCTTAATTTGAACTAAGACTCGTAGTTTTATTAAGTCTTAGTTTCTAGAAATCAATTTTCTGTTTTATTTGCTAGTAACAATTTCTATCAATAGCCTCTCTATTTGAGCACACTTAAAATCCTATCTCCTTTTGTTAATAAACTTATTTTTTAATCTAAAGCAGTGGTTCTCAAAATGTGTGAGAACCCACTAGCGGTCCATGAACATTTTGCAGGTGAGCCCCAGGCTTGTGGCTCAACACCCCCCATAGTGGCCTCCCCCCCCCCCATGAAGTTGGAGCACTAAGACCCTGCATCCCCACCCTGCTTCTGCACCCACCCTCAGCCCACTCCTGCACCCTCCCTCCTAGACCTTCCACAACTGCAGCCTGCTCCTGCATCCGGTCACCTCCCACCCTCAGCCCGCTCATGCACCCAACCTCCCACCCAGACCCTGCATTCCCACCCCCTTCTGCACCCACTTTGATTTTGACATCATTTGTAGTTGGCTGGTGGGCCATGAAAAGGCCTGTGTCAAGAGCGGTGGGCTATGGGCCAAAAAGTTTGAGAACCACTGATCTAAACTAACCCAATGGTGTATTTGCACTGAAGTGATTGTTACCTTTAGTTAACATGATAAAAGATGGCATTTTATCTCTTTAGAGGGGCAGACAAACCTTATAATTCCTCTCAATGGGTCAGGCAAGGAAAAAAGCAGGACTTGGGGGTGTTGAGACATCTTGCCAGATCTAACCAAAAAGATGGTGGATACCAGAGTGTTGCCAGGGTGTAACAAGCAGGCTGCTGGCATCAGAGTGGCTGGTCAGGGGGCTGCTTACCACACACACAGTGCATGTATGTGAGCTGACCAGTGCATCCAAGCAAGGGAGATACACAGCAGAGCATCTTCTGTCACCCAGTGCTACAGGGCAATCAGTAACATGAGCCATTACCTGTCTGAATTACACCCCAGAACATGACAATGGAATCTAAATGGCTGGTATGGAACATCCATAGTACTGGGACCTGGAGATCCTTAACTCTTCTCTGCCACTGACGCATTGTATGACTTTGGGCTAATCATTTCACCTTATTGTTTCAGTTTTCCCATATGTAGATGGGGCTAATGCTACCTACCTACAAGACTTACAAGACTGTTGTGAGGATTGGATGTCTGTGCAGTGTTTTGATATGTAAACCAACATACTTGGTAACAGCTAAGCATCACTGGAATCAGGAATTCTACCAAAGGTTGCAATACAAGATGCTGCCATGAATACATTCACAAAACAGTAGTTAGACCAGCACCTACAGAAAAAACACTTTACAAAAGATACAAAGTTCCATGGGGGAAAAGCATCTTTTCTAATTTTAATACATTTTTGAACAGCATTGATCAGGTTTCCTCTAGCTGTTCCAGTTAGGGCTGCTAAATAGAAGTGGAAGTAGGAGCCGGGTTTACCTTTTGTGGAAGGGGTTTTTTTCCTTCCATTTTTCACTTAACTCACTGAGTCATAAACTGAGCTAAGGTGAAGTTGTTGCATACAATGGACAAAGGCAATGAAATAAAAGAAATTCAATATCTTCCTCTCATAACTGAATGTGTTATTTCTTATTTACACAAAGAAACACGCTTTTCAAATAATTTTCAAATTCCTCTTTGGAATTTAATAAGTGATAATTCAAAATAGAACTGCCTGCATGAATCATGATAAATAATTTATCCAGTGAATTCAGCCTTTTTTTCTGTTCAAAAATTACTTGTAATCAGACTGATAGATATGAATATAGGCCCTAATCCAGAGGCACATGCTTAACATTTAACACATAAGCAGTACCAATGAAGTCAATGTGGCTTACAGATTTGCTTGAAGTTAAGCAAATGGGTAAGTGCCTGGCTGGATAGGGTCCATCTTCATTAGTCACAATTATCAAATGAATGGCTCATAAAAACAAATATGAGTGTGTGGGTTGTTTGTGAACCAGTTACTCCAACTATTTGTTATTCATTATTCACAGTGGTCATCTGATCACCTAAATTACAGTGTGTTGTTTCTGCTCCCTGATTAGCTCTCAAACTTTTGAAGCAGGAAAATAATAAATGATGAAAACATGAGCAGTGAATAGAAGTTTGTGGACAAAAGCCCTTTGTTTGGATATGAAAATTGGTATTTGCATGAAGTCACCTTTCCCCAAACATTTATACAGACAGAAACATATTTGTATATTTTCTAATAGTGAATAAAAAGGAGCACAAACATGGCTGGTGCAAGCACCAGCCGGCACTATGAGTTAGCAACTAAGGTTTGAAGTTTTTGCCCAACTTTAAATACAAGTTTGTAATTCTTCAGAAAAGCAAAACTCAGTATTTCTTGGTGATAGCATGTTTAATTCACAGAAGAAAATGGTGCTCTCTCATTCTTCTATGTAACAGCAGAAATCCAACATTTTGAAAGCACATATAAAACTACAAACATCCATCAATAATGACTACCATTGCTGCTGGACTTTTATGGGTTTAATGTAAATTAGGTGGGTAAATAACTTATTATCCAATCTTGCCTGCTCAAAATTTCCTGGTAGTCTGTACTGGAGAAGTTATTTTTGCCTTACTTCTGCTTATAAGTTTTGTTCAGCCCCACAGGTAAGCTGTACTCAGTGATGGAAGAGCGATTCTTTAACATATATTACATAGAATGCAAATCCTAGCCTTATTGAAATCAATGGAAATTTTGACATGGACTTCAATGAGGCTAGGATTGCACACCAGGTTTTTTACATGGTCTTAATTGCGTTTCTCTTTCAAAACCTACAATTTTATAAACTCAAATAACTCAATACTGAGCGTGCTATTATTTGAGAATGGAAATTGAGATTTAAACATATAAAGCCCTTACTCATTGCTTATACTAGAGCAGGGGTCAGCAACCTTTCAGAAGTGGCATGCCAAGATTTAACTTTCCCCATCCCCCTTAGTGCAAGCCTTGCCCCCTCCCATTCTGCCCCCACATCCTCCTTCACCCCCTTTCTGCCCCCAAATCTCTGTGACCCAATGAACTCACCTGCCAGGCATCAGGGATGGGGCTCGCAGCCCCTCAAGAGCAGCACTGGGGCAAGGAGGAGCTGGGGGAGGCAAAGTCACTTCCCTTCCCAGGCCAGCCCAGCCCTCTTCACAGGGCTCACCCCTCACCTGAAGGCTGCAGCTCCGGGTCTGGGGCAGGCAGAGCCTGGAGCTGCACAGGGCTGTCTCCAGCCCCTGGCCAGGTGCAGCATTGCCCTGGGGAAGGATCTCCAGTGGGCTAAGAAGCTGTGGCTTAGCCCAAGCCCTGGCACCCCACAGAGGGAGCGACCAACCCTGATCTGTGGAGCAGCCCCAGCCCCACCTCCTCCCAGAGCAGGAGGCAGAACCTGTAGTGGGGGGTATTAACGCCTTAGTTCCTGGGAGCTGCATGACCCAGGGACGCGGAGCCGAGTGCAGTGTCATGCCGCCCACTCCATTGCCACGCCACCCAGCCCTGACACCATGCTGCTCGTGCCACAAAAAAAATCTTCTTGCATGCCACTTATGGCACATGTGCTGTGTGTTGCCAACCCCTGGACTAGAGGTATAAAAAAAGAGGCTACTTTTCAAAAAATCTGATAAACAGTTTTTAAAGGATTTGGGGATTCTTCCAGAGGAAAGATACTACAGTAATGTAAAGTTAGCAATAGCAGTAAAGTTGTTGGTCCGACACTGTGAAGATGGCTTTCCAGATAGGTCTCATGGAAGATTCACAGAGCCCTTGAATAGAATTGGTTAAGAATGAAGGCACTGCAAACTACAACAATTTTGTCATTGAACACTTGGAAGGTGGCAAGGTGATAGGGCACAGCCAGCATGGATTTGTAAAGAACAAATCATGTCAAACCAATCTGATAGCTTTCTTTGATAGGATAACGAGTCTTATGGATAAGGGACAAGTGGTGGATGTGGAATACCTAGACGTTAGTAAGGCGTTTGATACGGTCTTGCATGATATTCTCATCAATAAACTAGGCAAATACAACTGAGATGGAGCTATTATAAGGTGGGTGCACAACTGGCTAGATAACTGTATTCAGAGAGTAGTTATTAATGATTCTCAATCCTGCTGGAAAAGTATAACAAGTGAGGTTATGCAGGGGTCTGTTCTGGGACCGGCACTGTTCAATATCTTCATCAACGATTTAGATATTGGCATTGAAAGTATGCTTATTAAGTTTGCAGATGATACCAAGCTTGGAGGGGTTGCAACTGCTTTGGAGGATAGGGTCATAATTCAAAATGATCTGGACAAATTGGAGAAATGGTCTGAGGTAAACAGGATGAAGTTTAATAAGGACAAATGCAAAGTGCTCCACTTAGGAAGGATCAATTTCACACACAGAATGGGAAGCGACTGTCTAGGAAGGAGTATGGCAGAAAGGGATCTAGGGGTTATAGTGGACCACAAGCGAAATATGAGTCAATAGTGTGATGCTGTGGCAAAAAAGCAAACATGATTCTTGGATGCATTTACAGGTGTGTTGTAAGCAAGACATGAGAAGTCATTCTTCCACTCTACTCTGCACTGGTTAGGCCTCAATTGGAGTATTGTGTTCAGTTCTGGGCACTGCATTTCAAGAAAGATGTGGAGAAATTAGAGAAGGTGCAGAGAAGAGCAATAGGAATGATTAAAGGTCTAGAGAACATGACCTATGAGGGAAGGCTGAAAGAATTGGGTTAGTTTAGTTTGCAAAAGAGAAGTTTGAGTGGAGACATGATAGCAGTTTTCAGATATCTAAAAGTGTGTCATAAGGAGGAGGGAGAAAACTTGTTCATATTGGTCTCTGAGGCTAGAACAAGAAGCAATGGGCTTAAACTGCAGCAAGGGAGGTTTAGGTTGGACATTAGGAAAAAGTTCCTAACTGTCAGGGTGGTTAAACACTGGAATAAATTGCCCAGGGAGGTTGTGGAATCTCCATCTGTGGAGAGATTTAAGAGTAGGTTAGATAAATGTCTATCAGGGATGGTCTAGACAGTATTTGGTCCTGCCATGAGGGCAGGGGACTGGACTCGATGACCTCTTGAGGTCCCTTCCAGTCCTAGTATTCTATGAATAATGATTTTTTAAATAATTTTTTCTGTGATTCAACCAGCAACACTGAGACTGTTTTCTAAACTTTGCGCTGCAAATTGGAGAAGCTAATAACCATGTTTTTGTTGAAATAAGCTTGTAAAAAAGCCTTAGTTCTGAACACCTCTGAACATTAGAAACAATTAGATCTGAAACTGATCCAAAATCCAAAGTTTACACGCAGTCCTTAATTTTCTAATGAGCCAAATCCAGCCTGCCTACTTTGTCTGGTCCAATCTCAGTCTGTTGGAAATGTTCAGAACCAGATCCAGACTTTGCAGCTTGGGCTCATCTCTATTTTTGTTGGTTCTGTTCTGTGAAGTTTTGCTATAAGCTAAAGAAAAATCAATAAAAGTGACCTCAACAATTGGAGAAGGATGTCTTAGGACTGTGAAACTTTGCACTATTGGGTGGGATAAAATTTTATATCTATAACTAGGAAACTTTAAACAAAATCAGAGGCCAGCAAGTGCCATGGTCAATAGGGTAAAGTAGCCAAGATTATTTCCATGGCTATAGATCATTATCTTCCCTCTCTATGAGAGAATGCTTGCCCAAGTTTCCTTTTCGTGCCATCCATCCACTAAGAAGAATAACTTCAAAAAATAAATCCAGTATCAAAAGGTAGTGAGGGAAACATTTAATTGTCCTGACACTGCAATAGTCTGATAAGCTCACATAGTCTGATAAGCTCACATTGATTTTCTGTAGGAAAGTCTCTTGGGTATATGCATGTGAACACATACATGTGCGTGTGTTTTTTTTTTACACTTTCTCCATTTCTAATCTCTCAGGGTATGTCTCCACTAGCCCCTAGGTCAAACTAGGGAGGCTAATGTAGGCATTCAAAATTGCAAATGAAGCTTGGGATTTAAATATCCTGGGCTTTATTTGCATGTTCCCATCCGGTCACCATTTTGAAATTCCACTAGCCCAAAGTAACTGCCCGCGGCTACATGTGTCAGTGAAACAGTAATTCGAACTAAATCCTTAGTTCGAATTAACTGTTACTCCTCCTGGAATGAGGTTACTTCAGGCTAGTGGAATTTCAAAATGGCGACCGGATGGGAACATGCAAATAAAGCCTGAGATATTTAAACCCCAGGCTTCATTTGCAATTTCAAATGCCTACATTAGGCTCCCTAGTTCGAACTAGGGGGCTAGTGTAGACATACCCCCATTGAGTTGTATGAGCCTGAAATTTCCTCTGCAAAATGGCCATTTAAAGAGGAAATTTTTTTCTCCTTCTTGTCTCTGGTCCAGAGGTAGATTTCACCCTGTCCAAAAGGATTCCGTTCAGAATGAGCAATTTATCTTTTAATACAAACTCTTTCCTCACACCCTACATGCACCCTTTTCACTCCTGTAAGACAGAAGCTCTGACACTGAATCATAGTGTTGGCCATTCACACTTTGATCCATCCATCTTTCCTCATCTGATCAGGACCGCTCTGACAAAGGATAACTCTGTAAAAATATGGGTCAATTGGT
Source organism: Pelodiscus sinensis (assembly GCF_052426305.1). Taxonomy (NCBI): domain Eukaryota; kingdom Metazoa; phylum Chordata; order Testudines; family Trionychidae; genus Pelodiscus; species Pelodiscus sinensis. The sequence goes on along the minus strand of NC_143059.1, from coordinate 30,124,045 downwards.
AGCTGAGCTCTGGATTCAAATTGCTATCACTGTCATACAGCACAGAAGTATCTTGGGATCTCACATGGAGCAACTCCAGATCTTTCAGTGCTTCCAAATTTGCAAAAATGCAATCATGGAGAATGCCCAGGACAGGCACCAGGTATAAAAATCACACTATAAACAAGATGGGTCTACCACATTTGTGCTGCAGGCTTGAGCAATGAGGTTCATATGAGACACAAAGCACAGCACTTTATTAACTGTTCCCAGACAATAGAAATGTCTATAATTTCTATAATGTCTATAAATGTCTATAATTTAGCATAGGCCTCACCATGACAGCCTCTACCAATCCTACCTATTGGCTAATGAAACAAGACAAAAACGTTACTTCTGCAGAGCAGGGCCCAAGCAGCCCAAGGCTTTCACAGACTTTGGCTCCTAAGAATGGCAAGAAATTAATTCAAATGGTTGAATACATTTGGGCAGACTGAAGAAATCAGACACACTCTGAGGGGGTGCACTCACCACCGTAACCCCCCTGCCATCTGTCCTCAGGAATTGGCTCCCTCGGCAGGTAGGGTGCCTTCTCTGGGGTGATGTCTCCCCTCTTTACTCCCGGCTGCGGCATCCTCTTCGCCACACTGCCCTCCGGCAGTGCCCAAGTCTGTCTCTGAGCCCCCCTTCCGGGGGTCTATGTTCCTCCATCGGGCCTTCTTTCAAGCCCTGCAGTCTGAGGATTTGCGGACCAGAGCTCCCCTAGCCCTACCTGAGCTCCAGGGAGCCACCTCCTCCCTCAGCAGCCAGATTCACACTGCCCCCCTTCCAGGAGCAGCAGCTCATCATTTTATATGGTTCCCAGCTGGGCCCCAATCATCTAACATGACCTCAGCTGGGGCCAAATTCCCAGACCCTGCTTCGGGCCATGGTTTGCTCTTAAAAGGGCCAGTGCAGGGCCAGTGCCCTGTCACACACACAGAAAAAGATACAATGTTAAACAGAGTTGGGCAAGTAACAAGGCCTGTTATCCATATCCTGAGCATGTTTAGGCTAGAGTTTATGGTTCAGGTCCAAGGTCAATAAGGCATAGCACTTGCATTAAGTTTCAACTATTATGAGTAGTGCCCATAATATTTCCAAACTCTTGGACAGAGAACTCACAAGATACACTGTTTTAGATTAGACACAAATAAAGGAGAATCAGAAAATAGCCCACTGCAGTTATACAGGTGACCTCGAATCAAAATTAGGGGCAGCTTTGACCCACCTGAAGGCCACACCTGATATTCACAGGTTCCAGATTCTGGTATTGACCTATTTGTAATTATACATAAAATCCTGAATGAATTAATATAAATAAAATAAGAACTAAAATAAGAACTCCCTTTTCTTGGAGTTCAAACTGACTGCACAGCTAAGATTCACTAAAAGTTTCATTATCTTTTTCTTTTCCAATATTTTGTAGTTTCTGCATTTCCATGTTCTGGCTGAGGCCAGAACAGAAGTAACAAAATAAAACAAGAAAAGGTTCTCTGATAAAATGTACAGCCCATTTCCAAGACCCAAGAACTCCGGAAGGTTTGAATGAACATTTAGAATTCTGGGTGTTTATCTGACCTGAGCCACCAAATCACTGCCTATTGCTATAATTATAAGGAATTTGGACTGTTTTCAGTGATGGAGAAATGGCCAGAGCAGCCAACAAGGAGACAGGCAGTCTGAAAAGAAAAAAACGCAGCCTCCCTGGAGATGTAAGAGGCTTAGTAGACCTGCTTGACACATGTCGGATAAAATAATAAATAAATAAATAACAATGTTTATAAGAAGATTAGCTTGAACATGGTGAAATTTCTCTAGGGAACCTTCATGGCTGAAGCTCAAAACAACAGCTCCCAGGGCCTTATCAGAGTAATGTATTTCCACCACTTTGGGGTCATTAAAAATTCTCTCCCTTACCGGTCTCCCTCATGCCTTCCCCTCAAGCAGCTTTGATTTGGGAGATTGAAGACACATCTGCTGAGGACACTCCAATTTTCACCACGTGTGACCATGTCTGCTGTCCCCTTTCCTCTGGAGGACAGAGGTGAGGCGTTGGGAGTTAACTCAGTGGAAGTAATGCAATGTGACTATCTAATTTGTGACTGCGACCCCTCCAGGAAAAAGGCACATCTCTGAGAAGCCGATTACCAGCAGGCCTTGTACTACATTGTTCAAAAAACAAATCCTTTTGAGCTTATATATCTTCTATATATTTAAGAGTGTTTGTGTGTCTGCATTTGTGCATGCGTCTGTCTGTCTGTTTGTTCAAGAACTCCTCCTAAATGGTGAGAGTGAGGACCACCAAATTCGGTATATAGCTTTTTCTCATCATAACATAAAGCCAGGTAAGGGCCCGGTTGTGCCAAGAAAATGGGATATGCTCAGAATTCAATTGCTTCTCATAAAACCATACAGAAAAGAGAGAGAATCACCAGGCAGGAGAAAGAGGCTGGCTGGGGACGCGCCCGCCTCTCTGGAATTGCTCTAGTCCCAAGCCTTCCACCCCCTGCCAGACACCTTTGAAAGAAGGGGGGGGCTGAAGCTCCCTCCCCTTTATACAGGAGCATTGCTGGCTGTTTCCTTTCATCATAGAGCAAGGGAAAAGTGCACAATTTGCTACATCCTTCACTCTGGCTGGAGAGTGCAGGGAGCAGATGAACCTGGACCCGCCCTACCCAGAGGACATGCACCCCTCCCCTAGCTGTGCCCGCTGGAGCTGCAACAGCCACAGAGAGGTGCTTCTCACCTGGCCCCAAGCTGCTTCTGTGCATGGCCACATAACTAGGTTCCTACCAAAGTCACCACCATCAAAAAAGCATCATGGACTATGAAATCTGGTCTTTTGTGTGCTTTTACAGAGTTCACATGAAAGAGACAAGCATTTCTCAAATTGAGGGTTCCAACCCACAAGGATGTTACAGGGGGTTGCAGTTTTGCTACCATTACTTCTGCATTGCCTTCAGAGCTGAGCATCCAGAAAGTGTCAGCTGTTAGCCAAGAGCTTACCTCTGAAGCTGCAATACCATACAATGCCACCCTTATTTCTGCACTGCTGCTGGCAGCAGCACTTTCTTCCAAGCTGGACTCCCACCATCAGCCACCGCTTTCTGTCTGCCCAGCTCTGAAGGCATCATCACTATCAGCAGTAGCACAGAAGTAAAGCTAGCAGTACTGCAGTCCCCCCTACAATAACCTTGTGGCTCTCTCCCCTTCACAACTTCTCTTAGGGTCAGAAACCCTACAATTATAACACCATGAAATTTCAGGTTTAAATAGCTAAAATCATTACATTGTATTATTTTTTAAATCCTCTGCCTGTGAAAGTGGTGAAAATGGACTGTGAATTTGGTAGGGCCCTGTACATAATACACAGAGAGCTGCATATGTGGCTGACAATGGTAAATAGGTTGAGAACAACTGCCTTAAACCCAGCTCTCCTCCTTGCTATTTTGTTTCCTAAAAATCAGTTGGACTAGTGGTTCCTGTTTAATAGCTAATTCTCTTTTTCTTTTAAAAAGGTATGATAAAATATTTTCTTCCTGATGGCTGCTTCAGCAGACTAACAGATTTTTACTCCTTTATTCCTTTAAAAGGAACTAATGATCTAATTCATACTATCTTTCAGAGGTAGCTTGAGTGAAATTTCCACTTTGCCCAAACTCTATATTTTCATTCCATAGTTTTTACAAGAGATGCAGGATTATTGAAAGACACCTTAGCAAGAGCTGTCATGTACATAAAGTCCAAGGTTAGCCTTGCTGCCTATGAGGGCTATATTAATTCCCTTCCAACCCACATTCTCTCCCTCTTCTGAAAAAGAGTTTCACCAACCAGGACTAAAATGGCTTCTAGGAGTTAAAAATTACCTAGTTAGCATTTGTGGAAAAGTGTAATCTCCTAATCAGGCTGTCTCTGTGTTCTGAACCTGGGTTATTGCAGGTCAGAAAAGCAGCTATAAAGTGATCATCGTATGGTTTTTACAAAAATACCTAGTAAGGTGACAGCCTTATAACAAAGGAAATACAGTATGCATATTCCTTTAATAAAATTTGGCTGAGTAAATGCTTCTATTTTAAGGCAGGTAAAGCAATAATAAATACTGGATGAATTTGTATGCATAGTGAATTTTATTAAATAAAAATTCACTCCCTAAAAGGCAATACAGAGCTCTTGGATCAGGTCAGCTCTTGTTAAAATGATTATTAATGGTAGTGTACTTCTTCATAATAGGAATGAATGACCCTTCCTCCTTTAAGTTACACACATATTACTGACTTATTCTTTCAACCTCATTTCAGTTGCAATGTTCTATGCAAGCTCTTTCTACTGACCCTTGAGAATCTGCTTGCAGGTTATTCATCACATAACTTTTAATGCTTGTTTTTGTAAAGAATATTTTTAAAAGCCCTTCAATTTGAATGAAAAATAAGGAATTTAATGCAAAACCCAAGGAGGATCTGAAAAAAAGCTTTTTTATGCATGTTGTATTTAAAGTAGACACCACAATCCATCTACCTTAACATTCCCTCCCCTTCCAAATAAATAATATTCTCACCATGGCATAGCAGCAAGACGACAAGGCAACTCATAAGAAGGAGACAAATGGAAAGACGAGAAAAAGGATGATGACTCAGAATATCTTTTGCCACTTGTTTGCCTTTCCTAGATGTCACAGTAGTTATCTTTCCCCATGGGAATCATCACTGGGAAGTAGTAGGGCCAGACCTGCTGATGTGGAACAAGAGGGGAAAGGGGCAGCTGCTAGCAATTTAAAAGGGCTCAGAGTTCCTAGATGTTGAGGGCAGTGGCCAGAGCCACAGGCCCTTTAAATTGCTGTTGGACCCTGGGTGGCATACACCAGGCAACATTAAAAGGCTGGCTGGGGAAAGCTAGCCCTAGCCCTGTCCCTTCTGCCTGAGGCTCCTTCACTTCCAGGAGCCCAGAGCCCCCTCCCTACACCTTTCCTAGGGCCAAGGAAAGTCTATCGGCTGCCCTGAGTAGGGTATAATCCATCAGTCTGAGAATACACAGAGCCAGAGACATCAGTATTGTAATTCTGACTCTGGCACTGACTCCTCTTTTTGGCAAGTCACTTCACCATCACTCTCTGCCTCAGCTTCCCTATGCCTGAATAAGGGTAATGATGTTTCACTGGGATGTTGTAAGAATTAATGTAAACAAAGTGCTACATAACCACTAACATAACAGCCAGATTACTACTAGACTATGGTAGATAGTTCTTGCCCTCACAAATATATCGCATTAGACCAACCCGACCAATCTGAGGTGTTTCCAAAGCACAGTGCAAGCCATATGAAAATGGTATATGTGGTACTGAAGTAAAGGGATTTGACACCAATAGCTAGGCTGGTGCGGTTCCATGGAGTTCAAAGGAGCTGTGTCAATTTATGCCAGCAGATAATTTGGCTCCATTTTTCTTCATGGACACCAGGAAATAGAGGGGAGGGAAGAAAGATGTGTGTGGGCCTGTGGTGCAAAGGGAGGGTAGTTCAGTCTTCCTGCCCATTCAACCCTGCTAGTCCTCTCTACAGAGACTACCTGAAAGCAACAAGGGGGCCAACTAGTAACATTGCTGATGGTAGCTACTGGACAGTTGCCAGAGAGTAGCAGCTTTCAGCCCCTGGATTAGACAAAGGTAAATAGATCCAGATCCGCATCAATTTCCTTTCTTGCACATCATTGGTTAGACAGACACTCGTGACCGGTGGCCAACAAGAAGAGCAATTTAGAATATAAGCTCATTGGGCTAGGGCCTGTCTGTAAAGCTACGTCTACTCTGGGAAGGTTTGACTACTGCTGCAGCATCAACTTATCTGCGCACCCGCAGGGATTGACTGATCGCGTCATAATAAGGACCCAATGTGCCTGGCTGAGGAGACGGAGAGCTGTACTGGATGATTGTACATGAGTCGTGCTCTATTCTGTCATCTCTCTTTTTCAGCACGTTTGTGAGCTTCCATGGGACAAGGCTGATGCAATCTGAGCTGCATTAGTCATCAATATGTAAAGGGAGCCCTGTTCTACAACTATGTTACACCAGACCTATAGCTGACCAGGTTATGTACAGGGCCCTACCAAATTCACAGTCCATTTTCACCACTTTCACAGGCTGGATTCAGAGCTGAGATTAGGGCAAACAGGCTGAGACAGAACCTGGATAAGTGGGAGAACAGGGAGAGGTCAGGCTACTGTACCAGAAGGTGTATACTCACCTTTTGTTTGTAGCCTAATGGTTTTATTCATCTTGTGCTGCTTTGGGCTAGCCAGCAGCAGCAGGAATGCTTTTTATTAGCTACATCTGGCTAGGAAGTTGCAAATCATTACAGCTCACTACAGTAATCCGTGACTTTGTCACCTCCACACACGCTACACATTGCGCTATATTGTAAGAGTATTCATAGACTGTGACTAGCGCAGACTCTCTTTGCTCACTGGTTTAGTGGTGGTTTGTGCAGGGCTCCCTGCTCTGCACTGACTTCTAGTTCATTTGTGGGTGCAATTGA